>NC_045548.1:28903700-30153700 GCF_009769535.1 Thamnophis elegans | reverse complement strand
TCCTCTGCGATTGGTCAAGCAAAACAAATAGCTCTAGGGCAGCTCATTCCAACCTAATTTTGCCTTTCTTTAAGAGGGGGATTTGAAGATTTAAATGGATTTAAGCCCTAGCATTGCCTTTCATCTCTGGTACTCCCCTCCAGGCTAGCTGCTTGAGAAATAGGCTGATCCAGGCCTTTTTTAAATTTCAAACATTCTCCCCCCCCCTCCAGTTAAAATAATGTATCTAAAATTAGAAGTAGGATAATCATTATTCTCATAGCATTGCCAGTCATTGTATAATTGAGACCCAAAATTTTATTCCTTAAGGAGAAAAAAAACCTTGCCATTTAGTTACAGGTTTCAATCCTGTAGATCCCAGAAGCCCATATTGCCTCCTTAATTTGACTAGACTTTAATTTTGCAAGTAAGCAAGTAGTTGCAAAATTTCTGTCCTTTGAGAAAGTGTAAATCAGGTAGCAATGTACTTGCATTAGTATGATCATACTAGGATTTCTTGTTGTCTCTTATAATTAAACTATGACAGGCTTTGATTACTGCATACATCACAAGCTATGAAAACATAATTTTATGTTGATTTTTAAAAATTATTTTAAAGAGTTCAAGATTTTTTGGATGGAAACCATATTGGGTAGTCCTGGAACATGGCGTCCTCTCTTGGTATCAAAAACAGTAAGTGTAAAATTTCATTTCAATCATTGGAATACTGAAAATTGTGATCAATAACTTACCTCCTCCTGTCCTCCTATTATTTTTGCTTTGGAAGGGCTGATGCTGGAAACACTAATCATCGTCAAGGATGCAAGCACTTAACACAAGCCATTTGCACAGTAAGCAAACTTCGAAATGCATATTTTATGTGTGCATAAAATGGATTAGTGTTTTAGATTTAGGCCACGTTCAAATAATCAAGCTATATATTCAGAGCAATTTAATTTTTATCCAGAACTATATTCCAGGTATATTATAATCTGGTCTTTGGTTTTACAGTATTATTATTTCTCAACTTAAACTTTAAAAGAAAATGTAGAACATAAGTGTTTACATATTTGAGAATAGTTTTTATTGACAGTACAGCTTTTTATATAAGTGATAGGTTTCATGTGTGTGTATGTAATTCTCTCTCTCTCTCTCTCTCTCTCTCTCCTCTCTCTCTCTCTCTCTATATATATATATATATATATATATATATATATATATATATATATATATATATATATATATATATATATATATATATATATATATATATATAATGATCTGGTAATGAATATTATAATTCCCAGTGTTGCAGCAATCATAAAGTTTTAAAAATATAAAATGTACATTTTAGTGTAAAAGTATAAAAAAATTATTTATACTTTGCCAAATCAAAACTTTATCTAAAGCTTAGAATACAGACACAAAAGGTTGAAGCAGGAGCACCAATTTTGCAGTCAGTACAGTCAAATGAGTACTGCAATTTTTTTGCATATTAAGTTCTATATACAGATGCTGATAGCATATTGCCCTGATTTCTGTTTTATTTTTGCAAGTAATCGAAAGGGAACAACTGAAGCATTTGCTTTCAGCCAATAGAAATTGTATGTATAGTGTTCTGACTACAGATAACATCACCATTCTCCATGCATTTTCAAGTCAACCTTTGCAGTTATGCTTATTATCTTTTTTAAAATTCAAATTCCCAGGATCCTGAATATTCAGTTCTAATATTTTGTTTTGTAATCCTCCCTCTCCTGCAGGCATACACCCACACCTGTGAGTTTTTGTTGAATTGTACTCACAACCTGTACTCAATGTTGTTTCACCTAATGCAGCCTTTCCATGGGGTAGAGTTTTGGAGTTTGCATTCGTAATATATCTGGTGGGCGGAAGGGAAGGGTTGAACTAGAATTTCTGGTTGTAACTTTTTAGTGCAGGAGACAATAGTCTTTTAAAATATTACCAATGTTTATTTCATATTTTTCCAAAGAGAAATTTCAGCATGCACAGGTAAGTGAGAGATAAATAGAAATCAAATTTTGTTTCTATAAATATTCATTTTTGTTTTATACTCTGGTCACTTTTTACTTGAAGCAACTACACAGAAAATCTAGGCATGTTGAAACAAAGCTAAACTTAACTATAATCCTTTCTTAATTGTTCAGGCAATTTTTTGCAACTTTTGCAAATAATCATACGATCCATCTTTTCAATCTATATATTTGCTCTGTGGTTTTTACTGCAGGTAAAAAATGCAGATGGCTGCCTCTTCTCTATCAAGTGCTTTGATAATACAATTCACAGTTTTAAAGTTCCTAAGGCCAGTCAAGAGACAAGAGAGGTAAATCCCTGTTATCTAATTCTAGTTAACTTGTAAAATAAAGTTCCATTGAATATGTGTTCAGTTTTTTAATTGACCAAGTAAAACCTGCAATTAAGAAATAGTAGAAAACATGCTAGTCCACATGATGTTAGCACTTTTCCTGGTTTAAGATTAGTATCTCAGAGTATAGCATTTCATAAAAAGGAACCCATCTTCAACAACTCAAATCTCATCAATACTTTTGTCACAGCTATTTAATGTTTTGCATTAATATTTTGTTGCCTATAAATGGGTATGGACAGGAGCCAATATGGTTGTTTTGCAAATATACTTAAACTTATAGCCTCAGAGTTGAATTGAATTTAAATCTCATGTGAGCCTCTGGAGCCCTATAAAAAGTTGCCTCTAAAATCTTGAGAGAGAGAAAAAGGAATAAAAAAAATATAGGAAAAGTAATCATTGAGCAAAAAAATTAATTCAAAATCAGTCTTTGTCCTCATCTTGAAATGAGGCATTTGGCACATGCCCAAATTAGTCGTGTCCTTCAATCTATAAAAGGTATCATAGTCGAAGTGTATGTTCTAGCTAAACTGATATTTTGGATTGCACTTTATTTCAGAATTGGATACATGCAATACAAGACCATTCAGCATATAGCACACACTACTGTACTCAAGAACAACAAAGTGATGAGGAGGAAGAAATTGATGCAACATGTATTGCTGAGTTACAAGACTCCTTAAAAGTAAGAAGAAGCCTTTTATTTATGTCAAGCAACCTAATGTGAAAGACTGTGAAGCTATAGACCAAAATATTTGAGAAGCAATAGCAATAGCAGTAGACTTATATACCGCTTCATAGGGCTTTCAGCCCTCTCTAAGCGGTTTACAGAGAGTCAGCATATTGCCCCCAACAATCTGGGTCCTCATTTTACCCACCTTGGAAGGATGGAAGGCTGAGTCAACCCTGATTTGCCTAATCTGATAATGTATCAAATTATTTATATTTATTTATATATATATATATATATATATATATATATATATATATATATATATACACACACACACACACACACACACACACACACACATACATACATACATACATATACATACATACATATATACAACATATACAACATATACAAATACATATATACATATATACATATGGTATATGTGGTATTTGTGCTGATAAATAAATAAAGGGAGACTAGTATAGATCTATTTCAAGCTATTTAGCTCTCATCAGCTAGCCATACCCTTGCTGGGAATCGAACCTGTGCTCTATTGCCTCTTAGGCAGATGTGTTAACCATTGAGCTACAGAGCTCGACTCCTTATCAGCCAGGCCAGGGTGAAAGGTATATATTTAAAGTCACAACCCCTGGTATGCCCAAATATGGGAGGAAGATCACACTTCCATTCTCTGTCCTTCGGCTCGTCACAAGAGTCTCCCTTTATCAGCACAAATACAACACACACAAACACACACACATTATATATATATATATATATAAAAAAATAAATAACCTTGTGGCTTAGTGGTTAACACAACTGCCTAATATGTAATACAGCACAGGTTCTAATCCCAGTAAGGGTATGGCTAGCTGATGAGAGCTAAATAGCTTGAAATAGATCTATACTAATCTCCCTTTATTTATTTATCAGCACAAATAAAAAAACACATAAATATAGCAAAGGTAATAGTAAAAATATTGGGTTTCTGTCGTGATGGACTCTTGTGACGAGCCGATTGACAGATAATGGAAGCAGTTAGCTTCCTCCCATAATTGGGGCTTACCAGGGGTTGTGACACTAAATATATACCTTCTTCCCTGGCTTCAGCTGATAAGGAAGAGATCTGTGGCTTAATGGCTAAGACGTTTGCCTAAGATGCAACACAGCACAGGTTCGAATCCCAGTAAGGGTATGGCTAGCTGATGAGAGCTAAATAGCTTGAAATAGATCTATACTAGTCTCCCTTTATTTATTTATCAGCACAAATAAAAAAAATATATATATATAACAAAGGTAATAGTAAAAATATATATAAGATTTTTACAACCCCTGGTAAGCCCCAATTATGGGAGGAAGCTAACTGCTTCCATCATCTGTCCTTCGTCTCGTCACAAGAGTCCATCACGACAGAAACCCAATATTTTTACTGTTGCCTTTGTTATATTTGTGTTTTTTTATTTGTGTTTTTATTTATTTGTGTATAAAAAAACATATATATATATATATATATATATATATATATATATATATATATATATATATATATATATACACACACACACACACACACACACACACACACACACACATGTAGGTAGGTAGGTAGGTAGGTAGGTAGGATGAATTGTGGATTTCTTCCCATGAAATATCATCATAATACTAGTAGAACATAATACATATAGATAAAACAATAAACCCAGCTATGTGCAAAATAGTTTTATAATATGAATTGTCAAATCCTAATTAAGTTTTTCAGATGTGGATGTGCAACCTGTAGTTTGGCAAAGCCAATAATGTTTTGAGTGTTACCTCTAAAATGACATTCTAGATTAATACAACAATGCTTTGAAGAGAAGATTGGATATAGGGAAATATTATGGACATAATTCTGGACTTATTCTCTGACTTCATAGGGCTTGGCTTCAGCTCTAAGACTGTGGTCTTTAATATATGGTTGTGCTATCCATCAGCGCATCATCATTAGGCATTTACAGAAATACATTTTCAGTGGCAGAGCCAGATTCTAGAATTTATTTCTTTGGTCTCATTTGGCCAAAAAGCTAAACTATATACAATTAATCCTTGGTTAACATTAATACAGTTGCAAGAAAAAGTATGTGAACCCCTTGGGATTACATGGAGTTTTGCATGAATTGGTCATAAAATGTGCTCTGAACTTCATCTAAGTCACAACAATAGACAAACACAGTCTGCTGAAAATAATACTACACAAACATTAGATGTTGCCATGGTTTAATTGCACATAACATGTAAACATTCACAGTGCAGGGAGGAAAAAGTATGTGAGCCCCTAGCCTAATGACGTCTACAAGAGCTAATTGGAGCCAGGAGTGAGCCAACCTTGACTCCAATCAGTGTGATGATATTGGATGTGTTGCTGACAGCTGTTCTGCCCTTTAAAAACGCACACCTGTTGTGGGTTTACTGATTTCAAGAAGCACTGTCTGATGTGAACCATGCCTCGCAGAAAAGAGCTCTCAGAAGACCTACGATCAAGAATTGTTGACTTGCATGAAGCTGGAAAGGGTTACAAACGTATCTCCAAAAGCCTGATGTTCATGTGTCCACGGTAAGACAGACTGTCTACAAATGGAGAAAGTTTAGCACTCTTGCTACTCTCCCTAGGTGTGGTCGTCCTGTAAAAATGACTGCAAGAGCACAGCACAGAATGCTTCATGAGGTAAAGACGAATCCTAGAGTGTCAGCTAAAGACCTACAGAAATCTCTGGCACATGCTAACATTTTTGTTGGCACATCTACAATAAGGAAAACATTAAACAAGAATGGAGTACATGGGAGGACACCAGGGAGGAAGCCATTGCTGTCCCCAAAAAAATATTGCAGCACGTTTGAAGTTTGCAAAAGAGCACCTGGATGTTCCACAGCACTACTGGCAAAATAAACTGTGGACAGATGAAACCAAAATTGAGTTGTTTGGGAAAAACACACAATACTATGTGTGGAGAAAAAAAGGCACAGCACACCAACATCAAAACCTCATCCCCACTGTAAAACATGGCGGAGGGAGCATCATGGTTTGGGGCTGCTTTGCTGCCTCGGCCTGGACGGATTGTTGTTATTGATGGGAAAATGAATTTCCAGAGTTTATCAAGACATTTTGCAGGAAAACGTACAACCATCTGTCTGCCAACTGAAGTTCCGCAGGGGATGGGTGATGCAACAGGACAATGACCCAAAGCATACAAGTAAGTCAACACAAAAATGGCTTCAACAGCACAGAATACGCCCTCTGGAGTGGCCCAGTCAGAGTCCTGACCTCAACCTGATTGAAATGCTGTGGCATGACCTTAAGAGAGCGATTCACACCAGACATCCCAAGAATATTGCTACACTGAAACAGTTTTGTGAAGAGGAGTGGTCCACAATTACTCCAGATCGTTGTGCAGGTCTGAGCTGCAACTACAGGAAACGTTTGGTTGAGGTTATTGCTGCCAAAGGAGGGTCAACCAGTTATTAAGTCCAAGGGTTCACATACGTTTTCCTCCCTGCACTGTGAATGTTTACATGTTATGTGCAATTAAACCATGGCAACATCTAATGTTTGTGTAGTATTATTTTCAGCAGACTGTGTTTTTCTATTGTTGTGACTTAGATGAAGTTCAGAGCACATTTTATGACCAATTCATGCAAAACTCCACATAATCCCAAGGGGTTCACATACTTTTTCTTGCAACTGTAATTAGAACTGGGAAGTCCAGCACAAAGTACCATGGTCATAAAACACAACATACGTGACCACTCCAATTTATAACAGCAGTTCCTGCAACTCAAGTTGTGGTCACTAAGCAAATCGCATATGGTTCAGTGTCATGTGATCTTCGTTTGCAACCTCCTGCCAGCTTCTCCATTGGCTTTGCTGGTTGGAAGTCAGCAGGAAAGATTGCAAATGGCAGTCAAGTGTCCACAGGACACTGCAACTGTTGCAACTGTGAGGTACTTGCCAAGGGCTGAATCACAACCACATAACTGCAGGAGACACTGTGATTTATTGTAAAAATAATAGAAGGTGGGAAATAAATAATTCTGGCATTCAATGGAAAAGAAGACGAGGATACTCTAGATTATTTTGTTTTGTTTTGCTGTTGCTACTTCTGGCCAGAAGAGGGAGCCCATCCCTCCTGCTTAAATCTTGAACCATAATAAAATTGTTCAGTATCATACTCTCATATGTTAATTAGATTCCATGCCAGTGTCTATCATCAACAGCTCTTTAGCGAATAGTCACTATCTAAGACAGAAATGTGTTCCAGCGTTGCTATTCTGGAAGAAAAAATATTTTACGATCAAAACCAATAGTTTGGTTTTTATTATCCACCTCTAATATTTTCTAGACTTTAAGAATTGTTCTTATATTAATATACATCGGCTTTAAAAAAATCAAATAACAAACTGATGAATTACTTATGAATCATTGTATCTGTATCTCTCCTTGGGTTCCCATAGAACTCTTTCTTTCATAATTCCTGAATGCCAGCTTTGTCCATGAATTGAATCAGCTCAGAATAAGTGTGTCCTTTTTCTTAAATGGGACAAAGTATATTGTTACTGTACATCTAAGAGCAGCAACCTTCAGGGGGAAAAGAGCATATGTTTTTTCTCTCATTGCATAGAGAAGGTTGAGGTCATTTGTTTGGAAGGTTGGAAAACAGAGACAGTCCTTGACTCCTCAGCCATGATTTCTATTTCTGCCAAGCAGTGCAGGCATGTTTGGTTGGGTGGAACCAGGAAAGCGGCTGCATATGCTGAGCTTGTAGTACTCCTAGAAATAAAATAGAACACAAGGTTGTGTGTATTATCCATTCTTTACCAATAAGTATTCAATCAAAGAAGGGACTGACTTTTTAATGTAAATACTTAGAGGATGGGTGTCAAACTGGCAGGCTGGATGCGTCACGTGCAGGCCACTCCTACCCCAGCTCCGTGAAGGGGAAAAAGTCACAAAACGACACGTGACAGCAACATGACACCACGAGTTTGACACCCATGTACTAGAGCAGTGATGACTAACCTTTTTGTCGTCACGTGTTGAAAGTGCCCCGTTTTGGGCCCAGTACGCCTTCCTGCAGCCTGATGGGACCAAAAACAGGTCGAGGGGGCACCCCTTGTGCTCCCCCTGCCCCCCCCCCACACATGCACACATCATCCCGCTCCTCCATGCATGCACACGCGTCTCCCGCATGCATTCCGCCCCATGCATGTAGCAGAAAATCAGCTGGCCGGTGGGAGGCATGCGCACATGGGCGGTGGAGCTGAGCTGAGGTGACGGCTTCCGTGCCTGCAGAGAGATCTCAGCGTGCCACCTGTCACACAAGTGTCATAGGTTGGGCATCAAAGTACTAGAGCTTTTGGAATGGGACAACTATAACTAACCATCATCATCTGAATATAGTTTTGATAGTGACATGGTATGGCAGCCATGTCACCTTAAGATAACTGTTGCAGGGTGGATTTGATTTAAATCGTCGCTTTAAATCATGACTTAAATCACTAATAAAAAGGCTTGATTTAAAGCAAGTCAATTTAAATCATAATTTTTAAAGAGCAGCTATCATTTCTGTCCCGCAGCGGCTCCTCCTCTAAGCCGCTAGATAGACTTTTACTCCAAAAGCGTTTTATTAAAATAAATATGATAAACTTAAAAAAACCTGATTTAAATAAAAAAATTGGATTTAAATTTTAAACATCTTTTTTGGGGGAATTTTTTTTTAAAATCGATTTTCATCCACCCTGAACTGTTGTATTTCTGTGAAATTACAGTTGGTCCTCAATTTACACTACAAGGTCCTCAATTTACACTACAATTGAGCCATGAAATTACAGTATAAATCATACCATTTGTTAAGCAGGTCATCATTGACCAGATTTCATGACATTTTTATGGTGATCATTAAGTGTCACCATGGCCATTAAGCAAATCCTTAGACATTAAACAAAGCCAAGGTTGTTAAATGAACACATTGTCTGCAATGGGTGGTTTTTTTGGTAGGAAACTGGAAGTAAACAGTTATTTTAGGCAAAAAAAACATTTGCAAACTGTGATTGTTTGATTGTGGGACACTGAAAACGTCTATAAAAGCAGGCCGACTGCCAAGTACCCAAAATAGAACCATGCGACCCCAACATAAGGGGCCCTGCCATTGGAATTTCAAATCCAGATTATAAGTAACAATTTTGGCTCTGTTTTAACTTCAAATGGATTGCTAAGTGATTGGTTGTAAGTTGAGGACTATCTGTAGCAGACATTTTTTAATGAATAATGATACTTTGTTCCAGGGGTAGGTTCCTGCCAGTTCTAACCTCTTTTATAGAAGAGGTTCCACAAATCTACAGTGCCATTTAGAACCGGTTTCAGCTGCCTCCCTCCATCCGTCCATACATCATCAAGATGAAAAGTGAGAGGAGGAATTCTGGGAGTTGAAGTCCACAAATCTTAAAGCTGTCAAGTTTGAACATTCCTGGGGTGTTTTTTTTTCTCTAAAGGGTTAGGGGTGCAAGTGTTTTGTAACTTGACGGCTTGAAGACTTGCATGCTTCAAATGCCAGAGTTTCTGAGGCAACATTTTGGTTGCTAAGCAAGAGCATTGTTAAGTGAGTTTCATCACATTTTACAAGTTGGCCATGCCCACCCAATCACATAACCGGCAAGCCACTCCCACAAAGCAGGCCACACCTACAGAAGAGGTTCTAAAAAAATTTGAAACCCACCACTGCTTTGTTCAGAAATTAAGAGCCTGTATAATTTTTACTCCCTGAAAAGAATGTTTCCCGTATCACTTTACTGCCATCTAGTGATCATCTGGAATCATGCAATTCCAATATTGTATCTCTAAAATGAGTAGAAGAAATTGTAACCTAATTTGGGCACTATATTAGTCAGATCCCTAAACATGTGAATTGCAGCATGATGTCATTTCAATGTTACTGTTTCTATAGACATACATACATACATTCAATGCAGACATCAGCAGCAGGAAGCTTTCATACATACAGATTTATGTGCAAAAGCTTTCCCCTCAACTTTCAAAAGTTTCCAAGATGCCATCAAGCTATGGATGAGGTCAGCAGATAATACAGTGTCTAAACAAGGTTATTGGAAATCAATGATCAATATTCTGATTCTTCAAGGTGATTATAGCAAATATTAAAAATACCCTAGAATATAATTCAGGTTTGAAGCATGAGAAAAGAATAATCCCTAAATGCTATTTGCTGATTAATTAAAAGTCTTCAATGTGCTTCCTGGTTTGGCAGAAATTTAATACAATGTATGCATCTTGAGTAGCGTCCTCTGCTTCTGGAACTGTCCTCCTACCTCATTCATTATTTATTATGATTATGTGAAGCTTTCATGTAATATGTTAAGTGTTTTTTCTTGTCTCTCCAGATTGCACATTCGTGCCATCAACGACTAGATAAAGAAATATCCAGCTTCCAATCTATGATTACTCCATCTGATAATCCCCAAGGTAACTTTTGTAATCAATAAGCAACTGCACAGATTATCTGAAAAATATTTAAATCCAGTTGGCAACCTTGTTTGTTGATATACATAAGTCACTACTGTTCTGCCTGCCAAACTTCTCCTTTCTCAAGTATATTCTGTATAATTCTCAGAGTGGGACAGTAAAGTACATTGCTAGCTTCTGCCTCTATAAAATGTCTAAGCAGTGGTGCAATTCAGCCAGTTCTATCCGGTTTGGGTGAACCGGTAGCAGTGGAGGCAGGAGGCTCCGCTTGGACGTCATCATGTCCTGTTTTTGATGCTCTGCGCATGCACAGAAGGTCCTGCGCATGCATGGAGGTGGCGCGTGTGCTCACATTTGCGAACTGGTAGCGAAGGTAAGTTGATTTCACCCCTGTGTCTAAGTACTATTTTATATTGAATAGAAGTGCAACAGCATTTTGAAAACATAATATAATACCTATGCGTCTTTTTTTTTTAGGACTACCTACTTTGTTTCTCAAGAGAGCAGAAGAAATCTCTAAAACAGCAAGAGAAACTTGTGAAGCCTTAAGTAACTGTATCAAACTCTTCACTAGACAAGAAGGGGTATGCCATACTTTTAAAAATGGGTCAGAACAGTCACAATTATGTATAAACCAAGAATAGGAGCATTATTTACACAAGTTCTTTTTCTTTCAGTCCAGCTCTGCACTCTGGTAGCTTATTTCTTAGTGTTATGTTTTTAAATAACGGACTATAAGAATTTAAGTTTGTCCAACTGTGACCTCCTGCTGTTTTGAACCGATTATTAGCCATTTAGATAATGGGACTGTAGATTAAAACATATGGGGAGCATTAAATAGAGATTCTTCAAGATCATAGCTGGGGAAACTTTCCCAAATGTTTGGAAACCTAGCAGAGCAGTTTTGTAATAATAACAACTCATTGATAAAGGAAAACTGATAAAATTGGAATGGTACATGGTACATAGTTAGAAATTGAAGATAGGGTTAAGAGCTAACAAGTTTCAGAGCTTGGTGGTCATTTTGGAGCAAATTAATTATGCTGCTCATGATCCTCCACAAAAGCTATCTAAGTTAAACATTTTCTTATAGTGATTCTACAGTTTTAAGTATGTGCTATGTAAAATAATACCTTTATGTTTGTCTTCAATCTTATTTTATTTCATTGAAAAATTGTGGTTTATAGTGTTAGAGCTATACAAATGTCTTTCTTCACTTTCCACACACCTGCATAATTTTAACTATGTCTATGATATTTGTTTATTTTCTTACAAATGAAGGCACTTATTTTCTTGTTCTAAATAGTCCGAAATGCTTGCAATTCTTCATAGAAAATTAATAATTCACTGATAATGTTAGTTGATTTTTCTGAGCTTTTCTTGCTCTAGTATATACTTTTTGAGATATAGTGGTAAAATGTACATAGCCTTATAAATCATAGATTTAGATAAATGTGGTTTTTTTTTAATAAAAAAAAGCTTAGTTTTAGTGGATATGGTTTGATTTTAAGATAATAACTGAATTAATCAGCATGTAATAGATGCATGTTCAGCTTTGATTTTATTTGAATAATTAGAATGTGGAAATGAGAAAGCTTGCATTCACTGCAAATTGCACTCTTGACCACATTACAGTGCAGTTTTATACAGTGAACTCATTGTCCAGAAAAGCTGGAGTAGGGAAAATATGAATGTATGTCCTGTTAAAAGCAAATTAGGGAAATGTTTGTATGTGATGAGTCGCAATAATTTATACATATTTGCAAATAAATAACAATATATAGTTGCCCGTTTTAAATACATTATTCTGGGCAGCAAACAATTCATAGAAAATCAGGATTCAATCCTCTATAACCTATTGAAATAATACAATACAAAAAGAAAAACAAAACCAGAAAACCGACTTGCTGGTCCTAATGCCTAGGAGAAAAACAAGTTTAACAGCCTTTGAGAGGCCAAGAAGGTTGGGATAATCTAAATTTCAAGGCAGAGGCTGTTCCATAGCTCAGGCAGCACAGAGAAAGCACAGTACATGCTGTATAAATATGTATGGTAAGTCTACAGTATAAATCATGTGTCATCAAACTGCAGCAAGCATATTTTTGGTTAAGTATTATGCATATACTTCCAAGGCTTGAATCTGCTGTTGGAAATAAATGTTAAGACTGTATACTAATGAAGTCTTTGTTTAGATTATGTCAAGGCTGTATGGTTAAGAGGTGGGGAAAATAGGTTCTGAAGAGTTGCTGAAGGCAAATGAAAATGAAAGCAGAATGTATGGGGAACAGAATGTAGGTATGCTACTGCCAGTGGAGTTGGAAGTTAATTACTGACCAAAGGGGAGTAATTATACTATCATTTCCTAAAGTCTGCTGTTTAAGACTGTGAGGATGATATATCTCCCAGCGTGCAGTTTATTTTCTTTTTGTTTTATTTGTGGATTCACAAATGAGTGAAGTCAGTTATGCTGTGCCTCCACAGTAAAGTAAGATCAATAGTGTAAATGTAATCTAATGCTTATGTTGGTTTCTCATACTCTTCTACACTGTCCTGCCTCACTATTCTTGTCATCTTGAGCCATTTGCTAGTGTCATTTTTTTAATCTTGAATTCCTGGTGATATATTGGATCCTTGTTTGCATTAGTCTTGCCATTCTTAGTCTGATCACGTCAGGGGTATCTGCCTTTAACCGCAACTGGTCTTACATGAAAATGTCCATCTGTTAAAATTGTGGTGCCTTTGGTTTTCTACTACCATTAAGGTGAAAAAGATTGGCCAAATTCTCGTTTCATATTTCTGTGTAATATATTCATAGGATTGCATATGCTAAAAGACTAAATATAGATGTGGTTAACATGCATTTTAAAATGTGTAATTAAGCCAGTTCTTGCTATTCATACCCATTAATGTATAAATTGGATATACCTGGGCACTTTTCCTTGATGCTTTTCCGTAGCATAGCCCTTATTGTGACCTTGACTTGATGTTAGTGTCTTTTTTAAAAAAAGAAAATGCTAGATAAGATTTTATCTCAGAAAATGAATTTTAAAAATACTAGAGAAAAAAATACCAAGCAACAAAATAATGAGTTTTGTAACCTATTACAATTCAAACTCATTCAATATGGAGTAAATTCATTGAATTTAATGGAATTGTCTTGATGAAACATTTAAGATTGTGCCAAACTAAGTTTTGTCTCATTATGCCTGTTTTCCTAAGCAATCTAAGTATTTGTTTGAGGGCTGAGCAACTCCTAAATCCAACAGGGGAGAGTAAATATTTTTTCAAGCAGGACCATTATTCATGTGGTCTGGTATGTAATCCAATGAATCAATCAGGGAACGTGTGTCAATTATTATGTGCAATCCCCAATACAAAATGTGTGTGTGTGTGTGTTCCGTGACAATTGCAGACAATTGTTAATGGCCAGCAGCATTTTCAGCTTCTGACACCTAAAATACTAGAACTAATTAAGAACTTTTAAAACTGAAAAACCTACTAATCATGTATATAGATATTTGTTGTTTATAAGTTAATTTGAAATGCAAACTTAAAAAGATAAATGGAATAAAGAATTACAGGTAGTCCTCCACTTGTAGCTACAATTGGGCTGAAATGTTGGGTTTGAAGAAAAGCGGTCGTTAAGTGGATGGAGTCCACATCTCCCAATTACAATAGTTAATGAACAGAGTGAAACATCTGGTCTGCCTAAAGAGGGCAGGCAGCTTGCCTCCATGCTCAGAAGGGGACTCCTGTAGTGGGATGCAGTGCTTGAATGTTTAGGATCCCCATTTCATTTATCCAGCTCAATGCAGGAGTTCCCCTCTCCTCTCCATGCATAGAAGTGAACTCTTCCACCAGGCTGGAGTAATGAAGCTTGGATCTTCACAATCCCTGCTTTGTTTTTCCAGCCCATGCAGGATTTCCTCTCCCCTCCCTGTGGGGAAGAGAACTCTTGCACTGGGCTGGAAAAATGAAGCTCAGATCTTCAGGATTCTGGCTTCATTTCTCCAGCCCAGCACAGGAGTTGTCTACACCACCCCCACCATCTCACATGCATACAAGGGAATTCCTTCAGTGGGTTAGAGAAATGAAGCTTGGCTTTTAGGATACTTGCTTCATTTCAGTACCCCAGCAGAGGAATTCACTTCTGCACATAACCCATTTACGTTTTGGAGCAGCTGGCAGAGAAGATTGTAAATGATGATCAGATGATCGCAGGGAATTTGGCAACAGGTGTGCAGTTTGCTGTGTGTGTGTGTGTGTTTATCTATCTATCTATCTATCTATCTATCTATCTGTAGTCCTTGACTTACAACAGTTCATTTAATGACCATTCAAAGTTACAACAGCACTGGAAAAAATGCCTTATGACTGTTTTTCACACATACAACTTAAATGTTGCCAAACATGTGAATTTAAATGTTCACATGTTTGGCAACTTCATATGTCCCAGAGTCACATGATCAGCTTTTGTGGCCTTCTGACAAGGAAAGTCAAATGGGGAAGCCAGATTCACTTAACAACTGCAGTAATTCACTTAACAACTGTGGCAAGGTTGTAAAGGGAGGCAAAATTCACAACACGTTTCACTTAGCAACATAATTTTGGCATCAATTGTGGTCATAACTTGAGGACTATCTGTATATTTTGTGTGTGTGTGTGTGTGTGTAAAATCTCCCATATATGTATCCACATACATTCTTGTAAAATTATCTTTAAAAGATATACTTTTAAAAGCAATAAATATTTTATTTTAAAAAATTCCTAGCTGGGGAACTCCGGGAGTTGAAGTCCATGCATTTTAAGGTTGACAGAGTTGGGAAACATCATATACCTGTATTGTGGTTTTGCTAGAGTTCCATAATATGGTGCTGAAGTGGCCAGCTCTTAACCTTCAAATAACCTATTTATTAAACTATTATGACATCGTTCGCCAGGTGACTGATCCTCTATGATCATATTCAGAAGAAAGTTGTTGCACTGCAAAGCAATAGGGAGAAGAACTGTGGTGCTTCCAAGCAAAAATTACTTCGGGTCCCTTTAAAACGGGAGACCTGGGAAATTCTTCTTCAGAACGCAGGTGCTTCCAGGCGGTTTGCTATGTCTGTATATTACATCCTTTAGGACCCGGCAGAAATATCTCTGTCCGAACTGGGTGACCGAGTGACGAGGCCATCCAGCTTCTTCTGATGTATCCGGACCGTTGTTTCTTGTCCTTGGGGAGTTAAGTTCTTTTAAGAGCGTCGCGCTCCGGCTCGCGCCTGCCAACTTTCCCGAGGAGCAGGGACCGCCTGGCAGCGCGCAAGCAGCAATTGCCTTGGCGGTGCCGGCTCCGGGCTTTATACCGGCTGCGTGGTGCAATTGCAGGCATCCTAATGAAGCCGGAACGGCGCCGGCTTACATCACCGTCCTTCCTCGCTTAAGGGCAAACAGCGCGCGTCCGGACCCTGCTTCAGCCTTCTGCGCCCCCTCCCCCTCCGGCTTCCTGCCGCTCGACAGCGGCGGATCCGTAGCGGACTCGCTCCTGGGGAAACCGGCCTGGCTTGCTCTCGCGATACACCCTGCAGAGGTGTCGGTCCGGGAGCAGCGGCAGGGCTCGGCCGGAGAGGAGAAGCGAAGCGAGAGAAAGGGAGGCGAGCAGCGAAGGAGCAACCCCCGCCGGGCTGCTGTGCGCAGGGTCAGCAAATGTCCTGACGAAGTTGGAGGAGCGAATACTGGCCCGGACGGTGTTGTGACGTGATTAGTTGCGTGCTGGGGAAGGACGGTAAGGCAGCCTTGGCGTCGGGTGCGAGTCTCTCTGCTACTTTGCGGTAGTAGCGGAGTAGCTGTTTTTAAGGAAGGCGGGGGGTGTGGGGGACACGAAACGATAGAGTTGGGGACTAACCTAATTCGGAGGCCTAAGACGAGATATGTTTATTTGGAAAAGTTCTGTTCAAGTCTTCCTCTCCTGGAAGGTCGTGTTAAAATTGAGGGGCTAAATTTCTTTTATTGGTTTTTTTTCTTTCTTTCATACAGCTGCTTGGAAGTTAATAGCTGCCTTCTTGGATTTCCTTTGACATTGACATTCCTCTTTTCTCTGCATTGGAGTGATTATAGTTTTTTTTTAAAAAAAAAAAAACTCTGACTTAGTTTCCCTAAATATAGTCTTAACAGCTAGAATGTGCTATTGTAAAACCAAGTAATTAGCTGCAAAGAAAGCTTCAGAATTGTAACAAAGAGGTACTAAGGGTGCTGGCTGCCTCATGATATGCGGTGTTGGTAACATATTCATCATCTCTCTTCAAGTAGAACTGGAAGTTATTTTTAAAAGACAAACTCCAATACGGGCACTGATCGTTTGGTCATATCATTGTAGGAATATCTTGATAGTGATAAATAGGCTGTCCGGTGTATTGGGGCTGTAGAATTGAGCTATATTAATTAGTTTTTGAAAGCTGTACATGCCAACCTTAAAATTGTATATAGATAAAATCACCCCAGAAATTGAGTTTATCAATGGCGTTTTTTTAATTTAAAAAAAGTCTGAAACAGGTACTGAAATTAAAACTAGAAATCTGACAGTTTCATTTCATTCTAATTATAGCAGAAAAATCAAGTAACAAGCCTGTGTCCCCGCAAAAGCATTTTTCTGTAATTTCAGGGTCTTGGAAAGGTAAATGTATTTAGAATTCTAATCTTCATAATTTCTGTTTATTAAGAGTTTTCCATAGAAATAATATTTTCTCAGATTGGATAATTGAAACAAAGGATTAGAGATACTGACACCTTTACTTGTTAAAAACCTACTGCTTAATCTAATCTACTCTAGTTTTCTTTAACTACTTATCAGCAAAATTTTGGTTTAGCTTCTCTTTCCACTTGCTGCATTGATTTTCACCTTTAACTTCCTGCTCTCCATGTTATAATAGTTCTTGGTAATAGATTTATTTTTGGGAGGTACTAATTGGGCAAAAGGCAAGGGATTGATTGGAGATGTTTTATTCAAGTCTCTCCAGTTCTGCTCTGATAGTGTATTCTTGCCACTAAAAAAAAAAAGTGTGGCACACAACTTGTGCTGCTTCCATCCATACAGTTTCCTTTCCATTGTTTTGGGGTGCTCTGCCACCTCTACAAATGTTTTATTTTATTTTGTGCTTTAGATAACAGATGCTTCTCTCAATTATCTTGAAACAGTTATGAGATAATATATTTATTGATGATAATTTAGCAGTTGAGTAAGACCTCCAGATTCTCAATCAGTATGCTAACATTCATGAATCATATGGCCAATTCACATGTAGTGCATGTGTAACTGCAGATTTGACTGTTACAGACACGTTGATTAATGTTGGCCTTCAAGTAATATAGTATGTTCTTTGTTTCTTGTAGACCTGATGTCTTGTAGCAATTTTTTTGACAAAGAATGTCTTACATAAATACTACTTATTGTTACACTACTAATGACAGCATGCCTTTCTTTACATTATGTGGAATGGTATAAATAAATATACAAGAGAAAGGGAAGGCAGTCGCATAGGAATCACACCTTGTCCCATTCCCTCAATAAACCTCATACACCAGGCTACTTCATCCAAGCTGCAGATATCCAGATGACCAGCAGAGGGATATACTAAATATTTACTTCTAATTGGTGGTTATCCAGACTTTTGCAGCCCAAATGGGGTATATACTTCAGATAGGTGTGAAGATGCCTGAATGGAAAGAATGGACTTTTGAGAAAAGATGCAGGATTGCTGTGCATGTATGTGACTGTATTCTGGATGGAAGGGTGAGAGGGATACTTGGATGATGAACCAAGAGGTGCAGGTTTTCTACTGTATCAAGAAAAGGCTGGGCATTTAAAGCTCTACTCTTCTTCTTTTTTTAATAGCCACAGTCTGATGAAGGCTAGACATATCTCTTTCACCATTGAAGGAGACATTTGAGAGGTTTTCCCAGATAGATTGATTATTCCCTGGATTATGCACATATGATGGGAAGCCACAGCTGGGAACAAACTCCCATAGTATGTGCCTATATCCCTTTCAGATTGCATTCACCATAAATGCTTGTGCCTCTGAACATAATTTAGTGCTTACCAGAAAATGATCCCAAGACAAAGGGTCTGCTATAAAATTGCTTATGAGGTCATATTGCCTTTGTCATTTAAGCCTCTCAGCACTAACCAATATTATATTTATTCTCGTTACTTCCTTTACAGCTTTTTATGCTTTGCATTCCAAAATTTGTTTTCAAAATTGTAGGAAGCAAAGGCCAGTTTCTATTTATTTTGTACTAGAAACCAAAAAATCATGAATTCTAGTCTATGCTTAGGCGCAGAAGCTGGCTCCGTGACTTTGGCCAGTCATTCTCTTTCAGAGAACCTCACAGAGTTAAGTTGTATGGAAAAATAGGTAGTAACGTGCATGCCATCTTGAAATTTAAGAAAATAAAGATGGCATAGAAATATAAATAAGAACACCACAATATGGTAAAAGTGTTTCAGTATACTATATTGTATCATTAATTCTAAACTTTTTAAAAGAATTAATATAGTCACCTTTTTAGAGTCCTGTTTTTTAGAATAGTTGTTTAGAATATACAAAAAGGTCCCATAAAAGCATTAAAGGTTTAAAAGGGGAGCTCTCAGAAACCTCAGGAAAAATATTGTCGAGCTATAAAACCAAATGAAGATACCTCAAGCATATTTAATAATCCTGGTTTACTGTATTATGTAGGATTATTGATGGCATTTATTGTATTACCTAGCAAACTCTTAACTATGAATGTTGTATGCTTTAAGGATCTTTCTCTGTCAACACTTAGCAAGGATTCTAAAAGATATACGTGCCTAGGAATAACCTCACACTTTTTTTTTCATTTCATTTCTGTCCAATTGTATTTCATTGGCAGCTGTAAAAAGAATTGCATACAAGTTTTGTTTTATCATAAATTTGATACATACAGGTAGGTTTGATCACATATTTGTTGTCTTGTTTAAAATTTTCCTAGAAATAAAAATCAGCTAGTATTGCAGCAGTGGTTAATATTTCAGCTTTGAGTATACAGCTGAATTAATTTTATTCTATTTCAGCTGTTGGCTGAAAAGATGAATAACGCCTTGCTAGTCCCTAAGCTTGTTACTCACATAGTAATCTGCCAAGAAATCCAGCTGTATTCACTGGACTTTGTATTAATTTACTAATAAATCTTTGTTAGTGTAGTCTCCAGAATGAGATTGAAAATCATAATCTGTTTAAAAATCTGTTTTGGAATATTTTAATTTGTTGTGCTTGTCTTGAGCCTATTTCAGATGCCACAATCCTCTACTAGAAAATGATAATTCTGGGACCTAATGCTGTACAACATGTTTGTTTAAAAATTGCTTTGTTTTAATCCCCTATTTCATGCCCAGGATGGATATACAAAACTTCATTATCAAATTACAGGGCACCTGTTCCAGCTTTGATAACTTAAATAAGCAACCGCTTTCCCATGGTCAGACTGCCCTTTTTAGTACTACTACTTGAAACCCTTCATTTAGCAATACAAAAATGAAAAGGTATTCATTTGCAAGATGGATATGTTACATCTTCCGTAGTCTCCAGAATGAGGTTGAAAATTATAATCTGTTTAAAATCTGGTTTGGAGTATTTAAATTGGTTGTGCTAAATATCTAATACAATATCTAAAGAAAAAAATCAAGTTTTTTCTTTAAATATTATATTGAATATTTGCCACTGTAGGTTTTTATTTGTCAGAATTTTATTGGATATTTAGTACTGTACGTTCTTATTTTTGGGATTCATAGGAAATAAAAACATTTACTAGAAAGAAATATGGCCAATTTGGGATCCTATGGAAGTTCTTGGACTTACGCCAGAAACCTTTCTTAACATGGCCATTATGGGAGATGCTCACTAATGTACTAGAATTTATCCAGGATTCATAATTCTGGTTTGTTACTCTTGCTGGTAATTGTATAATTAATATTTCTTGCACTCTTTAGTGAAATGGAGTGAAAATTGCTACAATTAGTAACTATTTTATGCAGAAATTAGAACCATTTTTGAAGAAAAAAATCAAATGATAGTGTAAGTCTGAATTTGAACTTGCTTTACCTTAATCACCTTTTTTCCCCTACAGCAGTGGCTAAAGGATATCATGTTTTCTGCTTAGTGAATCATATATTCAGGTATATGATCATATGGATAAAACTAGGTGGATGCTTGCTATATTTAGATCATCATACTGTTGGCCAGAAAATAGACTATTTCTGCTCAGAGCTTTATAGAATATGTTGACAGTGGCAGCAATTGGAGATTATTAGAATAGTGCAATAGGAAAACAGAACTGTTACTCCAGTGGCTATATCGAAAGGATTATAAAGAGGATTAGCGTATTTTCCAGAGTATAAGACGCACCTTTTTCCTCAAAAAAGAGGCTGAAAATCTGGGCGCGTCTTGTACATTGAATACAGCTTTTTTTGCCTCCGAAGTCCCGCCCCCTTCACCAAAATGGCTATGCATACCTTTATGGAGGCTTTCAGAAAGCTCCTGGGGCTGGGGAGGGCAGAAATGAGCAAATAATAGGCAGTTTTTGCCCCCCCCCAGCCCCCAGTAGCACTCTATAAGCCTCCATAAGGCTATGCATGCAAAAAAAATTGACAAAGAAACGGGCCCGTTTTCACAAAAAACAGGCTTTTTAAACTCGTTTTTACCATCACCACCCCGGAGCATTCTGTAAGCCCCCCAAGGTTAGTCATGCCTTTTTTAAAAAAGGGCCCATTTTTGTGAAAAACGGGCCGTTTTTGGGAGGTTTGCAGAGTGCAAAACCTTTTTTTTTTCTTTTGGAAAGCTCTTTAGTTAAAGTGATTGATGAGAATTACACTGATCAAGTGCTGTGCCAGCAGAAACACCTACGGTACCTATCTACTGTATTTCTCTCTATCTCTATTTTTCTCTCTCTATCCCCCTACCTACCTACCTACACACTCTCTCTCTCTTCCTCCCTACTGTATTTTTCTATCTCTATTTCTCTCTCTCTCACTATCCCTTTATCTATCTACCTACCACCTAACCTCTCTCTCTCTCTCCCTACTATCTACTGTATTTCTCTCTCTTTCTCTCTCTCTGTCCCTCTACCTACCTACCTACCTACCCATACACACTCTCTCTCTCCCTCCCTACCTACTGTATTTCTATATATCTTTTAATCAAGATGCTATTCTTTCTGAATTGAAACTAGAATCTGATCTTGTTTACAAGCCTGATTTGAAGTTAGAACTCAAACTGTAATTTATTGGTTTAGATCTGATGGTGAATTGTATGTCAATTAATTTAGAAAATGAAATACACTGCAAATATGGAAGAGGACAAAATTAAAAAAGGAGTATGCAAACACAGTGTTCACTATTCTGCAAATCAGAGTTTGGAGAATGTGTGAAGCTGTTATGAAGTCCTAGTTGAATCCTTTCTATGAGCTCAGAGCTGTTGACTTTTGCCATCTTATATAATAGCCTGCAACAGTCTTTTCCAACTCTGAATTCCTTCATCAGCATCAGTTGAGTTTCAACTCCTTTTCATTCTTCCAGTTTCTCATTATGGTTTTCATAATATGATTGGCTACAGGGTCTTTTCTGTGAAGACATTTTAATTTTAAAATAACTGCTTTCCAACTATATGCATTTAGTTGTTAAATTTAGGCATCAAGCTAGATTCTCCCTATATTTTTCTGAGTCTTTAATGAATAGCTTGGTAGAATGTTATAAAAAATGTTTTGTATAATTAGTTATTTTGAGGCTAATTTATATAACAAAGGCGTTTGCTTCTTAAGCAAGCCAGGCTTAAAGCTTGTTTAAGTTTTTATCATGAATAAAACTGTTTGAGTTATTAAAATGTTTAGAAACAGTTTAAATCCATACTGGCAAAGAGATGGATCTTGTGGAATTCCAGAAGTAGAAGGAACCACAACAGAAAAGATCCTACATTTGTAAAATGTTATTTTAGGTATGCGGATAAAAGAATTTGAAAATAGGGTTTTCCTACAGGTCACACATACTGGAAGCTTCTAAAGTATCTATGATATGTTAGGCTACCTTTTGACAGTTTTAAAAATCAGTACCAACATTCTGAATAGAGCTTGGAAATTAACTGCCAGGTAATAATGCTCATTTACAATATTAGCATACTATGGTTTGAATCAGTAAGAACTAGACAACTGAATATAGTATGTTCCATGATAATACCATTTATTGATATTATGATTTATAAAATGACTTTACTATGAAGTGGGAAAGTAGTCATAGCCTTAGTATCCATATCAAATGGCAGGAGATTTTTCCTGTGGATAGTATATTCTAAGTTAGGCCTATTCAGTAGTTTGGCCTATTCTATGAAATTGATCATCAGGTAAAATTGTGACCCAAGTTCAGAGTGATGAAAGGATTATTTAGAATTGAGCTATTCACTCAAGGTCAATAATTGCTTACAATTGTATTTGTAAACTAGAATAATAGTGTGGGTATGCTTGTTTTACAAATTGATAATGTGCAAAATGTTTGCTTTATGAAAGTATAGATAAATGTTTGTGCAGAGGGAGGCAGAAATTCACTATGGTAGTTCCATGCATTACATAGAGCTCTTAATAACTGTATAATTAAACTCTGCAAATATGTATTACTTTTCATAATGCTTTAAATTTAGTTGTCAATTTTCACCTAGTGAAGTCTTTTTCTTAAACATTTCTATTTTGTAATGTTCTGAAATGATACAGTGTGACAAAATCATAAAGCAACTGCGTAATATATCTCATTACCCTTTAATCTGCTTTTTAAAAGCTTGTTGACATGGTTTGCTTGTAAAACGAGCCTATTCTTGAAATATCTTTTAGTCTCACATTCCTGGGAGTGATGAAATTTTATTCATATGTGTTTCTACTTATAGGTAAGGCTTCTGAAACTGGAGCATGAGCAAGAGAAAAATAAGATCTTATCTGAAGCTCTAGAAACACTAGCCACTGAACACCATGAATTAGAGCAATCGCTAGTCAAAGGGTCACCTCCCGTTAGCATCCTTAGTGAGGAACAGTTCTATGATGCTATATCTGGTAAGTGTGTCAAAATATATTGCACCAATGTATTATGATTGGTAGACATATATAGATGTTATAATGGATACACGCAAATATCTGTAATCCTCATTCAATTTATTGAATGCAGATTAAGAGCTTAATGAAAAAGAAATTTAGGAGTGAGATTATGGTAAATACCCGCTCAGGCACCAAATTAAGAAATGGCGCTGAAAATTATGAAAACAGGTTACACATGTTGCACATAGTTATTAGATTATATTACTAAAATATCGTGACCCGTCAAAAGCGCGGAGGACAAAATCGCGCTCGATGAAAGCGCGCATGTGACGTCATCACAGCGCGACGAAAAAAATTAAAAATTGAAATAAAATTAAAATTAAACCAAGCCGATTCACATAAAGGTAAGGGTTAGGGTTAGGTTAAGGGTTAGGGTTAGGTTAGAGTGTTAGCGTTAGGTTTAGCGTTAGGTTAAGGGTTAGCGTTAGGTTTAGCGTTACGTTAACGGTTAGGTTTAGGGTTAGATTTAGGGTTAGGTTAAGGGTTAGGTTAGAGTTAGGTTTAGGGTTAGGTTTGGGGGGTTAGGGTAAGGTTTTAGCTTTATTTTTACATTTTTCGATCACAGCGCGATGTTTTCGTCGCGCTTTGATGACGTCAAATGCGCGCTTTCGTCGGAGCGCGATTTTGTCCTCCGCGATTTTGTGGTGGAACCCTAAAATATATCAGTTTAATTCTTAATAGAATCATTATCAGATTCAAATGTTGCTCTTGCTATTGCTCTATTCCCATTATGGCAAACCTAAGGTATCTGTCAAAATGGCAACACAGAGTTATGTCACCTGGCATGTGCGGCATCACCCGTTCCTCTTCCAGGTTTCTGGCAAGCATGCACGAGTGACGATCAAGCTGGCCTTTCTGCGTGCGGCAGTGCCAGAAACTGGAAGAGCTGGTCTTCCATTTTCCAGTGTGAGCATGCACACCAGCCAACTGATGGTCATGCATGCCAGTAACAGGAAGACTACCTGGCCGGTGTGCAGGCACGCACCGGAAACCAGAAGTTCATTTTCTGGCATGCACATGCCCCCTGGGCAACTTCTCCTCCGAGTTGCAGGCCCCGATGAGTGCGCTGAAAAGATTCGCCATCACTGATCTATGCTGTCAGAAAAATCCAAATATCTTGCCTCTTCAGACAGGTGTATTTTGGCTTATTCTTTGCTTATCATCATTTTGGTGGCTATTTAGGATGTCGATTTAGGCACCATTTTGTGCTATGGGGGAAAAAAACTGTATTTGGAAACAAGGAATGAAAACACTGGATTATGTGAACCTTCATGTATTTTTGAATGAAAGAAGCTGATTTTCTAGTTAGATTTGAAAGAAATGTTTTTAGATTTAACATGCTAAGAGTTTGTTAAATATGTTTGAAAGAATACTTTACAGTAATTCACACTTCAAAACCAAACACATGGCAATGTGAAATAGTCTAAACCAATATGAAACCTAGACAACCTTGATATATTCCCATAGAGATTTCCAGAAAACTATTTTTAAGCTGTGGCTTTGTAGATAGATAGATAGATAGATAGATAGATAGATAGATAGATAGATAGATAGATAGATAGATAGATAGATAGATAGATGATAGATAGATAGATAGATAGATAGATAGATAGATAGATAGATAGATAGAGCCAAGGTGGCGCAGTGGTTAAATGCAGCACTGCAGGCTACTGCTAGATCAGCAGGTCAGCGGTTCAAATCTCACCAGCTCAGGGTTGACTCAGCCTTCCATCCTTCCGAGGTGGGTAAAATGAGGACCCAGATTGTTGGGGGCATATGCTGACTCTCTGTAAACCGCTTAGAGAGGCCTGAAAGGCCTATGAAGCGGTATATAAGTCTACTGCTATTGCTAGATAGATAGATAGATAGATAGATAGATAGATAGATAGATAGATAGATAGATAGATAGATAGATAGATAGATAGATAAATTTATTTATAGGCCGCCCTTTTCCCTGAGGGGACTCAGGGCGGCTTACAACGTATAGGAAGGGAGTACACACAATGACATATAAAAAACAGTACGTGATTAAAAATAGAAGCAACATTCATTCATCATTCGGGAGGGGACGGATTGTAATCTTTAACCCCGGCCTGACGGGATAGCCAGATCTTGAGGGCTGTGCGGAAGGTCTGGAGGGTGGTGAGGGTACGAATCTCCACGGGGAGATCGTTCCAAAGGGTCGGAGCTACTACTGAAAAGGCTCTCCTCCGCGTAGTCGCCAGTCGACACTGACTGGCGGATGGAACTCGGAGGAGGCCTAATCTGTGTGATCTAATAGGTCGTAAGGAGGTAATTGGCAGGAGGCGGTCTCTCAAGTACCCAGATCCACTACCATGGAGGGCTTTATAGGTGGTAAGAAGCACCTTGAAGCGCACCCGGAGATCAACAGGTAGCCAGCGCAGCTCGCGGAGGATAGGTGTTATGTGGGCGAACCGAGGTGCACCCACAATCACTCACGCGGCCGCATTCTGTACTAGCTGAAGTCGCCGGATGCTCTTCAAGGGCAGCCCCATGTAGAGCACGTTGCAGTATTCCAGCCTAGAGGTCACAAGGGCACGAGTGACTGTTGTGAGAGCCTCCCGGTTCAGGTAGGGGTCGCAACTGGCGCACCAGGCGAACCTGGGCAAATGCCCCCCCTGGTCACAGCCGACAGATGATGATCAAAGGTCAGCTGTGGTCCAGGAGGATCCCAAGTTGTGAACCCTGTCTGAGGGGTATAATTTTGGCCCCCCAGCCTGAGTGATGGAACACTAGCCAAATTATTGGGAGGGAAACACAACAGCCACTCGGTCTTTTCCGGGTTGAGTACAAGCTTGTTAGCCCTCATCCAGTCCCTAACGGCTTCAAGGCCACGGTTCATCACATCCACCGCTTCATTGAGTTGGCACGGGGGCGGACAAATACAACTGAGTATCGTCCGCGTATTGGTGGTATCTTATCCCGTGCCTCCGAATGATCTCGCCCAGCGGTTTCATGTAGATGTTAATAGTAGGGGGGTAATGTAACAAAAGGGAGAGCATTGTTAAATAGATGAGTGAAGAACAGTTTCGCTACTATATTTAATTAAATAAACATCCATTCCATATAGTTTATAGCTGGTCCAAATAACTGATTTGATAAGTGTAGTTGAGTGGTCCTTGGTGGTTTGTAAGCTTGCATGCTTTCATGCAGATGTTTCATTACCCATACTTGGTAACATCATTATTGCTACCGGTAGTAAGGGAGTGCTGTTTGCTGTCAATTTACATTCTAGTGACTTGCCTGTCAGTATTGGTGGGAGTGGTCTTAGCAATTCTTTGATTTGGCTGTTTGCTTCTTTGGCAGTTTCTTGATTGGAGCATTTTACTTGATTGTTGGTCTGATGTTAACCTTGGAGTTAATCTATGCTGATCTGGGTGCTGATGGCTTATGGAGAGATGCTTGGGTCTTTTTGTTCTCTTTTGGGCTGGTTGACTGTCTCTTTTGCATAGTCTAGAGATGTTGTTAATGTCTATGTATCTATTGATGGCTGATTTGTCAGAGATTTGGCATTTTTGGACTTGGCTTGGTCTAAAATAGTCACATTTTCCCAATTGAAACTATGGTTAAATCTGTCTATATGTTGTGAAATTAAATAATTTTCATCTGTCTTCTGACTGCTATTTGGTGTTTGTGAACGCTTTCTGCAAGTCTTCTGCCTGTTTGTCCTACATAGCGGTTGTTGCAGTCTTACACTGTATGTTGTAGATACAACAACCAAACCAAAAAGGATATGGTTAATACAAAGGGCTGCCACAGTAACTTGTAACCCTAATTAAGGGCAGCAATTAAGAAGGGAGCAGCCAAGAAAGAGAACAAACACTGCCTTAGACCACTTTGTGTGCTTTAGCATGACCAAAAAATGTATATATTGACATGGCATTCAGTCTTCTCTAGAGGAATCTGTAAAAATTTGTCAATATGTTAATGGTATTATAAATAAGAAAGATTTAGAAGTACTATTAATTACCAGCTGAACATGAGGAAGAGCAGAAGGCAGAAATTAGAAAGGCCAATGCAATGCATTAAAGCTTGAGTTTGAGTTTAATTTATTTATAGGCCGCCCAATCCCGGAGGACTCCGGGCAGCTTACAAAGAGGGGGAAAAGAAAAGCAATAAAGAAAATAAGAATAAAAATAGACACATTAAAAACAATACAGATACATTTGTTTCAGTCGGGGGGGGCTGGACCTCAGCAATGAGGTCAACAGCCCCAGGCCTGCTGGAATAGCCAGGTCTTGACAGCTTTTCTGAAGGCCATGAGAGTGGGTAAGGCCCGGATTTCTGGGGGTAGTTCGTTCCAAAGGGTCGGAGCACCTCTCATAGAAGGCTCTCCTCGAGGAGCCGCCAGCCAACATTGTCTGGCTGACGGCATCTGAATGAGGCCCACCCTGTGGGATCTTACCGGCTGTTGGGAGGAGTGTGGCAGTAGGGCGGTCTCGCAGGTATGTTGGCCCTAAGCCATGTAGGGCTTTAAAGGTAATAACCAACACCTTGAATTGCGTCCGGAGACCAATAGGTAGCCAGTGCAGCTCGCGGAGGATAGGTTGTAACATGGGTGTACCTAAGTACACCCAATATCGCTCGCGCGGCTGCATTCTGGACTAGTTGCAGTCTCCGAACACTTTTCAAGGGTAGCCCCATGTAGAGCGCAAAAGAAACATTGTGCCCAATTCTTGGTAGGCACAGTTCTGTGTAAAATTTTAGGATGCTTTGGTCAAATTATGGATTTCAATAGTTCTCTAAGAGAAGTTGACACAGTTGCAACATGGTGCAAAATTAAAGATAGCATGTTTTCTGCAGCATACCTAACTACGTATGTGTAATGTTTGCAGATACAATGAATCTGGCAAGTGCAAATTTTCAGCACCCTTTCAGTGATTTCCCTTAATGTAAATAACCACTTCCAAATATTTTCTGTGGCCAGCTGAGTTTCTGTTCTTGTTTTTGGAAGTTTTCTTCCTTGGAAAATGGGAGCTGGATGACTCCCTAAAAGAGATGGTTTTGTAAATTGGCAAAGGACTGGACTTGATCATCTATAAGAACCTGTCCAACTTAAACATTCTATAATTCTCTGATTGAGAAATAAAGAAAAGCCCAGAATGGCTGTCTATTCTTAGATTAGACAACTACCAAGTGCAATTAGACAATGGAATCATTTCTAAAGAAAAGTACAGTAAGAACTTGGTAGGTATTGTCAACTAGAAACTCAACTTCCACCTTTTGGGAATATTGTAATATGGATTTTAGCATTAATTTGGATCCCTGTGTATGGCAGGGATTGGTCACAATAGCCTAGGTTTAGCCTTTTAATAACCTTAAAAACTGTGTTTCTGCGACATAACTACTCACCTGCAACCTCAAGAGATAAATCCTTAATGCTGAACAGTTTGCCCATCATATGTTATACAACTTCCAGTCATGATGCTTTGACTGGTCAAATTCTGCCATGCGTATCACGTTGACAGGCTATTAAATTCCTGTGCTGTGTATGAAGATTCTGTTAATTATTCTGTGAAAGATTAATCCTGAAGCTTAATAAATTGACACTTGTCTATCTTGTAGATTCAGAATCTGAAAAATCATTTACTGGATTTGAAACCGTGACTAGCTTCTCATTGGAAGACAGCGAGAACTCTAGTGACACCATAACAGCTAACATGTCTGAAGAAAAGCAAATAAAAACCAAGAGACTCTATCAAATGGCATAAAAAAACACAGGTATGGTTTTGCCTAATGTCCTGAGAGGTAGCCTCTATTGCTGTGCTGACAAAAGCTCATCTAATACCTCTAACAGATAATTGGGGATACTGCTGCCTCTTCTCTGGAGAACAGAGAAAAACAAAAACAGCTGCACCTTAACAGGAACACTTTTCTTTTTGATGAATATTGGGAAAAAATTAAATGAAGAATATTATGACGATCATAATGCAAACTAAATAGAGGAATTCTTAACAATGCACGATTCTAATTCATTTAAATTAGTCTTATTAAAATCAATACTGTCTCTTATTTCTTCATGTTTTTTTAATGTGTCACTGCTGCTTTTCCAGTTACTTGATCTCCTTCATCTGTTTATACCAATTAGAGCTAACTTATAATTTCAATATATGTTTAAAAAAAAAAACCGTTAAGAGCAAAAAATGACCCTGGGTAGAAGAGTTGCATTCAGATATTGCTCCTTCATCTGTTTTTTTTTAACTGTAACAAAGAACAATAGTTCCTCGGTTAGGTGTAACAGATACCTAGTTTCTCAGGTTTCGCTATAGAGAGAACTTAATACGTGTACTTTTTCCCTTCAATTTGCATACAGTTAAAAGGAATCTCTACTTGTCATTTATTATTCTGCTTTTTATAGCGATTTTTTTTCTTATATAATGAAAATAGGAGGTATGTAAGCAAGTTAACTTTATATATCTATTAACAGCTGAATATTTATGGCTGGCCTCAGTGATGCATTCTGTTCAGAGGACAGTATAGATATAAAGAAAGACAAGTGGAAACTATGATTCCTTCACATCTTGAATAGAGCTGGGGGAAGAAGCAAGTTAAAATGATTATGAAGTGAGGAATTTTTCTTACCTCACTTAATTATCCAGTGATGGCTAACCTTTTTGTCCTCTCATGCCAAAATTGCATGTGCGACAGTGCATGCGTTCCCACAATGCAATGCAATGCACTCCTGTCCCCTGCACATGCGTGCATGACCACCCTGCACTCTCCACATGTGTGCACAACCTCTCCGTGCTCTCCCCATGCATGTGTGCTCCCTCCGTGCCCCATTTTGGCCTAGCAGGCCTCCCTGAAGCCTCCAGGGACCAAAAACAGGCTTCCAGGGGGGGGCGCACTCCCCCATGTGCTCCCCCCATGCTCCGCTTTGGGCCTATCAGGCCTCCCGAAACCAAAAACAGGCTGGGGGCACACTGCAGCCCCCACGCTTCCCCCAGCCCCACGCATGCACGCGCAACCCCCCTGTCTCCCACTCATGTGAACGTGTCTCCTGCATGCGCAGCACAGACCCAAAAATCAGCTGGTCAGTGGGGAGCACATGCACATGCGTGGTGGAACTGAGCTGGGCAACGGCTCACATGCCTGCAGAGAGGGCTCTGCATGCCGCCTATGGCACGCGTGCCATAGACTCGCCATCACAGCTAGTATCCTTAATTTCCTGTATTATAGTATCATGAACCATTCCAATGATATCCCTAAATGCCTGCATCCTCTGACCTGCAATATGGTAAATAAATAATTATTAAGTTTCTTAAGACAGTTGGCTGCTTTTTCTGCGCAAACAAGCAGTGGTAATTTCAATGTTTGTTTTAAGCATTAGAAACAAGCCGTAATTTGGCAAGTGTCCATAAAACATTGTAAAATGCCATTGCCAAAATTGTAAACAAGAGGTGATTGGAGCCTCCAGGCTCTTATTTCCTATTCCTCTGAGGTTTCTTTACTTTCCACTACAGATGTCTCTCATTATGCTTTGGATCATTACATTTTCACATCTCTAATCTTGTCCCATTTTTTCCTTCTGTATTTATCAACAATTAAAGATTATTACTGGATTTTAATGGAATTGGGGTAGCATTTTGAAAACATGGAGCTAGGATATTTCTTGAGAAGTAAAATCGAACCGCATAAGTGCATTTCAATTATTGGTGAATGCCCTCTTCCAAACTATATTTGCAGTATTTGATCTCTTTATCTGGCATATGTCTGCATACATATTGATGTCAATTGTCATGCCTCTGTGGGAAAACAAGTCTAAATTTTGCTTTGCAGCAAACTTCCCCAAGGAGATAAAGCTGTTCAATGTTTCTAGTTATCTTGGGATTTTTATACGGGTTGCTTGTCTTGTCATCTAATTACACTGCATTTGTAGCATAAATATGTGAATGTTTTATCATAGAGGTGGGGTATTTATAATTGTGTATTTGGGTACAAGCAAGATGTGTTATTGCACGCATACAGCTACTTTGTTTTAATTCTAAACATATTTTGGGTGAAAGTAATAAATACCTACTATGACAACAACTGTAGTATTGTTTATGTTCCATACAAAAGAGAGATCTGGCCGCAACCTTAGAGTTCAAACTATTGTGACATTTTTGGTTAGGGAAGACAATTTTTAAGCACCCTCAAATCTGCTGTATTGACACCAGCCCAGAGTAAACGGGCACTGACAATACACACTGATTCTATAAATTGAAACGTCTCCTACTGAAGTATATGCTTCCACTTAGAAAAAAAGATACTGTAAAACTTTTTAAAACACTTCTGTAAATAATTGCAAAAAGACCCTGGAAAACCATATTGGATAATATTATTTCAAAATTACTGAATGTATAAGCCAAGAAACACACTAAGCATCAGCTTCTCAAACAATCAAATCTGTCATTTCTTTTTCTTTTTTATCCTACCTTTATTAATTTATAATAAAGACAGCAAACATACATAATACTCCTTCCTCCTTTTCCCCACAGCAACTCTGTGAGATGAGTTAGGATGAGACAGAGTCACTGGCCCAAAATCATCCAGCCAGCTTTCTTGCCCAAGGCAGGACTTGAACTCCCAGTCTCCTGGTTTCTAGGCCAGGACTTTAACCAGTACAGCAAACTAGCTAAACTATATACAATATTAATACGATTATCAGTGCTCATTTATGTCATATTAGATTTTTTTAAATTGGTTCTACTTATAGATTGTGTAAAAACTACCTATCATATCTGTATTTGATAAGAGATCACATAATTTCCTACCTACTCTGTTGTCTCAACAACTGTGTGAAATTTATTAAATTTAGTGATTTTGACCAATTACTATCTCAAGCATCCAAATTTGAATCTGGACAGTTCTAGGAACTCCCTAAGAATAGAAAGTTGGATTTTTACTGTTCCCATGGACATTTTCTTTATCCACAAAGAAAAAAGTTGGTTTATTTGTTTGTCTGCTGGGAAGGAGTGTCATTTGTCAGTGAAACCAGAAATTAATGGCAGAACGGATAAGGTTCTTTCTGCCTTCCTCTTCTTTAATTCCTGTACATTAAGCACTTCCTGTGGGAACCTCCACCATACACCAGATGAATTGGCAGATTTTCTCTTCAACATTATTTCAAGGGAAGAATTGGAGGTGGGGAAAAGTGCATCTTGGGCCAAAGCAGTACGTTTGTGGAGTGAAATGAATAGGGAAGCAAGCTATTCTGCTTAGAAGACAAGACAGAGTTAGCCTTTGAAAGTACCTCAGACCTAGAGTAAGACAAAAATCAAAGTGAAAATCTTGATCCTGATTGGCCTGGGTGTAGAGAGGCATGAAATGGAAAAAATGCAAGAAATCACTTTTAATGGTTCTTATTCTAAGTCAGGATTTGTTGCTAAGGATTTGCTGAGCAAGTCAGATTGCTCAACAAACCAAACAAATGTAATGGTTTCAACCGCTTCCTACCATTTGTTCCACTGGTATCTAAACACCCCAAAGTTGGAAAAGTCATTGTAGCCTTTGAATAAATTAGAGATTGAGGAGCTGGGGAATTTTTATGCATTTTGGGAGGCAAAAGTTTTTATGTACAGATTGTTGTTGCTTTGGATTTTTTGTTGAGGGTTGAGTGGGTAGAATAAGCCCTGTGTGTGTTTGTGTGTGTGTGTGTGTGTGTGTTGTATTTGTATCTCGATAGATAGGCAGGCATACAGAGAGAGAGAGGAGAGAGAGAGAGAGAATACTTGCTTGCATATTTTTGAGGATTTGTTTGTGTGGACAAAACTCTGCATTTTCCATGTTTATCTGCGTAATTGTCTATGCATCACTAGTTTGCCTTTTATAAAAATTGATATAGTGTGAGAAAGGAGATTTAATCATCTTATACTGAAGAAGAAACAAGAAGAAATAGGTCCACAAAGTTTTCAGTTTTTTTAAACCTGCACTTGCTCATACTTTTGTAGTTAAGCAAGAGGTGGGGAGAATATATCAAAATAGAATTCTAGGTTCAAATATTTCAAGCCATGGTAAAGCAGACCAGGGATTTGCAAGCATATTCAACCAAGAATTACACCGTAGTTTTGTTATTTCAAGCAGAGTTAGATAGCCATACAAACCACAATTAGGCAAAAGACATCCTGAAAGTGTTGTCTGTGAATATCTGATAGAGATGGACTTGGATATGAACAATGGTGGAGCTAAACTAAATTCACATAAGAAGGATTATTTGCTTTGCTGTGCTTTTTTTAACCCTCCTGAGTCACTGATATAATCTTGGATTATTACTAAGCTATTGAGAGAGTTTCATGTTCTATGTTTCTGTATATATGTAATATTGAAAGTACATGGGTTGAAGAAGCTAAGAATACCAGGAATATTTGCAAAACCAGTAGCCACATTGATGGCTACTGCTCTGCATCTAATGGCCACCCTGAGGAACAAAACAAATACTTTCCACTTGATGAGAAACATTGTCTTACCAACTTCACTATTTCCAAAGGGAATTTTCATTCAAAATTCCTAATTTGATCCAGACCAGAAGTTTGCTATTTTGGCATGTACTTAGAAGTGTATTCTCTGAGTAGCATTACCATCGAGACCTGAAGAGCATGAGTCAAACAGAAGAAATGAAGATTTCAAAGTTGGCAGAAAATGGGGGGAAAGCAACTAAACACCACAGCTTAATGGCCACAGCTTTTTAAACAGTTGAAGAAGAAAAATAAAAGGGATGAAATGGAATATCCTGAAAAAAAAATACCATGGTACCAACTTGTTTGAAAACACTATATTACAACATTTTGTAGTAGATTCTGTTCAGTAAATGAAAAAAACAATAATAGTCTGTTTCACATATTAAAGAGTCTTTCATCCCAAATATCTGAGATATCTGAATCCCTTTTTCTGTCACACCAGGATTCCATTGACTCCAATGGCTGATGATATGGTCACTGCCATCTTGAGGCAGAAAGCGCATGAAAAACTTTAGTGTAAGCCATGAAATGATCATCTGTATACAACTCTACAACTTTCCCCAAAGCTATGACAAATGGTTTCCAGCCATTTGCAACATTATAGTACCACACCCAATGCCCACCCTCCATGGCTCTGAACTCCTTCCAAACATTAAAGTTGGCCCTTTAGCTTCAAAAGATGAGGCCCATTTTAAGGGAATAACACTCAAATGTGATTATATAAAGAGGGAGAGAGATTCGCCTAAATCAGATCTTGAATTTACGGCTGATACACTGAATGTTTTTTGCTCAGTTCTCATGAGCGCTAGCAATTTAACATTCGCTTGCTTTTTTTATATTCCATCTTTTTTTTTAATTGATCTGCTCAAGTGTTCGGTATAACCTAAACATTATTTAGCTTGCCAAACAGTCTAGCCAATTTGAAATATTTTTATCACAATTTCTTATTTTTAATGGTTTGAAAACAGGTATGGGTACCTTCCAAAATATTTGAAATATTAAGTTTGAAGCACGTCTGAACATTTATTTTAAATAGGCAACATGTCCCTTTTATAGGTTGTGATATGAAAAGTAATCTTGTTCTTTACTGTATTGCAAAAAGCAAACATAGGTTTGTAGTAGTTTGTCTTCTCTAAACTAATCTTATATTTTAGTTACCGTATTTATTTTATTTATTTATTTATTTATTTATTTATTTATACGCCATCAACCTCACTATCAAGCAAATTTGGGCAGCTTACAATGTCATAAATACAGTATAAAAATAACTATAAGGTTACAAACATTAAAAAAGGCATTAAAAGTTAAAACATTACATTTTCCTCCCCTCCTTAAATGCACGGTTTCTGTTTTAGCAAATTACCTTTAGTTCAAAATTTGTTTTGGTACTAGTCAGATATGAGCAAGTGATATAAAATATCAGCTAAAAACTTATTTATTTTTGTTAGTATTTTGCTCCTTTATAGTATCTTCTCATGAAGAAAAAAAGATCCAACTGTAAAGTACTGCCCTATACTTCACAATAATAAGGAACATTAAAAACCTATCCTAGAAATGAGATAATTTTTTGCTGGTCCACAGTTCAAAATAAATGCAAGGAATTTTCTTTCTGATTATCTTCATACAGCTTATTTCTGAAAATGGAGAACATTTCTCTCACTTGTGAATTTTCTTTCAGATACCCTGGATCAAGGACTTGTCCCTATAAAGGGACTTCCTGTCTGTCTTCAAGTATATCAAAATGTTTACTGGATGCAGATCTATCCTGTGAAAGGACTACTGCTTTTTTTCCACAGATATAGTATTTGTAGATTAGCTAACAAGATTCAAGGTAGAACCTCTAAATAGAAGGGGATGATGTTTCATAAGAAGATACTCCACAGTTTAAATATAGGTTTTATGACTTCTACCTACCTAGCCTGGAGCTGTTATGTTTTTCAATGGCTAAAGGTTTTTCAGTGTCTGTCAAATTCTCAAAGTTTGATTGGACACAAAGAACATAGCTCTAACAAGGGCCCGCCTTGTACATGTAGTTTATGTGGTATATAATATAAAAAAAAACATTTTTTCTTTGAATGATGATGTCTAAATTATGCCAAAAATTATTTCTATATTTTTATACAGTCTTAAAAGTGACCATTCACTGATCAATTCTGTCTTCACTTTTGGAATGATGATGTTTCTTTCTTTATTTAATCCAATGCAGTCTAAATGTTTGCTAATCCAAGGTTGCAGGAACTAACTCTTCTTCCTATATTTTCCATCGCATTTGCTTCTTCCTTCTGGCATCTTGGCTTCTCCTATGCTACTCAATGCAAAACATGACATCATGAAAATTTGAACATGCATCATCTACAATGAAGCATGCAGACAAGAAATGACAGAATTAAGAGTAGTTGAGAATGATCCTAGGGCTCATCTAGGATACAGGTGGCAGTATAAGCTGTTGTTTGTTGTGATTCCTTAGTAATGTTGCTAGTAAAATATAAGTAGGATCATTTTAGTAATTGGACAAAATCAACCAAAGGAGGATATTTGCTGAAGGTTGGAGCTAGCTGAATTGTATTGAACTTAAGGAGGAAGTCTTAGAAATTACTTTTTGTAAAAATAATAGGAGTGGGTCAATGGGATTAAGGAGGTTTTCTGCTGGACCCTACAAGAGACAGAAAAGCAATTGAAGGAGTAAGGAGAATAAAAGGTTACTATTTTTCTTAAAACTTTCCTTAGCCTCAGCTGAAAAGTCTAGAGAAATATCACTGGAGGGTTTGGCAAAAAATTGAAAATTGGGGGGACAGAGCATTACAGTTTTGTTTTAGATAATCGTGGAAGTTCTAAAAGAGATTATAGAAAATCTTCTCTACCTCTTCCCCCTGGCTTCTTTGAGGTGGGAGATTTGACCGTTTGCATGCCATTCTGGAGTTTAAATAATGTGTTTAAAAATGTGGTCCCTTCCAAGATTTGGAATAATTATGGCTTAGACAATATTTTGTTTAAAGTAGGCATCAGGCTAGTTTGATATGTCTCCACAATGACTGGGACTGGAAATTGTTTGATTACTCAATCAGAGTAACAGTACATTTCTCCTGTGATATGCCAAAGCACAAAACATCAGTTGAATTATATGGAGGTAATTCATTTATGTGACCTTAATTAATATAGTATATACAATTCCTCAAGTCAAATAGCTACAAAATAGAATAAATTATCCTTTAGAGACATTTCTTCACACATAGTAATAAAACTACACGCTCCTCAAGATTATCTTCTGTTTTAATATACTCGGAATGCTTGGCTTATGGAATATTGCTTTTTTATTTGTTTTTCTTGACATTCAGCGTTTGTTTCTCGGCAGAAGGTTGAACTAGAAAACTAAGGTCCCTTCCAACTCTATGATTCTGTGATTATGGTATTTGTTTTGGAGATTAGTTCTGCAAATTTATTCTTCTGTATCATAAGGGATTATGGCCAAATTCTTCTCTGCTTCAATTGCATTGTTTTAAAATTTTAATATGCATAGTTTTAAATTTTTAATTGCTTTTCTATTTGTCTTTTTATGTTCTGTAATCCACCTCAAGTTATCCTATCGGTGAGATGGGCAACATATAAATTAAATAAATAAATTTCACTTGGAAAGATAGTTTCATAGTGGTTCTATCTAAAGAATGAAGCATTTGAACATAGGAGTACACAGCAATATCCCTGATTAAAAACTAATGTTTATTAGTATGGTGATGGGCTTTTGAAGTTCTAGTGATGAAAAAAACCCAGTATTTCCTGATTTGCAAAAAGTTGAAGGCATTTGGGTCCACATCAGTCAGTACAGACAAGTAAAAAGGAAGCTTCTCTAAAGAGGAGTTAGAGGCATAAAGAACTTTTACAGCCTGCACAATATGCATGTTCATTTTTTCTGACCATTATGGTCTCCATGAAACTAGTTTTCTGGGCTTCTCTGCTTCAAGCTATAACTGGGGAAAATCACAGTTACCTTGCAGGGGCATGACGAGTTATGCTGCAAAGCTCATCTGTATTCTGGAGTGATTCTTGCAAGAAACAATTGAACAGTGACCATGAGTGTCCTTGCTTTTTGTACAATTTCAGATTAGTTTTGGAGATTTTATAAACTTACATGTATGGAAAAACATTATGTATATATGTAGTCCTCTCAAATTGGGGGGCAGGGTTGGCTATCCAGAACTATTTTTGCCCAGCAGTGAGTATTCCCTAGTGTCAGAGTTCCAAGTAATACCCTAACTAATTAGTTTTTCTGATAATAGAATTGAGTTCTTATTATTGATTGTTAATAATAATGTTTTTTGTGACTAAATACCACTGAAACGATTTGATTGCAAAGAATTTAACACACTCCCAATCTTACAATTCAGTAAATTATAACCACATTGGGGAAACCAACATTAAGCTCAGATAGTTCTCTGTGATCCTTAGTTTTACTTCAGGAGTGGGCAATTTTCTTTCTTTCTTTCTTTCTTTGGGAGTATTCCATAAAGCTTTGCACACTATGTCAGAGGCTGAATTCCAAAATTGGGCGGGATGAAGAACTGCTTTAGTGCTTTGAAGAAGCTCAGACTTTTTAAAGCATTTAGTTTAAACCTTTGATAACCTTCCCCAAATTCCCAAAATTGGGCCATGGGGAGCCAAAAGGTTAAGTTATTTAACCACATGTTCACTGGGAGCCTCCAATAGTACAAAAAATATGTTGGCATCTGTAACTTACAAGTTTTTAGAATATTTTTATGTCTAAAACAATCTGGATTCTTAGGAGCTGAGTGGGATAGAAATTGTTATAAGCAAGTAATTAAACTTGCTTCCCATAGTGTAAAACAGCTTCTAGAATTCTAGCTAGCACAGGAGACTGAGTATTCTGGGAATTGATACGCACTTAAGAAAGATGAAGGAGTCTCCAGTGCTCCAATATATAATAAGGCTCACATCAAATCCGTTATCTGCATTTGTCTCAAAACCAAAGATGTGGGGTTTTTTTTGTTTCATGCAAAGCACTTGGAAGTTTTACAATAGGATGCATAGCTCTGGTTTGAGAATTTATTCCTCATGAGTGAATAGGTGTGGAAGAAAAGGGGTTGTTAAAACCCAGCTTATAGTACAAAGGTACATGGGCCTATGTTCAGGATTTATTTTAAATAGTAAAAAGTATATTATGTGTAAAAAATGTGGTAGCATATTAAATAGCTTTCTTGCCTCCGCTCCAATCTAGGACAAGCTTGCCCTCTCCAATGTTTTCAAGAAATGACTTCAGTATTTGGAGTATCTTGAGAAAGTGCATTGGAATGGTAGGTAAATATGATTTTTAACAGAGCCTTAATTACAAATTTGTATTATTTATGGTTTCATTATGTTTTAATCACAGTATTTCTGAAATAAATTATTATGTATTTTTATCCCTATAGAATGCATTAAAGAGAGCTTCTAGCCCATTCAACCACATTATTAAATCATTTTGTCCATTTATTTACTCATTTATAAAATTTTCAGTGTTTTATTTTCAGCCCACAAATATTAGGAAAATTAATTGGTAGGGTAAAGAGATCTAAGGAGAGAAGAATTATTCAGAAGGTTAATATACCCACTAGGCATTGTTTTCCTGCAAAGATGGAGTGAGATTATAGTCAATTGTACATTTTCTCCCATTTTCCATTAGCTTCAGGCAAGAATTAAGACTAACTAAGAAAATGTAGATTTGTACTGCCAGCCAGGAGGTTGTTTGAATATGTTAAATATCCTACATGCATGTTAATAGAATAATATTTTGGATTTTTAAAAGTATATAGTGTCTATTAATTAGGTTCTGTACTTCACAAGTGAAGTCACCTAGTCAATATTGACTCTTTGCACTAATGCATATTAAAGAGCTCTAAATATTTGCTTAGACACCGTAAAGCAGAGACTAATAAGGCTTATCTTCCATTCTTGTGTAACTTTGGTTTACAATATAGTGTATATATTATCTTGCCTTCATGCTATGCATAGTTCTTCTCTTGCTTATCCATTTTATCATTCCAACAACCCTGTGAAAGAGGTCAGATTGAGAGTACAATGATCCAGAATCACAATCTTAAGATTTAGTATTCTTTTCTCTAGACTTGAATATGATACTCATCAAGCCAATATTGGCTGTTCTTTAAATTAATAGTATGAATTTATATTTAGGTTCATGTTTATTTATTTTGCTAATAGTCTACCTTTGTTTTTATGGTAAACCAAAACTATTCAGAGATAGCTCTATAAACATTCACACACACTTTGTAATATTGCTTTTAAATTTCTTCTAGGAGCTATCCAAGATCACTATGCCAGTAATTTTTAATGAGCCCCTGAGTTTTCTACAGCGACTGACAGAATACATGGAGCATACATACTTAATTCATAAAGCCAGCTTGCTTTCCGACCCAATTGAAAGAATGAAGGTACTTCCCTCTCAAGCGTTGGAAAATAATTGGGTTGTTTATTTCTAGAAAATCTTATGAATTTAAGTGAAGGCTTTTTGAAGAAATAAAATGGGATTTTTACAGTGATATTATAAAAGTGAAGCTACTGAATATCCAACCTGCAATTTAGCTTTAAGCAGGTTTGTTTAACTTCTTAAAAACTAATGGTGATAATTTAATCTTTCTTTTAATATTTTAAAAACTACCTTTTTCATATAAGAGAATCAGAATATGTCTCTCTGTATAGTCATTAGAAATTTAGCCTGAGTCAAATGGGCCTGATTTGACTTTATGAGAATTAATGTTTCAAAAGCTGCAGATTAATAAGATTTTTCTAGCGAAAGTCAAAAGAAATAACTTAACAAATTTACTTTTTCAACAGTGTGTAGCTGCTTTTGCTGTCTCAGCTGTAGCCTCTCAGTGGGAACGTACAGGAAAGCCATTCAATCCACTACTTGGAGAGACATATGAACTTGTCAGGTAATAAATGCACTATCAAACTGTTCCAGGTATTTTTTCCTGGACATGAAGTGGAAAGACAAAATAAGCCTGCTGTGGTTTATGCAGTGTTAAAGTATTAACTCCAATTTAGTGGCTGGATTAATTAAAATCTTCATTTGAGAATTATCTTTCATGTCTTTTCTGTGTAGTTCAGTACTATTGATATATTAAGAAAACATAGGTCACCCTCAAATATTCCAGTAATAATTAAAATTTTGATTTTTGTGTGATAAAAATTGATATGGAAATGTGTGTATTTTACTCCGTTTTGTAGATAAACATTGCTAATTATCACTTTATTTTACTGCATAGAGACGATCTTGGATTCAGACTCATCTCAGAACAAGTTAGTCATCACCCACCAATCAGTGCTTTTTATGCTGAAGGATTGAATAATGACTTCATATTTCATGGTTCCATTTATCCTAAACTCAAATTTTGGGGAAAGAGTGTTGAAGCAGAGCCAAAGGGAATAATAACTCTAAAGCTGCTTGAGTAAGTTGGTCCGTATTAATCTTAGGGCTAGATTAGAAATTGCAAGCAATGCAGACATAGAATGAATGGAACTTTAATCCATTGTGTGAACACAAATAATAGTAAAGTATGTGGCTATTTTATTAAAATCACTTTTGATGTGACTTATAATAAATTGACCTTAATAATATATATTTGACAAGCCGGTAACTACATAGAGTAATGTTCTTATCTTGAAAACAACTGAACTATTCTGAAATTGCCATTTTTTTAGGAATTCATATTATTATATTAAGAAAACAACCTCCTTCTATCAGTAGATCTTTTTTTCCTGGATTATCTGTGCTATGGGAAACATAAAGCAAATATTTGTGTGTGATTGATAGTATCAGATTTGCTGTTGTAATGGGAAATAATAAATTAATATCTTGATTTGTGCACTTTTTAAGATGGTATGGTCATTTTAAAAGCCTTGTATGAATCTTAATTGGTTTTGTTATTTTCCTTCTCAGACACAATGAGGCTTATACATGGACGAATCCTACATGCTGTGTACATAATATTATTGTGGGCAAACTTTGGATTGAGCAATATGGAAATATGGAAATAACCAACCACAAGTAAGTTAGAAATTTACTATTTGGTTTGACAGTTAAATTTGCTTCACATTAAACATTAATAGAACAACTACTTTAATTTCAAGGTAACAATAAACAACAAGTAAAGTTGTCACTGTAAGGAAATAGTAACCAGTAGTAGATTAGCAAACTAATATCCATGCTGAACATGAGAGTAGGGGTTTTTTTTGTTTATTTTTTTAAAAGTTCCATTAGTAGTACACTTCAAGGATAATGTAGTATATTTAAGGGCCTTCATATTTCTTTCATAGAACTGGTGAAAAATGCATGCTAAATTTCAAGCCCTGTGGCCTTTTTGGAAAAGAACTACACAAAGTTGAAGGCTATATTCAGATAAAAGGTAAATAAAAACAGTTATTACTAATTTAATAACTAATTACTATTACACATTATTACTATGTGGAGAGAAATAAATATTTCAGGGATGTGAATTATTTGATAATGTGGTTCAAATACAGTATTGAGAACATTCTGTAGCTTCTGCTTTGTGTAACTTTGGTACAAAATAGGAACCTAGCTAATCCAAACACTCTAATGTTTCTCAAATTAATTGTTTTCGGGGGTTTTGACAGCAAAAAGAAACTTTGTGCACTCTACGGAAATGGACGGAGTGTTTATACAGTGTTGATCTTACTACATTGAAGCTTACAAAAGAATGACAAGAAAAACACAGAAGAGAAGAAAAACAAGGTATTATTAATAGAGTAGCAATAGTAATTTCTATTTAAATATTGAAAGAATAAGTATTCTGGTCTGAACTAACTGTTGGAAGATATGCATGATTTTGAAATTATTTCATAAACTCCATGCTTTCTCAAAAAATATGTTAAAAGTTTTCTTTTCTGGGATTCCATTGACTATCACACATACTCTAGGACAATTCAGATAATCATCATGGTTCCACTCATCTCACTTATGTTTCTCACTTGTGAACCGCATCAGACTACTTTCCACTTTTGATATACTCTAAAATCTACTTCATGCTAGTTTGGAATTCCTCATGAAAGCCAGCAAATTCGATGCCAATATTTTAATTAATGGCTGAATGGATGGCTTTTTGACATAGTAGCCAGGAAGAAAACTTTTGAGCAATAGAGTAAAATATAAACAGATTAGATTAGAACACAGATGTCAGACTCTCTGTGCCACATTGCTGTCACGTGACATTTCATGACATTTTCCCCATTTGCGGAGCTGCAATAAAATTAAAATAAAAACTTAAGACAATAACAGATTAAAACGGTAAGAGGAATGCTAGTATTCACATTACTAAACTTCAGATAGTCATTCAAACTAGTGGATTGAATGACTTGCTTAATACCTAATAACTATAAATTTAGAAACCCTTGGAAATATTTCAAAATAGGCAATGGGTTTATTTCTATTACATTTGCAATGTTATTTGCTTTGGCCATAGGTTAATTATTGCAAGATAGGTTATCATTAAAAGTTGTGAGTTTAATTTTTTCTTTGTTCTTTTTTAAGATACGGGATTATAGTATTCTAAATGTCCCAGATTATGTCCACTATGGGGTTCATCAACTAATGTAGAAAAAAGCCAATTTGGTCTAGTGGTTAAAGCACTGGGCTATGAGCAAGAGACTGAGTTCAAGACTCACCTCGGCCATGAAAGCCAACTGGGTGATCTTGGACTCTCAGCCCAACTACCGGGTGGTTGTGAGGGAAATAGGAGGAAGATGATACGTTGGATATGTTTACCACCTTGAGTTATTTGTAAAAATAATAAAAGTGGGATATAAATAAATAAAAGACCTCAAGCATTTATATTATGACATTATTCAAAGTAAAGGTAATTTCTTATTTACCAACGTATGGCTGATTCTGTTTTCAGTATGTTTTCAAGTCAAATCAGTATTTACAGTATTTATGTCCATTTGGAGTGTCTTCATTTTAAATGCTCCTGAATAGTTCACTTGTTAGCTGCATCATCAGTCACATTAATGATATTCTAAAGAAAAACAGAAAGACTATAGAAATTTATTGTTGTCTTCAAATGGCCTTTCTGCTTATTCCAGGGGAATAAGAACACATACAGGAATACTATGCTTTTCTTCTTAGGTACTTTGACAAATATGGTTAAATAAAAACTTGCTACAGTTTTGGAGCAAAATACCCACAATAAGAACAGAGTGCTTGGTCCTGAAGCACTATGTACGTAGTCAGAAAAGGTATGGAATATCACAGCTCAATTGATGAGAGAGATTTAAAGTTGAGGTTCTTTTAGAAACTTTTGAAGCTTTCTAGTTTCATCGGCCCACATTTTTTCATATACCACTACAAAGGCTTAAATGTACCATAACTTGACTATATCAATTATCACTGAGGGAGTTTAAGTTTGCATATTTCATATAAATGAAGTATGGTAATGTATAGGTTTGTTTTCTCATTTTATGGAGACGGTAAAAAAAATTATACACTCAAAATGTTTAGATACACACAGGCATTTTATGTATTTAGCTCATGGCTTACATCATAAACCATGTTTAAAATTCCTAATAATTTGCCATGGGAATTGGCTGTTTGAGAAAGGGAAGTATTTATGATGTACATGACTTTTTATGGATGAGTAATTGCAAAAAGATATCCAATTCTTCTATAAATTATATGATACCAAAATTTCATCACATTACATAAAAGTCCATGAACAAAAGAGTAACCAATGTACTTGGAATTTGAGGCCTTGGTGTTTGTTTAGTAACATTTTAATAGTTCTGAGTGCTATTCTAAATTATTTATAAATATGGCTCTGCTATCCAAAAAAGTAAAAAACCAATACCAGCATATATTAAATTTAATTGAAGCAAAGGTGTTATAAGCTTTTTCTTAAAACCTGGGAGGAACTGAACACTTCAAAAACAAATGAGGCAGGACAGGTATTTCTAGTTTGGGACCTGCAGAACAAAAAGGTTTAGAAAGCAAGAAAAGTATTGAGAAACAAAAAATTCAAGTAGGAGAAGAACATGGCAAAATACTTGCTGAAATTTACAAACATACATTGGTTTTTCTCAATTGTGTTATATCAGATTAAACAAGTATATCCCACTAGCATTTTGCAATATTTAAAAATAACATGTTTTGGGGATGTTAACCTTGGAGTTAGAGCAGAGGTGGTATTCAGCAGATTTTGACCAGTTCTGGAGAACTGGTAGTGGAAATTTTGAATAGTTTGGAGAACTGGTAAATACAACCTCTGGCGAGCCCCGCCGCCCCCATCTATTCTCTGCCTCCTAAGTCCCAGTTGATCGGGAGGAAATGGGAATTTGCAGTAACTTTCCCCTGGAGTGGGAATGGAGATTTTACAATATCCTTCCCCTGCCTCGCCCACCAAGCATGCCTCGCCCGCCATGCCATGCCCACCAAACCACGCCCACAGAACTGATAGCAAAAAAAAATTGAATCCCACCACTGAGTTAGAACATACCAGCTATCTAATTTATTGAAGTAGATGTGCTTTCTAGGGCATGCCTATGTAGGCAGGAAAAAATGAGCCACAGATTTTGGTTTTTTAAAGTCCTCATCTGCTCTTGATTTCTGAGTTGACTACCAAGAAAGGGTCTCATCTTTTTCTGGCTTCTTCAGAAAATAGTTGATGGGCAGTCCATTGCCTTTTTCTGTTGGCCATAGGAAGGACTTGATGTTAGCCTCCACTTGATGTTAGTTCTGATTACTGAAAAGAGGGCCCTTTTCTTCTCTGCTAACCTGTTTGCTTTTCTGTGCATTTACCAGTAGAAGTGAATAATCCAATACTGCAACCAAACCAGTGAAACATCTCTAAACTTGGACATGCATCCACAAAGGGAGATCTTATTATCAAATCTTCAGAATTATTCATTTTTATTAGCCCATTTTCTATAAAGGTTTCTTTGCCATTGTAAACATGGTATCTATAAAAAATAAGACATCAAGTTCAAGATGTTATTTTAGCAATTATTATATAGTTGTATAGGGTAGGAGTCTCCAACCTTGTTAACTTTAAGCCTGGCGGACTTCAACTCCCAGAAGCAAAGCTGGCTGGGGAATTCTGGGAGTTGAAGACTGCCAGGCTTAAAGTTGCCAAGGTTGGAGACCCCTGATATAGGGCATGGTGACCTAGTGGTTAAGGTGCTGGGCTTATCGACCAGAAGGTTGGCAATTAGAGACCCAAGCACCACGTGACAGAGTGCAGCTCTCATTCTTGCTGCAGCTTCTGCCAACCTAATAATTTGAAAGCATGCAGATGCATAGTAGATAAAAACATACCACATCGATAGGAGGGTAACAGTATAGTCATGCCAGCCACATGAGCATGTAAGCATCATCGGACAACACTAGTTTCCCCAGCTAGGAATCTGAAATGAGCACCAATCCTTAGAATCAGACACAACTGGACACAGGAAATCTTTACCTTTTTTATACGGTTGTATATAGAGCTGCATTATGTTTACAGAGCTGCACTAAAATGTTATTTCTGGGTGTAATGTGCTGGTTTTCACACTATGTTGTAGACAGGCAATTCTGATGAGCCAGATGAGATGCCCTTGCCAGAATGTGAAAGTATGTGTGTGATCCCTGGAAGTGTGTTGTTGTGGAAAATAGCTCCAAGGCCTTCAAACTCAACACAGGTAAGAGGAGCCTTGAATTCAATGGTATACATTAGTGTTTTTCAACCTTGGCCAATTTATATGTTTAATATAATTTATATAGCAAGCTGGCTAAGGAATTTTGAAAGATGAAGTCCAAACCACTTAAGTTGCCACAGTTGAGAAACATTGGTCTACATTTTTGTCAGTCTTGCTGTCGGAAATTACACAGTGAAGAAAGTGGTGGTGGGGGAGTAAACCTAAACATAATTAGTTTATTTAATGGGAACAGTGACTAATAAAGTTGCATTAGTAGCCTTCTTGCCTGAAGTTTATCACTTGAATTATTTTTCTTTCCTCTTAATACTAGTTAGGATTCTACTTTTTTAACATTGAGAATTGAAACATAGCTTATGCAGGAAAGCTCATTCTTCATTTGTGAGAAGTCCACGGGTTACCTTTGAACCTTATTGTTGGAGCTCCCTAAATTGTGTTGCCAAATTCCAAAAGTTTCCTGGAAGATAAATAAAATTGGGGATTAAATGGGAAGATATTTTGTTTGGGTTCTATTGCATACAAAAAAACTCTTTCTCCAAATTGAAAACAATTAACATCCCACCCACTTTTTCTTTAAAAGAGGGCACCTCGATTCCAGTAAATGCCTGCTACCAGCTTCTGATTCATCTAATATAATTTCTCTTTTTCTATGGTTCAAGTGCCTCTTCAATAACTTTAATTTTGTTTGCATATTTTGCATATATAGAAATAGAGAGCCAGTTTGGTGTAGTGATTAAGGCATCAGGCTACAAAGCCAAAGACCATGAGTTCAAGTCCCACCTTAGCCATGAAAGCCAGCTGGGTGACCTTGGGCTGGTCATTCTCAGCCCAATTCACCTCATAGGGTTGTTGTTGAGGGGAAAATAAGAGAAGGAAAGAATGTTGGTTATGTTTGCCACCTTGAGTTATTTGTAAAAATAATAAAGTGGAAGATAAACACATAAGGCCTTTCTTCCTTCCTCTAGCCCAGAGAAACCTTTCTAGCTTTGCGGACCAGTGGGGGGGGGGGGTATGGGATGGTTCCGTGCGAGTGGCAGGCAAGCGCGCACGCAGCTCCATTTGCGTGACTGGTGGGAACACGTACCCACCACTCAGGCAAATGGGGCACATGCTCGCATGCTGCTCACGCAAGTGGGGATGTGCACGTTTGCACATTGCTTCTGCAGCCTGGTTCCAAATGGCTCATGGCCTGATAATGGGCCACGGCCCAGGAGTTGGGAACCCCTGCCCTAGGCCACTTTAATGTAATTAATATAGAAAAAGGTCCTGAAGTGATTCCCTAACAATTTGATTGGATACTTCCTTTAGAGGCTGCAAACATATTAACAACTAATATTTCTTTATAAGTGGAACATTCTAAAGCCATTTGTTTTGTTTTTAGATGTACAACTTTACTACTTTTGCTATGATGTTGAATGAATTGGATCAGGAAATGGAAAGTGTTATTCCTAAAACTGACTGCAGGCTAAGGCCAGATGTAAGAGCTATGGAAAATGGTGAAATAGGTAACTCAATAGTCTGGGTTTAAAGTTTCTTGACAAAAGAATGTTGAAATATTTAAGTCTATTGTGGCAATCGTGTTTACAGAAAACTTGTTGATACATACGTTAGTGAATAAAAAAGTAGTGCAGTAAGATTGTGCTTGGTACACAAGGCTCTTCTTTTCAAACAGCCACATCTTTTTGAATTTACATAGTGGCTCCTATCTGTTTCCCCATAATTGGGGATTGATTGATATTTTTTTTGTAACAATGCTGTTAAAGTATTGCTTTTATATAAATAATATGCATATTGTACAAAATATTGTAAATGTATAAAGGAAAAGTTATTCTTGAAAAGAGAAGAGGAGAAGTAAATACCAAATATTCCAAATTAGCCAACTCATTTATTTGGAGCATGGAAGATAAAAGGGTTAATTTATTGTTAATCAGCTACTTAATAAAGTTTGTGAAAATACACAGAAATTATATAAATTATACTTATGAATGATCATTATTACTAAATTTATACATTGCTACCACTTAAATATTATTTAATAGATTATAATTTAATACATCCTGTGTTTCCCCCGCTCCCCACCTTTTTAAAAAAAAAACTTTTGGTAGATGTAGCTAGTGAAGAAAAGAAAAGGCTTGAAGAAAAACAAAGAGCTGCTCGTAAAAAACAGGTCTAAATCAGAGGAAGACTGGAACATAAGGTTAGTAAACAGAAAATTATGTTCATGATAAGATAATGGACAAAATTTCTTTGAAAGCCTCTTGCCTAAATTTGCTTAATATTACCATTGTTTAACATTACCATTGAGAGATTCATTGCTTGCGAGGTGCTGTGCTCTTAGAATTATTATTCTAAAAAAATGGCAATACTCACCTTCTTGTATCTTAAACATTGTACAACAATAACTGGTCAATATTCTGTTCCTTTGATTCAGAGCTTCTGTTTTCATGCTTTCGAAAGGTTTGGATTTGGCATTACCTTCTCATTTTTCAGGAAAAGAATTTGCTTTTTGGTTAGCAGTACGCAATCACTTATTAGTGAAATTACTCAAGAACTTAAGAAGAAAATATTGGGAAACCTAAATTTATTGGAATTCAGGTTAATGGATTTCAGATGCAGTGGAGAAAAGTTGAATTTCATTGCCATTTAATTGTGAAGTCCATTAAATAAGATTGAGTTTGGACAGTTGGTGTGATGTAAGTGTACACAATCATACAAATTAAAATTTTAATTTTAATTTGTAATTGCTTTGTGGTTATGGGGGTAGTAACAAGACTATCTGCTTATGTAATGTACTGGTTAAAATAACAAATTCGGCTACCACTTTAAGAGCTTTCTATTGGGAAACCTATTCTGCATTCAGTCCATGATGTATTTGGAAGAGGCATTCTGAATCTCTCTATCACCCTTTATTAAATATTATATTTAAGCATCGGAAATACAGGTAGTCCAAATTGAGCAACCACAGTTGGGATCAGCAGTCCTATTGTTAAGTGAAACAATCACTAAGTGGGATATTAAGTGACCAGACCATGCTTTCTTTTCCCCCATTACCATGCCCTTTCAATACTCATCCCAGCAATACTGGTTCAAAACTTACAAGTTAGTTTCACACTTTTGTCTTTTGTATTTTGTCTTTGTCTTTTGAAATATTTAAGTCTATTGTGGCAATCGTGTTTTACAGAAAAACTTGTTGATACATACGCTAGTGAATAAAAAGTAGTGCAGTAAGATTGTGCTGTGGTACACAAGGCTCTTCTTTTCAAAACAGCCAAAACTACAAGTTAGTTTCACACTTTTGTCTTTTGTCTTTTGTATGCCTCCTAACCACTCCCTGCACTGGGAGAATTAGCAAGAAGAGAATTAATGTTTGCATTAGCATTCATCAGAAAGGAAGACATTACAGGCAGACAAACAATTCACATAGAAAGAAATGTGGTAGTGTCGGCAGGCACTAGCACACTATACAAACTGCCCAGTGCATTCCCCATTGTGTGCCTGCTTACTCTCTCTTCCTCTCCAATCCTTCCACCACAAGGAGAGGTAGAAAAGCACTCACAGTGACTGTAATGGTCATACTTGACTGAGGATGCAGCAAGGGACATAATTTGACCATGGGTCATAAAATTGTTTTTTCATCACTGTTGTAACTTCAGTTGTTGAATGAGGCAGTCTTTAAGCAAGGATTATCTGTACATTTTTCACAATATCAACAGTTTAAGATTTATTTTTAAAAATAATTATGCAATTAACATTTGCTCATGCCTTTGCTCTAATATTGCTGCTATGGATAAAGTAGATTATAAAATATTTCAATCAGGTTGTATTTTTATTCAGATCTGGTTTAGGATTGTTACCAGATTGATAGCTCTTAGTTTTTCCTCTGTGCAATAGGGAATAGAAAGCATTGCAAAACAGTATCTGAATCTTCTCCAGAAATTGAGGATCACATGTTTAAAATTAGAAACTTAAATCTATTCTGCAGAGCTGTTACAAGGATAAAGTCATAGAGTGATCTTGTAAACCCCATGTATGAAATATATTGATCCATCTAAAATAAGAAAAAATAGTATATTTATAGGCAATCCTCGCCGGGATTAATAGTTTTAACTGCAAAACAACTGAAAGTAACATCATACATATGGCAAAGATGCCTTTTTAAGCATTTCAGTGCCATGCTTACCACTCAACATTTATTTTGGAATTAGTTTCTTTCCTTTGCCTTTACAGTGGAAGATGCTCTTAGGTTTTTACTTTGGTGAAGAGAAGCATTCATCACGATTTTCAAAAATGTGGCCTTTGTGCTACTCTTAGTAGTGCATGATGTAATTCAGGCTTGGACACAAGTTCATCGTCATTACAATGAATCGGGGGGCGATTAAAACAATGATTCATTGTTGATTTCCATAAAAACATGACTACTTGATTGTGCTCTGGGTTTCTCTTGTCATCTCCAGCAAAGGGCCAGGCATTCTAAAGAAAGTGGGATGGAAGATGGGAATCAAAATCCATGTCCTCATCTGCCAACCAGTTTAATGGCCTTATCATTTTAAGGTTTCCAAAAGCCCTGCTTATTCCAGTGCACACTTACTCCTTAGTATGTATATTCATACAAACTTTACTTCTTTGTATTAAATAAACTTCAAATTTTAGAATCACCGTGTATGAATTAGGTGGCCATATAAATTTATTTAATAAGTAAATAAATGTATGTTATTCATTATTATGAAGTGTATTGCTGTGACTTCAACAAGGTGTTTTTTAAGGTATTTCTTAATCCTCCATCATGCTGCAGAGCATATCTATTATACAAAGATATTGGAAATAGCCTGGAAGATTAGTCTTTTCTTTCAGTCCATAATATGCTGGGTATATTACATGCAGTATTGCTGCTTGGGGCAAACGGTCCCCGGCTTGCAAATGGAAAAAAAATGCTTGCTGAAGCAACACGTTACAACCACAGTGGTTGTTGACATTGGTGTTTCAGTTCCCCTGGCACCAAGAAGCCTATAGGCACACTTGCAGTCATGTTTTCATCCTGAAAGTTTAAATAGGCTTATCAGGAAATAAGGTAGGAATCTAAATTTCTCCTCAAATGAGGATTTGAATACAGTTGCTGAATGCATGGCTTCTTTTTATTTATTTAGACTAATTTATAAGTTAGCAATTTATTATAAAAACTCTTAAATATTTTTTACCTCTAGTTTTTTATTTCCATGTCAGAACCTAATTTCAATTTATTAGCTTTATGTACCTTTCTGACTTCGCCTTCATATTTAAAAAACCTGCCATATTAAAAAGTTGGCATGAATTTCTCTTGACAGGTTTAGCTGTTGTTAAATTCAGTGTATTATGTTTTGCTTTTTCTAAAAGTCAGTCAGTGGTCCAGACTCTCTTCTAAAATTATTTTTGTTACTATGGTGACATGTTTGGATTTGCATTGAAGTCTTAAAATTATTTGCAATGCCTAAAAATAACAAGTGATGCCATAAGTATGAATAAAGTTCCTTTTATCAAATGTATCTTAAAATATTTGCAATGCCTAAAAATAACAAGTGATGCCATAAGTATGAATAAAGTTCCTTTTATCAAATGTATTTGTTTCCCATTCAGCTGAGATTATTGTGAAGTTTTTTTTTTCTTTGCTGATCAACTAGTCCTCCTACTGTTTCTTCTGAGGATGATCTGTGTTGTCCTATCAGGTTCTCTATTTAATAATGGATGTATTTTTTTATTGAAACCAGATTCTGTTCTCACAATATGAAAAGAAACTCACTTCTTTCGTTTCTACTGATCACTAGCTTAAAATTCACTAGTTGGTCTCATATCTGGCACAATTCAAGGGAGATAAGAGAAGAGGTGGGCTTTTTCAGGCAGCTTCCAAAATTCTCTTGTCGCCTCAGAGCTGACAATTTTTCCTGCCCTACCAGCTCTTTGGATAAGTGTGTGGATAAGAAGAAAAAGTAACATCAGAACTCCCAAGGGGAAGTTTCTTCCACAACAGATTTTTGCCAATATATCCTCCTTCCCATGCTCCTTATCAGTTGATAAAATACAAGTAGTCCTCATTTAGTGATTTCAGTTGGTTCCTAAAACTCTGTTATTAAACAAGTGGTGATCAAGTGAACATGTGACTGAGACACTCTGGAAAGATTGTTTCATTTAGATTTAAATTTTCTGATAGTGTCCTGTGCCTATTTTCTATTTGTTTTTTTTTGTTGTTGTTACTGTTTATTATTTCCTCCTCAGGCAGAGAGATTGCTTAAACAAACTATCCCAAAGGTGCTTTTTTCAAGAGGCCGTTCCAAGAAGGCTCCACACCCATTTGCACTACTTGGGTGACCCTGAGGACACAGATAAAACGCCAAGTGGCCTCAGTGATTTGCTAAAAGAATACAAATGACCAGCTGTCTGCAAGGAATATAAATCATCCCCATCATTCAGTCAGAGCTGAAGAAGCTCCTTGGATGAGAAGGGAAACATCTTCAAAGAAAAACAAGTCGTTGCCTCTTGAAAAAAAGCACCTTTGGGACAACCATGACCTGGATGGTTGAGAATCTCCACAGACATTAAACAAGCTATCTTTTCCTCAGCTACTTTTCTTCACAGTCCAGGCTTCCCACAACAACACTTAACTCAAAGTTAACAAGCTCAGCTCTGTGAACTTAATTAGTTCATTAGAAGCCTTTGGCCTCTGCTGGGCCTGAAATTGACACTGAAAGCTTTTGTTGTAAATGCCTACTTTGGTTGGGAAATTATTTTTTATTGCAGTTTATTATTGTTGTCATTTATCCAAGGCAGTTATTAAATGAGGACTAGCCCAAAGGCCTTTTATCTTTACCACAGTGCATTGTTAATTCATTTGCATGTTTTCATTCAAAGTAAATGCCACTCAGCTTTCCTTTGTATTTTCCCTTACTTTTGTTTCAACAGATCAATAGCAATAAGTAGCTGAGGAAGCTAAGGATCAGGATGACAATTATTTACTGAATTTTCCGGTTATTCAGGACCTATGGGAGTTTAAATTTTCTCATAAATAAGAATATACACCAGTTTTCTTTCCTTAAGCAGTTTCTCTCTTTCAGGTGGTTTCATCAAGGTCCTAATCCTCACACTGGCGGACATGACTGGATTTATTCTGGGAACTACTGGGACAGAAACTACTTCAACTTGCCGGATATTTATTAAAATGCATTGGAAATTCTGAGGCTAACGCAAGTCTTAAAACAGTTTTCAGTGTTTTCTTTATGCCTATATTCTTAGAAAAAAATTAAAAACTTGAAAGGTTGCAATCGAATATGACACTGGTGCTCCTGCTACAGCATAGCTCAGGCTGTTGGGAGTGTTGGGTTTTTTGGCATTCTCCCTAGAATGCGAGTTGTATTTGCCCATAATCACTGGTGCTGTACTTTGGAGAGACAGGGAGATTGCTACCCATATTTGTGAACTAAATATCAATTACAGGTTAAATGGGAAACAAAAATGCTTTTGAGTTTTGACTTTCTCTTTGGTGAATAATAATTATAGTAGCATATAATGAAAAACATGGCATTTCTTCTCAACCCAGTAACAAATGATCATCTGTGACTTATAATACTCTATGGCTTAAAGCATGAGAAGAGCATGACACTTTGGGGAAGAATTAGTCAACTTCCTTAAGACAGCATTCTATTAATTAATAAAATACAGGATCATAGATAATTCATTTATAATTTTATTTTTTACTCTCTGCATCAGGCTACTACTAGTTAATTAAAATTGGATAAATGCATAAAATCACTTAGCAATGTCTTTTCATATTTAGTGCAGTGTTTTGAATTTTCTCTTTCAAGCTTTATTAATATGCTATCTTTAAGGAATTAAGAGCCATTTAAATCTTTAAAAAATTAATTTGAACTAAAAAAGTATTTATTTTATTAAAAACCCTGGAGTGCACTAATATATGATATGGGACTAGTGGTTGTCTGAATATTGTTGGACTTCAGCCCTGATCGCATGTTGAGCGGTCAAGAATGATGGGAGCTGTAGTTCAACCCTGGGAAGGCCACAGAGTCCTTATCCCCACACAAAGGAGTGTTCTGCACTACATGACATTACAAAGAAAAGACATGCGCCTGGGTCTATGCTGTCATAGCAAACGCTAGACGGAAGTGTCTACATTTCAAAAGCAGTTGAGACACTACTGTACAGAGCAAATTTACCCCTATGTTTGGGGTGCTTTAACCTTTATGAAATTATATATTTGTACAATATAGAGTACAGAACTTCCAGAGAGATTGCTGCTCTTGTATAATTTAATTGTGGTTTGGAAATAGTGTTAACTGAATATTTACTGCTATTAAATAAAGGCTTTAGCTGTCCTGTGACAGGTGCCGTTTGATTCTTTGCTCTCAGTAGATTACAAGCAAAACCATTTTTGTTTTTGGTCTCTTGGCCCCATGTTGGAAGGATGGCATTGAGAGTGGCTCAGGAGCCTGCAAGGGTGTTCTGGTTCCATCTGTTGTTGTTTTTTTCTCATTCTTGAAATACTGTTTTCTATTTTGCTGCTTCAAAGTAGATCTGTCTCTCATCTTACTGATAGATTATATACAGACAAGGCTTCAAAACTTTCCACAAATCTAATAAATGATCTAACAACATATTTCTGTTGAAGGTGTCCACATTTTTACTAGCAGTCATTTTTAAATTTTCAGTTTGTACAGGAAATCAACATAAGGAAACTCCTGGTTTTAATTTTATGCTACTTGGCTACCGGTCTTAAGCCATAGGGAAAAAATGTCTTTAAGATTCAGATTCCTTGTACTGCTTTATTGCTTGTACTAGTTAATCAATTTTAAATTAAAGATGCAGCTTTCCGTTCTGGGGTGAAATGTTGGACAGCACCTCTTCTCAATCTGGGAGGAAAAAAACATCAGCTCAGTACATTTAGCAATGGCTCAACCCACTAAACTTTGTGGTTTTGGAATGCTTTGATCTTCAAAAACCACTGCTTTATAATCAAATTTCCCTTTCATCTTTTTAGGCAGTACCACATTTTCAGTCTACATACATACATACGCTATGGAATGACAAGATCATAGTTGGCCTAAAATCTGCATTGCAAATAGTATTTGCAGGAAAAAACTAGGCACTGATTCTGAACAAGTGTAGCTTGAATGGTTCTGACCTATACGGCAAACATACATCAGTTGGTCCTAATCCAGTGTCCTATAAATGTGTGAGAATACTATTGCGATCAATATGGTGCACAAACATGCCGTAAGCTGGGTCCTTCAGTTAATTTTACAAACGGCTCTACATCTCTCTTTTACCTGTAAGAGTGGCAGGAAAATAAAGCCAGAGCAGCTATTCTTTTATTATTACAACTTGGAAATAATTTTTGAGGAGTCTGCCATTAATTCTGATAAAGAGCACCATGCATGAAAGGAAAGGAAGGCAATGATAAAAATGCACCAAAAAGGTTTGTATGTATCAGTGCTGCTATTGAAAGGTAGCTCACATGTTTTAATTCAAATTCAAAGGAAGCAGATTTAGGCAAAGTTTTAAAAGGCTCTGAAAAGAGGCCCAAATAGAGTGCTCTTCTGCAACTCAATCAAAATTTATTTCCTGCAATCAAAGCACTGCTTGGAACGGCAGCCCTATGATGTCAAGAAAACAGTATGGCTGCTTGAATAGGTTGCAGTCTGGTACACCTTCAAATCCAGAGCTGCATAGTGCTATTTAATGTCATTTAACATTTAACATGCTGCTCCCTGGGTCTTTAGTGAGCCATCAGAACAGGGGTGTCAAACTCATGGCTCACGGTCTGGATGCGTCATGTACTGACCACTCCCATGCCCCATTTAGCAAACGGGCAAAGCCACATATCACGTGACGCCACTGTCACAGCACAAGCTTGACACCCCTGCATTAGAATAATGGTAAAAGTAGTCTTGGAGAAGGGAGACCCAGGTTCTTGTTCCTCCTTAACCCAATTCTCAAGAGTTGTGGGAAAATTAGGAGGCAATAGTCCTAGGTTTGTTTTGCATCCTTGAATTATATATAAAAAGGGTGGGGGTTAAGAAATTTAATACTAATCCAATGCAGGAATCTCAACCATGGCAACTTTATGATACAGCTAGGGAATTCTGGAAGTTGAAATCCACACATGTTAAAAGTTGTGGAAGTTGAGAAACACTCTTGAGGTGGCTCTGGACCATCTCTCTTGGCCCAGCCTACCTGACAGGATTCCTGTCAAAAATAGGAAGAATCATGTATGCTGCCCTCTTACACAAAGTGGCATATAAATAAAATTAGAAATATTTTTCAAACTTTCTTTCTGGAAAGGGGCATATATTCACTATATCCTGATATTTGTTCATCTTAAAGCAGCTGCACTTGCTTCAGTCCCTTAAAAAAGGGAGTCAACATGTCATCATGTTAGCACCCCGTCAAATCTTGTGCATCCCTGCTCCCCACTCAAATAAAAAAGTACTATTCAGTTGCAAAAGAAAAAAAAAGCTACTTGTTCTGCTTAAAGCTGGCACTGTTTGGCTGGTGCCCTCAGAATGACATCTGGGAACAATCGGTCAAGAATGTCATGAGGGCAGAAGAACAAGTATACCAAGGAACAACTTTATTGTGAGCCCTCTTCAGACAAATGTGTCAAGTTTCCTCTCATGTAATCCCAACCATGTTCACTGTCCATATTTGACTGAGGATCAGTGACATTGAAGGCTACACATCTGAAAAACACCAGGTTTGAAAGGTGTGTGTTTCAAGTTTTATCAAGCTTCAGGGTCTCTACCAAAGCTTGAGCATCCACTCACCGTTTTGTTATTCTGTCCTGCGTACAGAGGCAGTTGTAAATGTGATCTCTCCTGCTATACCATAACTGCCTGCAAAAGCTGCTTTATCCCCAGCTCCTGAGCCATTCTTCCCATTCATCACATCTTCTAGAGGTATGGCAACTGAAAGAAAAACTGGAGTTGGCGGCCTGCCACTATCTTGTGCAGGGTTAAAATTGGGGTTGGCCATTTTTGGATCTGCTGCCCTGGCGATTGGTACAGGGATTGTAGCGAACCTCCTCACAGTACCAGCAGTGTCCGGCTGTGTTAGAACAGCATGGCCTGGGATAGGTTTCCAGTCCTGTTTATTTTGAACAGAAGAGCCCACTAAAATGAAAGGTGGTGCATTTCCCTTCTTCCCATCTTCCATCATCACATAAGTTGGAGAGGACACTTGTGGCGGTTGACCTTGTTGTATCATCTGCGGCTGTAGATACTGCGGCTGGTCCTTACCACTAGATAAGAATAGGGTTGCTTGGGGAACAGTAGCACCAGTTCCAACAGATGGAAGGGGTGGAGGTGGTGGTGGTGACTTACGACCTTGTTGTTTCAAATCAGTTAGACAATAGAGAGTCCATACATTAGAATATGGTGGTGGCTGTCCTGGTTCGCTTGTTGCCATGGCTATAAAATAAAAATTTAAAGAAAAATTTGCTGGCATGAAAGACCATCTACTAGGATGTATGAACTACATATCTTTACAAACAACTTTATGCCGCAAAGAAGCATGTTACAAAGAAGAGAGAGTCTGTAGGGGCAAAAAATTGGACCTTGGTATGTTGAAAATAGAGGGACAACAGCAAAAGTGCCTTGTGGGGAAGAAGCTGCAGCTCAGCTTTAAAAAATGCTGATTCAACTAATCAGGGCACATTTTCAATTTAAGTTATTCATTCATTCATTTATCAGGTCCAAGAAATTGCCAAATTGCCAACATTCAACATGTGCCAGAGTCCTTTTGTCAACATAACATCAGGCAGCTAGATTTTCCAGGCTTGCCCCACAGGTGAAGCCTTAGGGTCCTGTATGAATTCATTTTAATCAGCTCTCCCGTGAGTCAACGCAAAAGCCGTTGGATGATAAAATCGAACTCAAATGACTGGCAGCTTAAAATATTGAAAAATCCATCCATGACAAGCTTCGGGATCCTTTTAACCCTTCAGCATTCTCTCTTCTGTTAACATGCTTTTGTTTCTTACCTACCTATCTGTCTAACAGAACGTGATTCTTGGGAGATTTTGCAATCAGAGGTCAATGGATAAAAAAACATTAATCTTTCTCCAGCTGGCAACAATGGTGGCTTAGACACTTATTACAGAGGCAAGAAAACATTTTGAAGTGGTCCTGCCAGGGAGGAAAGCTAGGCCTCCAGTTACAACAATCCCATGTTTCTAAGTAAGAAGCAACTAATCCACCTTCTGTAGGCATCTGGAGAAGATTGGACCTAATGGGACAAGCGAAGGCAACCACCACCATTTCCTTTAAATGCAAAAACCATGTCAATGCCACAGTTTAGTCTACTATGTTTTTTAAAAAAATTCGTCACAGTCACCATCTCACTTTCCTTCGGCTGCCATGAGCATGTATGCAATTTTGATTCAAGCTGTGCAGTTTACTGTGAGCAAGTCTTCTGGTAGGAAAATGAAAGGCCAAGCATCTTCTATACCAGTGTTCCCTTGCTGAATTTCATCCCATGCTGCTTCTCCGTCTCTGTACAAAAAGAATATAATACAGGAACAGGAAACTAGGCCAAACTCGTGCAAAGAAAACTTTAGGGCTTATGCACAATCCACTGCACATCTGGAAGCATCCCACAGGCAAAAATTCCACACATGCACAATCTGCCTGACAAGTGCTGTGGGCCTGTAACACCCCAAAATGAGAGTAACCTTCATTTACTTCAACTCTGCACTGGCATGGCTATTTGCATTTAAATAAGTACAGTTCCAGTCCTTGAGGCACTTTCTTGGCCAAAGCCATATTGCAGGAGTGGAGAAACTTGTAGCCTTCCAGATGTGGCTGAACTACAATATCCAACATCCCTCAGGGTTGACTGTAATGGCTGAGACTGTTGGCAGTTCTAGTTCAGCTACAGCTGGAGAACTAACCTCTTTCCTGCTAATTTATCGCCAGCTCTTACCAACATAAATGCACCCAAGGAGATGGAAATGACTACTACTTATAGAGCTAAAATATTACAATGTGGAATAGGAAGGATTCAGAAATATCTTGACTTTCTTACCTGACATAATAAAACCTGGGTCAGTTGATTTCAGTTGCTCTGTAGTATCCATTCTGTCAGGGTCACATTCTGCATCATCTGCAGATGGATCTAGAATACTAGTAAACTGGCCTGAATTTAGTGAAGCCGTTAGTGGATCTAAGAGACAGGCTACTGTGTCTACAAAAGGAATGACTATCTGCTGTGGAAACTGCTCTACATAAGGTGGTGGTACAGGCTCTCCACCAGCGCTGGGGTCATCATCACCCACATTTATGATGTGTATGTCTGATGTGAGCTCAATTTCACTTGGGCAACCCTCTGCCTGAAACAGATCTTTATCAGGAGGCGGTGGTGGTAGCGGCGGGGGTGGCTCTCCTTCCTGCAAGGGATCTGAGGAAGCTTGTTCTACTAGGTCAGCAGGTGACTGCTCCGCCAGGCTGCCCGAGATAGCTATTTCCTCCTGGACGGAGCTCTGACTTTGAGTGACTGATCCAGCCCTGAGAGAAGTTGCAGAAGTTCTGATTTCTGCTTCCTCTGGGGCAGCGTCCCCTTCCTCTGGGGCGGGTTCTGCTTCCGTTGGGGCAGGCTCTGCTTCCTCTGGGGCAGGCTCTGCTTCCTCTGGGGCAAGTTCTGCTTCCTCGGGGGCAGGTTCTGCTTCCGCTGGGGCAGGTTCTGTTTCTGCCTCAGCAGGTTCTGTTTCTGCCTCAGCAGGTTCTGTTTCTGCCTCAGCAGGTTCTGTTTCTGCCTCAGCAGGTTCTGTTTCTGCCTCAGCAGGTTCTGTTTCTGCCTCAGCAGGTTCTGTTTCTGCCTCAGCAGGTTCTGCTTCTACCTCAGCAGGTTCTGCTGCTGCCTCAGCAAGTTCTGCTGCTGCCACAGCAGGTTCTGCTTCTGCAGGCTCTGCTTCTGCTGGGGCAGGTGCTTCTTCTTCAGCAGGCTCTGCTTCTGCTGGGGCAGGCTCAGGGGCAAGCTCAGGGGCAGGTTCTGGGGCAGGTGCCGGGGCAGGTTCCGGAGCAGCTAGTTGACCAACTGCAATCGCGGCCATTGCCTCGCTGGCAGTGTGGGACAACGTGGGGAGGGTCTGCACAGAGATGGCCACATCCTTCAACTCAGGTTCAGCACCCATCGTTTCAACGTTACCTAGCATTTGTGATGCTAGCTGAGCTGGATCAGCTGGGATATAAGCGAGTCCTGCTCCCTTGTCGTCCCCAACCTTTTCAACAAATTCGTCAACAACAGATGGGAATTGAGTAGTTTTGGTGCTCAGTTCACGAGACTCTTCGCTTATCTGATCCTCTTCTGTGTCAGTCGATTTCTCCTTCCGTTTGGGTTCATCATGAATTGGAATCGTGTCAAGATCTGACCGAAATGCATCTCCAACATCTGCCCTTTTAGAACGGGGCATCGGTGTTGCTGCTCCTGGTCCTTCTGCCCATCCCTCCACTGCAGGAAGATAAATGGGAAATGTGTCAAAAAGAGACCCTCATCAACACAAAGAAAACCATTGACTTCCAAGCTAAATATCTGTCTTTCTTTTTTTTAAAAAAAAAAAAGTATTAGTTTTTTTAAAAGAATTTTTTTTTTACAATTTCCTTGTGTACAACATTTCCTTCTGTACATGCATGTATGTACAGAATCTATACTAATATATACATTCCTTAAATTACAATCCTTCACTGTGTATCATTTCCATTTATACATGTTTCATGTCTACATATACATTGCTAATATCTAATTCCTGTGTCTTCTTTTTTGGGCATAACCACCACATGTGGTAATATGTTCCCTGATTTTGTCTACATTTCCAATAGTCCTGTGGTATATTCGGGTACATTTTAGCCAGTCTTTCCTCTGCCATTAGGGAAAACATGTAATAAGTGGTTAATACAAGGCTGTACATGATTGGTGGAGCCAGAGGTTACTCCGTTCATTTAACTGCACACATTGGCCTATGGCTGCAGATGAGATAATGTCTGCAGGCTTTTGTAATAATCCATCACACAGCAATGTTGGCCGTTTCCCACATTCATTTTGTGTATTTCTTTTAATTATTTGTTTTACACATTTATAAGGCCAATCGACGCAAGCGAGGTGACTCTGGGTGGCATGGCACAGAAGTAAACACAAACAAAAATTAAACCTCACTAAAAAGAAGTCAAAATACATAAAGTACTTGGGAAGAGATTTGGTGTATGACCACCAGCTGTTCAAATGTTGTATAGAAAGGAGAATCCGATGCTGCGAATGCAAGCTTTGCCCTAGAGAAGGATTTTAATGCCTATTACTGAGAGGCATTAGGTTGGGGGAGGGTGGGAAGCCTTCTTTAAAATTAGAGCAGTGTTTCTCAACTTCAGCAATTTTAAAATGTGTTGACTTGCTAGCTGGGGGAATTCTGGGAGTTGAAGTGCACACATTTCAACCTTGCTGAAGTTGAGAAATACTGAGCTAGACAGATTGCCAGCTAAAATAAGCATAACTGTTTATAGTCCATCAGATTTAGCATAAGGAAACCTCTTTTTAAAAGTTCTTTGGAGCCCCACATTCTATATGTCCTGGAAACCATTAAAGAGATTATATGGCAAGTGGAAAAACCAAGAATTAGATATAAATTATTGCAAAATGCTAAGGAAAGAGGGGGTTTGGGTTTACCAGATTTGAAATTATATTTTGATCCTTGTTGTTTAATCTGGCTAATGGATGGGTGACTCTTCAAAATAAGAGGTTACTTGAGCTGGAAGGCCATGGATTAAAATTTGGATGGCATGGGTATTTATGTTATGATAAGGTTAAAATTGGTCCTGAGGAGGAAAGCTATGGCAAATCTTGACAGCATACTAAAAAACAGAAACATCACCCTGCCAACCAAAGTGTATATAGTCAAGTCTATGATTTTTCCAGTTGCAATGTATGGCTGTGAAAGCTGGACCATAAGAAAGGCTGAGCACCAAAGAATTGAGGCCTTTGAACTATGGTGCTGGAGAAAACTCCTGTGAGTGCCTTGGACTGCAAGGCGATCAAACCACTCAGTCCTAGAGATCAATCCTGACTGCTCTTTAGAAGGCCAGATCCTGAAGATGAAACTCAAATACTTTGGCCACCTAATGAGAAGAAGGACTCACTGGAGAAGAACCTAATGCTGGGAATGACTGAGGGCAAAAGAAGAATGGGACAACAGAGAATGAGGTCGATGGATGAAGTCACCGAAGCAGTAGGCGTGAGCTTAAATGGACTCCAGGGAATGGTAGAGGATAGAAAAGCCTGGAGAAACATTGTCCATGGGGTCATGATGGGTTGAACAGGACTTTGTAACTAACAACAACAAGATTAAAATAAATGTTGATTTCAATAATCACTTTGTTGGAGATAGCATCTTAAGAATAAAGTAAATATAAAGTAAGGTTCTCTGCGAAGATGCCTCGAACAATGGGAGAACATGTGGACAAAAGATCTAAAGTTCACATTAAATTATAATTTAAAATAAAATTTTATAAGATATGGTACCGTTGGTATCTAACACTAGACAAATTATCAAGAATGTATAAAGGGAACTCAAAGTAATGTTGGAAACGTAAACATAAAGAAGGAACTTTTTACCATTTAAAGTGCACATGTGGCAAAGCAAAGAAATATTGGATATTCACATCTTAGTACAGAAGATTATTAAAGTGAATATAAAAATAAAACTAGATACTCTTAGACTTAATGGATAAAGACCTTTAAAAAATTGGAACTGTTGATGGCAGCAAGAATAGTTTATGCACAGGAGGATACTTTGATTCCCCCAATGGCTGCAAAAGTTGATGGAGTTAGCAGAGATGGCAAAATTGACTGCTTTGATTAAAGAAGACAATTAATTTTGTTTCTATGGGGAAAACAGCTTTTTTATGTGAAGAAAATGATCACAGATATGTGCTTTATAAATGATCCTTTCTATTTCTGCATCATTCCCAAAACCACACCACACGTTTTGAGGATGTTTAAGGGTTTTAGAAATCCTTCTAGAAAATGAACCACGAGATAATCCAAAAGGTAAATGAGCAATGAATATAGTCCTGCAAAAATTGCTCAACATTTTCTCTGTCTTTAATTTATCTAGTATTTTCTATCATTCCATTCCCCCCACTCATTAAATCACTCTTCCTAATCTAATGCTTACAGCCTGAAACTGATTTGGTAAATCACATAAATGTAGAAAGAACAAATTAAGCAAATGAGCGATTCCCAAAGATGAAAGGTACTTTAGTACATGTTTTCAGAAGGCACTAAGTTAGTGGAGAACGAGCTTTATCAGAAGCACTTGCTGAATCAATTCAAATGTTCGGAAATTAAATGACAGAAAAAATATGAAAAAAAAATGCTACACATTGTGACAAATGGAGCCAGTTTAATATTATTAGTAAAAGGGAAATTGAAGTTCAAAAAGTTTAATCAAGTGAAATGTAAAGTTGATTCTAAACGGCTTTTGCCAACCTAGGCATCCCACTATGTGGACCTTTAACTTCTCAACTATGACCATAACCATTCTGATCAGAATTCTGGAAACTGAAGAGAGGCACATCTGGGGAAATCAATTTTAATTATATTAATTGCTTCCTCTAAAACCCTAACCCTTGATGAACTCAAGGATATGCCTTTGTTTTTTCTTGGCGACAATATGGATGTGGTCCACCATAGCATTAATCCATCATGGTCTCTCATCCAACTGTTAATCAAGCCCAACTCTACTTAGCTTTTTCAAAATCAGACAGAGTCAGTTTGGTTCTACCATCTGCTATAATTTCAATTATGGTTCAGATTTAGTCTTACTAAGGAAAAATTCTGAAATCAATAGGAAAGTTTCTTATGATTAATTTAAGCTCTGCTCATTTCTATGGGTCAATTTATAATCCAGGTTCACACATTAGACTGTCATGTTTTTTTAATCAGGCTTCAACTTAACTGTCATTAAACCATTAGTGATTACTACAAATCATGTCATGCTAAGGCAGAAACATCAATGATTTAGTATGCTATGTAATCCAACTTAGGTATTGCCATACCTTAGCCCAAGTACTTATATACAGTATAATATATACAAGATTTCAGACTGGAAAACCCTGCCTAAAATTTCAGGTAGTTCTCAATGGTGGGGGTGTTTAAACAGCCTTTTCCAACTTGCTGCCTTTCCAAATGTATTGCACTTCAGCTTTTATAACTGCCAGCCATTGAACTAGGAGATAATTTATAGTTATAGCTCAACCTATTTGAAGGGCAACACATTGGAGAAAGTGATTTCATAATAGGACAGGGCAGAACAAAATAAAAGGAGGAAGCATTTTGAGATCAACTAAACTTGAGGTCCCTCTAGTGGTGGGAGAGAGGTGGGTTTTTTTGCAGGGGGGGGGGAACAAAACAATGAAGTAAGAGGGAAAACGGCAAAGGGAGGCACGACAGCATACAGGCAGGAAGGTTAGCCAATCAAATAACCGCAAAACATTTTTTTAATTTAAGCTACATTATACAGACTGCAGTAAAAATATCCAGGAATTTCTAGCAGAAATAGAGTGAAAGACAAATTCAAGATCACAGATGCTTTTTTTGCATGGCACAACAGACCACAAACTAGCTTAGCTTGTCATATCACCAAGCTATTTTTGGTTCATTTAGGCTTGGTGTAGTGTGCAAATCCAGAAATGTTAGATTGGGTAATCGTAACCAAAAGTTGTGAGTAGGCATACTGTGTCAATAGTGTTATCTCGAGTCACAAATGTATTTTTGCCTGGCATATTGTGGTAACCTGACAGCTGTCACTAGTACAGTAGTCAAGAAAAGAGAATACGTGCAGTGTACAGAGCTGAGAAATGAAATGAAATATGTGCAAAGAGGTGAAAAGAACTGGTTGAATACTGAACTACTTTGATCCCTTGCTGGATTTTATCTGGGGTTTTTTTCCCTTTCCCTTTTGATTTATGTTGTGCTTTGAATATTTTGGCTTTTCTATATGAACACACAGCATGTTCTTGGATGGTGAAGTGCTTTTATTTGATTTATATCAATATTAGACCACAGTAGTTTTGTACTTTATTAACTCGCAAAATATTTGGAGCTTATTTTTTTAATTTTTCTTTTAACTTTGGATCGACATTATCCAGAAAATATCTTTCCTGTGCCTTTAATTTTTTCTCCCTTCATTTTGCTTTAGTGCATGGGTGTCAAACTTGATCGCATCACATAATATATGTGGACCTTGTGGACCCAAGGTGGGCATGGTCTGCATGTCACTCATCTGGCCTGCAGGCTGCCACTTTGGCAAGTCTGCTTTAGTGTTTTTTCTTTTCTGGTTAACTTTACACAGAACAACAGTGAATCAAATTATATGTGAACAATACAATACAATAGCAGAGTTGGAAGGGATCTTGGAGGTCTTCTAGTCCAACCCTCTGCCTAGGCAGGAAACCCTATACCGTTTCAGACAAATGGCTATCCAACATCTTCTTAAAGACTTCCAGTGTTGGGGCATTCACAACTTCTGGAGGCAAGTTGTTCCACTGATTAAGTGTTCTAACTGTCAGGAAATTTCTCCTCAGTTGTAAGTTGCTTCTCTCCTTGATTAGTTTCCACCCGTTGCTTCTTGTCCTGCCCTCAGGTGCCCTGGAGAATAGTTTGACTCCCTCTTCTTTATGGCAATCCCTGAGATATTGGAACACTGCTATCATGTCTTCCCTAGTCCTTCTTTCTATTAAACTAGACATAGAAATAGACATAGACATAGAACGGAGCTGGCTGAAGAGACCATTTGATCATGCAAACTTTAGTTGAAAGTTTCTTTAAATAATTTGGTGAAATTATGGCTATGGAAAATATTCAGAGGCGTTTTGTTCTGGAATTAGAATTTAAAAAAAAGGAATGTAATTTGAAACAAATTAATTTGTCGGAAAGAAATTGGGCCTACGCAGACTTAGAATTGTAACTGAGGCAGAGGTGGGTTCCTACCAGTTCGCACCTATTCGGTAGAACCGGTTCGTCAAATCTACCGAACCGGTTAGAAGAGGTTCCAAATTTTTTTGAAACCCACCACTGGTGGGTGTGTCATGTCCCGCAGTTATCTACGCATTAATAATGATCTAGTAATATTTCCTTATACATTTTAGGGACCTTTCTTTACATAATTGATGTTTTCTTTCATACTTTTGGATTTCTAATTTCTGTTTCCGTTAGTTGGCAATTGCTAAAACCAATCCCACCTGAAAAAGTATTCAAAGCCTTCTTGATTTTAATTGTCAATTTATTTATTCCTGCACATTGTAATGTTTATTCATTTACATATCTCTGTTTTTCCACTGTTGTGCAAAAACAATTCCAGCAGCTGCTAACATGTATAAAATTAAATATATATTATACTCCCTTTCAAATAGCCAACAAAATATTTCTGGTTTTAATTCCATATCTTGCTTTACGATTGCTTCTAACTACTAACTTCTGAATAGCTACTTGGACCGACCTAAGTACTAATTCATAATTTCATATCCAGTCACATGGGTGGCAAGCCACTCCCACAAAGGAGGCCACACCCACAGAGTAGGTTCCAACAATTTTTGAAACCCACCACTGAACTGAGGTGATGCCATACAGCTCTTGGAAGTTCAAGCCTGCAGTCTTTTACAACAGCAGAAATTACACTGACTGGAGAAGCAAATTGGCTTTTCTCGAGGAGGATTGAGGGAAATGGGGAAATGGATTTATCACACTTAATCAAGAAGCAATTTTATTTGTTAAATTTGTTAGGAGAATAGATCAACATTGAAGACTGAACTTACTATCTTTAACCAGAAAATTGATAAGAAATTGCATTAAGAAACAAATGATATTAGTAATTACTGATGAATTACTATTAACCTTTGGGATGATATGGGATAGATAAGATACCATGGAAAATTTTCTACAAGTTGTTCACATTAATTATTTGTTAACAAAGGTTCTAAAACTTTAACCTTGTCTTAATTATTATTGTTCTTCCTGTTAAGTATAGTGTCATTAATAGAGTATATAGATGACAGGTTAGTGACTGTATTTGCAAATGGATTTATTTGGTAGTTTAAAATATTTTGGGCATGTTTCATTTTAATTAATTGATTAATTAAAATTAATCAATTAATTTTGCAGTAACGTATTAATCAGTATTCAATGGGGGGGTTAGTTTTTCTTTTCTTTTTCTTAAACAATGCGCTTTCCTAGTGTCTTGCTAGGTTTTTTTCTTTTTTTCTATTTTTTAATTTTTGGGGAGTTTTGTATTTTAATATTTTCTTGAATAAAATAAAAATTTGAATTAAAAAAGAGAAATATGTAAAGGAACATACCTTTACTCTTTACCAAATATGCCATTTTTTTAAAAAAAAAACTATAACATTGCTATATTAAGATGCAGAACAATGGAACAGATATCTTCACCAGGGCTAAGCTACAAAGACTGTGTTCTGTTACAACATGAACAACTCTTTCTTTCTGCTACTCCGTTTGCTCACATACAAACACAATTTGTGAGCGGAGTATTTCATGGACAGCAATATTAAGGCTACTCCATCCATCAATCTTATCTCCATCCATCAATCTTGCTCGGTCTGAACCTAGTATTACTTTATTAAATGCAGGTATCTAGCTAACCTAAATTGCTGGAATCATTTAATGTAAAACCAATTAGTACAAACCTCATGCCTAGTAAACCATATGCAAGATGCAAGGAGGGGGGGGGGGGAAATACTTAGCCAATCAGGTTCAACCAATATAAATCAATTTGTGTTAATCCCAGTCTGTTAAACAAAATCTCTTTTTTCACTATGCATGATAGAAGCCATATTTGCATGTGGTTGTGGCTAAAACATGTTTGTATCAGTTGAATGTCTCTGGGGCCCATATGGAATCCAGGGGCATTCTTGGTAAGGAAGATTGGTATCCCTATTTTACAGGATGCCAGATACTCACCTAATCTTACTTAAAGTAAAAATACTAGTTTTCAAAAAATGTGCGAGTCCTCAGAGCTGCAGTCAAAATGAAAAATTCAGAATAGCTAGAGACTTTCAAAAACTGCTTAGACTTAGACAGGAAACAGAAGAATCACAGAGTGTTAGATTTGCAGGGTGTCTAGCAAGGCATTAAAGTTTGACCCCTGCACAGTAATGGAATCTAAATGAAAGCAATCTATCATCCTTCCTGTTTTAATCATCCTAGCTCCCTAAGTCCCAGCTAGATAACTGTAGACTGATGAGGAATATAAAGTTTTCCCATAGTGATATGGTACAATCTCAGCCCTGGTAGAAACTCAAAATCTTTCCTTTTGCTTATCAACCCTTCAACATTCTCTCAATAAATTGTTCCAATCCGCAGGACATTCCTGGACTACACTAAAATTACATTCTCTGTCTGCCCAATCTGTCTCTCACGTCTTGTTTTAGTGAACAAAAGTATGAAGCATTAGGCTTCGTTCTATAGAACCAAGAATTTCATACTTCTGCTATTTCAACCAACTGCCCAGCTGATCTTTTTTTAAATTAGGGGTTTCTTTGTTATATTTAATTCACACAAATATAAGTCACCTTTGGTTTTTCAGATTTATAATCTTAGCTAGGATGGATGGATGATTTTCAGTGTAAAAACTATGTCAGGGAGGAAAGTCTTCTCTTCCACTTTCAAATACAGCCTTAGCAACTACATTTATATTTTATTTAAAATCTCCCCTTAAAAGAAAACAAGTTACATTAAATAACGTATAGTCAGGCCCTAGCAACAAATCATTTTTAGTGCTAATCTCATACCTCTTGTCATATGAAATTCTCTCACCAGTTCTTTAATATCTAAATTAGGATGTTCTGGAAAGAAAAGATGGAGAAAGACAATCAATTTATGGACCTAAATCTCTGCTCATACAAAACTGATATGTGAAACACATTTCCACAGGGCTAAGCTGCTACGGGTTCACTTGTGTTTGGGAGAACCTGTAGCTATGTTATGGCCGGTTGGGAGAATCACCAAATCCCACATCTGGCTGGCCCCACCCACTCTGCCCCTTCCCTCCAGCCCCTCCCTTCCCAAGAGTCTCCACGTGGCCCATTTTGGAAGTGAGGTAAGTGCAGGGCCCTCACAGAGGTTTGGGCAGGGGGGGGGAATGGACCTCCCAGGCCCGTTTCTGGCCTCCAGAGGGCCTCCAGAGCCTGGGGGAAGCAGTTTTCACCCTCCCAGAGGCTCAAGGAAAGCCTCCGGAACCTAGGGAAGGCGAAAACACACACACACACACCATGATGCAGGCGGCCAACTAGGCCACGCCCACCATGGCCATGCCCACCCAGCAACCGGGCAAAGAAAAGAATCAATTGCTGGCATTTTTGAAGCCCACCCCAGATCAGAGCTAATATAAGGACACAATAGTTTGGATGATTGTTGGTTTGCTTATACTGGTGCATATTTAACCTTTTAAAACAAGAAAAGACAAACCTTCTCGAAAAACTATAAGTTCTTTGAAATACTCAGCAGCAAACTCAGTGATGTTGGAAGGACTAGCTTTGAGAACTGCCCTGCTCACTCCTTCAAGTAGAGTCTTGAGGCCATATGGGACCACCATCCTGGGCTTTGCAGTATGCATTGTTGCCAGTTGAACATGAAACTGCAAATTCACAACTGAAAAAAAAGGCATGAAAAAAGATTGTGACACCCCAACAGTCTGTACTTCAGCCTCTCCCAAGCCAATGACACCATATATGTTGGATTTAAACTGCTATAATCTTAGACTAAGCATCGTCAGTATTGATTATAAGATTACAGGACTTTAACATATTTGGAATGTATCAAATCAGCAAACATTAATCTAGCCTTATAATATTTGTGGATTCATCTTTATAAAACTTGAAGATTTATCCTAAGAGCATTTACGAATCAAATCCACTCAAGTTGGCTTCATGTGCATTTATATGCACCTCTCCTACTGACTGGTGAATTGATTGACAGGGGAAAAAAGCCTAGTGCATACAAACTTTGGGTGCAAATTTGTTTTGTGTCATCATTGAACAAATCATTTCAAAAATCATGATGAGGCATAAGGTAGCTCTCAAACAACGTTAGCTCAGATTGAGTTGATCGACGTCAGGATATTACTTTCAAAAGTTAGATTTAAATTGAATGTGTTACTTCTTGAAATTGTGTATAATATCAAACAAAGGAGATAATAAGGCAGGGCCAACTTTAATGGCTGTAGAATTTCTTTAGAATTTTAAACCAATGTTTCATTACTTTTGGTACAATCTTATTCTCATGTTCTTATAAGTCCCTACTGAATATGGCAGTAAACTGCAAGTAAATAAATGGCAAATAATTAAGATAATTGCAAATAAATCAGTTAAAATATGTGGAACTGAAGCATAAGAAACTTGATCAAGAGGACATTAAAGTGATTCCAGAAAAATAGTGAAATTAGAATATCAAATAAAGGTATGCAGTTTAAAAGAAACTGTGAGTGATGTGGTTAAATCACAAATTGAAAAATTAGGAAAAGTTGTTTGTAAAGCTTAAGACCTACATTCTAATCCCCAAATTTGGAAAGTAAACAATTTTATCACAGGGAGAAAAATATGACAATAATCAGAGACTTTCTGAGATAAGTCTTATTGGAATACAGCAATATATTCTAGAGGAACAAAAGCAATAGAAGAATGAGGAGAAACTGCACTAAGTTGCTATGTAAGATAAGCCCTGGTCAAACCCCCAAATTAATTAACGTATATAGCGTATCTGGATTTTAAACAAAGGAACAAATAAAAACAATATTCTTATTGGAGTCTATGGCACATGTGTCACAGATGGCACGCAGAGCCATATCTGCTGGTACGTGAGCTGGCAGCTCCAGTGCGCACCAGCAAGCTGATTTTCGGCCTTCTGGAGGGCCGTGAGAAGCCATTTTCACCCTCCCCAGGCTTCAGGAAAGCCTTCGGAGCCCAGGGAGGGCAAAAAACAGGCCCAACGGGGCTATTGGAAATTCAGAAATGAGTTTCCAGTAGGGCCATTGGGCCTGTTTTTCATCCTTTCCAGGCTCCAGGGGCTTTCCTGGAGCCTGTGGAGGGCAAAATCGCTCTCCCCCCCCCCCCCGTATGCCCTCTGGAAGCCGGAAATGGATTGTTTCCAAACTTCCAGTAGGCCCACTGGGCCAGTTTTTCACCCTCCCAAGACTCCGGAGGCTTTCCTGGAGCCTGGGGAGAGCGAAAACAGTCTCCTACACTTCCCCGGAGGAAATACCAAACTCAGTTTGGAGGCGAGCAATGTGGCACATGGGGGGAGCGTGGGGGGGGGGGGGTTGTGCGTGCATGCATATGTGGGGGATGCACTTTGTATCATGAGTGCCATTTTTGGCACCCAACAACAAAAAGGTTAGCCATCACTGGTATAGACAAAGGATTTCCATGCCTCAGCATCTGTTGAGAGCCAAATTCTGTCAAGCATGGATTTTCCAGGAAACTTTTGCTTTGCTTTGCTGAAAACTTTTTCCCTTTAAGGGGCAGTTGAAGACATAAGAACATCAAATATCATTGATTTAATATTATACAATAGGGAAAATAAATGATAAATGAACCAGCAGTAATCGTGTAATGCTGAAGTTCTTGATTTTAAGGGAAACTACAGACAAATTAGTATGCCAGTTTACTCCTAAAGGAACAGCTGGAAATAATTCAAGGAAAGGTACTGGAAATGGAAGACAACAGAAGCCACTATGGCTACAAAAAGATTACAGGAAATCCCCCCCCCCCAAAAAAAAACCCCACATATAGGATATAAAAAGAGGGCCAGGCCATCAAGGAAGAAAAAGCACAAAGCAAGATTGAGAAAAGATTGAGAGGAATGACTAGCTCAAAAACTGTTGGAAGTTTGACAAACGATGTTGAAACAATAAAACAGACTACCTCAGATCTCTTTAAAAGAAAAGAAACCAAAGATGGAAAAACACAAAAAGATAATGAAATGACAGAATTAGTCACTTCTTATTTTGGCTCAGTCTTCTCTAGCAGGATATTATAGATTTCATCAGGCATCTTAAAGACTAAGATGAAGAAATAGAATTAAAAGAATTAATAAGGCAAATGCTTCTCTTCTAAAAAAGAATCCAATTATTCAATCTGACACCAGTATACAGTAGGTTCTAAGGCAATCATAAAGCAGTTGATTTTATGTAAGCACCTTGAAAACAATGCAGTAATTTTCCGGTCTGGATTTGGCAAATCTTGCCAAACTAATGTTACTATTCTGATGGGATAACCTTCTTAGTAGAATAAGGAAATGCTAGACATAGACTTTCTTGGTTTCAGCAAAGCATTTGTCAAAGGATTCCACAATATTTCAATAGCAAGCTAGTTAAAGTGTGGGCCTCTGTCCCTAAAATATGAAGGAAGAGATGGTAGAAACACTTTTATCAAATTTGAAGATGGCAGGAAAGTGGGAAGGACATCTAAAGTTGAAGAAAGATATTTCAAAATAAGCTTACTTGGTTAAAGAAATGGGCCGTAAATAAAATAATTATTGAATTCATTCAATGGGAATGAATGCAAAGCTTTTCATTCGGGAAACAAACGGCCAGGTACAGGATGAAAAATAATTGGCCTGTCAATCGTGAATAGTATCTTGAAACTAGAGTTTATTGCAAAATAAATACCGGTGTGAGCCATTAGTATAATATGTCTGCCAAAAAGGCAAATACACTTCCAGATTTCATGAAAAGAAATACAGATTCCAGATCACAGAAAATAATCGTTTCATTTTATTCTGCACTGGGACTCAAAATTCTAGTCGTTCCATTTTAACAAGGATGCATTCAAACAAGAATAGTTTAAAAAAGGCAAGAGGATATACCAACTGGAAACAAAATTCTATGAAGGCAGATTAAAGGAATATGGAGCTGAACAAATAGTTGAAAAGGTCCTTTGATTTGATGAAGATTTTAGCAAGCACTCATTCAAACCTGCTGCACTGGTTAGAAGCGTCCTGCTTCTAACCAGTGCAGCAGAGCAGTGAAGATCCTTGGCTCAGGAAAAGTAATTCCTGCTCATATACACTGCATGCCACTGAAGCTGTACAGATATTTAAGGTAAACCAGCCCAATTCTACTTCTGCATGTTGAGAAAGTTGCACACCTGCATGAGGCCAAGCATTTCAGTGCAGCAGAATGACTGAAATTCACCCAGGCCTATAAATGTTTTGCCCACAGAAGATGGAATAAGTGGATGGGATATGATGGAGATTTTCAAGTACCTGAAAGGATTTGAATGTCAACATCTGTACTCTTTCATCCCTGATGATAAGACCTGGAATAGTGGATTTGATTGACACAAAGGAAGATTTTTATCGTAGAAAAAACACCCACCGAACTGTAAGAGCCATTTGGCAATGGAACCACTCAAAAGGGTTTTGAGGTCCTATACATTGAAAGTATTTAAGCAGAGACTAGACAGCAATCTCAGGATTCTTTCATTTGGATTCCTGCCTGCAGCAGAATTGAATTCAGTAGTTTAAATGTTATTTTTCAATTCTGATTCTGACATGCTAACTGTGGTATATCAAGAAATAAACTTGGAGCAGAGGACCACACTTGTACTCTTTATAATCTTTAGTGTTCATGATAGGTAAAACTCTTCCAAGACAGTATATTTTATTTACTATGAAGTGTATTTGCCACCCAACTTGTATCCAAGGTCTCTGGGTGGTGAAATTGCCACTTACATATTCCTGAAAGACTGGCCTTTTGCCTTTTAACTCTGAGTGCTTCTTTCTTAAAGATCACTTTACACTCATACACACACACCCAAGCTCACCCGGCAACTACAATAAGCTTTCTGCCTCAGATACAAAGCAGAATACTGATGGTGGGAGTTGTGCGACGGCTCTAGAGAATGCCAGTTTAGGGAAGAACATTTACGGTTTCAGGGGTTTTGCCCTCGGAAATGTACACAACGCGCAGTTACTTAATCGCTAAACTGCGAAGGCGGGAACTTCTGCAACAGACGTCGATCAGCCAAGCCACCAAAGCAGTCTCTCGGGCCAAGCCGTTGTATATGTTGCTGGCTCGGGTGACACTTCTGATATCTGCTGCTGCACATTCCCCCGATCTGCCCATGCACATCCCCCCGAAAGGGTCCCGCGGCTTGTGCCTTTCCCTCCCACTTGCCCTCCCTCCTTCTGATACTGTGCCAGGCGTAAGAGGCCGGCAAGCCTCTCACTACAGTCCCGCGGATGTCCTGAAAATTCCCCAACCTTCTTTAAATTTTTTTGGCGCTTGTCAGCGACGAGATCACTCCTTTCTTGCCCCTTGCCGGAGCCTCCTCTGGAGTTAAAGAGCCCCGAGGACCTTTTATACGGATAGGCTTTTAGTGGGCGGGACTAGAGTGCACGCATTTATGAGGTCACAAAGTCCGGCTATTGATCGTCCAGTGATCTGCATCAAAGACATCCAACTTATTCGTCTCAAATGTTTTCACCTGTTTATGTACAAATAATGGGAACGTCCAGTCTTGATGCATTCCGGGAGGTTTTCACTTTAGTTCCTCAAAACTCCCAGCTTTTAAGGCAACTGCTGCAATTTCTCTTACTGAAGACAGCATACTAATAAATAAAAATGTATTTTTTTAAAAAAAAAGTACTTGTTCATATTTCAGATTTCTTGAATGCAGAAATTGTTCTCTTTACACGATTCCCTGTAGGGAGGAAACTTAGCCATTAAGCCTGCCCATTAGCCTCTGAGAACACTTACACTTGTGTAAATTTTATAACACCAGACACTGACAAGTATTCAGATTGGATACTGTTGTGAACAGTCTTATGTCCCTGTCTCTGTCCTATTGTGAAGTTAGTCTGACAATTACAATTTCCACTGACAATTACATGTTTAATGTTAACATGGGGATTATAATTAAACAATTGTAAATTGAGTGTGCATATATTAAAATACTAATACCCCTCTGAGCAATACTTCGTATATTTTACTTGGTTTGCATTAAAATGTTACATACATCAGTAAATATCAGTCTATGATACAACTCTTTCTCTACATCTATTATTATAGATATTTGTAGATATAACTTGCATCTGTTAATTTTCATTTGCCAAAATTACTATAGAAAAATATTCTATTTGATAATATTAGCAAGATGTGAACATCTCAGATACTGATTATGAAGACATGAAGATTGAAATGTATGTAACTGCTTTTGAAGTTTGAAAGGCATAAGGCTTGCCTACTTGTTCCTGCTTTTAGTAGCTGGAAGGGATATATCAAGGCACCAAAAATGAGTTAAATATGCAGCCCAATCCACATTCTGTTCTTTCCTGGACACAGGTCTCTTTAGTGTTTAGCATGAGAATCGTGAACAGAATTCTGCAAACATTTGGGTGTCCATGTAGAGAATTCCCAGATGAGAATTCTTATAGCTGTGAATTTCAAATCAGAATGGGCTCTACATATATGCCATTAAATTTCCTTAGAATTCCATCGTGGGTTTTCATATTCAACATATACGTCATTAAATCTTAAACAGAAGTTGCATATGTGATTCCTGCAGGCCAATTCATACATTCCATAGGAATGCTGAAAGAGCAAAAACTATTTATTTATTAATTCTATAATGACAAACCAGTTACCCAATACAATATGCCCCAAGTACAAATAAGACTTAGGGCAAGATCTTCAAAACATTAATATACCCTTTAATTAGAAATAATTCCAAATATCAAATAAAACCAGCATCCATATTACAAAACATAATTAACCATATTATATTATAGATGCAACTTAATCACTCAAATCCCTATTTGTTTTTGTTGTACTTCCACTCTGAAAGAGGAAGGGAAACATATTCAAGCATCAGAAATGAGCCTATGATTTATGAGTTGCATCCAATTCTCTTATAAATGACATAGAAGCTGTCATCTGAGGAATCATTTGTCATCTGCAGTTTCTTCCCATTCTTATTATCCGGAAGCGTTGGCATGCTCCAGATCCTATCATGTAAACAATGCTACTGGTGGAATCCAGGAATTATATCTTGTCTGTTGCAGTACCTATCCTCAGGAACATTTCTCCAAGGATTTGTTTGGCCTGCTTGGCCCATACCCTGGCCTTATTTAAAAGAGCCCTTAAAACCCAGCCTTTTCCTGGGATACATTATATGGTTAGAGAGTTTCAGATCCTTGTGATCCTATAGTTTTAAATTGTTTTAGTATTACAGGAGGAGGGTGTCCTTATATATTTAATAAATAAAATAAATAGATACAACATACCTTTTGTCCCCAAATAATATTTTGTATTAAATATTAACATTTAAAGCCCTCTTCCCCATTGTCCATTATTTATAGTTGTAGAGCATGAAGGTAACTTTTCATTTTGAAAGAAACAAAGTGCTTTCTGTTCTACTAACATGCAGGAAGCAAAATACATTTTGGGGTAATTTAGTTAAAAATGGAGAGGCTAAGTCAGAAGACGTTTTTACAGATTTTATTTAAGAACAAACGTAGAGAATAATAAATATTGAAAATGGCAGAACCAAGTCTGCACCAGAGAAAAACTGAAACAGAAAAACTACATTAAAAAAATACAGATTATGCATGGGAAGCAAACAAAGTATATAAAATACTCTTGTCCAAATCACAGCTGAAACTTTGAACTGAGTATCCAGTACCCAAGTGTATTGCAGAATGCCAACTGAAAACAGCATATGTATATTAAAGTAGCTGGGGTTTCCCATATCATTTTCGATGTTGATTACAGGAAAAAGGTAATAACTGTATATTTAAAAAAACAACACTTTAAATAAATGAGCTATTCTGAATTGATACCACATGTATTTATACTGTGATAATCATATGTAAGTTCTATGGAATATAGCATATGTGATATATCTACTAAACATAGAGAATCATAACATGATGGACAGGTAGCTGGTCTAGAAGCTTGGTTTAATTCTCAGGGAAATGATCAGTTGGTGCCTGGCTGTACATAAAAAACTAGGAAGAAGAATCATATTGTTAGAAACCATTTATAGTGAAATAACTTTTTACCTAGAAGAATAATCCAATCTCACAAATCTTCTACATGTGAATTCAAGTTACACAGCTAGGCATACGTTTACCATTTCAGCAGAAAACCAAGCAATTTGTGTTTTTTTAAAAAGAGCCGAGGTGGCGCAGTAGTTAGGGTGCAGTACTGCAGGCCACTTCAGCTGACTGTTATCTGCAGTTCAGCGGTTCTAATCTCACCGGCTCAAGGTTGACTCAGCCTTCCATCCTTCCGAGGTGGGTGAAATGAGGACCCAGACTGTGGGGGCAATATGCTGACTCTGTAAACCGCTTAGAGAGGGCTGAAAGCCCTATGAAGTGGTATATAAGTCTAACTGCTATTTCTATTGCTATTTACTCAGTGTCCTGAAGAATTGAGATTTATATGGTGTATGTGTGTCTGTGTGTGAGAGAAGGGGAGGAGAGGGAGAGAGAGAGGGAGAGGGATGGAGGAAGATTTTCCCCACATTCAAATCTTTCCTCCTGCTGCTTTCTTACCAATAAGTTAGGAGAAGAGTCTTTAACCTGCCCAAATAGTTTCCTGTGGGGAAAAAAGCATCAGGAAAAGCAGATCTCCCCCCCATATATTTTCCCTGCTTTTCCTCTATTTTGAAAGAGCCACTTCTGTTGCTTTAAGCAAGGATTACAGTATTAAGATACATTCTATGCTTCTCCTGTGCAACATTAACTAGTGCCATAAGTAAGAATTCTCCTTCATAAATATTTAATCCCTGAAAAACATGCAATAAATTGAAATCAGAAAACTACTGATTGTAGGCCAGAGTGGCCCTCCCTTTTTTTTTCCAACAGCAACTCCCATTATCCCTCATAACTAGCCTTTTTAACTACCGCTGATGGGAGTTGGAGAACAACATCAGAAGAAAATCATGTTACTCATCCTGGTTCTAAGACATTGAAACAGGAAAATATCAAATTTTAATTTAACTAAGCAGAAATATTTTTTTTTAATGTTAAATAAATGAGACCTATAGTATATTATAGAAAACAATCTAAAGTGACATGTAAAACTTCAAGTTATTCACCGATGCAGTAAAAAGTATCAACAACAAAAATATATCTGCCTTGGTAAAATTCTTAAAATATATATTAACCTATGAGATGCTTAATCAATTATTGCCATTAGATCATGCCTCCGAGCTATAAAGTATAAAAACATTCTGATTACATAAAATACAGTCAGGATTGTTCTCATCACCAGCATAATCTAATATAAAAATACCTTTTATGTTTACAAGAAGTTTTTTCTAGAATGTATATATGGGGAAAGTAATAGTAGGAATGGGAATACTTGGGTGGATGGAGCAGAAAGCTACTGTTTATATATCAGACAGCCATTTTGCTTGCAAGATTGATGCATCTCAGAACAGACATAGTGACAGAAGCATATCCATGGCCAGGTAACACTGGCTCTATAAAACTATGGTTTTTGAAGGAACCAGCCAATGGCTCCAAAATGGGAGTATACAAGTTTTGCAAATTTATCTTGTTCACACATTTCCTGGCATACAGGGGTATTTGCAGGGTATAGTTTAGAAAAAAAATCAAGAAGGGCCACTATGATACTGTAGTCAAAGCCTCACCCAATTTTATTCAATCCGGCACCTATAAAAACAAGTGGATCTTTGATCACACCACCATGGCTACCACCTTGAATATTTTCACCATAGTCTGCAAACATCCCTGCTGGCACATAATCACAAGACATTTAAGAAATTTTGTTATAACCCCATAACGAGGGGTTATATATTTATATATATTTAGCGATTTGTTTTGTAAAAGACTGTATGTTGAAAAAAGTTGCTTGTACTAATAAGAAACTGTTAAGAAAAAAATGCAGATATATATCTATAAATTTTAGCTGATCAAAACTATTTTCAAAATTAACTTGCCCCATCCTATATTCTCATCATCAAATGATTTTTTTTCTTATTTTAGCTACCTAAGTTTCCAAACGCAGGATGGTTGGTGTTGCTTTGGGTTTGGGCACTCAAAAGCCCCTTAGGTCTCATAAATATATAGATAGGTCTGCTGCTAAAACCAGATTTAAAATGCTGATTAAACTTGACTGTCCAAGAATCTGGTGAATGTTTAGTATTCTGACTAAAATATGCTATATCTGAGTAAGGAACTTTTGGGATAAGCAATTATTTGCGGCAAGTAAACTTTGGGTGAGTTAAGCAGGGAGAGTGAACTTTTGTTGTACCTGACAGCTTTCAAGTTTCTTCAGGGTTGCGAGATTTGTTTTGTAGTTGGATGTGAGGATTTTGAAGAAGGATAATCCAGAGGTGTCATTGGTCAGACAGATGGTTCATGTCAGGTGTTGGAGGGCTAGGAAATAGTAGTTTCTTGTTAGGAAGATCCTAAAGAACAATGGTGAGGCTAGGCCCTTGATCCCACTGAGGGTGAGAATGAGGCAAATTACCAGAAGTGATAAGCAATGGGAACTATGAAAGGGGAAGCTGTTTCTAGAGAAGGGGGATTGTCCACTTGGTCTGTCTCTTTTTCTTCAGATCTCCTTTCCCTGAGCTCAGGAGGCCAGATTGAAGGACGCTTTGCTTCCGACTGCTACTGATGTTAGGTCCATTTTTCTTCACCCCAGAACAGATGGCTGAGGTTATGAAGAATATTGCAATAGCCTTTTATCATGCTCAGATCACTTCCCAGTCAATATGTTCCCTGTTGGCACGAGTGACATCTGAAAGGCTAAGGACTGATTAGAATGGGCTACCTGAACATTTAACACTGTATCCTTTTCAGTAGCTGCTTATAGATTTTTGGTAGATAGTTCTGCTATGGAACTAGTCAAGCTTGAAACTGAGATGAGAATGCTGGATGTGATCTCCTGAAGAGCCTTTCCCTCTCCTTTGATTACCTATTCATGTATCAAAAATTCTGGGAGATGAAACAGAGGAAGTAATGTATTACATAACTTCCACCTACACTTATCTTCCCTTTTAATGAAGATGAAAACAGCATAGGACATCTGGTAGATGATCTTTGTTACCACCCAGATAGAAAGTTCAATTCTCCTGATCCTACAGACCTCTCAAAAGCATTCACACCCTCCATGCTTTTCTGCTGGACCATCTTATAGACACATATTTAAGACATAGATTGATCTTCCCATATGTTTCTTCATGTCAAATTATTTTGGGGTATGTTGCATTGTTTTGTTTGTCCACTTGATTCTGTAGGCGTAGCTCCAATCATTAGTGCTAAAGTTCAGCTAGCCCCTTCATTTACTTCGTGTCATTCTTGGCTCTGTGTTTAGCATTTCTATAAAATCAGTAGAAGATATCATTTCTGGATGAGGTACCATCAATATGTTAATATTCCATGGTGTAAACTCAATCTCAGGCCAAACTATTGATGCCCTGGTAATCCTCATATGGTGCCCATAGTCTATATGGGATTGACAGTTGAAACAAGCTGAAATTTAAGTCCAATAAGAGTAAGGTATTGCTAGTCCAGAAGCAATCTGGTCCTTTGTTGATTATATTGGCTGCAGATAAGGTTGCATTCCACCTTAAAAAGCAGGTTCATGACTTTTGAAGTCATAGCCACAATATGATTCACAGATAGAAGACATGGCCTTTGCTCCACTTTGACTGATGGACCAGTTGAGGCCCTTTTTGGAGCAGAAGTTTTTGACATGCATGGCTTGTGCCCTCATCCCTTCAAAATGGGGTAGCAATGCACTTTATTTGGGCCTATCCCCAAAACTACTAGCAAACTGCTGAGAAGTGAAAGCTTCTTCAGCCATGTAACTTCACTCTTGCAGGTACTGTGTTGTTTCAAAGTAATTTCAAAAGATAATTCAAATTGCTGTTTCTGGCCTATAAACGCTTTGCTTGGCAACTGTCCATTCCACCTATTTGTCTCAGGAGATCATGTGGATGATCCTAGAAACAGTCTATCTCAATGGCTGCCATCGTTGTGAAATAATTTCTCCACAGAAATCTATGGGTCACAGTATCCTGGAGCATTGTTATCTTTAAGAAAGTTAATGAAGACGATTTTGCAAGATGTTTTGGATTTAAGATGCTTGCTTGGATGTTTTTATTTGCAAGACAAAAGTTATATCTGTGTTAAAATTTCCTATGTTTTTTTATTCTAATGATTTACCTGACTAGTTTAGAATTACACAACTGGTTTAGAATTTATACAGTATTTAATTATCTTGCTTTATTTTGTTATTTATTTCAAAATGTTGGGGTAAAAATACTGAAACAAATAAAATATTAATAAATTGCCACTATTAAAATAGTTAGGAACAAGGCAGTTGTGTGTAAAAGCCTTATTAAAGGCTGCAAATTAGGTTAATCCTCCTCTCTCAGTAGGGAGCAGGTCCCAAAAGTCTGGAGCCAGAATCAGGATTAGAATCAGACTAAGAAATGGCAGCTCTGATGTAATTCTGATGATGATGATATGGAATGGGCACCATACTGAAGAACAGTCTCTCTGGTAATTCCTGGTTTTAAAGGGCAAAATGTATGGACAATCATATCTTGTTTCCACTGAAAATTGACTACAAACACCAATGAAATACAAAAAAGGAACTAAACATTTAGAACAAAATATCGCCAAAGCAATAGAATCAAGAAGGTTTGACAATCGAGTTTGAGTTAATTGTTCACAGAATATAGTTTTTTTTAAAAAGAGCACAGATGATATAATAGTCACTAAGTACTTTTGGGGGGAGTAGCAAGAAACAGGTGATGCAATTTAGCAGTTACATGATGTACTTGGTCATTTGGTTCCAATTCACATTTGATAATCCAAACACTGAGCTCATAACACAGGACAGGAACTATCCTGTGTGTGCTCATGACAGCATTACCCAATGCTGAAAGTGAACAAGGAAGTCCTTGTGAATGTAATTGTAATCTTTTTCTCTTTCTTAATGCTCTTTGGAGCTTGTTTGTTCAAGTGAACTACAAACAAGATAAAGCATTTAGCAGATCAGGTGAGAATCCAGAGTTGTGAAAGAGAAATTTCAGAAATTGAAAATAAGGCTTTAATGCCATTAAAAAAAGCTTCACAATATATAGGAAAAGCTACTATGCTAAAAATTGTTTTTCAAAAAACAATATTTGCCTTAAAAATACATACACACTAAAATAATGTGTGACAATTTTAAAAGTCAGAAAATTGAATAAACTTCTACTGTGTTATATTATTTTAAAAGTTCTAAAACCAGAAGGAGGGATACTATAGGTTTAAAATGCCAGAAGGCAAGTTTTTCATATTTAACCTACATTTTAGCAACATGAATGATTCACAAATCCCTTGTTGACAACCAATTATCCACACTACCATTTAAATAGGTATCAAATGTTTAACACAATGCTTAAGGATTTAAAAAATAAACATTTGGCTAAAAAATAAAGTTTCTAAATATATTCTCATAATTTAAAATAAATATGGGAGCAGATTTCATTATTTACATATATCTGTATGACCAAGAAAAGTTCCATGGGCAGGTTTGTTGTGCTGTAAATGCACCAGGCAATTTTCCAGCTCTATATCCATTGGCTTTTGAATATAACTATTCATTTCTATACCATACTGAAACAACTTTATAATATTGTTTCCATGAAAAGGGTTCCTTTCAATAGAAGAATGGTTAAGCTATTCAGAAATGGGAAAAATAATAGAAATCAAGCCAATATTGGTAGAGAAAATCAGTGTGTGCTCATTGTTCGTTCATTTGTACAACCACAGGCTATGATTTCCAGCTTGACAAAAAACAACAACAAAAAAGACATCTCTAAGCATTGGAACTAAAGGACTTTAATATTCAAAGGAATTCTCCAGAACCATCCCCTGTCTGTGTGGCTGGGCTTGAACATAATGTCTAGCTTCCCCAAATTTAAAAAGGACATATACATGAGAAATCACCAGTTGTTTGAGCCTAAGGTCACTTAACCTTTTTGACTGAGTCCTTAATTGTTGAGATTGTTAACATTTTTTCATCACCAGCTTTGCATCTTTAGGAAAACATCTCTTGCACAGGATGGTTTTCTGGAGGAAAGCTGATCTTCCTGACAGCTTTGTCCTTCGAGTGCAAAAGTCGAAGAAAAGATGGGAGCCTTTCTGTTCATCACTGGGGGACAACTTCTCGCAGAGAGGCTAATGCTGCATGGATGCGAACATGCAACCTGTTCTCAAAATCATACCCTGTGAATTCTTCCTGTAATAGAAAATAAAGATAAAAATTAAACTCACTGTAGTAAAGAGGCATGACAACTTAAAGGGTTGTACAAGATATGTATTGTTTTAATTGTACATTTTTGGAAGTTAAACATGTTTTCTAATCCCCCAAGTCAAACACAATAGTAAAGACAAAAGAATAAAGGGGTTTCTTCCCCCTTTCATCCTAGTTAATGTCTGTTTCATGCAGCCTATATTGCAAGGAAAAAGAGACCCCGAACACACAGAAAAGAAAATACTTAAAACCATTCTGAATATTACCTTTGCTTGATGCAGTAACACCTTACCTCTTGGGACAGACTGTAGGAAGAAGCAAATATCATTTTAGAAATGTCCATGTCATCTTCCAAAAACAGAAAACAAAAACAATAACAACACAATATTTAGCTCAACATAGGAAATAAAAGTCTGATAATAAGATTAATTGGGAAAATACTATACTATACTGACTTGCTCCTTTAGTGAGTAACAGAAAGTCAATTGAATGTAGTGGTTAAGGTGTTAACTTAGAAACCAGGAGTCTGTGAATTCTAGTCCTGGCCTTAAGCATAAAAGCTAGTTAGATGACTTTGAGTCAGTCACTGTCTCTGAGCCCAAACCACTTCACAGGTTTGTTGTTGCAGGGACAAAGAAGAATGCCTTAAGTTACTTTAAAAATAATAATGGTGGATTTTAAAAAAAAAAAAACCTAATAAATAATAATAAATATAATTTAGAACACTTTTAAAAATACTGGAAATTAATCATTTTCATTTGGACACTACCTATTCCCAGCAAAATGATGAATAATCACATAAATGAGCTATCTCAAGAAAGTATTTTAGAAAATATTGGAGATAATTGATTTGTTGTGTTTCCCAATGAGTGCAGCTACTTGAAATAAAACGAAGACTTCATTTGTAGTCATAAAAATAAGTTCCAGTTATTTTCTGCTACTCTTTTCTTAAAAGCCTTAAAAGAGAAGGGTGTTTTTTCTTAGGTGCGCCATGTGGGAATTGTAAGAGAAGAGTCAGGCTAGTCTAGAGTGGCCCTTATTCACACTTGTTCTTCTTACCCAGGCTGGAATTCTTGACTTCCTCAGCCTTGTTAACTTCATTCCTTTATTCCTCCTAAACGTCACAGCAAGAGAAAGAATCCTACCTACATTTGTAGCTGCCAATGCTTACAATAATTTAAAAGTGAGGTAGAACAAAAGGAAAAAAAGGGAGAGAGAGAGAGAGAGGACAAAAAGCAACAACAAGCCACACATATATATATATATATATATATATATATATATATATATATATATATATATATATATATATATATATATATATATATATATATATATATACATACATACATACATACATACATACATACATACATACATACACGTATGTATGTATGTATGTATGTGTATATATACACACACACACACACACACACACACACACATATATATGCAAATAAACCTGGGGCACTCCAAGTACAGGTAGCTCCCAACTTACAGCAGTTCATTTAGTGACTGTTCAAAGATACAATGGGACTGAAAATAGTGAGTTATGACCATTTCTCACACTTAATGACCATTGTAGCATCCTCATGGTCACATGATTTACATTCGGATGCTTGAAAATTGACTCACATTTATGACCGTTGCAATTTCCCAGGGTCACGTAATCCCCTTTTGTGACCTTCTGACAAGTAAAGTCAATGGGGAAACCATATTTATTTAACAACCATGGGACTAATTTAACAACTGTAGTGATTCACTTAACAAACTGTGAATTGTGACGAGAAAAGTTGTAAAATGGGGCAAATCTTACTTAACAAATTTTTTCCCTTAACAACATAAATTTTGGGCTCAATTGTAGTCGTAAATTGAGGACTAATTGTATTATTGAATTATACTTCTCAGTGACTCCAGGCAGCATGCATGATTCCGGGAACCACAATGTAGCAACACCTGGATGGGCACAAGTTCCTCATTTCTGAAGAACATAGGCTATCAATCCAGTCAAAGTTACCAATTATCATTTCAACTGCAGAAAAAACAGTTAGAATAAAAATATATTCTCAGATTTACCACCACCACCCTCCAATTACCTGAGGGTTTTCTAATAAAAGACAGCCAAGTTCATAGCAAGCATATGGTTGAACATACAGGTTGTTCTGGCGGCAGATTTCATCTTTAAGGGCTCTTTGAAAGAACTGCAAAAGAAAAATTATCCCATTATTTCTAAGAACAAAATGATTTTGTTTGCACTTGACTCAGAAACTTTAATTAGTCCAGTCATAAAATCTTTTCATTTGCCAATTATCATTTCAAACATAAATGAACCAAATCAAAACCAGATGGGGAAATAATTGCTAATGGCTATGGATAAATAGTAGGTGACAGTGGTAAAACTTGCTGAATAGAAAATACTTGACACATAGACATAATCTCTGCAGTCACAATAAATATTGTTCTTTCTTAAAAAAAAATCTGAAAAACTGTTAAAAGTATTTCTGAAATTCTGGATTTCAAACAATTAATAAAAAATTGACTAAACATGCTATGTTGACCTCACACATTAGGAAACAAATTTAGTGGCCATTAACCTTTGGTTTTATGTAATGCTACTAACTGCAATTGAGTGAGAAAGGATATGTACATAAGAGAGAAAGAGAAATATTGCAAATCACCATAAGTCTCACCAGCATCTCCAGTCTCATTCTGGTTTACATTAGAGCAACCAAACAAACTACAATAAAATCATTAAAAACCCAAGTCCCAAATTATTATTATTATTATTATTATTATTATTATTATTATTATTATTATTAATAATACAGTGCAATCACATAGGTATTCTCTTTATCCTAAGTGAAAACAATCCTCATAAGGATTGTAAAATAGTTCAATCTTCACTGCTTTATTAAAAACTGCAATGTTTGGTGCCAATTTCCTTTCTGGGCAAATGTTTTTAACAAGGTTGGAACCACCAATGATAAACCTCACCAATGAACCTCAACTAGCCCCATATCCTGTATTCAAACCCAACCCCCCACCCACCCTCACACCAGAATGACCAATTTTACCAGGAGACTTGCACTGCTTGGGAGCCAAGCCATTTATAGCATTAAAGTGAAGGGGCCTTGGTGCTTTCTGAGCTTGGCTATTTTCTTGCAGAGTTTCATTACCCAAGCGAGGTAACATCATCAACGCCAGAGCATTGAAGATTCAAAGTAACATTTTGGGCTGTGTTTGGAAACTTACTGAAAGCCAATGCAGTACCTGTAGTACAGGATGTTACATGGCTGGGGCAGCTCTCCCCTGCCAGCATGCAAGCAGATGTGTTCTACACTAATGCAATTTGAATAACCTTGAAAGGTAACCCCATGTGGAATGCATTGCAGTAGTCTGTCTCTCAGGTGAGAGCAGCAGTATATAACCAGACCTTTTCATTCTACATTGGGCCACAACTAATCCAACAGCCCATCCAGCAATTGTCATAAATTTAAGAAGATATCTAAGTCATGGATCTGCTCTTTCAAGGGGACTACTACGGTACCTAATCTAAAGTTGTCATCAGATAAAACAGAGAGATTGGTGATCACTGAATAAACAGTAAATCAGACTTATTGGGATTCATCTTTAGCCTGCTTCATCCCGTCTAGGCTTCTATAGTCTGTAAGCACCAGATCAATACTGCTATATCATCTCTAGCCCAGCCTAGCATGGTGATGCATAACTGAAAATTGTCAAAATACTGGTGATACAAGTAGCAGACAAGGATGCAATGGAAAACTACAAGACTCTAAAAGAATTGAGAATGGATGAAGGCAAGGTCATAAGGAAGACAGAAAGATTTAAAGAGAAAAAATAGTGTAATAATATTGGGATGAATTAGAAAGAATTTACTGCAAGCAAAACAAAAATGAGAGAAAGAGGAAATGGGTAATAAACGAAGAAACAAAGACAAAAAGTGTAACAATTCTATGGGATGGGTTATGGTCTGACAGCCTGAATTGGGTCTATAAGATGAAGGCACTCTATCTTTGGCTCTATGTATTCTCATACTAAATTTTTAATTTGTTTTATTACCATTATTGGTATGTTTTCTTGTTAATTGATAATTGTTTTTTTATATGCTTGAATATATTAGCATATTTTCACTCTATTCTCAGTTACCTGAACTGCATCTTCAGCATTTCCTAAGCATTTATGTATGGCACCAAGTAGCAAGTTCTTCAAACCAACAACCATTGAATCCTCAATTTCCTGGCAAGCTTGAGAAGGAGAAAAAGACAGGAATAAATGACAATGATAACATATACATTTGACATTGATACTATTCTTCCATTCCACAACCTCCATTCTCTAGATTCAAAATTCTTCAAACAAAGGCAAGCCTATCTAAAAGACTGCTAAAAAAGCTTTTAATTTAATTTTAATTTAACAACTTCAATGATTCACTTAACAAATGTGGTAAAAAAAGTCATAAAGAGGGACAAAACTTATTTAACAAATTTCTTACTTAGCAACATAAATTCTGGGCTCAATGGTGCTCGTAAGTCAAGGACTACCTGTATATGGATCATAAACTGTGGACTGATGAGGAGGAAATTCAGGAAGCAGGCTGAAAAGTAAGAGCTACGGATAGGTGGGCAGGTGCTATGGCCGGGCACTACGGTGTTTGGGGGTGGTGGTGGTGGCAGTGCCACAAGTAATTGCAATAGAGTGTGGGTGGTCCAGCAGGTGCTGGGGTGGGTGCCACAAAAGGTGGGCAAGCAGGCACTCTAGAGGGAAGAACAGACACTATAGAGCATGGAAAGACAGGTGAAAAAGTGACAGGAATGAGAGCACCTTGTGACTTCCTGCCAGCTTCCCCAATGACTTTGCTTGTGGGAAGCTGGCAGGGAAGGTTGCAAATGGCAATCATGTAACCATAGGATGCTGCAACCATTGTAACTGCAAGTTATTAAATGGCCAAATTGAAATCACATGACCATGGGGAAACTGCAATGACTGCAACTTCTAATCCTCTTGTTCAGTACCATCTTAACTTTGAATGGTCACTGAATGAGTGGCCATAACCTGAGGACCTATATTATCAACTTATTTCTTAATATTTTATGCATTAGGATTAATCAGGTCAAGGTACAGGAATAAGATCAGGAAATCAGCTTCTTGCTTCAAAGGGACACAAACTGCTTGCTAGCAGCAATTGAAAAAAAGGGACAGGAGAATGTATTGTCTTGTAGAAAAAAGACTATATGCAAAAGTATGCAAAGCAGAATTCACATGTATACCTTGACTCATGTGCTGTAGATTGGTGAATGAACAGTTTGGAAGAGCTTTCCATAAGTATAGTACCTCGATGGATGCCAATACACAAAGTTGTTTGGTTGGTTTTTGCTTCCTAAATCTCTCTGCCTGGAAAACAGATCAGATACTGGTTTTATTTTCTAAATAATTGGAGGGAAACTACTTTTAAGCATTGGGATATATTTTCATGTTTTCCCAGTGTAATATAATGGGGAGGGAGGGAGGGAGGGAGGGAGGGAGAGATTACACTGGGAAAACATGAAAAGCATTAAAAGTTCAACATAAGAACCAACAATTTTAGAATGCTGAAATGTAACAGAATAGAATAACAGAGTTAGAAAGGATCGTGGTCTTCTAGTCCAGCCCTTTGCTCAAACAGGAGACCCTATACCATTTCAGACAAGTAGTAGCCCAATCTCTTTATAAAAATCTCCTGTGATACAGCACCAAAAACTTCCGAAGGCGAGCCGTTTGATTGATTATTGTTCTAACAGGCAGAATGTTTTTCCTTATTTCTAGGCTGGTTCTCTCCTTAATTAGTTTCCATTCATTGCTTTTTGTTCTACCTTCACATGCTTTGGAGACTAGTTTGACTCCCTCTTCTTTGTGGCAGCCCCTTAGATATTGGAACACTTCTATCATGCCACCTCTAGTCCTTCCTTTCATTAAACTAGACATACCCAATTCCTGCAACCATTCTTCATATGTGCTAGCCTCTAATCCCAGAATGTAGAGCCCTATGACTTAATTTTCAGGGCTCCAGTCAGCCTAGGATAGGAACCCTAAGAGTGCTGTTCCTAATCTTGTTGTTTTTTTTAACACAATAGTAAAGGTCACAAGAATAGAGACAGCTTTGTGCTGGCCCTGAAACAGATCGATAGAGAGATTTAGAGAATAACAATTCAGCTTTTAATTGTTGTATAACTAAGGACTGGAACACAGAGCAAGAGGTCTGTTTCATCTCTGACATTCAGTTTGAACTTAGAAGCCTTGGCTCCAAATAATGATTTTTTTTTTTTATTTTTGGAGGAGGCAATTTTAAATGTACACATGAAAATACCAACTACCCACATTAACCAAACAGTAATGATCAAATAAGTACGGTTACAACTAATAACTATTTTTTAAAAGTTATTTCTTTAAGTGTAGTTTTTTTCCCTTTTATGATTTAAGATATTATCAGTTATTACAAATCATAATATAAAATCCTGTCAGATATACTGAATAAATGTTCTTTTTTGCCAAAATTCACCACAAGTGGTCCAAAGTATTCCTGGATAGATTACCATCAATTGCTTACTACTGAATGCTAAATGAAATAGCTGCATTGTTTATAATCATAATTAAACCATCTGGCATATTTTATTCTGAATGACGAGGCAGAGATGTCTTTCCTCCACAGGAAAAAGAACACTGCAATGTTCTACTAAAACCTCTAGTTACTGCTGTGCGTGTGCTGTTGTATTCCTGCCAAGTGATTCATTCCACCCAGTGCCTTCTCCAGTGCTCAGGCAGGATTGAATAGAAGCAGTCTGAAATTCCAAGCTCATTCTTTTGCTAGAGAAATTCCACAATAATTTCTCTCAAAAAAAAAACCTCTTAAGCCAGCACAATTTCCTTTACAGTATTATCGGCAACAAGAAGGTTAAAAAAAAAGAACAAGAGATACCTACATGAGCCACTGTGGCGCAGTACTGCAGGCCCTTCTGTTGTCTGCCTGCTGCCTGCAATTTGGCAGTTCAAATCTCACCAGACTCAAGGTTGACTCAGCCTTCCATCCTTCCAAAGTCAGTAAAATGAGGACCCAATTTTTTTTGGGGGGGGCAACATGCTGACTCTGTAAACTGCTTCAAGAGGGCTGTAAAGCACTGTAAAGCAGTATATCAGTCTAAGTCCTATTTCCCATCATTCTTGTCTTAGCTGGCACAAGTTAGCACGAAATAGCTATGAGCATCACTTTCTTCCACGGTGCTTTTGGGAGTAATGTATCTAAGCATATTGTTAACAAAACATGATTTGTACACTGTAGTCAGATACAAAAATGTACACTATCTCATCTGTTACATCTTTTGATGTCAGTCAACAACATCTTATTCTTCCTCCCAAAAAGTCACCTGTTGCAAATAGAGCTGGTGCTCATACCTTAACTAGATAAACAAACTACAGTTAGGTTATTGTCTGTAGCCGCACCCAACTTTAATTGAATCAAGACAGAACATGTAGCTGATGCAAATTGGGGGAGGAAGCCCAATAGGGGTTTTTTCTTCTTTTTAAATTGCATTTCTTCTACCTTAGAGCCTTTCCTATCATTTTCCAGGGACTTATTACTACTGAGGTTTAGCAGCCCATTAAAAGGGGATTTTGAGGATCACAAAAAAGGGAGGAAGCTTGAAGTTTAAACGTGGTCGTATGGTTGCAGATTGCCCAGCCATGAACCAATTCTGTCCAATTTATGTTCACCTGACCTTTTTGACTGAGAATTGTTCAATTTGGTTGTTTTTTCTTTTGAAAAGCTTCTGGACTTCCTTGAAAACAGTCTGTGCACCATTCACTTCACCAGTAGCTCCTTGACACACTGTAATAAAAAGCAATTCCTTTCATTAATTTAAAACAAAAGGTCCTGTTCCCTCACTGAGAATCCCACATGGTCATTAAACATGCAGAAAATTTTATGAATCATTGATTCTTAATTTGTTGGGTTTCCTGTTCCCTTCCTTTCTGAATCATGTCCACTAAACTGCAAATCTGCAGTCAGATTCAGTGTTGCTTTTTGAATAGCAACTAAGATATTTTAAGATCTTATAAAAACAAATATAAAGTATGCTGAAATATAGGATGTGATGCATTTGCAATTTTTGGGGTGAGATAATTGCTATTTGTTGGGTTTTGTTCCATTTACATGTTTGTTTGCTTTTAGTTGTTTTGCATCATTACTACATTTACTATTAGGCACCTGTTGATTTAAGTAGATATAGACCTACCAATAAATAATGCAAGAACAATGTATGTTCCAAAACTCACTATAAGTGACACAACAGAAATGCACCCAATACAGGTAGTCCTTAATTTACAACCATTTGCTTAGTGACCGTTTCAAGTTACAACAGCACTGAAAATTTTAAGTGGCTTGTGACTGGTCCTCACACTTACCATTGCAACATCCCCATGGTAACATGATCAAAATTTGGGTGCCTGGCAACTGTCATGTATTTTCAACAGTTGCAGCATCCCAGGGTCATTTGATTGACCTTCCCATCTAGCTTCTGACCAGCAAAGCCAATGAAAGAAGATGGATTCACTTACAACTGCATAATTCAGTTAACATCTGCAGTATTTCGCTTAACAACCATGACAAAAAAGGTTGTAAAATCGGGTGTGACTCATCTAACAATTATCTTGCTTAGCAATGGGAATCTGGTCCCAATAAATCAAGAACTACCTGTATATTTTTGACGCTGTTGCATTTATTTATGTGAGTAATTTTCTTAATAAAATATGTTGACACCAAAGAACAAACACTATATTATTTCCACCCCAATTGCACAAGCTTCTGAATCATATAACAATACTTCCCTGCTGTTAAGTAGGCATAATAACACTGGGACCATCTTGATTCATTTTTAAGACGTTCAAATGATTTGAAAGCATCCTTGAAGTTCATTTCTATCATGCTGCACCAACCTAAAAGGCAAAATTGTTGAACACAGAAATTTTGTATGTCCTATATATTATTCATAACAAAAGAAAATAGTTGTTAAAATAGCTAAATATACTCTGCGAGCTGGCTTCTAATAGGCTTCTGAATGCAATTCAAAGTGTTAGGTATTACCTTCAAAGCCCTATGTGGCACAAGACTGCGTTTCTTGAGGTACCAACAGAAAGGGCATTGTAAAATCTTGTCATCTTATGAGACCTAGAAAGTCTGCCTTTTCTGGGGTTGTTCCTGTTCTCTGCAACAATTCCCTACCCCCGCCCCTCTCCAATATCACAGGCCCCAAATCTTCTTGCCTTGAGGAAAGCCATTGAAATCTGGCTCTTTCCCTAGGCACTGAGTGGGACATGTGGTCATTTTCTTGTTTGCCTGTTGCTATTTGATAAAAATGCTGTTCGTCGTTATATTGGATTTTGTTTTGCTTCCTTTTGATCTACTGCAAGTTTATTCTATATGTCATCCAGAGTCACAGTGTTTGAATTGGGCAGCCCTATAAATTTTGAAATCAAATAAATATATAACTGCTGGAGACTGAATCATTCAGATACTTATTATATCTATACAGAAAGGAAACATTAATGTTATCATATACCAATTTCATAGAGGCAAACATGCTGAATCTCTCTCTGATCAGTTGCAAGTTCCAAAGCAGTATTGAAGGAGGTCAAGGCACTGTTGATTTGACACTAAAAAGAGAAGAAAAACTGCAATCAAAATATAGAAGTATCAGCTTTAAAAATGTTCATTCAAATCATGCTACAACAGTATAAAAGAAAGTTAATTGCAATGATCATCTCGTGAAATGCTTGTAAGAATTACAAAGTGTGGACTAGTTATTGAAACCAATGTAAAATTCAGCACTCTAGTAGTCTTCTTCCTTGCACACATGTCCTCCAAAACTGCCAGGTCATATGTGATTGTGACAGAAAAAACAACAACCAGGAGAAATGCCATAAAGAATACTGATTGTACGTGAGAAAAGAAAGAACAGAACTGCATCTACATGGAGGGAAATATGCAGTGGAGTACCCCAAGGCTCTGTTTTAGGCCCAATACTCTTCAACATCTTCATCAATGATCTGAATGAGGGGATAAATGGGGAACTCATCAAATTTGCAGATGACACAAAGCTGGCAGGAATAGCCAACACTCCAGAAGGCAGGCTTAAGATACAGAAGGATCTTGACAAACTTGAACATTGGGCGCTATCTAACAAAATGAAATTCAATGGTGAAAAAAGTAAGATTCTACATTTAGGCAAGAAAAACAAAATGCACAGGTACAATATAGGTGGTATCTTGCTCAATAGTAATAATTGTGAGAGGGATCTTGCAATCCTAGTGGACAACCATTTAAATATGAGCCAGCAGTGTGCAGCAGCTGCCAAAAAAAGCCAACACAGTTCTAGGCTGCATAAACAGAGGGATAGAATCAAGATCATGTGAAGTGTTAATACCACTTTATAATGCCTTGGTAAGGCCACACTTGGAATACTGCATTCAGTTTTGGTCGCCACGATATAAAAAAGATGTGGAGACTCTAGAAAGTGTGCAAAAAACAGCAACAAAAATGATTAGGGGACTGGACGGTTGCAGGAACTGGGTATGTCTAGTTTAATGAAAAGAAGGACTAGGGGAGACATGATAACAGTGTTCCAATATCTCAAGGGTTGCCACAAAGAAGAGACAACCCTTCTATTCTCCAAAGCACCTGAGGGTAGAATAAGAAGCAATGGGTGGAAACTAATCAAGGAGAAAAGCAACTTAGAACTGAGGAGACATTTCCTGACAGTTAGAACAATTTATCAGTGGAACAACTTGCCTCCAGAAGTTGTGAATGCTCCAACACTGGAAGTTTTTAAGATATTGGATAACCATTTGTCTGAAGTGGTGTAGAGTTTCGTGCCTAGGCAGGGGGTTGGACTAGAAGACCTCCAAGGTCCCTTCCAACTCTGTTATTCTATTCTACTGCTCCTGAAGAAAATCTCTCACTGTTTGTTGAAAAACAAATCAACAAATTTCCCACACTATTCTGAAATATCTATCACAAACTACCCCCTTCTGCAGACCCACCTTCAACTCTAAGTGGAAGAACTTGAATAACAGGGACTCAACACATGGCATAATATTACCATACACAAAACAATGTCATAGCACTTCCACTAGTAGTAGCAAAGTTCTATTGCCAGACTCTGGGCATTTTTTTTAAACTACTATATCATAGAAGAATCTGAAGAACTACCAAGATCGAAGATTGCAGTACCTCTAAACGCTGTATTCTGCCTTTGAAAAACATAAAGAGAGATGAGTTTGGATAAGCAGCTTCTTTTTTCAGAAGAATCTCTTCAGCCTCTTGCAATCCTGCTTTGGTATCACTGCCATCCAAAGCAAAGAAAGGGCGAACCACAGTGTGGTACCACAGCAAGGCTAACCTAAAAGCATAAAAAGGCATTGACATTAGCTAGTTCCATAGTTTGGAAATTCAGAAGCATCAAAGAATATACAGTAATATGAAATAGTCCATTAAACAAATTGCTTTTTTAAAACTTCAGCAGCTTAGACTGGCAGGTTGAGAGCATGCACACAGTATTACCTACTGCTCCCAAACACCCTCTGAAACAAGCAAGCATCCACATCTCTCTTTGGAACCTGCTTGCAAGTAAATTACATGAATGGCTATAATAAAAACTTCACACCTCCTTTGTGTGAAGCAGTCTAGAATTTGATTGAGTTATGGCAGGCATGAAGAATATGTAGGCTTAGGTTCTGGTGTCCTCCTATGTCTCCTCTAAAAAGTGGCAGAGTTTCCATAATGTATAGATAGAAACTAAATGAAAACTGTACTAAATAGTCTTATTCAGATATTCCTTTGCCTATCAATATAAAATGCCTTCTACAACACAGATCTTGTCTCTCAAAAAGTTAAATGGAGGGTCCAGTGACTAAATTATTATTTTACCAGAGATGTTTTTATCAAAACATAAAAAAATAAGTTAGCTTTTACTCAACAAAAGTGGAATGAAAGAAAGAACCATTGTTCAATTTCTGAAGCTGAAATCTGATAGTAGAAGAGATATGGAATTCCCTAGAAAATGCCACTGAGCATACCAATTATACAATCAAATTATAAATCAGCCTACTAAACATAAACAAATTAGCACCCAATAATTTTAATGTACAACACACTCACAAACTCTTGTTACTTCAGACACCAGTAACACTGCCACTATTGTCAACAAAAAATTAAAGGTTCTCACAAGAGGAAATAGGGTGCTTAAATTAATTAAATTTCTTCTTTATTTCTTCAATCACTGGATATGAACAAAAATTTAAATGTTCATTGTCTCATTGCAATCACCTAGGAGTTATCCAGATTGTTGAACCACAAAACTGGAGCCCTATGGTAGCTTAAATAGAAAGTGGACCATTTCAGGGAATTTCAGTTCCAGATCCAAGATAACCCTGAACTTGCAGAATCTGTTAAAGAGGCTCCTCCATTGAGTCATGACATTAAGTTGGGAAGAAAGGCTATAGCTAACAAAGACTTGGGTGTGGAAAAGCAACCCTTTTGTTGAAATGGAGCCCAGATACAAAAGCTCATTGTCAGCTGAAGGACAGAAGAGTGCCAACTCAAGTACTTGTGTTTTTAAAAAGGCATTCTACTACTGATTTATACAGAAGCATACAAATACAGAAAAATTACTTCTTAGTAGAATGTCTAAACATGCATACTGAAGATAGTAAAATATTTAAAACGATGAAGAATTTAAGAATGGTTTAACTGGAATTTGTTCTGAGTGCACTGAGTAAAAATAAGCTAAGGACACAATAAGGTTCTTTTCTTAACGGCCCAATTCTATAACTTAAAGCCGGGGTCCCCAAACTTGGCAACTTTAAGACTTGTGTACTTCAACTCCCTGGAGAATTCTGGAATTTGAAATCCACAAGTCTTAAAGTTGCCAAGTTTGAAGACCTCTGACTTAAAGCATATCAAAACACAACTCCTAATTTAACTAGGTGATGTTTTCATTTTTTTAAAAAACAAGACAAGACAATATTACTCCCTTACATTGGCTTGAAGTTTACTTACTTACTTCAGTTCTAAGCTATTACCAAAGCATTGCAATATAGCTACTCACGTAGCTAAAGGGGCCTTCATGTCCTTACTTTCACTTGCATACATCAATGAAGAAAGCCCCTGCAGGCGGTCTCCAGGAAAACCCAGTAGATTGATGATTTTGAGCAGGTTTGGGGGCACCATGGATATGCAAAGATGAAAAAGTCCATATCCAAAGCTAACAGCACCTTTCAGTCTGTTAAGTGAATCCTCTGTAACACCTTCTGCAGCAATATGATTATCATTTGTAGCATCAGAAGTCAAAGATTCCTGAGTTATCTTCTTCTGATATAATTCCTGAAGTGTATTAATGTCTGAATAGCACTTATTGTAGATTTTCCAAGCTTTTCTAAGGATCCACCCACCTTTTATATAAGCTGAGGGGAACAAAAATATATAAAGAGATAAAAAGAGTTTTAGTCAAAGAGAAAGAATTTTTTAGGTTAATCTATGTCCCACCCAGATGTTCACATCCAAATGCCCTCCAGATTTGTGAACTACAATTCTTATTTTTTCCTAGTCAATATGTGAAGAAGGGGTAATTATGTGTAGAAATATTGCTAGAAGCATTTGCAAATATTAACAAACTCTTATAACTAAATACAGGTAGCCGTCGACTTACAACATTTAATGACCGTTTGAAGTTTCAACAGCACCAAAAAAAGTGATATGACCATTTTTCACACTTATGACCTTTGCTGCATCCCCATGGTCACATGATTTACATTCAAATCTTTGACAATTGGTTCATATTTGTGATGGTTGCAATGTCCCAAGGTCATGTGATCACCTTTGGAGACCTTTTGACAAGCAAAATCAATGGGGAAGCCAGATTCACTTAACAATCATGTTAATAATTAAACAACTGCAGTTGTCACTTAACAAATGTGGCAAGAAAAGTCATAAAATGGGACCAAACTCACTTAACAAATTTCTCATTTTTAACAACGTATGTTCTGGGCTCAGTTGTGGTTATAAATCAAGGACTACCTGCACAACTCAACAAAGTAAGCAGTAAATCGTAATATATTTTTAATTTTCTGACTTTGTGATAGGATACATTGAAAGTTTTGCAGTTATAAAGAAGCAAATCACTTTCTCATTTAGGGTGTTCTCTGTATCCAATCATAAGGTTAAAGAACTAAGAAAACATAGTGTTCAATTTACTATAGCACAAACAAAATTGTTATATCCCTATTTAATATGCACAGGCCTGAAGATATTTAAACAACAAACATGTAACAGCAAAGAAATGGAGGAAATTCTATCTCTTTACATCATATTTAGCAATTATCTGAATTTCTATAGCCCTGATATGGTACATTTATTCTAAAGGATTAACGAAGCAAGAACCTCCAAGATATAGAAAATCAAGCTGTCTATTGCAATAACGCACTTGTTCCTGAAGCATGATTCAGCTTTAACAGGAAGCTAAAATTACTGCAAGACTGTGCCGTTCAGTCTCTTTCTGCTGCATAGCATATTTGGCTCTCATGTGGTTCACCACAAGGTAAGCATTTGTACAATAAGTGTTCAGCAATGCTTCAGTAACCATGGAGCAATGGACAAAAACTCTACCCCTTTCACCTTGGATGGTGCAATCATAAATAAAGTAGGAAATACGAGGAACATTTCATAAAAACTACATAGCTAAAAACTTTATATAGCTTTGCTGTTTTTTAGCCAGAATAATTTTCTGGTAAACATCATTACTTAATTATATTTAATTACTTAAAGTATCTGTTGGGATATTTTATAAATTTTCACATATACTTCTAGGCTTTATACATATATGTTTTTGTACTTAAGAAAATAATTAGTGAAGGACCAGTTTTGCTTAGAATATATTACTGCTTTGCATCAATTGATTAATTAAAAATATTTTTGCTAGTATTAATAGAAACTAGTAACCATATGCCAAACGTGTGGATTGTGGTGTTTTAAAACTGTATTTAACCATGTAGAAAGGAAGCTATGCTCAAAGGTGAATGTTAATAATAGAATCTTTAACAATACAAAATTGTGTTATCAAAAAGGTATACAATCAAAATTGAATTTCATTATTAATTTAATTAATAACAAAACACAGCATTCCTTTCTCATAACAGAGAATGCAAGTGACAGAACTTTCAACCACATTCTACACCCAAACACAAAGTATTAGAGGGCCCTGCTTATTTCAAATCTATACAGGTCATCCTTGACTTATGACCACAATTGGGCCCAAATTGTGGTCATTAAGTGAGGTGCCCATGGGACTGCCTCACTCAATGACTGCAATCCCTCTTCCCAGTTGCAGTCGCTAAGTAGACAGAGTGAAAGAGCACAGGCAGCTCTTCTCCATGCACAGAAGGGAATACTTGCACTGCCCTGGAGAAAAGAAGCTTGAATCCCCAAGATCCTCCCCCTCCCTCCTTGTCCAGAAGGGAACCATGATACAAGTGTCCTGTGCTAAAAGAGCCATGGTGGCGCAATGGTTAGAATGCTGTATTGCAGGCTAACTCAGGTGATTGTCAGCAGTTCAATATTGACCAGTTCAAGGTTGACTCAGTCTTCCATCCTTCCGAGGTTGGTAAAACAAGGACCCAGATTGTTGGGGGCAATATGCTGACTCTGTAAACCACTTAAGAGAAGGCTATAAAGCACTGTAAAGTGGCATATAAGTCTAAGTGCTATTTGCTATTGCTAAAATCCCTTTTGGCTTTCATCATGGACTTTTTCAGTCAGCGTTTTTGAGAGACTCCACCCACACAGGGCAAAATCAATCTGGAAGACAGCCCTTCAGATTCACAAAACAGATTGAATGAAAAAGGTCCATTCCAAAATGGGTCACAACTGATCTTTTTCACTCAGCTCCCAGGAACCAGAGTGAGTCCTGTGGCAGCGGCTTGTGACCTTCCTTGCCAACCTCCCTGTTGACTTTCTGAGGAAGCTAGCAGGGAAGATTGCAAATGGCAAACACATAATCATGAAAGAGAGGGGGTGGCAGCTGCAGAGTGGTAATCTTTTGTAAGTGTGAAAGGGTTGAGCCCAGACTGCAATGACATGACTGTGGAGGTTCTGCAATAGCATAACTTCAGGCACCCATCATAAGTCCCTTTGTTCAGTGCCATCATAATTTCAAACAATCTCTCAACAAATAATAAATATTAATAAATATTCTCATACTCTGCACAAATCAGAGAAAATTATATAAAAACAATCTATATATTATACATAGGTAAACTAGAAAATATATACAAATAAACTGTGTTTTCCTTGTAGAACTATAAAAATTAGACATTTGTTTATGTATGGAGGATATACACAAAGGTTAGAAACTAGCTAGCATTTAGGAAAGCAGCAGGGGTGGGTTTCTCGCCCCGTTCCAACCGCTTCGGTTGGAACGGGACCGGCAGCATCCTCGTGCACGCGCGCAGTGCATGCATGCGTACTAGCGTCTGTGAGATGCTCCAGCTGCTCCTGGAGGATCGCGCAGGCGCTGTATGCGTCCTGCGCATGCGTGAAAGCGCAGAACTCGTCAAAACCGGATAAGAAACGCGGGCGGGCAGGTGGACCCTTCGGCGTTCCCGGAAGTTACTTACTTCTGGGTTCGCCGACCAACCGGTTCGCGGGAACCGCCGCAAACCGCCTGAAACCCACCCCTGGAAAGCAGGTTCATAAAAAAGAGAGAAAGTAACAAGCATGATGATAATTAAAAATTGGAAATGATTATTTTTTCCCCTTTGATTCTTTGATTCTTTTTTGAGACACAGCAAGACTTGATACCTACCATCAACTACAAAAACTATGGCAAAGGCATAGTTTGTTACACTCTGAGTTGACTTAGATTAGAAATATTTATAATATATGTTAGATTTTAAACTGATGGCATTCATAATATATAAAAGTTTTCTTACTGTATGCTATGAAGCCAACCATTTAAGTTATCCTGGTTTTAGATAATATTATTTTAAAAATAGATGTACCACTTACCTGATAATTCTTGTTTTACAAAAGAGAGCACAGCAAGATAAACTTGACAGTCTGCCACAATGATTTGCCTCTGCAATCGATCCATCATGGATGGGGCAGTTTTCCTTCCATCAACCTATTTGACAATAATAAAGAACAGAACCATCGTATTAATTAGAGATGCATAAAACATACCATAAGAATGTTCCATTGTGGGTCACACCAGTTATAGTCATACAGTGTGTGTGTGAGAGAGATAGAGGGGGGACAGAGAGAAAGGAAGGGAGAGGGAGAGGGGAAGAGGGAGGGAGGGAGAGAGAGAGAGAGAGGAAAGAGGGAGAGAGAGTGGAGAGAGGGAGAGATCTGGAACTTTTCTGGAAGTTGATACTCTGAACCAGAAATGCTTTATATTTTTCCCATGTTGTCCAGCAATGAAAAGCATAGTGCTACAGAATGGTAGATTTCCATCTCCCATATATTAATCATTTAAAATTTGGTCAAGATAGGCAGTGTGAATTGCCTTGTAATAAATTTTATTCAAAGTAAAACAAATGCAAATATAAATTAAACAGACCTGTATTTCTTAAACTTTTTTTAAATGTGCTTAAAAACCACTGAAATTTTAAAAACCACTGTAACATTCAGTTTATTCAGTTATCTTGATCCATTCCAGTCTGGCTTCAGGCCTGGCTACAGCACAGAAACCGCTTTGGTCGCATTGACCGATGATCTCTGGAGAGCCAGGGATGAAGGCCACGCCTCCATCCTGGTACTCCTTGACCTCTCTGCAGCTTTCGATACCATCGACCATGGTATCCTTCTGCGACAACTGCGGGAGGTGGGGGTGGGAGGCACTGTTTTACGGTGGTTCTCCTCTTACCTCTCGGACAGGTCGCAGTCGGTGTTAGTCGGAGGGCAGAGATCGACCCCCAGGCCCCTAACATATGGGGTGCCGCAGGGTTCGGTCCTGTCCCCGCTTCTTTTTAACATCTACATGAAACCGCTGGGCGAGATCATTCGACGGCAAGGGATAAAATACCATCAATACGCGGACGACACACAGTTGTATCTGTCCGCCCCGTGCCAACTCAATGAAGCGATGGATGTGATGAGCCAGGGCCTTGAAGCCGTTAGAGACTGGATGGGGGTTAACAAGCTTGTACTCAACCCAGATAAAACCGAGTGGCTGCTGTGCTTCCCTCCCACTAATTGGTCAAGTGTTCCATCTCTCAGGCTGGGGGGTCAAATACTACGCCCCTCAGATAGGGTCCGCAACTTGGGAGTCCTCCTGGACCCACAGCTGACTTTTGAACACCATTTGTCGGCTGTGACCAGGGGGGCATTTGCCCAGGTTCGCTTGGTACACCAGTTGCGGCCCTACCTGAACCGGGAGGCTCTCACAACAGTCATTCGTGCCCTTGTGACCTCTAGGCTGGAATACTGCAATGTGCTCTACATGGGGCTGCCCTTGAAGAGTATTCAGCGACTTCAGCTGGTCCAGAATGCGGCCACGCGAGCGATCGTGGGTGCACCCCGTTTCACCCATGTAACACCTATCCTCCGCGAGCTGCACTGGCTGCCTGTTGATCTCCGAGTACGCTTCAAGGTGTTACTTGTCACCTACAAAGCCCTGCATGGTATTGGATCTGGGTACTTGAGAGACCGCCTACTGCCAATTACCTCCACTAGGCCGATACGATCCCATAGATTAGGCCTCCTCCGAATTCCATCAGCCGACCAATGTCGGCTGGCAACTACCCGGAGGAGAGCCTTCTCGGTGGCTGCTCCGACCCTCTGGAACGAACTCCCCGTGGAGATTCGTACCCTCATCACCCTCCAGACCTTCCGCGTAGCCCTTAAGTCCTGGCTGTCCCAACAGGCCTGGGGCTAAAGATTTCAACCCCACTTGAATTGTATGACTGTTGTGTTTTTAATGATGTATCGTTTTTATGTTTGTGACTCGTTTGTCCTCCCTCCCCTTGAGTTGTGAGCCGCCCTGAGTCCCCCCAGGGAAAAGGGCGGCATACAAATAAAGCATCTCAATCTCTCTCAATCTCTCAATCTCATCTTGGCTGTAATATAATGCTATATTTTCATACTATAATATATAATACAATATTTTCATAAGTATAATATTCAGATTCTATGAGAAATTTTAAACATATATCCAAATTACATCAAAAGTATTTAAAGTCATAATTAGAATATTGACTATGTGAACTTTGTAAGATACTTTTTTTGTTATTGTCTTTCACCAACCTTCTCCCCCACCCCCTTCAACAATGCCATTGCTTAACATGAAAGTCTACTGTTCCCTCAGTAGATGAGCTCTCTTCTCCCTAGTCTTTTACAGCAAGTTTCCTATGGAGAATACATCAGGAAACAGATACAAAGACTAGGCCCACATAATTCTTTAGAAATTATAGTATAGAATAGTGACACTAAACAAAGGGTTCAGATTCTATGCACTCAACATTAATAATGCAGTATGTTCTCAAAGGAAGCCAAAACTTAAATTATTTATAGACTATGAAGTTTATTACACCTAACTCCACTGAACTAGGAAAGATATGTAGCATGAATATGACAGTTTAATAGAAACACTAGTTAAAATTCATTCTTCCAATTTCATTGAAGGTAGATATTATTATATTTACATGCTGGCAACAAATTCAGTGAAGGCCAACTGTAGTTATGTAATAACCTAAATTGTTAGTTAAAGGCACAAAGTAAATTTGTGGCTCTCATTTTTATTTTTAAGTGTTAGCAAAACAAACCAAGCCCCAAAGGCAAGCAAAGACATAAACAACTAAATCATAATGCTGCAAATATTTCCATCTATTTAGGTAAAAGCATTAGTAAAATGAATTCTGAAGGCTAGATGGTAACTGGTGACAGATGATGACTGGAGAACAGCTGCTATTTACACCTGACTTAAAAAGTGGAAACAGAGGAGAAAGGTGATTGGATTAAAGAACTAAGCAAGCTTTTTGATGAAAAACATGTTTTTCTTCAAGGCTAGATTGGATTCTAGGAGGGATTTTAATCTGTTGAAGGAAACTTTGAAGTTTTACTAAGCTATTGAAGAATAACATAATTAATGTTTAGCAGATAGGCAAGAACAAGAAATAAAACTAGAAATCTGCATAAAACTTTACAGAAAAAGGGACTACTTGTTTACCTGCAGATCACCAACAGTGATATGACTAATCTTGTTGAATAGGAGATTACTGCATATTATATGCTATGGAGTCCCTAGGACAGGCAAATATAAAACAGCATCGTATTGGCACAGGACTCATTCATCTATGTATTTGCAATGTTTTACTTACATTCTTCTTAATTTTACTTTTTATTGTTTCTATGACTCCTGCTTCTTCACTCTCACATAATTTTTCGGTAGCTTTTAAATCATCACATGCCAGCTGCATTTTCTCTTCTTCAAACGTCATCATAGCATTCTGTTAAAAAATAAAGAGACTACTGAACTTGAAATTGCCAAACTCCTTCATTTATAAGCAACTGTCAGGGAAGTTGAGAACTTAATTTGAAAATTATTTTTGTGGCCTTTTTAAAACTAACAAATTATCATATAATGAATATGTTACACTACAGAGTATTGTCACATACAGCAATAAATCTTAAATTAATCTTTAAGGCTTCACAAGGCACTTTTCTGAAGAAAACTAGCACAACTATCTTTTTGCAAAATCAAAAAATTCCAGGGTATACTTACAGCTGTAAATTGCCTACAATGCTAGAAGGATAAAATCTTCGTAAAAGAAAAATAGTATACTATTAAACAAGAAATCAATGTAATTGCTAAGATATTAGGTAATACTCCTTCATAATCATGATTCCTTGAATGTGTCTGCGTATACAGTATGCATGTATGTATGTATGTATGTATGTATGTGTATATGTATGTGTGTATATATGTATATACAGTATATATATATATATATATATATATATATATATATATATATATATATATATATAAAGTCACATATTGTCATAAATATTATATTGTCATAAATATATTGTTATATTGTCATAAATATAACAAACATATATATATATATATATATATATATATATATACACACACACACACACACATATACATACACAAACACACACATATACATACACAAACACACACAATTTATTTTAAACTCCATTTAGCATCTTAGATTTAAGCAATTCTGAATTACAATTTACAACAAAGCATCTGTACTCCCTAAAAATCAGTGCCTTGATGTAAGCTTTTGCCTTTTCACACTTGTAATTAAAGAAATAATTATTGGTAATGTACATATTACCAAGAGTCAATCTATTTGTCAGATCACTCCACAAATATTAAAGGTGTAACTTTATTAAAACTGAATATAATGTTAAGAAATAATTAGAAATCAACTTGATAAGATTGGTAGAAGGTTATCAGATTGTTATAAGATTTTGTACTGAGCTGGCCTTACACTGTTGTATTATAGTAACTAAAATATAATTAAGATGTTATGGCCCATAAATTATCTTCTAGCTATTGTTATTGTCACAAATTATATCTGTATACATTTGCTAATGGAAAACAAAACCTATATGTATTTAAAGAATTCTATGCCTTACAACCAAATTAAAGATATGTAGAAATGCCTTACTTAAGTTAATTTAATCTCCATTTTGGCAATACAGTTTCCTTTTAAAAAAAATAGATGATCTCAATTACACTGGAACATAAACTACTGCAGCTATATTTAGAACAGAAGAAGCTTTGCAGGATATAATGTTGCTATGTTGGATTGTTATACTCACTTAAAAATCCTACTTAGGTAAGCAATCCATTTAAATAACGGAGGAAAAATATATTTCCAATATCTTTACAAAAGGCAAGAATATATTCAAACAAAATCATCTTCAATGTCAGATTTATAAAAGCACTCGTGCATCAACCAACCTATTTACGAGAGAGGTTATCAAACAAGATATTTCCTGTATTTTTGGCAGGATTTCTTAACATAATACCAATAAAGAATGGAAGTAGAGCTGTAATATTCATATACTTGCCCTAAAAGTATCACAACATCCTTTCTTTTCATAGTGAAGCAACTACTTTATATTACATTAAAATCTTTCATTAACTTTCTTATGAGCTCATGTAAATAGGATACTTGTTTATCAGCATCATAATAGACGGCTCACACTTATTATAGAAATTACTGAATGGTAAATTCCACACAAACCTCATTTAAGCATTATGCAATGTATAAATCCAGCCAGAGTGACAGAGTAGAAGGGAATACTGACACATAATATAATTTTGCTAGGTTTTGGTGACATACAACCTCAGTCAATATGGTTTAATGTTATGTATGAAACAGATCACAATAAGCACTTGCCGGACTTATATACTGCTTCACAGTGCTTTACAGCCCTCTCTAAGTGGTTTAGAGTGTCAGCATATTGCTCCCAAACAATCTAGGTCCTCATTTTACCAACCTCGGAAGGAAGGAAGGAAGGAAGGAAGGAAGGAAGGAAGGAAGGAAGGAAGGAAGACTGAGTCAATCTTGAGCCGGTGAAAATCAAACTGCCAAACTTCTGACACCTGGCAGTCAGCAGAATTAGCTTGCAGTACTACCTTCTAATCACTATGCCACCACGGCTCCATGCCTTCTTCAACAATGATTAAAGAACTGGCTTTGTTTTGTGCATGTACACTGATAGTGAATAGTACCATACATGAAGGGACCATCCCTTATTCTGCAATCTATATGCCCTCTGACTGAAAAATGTTTAAGAATGTAATAAAACTAAGACAAGTATTTTAGTTCTGTTCCTGTTGGGAAGCACTCAGCCTGGCAGAGAGGAGGGATCAACCGTGCAGTTAACCTGGAGTCAATGCGCAACTGCAAAAGGGCTAGTACTGACCCCTCCTAGGTTCCTTGGAGCTTATCTATTATTCCGAAGAGTAAGCTGCCAGACTTGAGAGATTCCTAAATAGTAGGCAGAACGTAATAAAGTAGCTAGCTTGAACTCTGCACCTGTACGCCTGGTTGTTCATATGTGACAATTTCCCCAAAAAGTACATGAAATGCCTAATGAACCATGCAAAAAATCTTACACTTATTATTTTATTCTATTTCAGTGATACAGCCTTTGGTTCTTGGGTGGGGAGATGTGTATCAGTGTCTCCAAACAATTTTTTATGAAATCCACAATTTCAAAATTAATAATACATTTTCAAAATCAGTGCTACAACAAAGGAATGCTATGCAGTAACAACATATGTATTTGGATTTACTTACCAAAAAGCTAACAAAGCTGGCTCCAAAACTCATTAAAGGACTATGGTTTCTATTGAAAGGAAAGAAAAATACAATTAATACATATTAAATATATATCTTTGTTCAGAATTTACACAATGTTCATTTTCATTTCAATCATGAATCCTCCCCAACTGTCCAATTTTAAGCATGAAGATGTTATTTTGAGTGTCAAATGGGCTATTTCAACCATTTTGGAAGTGTTTTACACATCACACAAGCCTGTTCTGGATACAAAACATTTTATTTTGATTTTGCAACTATTCCAAAATGCTTAAAACATCTTGTGTCTTGCTTAAAAACTATTTTTCTTGAAACGAAAAACAATTATGATGACTTGCACTTGAACCTAACCAGTGTCTTGTTGCCAGAGTTGCACAATCAATTTCAGGTCCTCCCCCAGTGTGTTCTGAAACATTCTGAAAATGTTTTTCAAGTTTAGAGAGAAGAGAAACTGGCTTCTTCAGAGAAGAATTCAAGAGTTGTCCCCAAAGACAACTGTGCTGGTGATGGTGACTCACTGCTGAGAAGAACAGGTCTGCAGAGCAGACATGGTATCAAGAGAAGTATGTTGTCTTCCACATGCAGAAATATGGGATGCAACAAGAGTGAGTGGACTGAATACCCCAACCTGACTACTATCTTCTTCTTCTGTTTTGTATTGGAATAATACTGCCAGAATGAGTCTGGAAAGAAATAGAAGAACTAGGAAGAACTAGGAATGAAAACCACAGCATTTGAAAGACAAATTTTATTTTCAACCATGGTTCTAAGTGAAGGTCATGTCCCAAGGAAGAAATAGAGGATTCTGGAGGAGAACCATTGGTTCAAGTACTGGTATACCAAAAGATGGGCTGGATCTCATAAAGATTGGGAAGAATGTATTTCAGTTCAGGCTGGCTTTAAACTAAACATGGGAAAGGAGGAGAAACCATACTCAAAGCAATAAAATTTATAACAAAGAAGAAAGCAGTACTCAAGAATACATCAGAAGATGCAAGAACAGTAGTACTGAAGGACTCAGATTAGTACACTAATGCTCAGAAATGGAGTATTTTAAGACCTAGGACTGAGGACAAGGCAATATATTATTAGCACTGCTGATACCTGATCGATATAACTCAATTCAAATATTGGAATATAGCACTTAAAGGAAATAATTTGTTCATATTCAATAAAAGTGAAGGGGGTTGCATTATACATAAATGACTACACCTATATGGACATACAGATCAATTGCAAAATTTTAGCCTAGTATGAAATTCTGAATAATGAAATAATTAAGACCCAGTACAAACAATACCAAACAGAAAGAAAAATAAGAGAATGCTGATGTGATTGGCATGGCTGTTTAAAGAGCTTTGTGTTGAACCAATAAACAAAATGTACACATTTAAAATAAATAAGAAGGGCATATTAAAAAAAAGAATATCAGGAAAAGGTTCAAATCTGTAAGGATGAAATCAGAAAGGTTAACACTCAGAAGGAACTGAGACTTACAACAAATGCAAAAAAATGCAAAAGAAGATATGTGTTTGTGTGTGTGTGTGTGCGCACGCACGTGTGCGTGTATGTATGTATATGCATTTTTTCCTCCAGATTATGGGAAGTGGTAGTTCCTTCTGGGGGAAGTATGGCAAACTAAAGACAATAACTGTGACAAAGGGTGAGAAGAGGATAGGAGATCTCCCACATGTGTTCCAGATGAATGCTCCTTGTGAAACTACAGTAGCTTTTAATCTTAGACATTTTTCACTTCTTTTAATGTTTATATTTTTAAAAAGTTTCTTCAAAAGCCTAACTATAAAATAAATTTTACATAACTTTTGATGATTTAACATTTAATAATATCAATATTTATATAACGTGAACTATCAGCATCAACAAAATCACCATCAGTCAATTGCAAAAGGCAGTTCTGCTTGGAACAGTTTACATCCTGCAACAATACGTTTAAGACCACTGAATATCCACATCTGCCTAATCCAGGTCCGTGGGAAGGACTTGATAGGGGGACAAAAATGTCAAATCAGTCAGAACATCTGGCTAACTATACAATGAACAATAAGAACATTCAATTTAGTGAAAGCTAAATCAGAAACAAAGTGGCATACTATTATATATATTTTCTTAACAATGTATGTGGAAGAACTGGTTCCAAGGACTGCCTCGCTGCTATTTAATAGTAGCTCATGAAGTAGAAGTCAAGGGCATACATTCTGCAGAATCTGTGAGAGATCAAGGCCTTGATCATCGCAAATAAAAAATAGCCATCCAAATGTCAGATTTTCATTGTAAGAGCTTTGCAGTGTACCAGAGATTAAATTAATAAACTTTGCAAGTAGCATTTTGCTGCTAAGCACCCAATGTTGTTCAGTCGGTTCATTTAATTCAGTGGGCTTTTATGTAAAATAGTTAAAATGGCAGTTGGTCTTATCTGAACTGCATGTTTCAGAGAAGATGTGGGAGTAGTAACACATGGGTATTAACCCAGCCCTTTGCCCTGGAGTCTGAGATAATCTTTTGAGGCCACACCTCCGATCCTCCTCTGCTCTCCCAGATTAACCGATGGTCGTATCAGAGCACCTGGAAGGAAGGAACAAAGAACAACGCAAGTACATGTCCTTCTTATTTGGCGCTGACTGACCACTGAGCTAACTCAGGCCCCTGGCGCGGGGCGCCCTAAACAAGGGGGGGAAGTGACTCCTTTCCACACTTTTTCTGAAACATGCAGTTCAGGTAAGACCAACTGCCAGTTTCCAGAGTGAGGCGTGGGAGGAGTAACACATGGGACATACCAAAGCTAGATGTCCTAGGGAGGGATCAATGGGCCTGAGCCCCTCGAGAATCTAAGACTCCCTGCAGAACCCTCCTACCAAAGGCCGCCTCTGCGGAGGCGTAAGCATCTAGGCAGTAATGCCTAATGAATGGTGAAGGAGACAACTAGGCAGCGGCCCGGCAGATCTCCTCTATGGGGGCCTGGGTGGCCCAGGCTGCTGAGGTGGCCGCTCTTCTGGTGGAGTGCGCTGTGATCCCTCTGGGACCTGAATTCCCCGTGACTTGTAGGCCTGTGAAATGGCCGCCCTGATCCACCTGCTAATGGTGGCCGGGAAAACCTTAGCGCCTCTGGTGGACGGTTGATATGACATGAAGAGGGCTTCTGAACGCCTAAAGGGTGCCGTGCGCTTCAGGTAGATGCGTAAGGCTCTTCTGATGTCCAACCTGTGCCAAGACCTTTCCCTATCCCTGGAGGGCTGCGGACAGAAGCCCGGCAGAACTATCTCTAGAGCCCTGTGGAAGGGGGAATTGACCTTGGGCATGAATGCGGGGTCCAATCTGAGGATGACCCGGTTCTCTAGGAAGGTGCAGAGGTCCGCTCTACTGGAGAGGGCGTTGATCTCAGATACTCTCCTGGCCGAGGTGATGGCAACCAGGAAGACAACTTTTAAGGGTCAGGAATTGTAGGGAAACTTCCCTCAAGCATTCGAATGGTGCCTCCGTCAATGCCTGGAGGACCGTGGGTAGGTCCCAGGTGGGGAATCGATGGACCACTGGGGGTTTCAGATTCGCCGCTCCCTTGAGGAAGCACTTTAGGACCGGATGTTGGGACAAAGGAGGAGCATCCACCCCCACCCCCAGGACCGTGGAGAGAGCGGAGACCTGTCTTCTAAGGGTGCTGGGGGCCAAACCTTTCTCCAGGCCTTCCTGTAGGAAGTCCAGAAACTGGGGTACCGAGGCCGAGGCAGGAACGATGTTCTTTGCCTTACACCAATCAGCAAAGGCCACCCAGGAGGCGTTTTAGATGCGGGTGGTGGACTGCCTCCTGGACGCCTCAACGGTCCTAATGACCTTTGAAAAGAAATTGGCCCCTCTCAGCTGTTCCCGCTCAATCGCCAGATGGTCAGATGGAGCCACTCCGGATCCGGGTGCTCCAGTGACCCCTGGTGTAGGGACACCTCCCCCAGGGGGATCCTCCAGTGGGGAACTAAGGACAGCTCCACCAAGTCTGCTAGCCAGGGGCGGCGTGGCCAGAAGGGAGCCACTAGTATCATCTCTGCTCCCTCTGATACCAGCCTCCTCAGAACCCCGGGGATGAGGGAAAGAGGGGGGAAGGCGTAGAGTAGAACTGGTGGCGATCTGCAGTGCAGGGCGTCCGTGTCCATGGCTCCTCTGGACGGTAACCTCGATACGAAGTTCAGCAGCTGGGCATTCGCTGGGGTCACGAAGAGATCCACTACCGGGTGCCCAAACCTCTCGCAAATCTGCCGGAAGATGCTGGGATGGAGTTGCCATTCTCCGTTGTCGACCGTCTCCCTGCTGAGCCAATCTGCTTGCTGGTTCTCCGTCCCGGAGATGTGTTCCACTCTGATGGACTGGAGATGCCACTCTGCCCAGTTTCCTAACTGAAGGGCCTCGTCGCGAAGGGCCTTGGAGTGGGTGCCCCCTTGCCTGTTCACGTGGGCCTTGGCTGCCACGTTGTCCGTCAGGACCAGGACGTGATGGCCGGTCACCATCGTCTTGAAGTGTCATAGGGCCAGGTGGATGGCCCTGAGCTCCAACCAGTTTATGTTGTTGCGTAGATCTGTTGGAGTCCAGTGGCCCTGGGCTATCTGGGTCTCCAGGTGTGCTCCCCAGCCAAACAGGCTCGCGTCCGTCATGAGTACCTTCCTTGCTGGTTCCTTGAAGAGGGATTCTCTGTCTAGTGCTGGGGTCAGCCACCAACGGAGCGAGAGCAACACCTGTGGCGACACTTGAACCTTGAACTTGACGTCGCTCGTCCCTGCCTTCTGGTATGGAAGCAGGAACCACTGAAGCTCCCTGGCGTGTAGGCGAGCCCAAGGCACGATCCCTATACACAAGATGAATTTCCCAAGGAGCCTGGAAAGAAGAACTACAGGGACAGAGCGTAATTTGCGAACCTCATGGATCAGCTGCACAATGCTGTCCTTTCGCTCCTGGGGAAGGAAAACCTCCCCCGACACCGAATCTATAATAGATCCGAGGTGCTGGAGCCTGATAGATGGAATCAGCTGGCTCTTCTCTAGGTTGATAGAGAACCCCAGGGACCTGAGAGTGTCGATGATGATCCCCAGGTCCTATCTGGCAGTGTCTGGGGACCTGGCTAGGACGAGGATGTCATCTAGGTAACAAAACAGTCGGACTGGGAAGGAGCGCAGGTGACCTGCGGCTGCAGCCAGCACCTTGGTAAAGGTCCTGGGGACTGAGGCCAGCCCGAAGGGTAGGGCTCTACATTGGAAGTGATTGCCCTCATGGGAGAACCTAAGGAACCTGCGATGTTCCGGGGTGATTCTGATGTGAAGGTAGGCCTCCGTGAGATCGATGGAGACCAGGAAGTTGCCCTGTCGGATGCCCTCTAAGATGGATTTCAGAGAAGCCATCTGGAACCTACGGTAGACCACCCTGGAATTGAGTAGTTTAAGATCCAGGATGGCTCTCCACCCCCCTGAACTCTTGGGAACCAGAAACAGGTTCGAATAGAATCCGGAACCTCTCTCCCCCTCTGGGACCTTCTCTATGGCCCTGATGTCTAGTAAGTGTTTGATGGCCTTAGCCTTAAGGGCCCGTTTGGCCAGATCAGCAGAGGAGGCGAAGGTGCGGAACCTGTCAGAGGGTTGCGAGCTGAACTCCAGCTGTAACCCGAGCTTAACAGTCTGGAGGACCCACTCATCTGAGGTAACGCGCTCCCAAGCATCCGCGAAAAGGGAGAGGCGGGTCACTTGAACCTGCGGAATGGGTGACCGCCCCCTCCTCGAAAGAGCCGCTTGCTCTGCTGTTGGCCCCTGAATCTGTCCCTAGGGAACTGTCTATCCCCTTGTCTGTGGAACCTGGGGGTCTGGTACCTGTGACTCTGGACGTCCAATTCAGGTTGATGATAGAATGTTCTCCTGGGGTAAGGAGCGTGGCGGTGATCCGACCGTTTGGTCATGGTTGGGAGAACTTTCTTCTTGTTTTTGTCCTCCACCAGAAGAGGATCCAGCGAGGCACCGAAGAGCTTGTCCCCGGCGTAGTCTGCTCCTGCTAGGTGCCATTTGGCTCAGGACTCAGCTTGCCAATGGCACAGCCACAGCAGGCGCCTGGACGCTACCGAGGAAGATAAAGCTCGGGATGCATACTTAACTGCATCCAGGGTGGCGTCAGCTGAGAATTGCGCGGCTGCCAGCACCTTCGAGATGTCCTGCAGCAGTCGTACCTCCGTGGCCGGGGTCCTGTCTCTCAGCTGTTCCAGCCACAGCACAATGGATCTGTTGAAAAAAGAAGCAGAAGCGGCCGCCCTAATGGCCCAGGTTATGGCATGGAATGTTTTACGCAAGATAGTTTCCGCCTTTTTATCCTCTGCTTTAAGGCAATTGGCAATGTCTCCCGTCACCACGGTTGAGGCTGAGGCTAGGGTGGTGATCGGGTTGTCCACCTCCGGGAGCTGGAGTGCTTGGGCAAAGGTAGGATTGAGGCTATAAAACCTCCGCTCGTTGCCCCCTGGATTGGGAAATGATCCTGGTTTAACCCACTGAGATTTTAGAACCTCCAGGAACATCTCTGGGGTTGGAATCTCCTCCTTCTCTACCGGGGGTCTGTGGAAGGGACCCTTCCTGCTAATCTTGCTGGTGCTAGGTATGGCAGTAGCCGGCCTCGGGTCTGGGGGCGGGATCCAGGTCTGCTGTAGTCCTGGCCTTATGGAGTAGGGAACTAAGTAAGGGGGGGGGGAAGGCCAGTGATGTTGGGGGCATCTGTAGACTGAGCATCCTCATCCTCAGAAAACCCTACCTCCTTCAGCTCCCCTTCCTCTAAATCTGAGGCTTCGCTGACAGTGGAAGAGGAAGGGGACCTGGGCTCTCTGGCAACAGGGGCTTTGGCATGGGTCTGATGGTCCCTGGGCTGGTCCCGAGAAGATCTATGCTGGGGCCCCTGGGGCTGATGCTGCATACCAGAAGCCATCACTTGAGCTAAGGCCCTGGCTAAAACCTCCTAAAAGCTCTCAGGTAGCTCTGGAAGGGCAGGGCGGAGCTCTGGGGGTTGCAAGTGGTCCCTTGCATCTGGCGATTCTGGTGCCAGCCTGTGCCTTGCTGGGCTGGGGGCCCTGAGACCAAAGGGATCCCCCCTCGTCTCAGATGAGTGGGCAGGTAAAAGAGGGGGCGAAATGGAGCTGTGCCTTCTGCCTGAGCTCCTGGGGGAGCCAGGGGAGGTCGCCTGGGTCTCTACCAATGTGGGCAGCCTGCAGGGGGAACATGATCTGGAAGGCGATGGGCTAATAGTGGCCCTGAACCTTCTTGAGGAGGCCCTGGTAACCTGGCCTCCCTGGGTATGGGGCTCCTTTCTGGGTGCCCTGGAGGTGCCTCTTTTGCCGGGAGATCTCCCTCTGGGGCCCTGGGAAGCTCCCCTGGAAGGCCCCACGCCTGGATCTGAGTCCCCTGATCTCAGGCCCGCACCCCCGCTCTTCGCCGCCTCCGCCATAACACTCACAGTTTTGTTGCTCACTCCCTCCTCGCTCTCTGCCGCCTGGTCTGCTCTGCACGATGCTCGCGCCTCCTTTTCCAGCCGCCGATCCGCGGCTCGAGCGCCGGCCTGCACCGAGGCTTCTAGGCCTTCTGCGGATCCACCAGCAGAATCGGGCCGATCTAGGCCTCTTCCGGCCTCCTCGATGCCTTCTGAGCGCTTTCGGCGTCCGTAGGAGGAACGCCGATCACACGCTCAACCACGTGCTCTTTCAAAGATGGCGGAGGATCAAGATGGTGGCCACTGGTCTGCGGTCCGATTCTCTGCAGCTTGGTACCGTTGGGGAAGATCCCTCGGCTTCCCGGTCCTCAGCTGGGCTCCTGGGTGCGAAGGGACCACCAAACGGCCCGCGCAGCTCCTTTTGCCCTCTTACGCCACCGTCCGGTCGCTGGGGATCGCACTAGCCAGCAGCGTGGCTGGCTAGCGGCTCAGAGCACAGCAGGAGGGTGAGTAATCCACAGAAGTCTTCTTAAAGGAAAAACGCTGTAAGGAAAAGGCTAAAAGATCTAAAAAAAAAACCTAAAAAAATTCTAAGGCAAGTTGCTGCAGCCTGTAGAATCCTGGAGGATTCGTAGAGGCTGCAATCCTTAGAAAAAACCTGAAGGAAAAAAACCTAAGTCTTCAAATGAGGGAGAGTAGGAAAAACACTCCTTCTGGGCTGGAGTCTGAGGTTAATCTGGGAGAGGAGAGGAGAATCAGAGGTGTGGCCTCAAAAAATTACCTCAGACTCCAGAGCAAAAGGGCTGGATTAAAACCCATGTGTTACTCCTCCCACACCTCACTCTGCAAACTGCAACATTTATCTCAATGGATTTTAAAGGTTCATGATTGGCCACTTACAAATCTTTTAAATCTATAATTAAAATAGACAGTTGTATTTTTGTTCCTTTGTTTTGCCAGCTTATTTCCAAAGAGATTTGCTAATAAACAAGTAAAATGTACAGAATTCAATGAAGTATTTTAATTAAACAGTTAATAGATGAAATTCTACCACTTACATATTACAAAATTTTTCCCCTTTTGGAGTAGGACATACAAGAAATCAATCTAGACTAGTATCGCATACATATCTGCTACCAATTGATTCTTACAACCATTAACTATGTTACACATCTTCTGGGAGAATAGGTTAAATTTTCCCACATTAGTTACAAGTAATGGCTAAGGCAACTGCATCATTCCTGTGTTTCCCAATATTCTCTGGTTACAAAGCTTATAGTTCTGGGTCAAGAACTTTGATTCAGAGTTCAAAATAGTTTCCCCCTAGTGTTAAATAGGAGCCCCAAAAGTATAGAAGTATGATAGCTTTGAAATAGTTCTACTGGTTTCTATGGGATCTTTCTTTAAGTAATGTTAAACCATCAAATTTAGGAGGAACATATAGCAGCAATTCAATTGATTATGAAAGGAAAGGGCCTAACAGCTAGCTAGGAACACAGCAAATAATTCTAAATTCTGAACCCCTGAACTGAGCCCTGTGTCATTGCGGCCTCCTCCGGACATTGCTCCTTGCTTCCCGCTCCAGCCATTAGGAGGAGTAGGATTGTGGCTGAGCTGGTGTGAGAGAAATGGAGGATGGCGACCGCAGTGGCGGAGACTGGGCTCCAAAAACATCAACACTCCCCTCCTCCTCTGCTAAAGTGGCTCAGGCTAGTTCCAAACTTTGGCCCCCCAGATTGGGGCCCTCACTCATCTTTAAGGCTGCCGCCTATGAACACTGGACTTCCTACTTTCTACATCTTACCCTGCCTGCATACGGCCGCCTCATATACCACCCACTTCTGATCTGGTGGCCAAGGACGTCTCCCCAGGACATAGGAGGGGAGAGAAACGGAGTACCTCTCCCCTCCCCCTTTTCATATTGTTACACATCTAGCTGCGCAATTTTTTAAATAGTATGGTGAGTGTATGGGATTGGTTGTGATTGAATGAATGGCCCACTTTTTATTATTCCATTTTGTTGTATTTTATGTGTTTTAACTATTACGTGGGGACTGTCTGAGTGAATAAATGAGTGTGTCTGATTTGGAGGGCCTGCCGGGGAACACGGGAGCCATAGGGGTGGTTGAGGGAACTACGGACACGGGAGTGGGCCGGGGCATCACGGTCGTAACAGGGAGGGGCAGATATGGCGGGGACTTTAGGGCTGGCTATTACCGGGGAAGGAGGGCTCGCTACTGCCACTTCTGATTCTCCCAATTGACATGATTTTAATATAGTATTATTAAATTATTTCAAAATAGGATGGCAAATTATTTTGATTTTCTTGAGTCTTGGGGTGCATGGACTTCACTTTAAGAAACACTACTTCAAAAGAGAAACGTTTTATAACAACTTCAAAATTAGATGGTATTTTGCCCAGGTTTTGAATGTCAAAAGCTAGTTTCTCCAATGTCACAGTCATACTGATTTCAAAGTAAGGTTTAAAAATAGAATATGAATTAATTTAAACTGCTCAGACCTTGACAAAATCTTAAATGTTCCATAGTAAAGAAATATTAAAGTTTCCTTTATAACATCTAGTCTATGATGCATCACACAGATTACAACTAAGTGCAAGAAAAAAACAGGTTTTCCCAGTGTTTAATTAGAGTACCCAATCAACAAAGATAAAACAGATCTGAAGGTCATTCTCCATAGCTTCAACTGCATCTACAAATCCATGCATATTCATATGCACATGATATAAAGTACATTATTGTTGCATATTGATACATAATTGTGATATGTACATTACATTTTACACATTAATGTAATATATACATTACATTTATGTATAATATAGTATGTAGTACAATTTTGTTGTACAAATGTATATGTTCTGAATTGGAACATGAATTTACAACAAAGTAGGCCGAATGCTGCATTTCAAGTTTACTCACAAAAGCTCAGTTTTTCAATCTCAATAGCAAATATTGGGATAACAAAATTGTTCCATAAATTTCAAAATAATAATCCACAATACATCCTGGCTACATGTTGGGGTAAAATCATACATTTTGAAGTCTTAAATTAAACTTAACTCCATGTTGTTATTTCTGGCCACGATACAACTGGTTTGCCATTCCTTTTTCTAGGGGAATTGGTTCTTTTTAAACTTCCCTACAATTCTGGGATTTTCTGATAGTTTCTGTCAAGTGCAACTTCATTTAATAATCAGGAAAGAAACCACTCAACTCCATTTGTTTGAAATTAAGTGTACTTTTACTAATTACAAATGAACAGTTGCAAAGCTAAGCTGAATCTGGTTAATTAGGCGCGAAAGCAAAGAATATCATGTATAATTCAATCCCCGCCCCTTGGCACCCCAGTCCATAGTCTACTTATAATTCACCCAACTGTCAGGTGGGAGATATCTTCAAAAAACATCACCAGGATGGAATGCTGGACAGTTAACCTTGGCGGGAAACTCCCTTCCTCCGCATGCGCAATAAGATGGTCAGATCGGCGTCTAGAATCTTCCTCCAGCACATAACGATTCCCTTCCCAAATACCATGCCCCCCCCTCCCCGTTTCATGGCAGCCGAAGCAGCAGCAAAGCAGAGGCTGACAGTTTCTTATCCAAATACTCACAAGGTTTTTTGAGACAGCTAAGATCAGCTGTGATTGTAATTTATTTGGGGACAAAAATCAAATGACATTAAGGCAATTTTAAGAGTCACAATATAATCTGAATGCTTTCAAAAACGTGTCACTACATAAGGAAAACTGATCAGGGACATGATAGAAAGGAGAAATAAAAACTAAGGTTAATATTTGAATATACATTTTGCCATGTTAGAACATGGCAGCAGACCTCAAACACATATACTTCATCTAGTTAGTAAGTGTGAAGCCAGCTGTTATATTAAATTGAGGATATTCTCAAAATTTCCTGGGTGAAAAGGGCAAACAATAAACATATCAAATATAGGTCTATAAAGTACATATAGGTGGAGTGATATTTGTTAGCACACTGGAGACATTCAGAGATCAGTCTTTAAAGGAACTGATGACATTAGGATTCAAAGTCTTGATTAACAGTAACCATTCTTGTTCCTTTCCGCTGTCTACTATTCCACCAAAAAATTTAAGTTCTGGACTTCATTTTTTTTTCTGTTCATCATTTTCCTTTCCAATATAATTTTAGAGTATTTGTAACCATCAAAACATTGAGTCCTATGTAATATTTTCTAGAATTTAGGCCCAATAATCTCTTTTTGAATGCTCCTTCCAGTTATTTTTAATCAGCAAATTTCTACTGTTCATCTTAATAATGTCTTTTCTTAGTTCTTTTCACAGTTTTTCCCCAGTACTATTGCCTTGATAAGGCTCAATTCCTTTGAACTAGAAATCCTCAAAATGGGATTTACTGATTAGAAAAAAGAGCAGATTTATTTAACAGTCCTGTAGTTCTCTTCTCAAAAAGCAGTAGGATGGGGAGAAAAGGGGAAAGAACAAACATGTTTATATAAGTCATGATGAACTATTAAAATATTGGACAATTTTAATAAAATTGTAGTCCCTGTATGGTGTAATTTAAGATGTTGAATTGGGAGAAGATCCAGGTTCTAGTATAGAAACTCTGTGGTGACTTTGAACCACTCACTTTCTCTCTTTTAACCCAACCTACCTCCCAGTCTTGTTTTTGGGGAGAAAATAGGTCTCCCCAAATATTAATACTAAAATATTAGCAGTTACGAGTTCCATTGTTTCTTCTGAAATGTTTTGAAATTTCCTAGTGTAGCCTACAGCCCCTCCAAATTTCCTGACAGTTTCCATCCATGAATTAACCAGTCCTGCCCTGGTTAGCTTTTGATCTCAGATAAGGTGACTTATTGAAAACATTTAGTCTAATTACTTAGGCATTGTAGTAAAGTTTGGGAACCAGCACAAAAGTTGAATTAACCAATAGTCAATGCAGTTAATTACATAAAAGTAGAAATCCATTTTTATTTATATTTTACTTATATTCTACTTAAGCACTCAAGGCCTGAAGGCCAAATACCACTAATTTTTTTATCTTATTTCAGATCCTCTTCGAACAAGTCATTAGATAACAGGTTACTAAGTAAATGGGAAAATTACCTGTTTTAGGCAACCAAAATTTGAAGAAAGGAACACATGCACATGGAAAGAAACCTATGGTTTGAGCAGGATTCCTTATAAGTAATGTGTGGCCTAAAAACACCAGACTCTAATTAGACCTCATAGACACAAGCGATGGTTTTGTGAAAATTTTGGATAATGTATTCAAGGTTTTATTGAAATGCAAATACTGGAATTTTCCAGTAGTCTGGTCTTGTGTGCCTCAGACCAGATTGCATTGAATTATTACAAACCTTGACCATATCTCTGCCATGGCCATCAGGCTTCTGCTGACATGTTTTTCTTGGAATCCTTAATCCCTTTCTTCTCCTCAGAATCCACTTTGCCTGTAGGAATTTTGTATATATTAATTTGGACTAAATTAGTTTTATAGCACCATTTAGCAACATTTAATTTTCAGCTAGCTATAGAGTCATCAAGTAAGAATATGAAAACTCATTGCCAGCAATTCCAAAGAAATCTATAGGTTTAAAAAGAGATAAGAATACAATCTAGCCATGTTTAAGAATTTGAATCATACAGTAATCTACAGAAAAGGGGAGGGAAGGGTGCTGTAAACTAAGAAACTATTGCTAGCAGCAAGGCAAGGTAACACAATGAAGAATGGAATGGAAGAATGGAAACCATCTGTTTAGTTAGGGTTAGTAAAAAATTAAACATAAAATATTATTAATATATGCACATGGGGTAATTATTAACCAATAACTGAATGGATAAATATCCACAAATATTTGATACATCTTTACTATTTATAAAGAATGCTAGGCCAAGATGGCACAGTGGTTAGAGTGCAGTACTGCAGGCGACTTCAGTTGACTGATAGCTGCAGTTCGGCAGTTCAAATCTCACCGGCTCAAGGTTGACTCAGCCTTCCATCCTTCCGAGGTGGCTAAAATGAGGTCCCAGATTGTTGGGGGAAATACGCTAACTCTGTAAACTGCTTAGAGAGGGCTGTAAAAGCACTATGAAGCAGTATATAAGTCTAAGTGCTATTGCTATTGCCAAGCACACCACCTTTATCTTACTAGAAAACATTATGCAAAAATCATGACTGATCAAAGCCATGAAGGTCAGTATCCATCGTCTTGTCCGATGACAACCATTGAATATAGAAGACTGGAACTTACAACATAAGATAGGAATAAATGAAACCACACATATACCCTGGAGCAATATCCCCATGGATCCCACCCCCAAGGAATTTGCAAGTGTGGGAAAATCTGGTTTTGTTCCCAGGCCTAGGATTCTGCTGTTTGTTGATCAACTAGTTGTTGCTGTTTTGCAATTTATGGGTGAGTTTGTCAGGAGATACATTTCCTTTTCTCTTGTTATTGTTTCTCTCCCCTTTAATTATATAAGCTGTCCAGAAGCATTTGGGGGGTCAGTCTATCTTAAAAATATAATTAATTAATTAATAAACAAACAAACATACATGACCATTCAAATGTACTCTATGTGGAGTGTGAACCCCCACCAATACAGAATAACTCCTATGCTAAAGATTAGAATTGACTGGCATTAATCTTTTGTTGTTTTTAATGTTTTAAAACAGCTTTATAGTTTAAAATGATTTTAGGGGTTTTTTAATTTTTGATAACTTAGAGTTGGTTGAATGAGGAGTTGCTATATAAGTACTTTAAATAAAATAAAATAAAAATGCTGCAGTGATGGCTAATAGTCTTTGGGACACAAATAAAAGGGATAATGGTTACCTTTAAATCTCCACATAGAGCAGGACTGGAATATTTCAGGTAGTGTCTTGCTGGAATTGAATCTGCTTGTTCAGTGCAGAAAGTAAGGATGATGTTCACAGTGATATTGTCAAGTGGCAGGAGATTAGCACTCCAGGAGTTCAAATGAATATAGGTTTATTGTATGCTAATGTTTTCTTCAAGAATCTGAATTACTAACGGTCAAAGCAAATTGGCAGTAGATAATCAACGGAATTCCAGGAGGGCTGGACTTAAATCTCCTATTGGCGTGAAGGGACTCAAGATTGATGATGTGTTTGACCCCTGCCTCTGGTTCATCTTCTACAGATATGGAAGAACCAGTACCTAGGCAATGAGGAGCAAAATATTATGTAAAACCTGAGAAAGAAGCTAACATTTGAATACAGCTCAGACCTTCTTGATTCATAAATGGGGGGGGGAGGATTGACTTGCAAGATTATGTATGATTTGAAATATCCAAGTCAGCATCAATAAATATAGGTGCAGTTTTCTTAAGAAGTAAATTTCATGCCCTGGTCTATCTATGGGGGCTGCCATCTAGAAATAATCTATTGAGTTTATTTATTTAAGAGACTTAGATGATCACAAAATGTATGTGTCATAATTCCAGGCAGCTCACAACAGCAATAAAAACATAAAAGAATTAATAAAATATATTGGTGTGGCCAAGGCAACAGGCCTACTTTCTGATATTTCCATTTTATAAAATACTTTCTTCCCAGAAATATATATGATCTTACCTTCTAATATTTTGCTTGTTTAATTTCAACAAATTTTGACACCTAATTAATTGATCTAGGACATCTTCTTAGTTTTCCAATTGTTATTTTATTGCTATGTTGGGTTTATTTTTCTTTTTTTGTTATTGTACGCCACCCAAAGTATTTTGACATGGGGTTGGTTATAGGCATCAGTTGACCGGTAAATATTTAACAATTGACTCTGCTGGTCTCATTGTCACCACCATACCACTAATCACTTGAACAGCTGATCTGAGCATTAGCCATGGCAGTTCCACTCTGCTCCCAACTGATACATAAAGCTGCAGAAAACATCACAATTGGCATTGCAATGATTGTGTCAACATTATTATATTTTTGATTATTAAAAAAACACTTTAGAAAATCTTAACTTGTATATAACTTTTGAAAAGATATACAGTTTTGTAGATTTCTTTGATATTTTTTTTTTCAAAATGGCATCCATTTAATGCTAAAAATCTTACTGAAATCTCCTATCTTTGGTGGACTGGTTTAAGTACTTAAAATGTAATATCTGCTTAAGTCTGAGTTTGATTTGCGGGCTTCATGGTCATATCCAGATTATTTTTGTAGAAATGAAACAAATGTATACTGCAGTGGTGGGATTCACTTCCCTTCCCTTCCGGTTGGCAAATGTGAGCAGGCTGGGTGGGCAGAGCCTCCAGAAGCAGCACTACAGGTTCACCCGAACCAGAGAGAACTGGCTGAATACCACCTCTAGTACATTGTCATCTTCTGGGATGTGTTTTCAAACTTCCCAATTTAGTTTACTGCTCTGATATTTCTTACTAGTCTCCCATCTGTGTACTAAGCAGTTTTGATTATTTAAAGCTTTATGAGGTTAAGCAAGATTGGCTGGGTGCTGGAAACTGCATTTCAAGATATATAACAAGCTTACTTTGACTGCAGAGAAAATAGTTATCTTGAAAGAGAAAGATAGGGAAGGAAAAAGGCTAAAAAAATAATCTGCTCTATTGAAGGGGTGGTGGGATGTAATAGAAGATGACAGTAGCCTTCCAGCAAATACTTGCAGAAAGCAGAGACATGCTCTCATTAATAAGATACATGTTATTTGCATTTAAGCTTCTTTCTCATCAGTAGAACAAAGTACATCAATATGTTCTGCATCTTGTGAGTGAATATGGAGAGAGGAAATAGAATACACCCATGCACACACACTAATAAAAACAAAGGAGAAGTCAGGACGGGGCAGAAATGGGATCAATGAAATCAAAATGACATGGCAGTTTGTGCAGTAAGAAACAGCTGATCACAGGTTTCCTTGTCCAAGAGTGTCATGGGAGCACCAGATAAGATTGTAAATAAGATGCATTGAAGAAGAATGTCTAAACCGTGTTCTCTGCAAAGGTATGTTAAGACTAACAGTACCACTAGCAAAATAAGTCCCTTGTTATATAACTGGGGAAAAATTAACACCTGCTAAGTCTAGGATTGATTAATAGTAAACAAAGGAAGCTTAAAAGGGATCTTGGCATAATTACATTTCTATTGCAAACAATCTATTTGAAACCCAGAAGAACTCTTTGTGTCCCTATGTCCCAATTTGAAAAATCTGCATGAAATGCAACCACCATTGGAAAATACTTGACAGATTTCTGTATAGAAAGCAAGCTATTGGATGCTATTTAAGGAGCCTAACTCACAATGCTTTAGAGAAGTCTTTCCCACAGCTTGGTGCTTTTTAGATATGCTGATAGTACAATTCTAGAAGACTTAGCCACTCTGATTCCTGGAAGTACCATGTTTTCCCCAAAATAAGACATGGTCTTATTTTCTTTTGACCCCCTGAAATAAGTGCTTGGCCTTATTTTTGGGGAGGTCTTATTATTTTTGAGGTGCAGGAGGCGATAAGCGTGGTTGCTGTTGTGTTGCAATATTTTCGGGTGAGGGCTTATTTTAGCACATGCACTCAAAAGCCAGATTGGACTTATTTTAGGGAAACAGGGTAGTAGGGTGGGAAAGGCTGAACTAGAAAAGGCAGGAAAAGGAGAATAATAGCCTTACATTGAATAGTATTCAAAATTGAGAAAAGAAAGAAATTCTAGGTGGTTTACCAGGTTGGGAGAAGAAAAAGGTGATATTAGTAGAGGGAATGTGATGCCAAGAAGTTGCTTCCCTGAAATGACATCCAAAAGCAAATCATGGGGAGGAACAAGAACTCTGAAGAAAATAAAAAAGATAAATGATTACCAGTTTTAATATTTTTCAAGTGGACACTAACTAGCCTACAGAAGACTGAATTTAGAGCAAATACTACTCTTTTTGTTATTGGAAAAAACTTTAATATTGTATAGGGCACCTCTGTCTAGTCACCAAACTACTATTGGAAGGATAAGAAGGAAACATGGATGAAGATAGGAAGGTAAGCATATACAGTCATAGAGAAATTAATACAAGGCTTGCTGCTGTGATTCATGACAACAATGACTCTTGCACTCATTTATGGGCAAGTGAAGCGCCAGCAACTACAGTGAGAAAAATTGATGGTGTCCCAGAGGGAAGGAGTTTCAGTAGAATAAAAAGAAAAACAACAGCAGAACATTTCCATTTTATTGGTCCTCTTATGACAGGGTTATAAAACTGTATTATAAGAAGGAAAAAAGAAGAACATTTGGAAATGCATAGAACCCATGCAATATTAATATAAAGCCCAAGTCTGTGCTATACCTTTTTTTTCTTGATGCTTGGAATTATGGAAGTTCATTATATTAGCAATGATATATTGAAGTATTATTCCATTTCACTTAATTTAAAACTGATGTTCATGTATTTCTTTAACTTTAAACCATTTAAACAAAAGAAGGCTTGATTTTTCCCCCTTGAAAGAGTTCTTGATTAGGTTGTAACATTTGCCAATGGACAAGGTGGTTTGGTGTAGAGGTTAATGAACCGGGTTACCTAAGACAATATGTGATGTTTGCTATGCTATGACAACACCCACAAAGAAAACAACCCTTCATTTGGCAGACAATATTCTAGACCTCCACACATGCACTCCAAGTTTATACAGGAAGGGCAACCTGCTTAGAAGCACTGCTATTAATTCAAGCAATTCAAACACTAATTCAAAAATCAGCATTAAAAGCTGCTCCAGCGGGTTCACTGCCTCCAGAGAAAGCATGTGAGGGATTCACTGGAGAGATTCCAAGCAGGAATAAGATAATCTGAAAGCGGGAGCGCTCATCCAGAAATGAAAAAAGGGTCAAGTGCAAGGCTGTCACAAAGATGGTCTAATAAAAAATAAAATCCAAGTTCGGCAGCAGAGAAGCCTCCTTAGGGCTGAGCTACTCGTTCTTACCTCTTGGCAAAGAAAGACCGCGCGGCCCTAAAGACAAAGGCCTTTTTTATTATTAATATAACGGCGCTGTGGTCTAGCGCTGGAAGAGCGGCACTCTGCACTCGCTCAGTGACGCTCTCATTGCGGGGGACGAGGAGGGGGGGATTCACCCACGATCCGCTCGCCTTGAACGCAGGCGGTCCACCCAACCGATGGTCAATCAGCCGCGGCTGAAAAATTCCTCTGCCACGCAAGGAAAAAGAGCGAGAGTACCTGTATTTCCTGAAGAGCTGGTCGGATTCCCGGAACCCGTTGTTGAGCAGCATATTGATCCCAGCCAGCGCTAGCTCGGCGTCCTCGAAGGGCAGCGGCGCCTCTCCGGTGCCGCCGTCCTGCTCGGACCCGGCCATGGTCGTCGGCAGGTGGGAGACCCACCCAACAGGCTCCTGCCCGCTGCGTGGCGCTCAGCCGTTCGGGGGACACTGGAGCAAGGCGAGCCAACCCGGCGTCGAAGCTGGCTGGGCACCTCGCGCCTTTCCGCTCTTTCGGGCACGGCCCGCCGCACCACGGCTATAACCGCCCTTGCAGCTCCCGCAGCCGCGGCCAGAAGCCCAGCCGCTGAAGAGAGAGAGGGAGAGAGAGACCTCGCAACCTTCGAGCTAAGGCTGGCGGCTGCCGCTTGCCCGCTGCTAGGGCGCCTGCGCGGGAGGGCAAGGAGTCTGCGCGCTGCCACCTCTGAAGCGGCTTGCCCTGAGCGCCGGCTTGGTTTCTCGTTTCAGAAGCGGCTGCTCTGGTTTCCACGGGGAGAGAAGGGGTCTTGGGCGGGACCCTATTGTGCGCTCTCGGTTGCTCTTTGCTCTTTGCTCAAGGTTGGTTTTTTCCCCCCAATATAAAACGGCCCACTCAAAGCCGAAGATAGGACGCAGTCCATTTAAGGCAGCGCAGTAGGTAATATGCAGGCAATATGGTTTATAGTGCTTTAAGGCAGGGGTCTTCAAACTTAGCAGCTTTAACATTTGTGGACTTCAAGTCCCAGAATTCCCCACCCAGCTTCACTGCCTGGGGAATTCTGGGAGTTGAAGTCCACAAGTCTTAACGCTGACAAGTTTGCAGATTCCTGCCATAAGGCACCCGGCTAGAAAGCAAGGAGACTTGAGTTGCAGTCCCGTTTTAGGCATGGAAGCCGGCTGGGTTGACTTTGGGTCAGTCGCTCACTCTCAGTCCACGAGACTTCGGCAACAAGGTCCCTGTCGCAACCAATGTATCAACATTCGGTGGATCCGAAAAACGGATCCTATATTTACGGGGAAAACGCTAGGAAGAAAGAAAAAAAATCGGGTAATGAACAATACGATTACAATCGGACAATCCTGTCCGAAGTTTCAATATGATGCTACTTTTCATAGGAGCTTTGGAATGATGTCCAATGCTGTCTAAGCTACGGTGATGCCGCTGGGCGTACGAATCGTTTATCTAAAGCCGCATTGATGGGAACTGAATCTGTCATCTCCCACGCGTACCTGAAGCTGAGCCCTATTGAATTCACTGAGGGTTTTCACTAGCTTCATACGTAACATAGGACGCATCTTTCTTCCTTTGGAAAAGAACAGCTAGAAGTTGAGAAATACTGAGTTATGTATTTGTATTTCTTTTTTTAATGTTTTTTATTAAACAGGGTTTTTTTTTCATTTTTTAAAATACAAATATCATCTTTGCAACATTTCCACATCGGTAAGCCTCCATTATACTCTTTTCATCTGTACATGTGTGTATATGTATATGTATATGTATATGTATATGTATATGTATATGTATATGTATGTATCTATATGTATCTATATCTATATGTATCTATATCTATATATATGTATCTATATACCTATATCTATCTATCTACATATTTTTCATCTACTAATATGGTAATTTATACTTATATTTCTTCTATACATATTACTGTTTCAGTGTACTTATTTCTATACAATACCAAATTGAGATTGGACCAACTTCAAACAAACATGCTTTGGGGCAGGTATAAGGTGATCCCTGCAAGTGAAAGAGTCTGTTTATGTGGGATGGGGGAAGTCGAAACAATGTCCCACGTAATTTTTGATTGTCCCCTGTACTCAGATTTGAGGAAACACCAGTTGGGTAGGATCTTTTATGCCAGCACCCCTAAGTCTAAAGAGCGCTTTTCGCACCATTGTTTGTTAGGTACTAATTTGCAGTTGGTGAAATGGATTGCCAAATTTACTGTAAAGTTGATGGAAATAAGGACAAAGTTGGTGCAGCAGAACGTGGTAGATTGTAGGAAAGACCACTTGATGGGGTAGACGTAGGGGTGACATGTAATATAATTTCAAGCATATTTAATTTGTATCTTAAATTACTGCATTCTATTCTGATTGTATTTTAAATTGTATTTTATTCCATTTACATTTTAAGTTGTGGTTTGTTTCAATCTCATTTTAAATTGTAGTTTTTGTCTCTAGAACTTGGTATTTTGATATGGCCCAAGGGCTAATCAATAAAGATTGATTGACTGATTGATTCTATACATCTTATATCTATGTACATGTATTCCTCTTATAACCATTATTCTGTACTATTTTACATATAATATATCATATCTTACAATATACAATATGTATTTGTATCTCTATTTATTAGTTTGTCAAACATGTACAAACATGTACAAGATAGCAGGAATAAACATGGATATAAACAAAAGAAATGAATACAAATAGATGGGGACAGTAGGACAGGGGATTGCTAGTTAAATCTTAAATTCCTAGTTGATTGTTTTATAACTGTTTTCACCAATACAAAAATTCTTTTATGTAATGAATAGTTGAGTTTTGATATTCAATAGCAAAAATATTATTGTTTAAAGCTAAATCAACGTTTTAACAGGTCCCCTTTCTGCAGCAAGTTTTTTTTTAACCAACCTATTTATTTACAAATAAATAGGTTGGTTAATAAATAGGTTGGTTAAGATTCCTGAACTATCTTGTGAGGTTTTGCATTCTATAAAATTATCTCAAATGCTTTTTGTTTCTTCCCATGTCAGACATTTATTCATGTGATTGTTGTCAGTTCTAAATAAAGTACAAATCATCTCAAAATGTAAGCTGAGTTTATTTTTAGCCTGTTAGAGATAAATTCTAAAAAAAAAGGCTTACTTTTTTCATTAAGCCATAGTTAGTGTGCTTGTTCGTGCCACAGCATACTGTAAGAATTCAACTGCTGTGCTTTGTAAACAATTGCTAATAGTTTTATTGTGTTTTGCCAACCCAGCCAATAAACTATGGTCAAACAAGCCCTGCACTCAATTCCTTCGATTTCATTTTCCAATAATTTCATTATTCCTTACCCTTCCAGAGATATATACAGTGGATATAAAAAAAAACAACCACCAAGATGGCAGCCATAACTGTGCAATTGAAGCTCCACCTCTTTTTAAATGCATATATTGAAAAGGATGGGTTTATAAGGAACAGGTAAGATTCAGGTGACCCTGAGGCTACAGATAAACCTCCAAGTTGCCTCAACAGTTCTCCGAGTGCTAATGACCAGATGACTGCAAAGCAATACAATCCTTCCACCCCCACCCCCATCCTATAGAACCTCTTTCCATTCCCCCCCCCCCATCAGAACTGATTAAGCTTCTTGGATGAGAAGGTAAATGTTTTATTCTTTTTTCAAGGAAAAAATAGTCCAGTTGCCTTTTGAAGAAAAAAAGCACCTTTGAGACAGTATCTTGCTTTTTTTTTAAACATCATTTCTGCATTCTTCATTCAAATTGGGAATACTATAGTGACATTTTAAAATTTATCTCATAGTCTCTCAAAGATAGTGGTCTTTTAGAGAATCATAGAACTGGTCCAGAACATTTTCCTGAAAGCAAATAGTAATCTTACTAATTGCAAAATTCATACTGATAAACATCTCCCATATATGGCATTTGTTCTAATGTATTTTCTTCTGAGATTTATATAATAGTTCCAAGAAGAAAGACTTGATAGGTGAATAAAAATGCCAAATCTAATCTAAACTTCTGGTTGACTTGCAACCAACCGTAATTGATTTAACTTGTATGCCACCCCATTCTCAATGAGGATGCTCATTGAGGTTCACAATCAAACAAAGAAATTATGATAAAATAAAAAACATAGTTAAAAGGTGATAAGCATGATGAAATGAAGTATTTCATTCGCTCCACTGAAGGCCTGAGTGAAGAAATGAAAAGAATGAGAACACTTGGCTACAGAAAATTCTAGAAGCTCCTTGAAGGCTGGAATTCTCATCTCATTCTCATTTGTCAACTCTGAAAGAGAAGCTAAGTTGCTAGATAATTTGATTCAGATTTTTAAGCCTTAGAGAATCCTCATGTCATCATATTATGCTGCATCCAGATTTTGCTCAAGGACTGATTGGGTGATGAAAGAACAATTTTTAAACTGTAAAATCCAGTTATTAATTCTGCATTGTCCTTGATGATAGGCAAACATACAACTTTGATAACAGTTTGAAAGCAAAGATTGGGACAAATCAGAATTTTTCTATCAGTGAAATTGTAGATAGTATACTGAAATAATGGGAAAATGTGCAGAATTTAGTGACAATATTCAAGCCATTTCTAGCTATCATAGCAAATAGATTCAGTACCTGGCCACTGACCACTGGTACAAGTTTTATATACATATTGTTGGGGGCAATATGCTGACTCTCTGTAAACCGCTTAGAGAGGCCTGAAAGGCCTATGAAGCGGTATATAAGTCTACTACTGCTATATTATATGCAGAATCAAGTCAGGCAGGTTGGGATGGAGGGCAGCAGACATAATAGGGGACATGGAGATTACACATAGCATCACCTGAAAATTGAACAATCCATGTTTATTAGTTGACTAATAGCAGAAACTACTACAACGTTTATGGTAGGAATAAATATGAGGAGAGTCCATTTATTTCACCTTGAGCTTCCAGAGAAATAATTCAAAGGGTCGTGGGTTTTACTATAGCATCCCTAACAGATAGTCATATAGCCTCTGTTTAAATATCTCCAGTGAAGAGTCTACCACTCTGCCAAAGAAATCTATTCCATTACTGAATGGCTGTTACTATTAGAACATATTTCTTGATGTCCAACCAAATTTTATCTCCTTGTAATTTAATTCAGACACATTTTTTTTGCTCTGTCTTCTGTACAGGAATTCTACATCCAATTTGGATGCAGAAAAGAAGGCCGTTCAGTGTATGTATTCTATATGTATTCACCATACTCCTCACTCTACACTTAAGAGACAATCACATACTCACACAATCCAAAGAATTCCAACAGGAAGAATTAGCCAATCTTAGTTAAAAGAGGTTGCTTGTTGTTGCCTTATATGATAGTGATATTCAGACTGCAGCAGAAATGTGAAAAAAGTTTCATAGAAATGTTACATTCTTGAACCAACTCATATTTTGATTGTCCAGAATCTCTCTCTCTATAAAAATAGCTGTGTGCGTGCGTGTGTGTGTGTGCGCGCGCCACTATAACTCTGGAACACCTCTAGCAGTTTCATCCAAACTTGGCACACAGATGTCTTATTCTGGATAAAAATTCTGTGGGGGTAAGACCACCCAAACACCCCTCAGGGTGTGTGTTCTGTTAAGATACAGTCTGTTGTGCCGTACTGCGTACTGCCTTCTACTGTACAGCACAGTGGAGTGGTAAAGGCTTCACAGTACTCCACAAGGGGGTTCCCTCTGGTAAGGGGGAAAATCCAACATTGGAAATTGTGTTTGATCCAGATATTTCTCCTCTATAAATAAATACCCAGGCAACGCCATGTTATCATCTTGTAGTTTATAAGCTGGGGAAATAATAATAGGGCTGTAACAGCCTTTCAGAGATAGAATTTTATTTATTTCTCAGAGGAACTAAAACATAGATGGACAATTTTTCCAATGATCACATTGTTATTTTGGAAACTTATAGGAATAGGGCAGGATTTTTCATCCATTTTTCCTCCTTTTGATTTATTCTGATAACCTTGATATTTATGAATGGTATGAAACCCTGGAATCTGGTATTGTTCATCTTTGCAAGAAATTGTGGTTTATCCTGTTGCACAGTGGCCCACGAGCAGAAGGATGGCATGTAAATAATAAGTTAAAATTAATATTTAGAACATATAAATCTATCATGATATGCAAATAAATGAAATATACCTTTTTTAACAGAGATGCTGGAGGAAGGCTACTTTGTCTCCTCTAACCACAATAGAATCAATAAAGAACATGTCACGGATAGTATGTCTAAAATCAATGAATTCAACAACACATCAATCTTTGTGTTTGTTATCTGTATCACAAGTTATGAAAACCTTTCTCTGAGAGCTTCAAAGATTTTAGAAAAGCAATGGGGGCTATTTGAAATGGATGGTTAGTTTAACCTGATGTGATAAGTTCAACACGATGATCCTCAATTTTGTAGGCTTTAAGAGTTTCATAACTTCAGTATTCATGTAGACTAGAGTTGAAATTTACCAAATTATTACCAATCTATAGTAATTAGGATACTATCTGTAATTTTCTAAAATGACAATGTTCCACTTACTACAGAAGAGTATTTTATATTCAAGCATGTATTCATAAACATGCGTTGCACTGCAGCTTGTAGGTAATCCATATCACTTGATATTTCAGCTCTTTACAATTTACCAGTCAGGCTTGAAATAAGGAATTTTAATACTTGCTATGTTTTAAGTGTACATAAAGAGCCTTGAGTAAATGTATGTGAGGGTCAGCGAAGACTAACTTTGCTTTCTTAATTCCTTGCTGTCCTTGTTACTCTTCTCATGTACAGTGAATCTGTCTGTGTGTGGTGTGCATGAGTGAACACAGATGCTCTCAATTGCAGTTTATAATGAACATGAGAAGGGATATGTTGAAAAGTTGATAGTTAATGTCATGCAATTTGATTTAACATGTCTTTTTTTTAAAAAGCCCTAAATAGGTCCTTTCTATAGTTGCCATTTAATACATGCAAAAGCTGAAAAGAGAAAACTCTGAAAGAGGTCTGATAGTAAAAGTATTTCTTGGTCTATAGTCTTCTAGGGTTTTAAATGGGTTTTAAATGTGGACACTTTGAATACATTCCCCTCACCTCCAAATTAAACTTCCATATTTTTTGGAGTATAAGATGCACCTTTTTCCCTCCTAAAAGAGCGTGGAATTGTTGGTGCGCCTTATACACCAAATACAGCCATTTTTGGCCTCCCAAAGCCCCGTTCCCCGCATCCAATTTTTGTGAAAAATGGGTGAAAAATGGCTGTTTTTCACAAATACGGAGGTGTTTTTGCCTTCCTCCACTCCCAGAAGCACTCTGCAGGCTTCAGCAGGGCTGGGGGGAGGGAAAATGCCCTCGTTTCGGTGAAAAACGGGGACATTTTTGCCTTACCCCAGCCTGTTGAAGCCTGCAGAGTACTCCTGGGGACCGGGGAGGACAAAAACGTTTTTTTCTTACTTATCTCTTTGAAATCTTGGTGTGTCTTATGCACTGGTGCATCTTATAGTCCGAAAAATACAGTAATTGCAGTAACCTCATGGATAGGAAATATGCTGTCCCTGAGCTATCTCTCTGAGCAATTCTCACCATTGGCCATTCTTCTGCTGAGAATAATAATTCAACACCATGTAAAGGACCCCTTGGACTTCATCCTTGAACAAAATATCCTTTGTACATTACCAGTTTTAAGACCACAGGATGATACCTCTATGAATCTACTTTAATTAGTGAAAACAATGTTTGTGCTGCAAGTCACACATTTGCAAATTTAACATGGTAGCCCTATGGTACAAATGTATAACGTATTAATTGATATCCTGTCTTTGATGTGGTTGTTTAGCCTTTGACATTTGAATGGAATGTAAACTTACCCTGCTGTACTGTAAGTGACATACATTTTGTGGGCAAAGTGTTTCTTCAAGGTTGGTTCCACCAACACTAATGCTGAATTTATTTTTACTCTTAGCCTTTCACTAACCACACTGATTGTTGTTGATACTATCATTAGAGGCTGTGAACATCAGTTGTGGTACATCCAAAAATAAATAAGTAGGTGTCCTTTGGGGAAAGCTGGAAGGTATTGTTAAAACTCTTACAATAAATACAAAATCTCTGTGTCAAAAAATCTCCGTAATCAGAATCCTATTCTTTTTTAAAGTTTATGGAATTATTTCATCTATTTGATCCATTGTCAAAGATCAAAAGAAATACAGCAATAGAATATAAGCTAATAAAACAAGATGAGAAATGAACATATTGAAACAGCAGAAGTTAATGACAAACATATTCTTCTACATGAAGCATAAAATCAATAGCAATTTAAATGGGAGAAAAATACATCAACTTTTGGTATTTTGTGAGGTGCTTAGCTAGCTTGACGCGGTGGCTGAGCTTGTCGATCAGAAAGGTCGGCAGTTCAAATCCCTAGCGCCGCATAACGGAGTGAGCTCCAATTACTTGTCCCAGCTTCTGCCAACCTAGCAGTTCAAACGCATATAAAAATGCAAGTAGAAAAATAGGAACCATCTTTGGTGGGAAGGTAACAGCGTTCCGTGCGCCTTCGGCGTTATGCCAGCCACATGACTACAGAGGCGTCTCCAGACAGCATTGGCTGTTTGGCTTTGGAAAGGAGATGAGCACTGCCTTCTAGAGTCAGGAACGACTAGCACATATGTGTGAGAGGAACCCTTACATAGCTATCTAGCACATGGCTACTTCCATAAATATATTTTAATTATCTCTCCATAAATTAAGACAAGAGAAGAAAATATGAGAGGGGGGGAATAGGTCCATGTTCTTTCAAGTGAGCAATTGCTTTTGACAAAAGAGTTAAATGCTTCTTCTCCCAATATGTCAAAAGTGGTCACATGTGGCCACTTGAAGTAAAAAAAAAACAGACATTTTCCATAAGCCACCAAAAATGTTATCTAAAGATTATCTTCTTCTAGACAATAATAAATGGTACCCACATTTGCTTGACTACGGAAAGAATTTTCTAAATTATTTTAATTTATAAATTTTCTTTTTTAATTTTTAAAGATTAAAGAAGTTGGCAAATATGTTTCTTTCTGATGTCTCATATATAATTTTTTTTTTTTTTTTTTCGTAAAATATTTTATTCAATTTTCAATTTTCACATTCCATTTGCAATCATTTATACACAGGGTATTTACTATAAGAAAAGAAGAAAAAAAAAAGGAAAAAAGGAATAAAACGAACAAATAAAAAGGAAACACAACTCATCATTCACAACCCCACCTAACCCTTGCATCCTCCATACACCCCATCTACCCCCTCCAACTTTCCTTTCTCCCTCTAACACTCCCCTCCTACTTCCCTTTCCCCTCAAACCTTCCTTCTCCCCTTACTCCCCAGACACCCTCCTTACATACTCCTTACATTCCCCTTACTCCTTCCTTACTCCTCCCTCTTCCTTCCCTCTACCTCCCTCCTTGGTGTATGCCTTTATTCGAGTGTTGTTTGATCTAATAAATGTAAAATGAACCAAGGGAAAAAAAAAGATAATAATAATAATAAAAAAAAAGGAACCACCGTATATAAATACATTCTTGTTCTTATTAAGATTATGTTAACCCCCCCCCCACCCCACCCCCCACAATCCCCATCCCTAATCCTCCCGGCTTCCCAGGGCCCCACCTGGCACTACCTTCTATCTAAAATATCTTGTATACATATGGATTAAAAAATAAAAGTAACATATAAAAAAGAAAAAAAAAGAAACCACTCTTTGTGTTGATCTCAGCCCCCCATCTTTATCTATGCTTAAATAGTATAAATCATTCTATCTATATTTTATTCTCGTCTCTTACTTCTTTGCTATTTACCCCGATCTTCTGTAGACTCTCCCGTTCCCTTCCTAAACCTCATGATCCCTTCCAATAAGATTTAAGCAGCATAGTTCCTGCCATATATTCAAATATAACTTTACAGACAAGTAATCAAACTTTCCCTTCTAGTAAAATTTAAACAACGTGAATGATCTTTCTTTACCCCTTTTTCAAACCGTAATTCAAAATAATCTAACCAGATTTCCCCTTCTTAGTAAAGTTAAGCAACATAGATCAGATATTACTTTACACAGGAATCAATTTCTATCTTAAGATAATTCCAACCGACTTCCCCTTCTAGTAGAATTTAAATAACTTAGTTCATTCCACATGCATTTTACTCTCATCCCCCACTTGTCTGATATTTACCACTATCAAATTTATACTAACATTTGTTTAAAATATAGCTCAGAGCGATTTGTAGCATGAATCATTCCACATATTCCAGTAATACTTTCAACAAGAGTCAGTTAACCTTCTATTTTAAGGTAGTCCCTTCTAACAAAGTTTAAACAACATAAATCATTCCGCATTCTTTTTACAGTTATCTTAAGATAATCCCAAGCGGCTTCCTGTTCTAATAAGCTTTAAACAACGTAAATTTTGCCCTCTTCCCTTGCTTGTCTGGTATTTACCACAAATAACGTAATTCATTCCACATACATTTTACCCTCATCTCTTGCTTGTCTAATATTTACCACTATCAAATTTATACTAGCGTTTATTTAAAAAGTAACTCAGAACTATAACAACCAACTTTCCCTTCAAATAAAAGTTAAATAGCATGGATCATTTTCAAATAATACTTTCAGCAAGAGTCAGTTAACCTTCTATTTTAAAATAGTCCCATCTAACAAAGTTTAAACAACATAAATCATTCCGCATTCTTTTAACCACTATCAAATTTATGCTAACGTTACTTTAGAATCTAGCTCAAAGTAGTTTCGTCCAGCTTTCCCTTCTGATAAAATTTAGTCCACTTTTTCTACCGGAGAGAGGTCTCAAACCCCCATTCAGTCCTCAACTTTAGGAAGTCTTTTGAAGTATCTAAATTCTCGATCTGCGTTCTTCTGCTTCTCCGAGGGAGGAGGGGCTGCCCCCTCCATCTTGCAGCCGCATGGCCAGCCTTTTGCTTTCTCCTTCCGCTTGTCTCTCCTCTCTTCCGAGCGCGTCAGGAAGTCCCGCCTTCAGAATCCTACAATAGAAATCTTGAGCCTCCGAAACAGAGTTAAGACGAAATCTTTGATTCTCAAGTGTAACCGTGATGCCGGCAGGGGCCTCCCATCTGTATCGAATCTGTTGACTCCTAAGCTCTTTAGTTAAAAAGGCGTAGTCCCTTCTTGCTCTCAACATCTGGAAAGGAATCTCTTTGAAGACAATCAGGTCCTGGTCATCAATTCGGAGCCTGTTATTATGAAAATTTTGCACAATCGCGTTTCTAGATTCTTTTGTAGAGAAATATATAATTATGTCCCTCGGGAGCTGTCGCTGTTCCGCTATCAATGAGTTCTGGCGATAGATTTTCCGAATCTGCCAATCAAAGTTAAGTCCCGGGCTTCCCAGCGCGTGGCTGAAGGCTTCAGCAAAGGTCTGTTTTAAATTCTCTTGCTTCTTTTCACGGAATCCTCTGACTCTAATTGCAAATGCCTTCCTATTAAAATTTAGTAGCATAAGCTGTTCTTCGTTATTTCTAATTTTTTCTTGTAAAATTTGAATATTGGTAGTCAAATTAAAATTAGCCTTCTCCAGACTTTCCAATTTGTTTTCTATTTCAGCAGAGTAATCTGACAGGGCAGACACAGCTGCAAAAGTATTCGCCTTCATTTGATTAACTTTAGATTGTAAATCATCAAATAATTCCAATACAAATTCCCTGATTTCTTTCTTAAAAGCGTTAAGCATTTTAAGGAGATATTCCTGTGTTAAAAGTTCCCCAGCAGAAGACATAGGAGACAAAGGCTGTGTTTCCAATGAAAATTCTTTAAATTCTTTTGTAGCAAGACGCTTCTTTGATTTGGATGGCATAATAAATAAGCAAGTAAGCAGAGCTTCGCTCCCCTCTATTTCCAAAGAAGAAAAATTTATTTTCTTAAGGAGCAGTCTGCAGGAAGATAACACCGGCTAAGTATATCAATCATCCACGGAGAGAAATCGCCATTTTGAGGTCTAATTAGACAAAGAAGTCTCTAAGACGAATGGTGCTGGTATTTACGATAGTACTGAAAACATAAATCTCACAGGGGTGGGACCCGCCCGTATCAATTCTAGCTTGAAAAAAAACTTTGTCTTGTCCTGGGGGGGGGCTAGCCTGTCTGGGGCTGCCAAAAAAAAAAGGCAGCTGAGAAGAAATGGCTGGAGATAAGAGCTCCGCTTCGGCCGGAACTAATCTCTTTCCACAGCCAAAAAAAGAAAAAAGGCTGTGGTTTACGATTAGATCCTAACCTACGGGGCTATTCTCCTTGCCCCTTTCTTAGCCAGAAAGGGGTGCTATCTATGATCTTATTTAGATATACAGACCAGATCTCTGAGGAGTTCGGTGGAGCCCTCCTCGGCAACAGGCCACGCCCCCCGGAACCCTCATATATAATTTGAGGGTACTACCATTCTGCAGATTTTGCTGCATGTACTTGAAATAATAATAAAGCTTAGTCTATAATTTAGGAATGAAACTGATACAAATGTTCGTTTTATTCAGTAACTTCCCAAAGTGGAAGAATTTTCCTCAGCTAAACACATTAAATGTGCATGTTCAAACATAATAATTTTCATGAACATTTCAACAACAGCATTTTCTGTAGGCAGCAGAGTGTTGATGCTTAGAACAATCCGCTCAAGGCTTCTTGCTTTCATTCTGAAACTCTAAGCTACATCTGACTATATTCTCCTGTTCTGGTATTGAAGGAAAAGCAGGTATAGAAGGCCAAAAGCAGGTGTAAAGCTCAGAAGCAGAGGACGCTGCTTGCAATTTCTCCTCTCCAAATGGATTCACTAGTCAAAATAGGTAAGGTGGCACTCTGTCTTTCATTCTTGGGGAAAATGGACTGAAGTGGGAAAAAGAGGGCATAATGAGAAATTGTTAAGCACTGCATTCTGCTGGTTTTCTATTCCAGCACTGAGTTTTCCTCTCTGAAATGTATATGTAAACATTTCATAATCTCTGTGAGTAGGTAAAAATCCAAGTATTAGCATGATGGATAACAAACTGTAGCAGGAGAACCGGCTAGAGGCACTGGCACAGAAGCGTATTTTCTTCTCCGTTTGAAACTTTTAAGCATCACAAACTGATGGAAAACGTAATTACACTTCTTTCAAATCTTGTATAGCTTGACCTGTAAATTAACAGTGCAGTTGCCATGTTAATTAACTTATTTCTAGAGCACAGGTTTCAAATAAAACTTTCCCCATGTTTTGTTGAAACTGACAGTTTCAGTAGATAAATAGAATCATTAGGATCATTAGGATGGCGGGTAGAGAAAAGCAGTGAGATTTCATCAACAATTTTATGTCACATGGCTTGACTTATGCTTCCTAAACTTTGGATAGACTGGTGTTCTCTAGGTCAGTTTCAACCTTGACAAACTTAAGATGTGTGGACTTCAAAATCCAGATTTCCTGTTATATGTTATTGAACAAGGAGGGGAGGAAGCAGGATTTTATCCTTTTCCCGAAACAACAAAATATGTTGGGCTTATCCTTACTGTCATTCCAAATCAGAAGAAACTGGATGCTGAACTTAATCTGAGGCTACAGCTGACAAATGCTGTAACCCGCTTGAGAGAACATTGCTTCCAAAAAAGACATATCTAGTGTTCAGCAGAAAAAAATAAAGATTGAGAAATACTATACTGTTATACTAAAGCATGATTGAATTCAAATATTTTTAAAGATTATACTTAAACAAGGTATTTTAATACATGAGTATTATAGTCATAATCAAGCCCTAAAGACAATGTTTTGTTCACCAGATTACTGAATGCATGGTTCCTTTCTAGAGTTAATAACTCTAAATAGAAAGACAAATGTACATATTGTATGCAAATGTTGCCAAACCTCTCAGGTTTTTTTCACCTGCTCCAGGTTTTTCACTCAACACCATATTAATTTTGTTACTGTAGAAAGACACAAATAAATGATAAAAATTTAATAAAGCAATGAATTGAAGGAAACAGCATTTGTAAATGGAATTATGTCTTTTAATTCTGTTGCAGTGTTTTTAGAAAAGGAAGGTACTTGTTTTAACAATACCACTAATTAACTTCCATCAAGGAGTTTGAACTGTCAGCCTACTATTCTTTAACAGAGTCTAACTGTGATATTCTAGTAAGTGCATTAACAGTTTATGATCTGTATATTGTAACCCATTTTTCAGATTCATAGGTTGCCAATACGTCAGAAGTACATGACTGATATAGTATTCAAGGATTATTATGTTCAGGATTCAATGAATCATTCAGCGGGGCATATGTGTGTAGAAAGAGATTAAGCAAAGATTCCTGCTATGTATGTAATCCCAATAAAAGAGAATATATGTATTTCAGGGTTGAAGCTGTATGAATATAATTGTAACTATATGCATGTCATTATTAGAAAAAAATGTATTTTAAAGAGATCTGTCCATTTCAGCTATTTAAAAGGGAAAGCTCGTTCTTTCTTTCTTGTTTCTTCCTTGATAGTTTTTGTTTTCTCAAATTCAGAAATCAAGAAAGCTAAAGCAGGGCCCACATCTTTGTAAGAATTCCAGTAAAGCTTCTGCAAAAATGTTTTGAACTGTCTTGGAGAAAATACAGACAGCCAAAACAGAGCCAGTTTTTCAAGTACTCCATTGGAGTATTTACAAGAACAAAATACCCTTTTTTTGGTGACCTTTCATTTTTCTCATTTTTAATTACAGGTTTCCTTATAAATGAAGAAACTATGCTTACAGAGTTGATAAAATTGTCACAAAACCTTAGAAAAAGTTGTGATGGCTAGATTTCATTTGCTGAAACAAAAGAATGAGCAATCATAGCAAAAGGGATTTGTTGCAAGATTCTGTTGAATTTCCTTAGCGTGACTTAGCTATTGTAATTTTTCTATGCACATTTGAAGCTTTTCTTGTACAAGAGAAGAACGTTTCAGCAGACTTTCGGAAGCAGGAAACTAGAGAAAAGGAAACATGGGAAAATAGTAGGACAAATAATTGCTAGTTGCAGCTGCAAATAGACACTTGCTTTAATGATACATTAGATGCATATGAATGTGCTTGTCCCCTTTTTTAGGCACCAGATGTTTGCATATTATACAAAGTGGAACAAGAGAAGAGGGCAGGGATGATTAGAAAGCAAAAGAAACTGGTAGGGGCAGCATCAGCATGCCTCTTTTGTCCTGTGGTAACATATAATGTTGAATTTCACTGCTATGGAGTGTATCACTTGAACACATAGATGGTTTACAAAACAGTATGATGAATGATATGAGTAAGCCAAAGCACACACCTAAGATACGTGCTAATTTATCTTGGGTGGTTTTTCCATTTTAATAGATGAAGAGGTTGCCTGCCCTAAATGTGCTTGGAGTTCTGCAGGTACATAGTTTAGGGATGATCTTGGTGTTACATCTCTGACCAAGAATAGAATAGGAATAGGAATTAAAGGAAAAGGAAAAGGAAGAAAAGAGAAGAGAATTCTTTATTGGCCAAGTGTGATTGGACACACAAGGAATTTGTCTCTGATGCATAAGCTCTCATATATATATATAAACAACAAAGTAATATAAGATACTAATAAGAGAAGGTAGTAAAAAAGATGAGAAGGATAATGCTTAGGAGTGCTTTTTGTCACTTTTCATGCCCTTTCCTATATTGCAACAATCCATCTGAATGCTTCGGGCTATATTAACCTATCTTTAGACTATTTTAATGTGGATCCGTCTTTGCATTTGTCTGAAAGTTGCAGTAGGTGCAACGTATGATCTTTTGTTTATTATTCAATGGTGTGACATCACACCCATTTTAGAATTATTCTAATTTAGGACTGGAGACATGCAAAGTAACATTCCAAATGAGCTTCATTTTTAAAATTGAGTTTTCCTGCAAGAATTGCAACAAATGTGGCATAACAGGTCTGCTTTTCAACGTTTATTTAGAATTAGGATGCCAAATATACTTTGCTGATGAAGCAATGGCATAAACGGGCTTTCAAGAATGGAAGCACCACAGGATTACACAGTTATAAACAATTTTAAAAATAGAATTGGCTGTATGGTGATGGCATGTTTCATTTGGTTATTCCTAACTAGTATTTCTTAATTTCTTAAGTGGTCAGTGTAATGTATAAGTTAAAGAAAATTTGCAAGAAACCTGCATACAATCATAATTTAGGGTATTTATAAATCATTCAGCCAAATCATAAAATTATATCACAGATCTTCCAACTTCAGATTGAGCTTCCCAAAGAATTAAACCACCTTCATTTTCTTAACACAAGCATGTTCTGTTATTGCCAAAATTTACTCTATACACTCATTGTCTTTATTCAGTCAAACTTTTTGATTAAAGTCAATGGAAGCATGTAAGTGCAATAAGCATACTGATATTTTCCAAAATGAAAATTGCATTTATTTGGTAATAAAACTCTTAAGACTATCACCTCCAGTATGCCAAATTTTTTAAAGTGCTTCATACTCAATTTATATTATTTTTTATCAATTATTAAATGCACATTTCAGCATACAAAAAAATAATTCAGCAATTCAACAATGTATTTTATTTTTCCACATTTTATCTGTGAAGTCCGGTTCTATTTGTGTCCAAGGACCTTCTAATTCTTATTTTGGGAGTTCTTTTCATTTCAGGAGCCTTAGGAGTCCAGATTTTTGTCAATGCAATTGCTCTAAGTATACTCAGCTGTTGTTGAAAGCAAAATACCACCATATTACATTAGAAGGTCATTTTATATTTCAAGTGGCTTTATCATAGACAGTTTGCACACAGGACAACAAAAGCTTCAAGAAACCTCAAAGAAAGGCAACACAGACCACAATTATACTGAACATACTGAACTGTGATGGAAAGAAGGGCAAAAGACCATAGAAAGAGATCAAACCATATTGTGGCTATCCATACAGCACATTAGATGGTTTTATACTCAGAAGATATATATGGAACAGTTAATAGACAGGACATCCTTCCAGGCTGACAACACCATTAATGTTTGACATTTTGTTCAGTAAGATAGATTTGTAATTAATTTTCATATTCTTTAAACAGCCATGGAACACATCCTGAATTGAAAGCCATGGTGTTTCCAAATTAACTGTAAAGACAAAGCACAAAAATTGATTAAATATACAATGTATGAACAACTGGATATTGTTGAAAATAACATTCTCTGAGAAATTTTAATATTTTTATCAATATACATTTGAATGAAATAGCCTGTTCTTATTTCCATTTAAAGCAAACTGATAGTGATGCATAGCAGTGCTTTTACCATTTTTTCAAATTTGCAATAATATGTATTAGAAATAGTCTGCTATAATATACATATAGGAGCCATTTCTTTGAGCTATTTAGGATAACTTTGTGAAGAATTAAGGAACAGTGATGATGATGATGATGATGATGATGATAACAGTGAAGTAGCTAGCTGATTTGCTTTCTCCCTCTCTATTAACACATATATTCACAATAGATAAGGTACAATAGTAAACGTTGTATAAAGAATGTGTGATACCAAATGTTTGAACATTTTTTTGCTAAATGGGTGAGAAATTCAGAATAGACCTCACTTTTTGTCATCTATTAGTCAGTTGTAAGGTGACATTCAGGAGCTTCTGAAAAGCCATAAACTCTTCATTTGTTCTTTACCATGCATAGCCACATTATTCATTCTAATAACTAAAATATACTACTTTAGTTGATCTGAATGGGGTTAATACATATTTATGCAGATAAGCAAATGGATGGGTTTCCTATGGGGAAGACAAGCATGATATGCATTTTGCTTCTTCTTTTTGCAAAGAGGACTCCATTAAGCTACATGTTGCACTCAAAGCTGATTTGTGAGTATTTTCCAAATCTTGGCATGCATAATTTCCAGTCTCCTCTGATAACTAATATAGGAAAAAGATCCTCAACAGCAAAATGGTGACTAAAATGAGTTCTACTACAGTATGACCAATTTGGGTGATAATATGGAAAGTCAGAATAAGGGAATAACAGAATACCAGAGTTGGAAGGGACCTTGGAGGTCTTCCTGTCCAACTCTGCTCAAGCAGGATATCCTATTCCATTCCGAACAAATGGCTGTCCAATCTCTTCTTGAAAACATCTAGTGATAGAGCACCCACAATTTCTGGAGGCAATATGTTCCACTGATCGTTATCACTGTCAGGAAATTTCACCTTATCAGGTTCTTCTAGTATTTATTCTCCCAAATAATTGTAAGTGTCATTCAAAAGTAATCAAATATCCTAAGATTTACAGTATAATTTTGAACTAGCACTTTAGGAAATTTATGGTACCTCTGTACATCGTTCCTTTCCCTATGAGTGCATATATGACAATAGTATCATAATTATATACAGTAGTTCTAATTAATATGTCTCATTTAAAAATGTTTGGGAGAGTGACAAGAAATCCTGATCAATATTTAGAATGTATGGTTAAAGGGACTGTAACCATTCTTTTGTTACATCTGTGCCCAAAATATATTGTTCCCTCTGACAAACATCACTACCAGTTGAATCAAATAAAGGAAAATAGAATCAATAAAATCTTCCTTCCTGATGTAAAATAGTTAGTTGAGAACAAAGCCATTTCTCAAAATGACAATAAATCCCCTGCTCTTGAATGATCTGATTATTTTTGACCTCCAACTCCTGCACGTTTATTTAAAAAATGATAATAATATACATTCAGGCAATTAACAATGGAGTTTGTTTTGATCATCAGAGAGAGGAAAGTTCATAATGGATGACACAAAAATATAGCTGTTTTTAAATGAGGATTATCATAGTTACTTAATTCTCTTCCAAAACAAAGAAATCTCATACCTGGAATTCTTCCAAAATAGAGTGGTTGAGTATGACTGGTAGAAAGCTTAGGTGATAGTGCAGCAGTATAATTTCTATTTGTGTCTACATATAAGTTGATAATATTCTGCTTCTGAGCCACTATAAAAATCAGATCAATAAATCAGTTCCATATCCCCCACGAAACAATAGCTGACCAACAAATTAACTAATTACCGTAACTAACTATAAATAAATAAATAAATAAATAAATGTTTTTCATTCAATTCTGTTTGTCAATGTATCTGAAAATAATTTGCTTTATAATCTTCTAAGTCAATCCCTTCAGTGATGGGCAGATGCAGTAATCATGAAATATGTCTCATATTTAAATGTTCTGTTATATCTACATCCAAGTTGCTCTTCTACATTTATTTATTTTAAAAATGTATACTGTGAGCCTGCCAGCCTGCCTATCCAACTCTACAACTACTCTTATGGAGTTGGTTATATTTTTATCTTGCAAAACCTGAGTCTTTTGCTGAAAGAAGTTAATTAAGAAGAAATAAATCTCAAGGAAATCAGGCTAAAACAGAAAAAAATTGACACTCCCTTCTTTCTCTCTCTTCCCTTCTATATTGCAAAATATTCCTTCTCCAAAAGGTAATTTTCAAAGGAGAAAATAGATTTTAAGCTAATATTATTTTTTAGATGACATACAATGTCATTTGGTCTTCAATCAGATACATTTTGTCATAGGAATTTGTTACAACATTCATTTATTTCTCTATTATTCAAAACATCAGAAAATTATCAAGGATACATTATAAGGAAAGAAAAAATAATTGTACCAACTTTCATAAATCTTTGTTATGCATAAATAGTTTTAGGCAAACCTCTAGTTGTCTATAAGGATTCCTTTGAAAGAGTTAAATTTGTCTCTTGGAAAAGAACATATACCTTTATGAAGTTCTTTCATATTGACTTAAACTCCGTAAACTCTCCGTAAACAATTAACGAATAAAACTCCACCATACCTGCTACAGAGTGCCACTGTCCATCGCACAGAGATTGCTGAGGTGTGACAGAGAGAGAAAATTCGCCAGCACCATAATTTCCAGAGGCAGTGAGCTGTGAAAAGGAGAAACATTTTCAATTACTACCAACAATAGGAATACATTTAAATATAAAAATACACACAAGGAACACATCTTTGTCAGATTTTCTGAGCTTTACTACCTAATATTATCAGCATCTTTAGAACAGACTGCCATTCTGCAGATTGCTATGCTTCAAGAAGGTTACCATCTGCTGAGAATCCCCAGAGAAAACTTTTTTAAATGCTGTATTTCACTAACCTAAGGTTTTTCAACTGATTTTCCCTGGGTTGGATTGCTAATTTTACTGGTCTCTGGCAATTTACAATAACACACATAGAGGAGAGTAAGCCAAGTAGTACTGCCATTGACAGGAAAGGGATAGATTTTATCAATCTCAGAAGCATCCACTCTTGCACCATAGAACTCAACAATAAACTTTCAATATAATTGCATCCATAGAGCCGAGGTAGCTGCAGTTTGGCAGTTCAAATCTCACCAGCTCAAAGTTGACTCAGCCTTCCATCTTTCTGAGGTGGGTAAAATAAGGATCAGATTTGCTGGGGGCAATATGCTGACTCTGTAAACTGAGTCTAAGTGCTATTTCTATTGAAATCCAAATATTGTTTATAGTCTTCCTTTTGGGGGGTCATGCCAGACTTAACACTATTCTATGATTTGTTTTCTGTGGTCTAATATCTCAGTTTGTAAAAGTAAAGAATAGGAAAACCACACCTCCATAAAATGTCTATCTTTGAGGATGATGGCTTTATCTGGAATGATGACTGCATGTTGTAGGTATTCAAATAAAGGGACTGCTATGGAAGGCAAAGCTAATTACAAAATAATTGCTTCTCAGGGAGGCAAACTTTGAAATTTTTCTATGTTGTTTTGTCAAAATCCTATGATAGTTTTTAACATTTTTCTCTTTATTGTTTTCCAATTTCACCCTCTAATAAGGCCTAGGTTGTACCATTCCATTCTTTAAGTATTCTTAAGGCCTATGTAAAGCTAGAGGCATTCTAGTAAATAAAGTGATGGTCGGACTTCCTTTGATGCCAGCTTCCCACTTCAAATCCTTTTAAATAATCAGATGAAGCAAAAGACATAACAGGCAATACATTGGGCAATCACAGCTATAAAAGATCTCCCAAAAGGAGACTCAATAACAAATGGTAGCACATTTCAGGAATTCACGGCCAGAATCATTCCCACTCTCCCAGTCTACACCACAATATAACATTTGAGATAAGGAAGAGGAAACAAGACAAAAATCATTCCTACCGTGCCTCCTTCCATGTAAAGAGTGAAATAGTTTTCTTGACTGCTGCCAGCATGGATTAAAATGCCAGTGGAACTTCTTGGACGGATGCTAAATGCAATCCTATAGTCTATGTTTATTAAAAAGGTGTTTTCTGGAATTTAAAAAAGGAATAGTTCCATTCAAAAGAAAATTAAAAGTATTAATTCAATTTCATACTGCTTCTTACAAGAATTCTTTGAGTAGCTATTTAATAAAAGGGAGAAGCTCTATGGATTTCTTTCTATGTGTCCATGGTGCTGTGCTTCATGTGGTAGGATGACAACATGCATACAGAATTTTAGATCAGCATAAATAACTCATTCTATTACACTCACCAATCACAATATATCCTCCTTCGTTGAAAAATGAAACACCATTCTCCAAAATATTGTCCAAGCAAGGCAGGACACCATTGTTTTGCTGGTAAGTATACATGTGTTTTCTCCCAACTTGAAAGTTTCTCAAGCAGCCCACAAAACTCTTCTCTGGAATATTCTGAAGATACATACACCCAACATAGATTGGAATAATAATATTATTATACATGTTTTATTACTATCTTCACCCCATGGAGTAGATGTCTGGCAAAATGAAGGCAGTCCAGTGGCAGTCAAGTGGAAAGATGACATGAGTATTATACTTTAGCTTTCCATTAATAACAAGGAATTGAAAGAGAAAAAGAGACATTTGCTGCCTTGGCAATTATAGATGATCTGGGGTAAAAAAACCCCCAATTTTAAATTCATATTGAACAACTTCTCCATTATTACCTTAATGTTTAATGATGGAACAGCTCCTAGATATATTGATGCATTTATCTGGGAATAAGAATAAGAAGATGGCAGGTTTCCTTCGTGAGTCTTCAAACCATCGATTACTAGGCGTATTTTGTTTTCACTAATGCTGAATGTCACCTTTTCAGGAGAGAAACATAATCTTAAACCAACGTATCAAATGGTGATTAAGCAATACTTAATTGACCTTAGATTTAAAAAAGCACATTTTATAAATAAATACAACAAACAAATAAAAAGATACTATACAGCATGCTGTGGAATATTCACAGTATATTGAAAGCAGAAGCTATTTATACATTTAACTATGTATTGAGTTTTGAGGCTATCTGAATCCAAAAAAGCTCTGGGAAATTTACAAATTTAAAATACATAATCCCAGAAGTATGCCTGCCCACACTGAACCATATCAGGAATATTTAAGAAATACTTTCAGGATACTCCAAATCCTTGAACATCAGGCCTAGAAATCAAGCCAGGTCTTAAGAGACTTCCAGAATCCTTGTAGAGAGGGAGGGCCGGGACTGCAATAGTGAAGCCATGTTTCTTTAGTGCCACATGGTTGCAACATTTAATAAAGGAAGGGGCCAGAGGTGGGTTGCCAATTTCTTTACTACTGGTTCAGGCACGCTCCCGTGTGCGTGATGCTTCTGCACATGCGCAGAAGTGTCCGGCTGGGTGGGTGGAGCGTCCCACCACTGCTACTACCGGTTCGGCCGATCCAGGCCAAACCGTCAGCAAACCACCTCTGCAAGAGGCCTAGAGCATACTGGACAGACAGAAGGAACTGGAGGTAGAATAATGGTTGGCAGCATGGTTCTCACAGACCCGTAAAAGACACTTTTAGAAGAACTTTTGCACCTCAATGAAAGACAATCTCAAAACTTGCAACATAAGCAAATTTCAATTAATCTGCTTTTTAGGAAAAATCCTAATTTTAATCAAACCTTTTTTAAATAAAAAGATACTCACAACTTTACAAGAAGGTATGCAGTTGTGCCCAATAGTGAAATCATTGACTTGAGTGTCTAGACATTGTGATACATTGCTATACTCTAATAAGAAACAAACAGCTGTTTAGAAAAAAAACATAAGTAACCCATCCTCACCATATGCCACTGTCCATCACTGTATTTAGCTTTGCTCTTGATTTTTATCTTTTTTCCATCATAGGCAACTGCAAGGACATACCGTCCTTTTGAAAGGTAAAGAGCAACATATCTGTTCCCCATCTGATCTCCCATGAAGAAGACCATTCCCCTAGACGATGATGTACGAACATCAACAGCAAAATGGGATCTTGAATAAACAAACGTATAAAAAATAAGAATCAGAGAAGGTAGAAAAAGAGAAAGCTAGGTAGAAATAGAATGTGTTTTACTTCTCATTGTGTTACTATTGATGCTCTGCTATAGTTCTTAGCTGGTTTGCGTTCTGATTTTTTCTTTGTAAAAGAGGGTTAGGGTTTGCTAAAAATTATCTACTGAGTTTCTTAGTTAAACAGAGATTTTTAGCTGGCTGCAATCATAAAGTTGAAGGCATATTATAATAGAAATGATTAAATGTCATATCTTTTTATATTACTTCTATTAAATACTGTATATATTTTTCTTTAGGACCTTGTCTATAAAAATTACTTAAGGTAATGAGGAACACAACATATAAGCTTGTATATAGACACATTGTGTATCACAATAAGACTAAACATAGGATGAGAGAGAGGGGGAGGGGGAGCGGGGGAGGGAGGGCTAGGGAGGGAGGGAGGGCAGGGGGGAGAGGGGGGGGGGAGGATCATACACGTACGATCATGTATACATATATACATATATTCCAATGGATCAAAAGTTTGGACTTTATCTGAGGCTTAAATTTCAGGTACTGGTTTTCTATTTAGAACAAAATAACAATTAAACACATTACCTGTCTGTTGATGTTTGGGATATTGAAAACAACAAATAAGTTCCTAGATTATTGCCAAAGTGGTAGGCTTCAGAGACAAATTTTAACTCAGCATGCAAAGGACAGCCATTCTTGTTCTGCTGTCTATTTGAATCTGTCAGATGGGCAATATTTTTCCTCTTCTGAAAATGAAAATAAAATATATATCTATATTTAGAATTGATGATTCCAGAAATATGAGATAGTGTTTATTAAGAGGAAAATCATTCAGGGTTATGTTTTTCTTACATTAATCATGAATCTATTTCTCCTTTCGACAGGATGTACAACAAATATTATTATTATTTGGATTATTAAAAATTTCACTTCTTAGTTCCTATCACATATCTTTTTAGAGATATCCTTCAAAATCAATTCATCAGTGCCAGAAATTTGATCCTATTATATTCTAAATTTTCAATTTGAAATTTTTATCTCATTTTATGTCTCATCCAGCTTCTGTTCTGTTCTTTAAAATGCAATATATATATATTGTAAGACAGCAGTCTATGAGTTTATGAAAATTACTTAGTTTTTAGTTTAAAAAAGAGAGGTCTATGAAGATCATAAACCATTTGCTTCTAATTAAATACTATGAACATGTATTCATATATCTTTCATATGTGGTTATCCTCCACTATCTCACAGAGTTTGCCCAAATTAATGATCATTGCATCGAAGACACTATCTAACCATCTCATCATCTCCCGTCCCATTCTCCTTTTGCCTTCAATCTTTCCCAACATCGGGGTATTTTCCAATGAGTCCTCTCTTTTTGTTAGATGGCCCCCAAAAATGAGCTTCAGTTTCAATTCTAACTTATGACCAGGCTGCCATTTTTTCTTTTATTAATCAATCTGAATTTTCCTCATAAAAAGGGAACATTTCATAGCAGATTTATTTATGATAGCCATCATCTTCACCTCTGAAAGAAAAAGCTGTTACTCTGCGATACAAGTGGTGGAGAACGTTTCCCATCTCATCTAAAACCAGTGCATAGACATGGAATACCTATTATATTGAATTATCTCTACTTACTCTCCCATGAACAGATGCTGCCTTAATGTTGATAATTTGCTATTCATTATGGGACAATGCTGCAGAGACATTCTGAATATATGTGCCCTAATTGTATCCCTATCAATTACAGTTGCTATTTAGGCTTATAAACTTTCAGTATCAAGTGAAAATTTATTCCCTCCAAATTTTGATTGAATGTTACTGCTTTTGTTGTATTTTTTTGTTACTTATAATTTTACATGGCCTTTTGTTTATTTTCTTTATTATTTTTCATGATAAAAATAGGTAGCAAATTTTATGTGCAGTTGTACATTGTAACAGAACTCACAAAATTAAATAATTTTCTTTAACAAAATTTCATTTCCAACCTTTGAAAACTTTCGATGGTGTGTATCTGGTAATTCTTTCAACAGCATTGGCTTTTGTCGTTCTGGAATCATACAGAATCCTAGAGACACATCTCTTCTAACAGAATCAGTTAAATTTTGAACCTGAGCAGGTAGCTGTGAACTAGTATGGAGACAAAACAATAATGATACTGATTATTACTTTCATAGATTAGTTAAGAAAAAGAACTTGCTGAAAGCAAAGCATGATATGGATAAAGAAGGATCATAGCAATAACAAAAAAGCTAATTTCAATATATTCAGAATAAAAGGAAAAGAATAAATGAACTAGTTGTTCACCTGATTAATACATTAGCTGCAGATTTGGAAAGGAAAAGACTAAAGCTTGACTTTGAGAGATGCATGGGCAAGAGGTGCCTACTTTGAATTTAAATCTCCAGGACCAGATAGGACAAAGTATTTTTCTAAAATTAATTACATATTTTTTAAAAAGAAGAAAAAAACCCTATCTGGTCCTGGAGATTTAAATTCAAAGTAAACAGGAACAGACAAAACACTAAGATATACTAAAATGTAGATGAGGTGATACAGTTCTAATCACATATACACTATATTATATACTTTTTCCTGGATCACCTATCCTGGCGACAGGAAAACACTAAGGAAAACAGAAGCAATACAATTGATAAAAAATAAGGATGACTAGCACTTTGCATAATATAGCCTTATCTTCTTCTAATATGGCATGCTGTTTTAAATCTGGTCATTAAAAACATCATAAAAATCTATATTCCACTAAAACTCTTGTGACTGTAACTGTAACCTTTAAATGAATGAAACGGTGCATCCTAGGGCAAACCTTTCCAACCAAGGTACTCAAAAGCATTAAGTTACAGAATGCAGGGACCCATTCAGAGGTGGTATTCAGCAGGTTCTGATCAGTTCTGGAGAACTGGTAGCGGAAATTTTGGGTAGTTCAGAGAACCTGTAAATACCACCTCTGACTGGCCCTGCCCCCATCTATTCTCTGCCTTCCAAGTCACAGCTGATCAGGAGGAAATGGGGATTTTGCAGTAACCTTCCCCTGGAGTGGGATGGGAATGGAAGTTTTACAGTATCCTTCCCCTGCCACGCCCACTAAGCCATGCCCACAGAACCGGTAGTACAATTTTAAATCCCACCACTGGACCCATTACTCCCACAGAAGTGAAATTTTGGAATTCTTGCTCTTTCAGTGCTACTGCACTGCTGCTGTACAGCATCACTGCCATAGTCATGTGATCTTCATTTACAACATTCACTAACATCTTCCCACAAGTCAATAGGGAAGCAGAACAGAATAACAGAGTTGTTCTGGCAAGCTTGCAGGGAGAAGGGATCATGTGACTGTGGCTAATGGAGGCCACAGTCACATGATCTAATGGAGCATGTCAGTGGGTTTGGAGTTGCAACTTCTATCCTGGGAACCTTGCATGGAGAAAGTCAATGGGAAACTTTGCAGGGAAGGTCACAAGTTGCTCCCATACCCGTACAATCTCTATCGGTCCCTCTGCAATTGCAAATACTGTGTTTCCCAAAAGGTCTTATTTTCTTTTGATCCCTGAAATAAGCACTTGGCCTTATTTTCAGGGAGGTCTTATTACTTTTGAGGTGCAGGAGGTGGTGGATGTGATCACCTCATGGCTGCTGCTGTGTTGCAATATTTTCAGGGAGGGCTTATTGTCAGGGAGGGCTTATTTTCAGGAGAGGGCTTATTTTAGCATATGCGCTCAAAAGCCCGATTGGGCTTATTATCCAGGGGATAATTATTTTGGGGAAAACAGGGTATATCTGAAAGGATGATCCAATGGATCATAGGTTGTTTAATATTTTTAAAAATCATGTTGAAAATTTTGTGGTTTTTTTTCTATTAAATAGATTACCATATAAACTATGATTATATAATATATTTACCGTTCTATAAAGACATTGGACATACACCCTTCAAAGTCGTCCCCACCCAGTTTTATTGGTTGATTCATTGATTTCCTTTCAGGAGTTACAACTGTTTCTGACTTAGATATATCGTCAACTAATAACTTCAGCCTAGAAGGACAAAAATGTATAGAAGAGAGAAATTATCATGGCAAAACTATTATACCTAAATAATACTTAATTATTTAATTAGATCATCCCCTTCTAGGAACTGTTACCAAAGTTCTCATTATATACCATATCACTATGTAATTTGGCTTAGAAGCTAAGTGCCACCCCCCCAACACAATAATTTTGTATTTTGTTATTGACAATTCAAAAATACCTGTTAAAAACAAATCATTCTCAGAATCCAAATCCATTGACGTATTACTTCTAATGCAGTTTAAGCATTCACAACTAAGCATCAAATTAAACAATTAAATTATATTTTGACCAAAAAATTACTCAATATAATAATCATCAAACATACATATCATCTTCTTTTATCACTGTTATGTAATGCATTGAACCAATTTCACATTTTTTGCTAGATTCGATTACTTCACCAGCCAGGCTTACAATTACATAGCCATTTCTTAGGAAAATGGTAAAATCGGCAAGCTAAAAGGACGAAAAAGAAACAGTCATTAAAAAAAATATTGAGATTTTGGATTTTGTAGGAAACCAATTTGATTGTATTTTAAAAGATAGTAAAAGATAATTCATCTTTCTTACCCGTGTATTATAATTTAGTAGCCTTCCATTAACTGCCAATGTGTGAAAACCAAATCCAACTTGGAAATTATCAGGGAATGGAAAATCTTTATCACTTAAGTCAAGAACTCCATTCTTGAAAAAGTTTGCGGTTCTCACCAGCTAAAAAATACAAGTAAATGATAAATACTTCTTTTTAAAAACAAAGTGAGAAATCTTTATTTTGCTTGCTTCTCTGTTATTTATAACAATATTAACAGTTCTCTCATATAGTGAGATTTATACATTTCTGGACCATATAGGGCCATAAATCCCATAGCAAGTCTTCTTTTAGAAATATTTAGTAATATTATGATTAAATAATTAAAAGGAATTATGATTAAAGAATTGTGAATATTATGCCAAGTAATAAAAGAAGTGGTGATTATTTACCTTCCAGTCATCCGGGCATTTTCTGCTGACACCAAAACTTTCAGAGAAGGTTATGGAACGTTCAAATGAGGTTTTAATATTCATCATGCACCCACGAAATGGTGGTGTGGATATATTAAACCTGCTTTCAAAAATAAGTAAATAAGAACAACCAGCAAACCACAGCTTTAAAGTTGATATTATGCTAATCTCTTGTCTTTTGGGATAGATAAGCTACCCTCCACTATCAGAATGAATTCCATAAACTATATTTGCAGTTTTAATCGCCTCTTTGGTCTTGGCACCATATTGGGAAGCAGGAGACCATGAGTTCTAGTCCTGCCTTAGGCATGAAAGCCGATTGGGTGATTTTGGGCCAATCACTATCTCTCAGTCCATTTCACAGGGTTGTTGATATTATGGGGGAAATAGGAAAAGGAAGAAGTTAACCGCCTTAAGATATTTATAAAAATAATAAAGGTGGGGTAAAAAAAATCTAATAAATACTGTAAATAAACTTTTCAATGATATTGTTTGAATTTTAAGTGTCTGTGGTGACTGGACTGTTGAGAATTCACCATACAAGAGAAAACAAACAATTCTTACTCATCTCTAAATTATGTCTGTGTGTTTCTCTTCAAAATACATGTTTATTCAAAGAATACGATATTTTTAAAATTATACATAGAAAATAAAGAATTTTCTTCTTATCATTATTTATAATTACATATGTTTATACCAAGTGCATTTTGTACCAGAAAAAAGTATATTATGGGAAATTCTGAAATTAACATATATAATCTAAAACTGCGATCATCCCCCTGAAAAGTGCTTACTTCTTTTGGGAATTTTTTTTATTGTGTGTTGCCCCCAGATCATTTGAATGGCAAGCTCTATTTCCCGAAAGAAAAAGCTTTAGTTAAAAGTTCTTCATTCCAGCTTAGAAGAAGGAAAGAGTTATTTAGTCATCCAGCTGGAAGTTCTATTCTTTCTGTTACCTTACATTAAGTATGAAGAACTTGTAACCTATCAAGCCAAATGCACTTCAGTCACTATATACTGTAAAGTTGCTTCTAGATGATTGATAATATCCATACCAGGTATCAATCCCAAACCCAAGAAAGGGAACAGTCTCCAGCTAAACCGCAATCCAGGGGCAAGAATGTATTCAGCACGGCCAAGGCCTTAATATGCATCCTTACTACTCAGCACCAGTCCTTATCTCCCAGATCGTTGTCACTCACCGTTCTCTTAGATAGGTTGGAATTCCTCCCAAGTAATATGAATCAAAATTAAATGTAGTCACGTTGGCAAATAATCTAAGTGTGTCAACCCCAAAAATATATTTTTTGGGGGAAATGTGTAAAATAACCTGAAACAAATAAAGCAATCAGATTTAAAGCCTTTTGTGTTATTTTATTATGATTTCAACATTTACATTTACGGGTAAAGGTAAAGGTTCCCCTCGCACATATGTGCTAGTCATTCCCAACTCTAGGGGATGATACCCATTTCCATTTCGAAGAGCCAACACTGTCCGAAGACGTCTCTGTGGTCATGTGGCCGGCATGACTAAACGCTGAAGGCACACAGAAAGCTGTTATCTTCCCACCAAAGTGGTTCTTATTTTTCTACTTGCATTTTTTCATGCTTTTGAACTGCTAGGTTGGCAGAAGCTGGAACAAGTAATGGGAGCTCACTCCATTATGCAGCACTAGGGTTTGAACCGCTGCACTGCCGACCTTTCTGATCGACAAGTTCAGCATCTTAGCCACTGAGCTACCGCATCCCTATACATTTACAGGTATTATCTTTATTATTACTAATATTGTGCCTTTTTATATTTTTGAATTAGTTTTTAATAATTAATTCAAACAATGAACTATGAATATTATAGATAAGAAAGAAAAATTAAGACCATACCAAAGTACAGTTAGTCAACAGGAAACATAAAATCAACAAGAGGGAAGAGGAAACCCGAAGTGCTCTTTTAAAATAGAGGGTTTTTAAAAGGCCATAGCACAAACTTTGCAAAAAAGATATATTAGCTTCCAGTTCTTGTCTAAAAGGTAGAAAATGTTGATATGGCCAACAAGCACAAAGCAGTTTCATTCCCCATTACTTTCAAATAATGATTTAAAATCATTTCCCTTGACTGACAGATGAGCCTCTGCATTATGCCATTTTTTTTGCTATTACTTTTATTTTGATACTTTCAAGTCCTAATAAGTATTTTAAATTGTTTAAATCTCTAAGATCATATAACTGAATGTGGGAAAGATATAAGATAGTGCAGAGTCTTGGTTAATATAGTAATAAAAGAATAAATGGACTTTTGCTAAATAATGGCCACAAAATGGAATTTGAAAAGAGACTTACTAATTTCCAGATTATCTCATAAATGCTGCCCCACCCAAGTTCTAAAATGATTCCTGACAAGTATTCCTAGGCTTGGATTCTGAGACTGTTCTTCAAACTTGCCTTTCCATTCTGTGCAGATGGAACTATGGAGAAATAATTCTCAGCTACTACTGAGTAGTTGAGAAGTCTCCTCCTACTAAGAGGAAGGACTCAGCACTGTATCCTTTGACTGGAAGTTCCAGTCCACAATCATCACAGAGAGATCCATGTTCTGACCTAGGCTTCCCAGGAGCATGAAGCAAACTCCTGGTTCCGACAAAAACCCCTTTTATTAATTTACTGTGAATTCTGCTGATTCCCATACAGCAAAGTCTTTCCAGGGAGGATTTACAGTCACAGACCTCATCTGGCATAGAGAGCTACCAAGCTGATATCTGGAAAACTTGGCAAGGAGTCTCGAAGATTCAAAGGGCAATTAAATGAACTAATTGTCTCCTGCAATTCCACTCCCCTTTCACTCCTCTTTTATTTCCTCTGGGAGGGGCCATTCATCATCCACCTGTGGCCTTACTCCCAAGTCGACCCCTGTTCTTTAGCTATTCCCTTTGTCTGGCGACTCTGTGCATGCGCACACTGGGAACAGGCTCCAACTGTTTGTCTGCTTCACTAATATCTGACTCTGAAGGCAGCTGATAACTGGCATACGGCTCTGTCTCCCTCTCTTCCTCCAACACCGAGCCCTCACCAGAGCCTTTCCCAGACTCCAGGACTGGCCCATGTTTTCCCCAATCTTCTCACTGTCCGAATCTGCTGCCAGCACCGCTGGCTGCTGGCATGCCACAACAACCCAGGCATTAGGTTTGAATATTATAGGCAGAGGGTACATAAGCAGTAATATTTGCTGGCAGCAACTTAAATATGATGTCTTTGCTCTCAGATCTGCATGAAAACATTTTGCTACCTGAGGCAAACAATAAGACAGGACACCTCACCTTTTTTATATTAAAAAAGGGCATCTTGGTCAAGATCGGCTTAGAACCTTCTGATATTAAGATTCTGATAATATGGAGGCTCCCAAACATGTTAATCCAACTTCTTCATGGGAACCTTTTGTCAGGAGGTGGGGAGGGGGGCAAAGCCAAAGTATGACAAATTTGGTGGTGGGACTGACACACACAGTCCTAATCTCCTACATAATGTTCCCTTATGCTGGCATATACATTTGGGAGCAATACATGTTTGTTTTAAGAGTAAACTTTAAAAATTTCCATACGTCTAGCTAAGATGAATGAAAAAGCTAGTATATTACAAAGGGGTACGTGTGAGGATTTTCATAATAACAACAACTCAGATTGTTTTGTGCCGAGAAACTTACCAGTTTTTCTGTTACATTGCTCATGATTCCATTTGATATTTCAATTGGAGGTTGTGAATCAACTTTGTGTGTGAATATTGGGCGGCCATTTTCAATTCGCAAACTAATAAACTTGTCCTATAATGGTTTATGCAAAATAACACATAAATAGGCATTAATTGAAAGGCATATTTTCTTTTATTCTAAATAACATCTAATGTTTATATATTTTCCTAATAGCCTGATTGTTTCAGCTTTCATATTTTAAAGGAAAAAATACATTGTTCCTTCTTAGGAAGAGAAAGAGTGCTATCCTTTCACACAGATTTGCTGAATTCCAATTCCAATTGTGCAACAACTGGAGAGTATTGGTGGGAATGATTGATTTCAACCAATAAAGACCAACATTTCCATATCCAACATGTTGAATTTGTAGTTGGATTCCACAAATCCAACTACAAATCAGTGGTGGGTTTCAAAAAAATTTGGAACCTCTTCTGTAGGTGTGGCCTGCTTTCCGGGTCCACTGGTGGAACCTCTTCTAACTGGTTTGGTAGATTTACTGAATAGGTGTGAACTGGTAGGAACCCACCTCTGCTACAAATCCAACTACAAATCCAACATCCTAATATTTTTCATTTTTATTCTAGGAGAAAGCCATAATAAAGAAGTAATGCATCTTTCTGCTTTGTAATTTGGACTATTTGTTTCTAATACCAGACAACTAGAAGATCTGAAACCTGAACTAGGAATTTTATATATGCTCATGAACACAGACAACAGGCCGAGATTAGCAAAATATATAAACTAAAAGGGCAGAGATTCTAATAGTTGACATTGCCTTTTGCTTACTGCCATTCAAGCCCAACCACCCTTCCTATATCTTTCCTTTTCAAGTGAGGCAGTAGCTCATAAAGCATCAGGGATTGGATTTGAGTGCTCAGTCTGATCTTTACATCTACATTCAGACAGTACAATGAACAATTTTCCATTTACTTAGCAAAAAAACCAAAAACAAATGACTTAGCATAAAGTTGCGAGCAGGGGTGGGCTGCTACGGGTTCACCCAGGTTTGGGAGAACCTCCAAATCTAACCCCTGGGTGGCCCTGCTCATCCAGCTCTGTCCCTCCCCTCCCAGTAGTCTCCATGCGGCCCATTTTGGAGGCAAGGTAAGTGCAGGGCCCACATGAGGCTCGAGGTGGGGTGAAAACAGCCCTCCTGGAAGTTCCCAAAGGCTGGAAATAGGCCCATTTCTGGGGGAAGCAGTTTTCACCCTCCCAGAGGCTTGAGGAAAGCCTCCGGAGCCTGGGGAAGGCAAAAATGCTCCCCCCCCCCCGTGGTTCAGGAGGCCAACTAGGCCACGTCCACCATGGCCACACCCACCCAGCAACTGGGCAGAGCCTGTTGCTGAAATTTTTGAAGCCCACCCCTGGTTGTGAGAAAGTTAAGGTTATGTTCCAAAAAATTCATTGCAGTTGGCTTCATAAGATCTCAGGAGGTATTACTAAGATGATCTGCTTGACACAACGTTAAGATCTGAAAACTGAGATTCGGAAAATACTATGAAATTTAAGTTACATGCACGTAGCCTAAAGGAAAACATAAATTTTACAGCTCCACAGTTTATGGCTGTATAACTCTCCATGCCATATTTGAATATCCCTAGGTTAGCGAGAAAAACAATGAAGACTGTTTGCACTATTGTAAGTTTTATGGCAATTTATACTTCTACAAAGTAAAATATATCTTACTAAGTATATCCCTGAATGGATTAATTAAATTTAATTCAGTTAACAAACATGATGCAGCCTACAGCTGAGAAAGTAAATTCGCAACATTTCAATATATGTACATCTATATTTAAAATATTTTACAAATTATCCCCTTTCTTTTGGGATTATGTTAGTTAATAGAACTCTTTATGAGATGCATTTACTATTGTTTAAATCAAACGTTACTGAAGAGAACCTGGAGATGGGTGCAAAATGCAAAGCAACATCTCCATTTTCCCACTCGGATGGCCCCAATTCAGAAGATAACATCACACCCACCAACAAACTCCACATAAGGGAAGGAATGAGGAATCTGGATAAGTGGGGACCACTCATTTGCTAGACATTTTCTATAAGTTTTGATTAAAAATATTTAAGCAGCTATTCTTGTTTATTTAAGTCATAAACTATGAATAAAATAATTGGGTATTTTAAAGCTTCTTCCAGAGGCATTTGGAACATCATCAAGAGAAAAGAGAAAAAGAGGAAGACAACATCAAGAGAAAAGTTTTAAATGGATTAAGAATAATCTTCTTTCTATGGATGAAATTTAGGCTCTGGATTGAAGAGTATAATGTACATACATACATACACACAAACACACAAACATACTATACAAATTTATATACATACAGTACCTTCTGTACATAAATACATACGTATATAATAGATCTCTGAGATGCACTTCCACCAATTCTGTTTGCTTATATGACAAAACTATTAATACTGTTGGAATCTGAAACAATCAGTTATTTGAATCTGTATTTCAAATTATTTTCAATGATAGGTTAATGGATAGAAATTTGGGGATAGTATCAACCTATTTACATTGTTTCAGAACAATTTATCTGTATGGATCTTCCTTTCCTTGTGCCTAATTTCCTTCCTTCCTCTTCTCCCCCATTTTACAGTTTGCCTGGAAACATTTACATGAATATTAGTTACCTGGTTTTCTGCAAAGAACACCAACCCGACATCTGAAGTAGTTTGAATGGTTTGTTCATATTTTATGACTCCTCTGCCTGGAGAAGCTTTGATATGTGCATAACCGATGCCTTCAAAGTAAAATTCAGCAGATTGTTCTCTGTATCTGAAATAAAGAAATATGCAGATGAAAATGCTACCATCCTACCAAGCATATTTGATATACCAAGAAATGTTTTAAACAAAGAAAATAGTCAAGCTAAGTGAAAATTGTGTGTTTCCGAAGAGAAGGCGTGGGAGGAGTAACAGATGGGTATTAACCCAGCCCTCTTGCCTATAGGAGACTGAGGTAATCTTTTGAAGCCACACCTACGGTCCTCCTCTGACTTCCCCAGATTAACCTCACTCTGCGACCTGAAAGGAGTGTTACTCTGACTCTCCCTTCTCTTCGAAGACTTGGGAGTTTTTTTCTTACAGGATCCTTAGCAGCGATTACCTTAGCATCAAAGGAATTAATTCTTTGATCAGCGAAACCTCTAGCCGCAGGGGGAGACGCGGGCCGAGGGGGGGGGGGGAGAATCCTGGCGTGGGTAACGTTGCCAGTTTCTCCAGTCTCTTTCCTCCTCCCCCCTTCTCTCTTCCAAAAATGTTTGACCCCAATAATCAGGTAATTCACTCCGCTGGGGTTTTCTCATCGGGCCCCGGTGCTGATAGCCTCTCCATTCTCCTTCATCGCCCCCTCTGCTTTCCCCACAGTACCTTTGGCTCCAATAGTCAGGGACTTCACTCGCCTGAGGTTTTCTCACAGCACCTGGCTCCAGCGAAGTTTGTGGAGGTGGTCTTTGGGTGAGCCCAGCATTCCAGCTTGTCTCTATCTCTCTTTGCCCCGCTGAAATTGACCAACGGGGTGGGGGGGAAGGTTCAGGCTGACTGGAAATTTGCAGTTGAAATAAATCTTCGTGCAAAGGTCGGTCAGACGGGCTGGGCTGGTGTAACGAAAGGTCGGGAGGTCCTAGTTCACTGGAATCCCCTCCAGCTGCGCCCTCTTCCTCTCTGGTCGGAGAAGACATTCTTTCCCTTCTCGGTAGACGTAAATCTCCTGGAAAGGGATATTATTCAGATCTTGCTTCTTGTCAAGGCCCACTCCACTCCATAATTAGGAAAGAAGACTAAGAGACTCCATGGGTTGGAAATCCAAAGTACTTTTACTAATTATAAATGGTAAGCGAGCAGTAGTGAAGCAAGATCTGAATAATATGGCGCGAAAGCAATTGATATATAGGCAAACCCGTTCCCCCCCTTAGGATCAAAGCTCCAGTCCAATCATAAGTCCTTCAAATGTCAGGTGTGAGATAACTTCAAAACGACAGGCCGAAGATGGAATGTGTAGGCCGTTGATGCAGGCGGGAAACACGTACGCATGCGTAATCCCACCGACTGGTACATCCTAGAACATTCCTCCAGCACATCAATTAAATCCCTCCCACATACACGCCCCCCCCTTCCCGTTTCATGGCAGCTGAAGCAACAGCAAAGCAGAAGCTGACACCTTAGAAGATTTCTCACCTCTCCTCTACTGTGCTCCATGCCACTGGGGAAAGCCTCGTTGCTGCCCAGTGTGTGCGCGCGTGCCCCGTGTGACCGGCTGGTCGCGTAAGAGGGGGAGGAAGCCTCCGCTCAGCAGGGACAATCGGAGCGGCTGCGAGGCCTCTGGAAAACAGAAGAAGGACCTGCGAGGCCTGGGTATCCCTGGAGATCGGCCCTACGATCCCCAGCAACAGGAGATCGGACCGCAGGTCGGAGGTCGCCATCTTAGGTCCAGTCGCCATTTTGGAGCACGTGAGCTGAGCGCGTGATCAGCGTTCCCTACGGACGCCGAAAGCGCTCAAAAGGGCACCAGTGAAGCCAAAAGAGGCTTTGTTTAGGCTCTACCCCACTGGTGATCCGGGGGGTATTCCCAGGCTGTGCCTGCCGGCAACTGAGGCCGCAGTCCAGCGGCAGAGGAACAGAAGAGCGGACTCGAGCCTCGGGGGAGAGAATCCGCCCTCACAGCCGGCTGCAAGGAGGAGGAGGTTTGGTGAGCACCTAACTGTAAGTAATGGCGGAGGCGACTAGAAGCAAGGATGCCAGGCCCAGAGCCCCAGGGGGTGCGGACCCGGACAAGGGGACCTCCAGGGGCGCTTCACCGGTTCCCAGGGGGAGATCCCCAGTGAGGAGGCACAAGGCTAGGGCCCCGAAGAAGGCGGCCCCCAGGAAGGAGGCCAGGGCAACCAGGGCCTCGGCCAGGGAGTTCAGGGCGGCCATCAGCCCTTCCCCCTCCAGATCACAATCTCCCCGCAGGACTCCAGCCTGGGTTGAGGCCGGCAGCATCTCCAGCTTCACCAAGGGGCTCCCACAGAGGGCACAGCTCCCTATCTCCCCCCCCTTTTGCCTGCTCCCCCAGTGGAGTCGAGAGCGGACCCCTTTGGGCGCAGGGCCAACAGTCCAGCCAGGCCCCGCTTGGCTCCCCTATCCCCTGATCCCAGGGAATACCCCCAGCCTCCTGAGCTCCAGCCTGCCCTGCCTGATCTCTCCAACAGCTTCCAGGACATGCTAGCCAGGGCTCTAGCCCAGGTTATGGCCTCTAGCTTAGGCCAGCAGCCTCAGAGCTCCAGGAGCAGGGCCGCACAGGAACCTCCCAGGGGGCCTCAGGAACGCCCCAGTACTTCAGCGGCCAAGGAAGCCAGGTCTCCCTCCCCATCCACGGCTAGCGAGGCTTCCGACCTGGAGGAGGGAGAATTGAAGGATGTGGGGTTCTCAGAGGATGAGGATCCCCAGGTAGAGGATGATTCCACCATAGCGGGCCTCTTTCCCCCGTCCTTATTCAGTTCCTTGCTTCGCAAGGCAGCTGCCACAGCGGATCTGGATCCCCCTCCAGATCCTAAGCCAGTAGCTGAGTCTTCTGGCAAGGGTAAGAGTAAGAAGAAAAAGGGTCCTTTTCATAGGCCCCCCCATGACTAAGGAGGAGATCCCCACGCCAGAGATGTTCATGGAGGTGCTCAAGTCGCAGTGGATAAAGCCAGGATCTTTCCCCAACCCAGGGGGAAATGAGAGAAAATGTTACAATCTTAATCAGGCCTTTGCCCAAGCTCTCCAGGCTCCTGAAGTGGACAATCCGGTGGCCACCCTGGCATCAGTTTCAACGGTTGTCGCAGGTGACACTGCCAACTGCCTCAAGCCTGAGGACAAGAAGGCAGACATCGTCCTGCACAAGACATTCCAGGCTATCACCTGGGCCATCAGGGTGGCCGCCTCCGCTTCCTTCTTTAACAGGTCCACGGTCCTATGGTTGGAGCAGCTGAGGGACAGGACTCCGGCCTCAGAGGTTCGTCTGCTGCAGGACATATCCAAGATGCTGGCGGCAACGCAGTTCTCAGCGGACGCCACTCTGGACGCGGTAAAGTATGCGTCCCATGCTATGTCTTCTTCAGTTGCTTCTAGGCGCCTACTCTGGTTAAGCCACTGGCAGGCGGAATCCCAGATGAAGTGGCACCTAACAGGGGCAGACTACACCGGGGAGAAGCTATTTGGGACGGCGCTGGACCCTATCCTCGTGGAGGATAAAAACAAGCGGAAAGTTCTACCAACAACAACCAGACGATCGGACTTCCGCCACGCGCCATACCCCAGGAGGACCCTGTACAGACCACCCAACGGGGACAACCAGAACCAGAGGTACCAGAACCCCAGGTTCCATAGGCAGGGGGATAGACAATTCCAGAGAGACAGATTCAGGGGCCAGCAGCAGGGCAAACGGCCCTTTCGAGGAGGAGGCGGTCGCCCCTTCCACAGATTTAAGTGATCCGGCCCTGGATCACCCCATCGGTGGTCACCTCTCTCTGTTCGCAGATGCCTGGGAACGTATCACCTCGGATGAGTGGGTACTCCAGACTGTAAGGCTCGGGCTACACCTGGAGTTTCGTTCTCTCCTCCCCAGTAGGTTCCGCACCTTCGCCTCCTCCACAGACCCGACCAAGCGGGCCCTTAAGGCCAAGGCCATTAAACATCTACTAGACATCAGGGCCATTGAAAGAGTCAAGAGGAGGGCTCCGGGTTCTACTCAAACCTCTTCTTAGTCCCCAAGAACTCAGGGGGATGGAGAGCCATCCTGGATCTTAAACTCCTGAATTCCAGGGTGGTATACCGCAAATTTAAGATGGCCCCCCTGAAATCCATCCTGGAGGGCATCCGGCCGGGCGATTTCCTAGCCTCTATCGACCTCACAGAGGCATACCTACACATCAGGATCGCCCTGGAACACCGTAAATTCCTCAGGTTCTCACATGAGGGGAACCACTTCCAATACAGGGCCCTTCCCTTTGGGCTGGCCTCAGCCCCCAGGACATTCACCAAGGTGCTAGCAGCAGCTGCAGGTCACTTACGCTCCCTCCCAGTCCGCTTGTTCTGTTATTTGGACGACATCCTCGTCTTAGCCAGGTTGCCTGACTCGGCTGAATGGAACCTGGGAATCACCATTGACACCCTTAGGGCCCTGGGCTTCTCCATCAACTTGGAGAAGAGTCACCTGGTACCATCCACCAGGCTCCTTCACCTAGGGTCCATCATTGATTCAGTGGCTGGGGAGGTTTTTCTGTCCCAAGATCGCAAGGACAGCATTGTTAAGATGATCCATGAGGTTCGCAAGTTACGCCTGTCCCTGTAGTTCTTCTTTCCAGGCTCCTGGGGAAGTTCATCTCGTGCATAGGGATCGTGCCGTGGGCTCGACTACACGCCAGGGAGCTTCAGTGGTTCCTACTGCCTCACCAGAGAGCCGGGACGAGCAATGCTACCTTCAGGATCAGAGTGTCACCCCAGGTGCTGCTATCCCTCCGTTGGTGGCTGTCCCCAGCCTTGAGCAGGGGATGCCTCTTCAGAGAACCGACGAGAAGGACCTTCATCACAGATGTAAATCTCTTTGGCTGGGGGGCTCACCTGGAGAACCAGATCACCCAGGGCCACTGGACTCCAATAGATCTACGAAACAACATCAACTGGTTGGAGCTCAGAGCCAACCATCTGGTTCTTTGCCACTTCAACGACATGGTATCCGGACATCACATCCTAGTCCTGACCGACAAAGTAGCGGCAAGGCCCATGTGAACAGACAGGGCAGCACCCACTCCAAGGCCCTTCGCGACGAGGCCCTGCGACTGGGGAACTGGGCAGAGAGACCCTTACAGTCCATCAGAGCCGAGCACATATCCGGAACAGAAAATCATCAGGCAGACTGGCTCAGCAGGGAGACGGTCGACAACGGAGAGTGGCAACTCCACCCCTCAATCTTCCGTCAGATCTGCAAGAGGTTTGGACATCCGACAGTGGACCTCTTCGCGATCCCACAGAATGCCCAGCTGCCAGAGTTCGTATTGAGGTTTCCGACCAAGGGAGTAATGGACACGGATGCCCTTCGATCCAGATGGCCACCAGGTCTTCTCTACGCCTTTCCCCCCTTCCCCTCATCCCCGGGGTCCTGAGGAGGGTGGTGGCGGAGGGAGCAGGGATGATAATGGTGGCTCCCTTCTGGCCTCGCCGCCCCTGGCTGGCAGACATCGTGGATCTTGTAGGAGCCAAGGTGGCGCAGTGGTTAAATGCAGCACTGCAGGCTACTGCTAGATCAGCAGGTCAGCGGTTCAAATCTCACCGGCTCAGGGTTGACTCAGCCTTCCATCCTTCCGAGGTGGGTAAAATGAGGACCCAGATTGTTGGGGGCAATATGCTGACTCTCTGTAAACCGCTTAGAGAGGCCTGAAAGGCCTATGAAGCGGTATATAAGTCTACTGCTATTGCTATATTGCTATTGCTATCTGTCCACAGCTCCCCACTCGAGGATCCCAGCGGGGGAGGTGGCTCTACACCAGGGGTCTCTGGAGCATCCGGACCCGGAGTGGCTTCATCTGATTGTCTGGCAATTGAGAGGGAACAATTAAGGGAGGCACAATTTTCCGAGAGTGTCATCAGGACAGTAGAGGCATCCAGGAGGCAGTCCACCACACGCATCTACAACGCCTCCTGGGTGGCCTTTGCGGACTTGTGCCAAGCTAAGAGTCTCTGTCTAGCTGCAGCCTCGGTTCCACAGGTCCTGGACTTCCTCCAGGAAGGGCATGAGAAGGGTCTAGCCACTAGTACCCTTAGGCGACAGGTCTCCGCTCTACCCACAATTCTAGGGGGGGTGAGCGCTCCTCCTTTGTCCCAGCATCCAGTGTTAAAGTGCTTCCTCAAGGGGGCGGCGAATCTGAAACCCTCAGTGGTCCATCGATTCCCCACCTGGGACCTTCCCAAGGTACTTCAGGCCCTCATGGAAGCACCATTTGAGCCTCTGAGGGAGGTTTCCTTTCAGCTTCTAACCCTCAAGGTCATCTTCCTGGTCGCCATCACCTCGGCCAGGAGGGTTTCTGAGATCAACGCCCTCTCCAGCAGGGTGGACCTCTGTACCTTCTTAGATAACCGGGTCATCCTCAGGCTTGACCCCACCTTCATGCCCAAGGTTAACTCCCCTTTTCACAGGGCTCTAGAAATTATTCTCCCGGACTTCTGTCCCCATCCCTCTGGTGAGAGGGAGAAATCCTGGCACAAGCTGGATGTCAGAAGGGCCTTGCGCATATACCTGAAGCGCACGGCCCCCTTTAGGCGTTCGGAGGCCCTCTTCGTGTCTTATCAACCTTCCTCCCGGGGAGCTAAGGTCTCTCTGGCCACCATCAGCAGATGGATTAGAGCGGCCATCTCTCAGGCCTACAGGGCACGAGGACTCCAGGCCCCAGAGGGCATCACAGCACATTCCACCAGAAGTGCAGCCACCTCACCAGCCAGACCCCCATAGAGGAGATCTGCCGGGCGGCCGCCTGGGCCTCCCCTTCTCCCTTTATTAAGCATTACAGTCTTGACGCCTCCGCCTCCGTGGAGGCGGCCTTCGGCAGGAGGGTACTGCAGGGAGTCCTGGACTCTCCAGGGGGCTCAGGCCCATCTAATCCCTCCCAGGACATCTAGCTTTGGTATGTCCCATCTGTTACTCCTCCCACACCTTCTCTTCGGAAATTGGCAGTTGGACTTACCTGAACTGCATGTTTAGAAGAAAGGTGTGGGAGGAGTCACTTCCCTCCTGTTCTGGGCGCCCCGCGCCTAGGGGGCCTGAGCGAGTCCAGGTTCAGCTATAGCGGTTAGGAAGGATATGTGTTGGCTGTTCTTGTTTGTCCTTCCTTTCAGATTCTGCTATGATCCATCGGTTAATCTGGGGAAGTCAGAGGAGGACCGTAGGTGTGGCTTCAAAAGATTACCTCAGTCTCCTATAGGCAAGAGGGCTGGGTTAATACCGTATATACTCGAGTATAGGCCGACCCGAATATAAGCCGAGGCACCTAATTTTACCACAAAAAACTGGAAAAGTTATTGACTCAAGTATAAGCCTAGGGTGGGAAATGCAGCAGCTACCGGTAAATTTCAAAAATAAAAATAGATACCAATAATGTTTTTGAATATTTATTTCAAAGAAAAACAGTAAACTAGCGGTGTATTCAATGAAATACTTCACTCACCTCATGATGCTGATGTCCCGCTGTGATGATGATGTCCCGTGCAGCCGCGGGAGCGATGTCCCGCCTCCTATGACACACGGCACAGTGATTCCTATCATTGGATCACTGTACCAGAGGAGGTGGGACATCGCTATGTGGCTGCTTGCCATAACAAGGAGGAGGTGGGACATCGTTGCAGAGCGGCAGGAGGGGGAGGAAGGGGAATCGTAAGACAGCCCTGCATTACATTAGAACGTGAGGAGGGGGGATGGTGCGGTGCGCGCTGCGCGGCAAACTGACACAGAGGGAGGGGAAACTCACAGGGGCACTGGGCCATTCACGAGTGTCACCCAGCGGCATGGCCCCGCCCCTTTTTCTCCTCCATTTCGGGCAAATTTTTCACTGACTCGAGTATAAGCCGAGGCGGCTTTTTTCAGCCCAAAAAGTGGGCTGAAAAACTAGGCTTATACTCGAGTATATACAGTACCCATCTGTTACTCCTCCCACGCCTTTCTTCTAAACATGCAGTTCAGGTAAGTCAAACTGCCATTCCCTTCATCAGGAAGAAAACTATATGTTAAAGCTACACCATTTCTTCAGAGATATAGGTTTTCTTCCTGTTTTTAACAGTCCCTTACACATTTATGAAGTAGCTTACAATTGGTTTTATGAATTTTAAAATAAAGCTGTGCCTGAAAAGAAATTGCAAGTTAACCAAACTTTTTTTTATCTTTCTTCAACCTGCATATGAACAGATTTATTTGAATTTCAAAACTTGCTTCACAGGTTGCACTAAGCTATTTTTGTTTCAAACATATTTATTAAATAGGCCACAATTCAAACATCATACTAAGCACCAGTGCTCGTTTCAAAATCACAATCAGTGGGTTCTCATAAGGAAGTGTTAAGAAGCTTAAACATGACGACCTAGCATGGGATAGTGGCTCAAAGACTAAAGTAGGATAGGGAACTCAGGTTCTTCACTTTCAGCCACTAAAGTTCACTGGGTGTCTTGGGACCACTTACAGTGTTTCAATACTCCAGTGCATTGGGAAGCGGGGTAGATTGAAGGAAAAAGTGCCGTGTAATCTTGAAGAAAGGTGGGATATATATCAGATAAATAAAATACAATTGCAATTCAACTTTGATTTCAAGTGTATGGACCAAGTTGCTTCAATAAGAAACCTTCAGCACCTGCATAAAAGTTAATCAAAGTCTAAATCTATTTGAAGGCATCTACTTAATCTGTCACTTTGAATCAATTCAGCAATTCAGTTCAAAGTTTTGAAAAGATAACTTGATCCAATTGCTTACACAAAGTCCTACCTAACATACTGTAATGGTATGTATGAATGATCTTGGAGAGACAGGAAGAAGAGCTTAGACTAGGTAAGGATCAGATAAGAGGTAGCTCCGTCAGTAAAGGGGATGTATGTATGGCAAACATCTCAGAAGGAGTGCTCCTTAATTTCTTACATTGTAAAGGTGAGGGGGGGAGATATATATTTTCAGACTTGAAAGATTCACTTAATATAACTTTATAATAAAGTTGGAACAAGAATTTCTGGGTGTGTTTCTCATCTGGACTATCTCCGAAGGCTGACCCCATATGAAACCAAAAGGAAACATACCATTGCTTAATGCAATGTGATAGCTCAACCACAGAATAAGGAAAGTATCAGAGAATGCACGTAATATTTTAAAGTGAAGCTCAGTGAGAATTGAAATATAAAATCTATAAATGTGAAAGAAGTTTGCCATACAGAAAAGAAGTTGTTAATAAGCTTAATTGTTGTTTGTCTAATGTCTTTCTGAAATGTAATTTCTTCTGCCCCCACTGACTGCATTCTTCAAGTGGTAATAAAATACCTAGCCAATGCTCGCCCATCTACTGGTCTCCTCAGAAATGAACCTAACTCAGGGGCATCCATTGAATTTACCTCTTTTATAAAAAAAAAAAAAGTCAAGAGCAGCACTGTGCCATAAACTCCATCTCTTTAATACATGCACATATTGTGTAGAAAAAGGTTAACTGCATTACTTTGGCCCCATGCATTTTTTGTCATTTCTTCCATGTGACTTTACACTAATGCCATGGCCTCCATCTCCAAGGTATGACCATTGGAGTTGGTATGCTCTGAAAGATATTCTGAAACTGTCATCTCAGGATGCCTCAGTCAAGGACTCTAGTGGGCACTTAATTTACCCAAGCTCAAACCCAATAAGAACCCTTCAATATTAATTCTAATCACTTGTCAGAAAATACTTCTTTGCCCTTTTGGGAGGTTTATATAGTTTCATCATGTAGATCCTCAAAAATCATAATAATAACCACCCACTGAAAGCTTCAGCCACCTATATTTGACCTTACAGATAACTAATAACACCCTAAATAAATGGAGAGGAATACTTTATTGTAGATCAGATGCCAATAGGTAGAAGAACAAGTAGTAGCATAGCTGTGCGCTTGACTAACTTAAAATCTGAATATGATTTCGAAAGATACATAGAAGTTTTTGAAAGCTGATAATAACTATTCATATTTGAATAGGAGAATGTGCTTGACAAAATTCCACATTGATAATTATCTAAAGCACAACTAGAAAACAAATTACCTCCTGCATGGTTGCACCGCAGTAGTATTAAGATTAAAAGTCTTCTTGAAATTGTACAGACTGAAAACTCTGTCATTTAAGCTATCTAATTCAATGCAGCCTTCATAATGTGGATAGTCCAGTAGACTCGGAGGCTGTAAGAATAAGAACAGTCTTTAAAAAAATATAGCAGCAAATGATAAAATGGGCACAGAACTTTGGCTATAATATTGAATTAGAAAAATGGGAAAAATTTGGGGGAATAAACTTTAAAATGACACTATCAGTTGCATATAAGGAAAACCAGTACAAAATATTTTACAGATGGCACCTGGCACCAACAAGGTTAGCTAAAATCTTAACAAATACCTCCCCAAAATGTTGGAAATGCGAATCAATACACGGAACATATTACCATTTATGGTGGACCTGTGAGGAGGCTAAAATTTTTTGGAAAAGGATCAAAAATTGGCTGGAGGCAATAACAGGGGTTAAAATAGAATGGAAACCTGAAGTTTTTTTTATTAGGAATAATGTCTGCGAAATACAAAAAAGAAATCCAATATCTAATACTACAGCGGCAAGGATTGCCTTTACCCAGAAATGGAAAAACAAATTAATTCCAAGCGAAGATGAAATAATAAAAAAGCAAATTTCAATAATGCTCAGTACAGTATAAACATAGAAATTGCAATTGTCATGAGATTCTGTGACCTTTGATACATTTTCATTATTGCATTATACAGACCCAACCATTACAATTACATTCAGAATTCCATATCCTTAACATTCTAATTCTTAATTAAAAGAACTTTAAAAGAAAGGTTTTGACTTTTAAGATTGCAAAAATAACTTTGAATATTTGGTATTTACTGATTCACTGAATGTTGGCCCTAATAATTAAAAATCTCACTTTCACATAACATTTCTCAATTTCTCCAGTCTATTTTGAAGTCAACCATGCAGTTATACTCATTCTTCAGAATAAAGAAAACAGGCAGAGAAAATCTTGAGACAAGTGGTGTTTACTCTTCAGCTGATCAATAAATATGCAAAATCAATTATCCCATCAGTGTCCCATCTAAAACTACTGCAACAAAACCCTGTCACTCTGTAATGCAAAAAGAAAAAAAAATAGATTGTGGGCAGAAAGATCTAGAACAGTGATGGTGAACCTTTTATCCACCAAGTGCCCAAACTGCGCATGCGCATGCCCAAATGAAAAGACGTGCGTGCGCACAAACATGCACAAGTGCAAACATGCGCCTGTGCAAACATGTGCACTGCATGCACATATTTGCATGCATAGCAGAGACCCAAAGATCAGCTGGCCGGCAGGAGGTGGGGCATCCCAACACCAGCAGCATGGCAAGAGATGAGATCTTTTTGCTTTGTGAGCTTTTGTTTTGTTGTTTGCAGGGAAAAAGAAGCTCACAAAAGAAGCGCCACAGAGATCTGACCTGGGGTGATGGCACTCATGCCAGCAGAGAGGGCTCTGCGTGCCACCTCTAGCACGTGTGCCATAGGTTTGCCATCACAGAAATAGATAATTTTAGGTTGATCAGATTAAATTTTCTTTGAAAAGATTGAAGTTAAATATTGGTGGAAAACTGGTAATTTATTAGCACATTATTTAAAACAAGAGAAACACAAAATGTAATCTAATTAATTTACACTTTCTCACTTGTATTTTAATATAAAATAAGTAATTTTATGAATTTTATGATACAGTAGATCAACAGCAAATGAATAATATTTTGAGTGAATTTGATATTCAATTGTTACCACAGGATTGTGCAAGGGTTTTGAAAGCAGCTTTGGAACTTAAAAAATATTTGAGACAATTCAGCTGATGAAAAGCAGAAAGCCTCCAGCCTAGATGGTTTCCTTATTAAATGGTATAAATATTTTATCATTCTTTTGAGCCCAGTATTATAAGAGGTTTATACTAAATAATTTACATATGATTAATTGCCTTTATCTTTTTATGAGGCTTATATAAAGTGAATTTAAAATCAGGTAAAGGTTCTAAATTCTATGGAAAGGTATAAACCCATATCATTAATTAAGGTAGACACTATTAACTGTTTTGTTGGCTAGATCATTGCAGTGAGTGTTATCATACATAATTTATCCATCTCAGTCCAGATTTATTAAAACTAGACATCAGACAATTTACATTTATTAATAGATTTTGGACATAGCTCAAGAAGTATTAAATTCTGTTCTATTAAAATCTTTAGAAGCTGAAAAGCTTTTGAAATGTTTCAGATTACTTTTCTAAAGCAAGTTGCATGTGGATGTGGATTTCCACCTTCTTTCATTATATGGATTGCAATTATATTTGAGAGCCAGTTTGGTGTACTGGTTATAGGCTAGAAACAGGAGACCATGAGTTAAAATCCTATTTTAGGCATGAAGCCAGTTTGAAGCCTATCTCTTAACAACCTAGAACCGTGATGGCGAATCTATGGCATGTGTGCCACAGGTGGCAGACAGCGCCCTCTCTGTGGGCACGCGAGTCATCTCCCTAGTTCAGCTCCACCATACATGCACATGCACCTCCTGCCGACCAGCTGGTCATCAAGTCTCTGCCATACAGGGGCAGGGTGCATGCGGAGGGGCATGCTCGAATGCACAGGGATGGGGGCATGTGCCTCCGTGGGGCCAGAGCGCATGCAGGGTGTGCATGCGCATGGCATTTTGAGGGTTCAGGTGCACACACACATGCATGCTTTGGGACTCAGTCCAGAAAAGGTTAGCCATCACTGACCTACAAGAAGGCAACGATCCCAAGCCACTTCAAAAATGTGGCCCAGAAAACTCTCTGAATGTTTTATGTTCAATTTTACTCCAAAGTTAGATGGCACTATTTTACTTGAAAGTATGCAGGATCTGGAATAGTAACTTTAAATCAAATATTTTATAATTATTATTTTAAGGAATTTCAGTGGTTTCAGATAGACTTTTGTTTTGGCCTAATACACCATATTGGGAAAATAATCAGCTGAAGCATATCTTAAATAGTTTCTTGAGGTGCTTCAAAGAAACTGGTGTTTTTGATGAATTCTGTTTCTGAAACCAAATTGGTTTTATATTTATATTAAAAATATTAAATGTCATAGGTTTGACAAATCTATAAATTCTTTTAATCTTTTTCTATAACTCCAAAAGTCAAACAAATCATGGAAGCTGACTAATTTTTTCCATTTTCAGAATTTTGCTTCTTTGTTTCAAAGCTGGATAATGCTTGACACAGAATTCGACCAAAAATAAACTACAACATAACCTCTCAAGGCATATACTGCAGTGGAGATTTTATTTCCAAGTACTTTTTTGTAAGAATACTATGATAAAATTATGAGAAATGTCATCTATTGGATTATAAAAAATAATGATTTATTTTTTCTAATATTTGCATAAGACATAAAGCTATTACCGTAAATTCTGGTGGATATCCTCCCACATAGAAGACCACTTTGTCAGGATCCAAGTTAAGAAGAGTGTTACTATTCCTACTGAGATCTTTGGCTGACAAATCTGAGGGTGCAGCATGCTTGTATGCTAATTCTGCATACTGGTAAATTCTAGAGAAGAAGAAAAATGCATACAATTGAAAGTCTTCCAATATGAGTGCAAAATAATTGGAAAGGATCTATTTTAAGGGTCCATACCTCTTAAATGTGACCTGATCCAAAGCTATATCCTTAGTGGTTTTCTCATTCAATTTTTCCTTCACTCGTATTTCATTTTTGGAGCCTCCTAAGTTATAGGCACAAATAAGATGACCACCACGAATAGCCATACCAATATAGTTGCTGGAACTCTGAACATGAAAGCTTAAGTTAATTCTTCAGACAACTGCTATATATTATATAACCTTTTTTTTTAATCATCAAATGTAATGCCTGCAAAGGAGGAGTATGCAAACAAGATCATCAGGGCAGGGACATGTTTTTAATTTTTCTGAGTCTGCTGAGATTCCAAAAATAAAAATAAAAAAATTCCCACATAAGCTTGTGTTCACCCCTGGAAACAAAGTTGCCTTAGAGATAAATCTAAATATTCAAGGAAATTGGATGGTACAAATCCTCCAAGGAACTCTGAATGGATGTTTATAATCCTCTAATTATCTGATAGAATATTCTAGTCCTCAAATTCAGGATTCTATAGGCTAAATCATTTCCACTGATATATAGTATAAGTATACATACATACACAAATGCACATATAGTAAACCCTGATTAACAGACTAATAAGTGAAGTGGTGCCTGTTTCAGCCAATGTCATTTAAAAGGTGAATCAGATTTATGTATGTCTAAAAGTTTTATAATGCCTTGGTAAGGCCACACTTGGAATACTGCATTCAGTTCTGGTCGCCACAATATAGAAAAGATGTGGAGACTCTGGAAAGAGTGCAGAGAAGAACAACAAAGATGATTAGGGGACTGGAGACTAAAACATATGAAGAACGGTTGCAGGAACTGGGTATGTTTAGTTTAAGAGAAAGAAGGACTAGGGGAGACATGATAGCAGTGTTCCAATATCTCAGGGGTTGCCACAAAGAAGAGGGAGTCAAACTATTCTTCAAGGCACCTGAGGGTATAACAAGAAGCAATGGGTGGAAACTAATCAAGGAGAGAAGCAACTTAGTACTAAGGAGAAATTTCCTGACAGTTAGAACAATTAATCAGTGGAACAGCTTGCCTCGAGAAGTTATGAATGCCCCAACACTGCAAGTCTTTAAGAGGATGTTGGAGAGCCATCTGTCTGAAATGGTATAGGGTTTCCTGCCTAGGCAGGGCGTTGGACTAGAAGACCTCCAAGGTCCCTTCCAACTCTGCTATTGTATTGTATATAGAAAACAGACAATGTTGAAAGCTTCACATGGAACAACAGGCTTAAAATATCTAAATGCTAAGAATCAATTAGAAGAATTATACTAGGATGGGTAATTAACACAAATAATTCATGACAGTACACATTTGATGCTTTTAGAAAGTAATTATGTGGGTCCTTTGACATAATGACAGGAGCTTGGCTCTATTTTTAGCTATAACTCCATTTATTTATTGCATTAAAGATACATTTGGAAGATAATTTTCACCATTATTCAAATAATAAATCCCAAACTGAAAATATCATGTAAATAATTTGTTGGGGTAGAGGAAGTCACAGAAAAATATGGGTATTAGGTAATATTTTAGATTGGTTTATTGTTTAGTGCCCTAAAACTGGTGAGACATAATAATTGATATACAAGCCGAAGAAAACCCTTACATAAACATGGGACTGATGTCTCAAGGCCTAGAATAAGGTAAATTCAAAAGAGTGGAAGGTTTAGGATTTTAAATCTGAGTTTACCAAATAAACATAGAGATTAATTTCTGCATTTTGCTGTAGACTGACATTTTGCTTACATATGATTTATTTTTTGACAGAGTGACTCCTTTTTTAAATTCTGGAACACCGTTATGTTGTTTTCAGTTTATGAACTTTCTATTGAACTAATCAATATTGATTACTATTTTTCATGTGATCTTCAAGGGTGTATTTAAACATTAAGCTTCATTATTTTCCATATGTAATATAATATTATTTATTGCTATTTTCCCTCTGTTTCTGATTTTTTTTCTTGTTTTTTTGCTGATTTTTTCCTTATCTTTTTTGGCATATTAAGGTTATATAATTTTTAAAATGCTATCTCAAATTAAACAGCAGTGAAGAAGGTACCTAGGGCCATGTTCAAAGATACAAATAAACTGTGCTTCCAGCTTATATATAACAGAACAATCCAAAAGAGGGCACTCTTCTTTATATTTCAAAGGGCTCTTAACTATCTCTTTTTGTGACTAATCCAAATATAGACTAGTACTATATATGATCAAGACTCAATTCAGAGCCTTTTGGGAGAATGAAGAGCTTTTAGAGATAACAGAATCCAATAATTTAAAGGTTCTGGATTGGGACCACTGCTGGTGAAAACATCAATGATAGTATTGTTACAGTCATGACGTTTTCCACAGGTGAAGACTTGGCCTCTGCAATAGACAGAACGCCTCCCTTTACCTCAAATTTATTCAGTTACGGTTTTTTTTTAAAAAAAAGGTTTAGACTTGAAATTTTAAAAATGAATAAATTACAGTAAAATAAAATATATTTTGGTGATAGATTTATGATTTTTCAATAATGGCTTGGTAAGAAACAGTCAACACTTACATCTTTGTTACCCAGATACATGACAAACATGTTGCGTGTTTGTGTCATGTCTTCCTTTTTATTAGGCCTTTGTAGAAGGAAAGAAAGGGAAGTATAACCCTTCAGATCATCCAGGATATCAGGAAGTCGAACTTCAACTCCCGATTTGCCGTTGAATTTCATAGGGATGGCCACCTAAATAAGGTTTGTAAGTAATTACAAACTTAGTTAGGAAGCAAAGCAAAGCTTCAACTTACACACATTTCAACAAGTATATCATTCTTAAACAATTCAACCAACTTGGACTTAAACAGTTTTTTGAATATTACTCTTATCCCCATTGGCTTGACCTATGTAGACATCCAAAATAAAACACTTTTGAGAAAGGATGCATAAAAATATTTTGATAAGTATGTGAGAATAATTTTTTAAAAGGAAGCAAGGAATTTTTTGCCACGCACCTTATTTGCAGCATCCCTGGCTTGCTGGATGAGCTCCCTGATGCGATTTATATTCTCAGTTAGATTGCTTGTTGATATGACTTGTTGATTGATATTTGTAATCTTGTTAAACAGATCTGGGAGCATGCTTGTTAAATTATTTACTGTTGAAAGCATTTTAAAATGAAGGAGAAATGTAGGACATTACATATCAAATTTCAGATTGCCAATTTATAGACATAATTATTACAATTATGACTAAAGCCTAAAGGAACCGGGAAATTAATTTTTAGTTATTAACAATATACTAGTTTAATTACTTGCTAATTATAAGTCCTGAGTGGGTACAGAAATGGAAAATTATAACTGACCAGCTTGCCATGCCCTATTTTGTTTTCAAGAACACAAACTAGAAGAAATAGCTACAACTGTTAAGCTTAAAAATATGAACAGTCTTTTCCAGTCTTTCACATCCTCCAAATGTCTTGAACTACAAAAATTATTCACCCATACCCAACATTCAAGGTGAAGAATTCGAGATTTGTCTAAACAACCACTGGGAAATATACTTATAAGTTTGGAGAAAACATGACTAGTATTGTACTATAAGCCCAATAATCACTATAGCTCTCTAACAGTGTTCTACAACAGAAAGGGGAACTTTCCCTATATCTAAAATGAGGCTGTTGCAGGAAGTGATAGTCCTGTGTAGATTTGCTTCACCATATAAACTTGCTTCAATTTAACAAGTTAAACCTACTTGTGATCTGTTAAACCTAAACCTATCACTACAATAAGTTAAACTTGATATCTGAAATCATTACAAGTGGTGTTCCCAACTGCTTCAACCCAATGATTATGCCCGTAAAATGGAGCAAGGGGATTCAAGCATTTTTGCTACTGCTTAGATTTGATCAAAGTATCTAAAATCAGATATCCAAGAGCTGCCTTCCATATATCTATGCTATGTAGGTTTTGACAGGTGTTACTATGCAATTTCTTAGGTCATAGACCTAAATTATCTGGTTTTGACTTTTCCAGAAAATTCTCCACAAAGTTTGGTTCCATATGACTCAAAAGACATATCAACAATTGACCTTTTTCAGAAAATATATCATAAGAAAACTCTGACATTAATTTAAAAATATATTAAGGAATCCATGTAAAAGAAAAAAGCTACCTGAATGGCTTGCTTCTCTCAAAGCCTTGTTGAAATCAGTAATCTGTACATTTTCATAAGTGTTTTTTATGTTCTCAACTCCAGCTTTAATTGGCTCCAGTTCACTGAGTACATTTGTAGTAATATTGTTGGCATTCTTAATCATGGTATTTGCAGTTGTGATTAAACTCTCTGTATTATCTAGTAGGCAAATAAAGTGGCATATACATTCAGGATAACATTTATTTGTCTTTTAAGATACAAAATATGTAAAATGCTCTCTACTGAAATATATGAGACTTATATTCTGCACTATTGTAGGTAAATATATAATTTGTATACAATTTTTTGTTTCTTTTCTTCCACTTAATGCTTTTTAAATAAAAAATATAAGGGTACAATAAATTCAATAAAATGTACATTAGTAAAAAGCCACATCATCTTACTTACCTCTCTCTATTCCCTGGAGGTTATTTTGGAACTCACTAAGATCTCCCCGTATTGCAGTTTTTTTCCGTTCGGCTTCCTGAAGCTTGTTCTTCATATCATCAAGTGCTGGACTGAGATCTATAAAATAATCCACTATAAATCATCCTGACAATTATGGATTGCCCTCACTTTATTACTAACTAGCTGATGACCCAGCATTGCCCAGATATTTATAGACGTTTGTCTGACAGGGAGCCATTGAGAGGGGCCTTTCTTCCCCCTACTCCCATGCCTATCAAGCCTGCCCTCTCCCTTCCCCCTCCCATGTGCTCCTCTTTCCCACCCTGTCTATGATCCTGGCACATTGCCTCAAATCCATCAGGCGCTTCCAATTGATTCACTGGAGGACAAACGTCACAGTTGGCTTTCCAGAGGAATCAGCGAAGGAACTGACATCACAAACAATTGCTGCTCTAGGACGTTGCACTTGCTCTGCTTAACAGCCCAGGCTCTCCCTATTCCCTCCCATGACATCACAAACAATTGCCCTTTGCTTGATTTGAAGTGGAGACATCAGAAATAACTAAAATACAGCAACCAGCCCATTGTAGCCCCCACCTCATTGTGGAGGAAGAAGAGGTGAGGAGCATTCTGAGGGCTGTGAACCCTAGAAAGGCTGCTGGTCCTGACGGTATCTTTGGCCAAGTGCCTAAAAGATTGTGCTGATCAGTTAGCTGGAGTCTTTACCAGAATCTTCAATCAGTCTTTTTTCCCAGTCCACTATTCCACCTTGTTTAAAGGATTCCACCATTGTTCCGCTGCCAAAGAAGTTCCCTATCAATAACTTCAACGATTAAAGACTAGTGGCAATCACTCCTATCATCATGAAATGTTTTGACAAATTGATCTGCTGGCACATCATTTCTGGTCTTTTGCATACATTTGCTAAACACTAGTTTGCATACAGAAGAAATAGATCTACAGAGGACGCTATAGCCATCATTCTTCACACTACTCTGACTCATCTGGAACAATGGGGGGGGATTATGTGAGGATACTTTTTGTAGATTTTAGCTCTGCATTTAACACAATACTTCCACATAGACTAGTGTCTAAACTTATGGATCTTGGGCTTTCTTATTCAATCTGCCTTTGGATTATGGATTTCCTGTCTGGCCGCTCTCAGAGGGTCAGATTAGGTAATCATATCTCTTCAGCCTTTATTTTTAACACTAGTACACCCTAGGGTGGTGTGTTGGGTCCCTTACTCTATACTCTTTATGTGCATGACTGCATTTCCACTCACACTGGTGGGACTAATATCTGGGGGGGGGGGATGAGTCTACCTAACAAGATGAGGTGGACTGGTTGCTTTTGTGGTGTAGAGACAATAACTTGGTTCTTAATACCAATAAGACCAAGGAGCTTATAGTAGACTACAGAAGGAATAGATCAGACATCCAGCCCTTGCTTATCAATGGAGACTGAGTGGAGCAAGTGGCCAGTTTTAAGTTTCTGGGTGTTATCATAAAAGAGGAACTGACCTGGGGCACTCACATTGCAGCATTGGTCAAAAGGACCCAGCAGAGATTATACTACCTGAGACTTCTCAGGAAACAACAACTGAATGAAAAACTGCTGGTGACCTTCTATCACTGCATCATAGAGAGTATTTTAACTTACTGCATCTGTGGTTTGCCAATTGCACAATGGCAGATAGGACAGAACTCCAGAGGGTTAATGTCATTGCCCAGAGGATTATTGGTTGTCCTCTCCCCTCTTTATACCTCCCACTGCCTTAAGAAAGTTCAAAACATTCTTAAAGATCCATCTCATCCTGGACACCCTTTTTTTTAACTATTACCATCTGGCAGATGGTACAGGATAATAAAAACAAGGACAAATAGGCTAAAAAACAGCTTAAATCCCAGGGCAGTAACTATATTGAATTCTATGGTATAGTACAATGTTGGGTGTTCAATTTCAATTATATAGAAAGTAAAGGATATATGTTTGTGCTTTTATTTTTATAGTTATAATGTACACTGAAGACAGCATTTAATTTTGTTGTACTATGTGCAATGACAATAAAGTACACTAAATGGTAAAGGGTCTGCTGCTTGAGCAGGCAGCTGGACTAGAGGACCTTCCAGCTCTATTCTATTCCAAATATGACTTTGGTTTGAGCATTTTAGAAATATCAGAGCACCTTTCCCAGATAATTTACAATTACTGGTAATCAGGGACGTGCAGTCACTAGAGGCAGGGGAGGCGTGGCCTCACCAGTCATGAGGAAAAGGAAAGAATTTTAAAGAATTTTTTAAAAATAATTAAAGCCAAGGTAGTTGCTACCAGATTCACAGTGACTTGGAACAGTGCTTTGTGTTAACCATAGGGGCCTCCTGTGCATAAGGAATTTTTCACCTTTTAAGAGTTAACCAAGGGTTAAAATGCGAAGAATTCCTTATGCAAATGAGGCACGTATTCTCTCGCCTGCTGTAGAGGGCATTTTTAGAGGCTTTTTAGAGTTCTCTGGGAGCAACTAGCTCAGTCTGACTCAGAGCTCTGGCCTTTCATGAGGGGAGGGCAGGGCAGGCAGAAGCAAAGTTGAAATCGTCTCTGAAACAGCTGGAAAAGGTGCTTGTGTGGGGAGGGGGGAGGAATTCAAAAAGTTTGATCGGAAGGCAGCAGGGGAAGGGGGGGTATGGCAGAGGAGCTGCTTTCAAGCCTTTGGAAAATATATCCAATCCAACTTCTGTGTTTGTGTTTGTGTTTGTGTTTGTGTTTTTTTGAGAGTGAGTGAGGGATTCAATTTCTCTGTGTGCGTGTGTCTGTTTGAGAGAGGGGGGAGGGAGGGAGAGAGGGAGGAAGGAGGGGGAGGGAGAAGAAAAAAAATGGGAAAACTTATTTTGCAAGGGGGGAAAAATGCTGTCACTTTAAATCAGAACTGAGCATGCCTGGCTGTGGAATTCTGGGAGTTGAAGTCCACAAGTCTAAAAAGTGCCTCACCAGCCCTAAAGCTGACCGCACGTCACTGCTGGTAATCAATGGAAGGAATCCAGGTCAAACAATTCTGGAAGTTGAAGTCCATACTTCTTAATGTTGCCAAGACTGTGAAACGCTGATACAAGAGGAAGAAACCACTGGATTATATAGCCTCCCTTCTCTCACACACAGCTTTTACTAGGTTGAGTTTTGTAAGGTCTGTTTCTCTAAAACTCATTCTATTGAAAGGCCATCTTAAAACAAAGAAAAACATTTTATGTTTATCAAAACAAAGAAAAGCACTTTCACTACCAACTGCCATACTCGTTATCAAATGTAGTGACTGTGAACTATGATGTGAAAACTTCCGATTTCCGAAAAGGAGCCAGACAGTGATAAATATGTTATAACATAGCTTTTAACAGGGTCAGGTCTGAAGCAATAGTACAGAGTGAAACCCTAAAGTTTTTTATCATGTTTTGTAACACTTGCAATGTATGATGTGCTGATGATACCTTGCAATGTCTTCTGTGTTTCTCGTGCTTTGTTTAACACTTTTCCACTGTTGGTTTTAAGTCTTTCAGCCATTCCAGGTATATCTTTTTCATCCACTGTCTGAAAATGAAGCATTGCCAGGTAAGAGGTTTGTACAGCAAAAGAAGTGCAATTTCATAATCCAAGCCAGCAGTAGCAGAATTGCTGTAACTGTTTTGTGTGACTTCAGAACTAGAGGTTGGTGCAAAATGAAGCAGGTGGCAAAAGGGGGGGGGGGCAGAACAGAGCAATATGCTCCAGAAACAGAGCTCTTACGATAAAAATAAATTTATTTTGAAGTTTATTTATCTCAGTAGGCAAAATCTCTCTCTTATCTATCACATTTGAAAGAACTTCCCTAGGAGAGAACACAATGCTTACGTATCTCTACTTCTATCTGACCAGAACCCTGATAAGTCTTTTCAGGCCTCCTGATGTTGTGCTACCATTTGTTCTATTCATCCTACCTATGACTGAAGAGTGCTATAAATTTTGGTGATTGTCTATCTGACCAGAACCCTGATAAGTCTTTTCTCTCTCTCATATTGCTATTTTGTTTTTTAAAAATGTGCATCTCTCATAAATCACCTGGCAATCAAAGATGTTTCTAGTGTTTCCTATAAAAGCTATCATATAGCAATTATTTTTCCTTAAGAATTTGTTTGTAAGAAGAAAAAAAACATGGGAATTACACCTCGGAATTAGAGCCAGGTGGCACAGTGGTTAGAGTGCAGCACCGCAGGCTGCTTCAGCTGACTGCTAGGTGCAGTTCGGCAGTTCAAATCTCACTGGCTCAAGGTTGACTCAGCTTTCCATCCTTCCGAGGTGGGTAAAATGAGAACCCAGATTGTTGGGGCAATATGCTGACTCTGTAAACCACTTAGAGAGGGATGTAAAAGCACTATAAAGCAGTATATGTCTAGGTGGTATTGCTATTGCTAATTACAAATGTAAATTAATGCTATCTTTTTCCCCAATAAATTTCATTTGAAGCAGAGTAATTATCTGGAAATCGAGATGGTACGTAGCTGGTAAAGCCAAGACAAAAATTAATTAAACAGCACTCTGATGAGAACAACTACATAAAGCTAATATTTTTGGTCTCTAATCATTTCTCCCAAGAGTCACATTGAAAATTACAATTTAGTCCAACTTTGAGAGATCTCTAGAAACTGCATTCCAGGTTTCTATAAGCTATGTAAGATCTTAAGGCCCGCCTCAATCTGTTACTGTCCTACAAGTGCAATAGATCACATGTTAAGTTTGTTTATTTTTCTACTGGGAAGGAGGAGGGTGGTCTGAAAGTAGTTCTACATCCATTACCTTGTCAAAATCAGACCAGATCTTCCTTGGAGATTTAGGTTTACAGTGACTATTCTTTTCTAGACATAAAAGATCAATTAAAATAGCACATTAAGTTGCATTCAGATGAGTTCTAGGGGTCTTCTTATAGTTTGGTTGGTACTCCTTTACAGAATTAGCTTTTGCTAAGATTGCTCTTTAGCATCTTCTCCTGCAGTGTAGAACATGTTCAGCCTCTTTGCATACATCTTACATTAAGGCAGGGAGGTCATTAAAGACAACTAAAATCTTGTCTTCAGAATTTATACAGACAGGCTACGTTTAGCCTTCCCAAACAATGCTGACATCCCAGATCTACTTCTTTTGTTAAATGTATTTGTATTTAAAAAAAATAAAGCAATTCTATATGATGTGCATTTAGAATACTCTTACCGATAAAGCTGAATCTGCTGCACTTGATGCTTTGTTGGCTGCTGCTTCTGCTGCTCGAATAATATCAGAAATATTCTCAAAAGCACTAGCAGCTCCCACAGTACAGGTCACTAACTCATTCTTGCTGGCATTCCTCTTGAGTCTGTGGAGAGGGGGAAAATATAGTGCAGGTATCAAGAAAATTATAATACTTCATCTGATATTTTGGCTTTCAGAAAGAAAGAAGGAAAGGAAGGAAGGAAGAAAGAGAAGGGGAGGAAGAAAAGGGATGGATGGTCTAGCATTATACAACTGTATTAAACACAGCATATTTTGTATGATAAGTTAATTTGAAATATTGCCATTTAAAGAAGAGACCATCACCAATAGAAGTGTATATGAAATAAAAATGAATCTATTCAAGAAATAGATTTTAAAAATGGGAATGTGTATAATTTCATCACCAATTATATTTTTGGAGGTTGGATGGGATTAATTCTGAGAAGGCATAGCCTAAACCACTATTTTTAAAGAGTAGTTCAAGAACCCCTGGGAGGCCCTCAAAAGCTTAGGGATCTGCAGAATCAATATTATTAGCCAAATATTGAAAATATTTGCAGAAAATTAAAACAATCTTACTCATTTCATTATTAATTTGTTTAAAATATTATTTTCTTCATTAAAATATTTTATTTATGTTAATATGCATTGGGCTTTATATTGTTATTTTTACATGATTCAAAGAATAAATATTCTAAGAAGGTGGCAACATCATCACTGAGTATGCAGCATTTGGCACAACTTAATTGTTCCTTCCAGCATCTTAAATGGCATTCATTTCTGCAATACAGTACAGCACTCTCCCCATTCCTCTTAAATCAGTTTCAGCATAACTATATAGTTTGCCTTTCCACCAGAAGGGAACCATTCATGTCCAATGTATAAAACACTTCAAGCAAGGAATAAACCATTCTAAAACAATTAATTTACAAAAGTGAAGACATACTCATCCAACTTTCTTGCCAGGTCTTGTAAAGAGTTGGCATGCATTTCTGCTTTCACTACCAAAGGTTCCTTACTGGAAGATAAGAATTGGCTCTTCAGTTTTTCATCCAGATCTTTCTTTGCTCCATCCAAATTGGCAGCTAGGCTTTCATATTCCTGGAATTAGAAGAGAATTTTATGCATGGTGACTAAGATGCATAACATATCTATAAGAAATAAGTGGCAAGCTTTTGTTTGTTTTAATTTCTTACATAAACCCCAATGGCTGCGCTTTTGAACACAACATGAAGATTACATACAGCAAATGAGCTAGAGATTCCCTTTTCATATGGGAGTAGTAACAGTTCCTATATTTTGCAAATAGTTACTACTATCTACAAAACCAAGTCATTATTGGTAGTATATTCTTATTTTATCATAATATGAATGTTATTTTCCTCTTTTCAGCCTTATAGAAACTTTAATTCTTTCAAATTTACCTCTTTACTCTTCTGGAACAATTCAAATATATTGTTTGTTTGAGACACTGATGCTTTAGCAGAATTCAGAAAATCCCTTATAGCACTCTGTTGGGTAGTCATCTCTTCTGTCTGTTTCTGATAGAAAAATAAAACAGTGATTCCTTTTATTAATGCAAAAGAAAGTTCTATAGCATAGTATAATTACAATTTATATCTTAATTTAAATATGATTTTATATACTGCCACAATCATACACAGACTCTTGGTAGCTCAAAACATAAAAAGAAAAAAAACAATAACAATAGAAATTTTATTTAAAAAAGCCAACAGACAAATCTAAACTCCAAACCAGCGGTCGGCAATCTTAAACACTCAAAGAGCCATTGGACCTGTTTCCCACAGAAAAGAAAACACTGGGAGTCACAAAACCCTCCCCATTCCTGATTATTTCCTGAATGGCCACAAAACTAGCATACGTAGTTGAATTAAACGTTCTGTTTTCTTCTGACACTTTTCTTTTCTTGGATTTATCCATGGTTGGCCTACCAGGGTCGAAAAGCTCAATAAATCGCATGCCAGCGGGTGCAGTTGTGACACATATTTTGAGTATTAGGGAGCCACAGCAGAGGGATGAAAGAACCATATGTGGCCCCAGAGCTGTGGGTTGCTGATTTTTGCTCCAAACGATTTGGTGTCAACTCCTAAATGCTTTCTATTAAAGCTTTGTTTCAAACAGCTTCTACCAGTACCGAGGCCAAACACATTTCTCATAGGAAGCCATTCCAGAGGACTGGGCCAACAATGGAAAAACAACTTCCTAAAAATAGTGAAGGGCCACCAGCTACTCTTCCAGTAGTTGGGAATGGTTAGAATCAATATGATTGGGATGAAAGTTGCTGGATAGATTCCAGAAGAGAAAAGCATTCAAAAGTACGAAATTCAGCCAATACCTAACTCATTGAGGATATAATATAACATTTTTTTAAAGGTGGAAAGATAGATCTGGTATAAAATAACAGTGACCATGGGGTGTGAAAGTGAAGGATTTTTCTTTTGAGCCATTTCCTAAAAACCTCTTCAGCAAATGAATCATCAAATTAAACAGAGGCATTATTCTGTGAAATATGGGAATTCTCAGAGCCTGGGAAAGAAGAGAGAGGTTTTCAAAATATGGCAGCTTAATAGAAGACAGATATTTCAGCCTTACTGCTTAAGCGAGATGTCAATCCATTTGTTAAAGATTCGGTGAGAAAGAAATTCAAACAGTTCATCAACACTCCACCTTAATGTACTTACTAATAAACTAGGATTGGTCTATACTTTTCTACTTAACTAAAACTTTGTAACTTTTCTTGACATTAAACCCGGTTAATGAGGATCTCCTTGATATTTTTTTCTTCCTTGGTCATATGCTGCTGTTAGGTGCTTGAACTACTGATCATCTGGGTCTATATGGCCCTGAAGGACTTGAAGGAAGTCCCTATTCTCCTCTAATGTCCACCCGCTTAGTACAATATTTATTTATGCTTTGTCTTTTTCCATGATGACATGAATATCAGGGGTGAAGCTCTGTACCTAATGTCTCCTGCCCTTCAAGGACAACTTTGTGGTTGAATTCTAATTCTGCCTCTAGATAAGTCCAGTGCCTCACCCTTTCTTGTCTGTTTTTAACAGGAAAGACCTCCCACTTGGTATTCTTCTTCTTCTCTGGTTAGCAACCAAGATCAAATGCTATTCTGAATGAAATCTACCTTGTATCCACTGCTGAAGAACTATTTCTTTTAATAAACAGTGATGAATATCTTAGGTATTTGGCATGGAAACAGAACATGAACTAACAATTTTTACATGTCCTGGTATGATTGGGTCAGTCATGGTATTTGCAGGACAAAAAGAATGAGCTGGGGCATGCCAGATGACTAAACTTTTGCTTAACCATTTCTTTTAGATAAACTGTGTTATAACATACTAAAAAAATAAAATAGCAAAAAAAATATCATAGGAGAAATCTAATTCACTGGGTTTTTTACAAAATTGCCTTGAGACAAGTTACAGATGTATTAATATTTGCAATAGTTTTTGCCAATTTTCCCCCCAAATTATGAAGCTTTCCCCATTTAATGCAGCATGCATAAAGATCCACAAGCCTAGATAAGTAAGTAGTTAGACAGTTAGATAGATTTACCTTAATCTCTTCCAAAAGACGTTCATTTTCTCCATTTAAGTTTTCAGCTAGCTTGGTTTGTTCCTTTGCCTCTCGCAAAGATTCACGAAGATCATTGAGCTTGGATTGATATTCATTTAGTGAATCTCTCACACTTTTAATGAGCCCTTGGTTGTTTGTGTTACGCTTTTCTAGTTCATTCCTTATTCGATCTAGCACTATACAGAATGAATAAAGCAAAACAGGAATGAATCAAATAACCTGTAAGCATTAGGTCCTTCAAGTCTTTTTGTCTCACATTCTTTCTATAAATCAATTTCTCATCATGAAATTATTTTTAGTTGGGTAGATCAGCTGGCCTAGTAAATGTAAATATAGATAGGAATTAGCCTGTATATTTTTATCTTTATGTTTCCAAACTTTCTGTAAAGATTATTTGACAGCAAAAGCTCAACTTAAGTCCTGAACTAGTTTCAAGCAGCAACAAAGTACAACATTATTAAAGTGACTATTGCCAGTTTTCTTCATTGTTATACTACAGCTTCCTTCACATCCATTACAAACTCGGTGAGCATTTCCAGATAAGGAAACAGTCTTTCTCCATCTAGTCCCACCTTAATGAATCCAATTGAGCCATTCTACCCAAACTATGTATAGTTTATAGCTCTTACAGTGTTGGGCTTTTCCTTTTTCCTTTTCTGCTTCTGTTAGCTGTTGGCCAAAATTGCGGTTTCTCATTTCATTGATCATTTGCTGAGCTTTCACTAGCTCTTTTGCAGAGTATTCTGTAGGAAAAGAGGATCCTTCTGTAGAAGTGCCATCTATCTGTCCCAAGAGAACTAAGACAAGAAAAACAGGATTTGAATAAGTAAGAGACTTTTACCATACCCTATTACAAAGATAAGTACTATATATTTAAAGTAGGAGTACAAACATGCACTCTTCAGGACAGCTGCAAATCACTCCAGAAGTCACATCAATTTGTAGTGATAGAACTGGGAAATTGTTAAATATATGAGAATTAACTATATTAATTATAATTGGGTTTTGTCTTGCTCTAACCACTTCTTGGACTAGACCCCTAGCAAACCAATCAAAATCAGATGAAATACAGAACTTGTAAGCAGACGCGCAACCCTCTTTTAAATTTAAAAGGTGCAACCCTCTTTTAAATTTAAAAGGTGCACTTTCCATTCAACGTACTATAAGTAAATTATTAATGACATCCTGATTTATCTCAGTGGATAGAAACTGCCAATGTACATGGGGCTTATCAAAACATTGCAGTCTTATCCACAACTTCTCAGAAGTAAAGTTAATTTAATTCAATGAGACTTATTCCTGAATACATGGCTCTAGAATAATAATATATCATCCTTGATAGATGTCCCAAATGGATATTCCCATCTCCTTTTTTTCTTCTATGAACAAGGTGTGACCTTTTTGCATATTAAGAGGACAACTGAACAAGTCAAACTCAAAACGTCTATGGATGTTATGGCTATCATGAAGGTGACAAATACATTCTTGGGGAAGGGAAATTGCCTCTTGTCTTAAAGCAAATGTTTGGGCTGTTTTAGACTACTATTCTCCAATATCCACATTATAGGGAAGTTTGTAGAGAAGGTGATAAGTTTGCAAGTATCTAGACAATTCTGAATAAAATGGATTGTCTAGATCATAACAGCTAGAATTCAGATCTGGGTATCATGGAAACTGCAATGGTCATCCTAGAGGATAATCTTTTAAAGGCCAGGGATGAGGGAATGAAACCCAACATTGATTGGGGTATCCTTCCAGGCCAAATGGAAGGGCTAAGGCAGTGATTGCTAATCTTTTCTGGAGCAGGTGCCCAAAGTGTGTGCATGCACGCATGAAGGCACGTGTGCGTACACAAACCCCCAAAATACAATGCACACATGGCCCCCATAAGCATCCCACTCCACACATATGCATGTGCCCACTTTCACATGCGCCCCCTGCACAGACCTGGCCCCCACACATATGCATACATGAGCCCTGCATGCGTGCTCGCCTACACATGCGCCCTGCGCTTGTGCAGCAGAGACCTGATGACCAGCTGGCCAGTAGGAGGCACGCATGCATGCACTGTGAAGCTGAACTAGGGCTACGCATATTCATAGAGAGGGTGCTGCGTGCCACCTGTGGCATGCGTGCCATAGGTTAGCCATCATGGGGCTAAGGGGCTCTCCTCCTTCCTGAGCAGCTACTTCCAGTTGGTGAGGGATAGAAATTGAGTGCTTGCACATTGTATTATAGGACATTGTAGAGCTCAGCTATTTCCCCTTATGAATTAACATTTACTTTAAACTGCTAGAAGATATCATTTGTCAACATAGGGTGACCTATCATCATTGGTAAAAAAATCCAGCTTTTCTGTGTGTCTCTACTTTCTACGGGACAGACAGGAGATGAAGATCCTAACCCAGTGCTTGGAAGTGGTTAGGAAATAGATGAGAGGAACAGACCCAGGTTGAATTCATACAAAGGCATAGTTGTAAGTTCTGAAATCAGATATATTCTACCTATACCCTACCTATTTGGGTGGGGGTCATACATATATGTACTGAGCTGGTTTGCAATCTGGAAGTTGTCCTGGATTTTTAGCTCCTTCTTGAACAGCATGTAAAGGACAAAACCATGAGACATTTTACCCTCTGATGCCCCAATTGCATCTTTTCCTCGATCAGGAGGCATTATGCATAAACGGTGGGGTTTTTTTTTTGCCTGCGTGAGATTTTAAATAACTTCAATTGTTGTGAATAGAAGCTGTTTTAAAATCTTATTACTGCAGAAACAATTACTGAGAAGGGCAGTAATAAACCTTTTTTTAAAATTAAGATTGACTTAAATCTGTTGCCACTACTACTGCAATAAGGTTTTTAAACAGCTTCCACTGATATAAACAGAAAATGGTTTAAAGCTGAAATGAAGTGTAAAGAAAGAAATGAAAGAAAACAAATTGAAACAGAGGCTATGGTGCTGGATAAATTAGCCAAAAATTAGTTTGATTCACAGGCTGATATAATTTCCCCATCCTTAATGTAAAAGAAAAGACATTGCTCTTACCATTAATATGGATGAGAATAGATTGGATCTTGGAAATTAAAGTTCTTCCTCTTTGATTAGTTTTACTAAAGTTATTTAAAAGATTCTGTGCTTTCTTGTAATTACCTTCAGCCTAAGAGTTAAAAGTTACATAACATTAGTAAAAGTTTAATTTAAAAGTATTGAATATTATTGATTATTTGGGTGTTTATGTAACACCCTATTTTATTAACACACATCTTCATAGTATAATTTGCTATTATAATAGGACTAATTTAACCAAAGGTTAAATTAGGCATTTTTTAGCTATTCATAAAAGAGGTGTTTTTTTTTTTATAAAATGCATTTATTGCATAAACTTTATCAGAATGATTAAACAGATATCACACAAGGATAAAGATACAAAAGCAAAGGAACAGATACTACTAATAAACATAAATAAACATTATGGAAAAATAAGTATTGATGACTTGTGAGAAATCTGATCACTCAAGATAGAAACCAAAGCTTTGGGGATAGGTGCAACAATGTATACTTTTTTGGGGAACACTGTGATGATCATCAAGTTTCTCGCTAACCGTGACAGAGAGAATGCCCCAAGTCAAACTCTTTTATAAATTTTATATGTCTCGTTGACATTGACAAGCAGAAATATAAAAGAAATGATACAATTACAGGTAGTCCTTGAGTTATAACAATTTATTCAGTGATTATTTGAATTAAGACTGCACTGAACAAATCTTGCTTATAGCCGGTCTTCGACTTACAACCAAAATTGAGCCTGGAATCTCAATTGCTGAGTGAAGTGGTCATTAAGGAAGATGTCACATGACTGCCCATGTAATTGCTTTGCTCAACGACTGCAGTCCTGGCACTCTGGTTGTGGTTATTAAATGATCATGAAGGTCATTAAACTGACAGACTACTAGATACAGAATGTGGGATCCCTCAGGGCAGGGAGAGATGCTGGAAGCTCCGCTTAAGAGCTGAAAATCCTCCCTGTTAAAATCCATGCAGGGTTTTCAGCTCCTGAGTGAGAGGATGTCGCACAGAGATCTTCCCCAACCACCTGAGGCACCTGCACTGCCTATCCTATTGTGTTGCCTCTCCACTCTCTGCTTGAATTTGGGGTCCTTCTCATCTCTAAGAGCTGGCTAAAAAATGCCTGTTAAAAGATGTCATTTCTTTTCCACAGATGGAAGGTAATACCTTCGGCAGGATGCAGTAACAGAACTCAGATCTTCTGGATCTGAGCTGCATTTCTCCACCTTGCACCAATATGGACACTAGGGTAACATTTTGCCATTTATTAAAGATACCTTGAGACATGTTCTTCAACATTTATTATTATAATTTTATACAAACTCTTCAAATCTCAAATATGATTAGTAAACAAATTTTTTATTTAAAAAAAAGCTGATAGCAATATGTAAAAGTTTTAAAACACTTACCTTTTCTTTCAGAGCATTAATATTTGATTAATGTGAGACAAACCTGTCTCCAGTTCATCTACCTTTGAGCTCTGAGTTTTAATAACAGAATGAGAGTGATTCAACAGACTCTGAAAATAAAGGCAAAACAAAATGGGAATCAGCAAACTGAATACATTCCAAATACAATTTGGAATTAGGAAAATATGGACAGAAAAGCGCTGGAATGAGACTTCATAAATTAGCTCCTACTGCCATTAATAGGTGAAGAGATGACTAAATCATAAGACAGACTTCAACAGAAAAATGTTACCTGGATGCCCTGAGACTGATAGCAAGGAGTAGCAAGGAGGGAACAAGAAATGTTAGAAATTCCATCTACAATAGGGCCAGAATAATGCATGGAAACTTAAGGATGCTAATTTCAATAGATTTAAAAATCTACCAAATTCTGGGTAGGACAATGAATACATACATACATACATACATACATACATACATACATACATACATACATACATTCTCCTACCCAGAATTTGGTAGAATATATATATTCTATATATAATTTGTGTGTGTGTGTGTGTGTGCGTGTATAATTGTATATATATACAATTTTCTGTGAAATGTTGCCTTGTTTATTTAAATTTATAGTATTTCTATTTCGATGGTAACTCAAAGGTTATGATTAACATTGCAATAAAATAAATGTCATAGCAATGTATTTAAAATTATCAGGAAAAACAGAACAATAAGATCTTAGCAAGAGCAGAGCCAAACATTTCTAACTTTCTTATTTAGCTTCAATTATTTAGAAAGGTCCTGCTTTGCTAAATCAAAACAGACAAAAGAATAGATCCCTTTACCTGAGGATATTCTAAAAGTGAAGGGCTGCAATCAAAAAGATCCTCTCCTTGTTTCCCCACCCTATCTTCAGAATACATGGCTAACATAAAAGTCCTTTCAAAGATGAAATAATTCAGAAGATGTTCGTATAGGAGAAGAGAGAGAAGATCAAAGACTTGACTCCCAATCATGCAGGGTCATTGGGAATTGTGCATGGAAAAGAATTTGCAGCTGGTATGACTATTCCCACAAGATATCACAGATGGTCATTTTAGCAGATGCCCCCCCACAACACTTTATTAAACTTGAAAAAAATATAAATAAGAAGGCAAAAACAAAAAAAGTTGAAGAGAGAAAAGGCGGACAGGAAAAAAGCAAAACTGCAGCCAAGAAGGGACAAAAACCTGTAGAAAAGAGTAACTTCCAAGTTTCTTTGGTATAGATAAAAGCATGGACTATAATGCTCCTTTGAACTATAGTAAAACATAGCACACAGTACAGTACTTCTATAGACATAAGAACTTCTAGTCATCAAATCCAAGGCTAAAAGTTCATTTATTTCCATTTCAAGCAAAATTTTAGCACTATGCTTTTGACAAACTAACCAGAAGAAGGCAATACTGCTCTACTGCTGCCAAGAATACGTATCCGTGGAGTCAGCAGAAGTTGTGCAGGAATTGGGCTGAGTTAAATTTTAAAGAAGGCTTCTAAGACAGATCCATGAATAATACATTCAAACAGTCTAATTCGAATTGGCTGCTAGGGTCTTTCTTATGAAGTGGCCTAAGAAAGAGTAATGGAATGGGTTTCATCAAATTCAGAACCATATTCCAGCCCCAAAAGAACTCTTAATATGACATTTCTTTTATTGAACTGTTTCTAGAGCATATTTCAGAAGTGTACTCAAGCCTCTGGAAAGTGAACCCAATCCCATGGAAAGCCAGTTTTTTTCGAGTTACCTCCAGTTGCTTGCTACGGACTTCCAGGTGCTTCATCTGGCCAGCAGTTGGGCACTAGTGTTGATACTTTGCATTTGAAATTCAATCACTCGAAGCTCACTTCCCATTGTACTCAAATCTCCAGCAACGTGATTACACAACTGCCACAAGCTAAACAAAAAAGAGCACACACAGAAGAGTTTAAAGTGTTACTTTTTGTATATTCAAAAAAGAATGGGTCTACTAAAAACAATTATGAGACAGAAATATATTTGTAGAAAATGTTATTTGTTACTAAAACCAATAACAAACTTTTGAAATGGTGTCATAAAACTATGTTTGTCATACAACTGAACTGCGTGTCTGCACTATTTTACCATTACAACCAACAATAAAGCCAAATATATGTAATCTTTGAAGCCATTCTTTGTATGTCTCTTGTCTATGTTCAACCTTTCCTAACTTGCTGCCCTCCAGATCTGTTGGATTACAACTTTTAGCATCCTCACCATTAACAGAGAGATTCTCTCTCACTACTGGGGATTTAGATAACTTGTTCTGAATAGGCTTATTTCCACAAGAAAATACCAAAATTGCTCTTTGTAATGTCTAAAAACTTAGCTCTTTATTAGTGCTATACGTATAAGCAAGCTTTAGAGACCAAATAAAGTTTATAACTTACAATTACAATCTTCATTTGGATCTATGTCTTTTGGTTCTTGGCTTATGCACTCTGGAAATTAAAAGAAAAAAAAGAGGAAAAATTAGAATTAGAGGATGCAACAATACAGGATGCGATGTTCTGAAATGTCAAAAAGATGATAGTGTTATTGATGCCCTCTTCACTCCATTGAAAGCTGCACATTGTTATGTAGATAAAAACATTGGAAGCCAGTTCCTAGAATCAATACTGTAAAATATTATTTACCTACTTTCTCTTTTCTTTATTTAATTACATGCCTCACATCTTACTCTCCAAAGTTGGAGACTTACAATAAAAATACATTAGAGAGGAAGTTGACAGGATCTTGTAGAGTTCTTTCCAAAGTTAAATTTACACATTGCTTTCTTGTCTTTCCTCAAATAATAGCTTAAGCTAATGCGAACAAATTATACCATATACTGGATCACACTCCTGAGCCCTTCAGAAATCCAAGGCATTAGTTACTAAATATCTTAGCAGGGAGGAAAACAAGGCAATTCACTTACTCCTGAATTCGTCCACTGATTTAACTTTTTGAGCTCAGAAACAAAAGATGTGGCATTAGAATACAAAAATGGTAAATGTAATCAAAACATTCACCAAAATAAACATATTTATGGTTCTTGGGATCACTACATTTAGCAGTATTTTGAGCTACTCCTGTACAACTCCTTCCCTTATTAATCAGGAAAGGGTTGGATTCATGCAAGTGTTCACACTGTGGCTGCCTCTCCTGCCAGCATAATTCCATTTTCACAAGAGGAGGGATACTGACCTCTAAAGGAACCGCGCTGTCAAAAGACTGCTGACTGCCAAGACTCCAAAAGACCTTTTCAAAACAGAGTCCTCTTCCTACACCCCAATTCAGTCCATAGCATACTACAGTGATAAGATACTACAAAATATAATACAGGTAGTCCTCGACTTCTGACTACAATTGATCCCATAATTTATGTTGCTAAGCAAGACATTTGTTAAGTGAGTTTTGCCCTATTTTATGACCATTCTTGCCACAGTTGTTAAGTGAATCACTGCAGTTGTTGAATGAGTAATGTGGTTGTTAAGTGAATCTGGCTTTCTCATTGACTTTGCTTGTCAGAAGGTTGCAAAAGGTGATCACAGGACCCCAGGACCCCTACAACCATCATAAATATGAACCAGTTGCCAAGCATCTAATTTTGGTCATGTGACCATAGGAATGCTGCAATGGTCATAAGTCACTTATTTGGTGCTGTTGTAACTCTGAATGGTCATTGAACAAACTGTTGTAAGTCAAGACTATCTGCATATGCAGCACAATTCTTATAGCTTATGATTTCTTCTGACTTTGAATATTACCTCATCTCATTAACTTCAACCTCCAAGCTATGGCAATTTGCAAGACAACCAAATACAAAATTCAAGGCAAATATTACTATTGAAGATTAAGTAGACCGGTTTTTCTCAACCTCAGTTACTTTAAGATGTCTGGACTTGAACTACCAGCTACCAAATTTCCCCAGCCAGGCTGAATACCGAAGTAGCCTATCACTTTTAATCACTTTTATCTCATGACACATAAAGTAGGGTGCCAATTAAATATGACATGTCATTGCCTAATAGGAACCAGAACATCCAAAGGTATGCAATTATAGATTTCAATAAGCTACTGCATGACCACAATTAAACCAAGGCTCAATACACCACAGCAAAACCACAATGACATCAGGATTTGCTCAAGTAACTGCATCGAGACTGAACTTGTTTTAGCAACTGTTAAGTTTAAGCAGCAGGGCAGCACTTTAAAATATGTTTGAAAAATATGTGCCCAGTTATATAATTCTAGTAGTTTACATAATGGAATTGGGAAAATAGCATTGCCTTTGAGACAGAAAGCCTCATAATATATTCAGATAAAACAGGTTTCCTTTCAAATGTGTCAAACATTTCAGAGACTAGAACTGAGAAATATGTGCAAGTCTCAAAACAAAAGTCGAATATGTGTCCTTGGCAAGTAAAAATTTGTTTAGACACAGGCCTGGCTATGTGTCCTTGGGCTCCCCTTTGGCTCTGGATGAGGAAAGATTCTTGTTGGTTTGGAAACAAGTTCTACTACTTCTTGTATATTACTTTTTATGATTCGGATTCTTTGGTTCATCTCCCTACTTTCTTGCTCATCTCTAACAGTTGCCCTTGACTCTGACTTGAAATGTTAAGTGCTCGTGCCTAATTAAAATTGGCCCCCAGTCTGATGTCTCCTCTGAGTAATACAGAGTGCATATAATGCATGCTGGGTAGCAAACCTCTGGCTTTCTAGATGTTGCTGAAATACAACATCCTACATAGAAATAAGCAGCACCAACCTGGCAAACTAATTCAAAATCAAGGTGCAAAGGACCAAACTCTCTAATACCTATATGTGTTAACTAGCAAGCACCAAGTAAGTAAGCCACAATCTGTAATGGTATGTGGGAATAACTTTAGGAGACTTGGCTTAGAGTCGCTGCCTAGGGAATGGTCATTACCCCATACCAATACAAACCGTAATAAAGGGATTCATTAAAGTGACATTATTATAATATTGTTGATAGACTATATTTTCATTTAGACAAAATTATGGTATATCTTTTTAGCCAATGTTTGGTATGCTTAAAATAATGCTTATTTTCTGTTATAATCCATTAATGATTTTTTTTCTTATACCAAACTTTGTTTTTCAGAAATGTCTAAACAAAACTATAGAGTCACATTATTGAAATTAACTGGAATGTTTAGATGAAGGGAATATCATAACTGATGCAATGCATACTCATATAATGCATTTAGAATTCCTTCAATTCTGCAAATAATTGTGTTGTTTAAAAAAACCACAATAGTTAGGCAATTTTACTTTTGGGAATTCAATTAAAGCCTTCAGCATCTTTCACTACTGGCCATGTTAGTTGAGGCTGCTAGAAGCTGTAGTTCAGTAATATATGATTATATTTCCCATGCCTATTGTTCAAGTTTATCTTCCTTGAAACTTCAAAACTATTAACATAAAATTGTATAGAAGAAATTCATAATTCATGTGGATATCTAAATTACCTAAATGCAATCAGCGATGAAAACTGTAGGATGTAGGACACATAAATCAGGATCATGCTGTTTAAACATTAACTAACACATTTAATTACTTCATTAAAACATAAATGTGTAAAACAGGTTTTTCAGATACAATGGAATTATAGCAGCAGCCAATGGATCTTGGGACTTATACTTCAACAACACCTGAAGAACTAGATTTTTCTCATCTTTATACTGTAGTAAGAATGAAGAGCTATAAACAGAGAATTGAAAATATAACTTTATTTGCACAGGAATCTTTCTAGTAGATTATATTCAATATTCTATGGTTTCCTTTTTGATATTCAGAAATATTTATGTCACTTTACATACCCCCAGTCAAGCGGTCACATTTTGTGAGCTGGCCATTCTCCAGACAATTACATTTTGACAGTATCTGTATTTCAGTGGATTTCCCAAATAACCAGGAGCACAGCTACAAAATAAATTAATGAACAAATAAAACTCATAACTGATATAAATCATCTGACAATGAAACAGTTTTACTGGCTTAAAAATCTGCATCACATCCATAAATTTAAACAATTTGTGTTACAATTGTCTAACTGACCAAACAAAGCAAAATTTAAGAATACAATTCACAATATATTTGGCTAAAGTAGAAAACAGATGCATTATGAACTGAATAAGGAAATAATTCTTAAGAAATAGCCGGTGGAAAAATTAGACTACATCCTAATTCTTTCCTAGTTTTTAAGAGATAGAGGAAGATCATAATTTTACATACAAACAGTGGTAGGTTCAGCTGAATGGGTAGTAGTTTGGCAGCTTGGGTTGCTGGAACTGGCAGCAACCCAGTCCTGCCACGCCCCCGAACTGGTTCTCCAGGCAGTGCCATAGGTGCCTCCATCTTGTTTTTGCTTATGCGCATGTGCAGAACAATGTTTTATTGTATTGAGATGCACGTGCAGCGTGCATCAACCACATGTGCATGTGGCGCACCCATGAGAGAACCAGCAGTAGTGACTGCCAGAACCCACCCCTGCATACAAACCTGAAGTCAATGGCTCTTCATATATTAAATATATAATCCACTTGAGTTCCATTGATTAGTGAATCTATTCAAACCAAAAGTTACTTGGTTACTACTTTTTAATCTCTGTTCTTACTAATCACCAATTTTCAGTTGGGCTTAGGATCATGTCAATCCAAACATATTGCTGAATATTGACAGATAGGCTAGTGTAAAATATTAGGAAGCCTCAATATTATTGTTTTTTCTATTTTAATTGTATCTCTAATTTGATAAGCCCTATATAAAGACAGTACAGTCCAAAAAGATACTTAGCTTATTTGATATTATAAGAATCTGAACATAGCTTTCTGTGGGCTGCATCTATCCTTCATACAATTCTTCAGGTTGAAAAACATCAGTGGATACAGTATGAATATTTAATGCATAATTGGACACTTGTGCAATTTACTTCAAAAGACATGAAATTAAATAGTCCTAAACAGGGATGAACAGAGTATTCTGAAACTCTGAATCAAGGACAGCAGCTTATGCTTACTAAAGAGAGCATGTGTGTGCATGTACATGTTTAGAACCCTTATGGTACTTTGGACTCCAGCCCAAGCATGAAAATATTGTCTCTGTTAGAAAAATAATCTTTTCCAATATGTTATAGTTTTCAACTGAAAAGGTCTGTCTTAACTTTCTACATAGTAAATCAGTATTGAGGCAAGTTGCATACCTTTCACAATGCTTTCCAGAATAGCCCTCTTTGCAAAAACATTGGATTTCTCCATTATCTTCCAGACAAGCCAGAAGCAAAACTACATATTAAAAAAAGAAAAGAAACATGAAAACCTGAAAATAGCTTTTATTTCCTTTTAAGGCATATTTATAAAGCTTATGGGGAAATAAAAATAATGTAAGGGTTATGTTACTTTCTGAACATCGACTAAAGGCTAACATAATAATTTCAGTCTCTGACAAGTTGCAACATTTTGCTTGTACTTCATTTGCCTATCACCTTTTTTTTTTTTGCAAAATCAGAATGCAGCCTTACAATCCTGAGAACATTCTAGAAATCCAAATTGTGCAATAATTAATTAGGGAATTAAAAAAAGACATTGGATTATGTTGTATTACTGACAAGAACAAACCTCTGCTCTTCTTTCTTCAGGCATGTTTACCTGAGAAATCTAAATATCTCCATTTTATAAGTTGAAAGGATAATCTCCATATTCACTAGATCATTGAGCAATAAATAAAGGCATACATATCTAACAAAGAAAATTATTACAACTTTTCCCAGTCTATAATATTATCAGGTCACCTCGTGGTCGTCCTGAAATGGCTGCATTAGAACTCCCACAATTGTTTCCCATCAGTGATACTTAGCTGGAGGGTTTTGGCAACTAGAGTTCAAATAACATCTGGAGAATCATCATTTAGCCAGCTCTATTATTGCCCCAATTCCCTTCCCTTTTGAAATAAACAGCATGGAACTAGGGAGAGCTTCAGCAGCAAAGATGTGGTGCTCTATGCTAATCAAGCAAATACAAGCCTCCCTAAAAAAGTGAAGGTATTATTTCATTACACTATGTAGCAAACACAACCAAGTCTTTTAAGTGCAATGAGGCAATTAGCCTTTAAGGCAGTGATGGCGAACCTATGACACGCGTGTCAGTGCTGACACGCATAGCCATTTGGGGTGACACGCACAGGATTTCATGCGATTCATCCTCGGCTCCTGCACGGCCGCCGAGGATGAAAGAATCTGTGCTGGAGGAACGGGGGGGGCGGGACGTGTGATCTCCCCCGCCCACACTCACTGTATCGCCGCCGCCCCTTCTGAGCGCAGGGGCTGCTGGTAAGGCGTGCGTGCCGTGCGCACACACGTCATCAGCGCAGCGAGGGAGGACCCGCAGGAGAGGAGCACGGGAACAGTGCGCGCCTCTCTCCAGTCAGGCCGGCACAGAGAGTCTACTCCTGGGACTGTTGGTTACGACCCGCACCACAGCAGGGAACAGCGGAGTGCCAACGGGAACTGTGAGCACCATTAGCAGCAACTATTGGGGTGCCATGGACTTGTAATTGCCCACAATAACTGAAATAAGTGAGGGGGAGGTTGTGTTAGCTTGTTAGGCTAGTTAACCCCTAATTGGCTATCTATAATTCTATCTGCTGTCACTGGCCCACTGATGGAAGCACCCAAAAATAAAAAACAAAGGTTAAGTAAGGGAGTGGTAGTGGCAGTGGCTGACCCTTTCAAGAGACATGGAGCGAGATGTATGGCATTATAGAAAAAAATGGCAGATCATTTTGCGTTCTATGTACTGAAACGGTAGTAAGCAGAACGTGGAATATAAATAGACATTTTGAAACTAATCATTCCCAGCTCTTGGAAAAAAGTGAGGATGAAAGGAGGGAATACATTTCCAGGAAGCTACACCTTTATAAGAGCCAATCTAACTCCATCCTTAAATTTATGAAAGGCTCTACAAATTTAAACTCTGCAAGTTTGAGCATTGCTCACTCCATAGCTCAGCATGCAAAAGCGCTTAACAAAGAAGTTACTAAGCAGGTATGTTAAATAATTTGTTTTTGGTTTATTAAATACAATTATATATTGCAATTATACATTTTTGTAGTTTTAAACTATAAATTGCGCAAAATTATGTTTTTGTCGAAGTGACACACAACGCGAGTTATGCTCGATTTTTTGCTGATTTTTGACACACCACGCCAAAAAGGTTGCCCATCACTGCTTTAAGGCATCATAACATTATTTTGGTTTTATTGATATTAACTAAACTTTCAGAAAATTACTCCAATATTCACTTTTTTATTTCTATTATTTTTAATGCACTCATATCATATTTAAAGTAGAAGACATACAAGAAATGTCCATTGCATCTGGCAAAATAAATGAATAAAAGCAATGAGTTGGCTTTAATACATTTTAAATTAATATACAGAAATGTCCACTATATTTGCCAAAATAAATGAGTAAAAGCAACGAACTTGCTTTAAATACATTTTAAATTAATATCAACTAAATAAAATATATTTTAGGCCAAACCAGCTGACAAATTGTAGGCCAAGTCTCTTGTACCATAAATTTCTTTTAAAGTGGATTGTAGTTGCGATGATGCAGAAAATGTGTTCTGTCCTGTCTCCTCCTCAAGCTAAATTCCTCAAAAGTGCAGATTTACATTTCCACAACTCCCAGTTAGGACGTTAGTTAGCAATTATGGTATTATGAGAATTGATGCCCAGCACATCTAGAGAGTACCAATTTAGTAAAGGTTTTATTAAGGTCATGAGTCACACTGCAATAGTTCTTTTAAAAAATGTAATCCAATAGGAGATCTGATCCAAGGTCAACAATATCTCATTTAAAATGGCTATTTTCTTTTGTAGTAACGCATTTAAAATTGGAATTTGTGGAAATTGCATTATGATTTTTTCTTCATAGGAAATTTCTTATTTTATTTTATATGAAGATGTTCAAGACGAGTGATCGTTATCATCTTAACCCCCATGCCACCAGCATTGTCCATAACAAGCCACAATGACACCAAAATTCTATCATTTGTGCATTATAGCCTTATTGCACAAATAATAGAATAATCTAATAGCTGTTTTTCACTCGTGACCCGTCAAAACCGCGTTCCGTCGACCGCGCTTTTGTCTACCGCGGTTTTGTGGTGGAACCGTTTTCACTATCATAAAGACACAGTATTTTCACCAGGGCAACCTTGAGCCAAGCACAATAAATACAGCTTCCCACTGTCAATCCAACTGAGTACCTGTTTGTGTAAGGGCAGTGACATTCCTTACAAAGTCCTTGACTGGCATCTCGAAAGTATCCTTCTTTACAACGTTCACACTTTTCTCCAGCAGTATTATGTTGACAGTTCTTTTAAAAATATACAAAAACCAGAAGGTTAGCAGTGGTCTTATTTTTCATGTTTATTATTAATACCAATGTGAGAAAATGGCCATTGATATGTTCCAAGCCACCACATATTTACCTTATTGCAAGACTGAACAAATAAATTAGACCCAGTTAATGTCTGGTTAAAGGATGTGTGGACAATTGTTTCCTGCTAAGTTCCAGAAGTAATGGCATAATATAATTACACAGATCGTCACACATTATTAATTTAAAGTAGCAGGTGTTTTACAATTAAGAAACTCTTGGTAGAAGTGATTTAGCAGTTATAATAAAGTTTGCTTTCACCTAGCTTGTAGGTTCTTGTAATGAATAAATTCGTCTGATATTTTGATCGTCATCTTCAGCTTTATAGATTCACCGCTTAAAGCAATGGAGATATAGCTCACCAATAGAACATTTGACTGAAGATCAATTTGTTTCATGAGGTTGAAATATTTTTACATTCCTACAGACTGATCTTTGTAACTTGTTGATGCATATTTTTATTTGTAACCCACCTGTATCATTCTGTATCATTTTTACAAATTACTCAAGTGAACATATCTAGCACACCTATTTTCCCCACAACAACAATCCTATGAAGTGAGTTGTGAGAGAGTGACTGGCCAGAGTTACCCAGCTGGCTTTCATGCCTAAGGTGGGACTTGAAGTCACCATCTCCAACTTTCTTGTCCAGTGACTTAACCTCTAGACCAAACTCAAACTGGTTTCTCATGTTGTAGCTTAGAAGGACTGGAAAAATGAAAAGCTCTCCCACTGGCATGGAAATTAAATCCTACTGCAGTATTAATCATCAATCCTACTCTACTGGTATTAATATCATTCCTCTGTCATAATATGCCATTATTGAACAGAGAGGAACTTTAAGCTACATGGCTCCATATCTTCTGGATCCATATGAACAGTTCTTAAGTCTACCTGATACTAGTTGATTAAATTATTTGTTATTGCTTTTTATGTAAAGGAACATATAGTAACACCTTATAAACTATTTTAAAATCTCATTCAGTGTTGCATTTCTGAATGGAAAGGAAAACTTAACTAACAATACTAACTAGCTATCCAGATAGAATGTATGCTATAAAAACATATTGCAATATGATATTTATCTAATATACAGTATGAATAATCATAAGGGCTACCAAATTGGGGTTGCAAAACAGAAAACAGACAACTACTAGATCATCATTCTATCCTACCATCTAAGAGTCATGTGGATTTGTGCCATCTAATCTGTTAGCAACGAGGGCATTAAAGATACTGAAAAAGTTAATATTTAAAAAATTCTTGTCTTAGGGCAATGTACACTATCTAGCTCTTGCTGGTTGTGTTTGCTTGTTATGGCCTGTTCCTCAATCGAAATGCCTTATGATCCACACCTATTTGGAACAAGCTGATTTGGCGAACAGCTCCTACATTTATACTCAAAAGGATTTGTCAAAAACAAAGTCAAGAAAAGTATTGTGTAATGTCAAAGAACTCTGTAAGGCAATGAATAATGATTAAGTATGAACAAAAAAATGTGGGCAAAGAAAGAGGCTAGGCTGCAAATGTATTTACTTAAGAAAAAAGAACTTAAGAATTTTTTTCAGTATACTATAGAGAAAAAGGCAACGAAATGTTATGCAAAAACATGCAAGCCTTGTCTCCTGAATTAGAACTTTTATTCAAACAAGTATTGCCAATCACGCTCCTTTATACATATTTGCTTTGATTGACTAATTTCAAAAGGAAATAATACCAAAACCCAACACTGCTGTGTATAGATCACATGTCTGGGTAGCTTAACATTATACCTTCCAATTCCATTCCCCTTGCTTACAAATTAATCCTGCCAATGTTTATTCTTTGGCAAGAACTGCTATTACATTCCATGCTTACATATATATGACCACCGCTTAATAAGCCCAAAAGTGAAATGAAACCATTTTTAAAGCCATTTTTAACATCTTGGTTTATTTTATTGTTCATTGCTTTGATACACAATGAAATCCATAATTAACATGAACTCTTCACAGGAAGAAAACAGTGAAGCAATCTAGCATCTGACCATATCTCAGCCTGTAAGCTTAGTTAACTGTGTACAAGTCCAACCTTGGTAACTCTTGTTAAAAGAGAAAAAATATGAAATTCATACAAGCACAGCAAGTGAAGATAATTCATGCTTCAAAGCTGACAAAATTCTGTGGACATATTTCTGTAATAGATATGTCAGTTTTTACTATACCTCAAAGATGTTTTTATTTTTGCAGGCACAAGCAATTTCTCTGAAAGTTATTACTAGCCTGAAGCGAAAGAAATTATAAGAGCACTTGCAGCAACATTTGTTGTAAATACTTACAACACAAATTCCAGAACCATCCAGGCATCTATCTGAATTTCCATTACAATTACATGGAACACACTTTCCTGTAAATGGACCCACTGTCTCACGATAGAATCCTGGACTGCATTCCTGATGCATAGAGGAGAAAGGAAAAGTTGAATAATGGTTTGAGAAGATTACAAAATCCATTGTTTTAAAGTGATATTGAAAAGTAAAGAAATTTAATTATGGTTCAGGATCACTGACACATTAGTACATATTACATGATGAATTCAGACAAGACACAATAAATTACATAGTAAGATTTTTTTTGTTATGCATATAAATTCTGTTTTCTTTTTTTCACCCAAGCTGGTGAACAGGTCGGGAAATCTTCTACTTTTTACAATTTTCCTTTTCATCCAGATGTTAACCATAATACTGGACAATTCAGGCTATTAAGCAAATTGTAGAATAAAGAACTGTAGCTAGTGGAAGACTTCTTGGTTAGCTTGATTTCTCCCAGGAAGGGGTTGCTAGGCATAGCCAAGGCTTATTTACACCTCTGTTTAGCCTAAGATATCACTGAACACAAGCAATGTCCATTTCAAAGTCCATGAACTACTTGAACTCTGAAAGAGTAATTGTACATATTAAATTACAGGTGTCTGCCATGAAATATTTTATGAATTCTATCTATATTTATAATTTGATAGCATACTGTATATTTTATTGGCTATTCAGAGTATTTTGAGATACACACACACACACACACACACACACACACAAACACATATATATATTGCACAAATTTCCAAAGTATTGTTATGATGGCAGTATATTGATTACTATGATTACTATGATGGACTGAAAACCTTTGGGGAAAATTCTAAACTATGTTTTTGAGCTTGTGGAGAAAAGATGATGATGATGATGATGATGATGATGATATTATTATTAATAATAATAATAATAATAACAAACAAGACGAAACAAGAATACAGAAAGATGTGATAAAATCAAGAATGGAGAGTTGGCAGAACAAAGCATTGCATGGTCAATTTCTGGAAAAAATAAAAGATAAAGTCGACAGTGGAAAAACTTGGTTATGGTTAACAGCAGGTACATTAAAGAAAGAAACAGAGTCACTAATCCTGGCTGCACAAGAACAAGCTATCCGCACAAATGTCATTAAGGCCAAATCTAAAAATCCTCTGATGATGTCAAATGCAGACTTTGCAAAGAAGCTGATGAAACTGTTGATCACATACTCAGCTGCTGTCTAAAAGTCGCGCAGACTGATTATAAATTGCGGCACAATTCAGTAGCACAAATGATCCATTGGAATTTGTGCAAAAATTATAATATTAAAACAGCAACAAACTGGTGGGAACATCAGCCTGAAAAAGTCACCGAAAATCAGATGGTCAAGATCTTGTGGGATTTTCGCATACAAACCGACAAAATACTGGCGCATAATACACCAGACATCACACTGGTTGAGAAAATAAGGTTACAATCATAGACCAATACCAATACCAGGTGATAGCAGGGTCGCTGAGAAGGAACATGAAAAAAACCGCAAAATACCAGGACTTAAAAATTGAAATTCAACGACTATGGCACAAACCAGCAGTGGTAATTCCAGTGGTAATTGGCACACTGGGTGCTATTCCAAAAGCACTGGAATTACATTTAAAACAGTTAAAAATTGACAAAATCACCATCAGTCAAATGCAAAAAGCTGCACTGCTTGGATCTGCACGCATATTATGAAAATACGTTACAACGTCCTAGGCCCCTGGGTGGGGCCCGACTAGTACCAATGCAAAATCCGGCAAAACAACTGGCAGCTGTGATACAATTGTATAATAATAATAATAATAATAATAATAATAATAATAATAATAATAATAATAAACAAACAAACAAATGCAAGTATTAGAAATAACAACTGAGATGATCAAAAATCGAGTTAAAAAGGTAAAGAATTGGACATCACCTGGAAAGGACCAATTACATGGTTTCTGGCTCAAATATCTGACCAATTTACATGCAATATTGGCCAGGCAACTGAATGAAATTTTACAAAAGGGCCAATTGATGAATGGTTGACAACTGGAAAAACATACTTGATTCAGAAAGATCCAACTAAAGGAACAACACCTGAAAACTATAGACCAATAACATGCTTGCCAACAACCTTCAAATTACTCACAGGCATTATTGCAGATAACATGAGGGATTATTTGGAAACAAACAACATCTTGCCAGTAGAGCAAAAAGGCAACAAAAGAAGGAGCAGGGGCACAAAAGATCAGCTTCTAATTGATAAAATGATATTAGAAAATTGTAAGAACAGAAAAACGAACTTGAATATGGTCTGGATTGATTACAAAAAGGCATTTGACTCACTGCCACATAGTTGGATCATAAAATGCTTAGAAACAACTGGCATTAGCAAAAATATTACATCCTTTACTGAAAAAGCAATGAAACAATGGAGAACTGAGTTGGCAGTAGGGAATGAGAGCTACGGAATGGTTAATATCAAGCGAGGAATTTTCCAGGGTGATTCACTTTCACCTCTTCTCTTCATCATCGCAATGATCCCACTATCAGTAATCTTTAAAAAAATGAAATTAGGCTACCAAACAGCCAAAAAAAGCTGAAAAAATTTCGCATTTACTATATATGGATGATTTGAAACTCTATGGAAAGTCAGAAATAGAAATCCAATCATTGACAAATACAGTCCGAGTATTCAGCACCGATATTTCAATGCAGTTTGGCATGGAAAATGCGCCACTGTATCCATAAAAAGGGGCAAAATCACTGCATCTGAAGGAGTTGAAATGCCCAATGGCCAACTAATTAAATGCAAAGAAAATGAAGCCTACAAATACTTAGGCATTCTGCAGTTGGATAACATCAAGCATGGAGAAGTAAAAACTATTGTCAGACGAGAGTACACCAACAGAGTTAGGAAAATTTTGAAATCTAAATTGAATGGTGGAAATACAATCAAAGCCATAAATACCTGGGCAATACCAGTTATAAGATACATAGCTGGCATAGTTAACTGGACACAAGCTGATTTGGACCTTTTGGACCGAAAAACCAGGAAACTAATGACAATGCACTACAGTTTACATCCACGTGGTGATACTGATAGACTGTATCTGCCCCGAAAATCAGGTGGCAGAGGATTATTACAAGTGAAGCAAACAGTTGAAGAAGAAAAACATGCACTGGCTGATTATTTAAAAGAAAGTCAAGAACATCTATTAATCGAAGTAAAGAACAAAAATCTACTGAAGGCCCAACAGACAAAACAAGAATACAGAAAAGATGTGATAAAATCAAGAATGGAGAGTTGGCAGAACAAAGCACTGCATGGTCAATTTCTGGAAAAAATAAAAGATAAAGTGGACAGTGAACAAACTTGGTCATGGTTAAAAACAGGTACATTAAAGAAAGAAACAGAGTCACTAATCCTGGCTGCGCAAGAACAAGCTATCCGCACAAATGCCATTAAGGCCAAAATCGAAAAATCCTCTGATGATGCCAAATGCAGACTTTGCAAAGAAGCTGACGAAACTGTTGATCACATACTCAGCTGCTGTAAAAAATCGCGCAGACTGATTATAAATTGCGGCACAATTCAGTAGCACAAATGATCCATTGGAATTTGTGCAAAAATTATAATATTAAAACAGCAACAAACTGGTGGGAACATCAGCCTGAAAAAGTCACAGAAAATCAGACGGTCAAGATCTTGTGGGATTTCCGTATACAAACCGACAAAATACTGGCGCATAATACACCAGACATCACACTGGTTGAGAAAAATAAGGTCACAATCATAGACATCGCAATACCAGGTGATAGCAGGGTCGCCGAGAAGGAACATGAAAAAATCGCAAGATACCAGGACTTAAAAATCGAAATTCAACGACTATGGCACAAACCAGCAGTGGTAATTCCAGTGGTAATTGGCACACTGGGTGCTATTCCAAAAGCACTGGAATTACATTTAAAACAGTTAAAAATTGACAAAATCACCATCAGTCAAATGCAAAAAAGCCGCACTGCTTGGATCTGCACGCATATTACGAAAATACGTTACGACGTCCTAGGCCCCTGGGTGGGGCCCGACTAGTAACCAATGCCAAATCCGGCGAAACAACTGGCCACTGTGATACAATTGTATAATAATAATAATAATAATGTAAAATCAGTCTAAACTATATTAAACACTGTACAAATCCACGTTCTCTCTGTGCATAAATAAATGGAAGAAAGATTTCAGTGTCATATCCCATTGGACTTGTCTTTGACCTCTTTCTGATTATGGGATTTAACTCAAGTGCCAAAAGCAACAAAAGTTACAGACCTGGGATTGCCCCACAGAAAGATAGGCCATTCATACACACAAACACATCTTAGTGTCTCATGCAAGAATGCCACATCCATTAATTAAAATGTCTCTGATAACTTATACGAAGTTATGAAGAGCCAAGGTGGCGCAGTGGTTAAATGCAGCACTGCAGGCTACTGCTAGATCAGCAGTTCAGCGGTTCAAATCTCACCGGCTCAGGGTTGACTCAGCCTTCCATCCTTCCGAGGTGGGTAAAATGAGGACCCAGATTGTTGGGGGCAATATGCTGACTCTCTGTAAACCGCTTAGAGAGGGCTGAAAGCCCTATGAAGCGGTATATAAGTCTACTGCTATTGCTATTATACAGTATAATCTAGTAATAGATAATTTGTAAAATTATATCTTTTGTGAATTGAATGAAAACAATTCAGAAGAATTTCTTTGTCACCATCTCCATAGTTTTTGTGACACTAGATTATTCTCATCAAAAGGACAAGTCACGATCTCTAATAGATAGCAGATTCATGTATTCCTTTTGCAGCCTCTGCCTTGCCTATAATTATACTCCACAAGTGTCTTAGCTCTTGTTTAGTAGCCAACTGGAACCATGCTGGATACTATACAAAGCGATAAAGCTGTGTGGGAGACAATTTTAGAGGGAAAGCTACAGGAAAAATAGTTGTTTAGAACCCCTCCTTTCAACATCTCTGCTACAAACCATCTCCACTGAAATAATTCACCAATTAGATGTTCCTATTGGAGTTTAATTAATCTGTTCACATTTAATATATATGTCCATCTTTTACAAAGCCATTATGTAGGAAATCACATAGTGAAATAGTGGAGCAAGGGAATATACTTTCAGATACACCTATTTACGTGTGTGAATTTAGGCAAAAACATATCTTTAAAACTATTAGTTTAGGAGATTAGCTTGAATATTAGTGGAATTTTTGGCTAAAAAAATAATTACTCCTTCTAGTATAATGAGACTTCCACTAATAACTGGTTAGAATATACTGTATTAATCTTGGTGCATTAAATTCATGGTGCATTAATTTACTTTTGGTATAATATTTAATTAATGGAATCTATGGGTATAAATATAATAGAGCAGTGGTAAATCTATGGTCAGCCAGCAAATCCCAACAGCCTCAGCCAATATGCTCAATGATGCTAGAGGCTGCAATTCAGTAGCATTTGAAGATCCACAGATGTTCACTGGTATTTATCAATCAATGCTAAGTTAAATGGAGAGCGAATGTGATTCATTTAATAGTTGCAATTAGGGGTAGATCTCACATTTATCTAAAAGCCATTTCTCTCTTGGCAAGATTGACTGGATTCACATATCTCATTAAGACATAATCCACCACTGGATTATGTTAGGTGTTCCATTATACTATGACAAAATCAAACTAAACATGTTCTGACTGAACCCAATGACCATTTAACACTGAACAAAGTTATATGCAACAATCCAAATTTCCAATTAGTAAATATTGGGCTAATGAACTGCCTTACAAGACATAAACAAATCAAGACATTTGCGAATCTTCTGCAAATTAGTAATTCTCTGTGCATGAGTATACTAGGCAATTATGCTGGCAAAGCGAGTAGAATGGACATTTAAGATGGAGATCATTGCAAAGATATTGCTAAATTAGAATTAGTAATTAGTAATAAAGACATAGGAAACTGTTAGGGACAATTATGTAGGAATTAATCATCTTAAACTGAGTGATCAAGTATTTGGTGAGAAATGGTCAAAAAACTGCTTTAAAACCGTTTTAAATAGCAGCCTTAATAAAAACAATATTTTTCACCTATGTATAAAAGGAAAAAAATGCTCCTCATATAAAATGTCCATATTGGGAGCTTTTTAAAAAACCCTATTTCTTAGGTTTCAAACTTGTTATGTGTAGACAGCACCGCACCCAATTGAATATTAACATATTTGCAGTCCACATTTCAACCCCACAGGGGCGGGGTGTGTGTGTAGCTTTAATCAGTTTTGTTTTTCATATGTTTGATACAAGGATTACAATCTTCAATATAAAAAGAAGCAAACTAACCATTTACTGACCTCCTCCACTGGTAGACTCCAGTGTCGATTATAGCTATCAAGAAACAAATCAGTTTGGCCCCAAGGCTTCATATCAGGATATTTTAAAAAGTTCAAAATGAAAGAACAGGTGGGGCGAGAGAAAGAGAAGGGTGGTTACCTGTCTTGGTTTAAAATCCCAGTGACCTTGTTGCTGTTGCCCTTGGCCCAAGAGCTGTGGAAAGGCTATCCTCTGTTGTGAAACATGTCCCAGACACAGCCTCAGGCCTGTGCAGAAGGCCAGCCACCCAAGGTTGCACAGCTTCCATCCTGCAGCCCTCATTTTGCTGAGCCTTAAGCTGAGCTGCTCCCTCGCCCAGCCCTTGTTATTATACAGCACTTTCCCTTATGCTACTTCGTATTGTTCTCCTCTTGGCTATATCCGTATGCCCGGATCTGCTCCTCCTTTAAACTTTGTACGTGAGTCAGGTTGTGCAATACAGAGCAATGCCTGATGTTAATGATCACATTGCAACTTCTGAAAATGAGCGTATCACCGAATTAAGGTGTGGCAGGCATCACCTTTTCCCTCCCGAGCATAGCGAGACAGTTCTAGACGATGAAACAGCCCTGTAAATCACAGGCTGAGTAATTCTGAGGAAATATGTTGAGAGGGTGTGTTCCTTCCTGGAGTGTGTCTAAGTCTACCTTTTGGCTATGTATTTTCACTAGGTTAGAGAAAACAAAGCCACAAACCCGACAAGGTATACTTAGGGAATAGGAAAAGCAATGTGGAGAGTTTAAAGGCACTCTTGTCACTTGATCAACTGAACATTTTATATCACAGACCATAAAATCATTTTTTTAAAATTAAACTGTAAGTGTCTTCAAAATTACTTTTAACAAGCCCAGATTATAACTTGAGGAGAAAACTGAGACCGGTACAGGCTAATCTTTAAAATATTTGCTTTGCAAAAGGTTACAATGCTGCCAAATCAGTAGTGAAATAATACCAAATAAGCAGGGTAATGGTAGATTGACAAAATAGCACCATAGAAGAAAGGAGTTTAAGTGGTGCAACTTTTTTTCACTCTAACCTGACAAACTGCATCTTAAATGTTAGTTGCCTATAAAAATAAGAAAGCCTTGTGCATTTGACATCCTTTAAAAACTCACAAAGATTTATAAACCATGATTAAGCAAATTTTAGTTTAGAACCATATATTAACTGGGTTACATTATGATGGCTTTACATTTTATTTTATTTTTATTTATCTATTATTTTATGTTTGCTTACCTTGCTTTTTTAATCACAATGTCTATGAATAAATGTACCATAATTTTCGGACTATAAGATGCACCGGTGTATAAGACACACCAAGATTTCAAAGAGGTAAGTAAGAAAAAAAGTTTTTGTCCTCCCCAGCCCCCAGGAGCATTCTGTAGGCTTCAGCAGGGCTGGGGGAAGGCAAAAACACCTCTGTTTATGCAAAAAGGGGGGGGGCATTTTGTCTTCCCTCAGCCTGCTAAAGCCTGCAGAGTACTTCTGGGGGCCAGGGGAAGGTAAAATGCCTCCTTTATTTGTGCAAAAAATGGCCCGTTTTTCAACTGTTTTTTGAAAAATGGGATGCAAGGGCAGGGATTTGGGAGGCCAAAATGGCTGTATTCGGTGTATAAGACGCACCAACATTTCCACACTCTTTAGGGGGGGAGGTGCATCTTATACAACCAGTTTATGTGGATAGATTACAGTTTTTCATTGAACTGCTAATATGGTTCAAAGTAGGTCTCTGCTGCACTTTAAGTCAAAGCATTGTGAATAATATTTTCCTGTTGCTAGAGCCAAATTAGTATTGTTATCCTGAGTGATGTCTCATGGATGATGCAGAACAAAAGAAAAGAAAATTCCTACCTGACATGAATCATCCATATATTCAGGAGGGCAGGAACACACCTCTACAGCATAAGCGATATTACCATTTCCTGTATTGGTGGCTTCTTCCAGACCAACATCGCCCAAGGTTAACCGCTGAGTTTCTGAGAAGTAAAGACCTCGGATTTGTAATTCATCTAGTCTAGACAGGACCATCATCAGTTCGTCTCGAGATACTAAGTTATTGCTGCTGGTGTGCCTGAAGTTCTCCTGCACATTCAAGATACAAATGAAATTTGGGTCTGGAATAGATTGCAATAATCTTCTATAGCACAGATAAAAAGGACATCAATTTTCAAAGAAAGACAGCATGAAAATCAGATGCTGGGAATCTAGTGGAAAAGGTGCTAGAAAAATAACTGTATCAAAAGAGAATTAAAACCAGGCAAGAGATAATTAAAATAATGATATGGAAGGTAGAATCAACAAATAATAACAGAGCATTAGGAGCAAAATATACACAGGATATATATTTTGGAAATGTTCTTCAAGCAGTTGTCAAGCAGCAACAGCTCTGTGTTTATGCAAACCAATTGGAGAATATATACCGTATTTTCACGACCATAAGGCGCACTGAAAATCCTAAAATTTGATCAAAAACCGGCAGTGCGCCTTATAATCCGGTGCGCCTTATATATGAAAAAGTTTGAAAATCGAATGACCGCGAGCAGGCACGCACATGTCCCTCGGGTCTGTCCCTCCCGATTTTACGCTATTATCATGACCTTTACCCCCTTTTCCCGCCATAAGGACAAGCAAGATGGTAGTGGCCATGAGGGCTGTAAGTGCCTCCACCTGTGTACTGGACCCGTGTCCCTCATGGCTGGTTGTTAACAGCAGTGAGGTGACACAAGGCTGGATCCAGGCAGTTGTTACCGCCTCTCTTCGGGAGGGGAACTTCCCCGCCGCGCTAAAAGCGGCGGTGGTGAGACCCCTCCTAAAGAAGCCATCCTTGGATCCAGCTGTCCTTAACAACTACCGTCCAGTCTCCAACCTTCCCTTTCTTGGGAAGGTTGTTGAGAAGGTGGTGGCCTTCCAGCTTCAGCGGTCCTTGGAGGAAGCAAGTTATCTCGACCCCTTCCAGTCAGGCTTCAGACCCGGTTACAGCACAGAAACCGCTTTGTCGCATTGACCGATGATCTTTGGAGAGCCAGAGATGGAGGTCATCCCTCCATCCTGGTTCTCCTCGACCTCTCAGCGGCTTTCAATACCATCGACCATGGTATCCTTCTGCGACGACTGCAGGAGGTGGGAGTGGGAGGCACTGTGTTGCAGTGGTTCTCCTCCTACCTCTCGGACAGGTCGCAGTCGGTGTTAGTGGGGGGGCAGAGATCGACCCCTAGGCCCCTAACATATGGGGTGCCGCAGGGTTCGGTCTTATCCCCCCTACTATTCAACATCTACATGAAACCGCTGGGTGAGATCATTCGCAGGCACGGGATAAGATACCATCAATATGCGGACGATACCCAGTTGTATCTGTCCGCCTCGTGCCAACTCAATGAAGCGGTGGACGTGATGAACCGAGGTCTGAGGCCGTTATGGACTGGATGAGGGCTAACAAGCTTGTACTCAACCCGGAAAAGACCGAGTGGCTGTTGTGCTTCCCTCCCAACAATTCGACCAGTACTCCATCGCTCAGGCTGGGGGGTCAAATTCTACACCCCTCAGAGAGGGTTCGCAACTTGGGAGTCCTCCTGGATCCACAGCTGTCCTTTGACCACCATCTGACGGCTGTGACCAGGGGGGCATTTGCCCAGGTTCGCCTGGTGCGCCAGTTGCGACCCTACCTGAATCGGGAGGCTCTCACAACAGTCACTCGGGCCCTTGTGACCTCTAGGCTGGAATACTGCAATGTGCTCTACATGGGGCTGCCCTTGAAGAGCATCCGGCGACTTCAGCTAGTCCAGAACGCGGCCGCGCGAGTGATCGTGGGTGCACCTCGGTTCACCCACATAACACCTATCCTCTGCGAGCTGCGCTGGCTACCTGTTGATCTCCGGGTGTGCTTCAAGGTGCTATTAGTCACCCATAAAGCCCTCCATGGTAGTGGGTCTGCGTACTTGAGAGACCGCCTTCTGCCAATTACCTCCCTGCGACCAATTAGATCTCATAGATTGGGCCTCCTCCGAGTTCCATCTGCCAGCCAGTGCCGGCTGGCAATTACAAGGAGGAGAGCCTTCTCAGTAGTAGCTCCGACCCTTTGGAACGATCTCCCCGTGGAGATTCGTACTCTCACAACCGTCCAGGCCTTCCGCATAGCCCTTAAGAACTGGCTAGCCCGTCAGGCCTGGGGACAGAGATAATTGCCCCTCCCGAATGATGAATGAATGTTGCTCATTATTTTATTCTATGTTTGTCTGCGTTACTGTTTGTATATCCCTCCCTTGATTTTATGTAAGCCGCCCTGAGTCCCCTCAGGGAAAGGGCGGCCTATAAATGTTAATAAACCTCTAAACCTCTAAACCTCTAGTGTTTCAGTTGAATTCCACCCTTCACCTTCCTAAAAGGTTCACATTCCCCTTCCATTCGGGAAATTCTTATCTCATTGCTTCCGAGTTTTACTTAGCGTGCGCACAAATACGCCTTTGTCCGGCTTCTAGAACCCAACCCCAAGTGTTGCACTCGAAAATGGACATCTTTTAACAAAGAGTCTCACCCCGCAGAGCAGGGATTACGCATCGAAGGAATTTCGCGCGAAAAACGGGGAGGGAGGGGGAGGCAATTTGTTTGCTTTGTGGTCTCCTGATGTCACCCCCTTCCCCTTGAGAAATAGCGCACTGCTGGCGCACGCGCCTTTCTCAAACAAAAATGGTTTGAACAGGATTCGCCTACGTTGTTTAGACTAGGGGATTGTTTGGGCGTTTTTTTTGTTGGCGATTTTGACGATTCGAGCATTTTTGACTACGATAAACCAATCAGAGAAAAGCTCTTGCCTACCCGGGATGAAGGCGTTATTGAGGGGGGTGTTGGAATAATTGTTGAAGTGAATCCTAAAGGCTGGATGGATGAAGAGATATGAAGAATTGGCTATCAGAAGTTTACGTTCGGAGACCGGATGGATTTTTTCGTGCGTCGCCAGCATTGTTGGTGTACGACTCCATGCGTGCCCACAAAACAGAAAATGTGAAAGCCCTGGTGAAAAAGACCAACTCGGAGCTTGCTGTAATACCGGGTGGTCTGATCAAAGAAGTGCAACCACTGGACATAAGTGTCAATCGTTCCTTCAAGGCGAAACTGCGAATCACATGGGAAAACTGGATGATGGAAAGAGAGCACTCCTTCACGAAGACCGGGAGGCAACGCCGGGCCAGTTATGCCACTGTGTGCCAGTGGATAGTGGATGCCTGGCCATAAAGTATCCGCCAGAACTGTCATCCGAGGGTTCGCGAAGGCCGACATCATTCCTGGACTGACCAGTGACGGCATCGAGAGTATCGAAACTGATGACTCTGACGATGAAGATACGGGCCATACGGATTTGGGTTTGCTGGATGCTGCCATCACCCAATTGATGATCTCCGATACGGAGGACGAAGAGTTTGAAGGTTTCATGGAAGATGAATAGAGCCGACTATAAAATAAAGCTGTTTAAAAGTTAATAAAAGTGACTGATTTTTCTCTGTATTTTTTTAGTGTTTTAATTCTTTTTAGGCTGCGTTAAAGGCTACGCCGATCCGTGAAAATGTTTGCAAATTGAGCACCTGCCAGTAAACCCCGCGATCACGCGATTTTGTTAGTAATTTGTTTGTTTGCGAAAGTTGCGCGCGGATGAATGTTGAAAAAAATATGTGCGCCTTATAATCCGGTGCGCCTTTTATATGAAAAAAGTTTGAAAATTTACCGTTAACTGATACTGCGCCTTATAATTCGGTGCGCCTTATGGTCGTGAAAATACGGTATATACTGTACACACACACACACACACACATTTTAATTTTATTAAGCTCCTGTCCGCGAAGATAATGTTCATTAAAATAAAAGTTTTTCACCCGTTATTAGGTAACTCTCCCATATCAATCAGAGAGAGGTGGGTATATGAAGGGAAGAATTGTTTGAAAATAAAATTGTATAATCTTCCATTTCCAACATATTAAAACATTAGATCGCATAATACTATGCATATACCTGTATTGTCCACAGGTTCCATTCTTGTTCATTTTGATTAGCAAACAGCATTCAATGCTATTCACTCCCACTTTAACCAAAATCAAAGGCATTTGTTAGACTGCTTTAGAACAAGATTCAATTCCTATGTTTAGTTCTAATGCTTACTCAGCCTCATACATCAAAATGTCAGTTTGGAATGGCCTCAATCTTCAAGTACATCTGTAATTGAATGTAGAGTAGGATGCCAAATATCTTTATTTTTCAAGTCTAAACATGAATCAACCAAGAACTGAGTTTGACTATTTCAGGCAACTAGTGCAAGTAGTTGCTTAACAGCAATGCAACACATTATTGTACCACATTACAGAATTACTGGATGCCAGAATAATCTGATGCTGCTGTTCTGTGTTTTGAAGGAAGAAATATATCCACATAGTAACCCAAACAAGTTATCTTTACAATCTGGCTTCCAGAAATATTCCCCAGAAGTCTTCTGACATGAGAATACCTATGGTAGCAAAACAGGCAATTTTTCATAAATAAGAGATTTAGCACTAGGTAAATATGTGTCTCTAAAACCTTTGATTATTATAACATAGAAACAAAGCAAGTGGGAGGCAAAGGACTCAAGCAAGTATGCAGCACATCTGGTAATCCTCCACGAGATTCCCAAATACCTATTGCACCAAGGATGCTGTCCCTCTTTCCAAATGCTGATTAAATTTGCTGTTCTCCCTTGCTGCATTCAAAGTATAAACTTGCTACCTTCTTCTATAGAACATGAAGACTAGGGATCCACCTGTAGTTTTATTTCCCACTGAGAAATATTCTCAATTATTTACTGAATAATACGCCATTCTCAATTAGAACATTAATTATAACAGAAATTATTCTCACATATAGAGAGATTAATTATGTACCATGTGCAAAAATATTTGCTGCACAATTAATACATGATTATAAGCTTTTTTTCTCCAATAGACAATGGAATACTCAGAACTGCAGTCTTGGAAATTATTCTTAGAGCAGGAACGTTTATGTTTGCTTTTTCTGATCTGGATCAAATAGGCAAAGATTTGATAACATAACTTATCAAAGTGAGTTAACATTATTCTTACCTCAACTAATTGGACTGATCCATAATACAGCTTGTCTGGCAAAGGATTATTAGGATCTATATAGGATATTTTCATCTCCTGTCCCTGTGGAAAATAGTTGAAATCCAATGTAAGTACAATATTGTACTTATGTACCAATTACCATGCTTCATGAGAAACAGAGGGGGAAACAGAAGAGACAACATAGATTGAATCAGTTACAGCAATGATGGGTGCACTGATGGGAGACTTGAAAGACCAGGCTAAGGACCAATTGTCATGGTCATGCATAATCAATCAATCCATCCATCAACCAATCAATGCATTTAAATAACCTGGATAATGGTCCTAAACAGCACTTGGGGAACAACACTAGGCTTATACTGTATGTCCCTCATGGAAACTCCATGTCCAGTGTCTCTTACAGCCCAGCTAAAAACGCCATGGAGGGCAGTGCCAATATAAGGAAGGGATTTTGAACAGCATAAATAGCCTGTAGGAGCCCATCAGACACTAGCCTTGACCACAGGGCTATCATAAGAAAGCTCATTAATGAGGCATCAAAGAGTATTAATATGCCAAGACCTGTGGTCAAAGAAACCAGAAAAGTAGGACAAGAACATTGTTAGACTGCCACTATAGTGGGGTTGTTGAGATAACCATATATCATAAGACATGTCCTCTTAAAAAAAGGCATTTTCCTGATAGTTAGTAGAACTTAAGGTACAAGAGTTATCAAAATGGCATATTCAAATAAAGACTTCTCAGACTTTCATATCTTCACATTGTGGCTGTGCAGTAAGCACCATGTAAGCCCAGAAAATGAGTGGTAAAGGGTAAACACTTTTAAAACTAAGATGATGCATACATATTTATATACATTATTTGACTTACAATTAGTTGTACATCTGGTCTTTTTCCAAGAGAGCCATGCCTTCACTAGGTAAACCAAGGATTTAACTGATAGCTTAAATATCCTCCATATGAAGAAAGCTAAATAAAAAATTACAGGAAATACAGAAATTGGTTTTTATACTTTAAATAATATTTATTCTTCACACTATCTTCAAACCGCATTTCCCATATTGGTACAGAGAGGTCAAGAAAATTAAAAAAAAACCTTTGTGATTAAAAATCTGTTTATTGATGTACCAGAGTGTCACTTGCTAGAAATTCACAAATTTGCCTGAATTCACTTTGTTCTAAGTGATACTATAATTTGTTTGGTTTTGGCTTAGCATATTGTATGATCCAGCTGTTATAATTCATAAATGATGCTTTACAATCTTCCACATTGGAGCCCAGTCTGCATTTGGCTTTTATAAATAAAATAAAAAGATAAGAGAAAATAGTATTTGGAGCTGATAATGGGACAATTTTAACAGATATTACAGAAAAGATCATATACCTTATTCCCCAAGTAAGATGATGGTGCAACCCAATATAATTGTACAGAAGAGGAGGTAATTCTTGGACATCAGCAACAACACTGTTGCTAATAGGATTGAAAGTTGTAGGAATACTCATACTCATACCCACTGCTTCCAGATGCCAGTTTCTCATGTCGGTGAGCTAATAGTAAACAGAGGAGAGACACAAAAAGTTTTTGCTTTTAAACTAAGGTTTCCCACAACACAAAAGTTAATTTGCAAGATGGAGGCTTTCTGATTCCTACCACAAACAAAAGTTTTTCTTGCCATTATAAAATACTGGCTGTGTAAAATTTACCTATGGTAAAATCTGCTTCCAACATCACAGAAGGGAAATTGTCCACTCATCAAGACACAAGTTGTATCATAATGCAGTGGCACAGAGCATACTAATTAGTCACATGGATGCATTTCACTAACTCCTTCTGCAAGTTACCCAGCAACATCGAGTAAATGCTGGAAAGTCGACTGTCCTGATTTACAAGTGAGGTGCTTTTCTGAAGAAGCAGGAAAATTTCCCGAGAGACATTGGTCTCTGAGAAAAGAAATACAATTTGGGCATTGCAACTGTGACAGACATTAACACTTCTGTTCATGGCAAACAAACAAGGCAACCTGTTTTTGCAAAAACCTGCTGAAAGCTAAAGAAAAAAACCCAATAGCTTTAAACTCAGCAGCATGGAAATGACTTTAAAAGGAACAGCAATGACGAAAAGACACAGGAAAGGAGAAAATGCATCTTAAAATTCTCAGAACAAAGACAGAAAACAGAAAAGTAGTAATGACTGTCATTCCTTTTTTTAAAAGGTTAAAAGTAATACTCTTGTAAATTTGTTTCTTAGAATGAACAGTTTTAGCATCTGGAAAGCCACTACTGATTTGTGTGCAGCCAGTTCAGTCCCCTGACTACCCTATATTCAGAGGTCTGGTGCTCATTTCAGCCTCAATCAATCATTGCTTTTAACATGCAAAGCAAAACTCCAATCACAGATATTTGGCTAGCTCATCTATCTGATCTCCAAAGGGGAAAAATATATGTAGCATTGCATACCTTGACTCTACGTCTATTTGTACTGTGGCAAATATTGGTGGCTCCAAAGCAAAAGCAAGTAGTACAACCTTTGGGATTAGCAGGGTCCAGATAAAACGATCCTGAACGGCACATGTCACATTGCGCCCCTTCAACATTCTCCTGTAAGTCAGTTGGAATAAACCATTAAATGTTTCCACTTAAAAATTTGCAGTAAAAGAGAGGAAAAAATAGCTGTAAATGTTCAAAAGCAGTTTCTCCATGGTCTTTCAATACTCAATAGTACAGATGATACTAAAATTATCTCTTTCGCAAGGAAATTTTTTAAGTCTCTTCACTAGATAACAGCCATTGCCACAACCATTATGCAACTGTCAGTTTAAATAAGGGGCCTTCCATACAGACATCTTGAAGTCTGCTGACACAAATTTTATTGCTGTGGGACTAAATGATTCACACTGAATGTACCCAATATTTTTGATCGAACCATAAGAAACCAAAAGTCTATTTCTGATTGGCATGAATGCTTCTATTCTTTTCTGTTTCCATATTATCCTACGTATTGTCCTATTATTTTAAAATACACATTTGCATATAAATAAGCTCTTCTACCAGTAATATATTTCTCAAGAGACATATTTATATACACTGTGAAATGCTTTTTGAATTAAGAATTTTGGAAAATTATGAAAGTGGGTAATTACATTCCCCTCCTATCTTTAGTTCAAAAAGGACAGATCAATCAATTAATGAGAAAATTTAAAAAGCCTTCCCGCATTGTTAGTAAAAATGTAGACTATAAAGACTGCTGTGAAGAAGCCTACCCACCTCACATGTTCACAAAACGCAGCACAGCACATTAACAATACCACAGCATTTGTGTCAATGCACACTTCAGCCTTTTGCTTTGATTATGATCATATTGCAACAGTTACAGCAATTTGTTTTCCATTGAGATAGCTGTAACTGTTGCAACTGCTCTACAGGAGGAGGCGAGAGAACCATATGCCTCATTTAGTCTATCTTTATGATCACTCAAGCAGAGCTAAGCAAGGGTTAAAAGCCAAAAAATTCCTTATGTAGATGAAGCACGTGGTTCTCTCTCCTCCTCCTGTAGAGGGCACTTTTTTAGAGGCTTTTTTTAAACAGTTAAGCAGAGTCATCCATTGGGGACTCTGGCAGCAGCTAACCCAGCCTGACCTCAGCAGCTCTTGCCTTTTTCCTTTTACATTTTTACATTTTCATCATGGCAAACAAGAGTAGAGTTGAAATCCTCTGTGAAACAGCTGGAAAAGGTATGTGGGTAGGATGGAGGAGGAGGAATTCAAAATTAATGTAATTTGTAAGTAATTGTATTATTGTAAGTAATTTGTGTGTGTGTGTGTGTGTGTTTACCCACCTCTGCTGGCGCGTGGGCTGGCATTTTATTTTTTATGTGGGACATAGTGGCCGGCAGGGCTTTTGGACATAGCGGCAGGGTGGCTTTTGCCTCTAGCGGCAGGGCGGCAGGGCGGCAGGGTGGCTTTGGTTCCATCCAGCATGGATTCTTTGAAGCTTTCCATAGGTCCTCTCTGCTTTTAAAATCTTCTGTTGGTCTAAGGAAGTTTTTCCTCTATGGCGGACACAGTGCTGGGGCTTAAAGCCCAGCCGCTGTGTACACCATAGAGCGGGACGCGTCCCACCTGTATGGCAGACACAGCACCGGTGCTTTAAAGCCCTGCCGCTATGTCTGCCATAGAGTGGGATGCGTCCCGCCTGTATGGAGGACACAGCACCGGGACTTTAAAGCCCTGCCGCTGTGTCTGCCATAGAGCGGGATGCATCCTGCCTGTACGGCAGACACAGTGGTGGGGCTTCAGCGGGGCTTTCGTAAAGCCGTGCCAGGGCTTGGTGGGGCTTTCCGAAAGCCCCGCCGAAGCCCTGGCGCTGTGTCTGCCATAGAGCGGGATGCGTCCACCTGTATGGCGGACACAGCACCAGGGCTTTGGCAGACATAGGGCGGCAGACATAGGGCGGCTTTTGCCCATTTGCCTCACCAGCCATAAACCTCACCACATGTCACTGTTTGTTTTCAATAACAGATAATTTATAAATAAACCCATTCAACCTTTTCTTAATAGTATTCCTATTAAATGCAGTTGAGGAATTGAGATGCAATCTGTGCTCAAAATCAACCATTTTGTCATGTGTGTCATCACCTAATTAAAGATCTATACAATCCAATGTACTAAAACTTTCAGAGACACATGTCTAGGTAGATTTATTTTTTAAAGTAATTATGAGAATGAGAATTATTTACAGCTGAATAAGGAAGGACACATAAATAATCACACAAATTTTGAAATGTCAAAGCACCTGACCTTACAGAGACAAATTCCTGTTTGTGGATTGCAGATGTCTGGTTCTGTTCCTCCTCTGTTACATTTACAAGGTTTACAGTTGGGAAAACCATAAGATCCAGGAGCACAACGATCACACTGACGCCCTGCTATTCCTGAGCGACATCTTGAACAACAAAACAAAGAATAGTGTACAAAACTGATTTCATGTGATAGAGTATTAGATGCAGGGCTAGAATTAAGGCTATAAAAAAAAAACCTGCCCCAGATGCTGAGTGGATCTTCATTCCTTAAAAACATGACATTTGCATTTCTTTTCCAGTAGCTAGCAAATTTCCTTTTACTTTTTAGGCCAAAGACCAAAAACAGATATGATGCTAGAGATCTCTGATTTATCTTTTTTTTTTTTTGCATCAAAAGACTTAAATAGAAATATTCTAAATCATTTGAAAGTGAAAAGCATAAAGGCATACTGGATGGTAAATTTCGATGCAACAAAAATAAAATATTATAACTTAGGAACATAAAGATTTCAGGCCTGAGTTAACACTGAATTAGATATTACATAATTAGGTGGGCTGGAAAATGACATTGGAATAGATAAGTACACCACCTCCTTCAGCAAGGCATTTGATAGAGTAGACCATAACCTACTACTAGATAAAGTAGAAAAATGTGGTTAGACAGCATCACCACAGATGGATTCGTAACTGGCTGACCAGCCACACTCAACATGTAGTCCTCAATGGAACTGCATCTACATGGAGGGAAGTATGCAGTGGTGTACCCCAAGGCTCTGTTTTAAGCCCAGTACTCTTCAACATCTTCATCAATGATTTGGATGTGGGGATAAATGTGGAACTCATCAAATTTGCAGATGACAACAAGATGGCAGGAATAGTCCACACTCCAGAAGATAGACTTAAGGTACAGAAGGATCTTGACAAACTTGAACATTGGACACTATCTAACAAAATGAAATCCAATAGTGAAAAAAAGTAAGGTTCTACATTTAGGCAAGAAAAACGAAATGCACAGGTACAGTATAGGTGGTACCTTGCTCAACAGTAGTAACTGTGAAAGGGATCTTGGATTCCTAGTGGACAACCATTTAAATATGAGCCAGCAGTGTTCAGCAGCTGCCAAAAAAGCCCAATACATTTCTAGGCTGCATAAACAGAGGGATAGAATCAAGATCACATGAAGTGTTAATACCACTTTATAATGCCTTAGTAAGGCCACACTTGGAATACTACATTCAGTTTTGGTTGCCACGATGTAAAAAGATGTGGAGACTCTGGAAAGAGTGCAGAGAAGAGCAACAAAGATGATTAGGGGACTAGAGGCTAAAACATAAGAGGAATGTTGCAGGAACTGGGTATGTCTAGTTTAATGAAAAGAAGAACTAGGGGAGACGTGATAGCAGTGTTCCAATATCTCAGGGGTTGCCACAAAGAAGAGGGAGTCAAACTATTATCCAAAGCACCTGAGGGAAGAAGCAATGGGTGGAAACTAATCAAGGAGAGAAGCAACTTAGAACTGAGGAGAAATTTCCTGACAGTTAGAACAATTAATCATTGCAATGGCTTGCCTCCAGAAGTTGTGAATGCCCCAACACTGGAAGTCTTTAAGAAGATGTTGGATAGCCATTTGTCTGAAGTGGTGTAGGGTTTCCTGCCTAGGCAGGGGGTTGGACTAGAAGACCTCTAAGGTCCCTACCAACTCTGCTATTGTATTGTATCCTTTCCAAATACATTATCTCAGAGAAAATCAATTGTCAGCTTAACCATAAAACAATCAAAATGATCAAGAATATTGATGGGCTAAAAAAAAATACTAGAATGGCTCTGGAAATCAAGGATAGTTTAAGATAAACACACAGCAGTAACCCTCAAAACACAATGTTCACAGATTACTCATTACATTCAATAAACAAACGGTTCAGTTTAAAACAGAATCTTGTCCGAGTAAATTTTTCTATAATTATAAATAATTACTAATTAGTACAGAATACTAATTCGCTTATCTGAAGTAATTGGGTCATCATGGAGCATCCTATTTTAAAAAGGTCACTGCTTATGGAACACTGTCAGCTTTAGGATAAGAGCCATCCAATTCTTTTTATACAGGATTATAGCAATATGTTAAAGCACATATATTTTGTCAGTAAGTAGAAGAATACAGGTAATGGAGTGTTTCTCAATCTTGGCTAGTTTAAGATATCTGGACATCAACTCCCAGAATTCTCTAGCCAGCATGGTGAAGGATTCCAGGCATTGAAAGTCCAGACATGTTAAGACTGAGAATCACTGAGCTAGGGTGAATGTATGTATAGACAGAAACATACCTAGCTGCATAGATGAAAGACAGAATCAGCTATTAATCATGTCCCTGAGAATAAGGGATTGACTCAGAGTAATTAGTGACTTCTGCAGTCTAAAATTTAGCTACCACACCCTACTGTGTAAAACAAAACAAACAAACAAATCATTCCATCATAGAAATACTTACATACCTGCACTGTCCATCAATTTTATTACATTCAGAATTCATAGCACTGATAACGCCTTTACTTGAGCAATTGCACTTTTCACAGCCAGTAAGTGGATGGTATCCAAAGTGCAACCTCACACACACTTCACATCTAGGCTTAACAGTTTGTGGGGGACAAATACATTTCCCAGTGATATCATCACAAAGACGACTTCCACAGTTGCAAGCTGGGAACAAGAATACAAATTATTTCATATTCAAAGAATATTTGAATTACATACATTGCTCTTGTTGGAGGAAAAATCCACTAGAACCTATTTCGTCTTGTTCCAAAATTCTTTGAAAAAATTGATCTGAGCATACGTATGCTCAACCAATAGTAATCATTACATGGCTCCCTCTACAATGTTATGTAAATAACTGCAAAACTGAGCAAGAAATAATACATTAGAGATGAATCTCAAATACTCGATAATATCTGGATGATCACATCTCAGTTTAAGAAGCTGAGATATGAAGGAATATTTTCCACATCCAAACATCCTTCTTGACTAGTTTTTACATCCAAACAAAGCAGGAAGTTTTCAATTAATAACTCTGAGCAAAATCCTTAAATTGAGAAGGAAATCAAAAACAAAATAAAATATTTGGTTCTTGGGCAATATTCCAAAAAGTGGGTAACCTCTCCCATGTGGAATGGCTACTTACGTTTGCAGAATGGAAATCCATAGTAACCTGTCTGACACTGGTACACTTTTGACCAATGACGTGTGGTCTGCAGTTACACTGTCCCCCATCAGGGTTGCAAGTAGCGCTGGTAGCACCCTTTCTGTGACAATTGCATGGCAATGCCCCGTCATTAAAAGCAGCCACAAGTGATCGAGCTGAATTTTGACAAAATTCTGAGGAATTGCCAGGACTGTTAAACAGAAGGATAGAAGGAAAGCACATTTGAGTTCCACTATTTAAAAGGTTTTGCCCACTTTCATTTATATTTCTATAATATGTGTTTATTTAGTATGCTTTTAGTATAATCCATAATCCATTTTTCTTTTTATATATATTTTGTGACTTACACAATGTGAAAACTGTTTCCACCACACTGGCTGATGAAATCTGTTGAACGAATCACACTGTCTTTATGAAGAAGTGTGTAGCTGTAGCTATGTGCTGGAACAACCAGGATATGCTCCTTTAAAATGATAAAATTAAATTGCATATTTTAGAAAGTTAAAGTATTGATGTCGAGTTTCCAGACAGTTTCCATGCATTTTAAGGTTGTGCACACATGTGTGAAAAGTACTTGCATTGCACCTAAGTATAAAAAGATTTTTTTTTTTAAACGCAAAATACTTATTAATATTCATTTATTTAAAACAATTCTATATGTTTACATCATTAGATTAAACAGTTGTATAATTATGAATTGAAGGAATGTCCATTCCTAAATGGGGCTTGCCTTAGTCTCTCTTATTCTTACAGCTCCCTAGACCCCTTCAGTATTAAGAAGTCTCTACCCCAAAGCAAATCTTGAAAGAGGAATGAAATTGCTTCCCTTCTCTTCTGTGAATAGTACATAATTTCTGCACACAGAAAATTGTGTTCCAATCAATAAAGCACACTTTTCAGATGGTCACTTTAGAAACCAAGAATGCAGTGAGTATATATTATCAGGGTGGTATTTTGGGGTGGTACAAAGACAATTAATGATTTCAAGATTTTTGTGAAAGAAATGAAAAAAATCAATGTCAAAGAGTGGGTGAAGAACAGCACAAACGAGAAATGTCTGCCCAGAAGTAGTGTTATTCTGAGCAGGATCTCTGAAAGAGCATATAGCAGTGATGGCAAACCTTCTTCACTTCAGGTGCCAAAAGCATGTGTATGCGCTATTACACAAGCTTGCCCACCCCCATAATTTAATGCCTGCCTGTGCCATGCCCCCTGCACATGCACACATTATTCACCCTCCTCAGGCTCCAGAGGCTTTCTAGGAGCCTGGTGAGGGTGAAAAACACCACAACATGGAAACCGGAAGTTTTGGAATAGACTTCCAGGTTGCCCACTGGACTGTTTTTCTCCCTCCGCAGGCTTCAGCGGGCTTCCCTGAAGCCTCCAGAAGGCGAAAAACAGCCAAAAATCAATGGCAAAAATCAACTGGCCAATGCTCACATGCAACTGGAGCTGACAGGGCAATGAAAAGACGACCTCTCTGATGTATAAAGGTAAATATAAAGGTTTCTCCTGTCCAGTTATGTCCGATTCTAGGGGGAAGTGCTCATCTCCATTTCTTAGCCAAAGGAGTCAGCATTGTCCAAAGACATTTCCATTGTTAGGTGGCCAGTATGGCCATACACCAAAGGTGCACAGAATGGTGGTTTCCATCCCACTGAAGTGATACCAAATTATCTACTTGCATTTGCATGCTTTCAAACTGAAACTTGTCCCATTTGCAGGACTTGGGTCTCAAACCCAGGCTGTCAGCTGACAAGCTCAGCATCTTTAACCACAGTTAATGTCACCACAGTCCCCTCCAATATATATCTAAGTCCAAATACATACCACCATTTTGAATTGTTTTTGAAAACTACTAGAAACAAGTGGTGCTTTTGGCAACTAGCAAAATGTGTTATTAGCAATCTAACCCTGATTAGCAGCTTAATGATAATTAGACACCTATGACATGTATGGTCATTGTTTTCGAAATATTTCTTTACATAAATAGAGAAAAGAATGACCACTGACAAAAAAGCATTGTGGGGGGGAAAGCAACTTCCAATTTCCTTTTCCAACGACTTTCCTTGTGGGAAGCTGGTAGGGAGTTTCAGAAAACCTTCCTTCCTTCCTTCCTTCCTTCCTTCCTTCCTTCCTTCCTTCCTTCCCCAGCAGGCAGGTAAATGATTGCTGCCAGGTGAGGGAGGAAGCAAGAGATGAGCTAGTATCCAGTAAGATGCAAACATTGAGGGACTGGCAAAGAATGCATGGTAGTGAAGACAACCTTCTTTGTCATGTTGTCCTTTGTCTTTCTCTCTGCAAGCCTTCCATAAGCAAAAACTTAGTGGGAAAGTGGCAAGAGAGTGTGAGCAATCACATTAGTTCCTTCTGGCTTCCCCATTGATTTATGGAAAACTTTCAGGGAATGTTGAAAATGAAGATCACATGGCCACAATAATCACAGCAGTACGCTATGATGTTCAAGTGGCAACAACTTCCCCAAATTTCATTCCCACAGGAGTCATGGGTCGCAGTATTCTGTAAGTCAACCCATTTGAGTTACTTTGGTTTAATAATTCTTGCCCTTTACTTTCCAAAATCATCTAATTGAAGGCTACAAACAATCAAACAGACATGAAAGTTTTAGTAGTATATACATGGATTCAGAGGTAGGTTCCTACCGAGTAGGTAGTAACTTGGCTTGCCATGCCCCCGAACCGGTTCTCTTGGCAGCGCCATAGGCCGCCATCTTGTTTTTTGCTTCTGCGCATGCAAAGAAGCAATTTTTTTAGTACTGCACAGCACATCTCTGAGCAAACTGGCAGTAGCAGCAGCCAGAACCTACCCCTGCATGGATTGAACAAAATATAGTTTTGAGAAATTTTCAAAGGCCATACTTTGTGCAACATAGTGCAATAGCCCAAATCATTTTTCTCTAACTCAGGACCCTCCAGTTATGTGGATTTACAAGTCTCTTGCTGCTATCACCACTACTAGCTATCATGATTAGGGACTCTTAATTGCAGTTTTACACATTTGGCAAAATATGGAAGGCCAGTGGAAGCTTTAGCTTACCATAGCATAAGTAAATGTAATTGGATAGTCTCTATCTCAATTAAAAATTAAGCAGTTTTAAAACTTACCAATACCATTGTTCTTTCATTGGGAATTGTCAAGGTGACCGAGACGTCATGTTTAAGGATATCAAATTCAATATGATTTTCAGACATTACCAGACTTCGACATCCAGAAGTATGTGGACAAAATGAAGCATTGTAAGAACCTAGAACAGGTAGAAGTGGGATGAGGACACATTTAATCTATGAAAACTCAAATGTCTGAAAAAAATCTAAAACACTGTTAAGTCTAGGTTACCTGACCAAAGTTGTCCTCCATCCACTAATACTTGCACTGGAAATGTTGGATTTTCCGGCTGATAAAAATGTATGATAAACACATATTGGCCTATATGTGGGACTCTTCCATTCAGAGTAATTTGGTTCTGTCAACATAAATATGTGGAAATTAATATATTGGTCATCACAAAGTGAACACTGACCATTATGTTTGCAAACTAATGTTTCCCTGATTTAATATTAAAATGAAGTGAAAGATATTTGATAACTTTAATAAAAAAATTGACCCACTTTTGTTTGAACTCTCTCTTTCTCAGCAAAATGGAACAGAAATAAAATAAGCTGCTCATCAAGTGTGATATTTCAACTGTATGGTACTTCGGCTATTTTTAGAAACTGTAAATGACTTCAAGCAGTTGCAGCTCGTGAAGGAAAAATCCTAATAACAATTCACTAATCTTCTTTTTACAATTCTCTACAAGACTATAGAAGCTCATATTGTAAATAAAAGTAATCTATCAAACACCAATATAGAGCATTTTCAGATTGCTGGTAAAGCTCCATTCTTTGCTCCATGTCAAACTTCTTCCTCTAGCTACTCTAAACATGGTTGACATTTTACAGAAATTTGATATAGTGTGGTTCACAGTAAAATTTTATTATAAACTAAGCAATATTATTGACAGAAGATTATAGTCTTTTTTTCCACCCTCTGAAATTTCAGCATGGTGCCTTTTTCTTCTGCTCTTCTTATGGCTCAATCAGCATTGATAAAGAGTGAAAGGTCCAGCCTATGGCTGATTTTTTATGACATGCCTCATGGCTCAGTATTCTCTCCACTCTTGTTTAACATCTACATGAAGCTAATGTCTGGGATCATTCACCATGAGTGGCTGATGTATCATTTCCACCACAGTGATCCAAGAAATGCTGTTGCTGCCCTATCTCTGTGCCTGGAAGTTGTGGGGGACCTGGATGGGGGAACAACATACTTTGGCTGAACCTTGGCAAGATTGAATGGCTTTGGGTGCATGGAGTTTCAAGATCCAGGAGTTTAACTACCTTAATTCCGGATGGGGTGCACTACCCCAGATAGTCCCAGTCTGCAACTTAGGGGTCTCCCGGAGATGTGATTCCTGCTTAAAGAGTTAGTGGAAGTCACGGCTAGGAGAGATTTTGAAGAACTTTGTGTTATGCACTTAGTTGTGGCCTTTCCTGGATTGGGAGTCCCTACATTCAGTCATTCAAACCCTGGTCATTTCACATTTGGATTACTGCAATGCACTTTACATGGGGCTCCCTTTGAAGGGCATTTGGAAGCTTCAATTAGCACAGAGCAGTGGCCTGGACAGTTCTTGGGGCCTCTATGGTAGCCCATGCTACCTCACTGCTCCATGAGCTGCATTGATTGCTGGTTTGCTTCCAGGTACAAATCAAGGTGTTGGTTATTAACTTTAAAGCCCTGCATGGCATGGATTCAGGATACTTGAGGAACCATCTCATCCCAATAGGACTAGCATGCCCCAACCATACTGGCAGAAAAGGCAGCTTCAGGCCCCTTTCTGAATCAAGGATTTTTAGCTGGCGGGATCCAAGAGAAGACCGTCTCTGCGGTGGCTCCTGCCCTTTGGAACATCTTAGCCCCTGGGGAGAGATCGTCTCTCATCCTTCTAACTTTCCATAAGGCCCTGAAGACTTGGCTCTGCCAGATGGGCTTGGGGTCCCAGCAGGAAAGCATCACACTGGAGGTGGTTGATAACTTAAGAGGAAATCCCAGATCCCACACATACATCCTGCTCCTTATCTCCCCATCTTTTAACAATAATTTTTGTCTTTGATTGTAACTATATTTTTATCAATTTTGAAATATTTATCATTGTTTTACGGCTTTTAATGCTGTAAGCTGCCCATACACACTTCAAAATGAGATGGGTGGCAAATAAATTTAATAAACAAACAAGCAAACAAAGACTTTCTAATGATATAAGTAGAAATTCACCACAGAATTGGAACAGTTATAGAAAATTATGACGTATTCATCTCCACCCTCTGGTGACAAAATGAATATCCATATGGAATCTGTCAGTAGCTCAGCTTCTCAAGATGTCAGCTTCTTGCAAATCAACTGAGGGAAGTACTCAAAGAATTTCAGGCCTTCAACTCCATAACAAGTAAGATTAATATTTACAAACCAATGGGCTTAAAGTCCCCTCGCTGCTGCTTGGCTGCCGCCACCTTGGATTTTAGTGGCTGTGGGTGCGCAGTTCAGTGCAAATTGTTCTACATTGAACTGCGCACAGGTGTGCAGCATGCATCTGGCACGCATGCACATCTGGTGCATACATGTGCACATTGCATGTGGGTTGCGAATGGGCAGTAACACTGGCAGCAACCCACCCTTGTTTTAATGTAAAATGTAAATTACCTGTGAGGAAGACAGAGTCACACCATTAGCTGAGTGAAGAGATGATAAAGGAGAACTCAATGAATCCCAGGAGACCACATATCTTGCCCCTTCTACAACTTCGCTGTTTCTGTGAGCATCCAAAACTACCGCTTCAAGAGGCTTTTCATATTGCGATGGTACACAGGAGGCACTTTAAAGAAAGAAGAATGCCAAATAAATGTCAAATATGGCATATTTCAAAAAAGTTCTTCGAACAGAATAAAATATGTCTCATATTTTAGACTGTGAAGTCAATAACTGTGTTCCCACAACAATCAAATTGAACAACATTTACCTTAGCATGTTGTGCTAATCCTTTCAACATAGTTAGTTGCCAGTTCAGTGTGTTGTGTGAATCAGGAAAATTGGATTAACTCAAGTTCAACTGTATAGTCTACATTTAGGACACAACCAAAGGGTATACCATATGATGACTCAAATAGCAAAATTATTTTTTGGACATGAATCCTTTGATAGACAAAATGACATAATTTATCTAGAGGAAAGTATCAGTATCCTTGGAAAGTCTTAAGATCAAATAAGTGTGTCTTATCAAGGTTTCTTATATTAGAGTAATGGAGTGATAGCTATGTTGCACGATGTGCAATGTTACGATGCATTGTAAATACTCCCAAAATGCTGAGCAAACTGAGAATATTAACATTACTTAGTCTTAAAGTTCACTTCTGTGGGAAGCAAAAGAGAAGGAAGTATTTTACCTTGAACCATGGATATATGTTGCAATGCAATAAACTTGAGGTTCCACATAGTCCAGAGAAAAATCCTCAATTGGAATAATGCAAATTTTATGCTAGGCAAGAAAGACAATGTATCTGTTAACTTTTTTCCCAATGTGAAAATGGGGATGCATATTATTTAAACTATTTATGCTTCTAGAAAAAGTAAGGATAAGAAAGCTTTCTAGCTAAAAGCTAACACAGTGTGAGATTTGTGAGCACAGGACTTGTTGGCATAAAGTTTTGCGCTACAGTATTTTTGTATTTAGAAGGGTGTGTGAGTGTGAATGAATGCAGCATGGTGTATAGAGAGGAGCTCATTACATGGGATTAACTTGGCCAACATTTACTCACTGTATTGTCTTAAACTCAGCAGCACTTTTTCGTGCGGCTGTTTATAAAAATAGGATCGTCAACATGATTGCCAATGTCCGATGATGGATATGGTACAAGAATGAGAAGAATTGTCTTAAACAGCTCATTTGCTTTTATTAAGGAGAGAAGGAAGACGCAGAAAGATTAAATCTTCATATACCAAAAGGTGGCAGTAAAGGTCTTAAAATTAAAAACTACCATATTTGAACCTTTCAGACAGGAATCTGTAGAGAAGTGATTGTTTTATCTAGTGTACTGTGTGGTTCCAGAAAAACCATGCATTTACAGCTTTCTTCTGAGAAAGGTGGTTCATGTGGGGATTTCCTCTAGGTAAACTGAGAGAGAGAACTGGCCCAAAGCTACCCAAATTTCATGATCAAGTGAGGATCTAAAACTAACTAAATGACCTGATGTAATTTCCTTATCACAAGACCCATCACAAGATTCATTGATGACTCACACCTGACCCATCTCAAGACCCTCACTTGACACACCTATGCCTGAGGCCCTTATCAACAGAAGAACACTGACACAGAAGATGTTATCTGGTAACTGTCTGGTAATGAAATGTTCGGAAACCAACCTACAACCTTGGAGGATGAACTTTCACCCTCATCTTACACCTGAGCTACAGATATCCACCACTATTGCAAACTAACTAATTCCTCTTGAGTTGTCTTCTGCATTCATAAAAACACATATACACAATCATATACCTATATTGGAAGTACTCAGCTAATGATAGTGACTAGGACCGGAAACCCCATTGCTAAGCAATGCAGCTGTAAAGTATGATATCTTGTCTCCAGTTTGAGGAGAGGGTTGGACTAGAAGACTTCCAAGGTCCCTTTCAGCTTTGTTATTACTGCATTGACTTACAAAAGCAGTTCCAGCAGTTCCATTTGCCATTGTTAGGTGAATCCCACATGATTGTTAAGTGTGACATCATGTGATCATCATTTATGACTCCTGCCAGCTTCCCCACTCACTTGTTGGAAATTGGCAGTGGAGGTTGCAAATGGTGATCACATGACTGTAAGACACTGCCATGGGATAATTGCAAGCTGGTTGCTAAGCACCTGAATTGCAATAATGTGACCACAAAGACAATACAACAGCCATAACGACAAGGCTTAGTTGCAAGTTCTTATTCAGTATTGTTGTAACTTCAGTCACCAAGGAATTAATTACTAAACAAAGACTATATTCTCTCCTGCACAGACAAAATACAATATTCACACATACAGTCATATACAGGTATTTTTACATGTATATTTTCATTACACTTCTTCTGAATTCAGTCTCCTGTAGTAATGCTAATAAGAAGTAAAAATGGGAGGAAAAGGGAAGGGTCTTGGGCTGGAAGTATAGAAAAACTGGATTTGGGGGTGGGAACAAGACCATTGATGGACAGAAGGATATAAAAGGAGATGGACAGGCAGCAAGGGAGAAGGGAGAAAAGTTAGATAGAATCATGACAACTGCATAAAGCTATGAGGGACACCAAAACACATATATAGAGCAGAAGGATAATTGATTGAGCTGGAATAAGATAGCATCCTATATTTCCTATATAAAGTAGTTACATAATTTCTTGATATTCTGTTTATGAAAATATAAGAAACTCACCAGTAGAAAATCTATAGCTGATGATCTGAGATGTAATGTTGTATCAGCCAAAAGGTCAAAAACTGCAATACGAGCCATATCATCGATCACAACACTGCGACACTGGAAGCTGGAATAGGTTTTAAAAGTAGTTAGTAAATAAGTCCTAATATTCTCTAATTCCAAAGAAGGTTTTTTTTGTCTTTTTTCTGTCTTGAACTTCTTCTCTATGAATCTATCACCAAATGCATGAATTAAATGTCGATTTTAAATTAAATAAAGAAGCCCAGAGTGATTTTTTTTTTTAAAAAACCACTGCTTTCAATCAATACATGCACATTACGGATTTCAGTTCACCACTCAGCTTGTTCTTCTACGGTAGGTCTGTGAAACAGTTAGTATCTAAGACTATTCTACAAATACATGCCTTTCCAAAACATGACAAAAATGTTAACACGAGATTGATTTGAACAAGAGTCACAACCAGGGTGGACAGATTTTAGGACTGTGTGGGATACAATAGGAGTCTAGTAACTAAATCCATGGTATAAAAACGTGCTGAAGATGTGTGTTCAAAACCTAATGAAAAAGATGTGCTGGTCCAGGAATATAGGATTAAAAAAAAAACCCAATTTATGCTTTCATACAGCTGCCCATAATTCCACTGTTGGTTTCATTTCCCAGTCTTCATGAATGATCATAGAAAGAAACGCTTACATTATTGCTATAGTTCAACAATAGAAATAGCAATCAAAATGCCTTTCATTCCTCTGGAATTCATCCCCCTAGGCGGGATGCAAACATAATAATATTAATATCAAGAAGTAGAATCTGAAACAGCTTCTGCCCTTTCTTAGCTTAAATTTGCTGAGGATATTTAATATTTTAAAACTATTTCTATATTCTTTTCAGTGTAACAGGAATGATTTTAAGTTTTTACATATCATCCACATTTCAATTATACAAGGAAAAAATCATCTTAATTAACATTATGTGTCTAATTGCATGAGAAAGAAACTACAACTGTTTTCTTGAAAGCAGAGGCAAAGAATTGAGCCTGAAAAATATACATATTATTTAGAGTACTATTTTTATCAGGTAAAATAAAGGAGATAAAGAAAAGGAATGCATTGGAAACTAAGAACCCTAGGAAAGAAGGAGAAAAGACAGGTATATTTAGATGACAAAAGCCCAAAACATAAACTTATTACACTTTTCTCACCTATATTTGCAGCTATATATATTAATTTTAGCCTCCATCTCTTGTCCAATGCTCTCAGTCTTTATATTACCAACATACATTAGATCATGATCCGTGACATACTCAAAGATGATTACATAGCGGCCAACTTGTGGAACCTTCAATTTGATCTGTAGATTCACCTAAAGAAGATTCAAATCATGCATGGATGTTATAAGAATAATGGAGGGGTGGCTACTTCATGCACTAAATAACCACTTAGGTTTTTAAAGCAGAGTAACATCATAGGGAAGTAAACCTGTAAATGCTTTTTTGCTAGGAAAATAATACCTATTTTCTTTTCCATTCTCCAAGGTTAATACTTTCCCTATACCAGTGATGGCTACCTTTTTTGTCATCACGTGCCAAAAGCGTGCATGTGCACATGATAACGCACCCACACCCATAATACAATGCATCTGTGTGACCCCCCCACCCATCCTGCCCTGCTCATGTGCATGTGACACTCCCATGTGTGCCCCACCCCTGCGCATTCGTGCATGATCCCCCATGCATGCACGTGCATGCACATGCAACCCCCTCTGATCTTCCCGCATGGGCTCTTACACCCCCCCCTTGCCCATTGTTGGCTTCCAGGTTGGTTCAGGAGGCTTTACAAGCCAAAATAGGGCACAGGGGCCTCACGCGACACGCCCACACCCTGTTTTGAGCCTGGAAGGCCTCCTGCATCAACCAGGAAGCCAAACCGGGGCGCAGAAGTGCTGTGTGAGGTCCCAAAATGGAATGCAAGCAAAAACCCATCCCCTGCATGCACCCCCCACCCATGCATGCTTGGCACAGACCCAAAGACCAGCTGGCTGGCGGGAGGCATGTGTGGATACGCGGTGGAGCTGAGTTGGGTCGATAGCTAGCATGCCCACAGAGAAGGCTCTACATGCCACCTTAGGTTCGCCATCATGGCCCTATACATTTAGCTTCCAAGATGGTGTCTATGTCCTTGCAGTTATTTCTTGTGGCATTAACCAGTCACTCTACCCTACCTGTTTTTTTTCTTAAATTAGATTTTTAGTACAGTGCTGTAAAAGAAAATTCTAGCATCCAGTGTCATTTTTATACAGTATTTCAGAAAGCCTCTAAGGCTTACATGAGTCATAAAATCAAAGACGGTAGATGGCTACATCCACTGGTTCACCAACCTGCCTAGAGAAAGAGAGGCAGAGTGGTAGGAGTATCCTGACGCATAAACAGGTAGCGGTAGGGCTACCACATCAGTCTGACTTCTAGTAAAAAAGTATTTCACAATTATTCACATCTACAATGGCAATCATAAAATAAGCTCATTGTTGGCCATAGCTTTGGGAGAGCCGCCACAAAACCCCCTTAAAATGACCAGTGAACACGTGGATCCAGAAAGAAGATGAATAAAACAAAAAATGTATCAATCTGGTACATGCTGTGACAAACATATAGGCAAACAAGTACACTATCAGAATGGTATACAATTGTAATGGAATGTGTGGATGACCTTGGGAAATAAGGGGAAGAGATTTTGCCTAGGAAACAATCAGACAAGAGATGCAGGAGCCTGCGTGGCTTAACAGTCAGGAAAAGAAACATAGGAAGGACCCGCCCTAATTGATCAAGCAGTTATAAGTTGTGGTGGGAAGTTTGTACGTCTAGACTTGCAAGATTCTGCTGATGTAGCCTTACAATAAAATAGAATTAGTTCATCTAATTGTGTTTCCTATCTGATTTACCTTGGAGGGGTAACAACCCTTAAGCATTCAGAGGAAAGAGACACAGATGCTACATTTTATCATGCCCTGTTTTGAGGAGGATGGTTATATAGCAATAGCACTTAGACTTATATACAGCTTCACGGTGCTTTACAGCCCTCTCTAAGTGGTTTACAGTCCCAGCAACCCAGGCTGTGAAACCACTACCGGTTCGGCCAAACTGGTCTGAACCAGTAAGAATCCACCACTGCCTGTCACACACACACACACACACACGCATACACACACAAACACACACACACACACACTGGAGGAAGCAAGAACTATCTCTACAGTATTTTTACACAATATACTGTATATCCTCTTTGGTGTGTTCTATTACACAGACTGTCAGGAAATACTGTAGGCACTATGTAACCAATTTCATTCTATAAGGATATCTTACCTCCTGACCACTAATATGAGACATCACTGGATGTTTGATTGTTGGCTGTTGGAAAGTTGTTTTTTGGTATTCTCCCCCATGCAAGAAAAATGTTACCTCTGTACCAAAAACACAGCGATATTTGTTCACTGGCAAGTTTTCATACTGCAAACAACTTGAAAAAAAAAAAAAAAAAAAAAAACAGAAAGTGTTTAACTGGATCATCATCATAAATTTTAGAGATTCATAATAAAAGATCCATTAATGTTCCTGAGATACTAACTTATCTGTTGTGACATATCCTGAATATGTGCAAGGCTGTACAACAGGAAATTGCAAGATGGATGCTTCATAGTAGTCACGAGGTAAGAGGACGAGGTAATCCTAAAGTGACAGAATAATACCAGCTTAAGCATATTAATAGCCATTAATGTTTACATGAACGTTTCAACAAAATTACTTAATAAACCAGATTTCTCCAGCCTGTGCATTCTGCAGAGATGTGAACTTCAATTTCGAGAATTCTCAATAACAGAGATGTTGGCTGGGAAACTGGGAATAAAAAGTCCACATCTCTGAGAATACTCAATTTAGAGACGGTTATAATAAAGATTTGCAAGCAAGGTTCAGGCTAAAGTCCATTCAAGATTAATAATATAATTCACATGTCACATAACAGTTATCAATCTATATGTAGTCTACCCATATTGAAACAAATTTCCAAATAATCCTATGTGCAATTGTGGTTGAAAAGCACAATTCTATATTCAACATATCCATCAGATTCCTACTGCCTTTATAGGGATGAATCTCAAGGATAAGTCAGATTCTACTACTAGTGCTTGAAGAAGGTGTCTGACTCATTCTTTACACCAGTGTGAGATTTAATTTTCTGAATAGACATTTCTCTTTTATTTGTTTGTGAGTACTCTAGCAGAGAATTAGTTTCCGAAAATATAAATATTATTGTGATAGATCTTCTTCTTACCAGAAGGACGCCCTCTGCCCTGATTTTAAATATCCAAGTTCCAGGTCCCAATAAAAATGAATCTGCAAAACCTTTCCCTGGAACAGTTACAAAAGTTGGCTCTCTACTGAGTGGGAAGAACATGTCTTTGCTCTGATGAGTCCCTGATGAAAAACAATCAAATTAATAATTTATTGAGTATTATTCATCCAACAATAACATTAGGTAAAGATAAAGGTTCTCCTAGCACATATGTGCTAGTTGTTCCTGACTTTAGGAGGCAGTGCTCATCTCCGTTTCAAAGTCGAAGAGCCAGCACTGTCCAAAAACGTCTCTGTGGTCATGTGGCCAGTATGAATAAATGCTGAAGGTGCACGGAACACTGTTACCTTCCCACCAAAAGTGGTTCCTATTTTTCTACTTGCATTTTTACATGCTTTCGAACAGCTACGTTGCAGAAGCTGGGACAAGTCATGAGAGCTCACTCCATTATGTGGTGCTAGGAATTCAAACCACTGAACTGCCGACCTTTCTGATCAACAACCTTAGTGTCTTAGCCACTGAACCACCGTGTCGTTTACAATAACATTACTTAATTCAAATTAGACAGTCAGCCACAGAATGGGCTAAGGAAAGGACTCAAGTACATTTTCATACATGATCTGCCAGCATGGACACCATTCCTTGGAGAATTTGCAGGCTGATTCTAATGCAATGATCCTAGATAAATGAAGTGTGATTTAGAACAACAGAACAAACCATGTGTCCATGTTCCCGCTATACCCAGCTTTGGAGCTCATATTTTGCCTTATTAAAGCTGGAGTTTCCTGTGACATCTGAACTCAGCACCTTCAGTTAGTTTCTCCTTACAGATAAAATCTTGGTTTGTTTCTATATGACTGTTGTGTGAAATAAGTAGGCAATTGGGATGCAAGAAACAGAGTTGGACAATAAAATGAGGAAACCAAGTTAGACGAGAACATGGAGACAGTTATTTTATTCTCAGGTAAATAAATTCAAAAATGTTTGCTGCTTATGGTACCTTCATTCAAGCAAAAAGAATCCTAAATTTAGCCATGAAGTTCATCAAATGCAAACTTGATCTACTTCATGGCAACCAACTTAAATCTTCCAGTAAATGAATGCTCAAAAAAGTTATCAGCAGTACAAAATGTCGGTCAACTGTACCTGTCTCCTAATAGCACTCATAATCTACAGCTTTAAAGATGTATAATTCATCTAGTCTAATGTTTCTCAAACAAGCTGACTAGGGAATTCTGGGAGTTGAAATCCACACATCTTAAAGTTATCAAATTGAGAAATACTCATCCAACCAAAGTTCAGTATATGTACCATTCACATTCTATTAACCTCTCAGACAAAGCACCAGTATTTCAAGTTCTAATCCCTGTCAAATAGCATAGTTTGCTACATAGGAGCTGGAAATGGTAGTTCTTAAAGGCATATGATTAAAGCCAGAAGCAAGTCTGCCAAAACCACTTTTCCTAAAAGCACCTTAAGAAACATCTGTCAGCACTAAAGATCTAATAATGGCAAGCACAGAGAAATATGGATTAATTATGAAGATCATGAGCATGACATACACATGTCGGCATCCTTTGTGACAACAAAGGATAATAGAAAAATACAGCAACTGAAAATTGTTTAATTTGCTGGGATGTAGGGCTTGTTTTCATAAACACTTGTTCAATGATAAGTAAAAAATTTTTTAAGGAAGAGCACACCACCTGAGTAGCTGGGTTTTTTTATACTTTTATTTAGTTTGACCCTGCTTATATCCAGAGTGATTAAAACAATTTGTTCTGGATTTATGACCAAATAGGATATTTCTGCCACTATGTATTTTATATGTCACTTTTGTAACTATAAATAAGGGCAGACAGATCACTCATAGCCTAGCGGAAATGCCCACAGAATCTTGAACTGAATCAGGGTGCCAATTCAATCTATTGCCTAAAATTTTGTCTGAATTTGGTTTATGTGAGCTTTCAAATATCTTCAAAGAAAACTGATTTAAATCACACAGAACACACATACACTATACTGCCAAAAGTATTCACTCACCTGCCTTTACTCGCATATGAACTTACTGTAAGTGACATCCTATTCCTAATCCATAGGGTTCAATATGATGTTGGTCCACCCTTTGCAGCTATAACAGCTTCAACTCTTCTGGGAAGGCTGTCCACAAGCTGTTCATGGGAATTTTTTTACCATTCTTCCAGAAGCACATTTGTGAGGTCACACACTGATGTTGGACGAGGTTACGTGGCCTACCACAGTGGCTGAGCTGCTGTCATTCCCAAAGACTTCCACATTCTTATAATACAGCTGACAGTTGACTGTGGAATATTTAGGAGCGAGGAAATTTCACGACTGGATTTGTTGCACAGGTGGCATCCTATCACAGTTCCACGCTGGAATTCACTGAGCTCCTGAGAGCGACCCATTCTTTCACAAATGTTTGTAAAAACAGTCTGCATGCCTAGGTACTTGATTTCATACACCTGTGGCCATGGAAGTGATTAGAACACCTGATTCTGATTATTTGGATGGGTGAGCGAATACTTTTGGCAATATAGTGTATTTATGATCACATAAAACACTTAACTAATAACTGAATTATCCTATTTTCTGAGGTTAGATTCTATGTTGAACTATGTAAATAGGCTGGCATAATGTATTAAGTCAAATGCATACAGACAGGCTCAGAAAAGGACAATAACCACTAATGAAATATATGGTGTTAAAAGCAAGCAACTCATGGTATTTAAGAAAACTGATTAAATGTGTTACACAAGCACAGTCTCCATGTGGGGGGGAAATAATACAATGTGCATGCAGAAAAGAAAATCCATGGCTGATACAACACCTATCAATATAAATACACTCTGAATTGCACAGAATTTCATTGCATCCGTTCTGCTTACCTACCTTTTAGGGTCCGAGACTGATAAGCTGTTATGTGGCCAGATACTATTGCAGTACCAGGATTTATATACCTCAAGATAACATGAAATAAATAGGGTTTTGGTTTCTTCACACTCAAAGTTATCCTGACTTCATTCTGTAAAATGGAAGTTAATAAAACAAGAAAAAGATAGACAGTCATAAAGTGCCAAAAGGGTAAGCCATGCAAGCAAAATATTCAATGTCTATCAGGGGGAAAAAAAACCTCTTTCTTTCTCTCTCTATAAATAGATACAGACATGCAGCTGAATACATAGAGAAAGAAGCCTTTTATGAAGTAAGGAAGAAAGAAGACAGGCAAACCTAGCAAGAAATGTAATTCACTTACAAGTGTTATTAGGATCAAAATGCTTTCCCTCAGCAATTGAGATCTTCCCTTTAGAGTGTTTTGAAACCAAGCTGACATAGTGCAGTACTAGATGGAAGAGCTTAGGAGAAGTCACAGTGACAGGAACTACCACCTCTGGCTGGTAAAATAAGAAGCAAAGAAGAGGACAGGAAAGCAAATTACTTAATACTACCACCGAAAGATAAGAAACATCTAGAAACATTAGAAAAGTCAACACTCTGGGTAGACTTTACTCTAGGTCCAAAAAGAATAAAATATTTCCCAATGAAACCCAATCAAGTATATATGATATGTTTAGATATAATGCCTTATTTGCCAATGGTCTGAGGCTCATCTCCAAGGCTACTTTCTTATATTCATCTTCCTGAGATAAACCTGACTGAATTCAGGATTTTCATTTCTAGTATGATTGCCAAATGAATCAGTGAGGGACTGTTGTATCATGTAGTGTTATCCAATTACCTTTGATACTAATTTGGTGAAATGTTGCATTCGAACAATCAAATATTATATACTTTGTATTATGGCCATTCTGTGGCCAATTTTATATTAGATATTTGAATAATAGGGTGTTTCCCCCTTTAATATATTAATATTGTGTTATAGCTCACTATTATTAACAATGCAAGAAAGTGTTCCATGCATTATGCCTCTTTTTATAATTGTTTGAAGACAATCATTTTCTTCAAAATCATTCTTTTTATTATGTTCATAGAAATGTAACAATTTTATTTCAGGTATATTTGAGATGAAAACACAGCATTACCTCAATTTTTTCTCAGAAGTCTACAAATAAGTTAATCCTACTCTCACTGTTCTTATTTTCAAATATGAGGTTGACCAGTAGAGTGAAAGCAGATGGGCTGTGGTCTCATGTCTCATAAATCAATGCCACAAAAAATAACCAAGAATAATTCCCAGTGTTGTCAACAAGCTGCTTTCAATTTGACCATACTTTTAAATTACATTTTAATTGGTGTTTGGGCAAACAAGGATATCCAATGCTAAATCCCAATGTTAAATAAATAGATACCACTAAAAGGAATTCAATTAACGAATCAAAACCTGCAGGTAATTTAATTTCTGAATATATTTCTCCTTTTTTGTTATTATACTATCTATATGTTTTTCATATAAAAATGCAGGTTTTGTAACACACAACTACTCTTAGTGGATTGAATTCTATTAGTTCCCAACACTGCTGCTGAAAAAAGGCATGTTGTCAAATATTTCTATCTGGCTGTAGTGTAGAAGAACCAAGGTTTCTTTAAAGCCTGAGCACCTAACTTGTAAAAAAGTGTTATAGGTATATATCAATCTGCCATTCCAGGATGTCTTAGTCACTGCTAAGAAAATTAGATGGAATCATCCAGAGGTGGGTTGCTAATTTTTTTACTACCAGTTCAGGTGTGCTCCTGCCCGCGCACAACACTTCTGTGCTTCTGTGTCTGGGAGAGTGAGTGGAGACTCCCACCACCACTACTACCGGTTTGGCCAATCTAGGCCAAACTGGCAGCAACCCACCTCTGGAATCAACATTTAGATCTTTCTGCAAACAGTATAATAAAGAGACCAAATTTTATTGAGGAATGCTGTGTTTTCCATCTCCTCTTTCACCACCTAACAGTTTTTCCTAACCTTGTTCACTTCAAATGTGTTAGATCAAAACTATTCTCTTGCCTGTCTTGATAGATGACATGAACCAACAAATCTAGACAGGGAGTAGGCAAAACTAAAGAAAGAGATTTAAATCTGTAAACAATTCCAGTAGGATTAAAGAGATGGTGCAATCAAACCAGGATTAATTCACACAACATATCTGGACCAAAGTAAAGTACATGCCTGTATTGAAGACATCGGCACATAACCTCTCCAACTGAAACCAGGAAATTCTTGAGGATTATAACCAAACCGGACTTCTCTTCCATTAGGAGACGTACCATCCTCAATTTCAAACTTCATGTGATGTAAATCAGGTAGGTAATAATTCTTTTCAGCCCTTTCATAAATGAGATAATAACAATGTCTTGCTTTCTTTTTAAATATTAATATGCTATATATTAACATAAGACTCTACTGAGTCAAATGTTTGTTTAACCTACTGTTTTTCACAAGCCATTGGAAAATCTGCATTTAAGACAATAATTTTCCTCCTGTTCATAGGATCCCTAGCAAAGTACACTGCCCCTATACATGATGCTTTAATTTTCTTAACATCGACAATATATTTTATCATTTTTTTCAAGTAGCATATTTCCTGCTTTGTCTTTTAAAAATAACTTCAAAATAATCCAAAATTCAAATCATGCTATAACACATGAATATTTAAGTACATAGTTAATATAAAAAGAGAAATAGCACAGCCCTTACAAGCAAACTATCAGGATTAGCATTAATCTCATCCTTCACCAAAAGCAAAACTAAAATGAAAGGAGCAAATGGGCAGTTTGTTGAGTGAAATTTACAGCTGAGGTGCAGCTCATGAAATCCATCTAGGAACATAGTACAGGCACAGTGGTTAGAATGCAGTACTGCAGGCTACTTCTGCTGACTGCCAACTGCCAACAATTCAGCAGTTCAATTCGCACTGGCTCAAGGTTGACTCAGGTTCCATCTTCCCGAGGATTGTAAAATGAGGACCCAGATTTTTAAGGGCAATGTGCTGACTCTGTAAACCGCTTAGAGAGGGATATAAAACAGTATGAAGAGGTATATAATTCTAAGTGCTATTGCTATTGCTACTTAAATATTGTATTTTTGTATGTAACCACGGCTCATTTCATACTAAATTATAAATCATGAAGCTTGCTTCTAGAGAGAAAATGTCTAAAAATGCCTAGCAAAATACACTTTGTAGTTATTCTGTTTTTCTTTCCTTAAACCTTGTGGGTTTGTTGCAATATGAGGGAAAACAGGTGGCTTGTGATTTTCCTGCTTTGCATAACTGAAGAGGGATGCCACAAAACAAGTCTTCCCATTTTACTTACTCCATACAAGTTTTCCCAATTATGTGCCTTCTGCACTGGCAGTCCCCTGTCAGGTCATTGCAGACATGACTTACAGAGCCTCCCACATCACATTTGCATCCTGCCAGTGAAAAATAGAATCAAATTACCTTTGGATCAGAGAACAAACACAACACATTATTAGAAGTACTATAGGTTTCTATAGAAAGAAAGATAAGATGTTTTTCAATCACAGAATGAGAAGGAACATTGAAGACAGGCATGAAATCCTTTTATCTTTGCTACAGTTTCGGAACTGGGAGTGTGCATGCGCAGCGCTTCGGCACATGCATAGAACTTTCTGCGCATATGCAGAGCGTCCATGATAACATCTGTACAGGTGGGCAAAGCCTCCCACCACCGCCACTACCGGTCGCCCAAACTGGGGCAAACTGGCAGAATATCACCTCTGGTTGAAGACCATCTCATTTATAAGAAGTCTGGATCATCCGGCACTTCCAATACAGGTTGTCTATCTTTTCATGAGGGTCACTACTGAAGAAAGATGCCATTATCTTCTAAATTATTCTCATACTAAAGTTTAAAATATTTTGCAAAACACTGAATATTTATTATCTTGGCCATCTATTTTAAAATATATCTTACTTAAGCAAAATATTTATCAAAAGCTACAATTATAAATGAGTTTGATTGTATTACACTATAGCCAATCTATGAATGGGAGCTTTGTTTGATGCTTGTTCTGTCTTGCCCTGGCCTCTCTTGAAATGCCTATTCACTATCCTAACTGAAGTTGATTAAGGTGGATTAACCTCCTAGATTTTACTTGGAAGGCTCAAAATGGTATAAGTACAAGATACATTCAAAAATGTTTGTGAACAAAGCTGTTATATAGCAATAATACATAAACAATATTTTCATAAATGTATTATTCTGTGTTGCTTTTAAAAAGCCATACTGTACCTTGACATCCAAAATAATTTTTAGTTTCCAGGCCATAATAACCAGCTTCACAAGTATCACAAGGACCTCCACAAACATTAAGTTTGCAGTAACAGTCACCATCCAACTATAAGGGGAGAGTTGGAAAAACAAGGAGAGTTTCAATCTTTCCATTCATATCAACAGTAGCATCGAGGAAAGCTTTGGACATTATATGGTAGATGGGCATATAGATGCAAATAGAATATTTTATTGGATTGCTTCCTTAGAAATGCACATGTTTGACGTCCTCCTTCAATTCAGAAAACAGGTTCCAAGCAGTAGAACAGACTGAAAACATTCTCTTGTGAAGTTCCATTAAGAGTCCTCCATTAGTGATCCTTCCTAATGAGTTATGGAGGAAGATCTTTCTCTTTATTGATAAGAACGACGGACTATTTATGGAGTGCTGAACTTAACAAATAATCTACAACTTGAAATGTAGTTATTTATATTATTTTTAATACAATAAGTTGTTTTTAGTGTTCTCCAGAAAACCTACAGTATGATAAAGAAATTAAAAAGCAATTGCAAAGAACAAAGCTGTGTCACTAACTGTAAGAGTGTCTGCCTCTATGGATAGATTTTTTTAATAGATGTTATTGAAGAGCAACAAGTTTTAACTGACAAGATTGAGACTGAGTTGAAAATGAATTTCCAAATTACAGGCTACAAGAATGAGATGGAAAAAAATATTACAATGAACATGGAAAAGAAAAACCCAGCTGATGTCTTAAAAAGGATATACAAATAGCAAACTAAGACTGGATAGTTTTCATATTTTGGGTTTTACAAAAGAGACCTTTTTTTGAAGTTTTAAAGAATTTTGTGAGAAGGGACAAAGAAGAAATGGAAAGAAATCAAATTCCAAATCATTATTTGAAGGAAGTAAAGATCAAGATTATTAAAAATAAAGGAAGGAATATGATGCTGGTTTATTTTATCAAGATTAAAATGGATATGTTGTTTTATTTGATAACCCTTAATGATTTTTTCTGATCAGGACCAAACAACAAGACTTTAAGGATTTGTTTCTTGATAACAAATAGATTATCTGAAGGAGATATTTGTATTTTAAGATAAAGTAATAAGTCATTAAAATTGTTTATACTTGTCCTGAGGAAGGGGATAGTCATTTATTTATATATTTCCATTTTTATTTACTCTGTTTTTTCTTTCTTTTTTGGAATTTATATATTTCTTTTTATTCTGCTTTTTAAAGTTTGTATTATTTTTTATTGTTGTAATTTCAATCTTAAATGAAAAATATCTATAAAATAAATTTAGAATGTTTTACTTCATAAAAAGACTTGTAATTTTTTAAAATATGAAACAGAATGTAGATAAACTGCTTTTACCTGCTGACATTCTCTAATACCACTTAGTACTCCAGCTACATCACACTGGCAGCCTGCAAAAGGAAACAAAGTTATCTGAATCTCAGCTAATGAGAAATTGATTATAATACTGGGGTCCCCTAATCAAATGACAAATCCTGGACATCTGAGTTTTTGGTGGTTTTATACAGCTGATAGACAGATTTGAGTTTCTCCATAATACTTAGAAAAAAATGACCAACAATGATACACCAGTACAGGGTATACAAATTTCAAGTTCTCCAAACCCCACTTTCAGGCACAATGTTAAAAATAATGGAGAGAAGGAAACAAGATTGTCTCAAAAGATTAGAACAGAATTTAAAAAATTGAATTAAATTAAAATAGCATTTCCTATTTCAACAATGAACTTCAAGATGGTGGCAGTGGAGTAGTACAAGAAATAAACCTGAGTTTTACCCTGCAACTTCCATGCTTACTGGGATTCTGAGAGATGGCAGCAATTGAATCATAAACTTTCTCTCTTATTTGTTCTTGGGTGTGCTAAATATAAACTCTTTTCTCTAATGAGTCTTCTGCAAACATCTGTTTTCTTTTTCCTAATCAAACTTCTTTGTCCGGCGTTAACCATGACATTAATTAATAATGTCAGTTCAGTACTAATTTCTATTTTGATTGAGGCAAGCACATTACTATATATAGATGATGTGATTATTTGTGGGGGAAGGAATACACTACATATCCATATTGTATACAATACAAAGTATGCATTTTGCAAAATACACTAGAAAGTGTTTTACAACATAAACAATGAATATCTAGTGTTACACACAAACATTCCCATCTTTCAGTAGCATGGAATCCCTCCATGCTACTCTATTCTTTTCAAGGCTGATGAACATAAAATAGATTTGGAAAATCTCGAATGGCCTGAAAATAATACGAGGAAAATAGATTTGATTTTCATTATAAGCCCAGTTACCTATACATCCATAAGGATTAGCCCTGGCCAGGTTCCAGTAAAGTGGCTTACAGATGCTACAGGTTGGACCTTCTACATTTTGTAGGCACTGGCAATAGCCCTAACAACGAAGAGGAAAATACATTTGTTAATAAAGAAAACTAAAGATCACACTGGCTAATGATGTAGAAAAATGAGATAGAGAACAATTTTACAAGTGAAACGAACAAGCTGTCAATTATATCAACAAGTGAGCCTTAGTCTATAACTATTAGACTATACTGACAGTAATATTTGCTGGACTCAAAAGGAAAGCTGAGGATTTTATATCAAAAAGTAGAAAATCTTACAACAGAGACAATCTTAGAAATTATTTTTTAAAATAACTTATTTAATATAGAACTTTTCCAAAAAGGACAAGTTTTCCAAATGGAACGAAAAACACTAGTGGGTGCCACACACTGTTCCCTCTAAGGTGCGTGCCTGCGCGGCCGCGCACATGGAAAGAAATCCCCGCGCAGGACTTTTCAACTCCCGCGCAGAGATTTCTTTCATAGCAAACGTGGGGAAGTCCTTTGCAGGCAGCTAGAACTGGCCGCCCTCAAAGGACCTCCCCAGAGGAATCTCATGTCCTGCAGCCCAAACTTTCTCCTCCCAGCAACTTGGCCTGTTGGATACAGTTGTGGCGGGGGAAGAATGGGCTGGGTGGGCTGGCTGGCTGGGGAGGGGGGAGCCCTTTAAAGCCCTGCTGCCGCGTCTTCCCAGCAAGACTTCCTTTCGGCTCGCGGTTTCCCTTGCCTGCCTTAACCAAAGCTTGGCGCCCCGCCTCTGCTTTCGCTCTCCCTCCCTCAGCTGTGCAGCAGCAGCAGCAGCTCTCAGCCTAGGGCGTCACGCAGGCTGTGGAAGGAGGGGGAGGAGGAGGGAACCAAAGAGAGGCTTTTAGGGGCCTGCGCCCCACAGCCAGGACCGTCCTTGCGCCTCAAGCCGCGTTTCTTCGTGCAAAGCCCTTCGGGCGTCAGGCGGAGCTCTCGGGTTGCCCAAACCAGTTCCTCCCAGGTTCAAAACTACGGAGGGAGGAACTGGATTGGGCAACCCGCGCTCACACACACACATACACACATACACACAGAGAGAGATTCGGCTGCGTCCGGCTCATTTGCAAAAAGCCCAGAAAAGGAAGTTGGTCGGGGGCAGAGGAGGGGGGGAGACCCGTCGGAGAAACCGACGGTCCCGAGGCCGGAGGAGGGGGGTTCTTCCCCAGACAGGGCTCCCCAGGAGAGGGCGAGGCACCCCTCCCCCATCTCCCTACTGTCAATGTCGCACAGGAGGGCTGTTTCTATCTCGGTGCTTTCATGGAGAGTCAGCGAGAGATCCAAGCCGTCCAGCGAAGGCAGACTGCTGTTTAGTAAGAATGTTTTAAATATTGCATTTCAGCTTATTTGTCATGGATTGGTGATCAACCTACTTGCAAATACAAATTCTTTTTCATATGGCGTGCTGGTGCTCTGCAGATTTTATTTGATTTTAGAAAAAGAAAATAAAGGCTTCTTGGTCCACCTGGACCGGAAAGTCAAAATCCAGAAAATTAACCTTGTTTAGGAAACTTTTGCACTGATGGAAAAATAGTGTTTTCCAGTGAAAGTTTTTTCCCTGCTTTTCCTTGTTTGCTTTTTTGGCCTCTATTCCTTCTCTACTCTCCTCTTTTCTTTCTTCCTTTTTTCTTCCTTTTTTCTTTCCTTCCTTCCTTCTTTCTTCCTTTCCTCTTTCTCTCTCTTTCTTTTTTCTGCCTCTTTTTCTTATCCTCCCACCCTGCTCTCCCCTTTCTTTTTCTCTTTCTCCTCTTTCCTTTTTTGTCTCTCCCTCTGTCTCTGTTTCTCTGTCCCTCTCCCTTCTTTCCTTCCTCCCTTCCTTCCTGTCCCCTCTTTGTTTGCTTCTTTAAGTGCTCCAATTGCTAATCTACATCAGTTGGTAATTTATTCATAACTTGCTAAATCACTGCAGACTATTGGATAGTAAGGGGGAAAGTATAGTCCTCAACTTACAACAGTTCACTTAATGACTAAAGCTACATCAGCACTGAAAAAAGTGAATTACAGCTGTTCTTCACACATGATCATTGCAGCATCCCCATGGTCATAGGATCAAAATTTGGATCTTTGGCAACTGCCTCATATTTATGACGGTTGCAGTGTCCTGGGGTTACCTTTTGCAACCATCTGCCAAGGAAAGTCAGTAGGAAAGTCAGACTGACTTAACAACCAGGTTACTGATTTAACCGCAGTGATTGACTTAACTGTAGCAAGAAAGGTTGTAAAATGGGGCAAAACTCACTTAACAAATGTCTCATTTAGCAATAGAAACTTTGGGCTCAATTATGGTCGTAGATTGAGGACTACCTGTATAGGGAGATTTCTTTACTTAATGGATATTTACATGGTAGAATTGAGTTTCAAATAACACTAATTTCATTGTCTTGGGTGACATCTATGAAAAAAATCCAGGTGCTCAGGTATGAAAATGTGCTGCTCAAACACTATACTTTTCCGCTCACACTGAAAAAAAATTAGAGGGAACATTGGTGCCACAGAGTGCTACAAGAGTCCTCGTCCTCTTAATCTTTTCATGTTTTACATAGAAAATAAACAAGATTGCAATAGCAGCTCAGTTTTTTTTGTCTGGAAAAAAGCAAGTAAGGTAAAAAGAAGCATTCAGGGCTGATAAAACTATTTTATGTCTCCCATGGCAGCCATTCTGTGAATGGGCAAATAGCCCACTCAGCTATTTTGCCAAAGAATCCATGACATATTGTTGACCTTTCATATGTGATTATTAGCTCAACAAAATTGAGATTCCTAGACATGTCTGAATGTTTAGCCCCTGTTTAAACACTTCTGGTGAAAATGCTTCCTATTATTACAACACTATATTTCATTTCCCACTATCAAGCAGCTCTTATGGTGTAGGTCATGGGTGTCAAACTCAATTGAATCACATGACATATTGTGACCTATCACGATGGTTTTGCCTTTGCAGAGCTGGGGTGGGTGTGGCCTATGTGTGATACTTCCGGTCCACAGACCGCCAGTTTGACAGCCCTGATATAGGTAGTCCTTGACGTACAACCACCAAAGTTACAAAGGCACTGAAAAAAGTGGCTAATAATTGGTCTTCACACTTACAAACATTGCAGCATCCCCATGACCTCATGATCAAAGTTGAAGTGACAACTGACATGTATTTATGATGATTGCAGCGTCCCAGGATCATGTGCTCGCCATTTGTGACTTTTTCAGCAGGCTTCCAACAAGCAAATTCAATGGGCAAGCCAGATTTGCTTAAAACCATGATTCATTTAACAATTGCAGTGATTCACTTAGCAAACCATGGCAAAAAAGTTGTAAAATTGGGCATGGGTCACTTAACAATCGCCTTCTTAGAAATGGAAATTCTAGTCCCAATTGTAATCATAGATCAAGGACTACCTGTAACAACTTTGTTCCCCTAATCTTGAAATTATTTAACTTCCTTATAATTCCACTGGATCTGCTAATATAGTTACTTGAGTTGTTCTAGACACCTGTAGATGGTTCATATTCTCTTTCACAGAATATGAACTTGCCCACTTTTCTGACATTGTTCTTACCTAGGCTTCCTGATACAATAAAAAGCACACAATTAGGTCCAAAAACCCTCTTTTTATTTAAAAGGCTATGAATTATATTCATTCACAGTTGGTAATATAGTCCTAAATAGTTGGAAAGAGTTCTATAGGAGGCTGCCAAAGTCCTTCAGAATAAGGCTGAGAAGCACCCACCTTTATCTTCTTTGAAAACACTGCCAAAGATTTAATTAGCAATTAGCTTGGCAAGGCCACATGGCGCAGAGAGTCCAAATAGAGTTTCAAAATGTAAATTGACCAGCATGAACCAAATTGCTTCCTGCAAAGGCTTATGTGCCTTTGCTCCTCCTTTATGTCCTATGGGAGGTGCCAATCACCTCCAAACCTTACTCCCGAGTCGTCCCTTCTATTTAAACTGTTCTTGCCTTCTGGCAGGTCTGCACATGTGCTCACTGGGAACAGGGGGAGCCTGTTCCTCTGTCTCGCTGCTGTCTGATTCTGGAGACTCCGGAGGCAGCACATAACTCATTTCATTTCATTCATTTCATTTATTGGTTTTGTATGCCACCCACTCCCGAAGGACTCCGGGCGGCTTACAATAAAACAGGGAAAGGGGATAAATAAGACAATACAAGACAATACAACAATTTAAAATACGACAACATTCCCAGATGAAGTGGGGCTGGATACTCCAACAGCCCCCAGCCTGCCGAAACAGCCAGGACTTAGTAGCTTTACGGAAGGCCGGGAGGGTAGTAAGGGTCCGGATTTCAACAGGGAGCTCATTCCAGAGGGCCGGAGCTACAACAGAGAAGGCTCTCCCCCGGTGGGGGGGGGTCACCAGCCAGCATTGGCTGGCAGATGGAATCCGGAGGAGGCCAAGTCTGTGCGATCGAATCGGTCTTTGGGAGGTAATTGGCAGGAGGCGGTCTCTCAGCTACCCAGGTCCGATGCCATGAAAGGCTTTATAAGTAACGACTAGCACCTTGAAGTGTGTCCGGAGCCCAATGGGTAGCCAGTGCAGCTCGCGGAGGATAGGTGTAACGTGGGTGTACCTAGGTGCACCCACAATCGCTCGTGCTGCTGCGTTCTGGACTAACTGAAGTCTTTGAACACTCTTCAAGGACAGCCCCATGTAGAGCGCGTTACAGTAATCCAGTCTTGAGGTCACGAGGGTGTGAGTGACTATCTGAAGGGCCTCCCGGTCCAGGTAGGGTCGCAATTGGTGCACCAGACGAACCTGGGCAAAGGCCCCCCTGGTCACAGCCAACAAATGATGTTCTAGAGTCAGCTGTGGATCAAGGAGGACTCCCAAATTGCGAACCCTCTCTGAGGGGCGTATAATTTCACCCCCCAGCCTGAGAGATGGAGTAGTTAGCCAATCTTTGGGAGGGAACATCAATAGCCACTCAGTCTTGTCGGGATTGAGTGCAAGCTTGTTCATTCCCATCCAGACCCTGACAGCCTCCAGGCACTGGCACATCACTTCTACCGCTTCACTGAGTTAGCACAGGGTGGACAGATACAATTGCGTATCGTCCGCATAACTCCCAGATGGCCCTGGCACCCTCTCTGCCTTTGATGCAGAGCCCTCATCCGAGCCTTCCACAGACTCCAGGATTGGCCCATGTTCCTCCCCAACTTCCTCGCTGTCCAACTCTGCTGCCATCTCTGCTTCCAACTCCACAGGCTGCCGGTGGACCACAACACTTATCTGATTTCTTTGTCTATATATTCAGTACTACCTTGGTTAATTAGTCTTTTTAACTGCTATTCCTTTATGCTATTTATATAATACCATACTAATTATATAATACTTACAGAATAAGAATCTCTGGTTCCAGCAGGATCACATTCATCGATGATCCCTTTTTAACAATTTTAAAAAAGGTAGTATTATTCTCCAAACTTTACTTTTATCAATTTATACAGGAAGTTCAAGCTCAAAGAATTTCACCTTGTTCAACAGTGACTCACTGTTTATCCCCACAGCAGTTCTCTTTCAGAATATGAAATAATCATTTATAATATGAAAAGCATTTCTCTGTCCTGAGTCAGGGCTGGTTGAAAAGCCCACTTAATTCAAGATGCCAAGCATTTTATCAAAAGCAATCCACTTCTTTGGAAAGCATGTTAGGAGCTGAGTTGATCAAAATCTTCTGATCTCAAACAAATCCATACCAGCTGCTGACTGTGCAATGTTTCTATAAATAAGACTTTCCTTGTAAGTCTTACCTTGGCAATGAGGAAAAGTACTACTTGTTGAGATACATCTGTCACACTGCTGGCCTATGAAACCAGGTCGACAATCACATTGGCCTGTGGTCTGTTGACATGTGTCTTGGTAGGAGCCATAAACCGAACATTGACAAGCTGCAAAAAGATGTTAATTTTAGAAAGAATGAAGGAGCCATGTGAAGTGTGAGATGCTATCTCCAAATTCTAAGTTCTCATCTTTTGGTTTACAAATCCCATCTTTCCCAGTTGTTGGCATTTCTCTCTAAAAGAAAGAGAGGAGGCCGATTAGGCCACGCCCACCATGGTCACACTCAGCAACAGGGCAGCGAACCCAATTTTTGAAGCCCATTCCTGGTTGGCAGGGCCAACTAAAGTTCTCCTTTTTTTCTATTTGTTTATAATAACACTATACTAGGCTTATTTTAAGATCGCACTACAATTTAAGTGTGCTTTCTGTTCAAAATGGCAGGAAATTACCACCCACTTTTAAAATAATCATTCGAACACAGCTCACCAAAGCAGTTGAACCACAGATGACTCCAAGGAGCTCAGAAAATGTTAGATCTATAACTATAGTGCTTCTTCCTACAAGGTAGCCATTTTTGAATAAGACTAAATTTATCTCAAGTATTGAGGAAGTATTTTTTTCCTAATAGGTATTGTTAGTTTTCGGAAAACTAACAATACCTATTAGGAAAAAAATACTTGCCAAAAACTAGTGAGTCAGCTAAATGTTACTTGTAAATCAAAGTGTCTGAATGAAAAGGCAGAAAAATAAACCTGATTGTTTACTCAGATTCAGCATCTGAGGGATCTTAATAACCATAAATAACTGGCTGTATTTGGACCCAACATAATTTGTATGGAAAAGACAATTGCCCTGGGGGCCACATGTGTTGTCCACAAATCCAACTACAGCACAGTTGGACTCTAGATGAGAAAAATAAGAAATTAATTTACCATGGTATTCTGTTTAAATCTTCAATTTCTTTTGGTCTCTCCAAAGGAAATTTCAAAGAAATCAATGAAACCTAATTTCTGTGGGTGAAGGGATTATTTCCTTCCAGGAAAATATATGCTGAATTTAAAAAAAGGAATAATATTTTTCCTTGTGTTAATGTTTATATTTTTTTTAAAAAACCTATTCTTATCTATCTCTGTCATTTGAGGCAATGAAATAGGTACCAATATATCACACAAAAAGTTTCTTACGCCTTTTCCTCTTTCCCAGGTCCCAGTATATTAATATATGCAGGGTATTTTTTAACTAACTGGAAACTATGAGGCCTCCTATATCTTTCTCTCTGGTGTTAGAGAAGCTGCTCTCCATGTGGGAGACATGCAATATGCAGCACAGAGAATTGATAGCATTAGCATAGCAGTTCTAGCATCTCCGAGTTTTGATTTAGTGGATAGTTGATTTTGTCTGTAGGTAAAATGTAAATTATATTGCCTTTTGATCTGAAAGCCTGTTTAAAAGCACAAATATTTCTGTTTATATAAATAAATGTGCCCCAATTTTATTTTTTAAAAAAAATCTTTTAATCTTCAGAAATTTGAAAACCCTGAATTAGAAGAAAATCCAGTTCTCAATATATTTTATGATACCTCAGTGACTATTTAACTTGCATTCACTTTTAAACTTTCTAACCTGCCTTTTCACCAGATGAATGCAATTTAAAATGCTTAAAATATGAAAACAAATCATAATCTACTTTGATAGAAAGGGTAATGGAAATATCCAACTACTATATCTGTCACAGATAATACCTGAAATCCAGTCTGGCATTGACGATGAACCTGTATTGGATCGCAAATCTCATTATTGAACACCCCTGAGCCATAACATTGTCAGGCTGTATTTAAAAGAAATGAATTTAAAATGTTAACAATAGCCACGGATTTCAATCACAACAGGAGTGAAAAAAAGACCCCCAATGATATTCTTCTGCAGTTAACTTTGGCATTTCCCAGAAGAATAGCAAAACTTACGCTGACAATGTGTTCCAAAATATTCTGGTCTGCAACGACTGCCTAGAGAAAGAGAAAAGTATGACAATGTTACATATTTGTCAGGAATATCTTGATTGATTGAAGTTACAAGGTTGGGAGAGCTTGATGTTGCCTAGACAAAGCTCTAAATAGCTAAGGGAATTGCAGAGTAATAATCCAGGTGCAGAAACAGATGTCAAATAGCTTCCAGTTAAAGATTTCCTGTGCTAAGCTTCCTATGCCAGAGGGCCCTGTGCTGGATAAACTCTTAATAAGCAAAGGTTGACATTCTCTGCAGGTGTCTACTGGTATAAATGTACAGTACTTACACATGAATTTTTAAATATATGCCTGTATAATATACTTGTAAAATTCACACGAAAAGACCTGTCTTCTGAGCTACTCATTCTGTCTGAGACCATTCCCACAACTTGCCAAAATAAACTCACTCGTAAGAATATAGGGGCTAGTTATCCATCAGGCTATGTTTGGGTCTCCAGAATCTCAGGCCAAATATTTAACCTCACTTGCTCCCATGGTACAGTATTTAATGGAGTAATAGAGGTTCAACCTCTGGAAAGCATTGTATTCTATTATTTGATTACAATCTTGAGGAAGAATGGACATAAGAATGTAAGCAATGCCCTGCTGGATCAGGCCCTTATCCCATCTAGCCCAGTAGTCTGTTCTCATGGTTGCCAGCCAACTGCACAAGGAAACCCACTGGTATTCCAGCAAATGGTCTTCAGACACAATCAGACTGCCTTCAAGACTAATAGCCATTGATCTGCATAACTTCCATGAATTGGTTCAACTCTGTTTTGAAATCAGCTAAACTTCAAAATAAGGGGGATTATTTATTTGTTAACACAATTTATTCACCACCCAACTCCCAATGACTATTGCAATACTGTCCAAACTTCATAGCCAACCCATAATCAAAGAAAATCAAATTGACAAGTTTCCAAACAGATTGGGAAACTGACTAGTCTAGATTATGAGAAAGACTATATGAATTTATAAAGCTGTGTAGAACAGAAATTGGGCATTTTGCAGCAAAATCTATGTGGATTTAAGTCAAGTGTGTCCACCATACAGTCACTCACTCCAATCACAAATAAGCTTAGTTAAAAACAAACTCACTCTTTAATTTGCTCTAATCAGCATATGCATGTTAGTTAATGATAGATAAGGAAAGAATGGAAATAGCACTATTTAAATCTGCTCATCATGCCCCTGTACATTTCTGGACACTGTGTTCCACAGTTTGGGGGCTAAAAAAACTGTATCATGCAGCTATAATTGATACTCTGTTAGTAAATGATAAGTTATAGACAAAAAAGTCAGAAACAACTTGCCATCCATATGACCAGGTGAAGTGACTGCTGGGTTCTGAGTTGTAGCTGGGGAGATAGGAATTCCTTTCAAAAGAAGAATAAAAGAAGCAGCCATTTAGATAAATAACCAGACAACAAAATAATTTACTTTTTTTTTATACTGTGACTGGTATACCAAGGTCTGTTTAAACAAACCTGGGGAGAAGGTGTGAGAAAAATAGGAGATTTTTAAAACCTTTTTTTCTCCTATTACCTAGGTTGTTATCACTACACCACTCTTTGTTTTAACATCTTCTCTCTTCTCACCATAATAATTTCCTGGGTCTCACCTTCTCTCCTCAACATCCTCACCGTCTCTACTTGGTTCATTTTCTCCACTCTGTCTGTTCTACTCCTCTTCCTCTTGCTCCAATCATCCTTTCATGGCAAAAGTTGAACTTGCACTTTTAACAACTGCGCAATTTATCTTTTCTTCTCTTTTCTTTCTTCTTTTCTTCTTTCTTTTGTATGGGATATGCATGGGATATGTATGTGATTGAGTGAATGTTCCCACTTTTTACTACTTATCACTGTTGTATTTTTTGTGTTTTTAATTACTACGTGGGGATTGTCTGGGTGAGTGAATGAGTATGTATGATTCGGAGGACCTGCCGGGGAATGCGGGGAGCACTGGGGTGGCTGGAGGGACCAGAGACACGGGAGAAGGCCGGAGCATTACGGTCGTAACAGGGAGGGGCAGATATGGCGGGGACTTTAGGGCTGGCCATTACCGGGGAAGGAGGGTTCGCTACGTTACAGAGATCCCTCCTTCCGGCCCTATGAGTCCCACTCCGAGGCCAGATGGCGTGAGTAATCAGGACCCTGGTCTCAGGCTGCTGTCGCTAAATGCCAGGTCTGTGGTTCACAAGGCTCCTCTCGTCCGGGACTTAATTTTAGATGAGAGGGCAGACCTGGCATGTATTACTGAAACCTGGCTGGGCCCGGAGGAAGGAGTCCCCCTCGTAGAGATGTGCCCAGAAGGATTTCAGGTGCTGCACCAGCCGAGAGCCCAGGGAAGGGGTGGGGGTGTGGCTATCGTTATCCGGGAGTCGTTAGCACCTCGTAGGATCCCTGCTCCGGAGCTTGTCGGGTGTGAGTCTCTGCTGGTAAAGTTGGACCTCAAGGGTCAAGTAGGTCTGCTGTTAACGTACCTGCCTCCCAACAGCGTTGCAGCAGCCCTCCCCTCGCTCCTCGAGTCGGTAGCCGAGCTAGCAATTGAGTTCCCTAGACGTATGGTCTTGGGGGACTTCAATTTGCCTTCGCTCGGTGAACACTCTGATGGGGCGCAGGAGTTCATGGCTTCCATGATGGCCATGGGCTTGACCCAGGTAATTCGGGGCCCAACTCACTCAGCGGGTCACATGCTCGACCTCGTATTTCTCTCGGAGCAGTGGACTTGTGATCTTGGTCTGAGGGGTAATGAGATCATACCCCTGTCGTGGTCAGACCACTGCCTACTGAGGCTCGACTTTCAGAGACCAAACCCCCACTGTAGGGAGGAGGAACCGACCAGGTGGTTCCGCCCCAGGCGACTTATGGAGCCTCTGAGGTTCCAGACGGAGCTTGGGGTTATTCCTGATACTCTCGCCCACAGTCCGGTGGAGACTCTGGTTGCTGCCTGGCACTCGGCAGCATCGGAGACCCTTGACTGGATTGCGCCACTACGGCCGCTCCGAGGCGGCGGATCCCTGAGGCCTCCTTGGTTCACCGAGGAGCTCCGGGAGATGAAGTGCCGGAGGAGACGCCTAGAGCACCTATGGAGGTCCGATAAATCCGAATCGAACCGAGCAATCCTAACAACCAGCACCAAGGAGTACATCAGGGCACTTAGGGCAGCAAAAAGATCTCACATTGCCACCTTGGTTGCGTCCGCTGAGTCCCGCCCGGCCGCCCTGTTTAGGATAACCCATTCCCTCCTAAATAGGAGGGATACGGGGGAACCCTTGCAGGGTAGAGCTGAGGATTATGCCCAATTCTTAGCGGACAAAATTGCTCGGTTTCGGTCGGATTTGGACTCCATCCCTGCAGTTCCAGCCGAGGCACAAGAGGATGAATTGGTAGACCACCTCTGGGTTGAGTTTCAGGATGTTGCCCCTGGGGATGTGGACAAGGCCATGAGAGCTGTGAGTGCCTCCACCTGTGTACTGGACCCGTGTCCCTCATGGCTGGTTGCTAACAGCAGTGAGGTGACACGAGGCTGGATCCAGGCGGTTGTTACCGCCTCTCTTCGGGAGGGGCACTTCCCCGCCGCACTTAAAGCGGCGGTGGTGAGACCTCTCCTGAAGAAGCCATCTTTGGATCCAGCTGTCCTTAACAACTACCGTCCAGTCTCCAACCTCCCTTTTGTTGGGAAGGTTGTCGAGAAGGTGGTGGCCTTCCAGCTTCAACAGTCCTTGGAGGAAGCAAGCTATCTCGACCCCTTCCAGTCAGGCTTCAGACCCGGTTACAGCACAGAAACCGCTTTGGCCGCATTGACCGATGATCTTTGGAGAGCCAGAGATGGAGGCCATGCCTCCATCCTGGTTCTCCTCGACCTCTCGGCGGCTTTCGATACCATCGACCATGGTATCCTTCTGCGACGACTGCGGGAGGTGGGGGTGGGAGGCACTGTGTTACGGTGGTTCTCCTCCTACCTGTCGGACAGGTCGCAGTCAGTGTTAGTGGGGGGGCAGAGATCGACCCCTAGGCCCCTAACATATGGGGTGCCGCAGGGTTCGGTCTTATCCCCCCTACTATTTAACATCTACATGAAACCGCTGGGTGAGATCATTCAGAGGCACGGGATAAGATACCATCAATACGCGGACAATACTCAGTTGTATCTGTCCGCCCCGTGCCAACTCAATGAAGCGGTGGACGTGATGAACCGGGGTCTTGAGGCCGTTATGGACTGGATGAGGGCTAACAAGCTTGTACTCAACCCGGACAAGACCGAGTGGCTGTTGTGTTTTCCTCCCAATAATTCGATCAGTGTTCCATCACTCAGGCTGGGGGGTCAAATTTTATACCCCTCAGAGAGGGTTCGCAACTTGGGAGTCCTCCTGGATCCACAGCTGACTTTTGACCACCATCTGACGGCTGTGACCAAGGGGGCATTTGCCCAGGTTCGCCTGGTGCACCAGTTGCGACCCTACCTGAACCGGGAGGCCCTCACAACAGTCACTCGGGCCCTTGTGACCTCTAGGCTGGAATACTGCAATGTGCTCTACATGGGGCTGCCCTTGAAGAGCATCCGGCGACTTCAGCTAGTCCAGAACGCAGCCGCGCGAGTGATTGTGGGTGCACCTCGGTTCACCCACATAACACCTATCCTCCGCGAGCTGCGCTGGCTACCTGTTAATCTCCGGGTGCGCTTCAAGGTGCTACTTGTCACTCATAAAGCCCTTCATGGTAGTGGGTCTGCATACTTGAGAGACCGCCTCCTGCCAATTACCTCCCTGCGACCAATTAGATCACATAGATTAGCCCTCCTCCGAGTTCCATCTGCCAGTCAGTGCCGACTGGCAACTACATGGAGGAGAGCCTTTTCAGTAGTAGCTCCGACCCTTTGGAACGATCTCCCCGTGGAGATTCGTACCCTCACCACCGTCCAGACCTTCCGCACAGCCCTTAAGACCTGGCTAGCCCGTCAGGCCTGGGGACAAAGATAACTGTCCCCACCCGAATGATGAATGAATGTTGTGTTCTATTTTACTTCTATGTATTGTTTGTGTCTATTGTCTGTATACCCCCCCCCCCCTCATTTTATGTAAGCCGCCCTGAGTCCCCTCAGGGAAAAGGGCGGCCTATAAGTATTAATAAATACTCAAAATACTCAAAAGTTTGCCTTCCACGTCTCAGCTATTTCCCTCAACCATTTTTCTCCCTGAATCTTATCCATCTCTTGCTCAATATTCACCTTCTCTTACCTTGATTTATTCTTTCCTTCCAATAAGAATTTTCTCTCTCACAAGGTGAGAAAGAAAGAGGACTGGCTGTTGAAGGATACCCTGCAGTTTTTTTGCAATCAGAAAATTTAGTGGAATATCACTTCCTTCTCCCTATTTTTTCTACCAAGGTAATTATATTTCTAATTCAGACCCGCTCTTGTTCCATCTTCTTCATGTTTCAGCTTCTGCAGTATCTCCATGTTAGCAAATACCTTGATATTTAAAGCAATACTTCAAAGCAATTATTCTTCTACTATAATGTGTAGTGATCGCATTCCATAAGTGCTATGGTTGCACTAGACTGAAAAACAATTATAGTATTAGAACATCAAGCAGAGGAAAGAAAAAAAATAGAAGAGCAAATTCATCCAGATGGGAAGCATGTTTAAAAATAGAGTGTCCTGCTTTCCAATCTAGGTAATTAATCTGTCGTAGAGATATAACTTCAGATGCTTGTTGTAGAAGTTCAGTTTTAGCTTATATTTCAGAAAAGACTACTGCATGGCAATAAAATAAAATATTTACCTCCTTGCCTTATTTGGAAGTACGACTTAGGAATAGCTTAGAAATAGCACTAGGATAAAATTGAGTGTAAGAAAATCTTGAATAAAACAATGGATATTAATTTAAAGATTCACTGGACATGCTGTGATACTCACGGTAACAGGAGGGAAAACTATGGTATCCATCAGCACACCGATCACAGGCTTTACCCTGATAGTTCAGCTTACAATAACAGCGACCTGATCCTTCTTCACAGCCATTGGTATGTTCAGGGGTACACCTGCAGGCTACAGGAAATGACATCATCAAAAGCTTTCTTCAAATACATTTGTTTCTTGAAGTTTACTAAGTTTACTCGAATTATAATAACAGGAATTCCTACTATACATCAGATTCAGTGGTGGGTTTCAAAATTTTTTAGAACCTCTTCTGAAGGTGTGACCTGCTTTGTGGGAGTGTCTTGCTGGCCATGTGAGCGTGTGGGAGTGGCTTGCCAGCCATGTGACTGGGTGGCAGTGGCCAACTTGTAAAATATGGTGAAACTCACTTAACAACACTCTTGCTTAGCAACCAAAATGTTGGCTCAGAAACTCTGGCATTTGAAGCACGCAAATCTTAAAGCTGTCAAGTTACAAGATCCTTGCACCCCTAACCCTTTAGAAAAAAAAACACCCCAGGGGTGTTCAAACTTAACAGCTTTAAGACTTGTGGACTTCAACTCCCAGAATTCCTCCTCTCGCTCTTCATCTTGTTGATGTGTGGACGGGCGGGGAGAGGGAGCTGGAACCGGTTCTAAATGGCACTGTAGATTTGTGGAATCTCTTCTATAGAAGAGGTTAAAACTGGCAGGAACCCACCCCTGATCAGATTGCTACTTTGCTTTGGCAGCAATAGATTTAATAATTATAATATTACTTTATACCTTGAAATGCTGTGTGAAGCTTATCACATCAATATCCTTTTAAGTAGCTAATTAAGCTACTTATTGCTTATTAAGTAAGCAATTATTACATCACAATGAAAATGTATTTATTTTGTCTGAAATCATCTACATCTACATTCTAGAACAGGGGTGTCAAACTCGTGGCCCGCAGGCCAGATGCATCACGTGCTGACTCCGGCCCCGCCCAGTTTAGCAAAGGGGGATGAAGTCCTGATACATCATCTGATGCTGCCATGACAATGTGAGTGTGACATCCCTGTTCTAGAAGGTTACTGGTAATACAGTGATCTGAATCATTTATCATGGTATCAAACACTGTTTGACTTTATATTGACCCCTCGTAGTTCCCATATTTTAAGGATTCTTGTAATGGAAATGTATGACCATACTTTTATGTCTCTTTCAATGAAGCCCTTGATACAATGTTTCCCTTTATTTTGGCATTTGTATTCTGCTTCCATGGCAACTTACCAAAAACCGTTAAAACAAAGTAAAACATTGTTTCAATTGTACAAGTGCAGACACAAAGAATGTACATAGCAGCAGAACCACAGCAGTAGAGTAAGATTTTTTTTAAAGGTCTCAATAAATGAGGAATGGTCTGTAGTTCCAAAAAGAACATGAGATTCGATATTGTACAGGTGAAACTCATTGAACAGGGCACTCTATATACAGAATTGTATACAGAGAATAACCATATACATTGGGGTGGGTTCCTGCCAGTTCTAACCTCTTCTATAAAAGAGGTTCCACAAATCTACAGTGCCATTTAGAACCGGTTCCAGCTCCCTCCCCCCCCCCCCGTCCATCCACACATCATCAAGATGAAGAGCGAGACGAGGAATTCTGGGAGTTGAAGTCCACAAGTCTTAAAGCTGTCAAGTTTGAACATCCCTGGGGTATTTTTTTCTAAAGGGTTAGGGGTGTAAGGGTCTTGTAACTTGACAGCTTTAAGACTTGCGTGCTTCAAATGCCAGAGTTTCTGAGGCAACATTTTGGTTGCTAAGCAAGAGTGTTGTTAAGTGAGTTTCACCAAATTTTACTAGTTGGCCACGCCCACCCAGTCACATAGCTGGTAAGCCACTCCCACCATCACATGGCTGGCAAGCCACTCCCACCCGGTTACATGGCCGGCAAGCCACTCCCACAAAGCAGGCCACACCTAAAGAAGAGGTTCTAAAAAAAATTGAAACACACCACTGATATACATTCACTGAAAACACTTTCCTTTATGGATACTTCTCTGAGTTTTAAAAATTGGAGGCATCCAGGGAAACATCTCTAAGATGGTCTAAAAGACAGACTCCAAAACAGGTCCCTTAGCTGTTAAGTTCTTTGAAAATACCACACCTCCCCATGAAGTGTCTTTAAGAATAAAATGGCAGACCATTTAATAATGTGACCTCACTTGCAGCACAAATTATCAAATTCAAATTATCCTACTTCATATACATTGTGAGGTACAGGTACTGTATACAGCCTTATAGGAGATATATTAAAAAATCAGAAAGACCGGGAACAGAGAACTTTCTCCACGTAATCTAAAATAAAAAGCATTATATGTAGAATAGACAAACTTCAAATGTTAAAATATATTGAATCATTTTTTTTATTAGCATATATTGAGGGGAAGAGGCTAGTAAAAAGAATAGGAAAAATAGACGTACATATGCATCCATGCACTGCTGTGACTGGAACACCATATGGCCGATAGTATCCTTTTAAACATTTCTCACAATTTATACCAGCTGTGTTGTGCTATATGGGGTAAAATGCAGAAGAAACTGGCATAAGAGAAATGAAATCAGAAGAAGAGATAAAAAAGAAACAATTCAATTTTGGCAACTTTCAATTTGTTTCCACAATGAAGAAAAAGATTGATGGAGCAGAAGTACAATGACTTGGGATTTCTGTCAACGTATCAGGAATGCAGACTGAACCAGGAATGTTACAATAACTTTAGGTTCGACAGAGATTAGCAACATTTTCTGATATAAAATCACATGATTTTATATAATATCACAGGGCAAAATAAAGGCAAAATAAAATTAAAAATCGTTACATTATCATGAAATATTTGCATTTTCATATGAGATCTCATCAGATTTGGTATTTCAGTATTTCTATCTTTTAATTTTATTCCAACATGGCATTGATATAAAACAGTACAATTTTAAATATCAACTGTAATAAATGCATCCTTATATGGAAGATGAATTCAGTTCTAGGCACCCTATTTCAAAAGGACAGTAACAATTATTCAAGCTCAGAAGACAACCAAGATGGTTAGGAGCAGTGGTGGGATTCAGTCAGTTCGCATCACTTCGGGAGAACGGTTGTTAACTTTCTGAGCCGCTTGGTGAACTGGTTGTTGGAAGAAATCATTAGGGCAAAGAACCGGTTGTTAAATTATTTGAATCCCACCACTGGTTAGAATTCTGGAAAACAAGCCCCACAAGAAACACAAGGATAGAGCCTAATGAAAAGACAACTGAAGAGAAATGTGATAGCACAGAAATGGAAGTAGACATATTTTCTATTTGCCCAAAGGACAGAGCCAGAAGCAGTGGGTTAGAACTTCAAGGAAGTAAGCTCAGCTAGGCATCAGGAGGAACTTTCTACCAGTTAAAACTAGTTTACTGATTGAATAGACTCTACGTAGTCTTTAAATTAAGACTGTAATGAAGCCTGCCCATTACAGTATAGTCATATATCCTAATGGTACAGTACATTCATATATCACAATGGCTAAAATTTTACAACTTTTTTTGCAGGTGTCTTTAAGTGAACACTGCAGTCATTAAGCAAACCAAAAGTTCCCTATGGACAGGTTTTTGTTGAAAACTGAAAGTGCCGGATTTCAGCAAAAAAATCATAAAATGTGATCACATGACCATGGGACAGTTGTAAATGCAGATGTGTTTCTGGGTGCCTGAAGTTCAGTCACGTGACTGCAGAGAGAGCCCAGTCCAGGGGTGGGTTGCTGCGGATATGGTACGGCAGTAGTGGCCGGGAGCAGCTGAGAGCATACCGGTATGGTGGCTCATTTAGCCCACCCCTCCACCCACGCTCTATAGGCTGTTTTTATGCCAAAACACACACACTGCACACACACACAGTGTGCGGTGCCTGCGCAAGCCCTGACAAGCAGTTAGGTGTTGCAGGGGCGGTGGATTGCGCATGAGTGGGCAGCGCACAGCACATGCATGCACAGTGCACATCAAGCTTGTGCACGTACTGACTGCAATCAGCATACCAGTAGAGACAGTAAGAGCAACCCACTACTGCCCCAATCACTATCTAAATCATGTAATCTTAGTGATGTATTCCCTGAAGGAATGAGGCAGCAGGCTCCTGAGGTAAGTCAACAGCAGTTTATTAGAACAGATCTATACAGTAGACAGGTTAGCAGTAGACAGGGACCCCCCTGTTTGACAGCTATTTATACGGAGCTGTCAAGCAGGAAGGCCAATAGGTGCGCGTCTGACAGCCCGCGCTCAGCCATGCCGCGCCTTAGCCAATCAGGCGAGGCCTGGCTGTTGCTGGCTGTCAGTCGTAGCTATGACGACTAAACACTTAGAAACAGCCCTACAAGCCTAAAATAGTTCAATTCTACAGAATAGTCCTGCATAGTTAGTAATCAAAATTGAATAAAGCTTTGAGTGATAGAAAATTACTTTCTTCTGTAGCCCAGAACAATTGAAGTTCAGCATGCCATTTGCAACTTTCATGCACTTATCAAACTACAAAAGGTGTTATGGGGGATTTACCTGACAGTCAATGCAGACTCCTCCCCCTTGATACTGTCCATTAAGATTTAAGCTTTCTTTGCGTCGTTCAACCTCACGGTCATAATAGCAGTCAAAGGCATGGCCATGACAGTTGCAGGCTGAGAAAGATGGTGGGTTAAAATTCTTTTTAACAACAGAAGAAAATGAGCAAAGGAATACTGATTTTTTTTAAAAAAATAGCATCACAAATTGCACATGCATCCTGACTTTTTCACAATCAGCAGCAAGGCAGATAATATGTGCTCAGCTTGAATCAAGAAGCATTCCCACCTACCAACTTTAATCAAGTTGGTTTGACACAAGAGATTTTTAAAAGGCTATTTAATTGCTCTAGAAAATTGCAGAATCACAGGTCAAATCTGAAGAAATACAGAGCAACGGTGGGATTCATTTTTAATTTGTTTTACTTCCCATTTACATGTTATCATTATACAATATAAACCTTTCAAATGTGACCTGTGTTTACAATAAAGCAACACTTGTCTTTCTGCATGACTTACGTTCACAGAGATTTGGGCTGCTGGCTGTTGCAGGTTGCCAACTTTTCTGATTATACCCTGGACAGCAACGATTACAGGTTTCCCCACAAGTATTGTGTTGACATTCACATTGGTACCTATAATTATTAAGTAATTCTCAGTTAAGTTTCCCCTATTGCACTTTTCATGATTTTTGTTGTACTTTTCATATCTTATTTCTTTACGGGATTTTTTTTTAAAAAAATAATATATATATATAGGTTATGTCCTAATCCAGGGGTTTCCAAACTTGTCAACTTTAACACTTGTGGACTCAACTCCCAGAATTTCCCAGCCAGCCATTCAGACTGGGGGATTCTGGGAGCTGAAGTCCACAAGTCTTGAAGTTGACAAGTTTGGAAAACCCTTCCTAATCCAATAATACAAATTCAAATGTTAACATATTTGTTTATGAAATGTATATTCCACATTTGTACTAAAAAGCCCATACGGGAGACTAATAGTTTTTTCAAACAAAACTCATTTTATCATAGCCATGGGGATGGATGGATGAATAACCTTTATTATAATCTGAGATTTTTGGAGCAAGGAGAATCCCCAAATCATCTCCATTATTTTATAAACATAAACAAAAAATCATCTGTAAGAACTGTTGTTTTGATTGTACAGTTGGTTACTTTACCTGTAGGAATCTGGGTCAGTTTTTGCAGCACATACATCAGCATGTCCATGACAAACACATTGTCCACCAATGCTGATGTCTTTTATACTGTAGTAGTACTAGATAACAGAAAAAATAAGATTTGTAGACAAATAGAAGAAGCAATTTATTTTCAAAAAGTCATGTCAAATATTTTTATGGATGTAAATTGGACACTAATTATTTGCTTAAAAATATAGATTTGGCCCAACTACCGTATTTTTTGGAGTATAAGATACACCTTTTTCCCCAAAAAAAGAGGGTGAAAATCTGAGTGCATCTTATATATTGAATACAGCATTTTTGGTCTCTCGAAACACTGCTCCCTTCACAAAAATGGGCTTTGTGCATAGGCTTTGGGAGGCCTGCAAAGTACTCCTGGGGGCTGGGGAGGGAAAAAATGAGCAACAAATGGGCCATTTTTTGCCCCACCCCCAGTCCCCAGGAGTACTCTACAAGCCTCCCAAAGCCTATCCATGCCCTGGTTTTTTGTTTGTTTGTTTTTTGCAAAAAAATGGTCCTGTTTTTGTGAAAAATGGGTCTTTTTTGCTTGTTTGTACCCCATCCAGTCCCCTTTGCAGGCCTCTCAAACTCTCTGCATGCTTTTCACAAGAAACGAGGCATGCAGAGGGTTTGGGAGGCCTGCAGAGTGCAAAAACCTTTTTAAACAATTTATCTCTTCAAAATCTTGGTGCGTCTTATACTCCGGTGCATCTTATAGTACAAAAAATACAGTATATTCTCCAAACATGTATATTACTTAAGGTAAAGCATTAGAAAGAGGTTGGTAGCAACTTCTCAAAAAGTGCAAATGCCTTTTGATAACATTTGTTAATCAGAAAAGATACTACCAGACTTCTGGCTTTTTGTCCCTTGTTTTTTTATAGGTGAAAGAGAAAACAAGAAACAGTGGAAGGAAAGGGAGGGAATTGTATTAATACTTATAATAAACAGGTAAAGAGCTTAAAAAGCTGTATGGGGAGCATATTATAGACTTCCCCCAGAAAAAAAGTTGCTACAATACAGCTATGAATGCAGGGCTGAAATCTTTCAGCTCAGCTATGAGACTCATTTGGTGTCTTTTGGCAGTTACATTATAGTTCCCTTATCTTTAAAATTAACATAAAATTTGTCTATTTTAAAGATACTAAAAAGGCTAATGAAGACCCTTCATAGGGTGACTGAGAGTCCTTCCATGAATGTTCCCTCAATTCTGCCACAGTTCTGCAGCTCATCTGCAGCCAAGTCAATTAATTTGTGGTTCATCTGCAATGCAAAAATAAGTGTGCAAGAATATTTCTGCAGAATTCTATATTGGTACCCTGGAGCAGGCAGCTTCCCAATGGCACAAATTTTCATCTCATCTTTTCTCTTCAATTCCCCTTCTCCATATCAGGTACTCGTAGTTTATCATTATTTTATCAACCTTTCATCAACTTTAGTGCCACATGCTGTAAAAACAACTCTATTGAGTTAAGGGCAATGTCTGTTTGTACCCTGCCTTATTAACTCAGTTTGAAAGAATGATTCTGAGATTTTGGACAGTAAACCCAGAAGTAGCTTAAACTAGGATTAAATATAGGATTATTTCAGGATTTGGGGAAAGTATTTGTCTATTTATATTTACAGTAACGCTGGTATTGGACACAATATGCCAAAACTTAGCATTCTTGAGAAAGCTTTAATGTTGAGAAAAGGTGGGGGGTGGAAGAGAAGATGATGACCAATAGTAACTCAGTTGCAGTCGTGAAGGGAGTGTTGTTGGAAAATCTAAAATATCAGGCTATGGATAAATCACGGAAGAAAATCTATCAGTGTGGTGAACAACTGATTGATGGCACAACAGTCCTTAGAACAAATTCTATTCTATTATATACATATAATATAGCAGAATATTAAAAAGTAATTTCCCTTCATTATTCTCTCAATGGTCAGTATAATATCCTTTACATTATTAATTCAAATACTTGGTCATTCCTCAATATTATTTATCCAATTCTTTTCCATTACTATTTGTAGAGATGCCCTGAGCCCAATTAAAATCAAGGGTTCAAGCTTATAAAAAAATCACATTGAACAAATTTCCCTGAATTGAGTGGAACTTCTGGATATATTAACAAAGGGTTGTACTGCATTCCTATATGTTACAATTTGAATAAGGCTCATTGGACCAGAGTAATTCCAAGTAAATGAGTATTTACTCATTTATTCAGAATAAATACTCATAGCATTGGGTTAGAAGTCATTTTCAAGCCTTAATAATCAAAATGGTATTCAAAGAATTAACAATTCATTGTTTTGCTACCACTCCCTATCACCAAGATATTTGATGATAAAGTTATACTTGTCTGGGATGACTCATTGAAAATGTCAATAAGAATGGTGTGTGTGTGTATGTGTAAGAAAGATATATTATTTACCCTACCAGCAATGTACTGATGAATAGTTTAAGAAGATGAAAATGAACCAGATTTGCTGTTTTATTCACATTGACCAGGAAAAGAAAAATGTTTTATGTTACAAATTCTATTTGTACCTATGTCTATACATCTGGTTTATAGATTTCTAATTATTTAAAAAGTGTTTCATATTTTCTAATACCGTTCTACCATGTTGCAAGCTGAAGCAAATTTTCTCCTTAGATCACTTGCCTGCATTTTATTCTGTGCCTGCAAAATATTGAAAATACACATCCCAGCTTTGTTAGCAAAAAAAAAAGTAGCTTTAAACAAAATGTATCCTGCAATTTAAAAAAAAATCTGAGTCATTTATGCCTCCACAGTTCATGTTTTTTAAGACTGCCCAAAATAAGGACTTTCCAATCTTCAGGAGATCACAGCATTAGTTATAATAACTTTGCAACTAACAGCTGGCTATCTCTACTACCATACCACTTTTGCCAGCATACCTGTACACTTCTGTAGCGAAAAGCAGTTCATTAGATATGAATACTTTTAACAGAGCCATCTTTTTTATGTCTATAAAATATTGTTGGAAGAAAAATCCATCTGGTTCAGTTCCAAGCTGGAAGAAAGAAACTGGAAACAATATGGAAAGTTGGTTTATTGAACAGAACCACAAAGACAATGTGCAGTTCTGGGTCAGCTGAACAAATGGCTGAATGAGTGGATGGATCTTTATAGGTTTCTGTGACTTTGAAGTTTGAACTGTTCTGGGGGTAGTGCAATGAAGGGGCTCGTGTTCTGAAAGGGCAATTCCCATCATGGCTAATGGCTTTCATCCTGTGTTGGATCTTGGGTGAGGGGCTGCTTTCTAATCCTATCATTCTGCCTTTGTTAGTTGTGCTGCAAGGAGTTTCAAAATATCCTATCTTAAATGGATTGCCAAATCTGCATTTCTAAAAACTGCTCTCCTCAGTTTCTGCTTGGGGGCAGGGAGACTGGTTTTTTTCCATTTCTCCTTTAGGGGAAATGTTCTTATCCTGCCTTTTTTAATATTTCCCAAAATATTTTATTCTTTTGCAGTAGGGCAGTTAGGGTTCCCGCAATATATTTGCTTTAAGATCCTCTTTCATACTATGCAACCCACAACTGTCACAAAAACGCACTAATGAAATATACTGAGAAGTTTGCCCTCTTTCATCAATGCAAGTCTTTCACATACATTAAAAGTCCGCAGGAATTTAATCTTCATAATACATTCAAGAAGAAAATTGTGGTTTTGGGGATATAAAGTGTTATTGTAAAGAAGCTTTTAGATTGCACAGGTAAATGTATCCATTAACAGGGGATTAGCCATATTTTAGTGACAGATGCGAACCCATTTGAATTGCTATGCTGCGGAAGTGGAGATGTTTTCAGATACAATTATTGTACCTTCCTTTGCCATCTCAAGTTTTTTAGAAGTCTCTGGGGTACAAGAAGCATGCACAATCATTTTGCCTAACACTCTGTAAAGATTATGCCGGTTTACAAAAGCTAAACTCAACGGACAATATTCTTACTCAATAAAAAGTTGCCATATATGAAAACACACAGAAAGGGTTTTGAGTTCGTTGTCCTTGCTCTCTATCTGAATTTCAAGCAATATTCAACACTATAATATGGAAAATTAAATGGAATGTTTATATCCTAACTTATCAATAGTAAGTACAAGCTAATTAAAAATCGATCAAAGGTTTTGCAGAATAATGCCATTATTATCTATGGATTCCCTCTGTCAAAAAGAACAGGAACTCACTCTGCGTGTCACAGTTGGATCCCGCTGAGCTTTAGAGATCAAGTGTCCAAGAAGAGTGTTGGTTCTGAGGAAATGTAAACGAATATTTGTGGCTTTAGTAAAATCTCTAAGTATGGAAGAATGGCTGAAATCATTTGCTCCTGGACGGCCATTTACCAAGGATATCACAATCTGATTCAAAAAAGAGAGATGGATACATCAATAGTAACTGCTTTATTTTCAATATTTTTAAAAATTGTTAAGAATACATCTATAAATGATTTTAGCATTCATCTTATGTTTTAATCTTTCTCTCCACCCATCTTATGTTGACTTTCCCATTAGTAACCCATTTTTGGGGTTGAATATGTGGAATTTTAAAGGTATGTTGGCTTACATTTGAGAGGGCTTGTCCATTCTCAAATGGTTAATTGGATGAAGTGTAAGTTCTTTAAAAAGTCAGGTGGTACTTGAACAGAGCTTGAAAGAAACCCTTGTAAATTGTCAAGTTACGTCTTTTCATATTTTCAAACTTTGATGAAATATTGGTTAAGTTCACAGTTCATGATAAACTAAAGGATGATTAACATCCTTAACATTGATTGCTCATCTGACTAGAACAAAAATTGAGTAAGTAATATGTTCAAAAGAATTGACTATGATTATTACAAATATCAGTAATAGGAATCTGTACATTACTAGAGGATTGAATACTGTTAACACTGATCGATGTGTATTTATTTCCTGCTGTAGCATGAAGAGTCAAGAAATACATAAATAAGCAGAAAAAGTTCTTTTAATCAAAGGCTTTTTATAGCAAAAAGAATATACACAATGTTCTTATGGAACTTCCCCATCAGCAAGAACAGGTTCAGAATTCTTTTGAACAACAGCTCATTGTAGTATACTAATAAATTATGCTAACTCAGAATTCAGTTCACGGAACATTTTTATGAGCAAACTGGAAACTTTATTCATACCAGTAAAATGTTATTGGTTTAAGAAAACCGACTGATATGGGAAACAAGTCTATCTTTATATTGATGCTCCTAATTCCAAACTAAGGTATTTGTTTCATCTTGGTTTGGTGGTTATGTAAAAATAACGGTGTATAAAAAAGAAAATAATAGCCTCAAAATGAATAGTCAGTAGTGTAACTTAGAATAGCCTAAAGAAGTGTTTTGCAACCTTGGTGACTTTAAGATTTGTGGACTTCAACTCCCATATTGGGCTGTGGAATTCTGGGAGTTGAAGTCCACACATCTTAAAGTTGTCAAGATTGAGAAACACTGGACTAGAGAAACAAGAAAGGATATCTGGAAGAAGGAGTTATCTTCAAAGTGGGCTTTTCCTTAAATCAAACTATTACTGAATCCAACTCACAGTAAAGTAGGAAAAGTGGATAAAATGAATAAGGCAGCAAATGTAACCCCAGATATGAGAAGGAATATTCACAGATAATGACAAACCAAGTTCCTAGAATTTATTGTGCTAGAAGTATTAAAAGAATACATGCAATAACATTTGAACAATGGCAGAATGGCAAGCATTAGAATACTGATGACTTCAGCTTACCTCTCCATTTTCTAAAGGCACTATCCGAGAATATTCTGTTGTGCAAATGACATCATTATCTTTCCTGAGAGGACTGTTAGCTTCCTTTCTGAAACGTTCCCAGCAGCCTGCTTTAGAATCTAATTTTTAAAAAAGAAAGTCACTTTTAGTTCAGTCTCTGGTATTTTTAATTGTTTCTTCTAGTCTTGATAATAAGATTTATAAGTAAGACACATGATATCATCAAAGCACAAGAGCTCATGCTGGAGCAGCTTTGGCATCTGAAATCCTCCTCCTTGCTCTTAGGTTCTCCAAAGTGTATGGGCATTCTCACAAAGTTGTGTCAAAGTATTATTGACTTACTACAATATTAATGTTTAATGAATTTTAATCAGGGAACAGAATGAAGAAAAAGGAAGGTAAACAGTAACCTATATAGGATCCACACTAGTTCTGAAGAGAATGAAGCCACCTTATGAATTCTTTTAAACAGTAACGAAAACTTTGGGTTAGCATAGGCATGAGCCACAATGTATCTTGGTCCCACTACTATTACCTGACTTTATTGTTTACCTTAACTATGAATTAGGGAACAGCATTTTAGACTCATTCTGTGTACAATTCAGCATGGCTAACTCTATAAAATTCAATTCGCTTGAATTCTTTTCTTTTTCTTTTTGAAGAAAAAAGTACTATAAACATTCAAAGAGCTGTGGTTCATACTCACAGGCAAAATATTGCCATGGTGTATATGTTCTTCCGAAGTCTATTGATTTCTCTAATACCCACAAATCTGGACGAGGAGAATTTGCAAATTTGATGAGGACATAGGCCACATGGAACAACTGGTAATAAAATATATAAAAGAACGTTAGAATATACCTGACAGCACTATGATACTATATAGTAGAATGAGTAAGCTAAGTTTTTTTATTGATAGTGAGCTGGCATCCATTTCTAGGTGTCCTATGTACTTTTAGGGGAATCATTAACATTTTTGGAGGAATTATTAACATAAGATTAATACTGTCCTGGGCACAGTGATTTGAATGCAGTAGCCGCCCTGAGTCTCTAGGGAGTGGGCGGCATACAAATCCTAATAAAGTCAAAGTCAAAAGTCAAAGTATTGCAGACTAACTCTGCCAACAGTCTAGAGTTTGATCTTGATGGGCTTGTGGTTGACCTAGCCTTTCATCCTTCTGAGGTCAGTAAAATTATAGCCAGATTGTTGGGAGCAACATGCTGATATTTTAAACTGTTCAGAGAGTTCTGGAAAGTGTATGGAGCAGTATATGTCTATGTGCTATTGCTATTACTATTTGATATTATGTATGAATTAGCTAGTGATCATTTTGACATTTAATAATTTAAGGATTGAAAATAATGACATTAGACATGAGAAGGACCTTTGACAGCAACCCCAAGAGATTTTCAAAAAATATTAGCAAATTAATATCTAGTGTGACAACAGAGAAAAGTTATACATGAGTGGAATATACTGTATATTAACTGAATTAAATTATAATTACATTTAACTAGAAATTAGATGAATTCAAATTTCATTTCATTTCTGATGTGAACCACCCATTTTTAAAATTACAATACGTCAATCAAAGGTTAATTGTTGGCCTTTGTTCAAAAAACAAAGCCTTTCTATTTATCAATGTAGATCAAGATTCATCTAGTCAGACTTCGTTGAACAGACTAAAAAAACAAAGAATTTCAGAGACAATTATAAAAAGTTACTATTAGATAAATCAATAAAAAGGAGTGTAGGTGGACTTTGTCAATATAATAATTGCCCTGTGGAAACACTATCCAAAGTATAGTTTAATATTTGAAAGAATTGATTAATCAAACATGCTCATTCAAGACAGAAAAGCTTGTTGTTAAAATATCATCCCAAGACATTTTAAAATATTTTAAATTTCTCAACTTAAAATTCCTTTTACTAGATATAGAATAACAGAATTAGAAGGGACCTTGGAGGTCTTCTTGTCCACTTCAGACAAGTGGTTATCCAACATTATCTTTAAAGCTTCCAGTGTTGGGGCATTCACAACTTCTGGAAGAAAGTTGTTCCACTGATTAATTGTTCTAACTGTTAGGAAATTTCTCCTCAGTTCTAAGTTGCTTCTCTCCTTGATTAGTTTCCACCCATTGCTTCTTGTCCTATCCTCAAGTACTTTGCAGAATATTTTGACTCCCTCTTCTTTGTGGCACCCCCTGAGATATTGGAACACTGCTATCATGTCACCCCAAGTCCTTCTTTTCATTAAACTAAACATACCCAGTTCCTGCAACTGTTCTTCATATGTTTTAGCCTCCAGTCCCCTCATCATCTTTGTTGTTCTTCTCTGCACTCTTTCTAGAGTCTCAACATCTTTTTACATTGTTGTGACCAAAACTGAATGCAGTATTTCAAGTGTGGCCTTACCAAGGCATTATAAAGTAATATATTCCTTCATGTGATCTTTATCCCTCTGTACTAAATCATTGAGATTCAACTGAGAAAAAATTACATGGAGAAAGAACTGACAAGAAAGGTGATTTGGACTCATATGAATATTTTATTGCCTGTAATCTCAAAATCTTTAAAAGGAGGAAAAAACTTCAGAAAGCATGTTTTGCATGCCAAAGCTCCCAAATTCAATTCCTGGCAAGAAGGATTAGCTAATAAATGATGTGAAAACTCTTTCTTGGCTTAAGGCCTGGAGAACTACTGCCAGTCAAAACAGGTGATTGTGTGATTTTAATGGATTCATAGTTTAATCTAGTATGGGAAAATACCATAAATGTGTACGATTATCTATGCTAAAGCAGAGCAAAGAACTTTTTAACTTGGCTAAGAGGCTTCTATTCTATGTCCACAGTGGACTACCTCTGCCTATAGGAAATCCATAAGCAAGTCATAAAATGCACTCGTTTCCAAGAGTATGACATGGAAAAGCATACTGGTCTTGATGTGGGAAGTAACTACTGAGAATTGTGTCTTCCATTAACATTTAAAATCCAATATGTTTACTTTAGTAACCATGCCTTTGGCTGATTCGTAAAAAAGTATTATTGATTTTACATGAATTCATGTAATAGTTTATGCATTTTAGTTTTACTTTATATTTGTTCTTTTTTTTCAGTTATTCTACTTTTATCCAACAATTGTATTTTTAAAGTGATCTTAAGCATCACTGGTGAGAAAGTTTGAGACAGCAGTATAAGCAGTCTAAAATATCATCACAGTATGGTTGCTAGCCCTCTCTAACTTTGTTACTTTAAGTATATTGTACTACAACTTTACTGATTGTCAGCTGATCTAAGGGGTGGCCAAACTAGCTGAAATGATGGAGACTGAAATTCACACCTTTGGACATCTGACAGGCACCTATATTAGTGAGTCTGCTCTATATCATTTATTCAATAATGTACCCACTGCTGCTGATGAGTGAAAATTGGATAAATATTTTTAGAGTCTAAAGCTATGTTTCTAAAGCTGAAGTTCACTCAATTATAACTTGCTTAAAGATAGTTTATTCCACAGATGTCAAACTTTCCGTGTTACATTGTTGTCATGTGACACATCACAGCAGTTTTTCCCTTTGCGGAGCTAGGGTGAACATGACCTGCGCATGAAGCATCCAGCCCAAAGGTGACCAGTTTAACACCCCTGGATTATCCTATAAAATACCATTGGCTGAGTTTTCATAATATACTAATTATATTAAGATGTAAGATGTTGTACAACATTTTTAAAATGTATCACATCAATTTAGGATGTCTTTTTCCCCCCCAGGACAGAAGTATGCAGGAAGACATCCCATTTCCCACTAGAACCATTAGAGAAACTATGGTTATTACTGTGTTTTAAACATGGTACTACCCAGATGAGTAAATAGGATTTTGTGTGATTTTACAGCTTCCTATTTCAAAATAAGTATAGTAGTATTCTTTTGGATATTGTGCTTCTTGACCTGGGAGAAGTTCTTCATTTGCTGCTACATTCAGGTATTATAATGTCTTATGCTTGCCCTTTTCCCATCTGGGGTCTTCAATAAGACTGGTGTTCTGGTGTTACAATTAAGAAAAAAATCAGTAGTGAGGATGCCAAATGTCAAAATTGCATGTTTCTCTGAGCAAAACATATACCTCCCAAAAGCAAGATATACTGTTAAAAAGGTGAGAAGGCTTAGAAGAATTGGAACATACATACATACATACATACATACATACATACATACATACATACATCAGCATGTCTCATGCGGCCTTAGCAGTGATATGTTTTTCAATTATTCTATTTCCCAAAAACGTGTCCAAAATATTGTTGGATATGTCATAGTAAACTAAGGGACATTTTATCAGTGCTATACAATAATCAAACATAAAAATGTTTTAATAAAAAAATATTTTCATTTCCAAGGATAAGGTGGGCTACATGTAACTAGGCTCCTGAATCTAGGATATGTTTCAATTCAGTAAAATTACTCTAGAGTAAGCATTTTTTTATCGCACAAGCCTTCAGTTTCACTTGTCTTAAACCTTCTGTCAATTTTCATGATCTTTTGCTTGGAACACTATCATAATCTTGAACTGTTTACTCTGTAACATTAGCCAAATGTATTAAAGTAGGTAAGCCAACTATGTATTTGATGGTGATGAACCAGTACATTTAGATAGTTTTTACCTTCTAGTCCTTGTTTATTTACTTATTTCTCAAAGTTGTTTAGTCATCTTTCCATAAAATCTTAATAGAGTCAATGTCAAGCCACAGGGAAATCAGAAAATCCAGGCAGTTCAAGTGAATATAAATATTTATTGCCAACTTAAGCACTCTACAAGAATCTGAACTACTACAAAGCAAATTGGAATTCAAGGTGGGCTGAAGTTAGATCTCTTGTGGGCATGAAGGGATTCATGACTCATGACACATTTGACCCCTTCCTCGGGCTCGGCCTGGTCATCTTGTATAGTCAAAGCTATAAACAGAACAGCAATTCTCCCAATGGAAAGGAAAAATAATAGTTTGGGAGGCTTGGATTGGGATTAGGATGTTGGGATTGCTTGGATTATGTCTCCAAAATAGAAATATTTTTGTTGAGTATTTTACCAGAACAGTATAATAAAGAGAATACATATTTAATTTTACACATGTTAAGGGAAGCAAGAATTGTGTTTGCACAGCAATGGAAAAATGAAGAAATCCCAGCAGAGGAAAGTGTTATTAAAAAAATATTAGAATATGCTGAGATGGATAGATTACACTTAAAAGAAAAGAAAAGGAAGAAACAGAATACTTCTTAACATGAGGCTTGCTTTACCAATGGCTAATTAGCAGAAACAGAGGTTAGAAAGATTAAAAGGATAAAATAATTATATACTGAAATTTTTTAAATGGATAAGATAATCGTACTATTACTGTGTGATTAATATTGATATGTAAATTATGACTATAATTATGATTATTTTGTATCTGTACTCAAGACTAATTGTACCCAGACAACATGTTTAAAATGTATTAATAAAACATATATTTTTTAAAAAAGAATCTGAACTACTACAAAACAAATTGGAATTCAAGATGGGCTGAAGTTAGATATCTTGTGGGCATGAAGGGATTCATGACTCATGACACATTTGACCCCTTCCTTGGGCTCAGCCTGTCCATCTCTTATAGTTAAAGCTATAAACAGAACAGCAATTCTCTCAATGCAGGAAAAAGAATAGTTTGGGAGGCTTATCTTGTAATATGTTGGGATTGCTTGGATTGTGTCTCTAAAATAGAGATGTTATAAACAAATCTACTAGTTTGCTGAATATAAGTATAAGTAATTTTTTCTGCCATTTTTCTCCATCCAGTGGGCCCACTACATAACTCGAAAAACAGCTTTTGAACATTTTCACTGTAGTTCTGTTTATGTACCTAGACATAGCTGGTAAGTTTCCCCTCATTCCTCTTTCTACAGACTAAACATCCCATGTTCCTTCAGTCTACATTTGTAGGGTGCACCCTCAAATACTTTTGTTGACCTTATTTAACCCCCACCCCCCTTTTCATTTATAATCCACCAGCGATAAGTGACTTATTTGAACCAGGCCACATTTTTGCGGTACTTGTAATACTTGTTAGGGTAATAACATTTCTTCTATTATTTCTAAAACTTGTCATTTTGGAAGCCTGACTGCACATAGTACTTCCCTGTTTTTGTCTATAATGCAGAGAAAAGTAAGGAAGAAAATGCTTTGGAGAAGTTTCCTCATCAGGCAGGCAAGGCTGGACCTGCATGCAGTAGTTAGCAATCCACATCAAAAACTGGGGATGTTTCTTGACCTCTTTAGCTAGCTGCTTACGGGTGCAATGATAAACAACTCAGAAATAATATATTACAACACAGTAAAAGAAGATAATGTAACTTTTTTCAAAATCCTTGCAGTATGTGCAATTTGGGTAAGACACTGATCTGCAAATAAATATTAAAGAAAAATTAAGCAAGGGAAGAGGTTCTTTGAAAAAAACTGGAAACAAGCAGGAACTTGACTTTTCGGAAAGAAAGAGCACCATGGGGTGTGGTTTGATATTCATGGGACACTTTGTAAACAGGAAGGTGTTTCAACTTTCTTCAGTCAGTTAGTTCTTCTGACAAAGGACTTCATGAGGCCACAAGGTCTATTTGTCTCAGCTTGGATATTGAATCAAAAATAATTCTAGCTAGGGAAAAGGATGGGTTTTAGCATTGTAATGTTATTAAAGTAGTTTGCTGTTCTGTATTATGTTAAGAATAGTTAATTATTTCATACATCTTTCTACGTACCAGTTTCAGAACTGAAAAGGGTTCTACTGTACAGGAACTACAGGGCATATTTTTTTGGTAAAAATAATCATCTTATCTGAAATTCCACAGAAGAAATTGTAGACTGAAAATATTTCCCCTAAAAACAGATCTGACAACTGTGACAGAATTAAGAATTATGCAAAACAAGTGGAATGGCTTCATAATTCCTCTCCAGACAAGAAGAAGACCTGAGATCACCCACAAATGCTCCCTATGGTTGTTTCTCCTAAGGAGACTGAATGACAGAATTCAGGAAGACAAGGGAATAGATGTCTTTTTGCATTAATTGCACTACTGTAGATTTGCAATCCCTTTTGTAATCCCTTTCTGAAATTGCTTGTTAACTAGTTTTCAGCTAGTAGGAACCTTTGGATCAACAGGTTTTACAGCACTGGATAATATTCCTTCAATCCATAGTGAAAGAAGTTTTAAATTAAAATTTAAGGCCATGAAACATTCTTTTGGAATAATCTACAAAAGAGGGGATGGGACTTTGATTTTTGAAAGTTACAGACTAATGGCCCAGATGAATTTAAAATAAGAATCCTTCTCATGGGAAAATGTTATTGTCTTGAATTCTCTTTTTTTTTAAATGATAGGATGTGACTCTAATGGTTGGAGAGTAGAGGGTACCAGAGCAAACTATAGATTACAATTAAAGGAGATGAACACTTACATTAATTAATACAGGCTGGAGCAAAACATTTTAACATTGGACATATTGAATGATATTTTTTGAAAGAAAAGAAAGGAGAGGAGAGGGGAGGGGAGAGATGGAGAGGAAGAGGGAAAGAGGGAGGGGGAGAGAGGGAGGGAGATATTTTCAAATTATTTAACCTACAGTAAATTACAAAACTACTGGCCAAATAGTCTACTTATAAAGCTTCTTTAGAAGATGCTTGTAAATTTTTTACCACTTACTCAAGCAGCAGATCCCATGGATTTTAACAGCACAGTCCTGCTTAATTGCTCTAAAAATCAGGATATTTTCTAAGTATTGTATTTAATATGAATTGACCGTATCTTAAATCAATGGGTGTGGTGGTAATTTTTATATCTTCTCAAAAAAAATTTCAATATTTTAGTGTACTTTTCCAGACATTTTCTGCACTCCACTGATCTTGGTAAAGAGGTGTACGTAAGTGTACATGCCTGTGCACGTATTTATGAATGCGTCTATTACTTTACCTGGGGCAATGGAAATCTAGTATCTTGTACTGTTCCTCAATCATACTGTTTTAAGCTGCTTCACTGCATTTTGAAGAATGTACAAGGCAGTGGTGGGATTAAGCCAGTTCGCACCACTTCGGGAGAACCGGTTGTTAACTTTCTGAGCAATTTGGTGAACTGGTTATTGGAAGAAATCATTAGGGCACAGAACCGGTTGTTAAATTATTTGAATCCTACCACTGGTACAAGGCCTGTATTTGGTGAACCCAGACTTTGTCATCTGGGGAAAACACACCCAATCCACTAAGAACTGGGATAGGCAGAAATACGGATCCACTTCGTGAAGCTGCATAGAATTTAAGAAACTGATAACTTCACCATAGTACTTCATAAAATTTTATGAATGTGCTGCTAAAAATTAGGAGCAACTTAGAGGGAGGAATGGAAGCCATGGATATTCTGAGTCACTACATTTCTGAGTTCAACAGAGAGTATTTTTATTATTATTTATCCAACAATTTTATATAGTTGCTCAACACACATACAGTATGTTGACTCTGAGAGGCTTACAATTTCACAATGTAAGAACCCATGAATCCTTCACAAGTCTTATTTTACTAACATCACTTACCTCTTATATGCCCGGGTATTTATTTATAGGGGGAAAATGTCTGGACCAGACGTAATTTCTAATGTTGGATTTTCACCCTTACCAGAAGGAGCCTCCTTGCGGAGTACTGTGAAGCCGTTATCATGGCAACTCTACTGTGCTGTAAAGTAGAAGCCATTTCAAGGCATAACAGGCTGTATCTTAACAGAACACCCCCCACAAGGGGTTTTAGGGGTGTCTTACCCCCACAGTGTTTGTTTCCAGAGATTAAGTCATCTATGTACCAAGTTTGGTTGAAATTGCTTGAGGTGTTCCACACACACACACACACACACCTGTATTGGCCAATCCTTGAATTTTTAAACAGAAATTCCATGAAAAGTGTACCACCTGTGGTTAAATGATCTGCATTTTAATGGCATTTTAGTTTTAAAAAATTCAAAGATTGGTTTATCTGTTTGGATTGGATTATCTGTGAATATATACACGAAATATAGATCTTTTAAAAGTTTGCTTATATTTACGGATAAACTCATCCGCAGAAACACCTAACCTGATTTGGGTGTGTGTATTTTGAACACTTAAAATCTTTGGCTTGTATGTGAGTCCATATGGTTCCTAAAAACTAAGCAGAGTATTTGAAAACCAAGGATATATTTCCAAGATTCAGCACACATCTGGAAGGAGCTATACTTACTGAAGGGAAGAGGAGAAGGATGTAGCTAAGATAAGAATACAAGTAAAGCAACAAATAGCAATAGAAGAACTGGAAGGGGAGAAAGCAGGGCAAAAAGAATCAGAAATGGTAGCCAGGTTGATGATTGTATTGTTACCTGCAGGTTTTTATTGTGGGCAAAGTATATTACATAACACCTTGGAATTCTAATAAGCTGTTATTCACTTGCAGTGCTAACATTGCTTAATATGAACCAGCCTATCACTATGCTGCAGTAGAGCAGAACAATATGTATGTCTTTATTCCTTCCTTCGTTCCTTCCTTCCTTCCTTCATTCATTCCTTCCTTCGTTTGTTCCTTCCTCCCTCCCTCCCTTACCTAGGAAATGTTTTCATGGCTGGAAATTTCCCTCTACTATCATTTTTGTGATGGGCCATTAATTTATATAGAATGAAGATTTCATTTGGTCATTTTCTATGAACTTTGGAAAATGTATTGATTTTGACACAGACAAAAGGAACTAGGAATTTAAAAACTGCATGTAGAAGAAAACAAAAATGCTTTGAGCACTTTGTCCTAAAAATCTGGGTTCAAAGGCTAAGCAAATGGAGAATTTTGTTTGATTCACTTTTTTTTTTAGAAAGGGCACATTAAAAATATAAGATTAAAAGAACTGAATGTGAGGTTCAATTGTATTCTTATTCTGATCAAATTACTGGAGAAAGAATAAAACTCTTTGTAACTAGCTTGGATCTAGCCACACAAGAAGCTTTGTTTAGTTTGCTTTGTTCTGACTTAAGTTGAGAAATGAACCCAGCCAAGTCAACAAGCCATGGTTTAAAAGTCATAGCTTGGTGTGACGTATGAATTTAGCCACTGAGAAAAGGAACTAGCTGTGGCTATATTTCCTTTGGTTTAATTACTATGAATCTCATTTTAAATAGTACTATTGAATTTTATATGCATCTATTTTTTTCATGCTTTCTGGATAGACTTTATAAACAAAACCAGCTTCAACAATTATCACAGCCCAGGAAGAATGTTAAACAATACCCTTTATGAATATGGGCAGCTAGAATCTCTCCTTTGCATGCAATCCAAAAACACATTTAGGTTTTTTTACATTGCAGGAGAGAAAACATGAGAATATTTTGTTCCACAACACTTCCCCCACCTTAATGAAATCTGAAATCCTATATTTATCATATAGGAAGGGGAATTAATCAGAGAGAATAAGAGAAACATGGCATTTTTCAAAAAGTATTTAGATCTGTTTGCAACACTTTTCCTCTAATTGTGCGTATTTTAATGAGTGGCTTACCATATAGTACAACTAATGTTTCCTAACAATGCAATGCATATTTCCCTAGGAAGAAAAAAGAACAAACAAGCTAACTGGATTAAACCCCAGCATGGGCTCCATCAGCACAATAGAAACAGGAACAGGAACAGCTGAGAAAGGGTTTAAGGACTTTGATGTCTAACCCTATGCACCCTTGTTAGAAATCCTGTTGATTTTAATTTATTAGCCTATGGTTCTTCTGAATTAGTTAGTTTTATTGTTATATTATACTAATCTATTAAATGTGATAACCTATTATTATTATGAATTGGTTTCTTTAGCAAAATACAGATATAAATGTATTTATACTGCTTAGTATTTTAATATTCCGATGGAATTTAGAAATCAATTATGGCTTAATATGAGATGTTAACCTAGCCAATTGCAGTTTATTCAATAAGCCATGATTAAGAAGGTCGTGACTTGCATGATAAGTGAACCTGAAATGGGACCATGTTGACTCACCGTCTCACCTCGGTGGGACTGGCCTGCCCACTCATGCTTACAGAAAGACTTTCTTCTTATCCTGCCAGCCAAGGAATTTTGGCTGGGGAGGGATCAATAGAAGACCTTCTCTGCTGTGGCATTCACACTCTGGAACATCTTGCCTTCTAAAGTGAGATCTAAGTTTAGTCTTCTAGAAGAGTGGAAACTTCTAGAAGAGCCTTAAAACCTGATTCTGCCAATTGACTTGGGACCCTGATGGGAGCATGCTATTCTGGAAGTGGTGGGTTGAATGAGAGACATAAGTCCACCCCTGTACTGTACATGCTCACGTTTTAACCTTTTCTTTAATTCCTTAATTGCCACTAATATTAATGTTAATGTTTCATAGTTATGTTTTTGTTCTATTGTAAACCACCAAAGTTATCGTTATGTGCATCATCTTTATATGGGCAGCATATAAATTTAATAAATAAATAAAACCTGGACATAGTTTCTCAACCTGATTGACCTCTCAAAGGCTGCAAAATTGAAGGGCAATTTTTTTTTATCATATCAATGAATTTTGATCCTATGTCAAAGCTGCAAGAGGCTGGTAGTTTATGCGTACCACTTTACAACAAAATGCTTCCATGTTCCATGTTGAACCACATACACAGAACTTCAGCCAATCCAAATTAAGTCAGCAATAAGGTAAGCAGAACCGTACTTACCTGTCCTAGATCCAAAGTAACATTCACTTCATCATACTTCAAACCTAAGGAGAGAGAAGGACTTTGCCACCAACGTTCTGTTCCATCTATAGCATAATCTATTGGATGAGCCTTATTAGGATCAGCAGCATTGCAATAGTCACAAAACTGGCCCTGAAACAAACAGGCAAACAAAAAGATATAACAATTTCCACTCAAATTTTGGTGCATTGACAGATTCAGAAGTTATACAGACATTTCCGCATAAATGCCTAAAACAGCCTAATTCAGAAACAGAGATAAAAATAGATTCCTCCACAGCAAAAATCTTGCTTTACTGCAGTTACCTGAAGCAGAATTAAGGTGTGATTCAAAATGGCATCATATTCTAAATAGTCAGCAATGTTCTTCTCCGTGGTCAAAATTCACTAACTTGAATTAGTGACAAATAAGAAAATTAAAATACTTAGAAAACTTTTAGATACTTGCTAATTGAGTCTTGAACAATGTCTTCTGCCAATTACCTCCTTGCTCCTGCCAATTACCTCCTTGCGACCAATTAGATCGCATAGATTAGGCCTCCTCCGAGTTCCATCTGCCAGTCAGTGTCGACTGGCAACCACACGGAGGAGAGCCTTTTCAGTAGTAGCTCCGACCCTTTGGAACGATCTCCCCGTGGAGATTTGTACCCTCACCACCGTTCAGACCTTCCGCACAGCCCTTAAGACCTGGCTAGCCCGCCAGGCCTGGGGACAAAGTTAATCTGCCCCCACCCGAATGATGAATGAATGTTGCTTATTATTTTACTTCTATGTATTGTTTGTGTCTATTGTCTGTATACCCCCCCCCTCATTTTATGTAAGCCGCCCTGAGTCCCCTCAGGGAAAAGGGCGGCCTATAAATTCTAATAAAATCACTAAAAATCACTAAATCTTCTCTGCTCCTAGCATTATCTCAGAAAGGTGTTCCTTATGGCAGGCTATCTGCAGCACACACATGTGTTTGTTTCCATGAGAGAACATTCTTCAGATTTCTGCTGGAATTCATGGAAGCAGCCTAAGGGTCTTCCTAGACTTTTGTTACGGATTCCTAAGTGATCCATTAATGCATAGTAACATATACAGGTAGTCCTTGACTTACAACCATTCATTTAGCAGCTATTCAAAGTTATGATGGCACTGAAAAAAAGGGACTTATAAACCAGTCCTGGCACTTAGGGTTAGTCATGTGATCAAAATTTAAGTGCTTGGCCAACAATATGTCTTTACAATGACAGCAGGGTGCCAGGGATTTATGATCACCACTTGTGACCTTCCCAGCTGGCTTCCAACAAGCAAAGTCAATGGGGGAAGCCAGATTCACTTAATGACCATGGTGATTCACTTAATGAACACAGCAAAAGGTTGTAAAATTGGGAGTGACTCACTTAAGTAATGGACGTTCTGGTCCCAATTGTGGTCATAAGTCAAGGATTACCTGCATCCTCTGTATTAGATTGACATTATGTAGGGCTGTGATGGCAAACCTATGGCACATGTGCCACAGGTGGCACGTAGAGCCATATTTGCTGGAACACCAGCCGTCAGCTGCGCACATGCGCACACTGGCCAGCTGATTTTTTGCCCTTCCGGAGGTCTGGTGGGGGCATTTTTCATTCAGGAAAGCCTCCATTTTCACCCTCCCCACACTTCAGGAAAGCCTCCGGAGGCTGGGGAGGGCAAAAACGGAGGCTTTCCTGAAGCCTGGGGAGGCCCTCCAGAAGCCAGAAACAAATCATTTCTGAACTTCCAGTTGGACTGTTGGGGCCATTTTTCGCCCTCCCCAGCCTCCGGAGACTATCCTGGGTTATCCTGATCATTGTTGAATCATGATCTTCATTATTAACTCAGAGAAAAAAATGCCTACTGTAAAGTGTACTATATGAATTCATTTAAACATCATCTTAAATTGCCTCGCTGCTTTATCCAATGAAATTCATTAGAAACTGAGGAGAGGCCAAACTTCTACAGTGGAGATTTGCAAGTAAAATGTTATAGGGATACTGGAAAGCTAATTAAAAATTGCTTATTCTAGCCAGGAATGGTTCTCTCGCCTTAGGCAGGGTAAAGTTTTTTCATTAATTTTATCAGAATGGAATGGAATGGAATAGAATAGAATAGAATAGAATAGAATTCTTTATTCGCCAAATGTGATTGGACACACAAGGAATTTGTCTCCAGTGCATAAGCTCTCAGTGTACATACAAATAACGTGATAAATCATTATCATAAAGATATTGATGGCATCTAGGAATTACATTTTTACTTGCAATATGCAAATTTTGTATATTCAGTTCTCCCTTTTTGCTCCCATGTATGTTGCTTTGTTGGAACATGATAAAACCACTCACTATAGTTGCCTCATCCTAGAAAAATTTCACAACTAGACACATATTTAGTCTGATTTAAATCCTGTGGAGTCCCATAAATTATGCATTATTCCCAGAAAGCATGTATACATGAAAGTTTTAAGAATGCATAATTAAATATCAATGCATCATATCTGCAATGGCTAAAGTTGAATTAAGAGAACAATTATATATTACCCAGGATCCTGGGTGTTTATGCAGTGTTAGCCTGTAGACATATAGCATTGTCAGCAATCAATTTGGAAAAAATCTCAAAACAAGCACATCTTATCTGTAAACTGCATAGAGCCTATGCCAGTGATGGTGAACCTTTTCAGCACCGAGTGCCCAAACCAGAATGCACATTCGTGCACCGGAGCGTAAGAAAACCGAAGACTTAGCTGGTCTTCAGGTTTCCGGAACGTGTATGTGCACCGGCCAGCTGGTTTTTGCATGCACCGGAAACCCAAAGACCAGCTGGCTGGTGCATGCACACGCACCAGCCAGCCGATCTTCAGGGTTCCAGCACTCTGGTGCACACGAACAGCAGCTGGCAACAGCACACGTGCCCACAGAGAGGGACTCTGCATGCCACCTCTGGCACATGTGCCATGGGTTCGCTATCACGGGCTTATGTAGATTGAGGTGTAACAGATTGAACAAATAAGTAACAAAATAAATAAATCTGAGGTAAATCTCCAATTCTGTATGCTGTCTATCTTAACTTTCTGGTTACCTGGAATATGCCATTTTCCTTATCTATTTCTTTCACCTGGATATATCTGTGTTGTGGCCTGGCAGGAGCCGTTGGAGCTGCCACCAGACTCCGACAGCGAGGGGCCCTATGAGTCGGCCCTGGAGGATGTTGAGGACCCTGGACAGTGTTCTGACTCTGAGCAGGGCACAGAGAGACTGGTTGGCCAACAGGTGGCACCTGAGCTTTGGATCAGTGGGGAGGAGACAAGAGAGAGAGATCCAGAAACCAACTGTGAGTTGTTCCGGGATGCACGCCGTCGAAGGGCTGCTTGTGTCAAGAACAACTATGTAATTATAGGAGGTAATTACACTCAGCTGATGGTCATTAAGCTCCTCTCCCAGACTATAAAAGAAACTGCTTGTGCCACGCCCTTCTTACAGAAGTCAACGTTTGGGATTAAAGAGAAACGAACCTGGCAGGCTGGATTGCTGCCAGAGTTTGTTTGCATTGCTGCCAAGGTTTGTCGGACTTGCTGCCGAAGTCCTTATCTATTTGTTTATTTGGCTTTCAGCCACTGAGAGTCTGGACTTGCTAATTAAAGGACATTCCATTTTACGCTTCTCTCGGCTTTCGTTACTGAACGGAGGAGGGGGTCAGAACATATCTGTATATGTGTGGACATGTTCGCTTAAATCTTTAGTTTAAGCTATTTAATGCATGGTACCTATTTTTATGTTAAAATAATGGTAATTCAAGTTGAAACAGTATGACAATATATGCATTGCTATCTTTTGAAAGAATGTAGAAGCCCTCTTGAACCACAGTAAGAGGTAAACTACAGAAGTATTCTTGCTATGTGTCTCAATGAGGCGTTGTTAAAACTGCAGAGAAGGACTTTGATGGCTTCCCAGTCAATCAAATATGCAAGCAGAATGCCATGCTTTCTTGTGCCAGGATAGATCCCCCAAAAGCCCTACTAAGACCTGGCACAAATCGTTATCTGACCTCCTATCCAAAATCTCCAAGGCAAATGTTAAATAAGGAAAGCTCTATTCTTTTTTATTCTAATGTATGTCAAGTCTATATCTACATTAATTATTAAACTCCAGAGCTTTCATTTTATAAATTGACAAAGAAGCACTTCTGTATTTTTTCCTATGGTTAGATCACTCTTGACCAATCTGATGCCATCCAAATGTTCTGGATAATAACTTTTAGGATAATTGGCCAAGGTGGGTAAGAATTCTGGGAGATGTAGTCTTAGTGAAGTTCCCCAGATTTGGAAGGTCTAACATGGATTTATGAAACTTCTCAGTCATCCAGGTCATGGTTGTCGCAAAGGTGCTTTTACAAAAACCAACTGGACTTTCTTTCGTTTTTCCTTGAAGATGTTTCACTTCTCATCCAAGAAGCTTCTTCAGTTCTCAATTCTAGAACTGAAGAAGCTTCTTAGTTAAGAAGCAAAATGTGTTCAAGGAAAAACAAAGAAAGTTCAGTTGCCTTTTGAAAAACCCAACATGGATCATTTTAATGTGATTAAATTTGCAAATGTTTTTAAAACATTTTTTCCAAAACCAGGCTACTATTCACAGAGCAGGGGTAGAAAACTGCATTTGTATGCTCTGAGAGTATTTTCAAGAAGCCATAAAACATTATACTTAGGCTACTCTGCTGCTCATGGGCCTATATACAAGTCCTTGGTCAATATTACTATCAGGCTGCCTATTCATAAGTAAATTTCCTTGAATATAATGATGCTTACTCCAGGACACTGAGTATAAAAATACAGCTGTACTATTATATATCTGTAACTCTAAATGTATTGTTCATGATATTATTACTTTTTTTGAACATCTTATTGTTCATACAATTATTTTCTGGCATATCATATCCAATAGATATTATAAACTTCCCTTTTTTGTGTGTGTCTTCATGCAGAGAGACACATGTATATTCATATAAATTTATCAGAACTCAGCTAAAATGCATTTGGCTCAAATACATACATGACAAACAATTGGTTGATTTAGAAGTGGACTAGTAGCTAATTTCAGGACAAATATCTTAAGCTATTCTTAGTGCATATGCAGAATGGATGTTATGCAAAAGTGGATCACCTATGTTAGATTTTATTCTTCTTCTGACTTCTAACAGACAAGATCCTACAAGTTGCTGCCAAAACACCTGAAGGGAATTTATTTTCTTTAACCCAACCCTGAAAAGATGTCTGTGGATTTTCCTTTTCACTATAGCAAAAAGAGGCTAGTAATATCACAATGTTGTTGCCCAGAGACACTGCTTTTGTTATCACATTGACTTAGGAGCTTTAAGCAAGAAACTTCTTGAGTAGTACTTTATGTTGGCTAACATAGGTTTCTGGGTTGATTAAAAGAAGGCCCATATGTTTAAACCTCTCTTGGTGTGTCAGTTGAATAGATTGTGATGTAGCATTGCTTTATCATATACAAAAAGCAAGGAATTAAGATTGAAAGAATGCACGCTTCCTTTAATAAGGAAGACAATAATGCAGTCCAGGACAATCTTTCTCAGCCAAATGCTTTCTAAAACTATTGGATTTCATCTCCTCTATGTTAACCATAACAACAAGATGACATGCTAGGAATAATGAGAAATGTAGCTAAACACATCATCAAGACATCTGGTCTGGGAACACTGGTTTGCCTTCTTTATACCAGTATTATGCAGCACTTGATGAACAAAGTAGTTGGACATGGAAAAAAAATCTAAGCATCGAAGAAAAACATACGCTGGTTTTAATTATTTTTACTAGTAACAGCCATAGTGATGTTTATTAGAACAGGGAGGCAGAGATGAAACAGAGCGAGAATTTGAAGGTAAAGGTTCCCCTCGCACATATGTGCTAGTCATTCTTGACTCTAGGGGGCAGTGCTCATCTCCGTTTCAAAGCCGAAGAGCTTTGTCCGAAGACGTCTCCGTGGTCATGTGGCCGGCATGACTAAGCACCGAAGGATCATGGAATGCTGTTACCTTCCCACCACAAGTGGTTCCTATTTTTCTACTTGCATTTTTGCATGCTTTCAAACTGCTAAGTTGGCAGAAGCTGGGACAGCTCACTCTATTATGCAGTACTAGGGATTAGAACTGCCAAACTTTCTGATCGACAAGTTCCGCATCTTAGCCACCACGCCACTGGGTATAGAGTATAAACAGTTTAATCACATATTTATTCACAGACAAATGGAATCTTCTTCCATGGAAGGTAAACTCCAAGGGAAGGCAGACTAGATTTTAAAACTCTCCCCATAATTCTGATGCAGTTCCATAACAATGCTCAGTTATTTTCTTTTTTGAATAATGTAGTTTACCATCTTTTCTATATAGTAGACTTGTTAATCGGAACAATTATGGTATCCTAGCTCTGCATTCATAATCCATAATCCATAAACCTGCACTGGAGAGACTTTGGGGATTTATTTTAATTTTTCTTGGCCATGTTTATGGGCAAAAATCTATGAAAAGTTCAAAAGATAACTTCACAATAGAAGTACAGCAGTAAACAAAGGATGACGTGCATGTAACATGCTTTTTCTGTTGCTGCCCCAGTTTAGGCAATGGTTTGTTTTCCAAGTTAAAGATGCTACCCTCCTTGTTGACAGTTAGAAGGTAACTGAAAAAGATCCATTTCTGCTGGACCCTGGATCTTACTTGGGGGGTTGAGGCTAATGTATGAAACTGGCTGGGGTTAGTACTATACGTGATTTGGTTAGAGTATCAAAATATTCTTAAATTGGCAAATACCACTAATTAAAATGTTACAACATCTAAGTATTAAAATAGGATATAATTACAGCTAACAAACCAGAGCAATAAAACCTTTTATGCCTTAAGCATGTATAAAACATATGTTTTGCATGAATAAAAGACAGGCAAGTTGGATGGTAACTCTGGAAGACAGACAGAGAAGTAAAACCACACTGCTGCCTTTTCCATGGTGGGAAAGGACTTAGTTTATGGGCACTATAAATGCCATGTCTTATGATAGGAGGGTTAGCATCAGGGGTGGGTTCCTGCCAGTTCTAACCTCTTCTATAGAAAAGTTTCCACAAATCTACAGTGCCATTTAGAACCGGTTCCAGCTCCCTCCCCTCACCCGTCCACACATCATCAAGATGAAGAGCAAGAGGAGGAATTCTGGGAGTTGAACTCCACAAGTCTTAAAGCTGTTAGGTTTGAACACCGCTGGTGTTTTTATCTAAAGGGTTAGGGGTGCAAGGGTCTTGTAACTTGACAGCTTAAAGACTTGCACACTTCAATGCCAGAGTTTCTGAGCCAACATTTTGGTTGCTAAGGAAAAGCGTTAAGTGAGTTTCACCACATTTTACAAGATGGCCATGCCCAGCCAGTCACATGGCAGGGAAGCCACTCCCACCCAGTCACATGGCCAGCAAGCCACTCCCACAAAGCAGGCCACACCTACAGAAGATGTTCTAAAAAAAATTGAAACCCACCACTGGTTAGCATCCAAGTCAGTCCCTTTAGTTTAGAGCAGGGGTCTCCAACTTTGGCAACTTTAAGCCTGGAGGACTTAAGTTGAAGTTGAAGTCCACCAGGCTTAAAGTTGCCAAGGTTGGAGACCTCTGGTTTAGAGGAATGTTAATGGTATCTCAGTAAAGTCATCTCCTAAGCATTATCAGACACATACCAGCTATATAAGTCACAATATGATTGACAATGTTTTTTTTAACATTTGTAAACAGTATAAACAGTTTAAACACATATTTATTCACTGACAAATGGAACCTTCTTCCATGGAAGGTAAGCTCCAATGGGAACCACACCACCAACTATTACAGATTTTAAAACTCTCCCAATAATTCTGCTGCAGTTCCATAATAATGCACAGTTATTTTGAAATCAATGGTATATATCTAACTGACAGATGTTTGTTGTTTGGGGTATATTTGTGTTCCTTTTATCAAGGAGACCATGATCACTGTTATTGTACATGCCAATAAACTTTGTTTCAACTACCTCCAATCACTTTCGTTTCTAATTTAACTGAATATTTTTCTTACAGCAGCTTGACATAGTCAGCAAAGCTGGAAGAGCAAGAATTAGGGACATCCCTTGTCCCTTTCTCAGGATCATGGCTTCTACCTATGCCATCCCCAATACAGAACCTGTTTGGAGATACATAATTGGGTTGCAGTACTAAATTGTGTGTCAGGGACTGCAGGAATTAGTCTGGGTAAACTGTGACTCTAAATGCAAACCTGTGAGTCTTGCCAACGGGTTCTGCAAAAGAGAGTAAGTGGGAATTTTCTCAAAACAATTCTTTTAAAGACGAAGCTCTGAGGTAAATTCAAACAACCTTTATTGCAGAACGAACAGTCAACAGTACAAAACACGAACAGGGAACGGAGCCCGCCTGACAGCTATTTATACTTGACAGCTGTCAGGCGGTAGCCAATCAGTGGCCAGTTTTTGTCCTGCCGGCCAGCTGGCGCGCCAGAGCCAACCAGAAGCCTGTGACTCTGGCTGCGGTTGCGTCGGGAGAACGCAACACCCCTTCCCCCCAGACACCGCATGTGTAGTCCTTTAAATAGGCCGGTCTTCTGCGCATGCGCTGCGAACGCCGAGGAGTAGGAGTGTCCGTCGCCGCTGGAGGAGGAGGTCTGTTGCTGTGACGCAGCAGATCGGAAGGCCCGGCCCCCAGACAAGCGGGAATGTTTGAAGGCAAGTGTCCTCCGCTTGCAGCAATGGGTTGTGCGCGGTGGCGCGGAGCGGGGAAGGCGGCTGGAGAAGGTTGAGCCGCGGTTGGTCGTGGTTGGGCAGGTCGGGCGGCCGACGGGCAAGCAGGCTCCAGCTGCGATGCTTGTGAAAACGGTGTGGTTGGTTGGGGCGGCCCCGCAGTTGTACGGCAGCGCAGCTGGTTTAGATGGCGCCGCCATAGTCATCCATCGTCAAGCTGGACCCTATAAGAGCAGGGTCCAGTTAGATCTAGTATGACTCCAGGTAACCACTTTGAGTCTCCGGCATAATTTTGCGCGAAGACCCCCTCACCCACCAGAAAAACCCTAGGGGGAGCGGGTAGGGGGCCTGTGGTGGGGGCGAAGGAAGAGTGCAAATGGTCAAGGGTGGTCCGCAGGCGGCGACCCATAAGGAGCTCCGCAGGGCTTTTGCCGGTGGCCTGGCAGGGGGTGGAATGCTGCACCAGAAGGTAGGTGCGGAGGCGGGAAGGCCATGGCAGGTGGGTGAGCCAGGTAAGGCCCTCCTTGGCCAAATGCACGGCGTGCTCAGCCATGCCGTTGCTGGCCAGGTGATAGGGAGCAACAGGGGCATGCCGGATGCCCAGGCTAGCCAGATAGGAGAGAAAGGGGACAGAGGATAATTGGGGTCCATTATCAGAGACGATGACGTCGGGGATGCCGTGGGTAGTAAAAAGGGCATCCAGAATTTGGATGGTGGTGCCTGCCGTGGTGGACTGCATGGGGAAGATGTCCACCCATTTGGACAAGGCATCCACTACGAGGAGGAATGTACGGCCATCAAGGGGCCCAAAGAAGTCAATGTGGAGGTGACTCCATGGAGAGGAGGGAATCTCCCAGGAGTGGGCCAGGGCGGAGGGCGGAGGAGGGCGAACAGCCTGGCAGGGAGGACACTGCTGGACCCAGGCAGCAATGTCAGTGTCCATGGAGGGCCACCAGACATAGCTGCGACCGAGAGCCTTCATTCGCACTATGCCTGGGTGGCCCTCATGGAGGCGGCGGAGCACCTGCTGGCGGAGGGCAGCAGGAACCACGACCCTGGAACCCCAGAGCAAACAGTCCTGGATGATGGAAAGCTCGTTCCGACGGCAGAAGAACGGAAGGAACTCGGCCGAGCGAGTGTCCACTGTCCAGCCCTGGTGAACAGCATCCAGGACTCTCTGGAGGAGGGGGTGAGACCAGGAGGCTTGGGAGACGTCGGAGGCCGAGAGGGGACAAGCGAGGTCGTCCGTCAAGGCACCAACCGAGATTGTGGGGGCTGGGTCAGAGACAGGGATGGGCAGCAGACAGCGGCTAAGGGCGTTGGCGTGGCCCATGTGTTTGCCAGGGTGGTAGAGGAGGGAGTACGAGTAGGAAGAGAGGAACTCAGACCAGTGGCCCATGAGGGGAGAGAGAATAGGGGGGGTGGGCCAATCACCAGAAAGGATGCCCAAAGGGGCTTGTGGTCGGTCTGGAGGGTGAACTTGCGACCGTACAGGTAGGGGTGGAAGCGTTTTACCCCCGCAACGGCCGCGAGGGCCTCCTTGTCCAGCTGGCTGTAATTGCACTCAGCCTTGGACAAGGTGCGGGAGTAAAAGGCAATCGGGGCTTCCGAGCCATCGGGGAAGGCGTGGCTCAGGATGGCCCCGACACTGAAGGGGGAGGCATCACAAGCAAGGATGAGTGGAAGGTGCTCGTCATATTGGACGAGCACGGGGGCAGAAGTAAAAAGGGCTTTGACAGCCGTGAGCGCATGCGCCTCACGGTCTGTCCAAAGCCAAGGGGCGGAGGCATCTAGGAGGCAGTGGAGAGACTCCTCAACGGATGCCTTATGGGGGATGAAGGAAGCATAGAAATTGAGGAGCCCCAGGAATGCCTGGAGCTCCACCTTGGAGGAGGGAGTGGGAGTGGAGGTAATGGCCCCAACTTTGGAAGGGGTGGGGTGGATTCCTCTGGAATCCACAAGAAACCCCAGGAATTCAACAGAGGGGACGCCCAGCTGGCACTTTGAGCATTTCAAGTGCAAGCCGTCATCCCGGAAACGAGAGAGCACCGCCCTAAGGGTCTTGACGAGTCCTGATTGGTCGGGGGCGGCAATCAGGACATCATAAAAATAGGGCACTATGCCCGGGATGCCATGGAGCACCCGCTCCATGAGTCCCTGAAATATGCCAGGGGCTTTGCTGACCCTGAACTGTAAGCGGCAGCACTTGAAGGCCCCGCGGTGGGTCACGATGGTCTGGGCTGTAGCGGAGGCCTGGTCAACGGGCAACTGGTGGTAAGCTTGGGCCAGGTCCAACTTAGCGAAAATCTTGCCCTGGCCCAAGGAGTGCAGCACGTGTTGTACGACCGGCACAGGATAGGGATGCCCCTGCAGGGCCTTGTTGACGGTTGCCTTATACTCCGTGCAGATCCTCAGGGATCCATCGGACTTCAAAGGCAACACTATGGGGGTCTTCCACGGGGCATAGTCCATGGGCTCCAAGATGCCCTGAGAGATCAGTTTATCGATCTCCGCATCAACGCGAGCCCGAAAAGCAAACGGGACCTGGCGCGCTTTAAGGCGGATGGGCGCCACCATAGGGTCCAGATTAAGGAAGATGGGATTGCCTTTGTAGCAACCCAGGGCATCAGAGAAGACGTCATTGAACTCTGACAGGAGTGAGTCGAGAGAGGAGGCCAGGCATAAGGAATTAATGCCGGCAATGCTAAGGCCGAAAGCCCTGAACCAATCAAGCCCCAAGAGGGAAGCCAGGGGGCTGTGGACTACGACAAGGGGCAAGAAACCCTGAAACCTCCCATACTGGACAGGGAATCTCCTGCAACCCAGGATGGGAATGGGGTTGCCCTGGTAGTCCTGGCAGTCAGCAGGGGACAGCTGGCTCGGCGTAAGAGATGGCAACAAGGAATGAAGAGTGTCCCAGGACATGATTGTGTGGGCCGAGCCGGTGTCCAGTTCCATCTGGCAGGGGCGGCCAGTGAGTAAGACGCGGAGGTGCATCTTACCCCGGCCCCCGAAAAAGGAGGCAGCGGAGTCAGGCAGCCAGTCGGGCATGGGAGCCTCAGGATTGGAGACAGCGTAGCACCCCAGGCAGGTGGCAGAAGACCCTGGAGCAGGACGTCGAAAGGTGGCAGAGGGATTAGAAACAGCAGACGGCGGAGGCCTCGGGCTGCGAGCGTCACCTGGAGCTCAGTGGCAGATGGCCGCAATATGGCCCTTCTTCCCGCACTTGCGACAGAGGGCATTGCGGAACCGGCAAGAGGCCCTGGAATGGCAGCCGCCACAGCTGAGGCACATGCCGCCATCCCGAGTGGGCAGAGAATGGAGGCGGTCAACAGAGCAGCAGGAATCAGCATGGAGTTCGTTGGCCATCATTTGACAGTGGACTGACGAGTGAGGCAAGGCAGTCATCACGGAAGAAGGGAATTGATGGAGATCAGGGGTGGACTGGCCAGCCATTTCATATGCATGGGCTTCGTCCACCGCAATCTTCATAGAGAGCTCAGCACGGGACAAGATGCAGTGATGGAGGTTGATATCGAGCAGTCCATAAATGAACTGCTCCAAGAGAGCATCCTTCAGATCAACGAACTCGCAATTTATTGCAGCCACCCTCAGCGCAGCCACGTACTGGCTGATAGACTGCCCCTCACATTGAATGCAGCACCTGAAATACTGCCGATGAGAGTACTTGGACGGCGTTGGCTCGTAATGCAGTTTGAGCCTAGCCATGAGGAGGTCGAGAGGCATGGTGTGCACCGGGATTGGTGCGGAAAGTGCCCTGGCGGTGGCAAACATTTCAGGGCCACAATAATGGAAGAAGGTGTCCCTTCTCCTTCCCTCAGGCAATTTGGACAGGTCATGAGCCTGAAGAAAAATCTCAAACCGCTTGAGGAAAGAGTCCCAGGATTCAGCCTCAGGCCGGAAAGCGGCGAAAACCGCAGAAGGAGCCAATGCTGGGACGAGAACGGGGTCCGTGTCGCTCATCTTCGTCGCCAGTTTTAAAGACGAAGCTCTGAGGTAAATTCAAACAACCTTTATTGCAGAACGAACAGTCAACAGTACAAAACACGAACAGGGAACGGAGCCCGCCTGACAGCTATTTATACTTGACAGCTGTCAGGCGGGTAGCCAATCGGTGGCCAGTATTTCTCCCGCCGGCCGGCTGGCGCACCAGAGCCAATCAGAAGCCTGTGGCTCTGGCTGCGGCTGCCAGCTGTGTCGGGAGGACGCAACAAATTCTCTATTGGAGAATAAAATGAAACTTTGTAGCACTACATAGACAATACGCATGAAGTAAAATTCTCCAAGTATACACAATTCAGTGCCTTCTAAATGTAAATCAGCTAGGAGGATAATTGGAAGGATGGCACCAAAAGCTATTGAAAAGTATACAAGCATTAGCAGGCATATATTTTTCTCATCCATTCCTGGTATCTATCTGGGCGGCCAAGGCTGTTTCAACCCCAGGCTGGGTTTGAAGCCTTTTTGGAATTATTTTGAATAATCTATGTTATCCATTGTTGCCCTGGACTGCAGGATCTATGCTGCTTTTAAGTATTGTTGTCATCTGAAAATTAACCAGCTAGAACTAAAGAGAGGAACCAATTAGCCTATGAGTTCAATGGACTGGGATAACTTCTATCTACAAATACCAACATATCTCTAAATATTGACAGAACGGCGATTGTAGTACTTTGAAGCAAGTCTAAAAATGTATCTTCTTAAAACAACTAGAGTTGAAGACCCTCATTATAACACATTGCAAATATGCCAGAATAGATATTATTGTCTTTTTGCTCACTCCTATCTTCTTTGCTCTCTGTACTATGTAATCAGAAGTATTGATTATTAGAATGTAATACCTGATTATTTAACCCATGAAACACCAATCTATGCTTCAACAATGAGATTACCAGTAGATTATGTGATTTAGACATGAGTAGCTAAATTAGATTAAATATATTTCACTATGTGGTTGTCTAGATTTTTCTTCCCAGACCCTTAGAAGTAGAAACTGAACTGGCACAGTTTTGACCTACACTTCTAATGAGGAAACTCCCTAATTCACTATATAAATTAGAAATTAAAGGTAGTACAAACTCAATCACATTACATAGAGCTTCCTGCTGATGTACATTTGAACTATACACACACACACACACACACACACACACACGTATTAGATCAGTGCCACTGGTATTAGGGGAAGAAAGGGAGGTTTTACTCTTCTATATATTACGTTGTCTTGATGAAGACAGCTATTACAATCCTCACATAAGCAATTTCATGGGTGCCCATCCAGAAAAAGTCTGAGATTAATGGATCTCACCCCCCAAGAGTGCGACCTTAATAGTTGCTACTACAAGAAAAAGCAACTAATCCAATTTTAACTTCGAAGTTTTCTGTGCTGCTTCTCTTTGGTTCTTCCTCCCAATCTCTCAACCCCCCAACTCGCCCCCCCCCCACATCCCCGAGGTCATTTCTCTCACCTGGATGGTTTGCCCGGCGGGGGAAGCAGCGGGTCCCCCCACCAGTTTGCAGAAGAGCTCTAGGCGGGGCCTCCCGCTCTCGTCCTGCCCGCAGGTGGCAGTTGCCCAAATGCGGGTTGTCTCCGCCAGGTTGAAGTAAGGCGGGTGGAGACTAAGCGCCCTCTCCCCGGCGTCCAGGGAAGAAGCCGAGAGGCAGCCCGCGGGGTGGCAGCAGGACCAGAGAGCCAAGACGACCCTTGCCAACGCTGCGCCTGGCGCCGTTCGCGAAGCCAAGAGAGCTGCCGCCACCCGGGTCCTCCTCGCCATCTTCGCGCCCCCTTTGCTGGATTTGTTTACGCCGTCCGCGGGATTAGCGATCCGAGAGGGACGGCCTGCCTCGGCCCCTCCTGTGCCCCTTTGTGCTCCGATTAGCTCTGAGGGTACCGAAAAGAAAGCAAAGGGGAGGAGGCGGAGGAGGCAGAGACACCTCCTGCTGCTCGGCTGCCACTTTCGCGGGATCACGAGGGAAAACGCCGCCCAGGGAGAGGAGATCGGACTACGTGGGTCCTAAGGAGGCGAGGGCGGCGCGGGGATTCCCGGAACGATCTCGGCGGAGAAAAACACCTGCAGCTCTAACGCGATCCCGGCGCTTGCTTCGTTAGCAGGGAGCACCGGTCCGTCGTAAGTGAGGCGAGGACTGAGGAAACGCGTCACTCGTTGCTGGCGGCAGCTCAAATCGGATTAAAGCTTCGTCCAAGGCTGCGATCCTGTACTGTCCGTGTTTCTCTCAGTTCAACTGAACTTCGTGGAATTTGCCTTTGATTAAATGTCCATCGGATCCGGTTACAGGGTGCTTGAGACCTAGTGGGTTTAGGGGGGCCGAATGGCATTAAAAAAAACCAAGAAAATTTCTTCAGACAACCCATTCTTTCCACAACTTGATGCCTTGCAGAGACTTTGAGTATGTTCAGATTCCCAGGTAGCTATTTACAATAGCGGAAGGGACCTTGGAGGTATTCTAGTCCAACCCCCTGCCTAGGCAGGAAACCCTATACCGTTTCAGACAGATGGCTATCCAACATCTTCTTAAAGACTTGCAGTGTTGGAGCCTTCACAACTTCTGGAGGCAAGTTGTTCCACTGATTAATTGTTCTAACTGTTAGGAAATTTCTCCTCAGTTCTAAGTTGCTTCTCTCCTTGATTAGTTTCCACCCATTGCTTCTTGTTCTACCCTCAGGTGCTTTGCAGAATAGATTGACTCCCTCTTCTTTGTGGCAACCCCTGAGATACGCTAGGTCTCCCCTAGTCCTTCTTTTCATTAAACTAGACATACCCAGTTCCTGCAACCGTTCTTCATATGTTTTAGCATATGAATCCAAGTGTGGCCTTACCAAGGCATTATAAAGTAGTATATTCCTTCATGTGACCTCTATCCCTAATTCAGGGGCAATTGTGAAGTAATTCACAATTGCCCCTGAGTTATTTCACTTACAAAGCCCCCTGAAAAAGCTTCATCTTGGATTTCAACTCAGTTCCATCTTATTTTTCTTCTTTAAGCAAAGCTGATTTCTACAAGTCACTAAACTGTTTTTTGGGGGGGAGGGTGTCAAGTTCATTTTTCACCCACTAAGTGGAAATTAAGAGGCTTCCTCTGGGGCAGCTACTTCAGCATTCAAGGTTACAGCAGCGTAAGTAAAGTGGCGGTGGTTTAGTATAAGTAATTTTCAACATTTCTGGAAGATTGTGATACGCAAAGTGGAGAACTTGTAATAAAAGAGAGCCCAGATAAGGAATAAAACGTACACATTAGAAATTTAAATAAAATTACAACATTTTCCCCATTTTATATATTTACAGTATCTTGGCATTTATTTTGTTCTGTTATGAACCCATGACATTGCTTTTACAGCCTTGCAAATGATCATCTGAGCCCTCCTTCCCAAGGAGAGACCAGGTGACCTTGATCACAGCCATCAAGCGATACTCTACAGATGCAATAAGACCAGAGAGACATGTTGTCATGATGTAAGCCACACTCTGACCTGTGGCCAATCAGATGTGTTCTTACATTTTCTTCCAGCAGTGCTCTAGGCATCTTTGGACCTTTTCAGCACCTTCAGCTCCTCCATAAACCACAAAAAAGTTTTGGGAGTGATGGGCCATAAGAGAACACATGGGTCTGATCCTGTGGGAAAAAAAATTCCCTTCCAGTTCAGTGGGCGTGGCTTGGTGGTCATGTGACCGGATGGGCATAGCCAACTTGTAAAATGTAGTGACACTCACTTAACAACACTTTTACTTAGCAACCAAAATTTTGGCCTCAATTGTGGAAAGCTCTCTCTCTCTCTCTCTCTCTCTCTCTCTTCTTTCTTGTCTATCTCCCTTCCACTTTCTTTCTCTTTCTTTCCTGCTTTCTCTTTCCTTCTTTCTTTTTCTCTCTCTCTTTTCCTCTTTCTTTCTCTCTTTCTTGTCTCTCTTTCTTTCCTCTCTCTCTTACTTCCTTTCTTTGTCTCTGTCTTTCTCTCTCTCTCTCCCTTCCCCCGCCCTCTCTCTCTCACACACACACCCCTGGTCTGGGCCCATAGACGGAGGCCTTCCCAGGGAGTTCTCCTGTGCGGACATGCCCAGTAGCAGCAGCAGTGGCGGCAGCAGAGATTGCCTGGACTCTTGGCAATCCCGGAACTGCGCTGCGCAGGACCAGCAGGAAGTTCTTTCTTTCTTTCAGCAGTAGGAGAAGAAAGACAGTGCTCCAGGAGAGCGGGCGGCCCTTGGTGAAGATGCAGCTGCTGCTCTGGGGCTGAGAGGAGTGGCGGTGCTCCGAGAGGGCAGGTGGTGCACATGTGCAGCAGGCCTGGGACATCCATCTGGTGCCTGCCCTCCCGGAGCACCACCGCCACTGCCACTGCCCCTCTCAGCCCCAGAGCAGTGACTGCATCTCCATCAAGGGCCAGCCACCCACCCACTGGCTAGACCGGACTGGACACCAACCCTGGAAGGCAAACAGGCATGGGGGACTGCCAGGAATGCCGCATGGAAGGCAGGCAAGCATGGCAGGGCTGTAGGCTGCTAGCTCCCTTCCCCACAGCCAGCTGGCCCCCACATGCTTGTCTGTCTTCCACACAGCCTTCCTCTTGCTTGCCTTCACAAGTTAGCCACAGGGAGACTGGGAAGGCCACGTGGAAGGCAGTGAAGTATGGCAGGGCTGCGGGGAAGGGAGTAGGGGAGGCAGGCTGGGACAGTGGAAAGCAGAGACTGGGTGGGATGGGGCGGGGCGAGCAAGCGGAAACTGGGGACCAGTTCGGGAGTGTGGCCAGCCAGCAGTCGCTACCAGTTTGGCAACCCAGGCCAAATGCCCGCTACCAGTTCTCCCAAACCGGTCCGAACCAGTAGGAGTTCACTCCCGGTCTGATCCTGTTCAGAGCCTTGGCTGCTTTCTGATTCCAGATTGTGGCCAAAGCCTCCACAGGGCAATGCTGCAGAACCCCCATGACATCCTCTAGCTTCTTCTGGAACAAGGATGGGTCTAGTCACTGAGAGTGGACCATTCAAATATGTCTTGTCTTTTTGCAGGAAGAGGCAGCTGTTAGCACTCCTTCATTGGATAATCAGGAAAGAAAACCACAAGACTCCATTGATAGAAATCAAGTGTACTTTTACTAATTATAAATGAACAGAAGCGTAGCAAAGCAAAGACTGATTATTTAGGCGCGAAAGCAAATGATATATAGAATAACCCATTCCCCACCCCTTGGCATCCCAGTCACAGTCCAATCATAATTCTCCCAAGTGTCAGGTGCAAGATAACTTCGAAAGGCATCACCAAGATGGAATGTCGGTGCCGTTGGCCTTGGCGGGAAACCTCCTCCACATGCGCAGTAAGACAGGCAGCAGAACTCCAGAATCTTCCTCCAGCACAATTAGTAGTCCCCTCCCAAATACCATGCCCCCCCTCCCTGTTTCAATGGCAGCCAAAGCAGCAGCAAAGCAGAGGCTGACATCCGGCCCTCCTCCGGAAAAAGGCGGTCAGATCTGGAAAACAACAAAACACAAACAAACAGACGAACAACAAAAAACAGAAAAAGAAAAATAGGGGGGGGGAGAGAAAAAGTCAGGAAGGAGAGACAACTAGGGCTTGTCAGGATAAGCAGAATAGAACTGGCGGAGCAGATGGGGGGCCCGGAGATGGGACTTGTCCACCCATTCGGCATGAGACTGGGGAAAATGCTTCCAAGCCACCAGGTACTGAATCCGATTCCGTAGTTTTCGAGAGTCCAAAATTTCTCGAACTTCAAAATGCTGTTCACCATCAATCAATAGGGGGGCAGGTGGCGGATCCACTGGCGGACGTAAAGATGAAAAACGAACTGGTTTAATGAGATTAACGTGGAAAACAGGATATACACGGTTGAGGTGCTTGGGTAGCTGCAAGCGAACCGAAACAGGATTGATGACTTTGATTATGGGAAACGGGCCCACATACTTAGGGCCCAACTTCTTTGATTTCTGTGTAGTTTGAAGGAACTTTGTGGATAGATAAACTTGGTCACCCACCTTGTACTGATAAGGTTGAGCACGTTTCTTATCAGCCTGTTTCTTATGCGCGCGATGCGCAGCATCCAAAGTACAAAGTGCCAAAGGCCAAATATGCAGCAAACGCTCAGTCCACTCGGAGATGGATGAAACCTGCGGCTGCTCAAGAGAAACTTCGGGAATACGAACAAAGTCCTGGCCAAACACAACTCGGAAAGGGGTGAACCCAGTGCTGCTATGTACAGAATTATTATAAGCCACTTCCGTGTGTGGCAACAAGTCCACCCAATCATCTTGCTGGTAATTGATGAAACAACGTAAATATTGTTCCAGAACGGAATTAGTCCTCTTGCAAGCCCCATTAGTCTGAGGGTGGTGGGCGGAGCTTAAGCCTTGGGCGGAGCCATTGCGCTTAAGAAATTCTTTCCAGAAGACCGAGGTGAATTGCACGCCCCTATCAGAAATGATGCGATCAGGCACGCCGTGCAAACGGTAAACGTGAAAAATGAATAGTTTAGCGAGGGCTTTTGCAGAAGGAATCTTTGGGCAAGGTATAAAATGAACTTGCTTGGAAAAAAAGTCAGTAACCACTCATATGACAGTGTGCCCCTGGCTCTCAGGAAGTTTGACAATGAAGTCCATAGAAATCTCCTTCCAGGGGGCGACAGGGCGAGCTACAGTCTGGAGCAAACCCTGCGGTTTCCCCGGCAGGTGTTTAGCGGCCACACAAACGGGACAGCTGGTGACATAAAGTTCAATGTCCTTCTTCAAAGAGCGCCACCAAAACTGCCGTTTCACCAGATGCAGTGTCTTCACAAATCCAAAGTGCCCCGCCAACTTGGAATCATGAGCCCGTTGGAGAACAACGAGACGAAGAGAGGCAGGGACGTAAAGTTTCGCCCCAATCCATGGCAAATCATCCCTCATGGTGCATTCACCTTGATGCTGCTGGAACCAATCATCCTAAGGAAGGGCCTTCTTGAGGTCGGAAAGAAAATCTTGAGACATGTCCACCTTAGAGCGTGTCTGTTGCCTAGTAACAACAGGAGCAGCGAGGCTTGATGTGGGAACAACGGGCTGGACAACGCTGAGCTTAGAGCAGTTGTATTGAGGGAGTCTGGATAAAGCATCAGCCATGAAGTTCTCCCCCCCCCCCCCCCCCCCCCGGGATGTACTTAAGCATGAAATTAAAACGATTGAAATGCTGAGCCCAGCGCATCTGCTTAGGGGAGAGCCGCCTAGGAGTCCTCAAAGCCTCCAAATTCTTGTGGTCAGTCCACACCTCAAACGGGTGCTTAGCGCCCTCCAGGAAGTGGCGCCATGTGGCCAAAGCCCAAAGTACAGCAAATGCTTCTTTCTCCCAGATTTCCCAACATCTCTCTGTGTCCGTGAGTTTACAAGAGGTGTAGGCCCAAGGTTGTAAATTACCTTGGTCGTTGGTCTGAAGCAATACGGCCCCCACCGCCACATCGCTGGCATCAGCTTGAACGACAAAGGGCTTGTCCATGTCCGGGTGCTTCAGAACTGGCTCCTCGGCAAAAAGTCATTTCAACTTCTCAAAAGCAGCTTGACACTCCATGGTCCAATTCAATGGCTTGCTAGGCTTGGGTTTCGGCCCAGCTTTGGACTTCAACAAATTAGTGATGGGAAGTGCAATTTTGGCAAAAGAAGGGATGAACTGACGATAGAAATTGGCAAAACCCAAAAACTTCTGCAATTGTCTGCGTGTACGGGGCGCCTCCCACTCAGTGACTGCCTTGACTTTAGCGGGGTCCATCTCCACACCTGCGTGAGAGATACGATAGCCAAGGTAGTCTATCTTCTCCTGGTGAAATTCACATTTGGACAACTTGGCATAAAGCTCCGCGGCTCAGAGTTTCTTTAGGACAGTGCGGACCAACTTGACGTGTTCGTCATGTGTTTTGCGTGTAAATAAGGATATCATCCAAATATACGATAATGCCCTTGTAGAGGTGGTCATGCAAAACCTCATTAATTAATTGCATGAAAACTGCAGGCGCCCCCTGCAGGCCAAAGGGCATTACACGGAACTGGAAGCAACCCAGGGGGCAGTTGAAAGCAGTCTTCCACTCATCCCCCTCCTTAATCCGGACCCTATAGTATGCCTCCCGTAAGTCCAGTTTAGTAAAAATGTGGCCTTTCCCCAGTTGGGCCAGCATGTCCTTCATCAGAGGCAAAGGGTAGAGATTGTGCGAAGAGATTGGATTAAGGTTCTTAAAGTTCACGCAGAGACGAAGAGAGCCATCTTTCTTCTCTCTGAATAGTACAGGGGCAGCCACCTTGGGTCTGGCTGGTTCAATAAAACCCCTTTGCAAGTTCTTGTCAATAAACTTCCTCATTTCCTCCATCTCCCTGGGTGACATAGAATATATTTGGGGTTTTGGAAGCGGTACTCCAGGCAAAATCTCGATGGAGCAGTCAGTGGGTCTGTGGGGCGGAAGCTTATCGGAAGATTTTTCACTAAAAACTCCTTTCAGGTCCCAATATTCCTTTGGCATCTTCTCTTCTCCCTCAATTCTCTCTTGGCCCCTGGCGGCCAAAGTGGGGCCGGAGCCAGCAGACTCTGAAGCTTCGACCTCCCCGTCTGGGGCTGTGCTGGTCTGAATGCGCAGCCACCCCTCCCTCCAGTTAATGCGAGGGTTCCATTTACGAAGCCAGGGGAGTCCCAAAATAAGGGGTCTGTCCATCCCAGGTGCCACAATAAAAGAGATTAATTCTAAATGGGTGCCCATTTTCATTTCTAGAGGTTCAGTGTAAAAATGGGCTGGGCCCCCACCTGCAATGGACCCATCAATCTGGCAAAAAACAATAGGGGTTTTCAAAGTCCTCAACTTCAAGCCCAATTTTTCAACCATTGCCGGACTAATCATACATCTAGAGCAGCCAGAGTCGAGGAGAGCGGAAAGCTGCTCCGTCGCACCAGCAGGTGGCACCCTTAGCTCAATTGGGATTAACATGGGGCCTTTATTTGAATTCACCCAACGAGGCGAGGCATCGTCATCGGATTCATCAGAGGAGCTGGTGGTCACGTCCGCTTCCTCCTCCACCTCCGGCTGGAAACGCTGGGGGGTATTTTCAGCAGCGTACGCAGCTTCCTTCTTCTTTCCCGGGGCCTTGCTTGCCTTCCCTTCCCTCTTGGCAGGGGGTGGGGTGGTCGGGGGAAGTTTAACGTGGCAATCCACGGCGCAATGGCCTCCCTTCCCACAACGAAAGCACGTGAAAGGCTTAGTCTTGCTGGCGGAGCTTCCCCTCCCTTCACCCCTGATGCGGAATGGGGCTTTTTGAGCTGGGGGGGGGGCGCGACCTCTCCGCTTTTTCCTCTTTTGCACGTTGAAGTCTAATCAAATCTAGCTCAACGTCTGCTGCATTTTCATACCAAGCAACAACTCGCTTGGGAAGGTGTCTGTTAACGCATTGTTGGTAAATGTCCTCATTTAATCCCAATGCAAACTGATCCAGGAGGGCCTCTTCAGACCATCCCCTCATATACGATGAAAGCTGTTGAAACTCCTGAACATATTCAGCCACTAGTCTATTTCCCTGCTTTAGGGCCATAAAATTCACCTTCCCGCGTTTCTCAATCAGCGGATCATCAAACCTCCTCTTTAATGCAGCCATAAAGTCATCAAAATTCCTCAGGAGAGGGGAATTACATTGGTGTAAGCTCACCATCCAATCGGCCGCCTTTTCTTCCAAAGAAAGTAAAACCATTCTCACCTTCATCTCATTGGTTTCTAAATCTGGACCATATATTTCCATGTAATTCCAAATTTGAATGACGAAAAGGCCCAACCTCTTGGCATCACCGTTATATTTTACTGTTAAGGGAGGGACTTTTGCTATTCTGCGTCTTCTGGGGGGCCCCCCTACTCTGGCAGCAGCCCTGGCTGGGGGGGGGGAGGCTGTTTCTGGGTTTGCTTGCTCCCATCCTCCCTCGGCCTCTTCACTCTCCCTAAATTTATGCATGGAGTACCTTTGTTCAAATTCTTCCATTTGCTCCCTTTCCATCGCTCTCCGCTCGGTCATAGCTTCTTCCCAGTCCGCTGGTTTTTTTTTTAGTCTCCTTCTGGTAACTCCTGCATCCAATTCCTTAGAATCCTCTTTTTGCCCCACTCCCAAAGTCCATCGGGGGTGAACCGCAGGCTCCTCTACTCTTAGGCCAACCAGCCTTTCAGGTAAAGATGGCTCTACAGTTTCCCTTTCAGTCTCCTCTTCATCGCTCACTCGCAATGACATTTTCTTCGTTCCTTCTTGTGAGTACACCCCCCACGGTAGGTTGAAAACTCCTGGTGGGGTGTGAGTGAGTCTTCGCTTATTGTCAGCACTCCTTCATTGGATAATCAGGAAAGAAAACCACAAGACTCCATTGATAGAAATCAAATGTACTTTTACTAATTATAAATGAACAGAAGCGTAGCAAAGCGAAGACTGATTATTTAGGCGCGAAAGCAAATGATATATAGAATAACCCATTCCCCACCCCTTGGCATCCCAGTCACAGTCCAATCATAATTCTCCCAAGTGTCAGGTGCAAGATAACTTCGAAAGGCATCACCAAGATGGAATGTCGGTGCAGTTGGCCTTGGCGGGAAACCTCCTCCGCATGCGCAGTAAGACAGGCAGCAGAACTCCAGAATCTTCTTCCAGCACAATTAGTAGTCCCCTCCCAAAAAGCATGCCCCCCCTCCCTGTTTCAATGGCAGCCGAAGCAGCAGCAAAGCAGAGGCTGACAGCAGCACTGGAGATTCTCACAGCCACCAGGGCATGGTCTGACCATGCTAGAGGGGATAATGGCAGATCCTACAGCAGGACAGGTTGCTATTGCTCCAACAATCATATCTGGAGTGTGACCACTGTCCTGATTTGGACCTTGGATGGCCTGGGATAGATCCATGGCCACCATGGTGGCCATAAACTCTTGAGCTACCTCCAAGGCCAAACCAGATTGAAGTCTGGGGAGCCAGGGGGACTCCCCTGCCAACCCTGAGATAGTCTTCAGCAGCTGAGGCAGGGAGGTTACTATGCAGCACAGAAGCTGATATAGCAGCAGCATTCCTAAGCTCTCCTGTGTGAGACCAACAGGGTCTCACACCCAGAAACTTGTGAACCTGGAAAAAAAGATTTCTGGATGACAGCTGGTAGGCCCCCTCCTCTGCCCTGAGGCCCTGGCTGGTTGCAGACCCTAAACCCAGCTGGACACATTTCCAAGAGGAAACTCCCCTTCTGGTGTCAGTCAGGATTCAGTAATGCATGCCAGGTCGGCTTGTTGAAATTACCTTACCTAATGAGTTGAAATTACCTTGTAATAAAACTGTGTGACACATGACCTCCAAAACACCAATTATAAAGTAAATACTGATAGTTGTATGAGTTTTATATTTAATCTTCTGCTTTGGAGAAAACTAGCTGATTTCACCTAACACTTTTAGCAGCACTTCACAGGAATAAAATATAGAACCTTCATTCATTGCTGAATTACAATATCCCTCGCCATTGCTGGAATTGCTGCTAGGAGTTAAAATTCTCTCTCTCTTCTTAATTAAATATGGATGAAACTCCAAATCCATTTTTCCAAACTCTTCTTAATCTTTAAAAGTGTAAATGTATAACTTACTGTATTGTCCTGATATTAAATGATATATCAAGGAAAGAATTTATAGAATATTATTATGGGAGCCACTCATTCTCTCACAGCCCTAGGAAGAAGAAAGCCCTGGCAAGCCACTTTTGAAACTGTTGCCAAGAAAAGTGCAGGGAGTTGTCCCTCTAGCCACCAGGAGACAGGATTGACTTGATGGGCCACAACAAGAAGACTATCACACTCACAGTGCAGTCCTGTTCAAGGTTGTTCTAAACACAATGAGACTATTCTTATGAAAGTTGATTGTGACCATGCACTTCTCTTTTTTTTGCAAGGTGAGCACATCAAAAGCCAAAAATAACTCATGCTCTTATTACAAACAGCTTGCAACCTGAATAGACATCCCTAAAACAGGACACTTCAGCTAGATAAAAAACTTGGTTAACCTTTTCAATTATTCTGTTTTTGCTAAACAATAGTCTCCGTTTCTGATCTGTAGTTATTCATAATCAAAGATAACACAATGACTTTTAGTAGCATAAACACTTCAGCATATTTCTATTTGATCTATGGTTTTGATTTCTGGATTTTTCCAACAAGCTTGTGCTAAATTTCCTGACTTTCCTCCCCAGGGTTGTTTTTTAAATAGCTGCAGATGTTTTGGAATTGCCAACAAGCACAGATTAGAGGTTCTGAGGTTTTATTTTTGCTTTCAGCCAAATTCCTGGTGGAACACCTTTATTTGGGGAAGCTGCATGTAGTTGGGTTTCCCCTGCCCCTGGTTTAATCTGGGACAGAATTCAATCAGAAGGCTAGAAGCCAGAATCCTGCTATCCAGCTTCTCATCTTCACACAATGTTCCATTAGGGCCCTAAAATTAAGTTACGAAGAAGTATTTTGTGAATGTGGCAAAGAGAAGCTTTTAGCTGATTGTCCTGACAAAGCTTTAAGAGTTGGTTTCTAATCTAAAGCATACAGGAAAGTTATACATGTTATTCTAATCCAGGAAAGCAAAATAGGCAAGATGAAGTAACCAAGCATTTAAAAAATTTGGCTATTTATTATTTGGAAAAAAATAAGCACAAAGTACATTATATTTTTCCCTACTATGTAATTGGAGTTTTACCCAGACCACCATAAAGAAAATAAATCCTTGTCATTCACAAAAGCATAATCAAAATAGCTTGAAAATCTTGCACAGAACAGAAGGTGACTTCAGAACTAAAAGAATAAGTCTCTTGCTATAGAAAGTCCAGAACTGACCTGTATTATCTACTGATCTTCTGAAATCTACATATTATATTTTATGCCAACAAATATTGATAGAGAATAATGGACATCAGCAACTCCAGTCTGTTTGTTTTAAGTGACACTGATTGCCAGCTTCTATCTTGTCAAGTATACATATAATAGGAAAGTGAAGTTAAATCGTTTGTGTTTCATATCCTGTTTTTTTTTAATAAAGTACAATACTGACAGTGTTCCTCCTAATCTTTTAGCTGACAAAAATGATGACAAATGCTTTTTGCCACTGATCGACTTAAAACATCTGATGCTGAGTTGTGCATGTTTCTATTCAAGGAAACTAGATATGTCAAAGTGCACCAATAGGGAAATAGATGTTTATATATGCCAATGGCTCACCCTAAGTCAAAGAATAGTTGAGGAATTGCTTATGGATATTATTTAATAGATTTATGCACAGATAATGTCTTTTATATTCTCCAGATAGAGAGCGAGATCTAGGTACTATGCAAGCATCGATACGTTTTCTTCATTGCGTTAATTTAGATATGTTTAACAGTGTTAATCAAACAGCATAGTGAACCTTGTCAACCCAAGTTCCAGCTATAAATTCCTTTCCTGAACATAGACATGCTTCAGTCCTGCATTCTTTTAAAGAAAACTCTATGTCAGCAATGGGAAGTGTCTGAGATATCATACTCACCTCTTTCTATAAAGTGCACATGCATATTTTCATTCTGCCTCTCTCTTCCTCCCTTTGTAATCAGTCTGCATCTCTCCACCACCTTGCTTTTGCTCCCTACTCTGAGATCTGCCTTGTTACCTGCACTTAGTCCGCAAGACTCCATAATTACTACAAGTGGAGTAAGAGAGGAAACAGGAAAAATATGTGACTTCGGTCCTATAGCTTAATTATGGAATATACAGTCATTACAATATGAAGAGACAACATGATATCTATGGAAATATTCCTTGATACTTGTGATTAGATAATTTTGTTCTATTAAAAAAAAGTATTAATTGATCATAACCATACGAAAAGGAAGCTATACACCTAAATGAACTTGTAAAGAGGGAGGATGAGAACAGAAAGACAACTGAAACTTGGCTAGAGCAGCAATAGCACAGCAATGAGACTTATATACCACTTCACAGCCCTCTCTAAATTGTTTAGAGTCAGTATATTGCCCCCAACAATCTGGGTTCTCATTTTACTGACCTCGGAAGGATGGAAGGCTGAGTCAATCTTGAGCCTGGTGAGTCTTGAACTGCCGAAATGCTAGTAGTCAGCAGTCAGCAGAATTAGCCTGCAGTACTGCATTCTAACCACTGGGCCACTACAAGTCATTTTATAATTACATTTGGAAAATTATTTTGGTTGATTATTTCCCTTTAAATAGAATCTATACTATCTATTCATACATTGTTTTAAATTATGTTTTAATTGACCATAATATTTTATCTTCTTTAAATAACGGAGATAGAATATAATAAAATCCAGTCTGTTATTACAATGTCTGGTAAAGGACACTGAGAGGTAAGGATGTCTATGTAAGTTTAAACTTCAGCAAAAATATTTTACATGGATTACTTTGAGGGTGTGGGTGGCAGCAAGATTTTAAAGGATAGCTATGCTTCCACAAAATAAATGTGAAACAAGTGATGGTGCTTCTATCCAAATCAATATTGGTTTCAGCAAAGCTCATCAAATTCTCTGTTCATTTAGAATCTTTCAAGATTGTTTTAACTCAAAAAACTTACATGGGAAACTGGCACACTACAAGGCTTTCATCTTTATGAAAAAGTCATTTTGACTCCAAATACATTCTTAGAAAATTAAAAAAAAAAGATGGCTGAACCGAGTGCTTTGTTTGCTGGTTTGTCTAGAGAAAAAAAGGGGTAGTAGAGAAGGCTAAAGGGAACAAGTTCAATTCTTTGCCCTCTGGTAAATAGCTAGGTATAATTGGCTGCTTCTCCCAGGGGGACCATTTTATTATAATGTATTTTATTTGTGCCCAGAGATAATTAATTTCTGCCAAGAGAGCATTCTCTATGAGAGTGCCAGAAATAGGATCTGAAAAATGCCTATGTGCATGCCTGTCCAAAAAGTTTGCTTACCTTTAAATTAGAGAATGTTTCTGAAGAAAGGTTCTCCATTCTCACTGTGATACCTCAGGACTGGGCTTCAACTCATGCACAATGCAATTTTATTTCTTACATTTTTGGTTGCTGTAGAAGTTAGGAGTTCCTGAGAGTCGTGAAAATATAGAAAATGCTCCATATGATCTACAGGCTGTCATAAATTAGTATTTCAATGTAAGCTTTCAATTGAAATCCTCTTTATTGTTTTGCTGCTGTTCTGAAGCAAGCACCTAATTTCATTTAGGTAGCCACAATTTCCAAGAAAAACTTTTCAAAATAGATGTCTGTTCTCATATACTTCAAGTGAAAATAAATCCACTACTTTGCATGACAGACAAGATAGAAAAGGAAGAAAAACTTTTCTAACTAAAATGGAAAAGCAAAATCAGTAACGGTATATTGTATAGTTCATTTTTTTCCATAGACTTAATTTTTTGATTTAAGACTTAATATTGCTTTGTTAAAATAATACAAAAGAGATGGTCTAGGGACAAAAAGAAAATGTGGTTATGGAATAATTCAAGTACATCATTTTATAATAACCTTATTGTACATCTTGATATTTTATTTTATTCAGAAATTCAGATACAAAGTCATAATGTGATATTTATTTAATTCTGCACAATTGGTATTGTTTTGTGACATACCATGCAATCCAATTCTGTCTATATATACTAGAAGTTAAACCCCAAAGTGTTTTATGAAACATGTTCCTTTCTGAACTGTAAAATGAATGCACAATGTTCTTCCAATATTATCATTTATTATTACAATATGAGCTTTCAGATAAGACTGTATCACATGTCCTGTTTTCTGCTCATTTTAGGAACAAATTGGTACCTCTGCACTCAAAACTCATGGGCCTAAAATAATGAAATACAGTTTATTGAGCACTTTTCCCCCTCCCATCTATTTATTACTATTGTAAACTAGGATTTTTAACTTTTCAAATGCAGTACATATGTAGAACTGTTTTAGAAGCAAGGTGGGGGAACTCTTGCAACTTTTTCACATATTGATCTTTTCTTGCTTAATACCATTTAAATGCTTTTTATTACCCATCTGAAATATTTTACCAAGTCTTTTTAAAAGACTCTTAGCTGCGTTAACATCCAAAAGGTGGTGTCTAAATAGCTTAAACGAAATAGAGATAGTCCTTGACTTATGGCACTTACGATTTAGTGACCATTCAAACGGCACTGAAAAAAGTGGCTTATGGCCATTTTTCACACTTTAATGACCATTGCAGTGTCCTCATGGTCACATGATCAAAATTCATATGCTTGGCAAGTAACTCATGACAGTTGCAGTGTCTTGGGATCATGTGATCACCTTTTGTGACCTTCTGACAAGCAAAGTCAATGGGGAAACCAAATTCACTTAACAACTGTTACTAATTTAACAACTGTAGTCATTCACTTAACAAATGTGGTAATAAAAGTCATAAAATGGGGCAAAACTCACTTAACAAATATCTCGCTTAGCAACAGAAATTTTGGGGTCAACTATGGCCATAAGCTGAGGACTATGGGTCCTCAACTTATGACAATTGAGCCCAAAATTTATGTTGTTGAGTGAGAAATTTGTTGAGTGACTTTTCTCCCATTTTGCAACTTTTCCTGCCACATTTGTTCAGTAAATCACTGAAGCTGTTCAATAAATAACACGGTTGTTAAGTAAATCTGGATTCCCCATTGTCTTTGCTTGTCAGAAGGCCGCAAAAGGTGGTCAAGTGATCCTGGGACACTGCAACGGTCATAAATATGAACCAATGGTCAAGCATCCAAATGTAGGGATGCTGCCATGGTCATAAGTGTGAAAAATGATCGTAAGTCACTTTTATCAGTGCCGTTGTAACTTCGAACAGCCACAAGGTGAAGTATTGTAAGTCGAGGACTACCTGTACTTGTACCCCTTTAAATCACAAGTCCCCCAGCAGCCCAACACGGTTCACCCCTTTTCTGTCTTCTCTGTAGCTGCTTTTATCACCTCAGGCAGGCAGCGAGAAGGTGGCCAGGACCTGCAGCGCGAAGCCGGCAGCTAAATCCTCGTCTCCCGACCTATTCACGGGAGTTTGCTAATTCAGCAACTCCCGCTTCCTCTGCGTGACAGAACAAAGTGCGGGAACCCTCGGAGGACGACACCGCGATGAGCCAGCAGAGCCTGCGGCTCGCGAGGAAAAGCGGGCCTCGTGCAGCTGGTTGGCTGGCAGACAGCCGCCGCTGTTACTCAGACGCGGGTTCGGGCGTGGGGCTGCTGCTCTCTGCAGCCAGACGCTGCCCTGCTCGCCTGCCAGCCCCAGAGGGAAGCTGGGAGGAAGCGCTGCAGGGCGGCCAGACGATGCAGCTCCGCTTTTGGCGGTAGGCATGATCCCCTTAGAGAGCTCAAGATGTCTTTCAAGGTAAGTCCGCAGTCGAGCTGTGCCGGGCGATGCTGCTGCTGATCTGCCGCTAACGTTGCAGTCATCCGCCGGGGCAGGCCTAGTTACAGCGGCTGCCTCTTGCCGTTAGCCCGGGTTGCAGAAGAGCAAGAGGAAACCGGCCGGGGCACAAACCGACTGCTCCAGAAAAGCGATCTTTGGCATGTCACCGCTCGCCGCCGGCGGTGGAGCCAAGCGCTGAAAGGCGAAGCGTGGTGCGACTGGGGCGAGTCCTTCGTGTCTGCATTCATCTTAGGCGCGTGGGGTTGTCAGTAGCTGGAAAATGAGCCCGGTCAAGAAGTCATCGTGTCCCCCCCACCTCCCCGTCTCATGCCAGTTATAAGGGAGACAGGTTCGCGTTCAAAGGACACGGGAAAAGACTTATATCTCCCAAATTGATACTAAAAGTGGTGCAAAGCCTCCAGCTATTGAGAATTAACAGAGCAGCATTCTGGGAAGGGTCTTACGTAAATTGTTATTTATTTAAATTGATTGGTCGCCCAATGGAGTTTAAGGGGTAGGTCTGAGGGGGCTGTAAAGGGGAAACCCTGGTAGGCCTGAATTTTATATCGTCATCAACAACAAGAACGACAATATTTCCATAGGCAGCTTTGGGACACCAAAAGCAACTCATCAAATTTTTTTGAAAAAAATTATCATACTGGTTATTAAAATACATATTAAACCAAATTAACTAGATTCCATTTTTTTGCTGAAACAAATTGGCTATAACTCAATTTGGCAAAAAAAAAGTCACACAGGGCAGGGTTGCTCTGCCTCTTAAGGTTTTTTTCCCCAGTAGGTTGCAAGTCACCATCAGAAAGGCTTTTTCCACATCTTTCTGATCCATTTCTCCACATGGCAACTTTACCATAACAAGCTACTTTAAACTAGACTGGTTTCCTGTACTGAAAGTTAAATAAAGATGTATAAAGCTATCCATAAAGACCCCCCATGTCAGGAAGATACCTACACCGGTATCTCAAAATAAAGCTCTTTCCTGTTAATATAAGTAGACCCACTACATAATGGGAAAGAGATTGTGCTGGGATAGGTTGAGGTGGGTGAGAGAATTTAATGAGGGATTTATATGTTGGAAGTTTAACGTTGGGGCCAGGTTTTTCATTTTTACTGTTTTAATAGCCTTAATATGGTTTTCCATTGCTTTATAATTGATACTGTTTTAATTGTTGATTGGAAGCTGTCCAGAGTTCAATGTAAGATGGGCAGCTGTATACATATTTTTTTTAAAAAACAATACATTTTTATAGCATCAGGAGGTTCAAGTTGCATAAGGAAATCATTTGTTTTTATCCTGCCTTGTTGTTTTTATAAAATAATTCAAATTCATACCCCTTCTTCTTGTTTTTCTCACAACTCTGTGAGGGCTGAGAGAAAGTGACTGGCCCAAAGTCACCCAGTTAACTTTCATGCCTAACATGCTACCGTGTTTTCCCGAAAATAAGACAGGGTCTTATTTTCTTTTGACCCCTGAAATAAGCGCTTGGCCTTATTTTCCGAGAGGTCTTATTATTTTTGAGGTGCAGGAGGTGGTGAGCGAAGTCACCTCATGGCTGCTGCTATGTTGCAATATTTTCAGGGAGGGCTTATTTTCAGGGATACAGGGTAGAATTCACAGTCTTCTGGCTTCTAGCCTGGTGCATTAACTCCTAAATTCAAATTAATCCCTGTGCTCTCCCAAAGAATTAGTTCCTGTTGCTCCATCTTTCCTACCAGTCTTCTGCCACCTGGATTATAAAGTTATTTTCTTTAGACAGCATGGATTTCTCAGTGTTTGGGGAAAGTATTAAGATAATATTGTATTCTGGTTTTGGAATATGTTTTTATGCAGTCATGCAGGCTGTCTCATGCAGCATCAGTTTATGGTATGGTATTGTTTCCTTGGTAATGATCTCCAGAGAGACCTCTATGAGCACCTTACTTACGTGGGAAAGACTTAATGGAAAAATCATTCTCCTGTGGTAGGTATGTAGCCAACATTTTGTATCTATCTCATAGAAAAATCTTCCTACTAACCAGATTCTATGCTCTGGCCTTTTTGTTCATGGAAGATGATTTAATAACCACTGTATAAGAGCATTACCCGAGAGACCTGAATGAATGAGAACTCCATGGCCATTATCTGACATAGAAAATAGATACTGATTCACAGTGGATTTCCTCATCTGCACTGCTCTTTTTATTTGGCCTAGTTAACAGATCTTTCTAATAGCCATGATAATTTGAAAAGGAAGAATGACTATATTTTTTTCTGGATAATCAAATGTGCCAGATATTTAGTTGTGTGTGTATATGTGTGTGTGTGTGTGTGTGTGTGTGTGTGTGTCTGTCTGTCTGTCTGTCTGTCTGTCTGTCTGTCAGGTGCTTTGACATAACACTTAATCATTTCCTTGGCTCAGCTGATAAGGGAGGAGAACATGGCTTAGTGGCTAATACAACTGCCTAACATGTAAAAACAGCCCAGGTTCGAATCTGAGTAAGGGTATGGCTAGCTGATGAGAGCTAAATAGCTGAATACGTGCAATAATACAATAGCAGAGTTGGAAGGGATCTTGGAGGTCTTCTAGTCCAACCCCCTGCCTAGGCAGGAAACCCTATACCATTCCAGACAAATGGCTATCCAACATCTTTTTAAAGACTTCCAGTGTTGGAGCCTTCACAACTTCTGGAGACAAGTTGTTCCACTGATTAATTGTTCTAACTGTCAGGAAATTTCTCCTCAGTTCTAAGTTGCTTCTCTCCTTGATTAGTTTCCACCCATTGCTTCTTGTTCTACCCTCAGGTGCCTTGGAGAATAGTTTGACTCCCTCTTCTTTGTGGCAAGCCCTGAACTATGGTTGTGGGCCAGCTGCCTGCAGAGCGTACAACCATAGAGTGTGCGCCCAGAGTGCCCACTGCCAAAAGACTCGGGTTGGAAGCAGCGGAAAAAGCCAGGGTGGGATGGCGGTGGTGGTGGAGGTGCCCTGGCTCCATAATGAGTGTTGGGCCATGCATCGTGACGTTGGGAGGTGGGTGAGCGAGAGCGGAACAACCGCTCGCGCAACCCCCCTCCTCCAGCCATGCAGAGCGCCATTCACTGGCATTTGGAAGACGCCAAGCCGTTGGAGCCAGGTGGCGGCGAACAGGCGCTCCCGCAGCTTGCCGATACCCCTAGGTCAGTGAATGGCGACAGCGCAACACAGCCATTTGCCCATGAGGCTGTGCCCGGCTCTTTGGGAGCCCGCTCGCAAGAGAGCAGCCACCCGGCAACCCCCCTCTTCAGCTGGACACAGCGTTGCTCACCAAACTAGCGGTACCCCAAAGGCGCCAAGCAACGCGATCACCTTTTCCTCCCCCCAGGTTCCTGCATCTTGGCACCTTCGGGATACTGCTAGGTTGGTGAGCGGCGCTCTGCCTGGCCGGAGGTGGGGGGGTTGTCCAGGGGGCTTATATGCCGGGGGGGGGGGGCTTATATTTTTGCCTACCAGAATAATGTGGCATGGCTGTATTATGAGGACATGTTATATTTTCGGTGAAACACGGTAGCACCTGGAAGCGTGACTCTTTACTTGTAGGATAGGGTTTTCTATTCTCAGCTCTATAATAAAAGAGCTGTCCTTTTGAAAAGTATTTATTCATTGCATAGAGCACCTTTTTCTAAGGTGTGCCAAAATTGTGTGTGCGTGCCCACCCATCTGTGCATGCATGTGTGACTCCCAAGCATGTATGTGTGACCCCCTGTGCATGCACATGAGACCCCTGTGCAGGGGGGAATTTTCACCCTCCCCAGGCTTTCCTGAAGCCTGGGGAGGGCGAAAATGGCCTCCCCCCGGCCCTCTGGAAGGCCGAAAATCAGCTGGCCAGTATGATGAGCATGCATGTCGGAACTGGCAAATATGCCATAGGTTTGCCATCATGGGCATAGAGGTTACTAAGCAGGATCTCTTCTTTGTCTTTTTTTTTGTAGTGTCATTGAATCCTGCCTGAAAAAATGCTGCTGTTCCAATAAGCAGATATTTCTGATAAATGTCAACTACCCATATTTTCCCCAAAATAAGGCCCCGTTTTATATTTTTTTGCCACCAAAAAAGGCACCAGGTCATATTTTTTTTTGGGGGGGGGGGGAATATCATCCACTGATTCACCTCACTTGCGCACATCGCCCCCAGCCTCCTTTTCGCTGTCCGAGGCCTTCAGGAACTTCTTCTGCAGCCGACAAGGCTTTCCTGAAGGTCTCTTCAGCTGATAACAGAGCTCCTGATCGATCGCGCCTGATGTTATCGGTTGCAGAGGCCTTCAGGAAAGCCTTGCCAGCTGCAGAAGAAATGGGCCAGCAAACCAGGTGTTGGAGTGTGCGAGGCCTGGCTGCAACTGTCCTAAGATAAATAAGTAAGTAGGGCAGCTCCATTCTCCTCCCCCCCCATCCACCTCCTAGCTTAATTTTTACCAATGCACTCTGGAATGGGTGGGGTTTTATTTAGGGCTTATTTTGGGAGGTAGGGCTTATTTTGGGTACATGTGTAAAAATCAAGCTACGATTTGCTTTCGGGGTAGATCGTATTTTCAGGGAAACATGGCATATATTTTTATATTATGTTACAAGGTAGAATTTTAACTACATAATAAAATGCTGGATTTCTCATACTGTTCCCATAAATTTACACAAATGTTTTATCATAATCTCTCAACAAACACTGTTCCCTGGAGATTTGAAGGTAACAAATACCTCAACACTCAATTATAACACACTATACCAAACCTGCAGGAGAGACAGGCAAATCCTCAGGGAATACTGAAGTCAGCAAATAAATTTTGTGCATTTGTGTATCACACCTAGTTCTGGTGTAAAATTAGTCTGCCAGTGGAGATTTACCACAGTCTGCAGGCAAGTAGGATATAATGCAGTTATGCTTCTAATCTCTTTATCCCATGGACAACTCCAGCCCTCATTAACTTCTGGTTGCATGGCAATGTGTTCTTCTGGACTAATAGTCTCCCATTACTTATTGTGCATATGATAACTACGTATGTGTTCTTTGGGGTGCTTATTTAATAATGATCCCTTAAAGTTCCAATGCATTTATTGAACTATTGAACAACTACTTTACACTTTTAAAGATAAAGAACACTGACAACAAAAAAAAGAATGTACAATGTGCCTCAGATGGACAAGATTCTCCTTCCATAGATTAAAAGAAAAAATAATGTTGCTAGATTGCTGTAATATCTTTGATTTGGGGTAAATGTTTATCACTAAAATATTCAAGATACCCACCTGCTTGTATGCAATATAATGAAACAAGTTTTTATTATTTTTGTTATATTTGGATTTATTAACAGAAGGAGACGCCACTTGCAAATGCTGCATTCTGGGCTGCAAGGAAAGGAAACTTGGCACTTCTTCAGTTGTTGTTGAATAGTGGGCGTGTCGACGTGGACTGCAAAGATAGTGTAAGGGCTTTCTCCATGGAAAAACATATGATTTGCATCTGTTTTTATAATATACTGTGATAGGAAAGACACAATACTGAGGAATGTATTAATTTTAGTTTCTAACTTTTGCTTAAAAGGAATTGCCAAAGAATTTTAACTGCAGTTCCATGCTTGGAACTTTCCATATTTTTCTCTTCCTTAAAGAGAATATCACTCTTCCCCCACATCACTGACTTACTGTTAACAATTGGGGTGGGTGAGGGGGAATTCCAGAATCAAGGAGTGCTATTTGAATGGAGCCTGTGACACGGAACAGGATTCAAACGTGCTAATGGGTGCTAAGTAATGGCCCATAGCCTTAATTTGTATGTTCTTGCATGATTGCTTCTCGGAAAAGTTTGAACATTTTCTACCAGATGATTTGAAATAGCATGCCTCTGACAGGTACTTCTTGATATAACCATTTGTTTAGCAACTGTTTGAAGATACAGCAGTGGTGAAAAAAATCCAGGATTCAGAGATGCATTTGGAGCAATATAAAGTAATTCATGACTTAGTGGCAATTGGGACTAGAATTCCCATTGCTATGCAATGTGATCATAAACTGTGATAGCATTGTTTAGTGATGGCAGTCTCTGCAGTCTGGCTGCCATCAGTAACTGAATCACCTGGACATTAAGCAACTACTGCTGACTTTTCACAACCAAAGTCAATGGAGAAGCTGGTAGGAAGTTGCAAGGCTGAAAGGCAGATAAGTGATTGTGCTGGGTGTGGGGGAAGATGGAGGAAGGAAGGGAGAAAGTGTGTGAAGCTGCAATGGGATGTGCTAGAGGTGCTGCATGGATTGGGAGAGTGCAAGGGAGAGTGCGAGAGGTGCTGCATGGGTTGGGGAGGAGGCATAGACATGTGTAACTGATCAGGATGACACAAGCACAGAGGAGCTGGAGGAGGGTGCACAGATGGGGAAGACTTAGCTCAGCAACTTGCAGCTTTCCCTACTGGCTTCCCCATTGACTTTCTGAGGAAGGTCAAATTTTCTGGGAAAAATTGAAGATCAAAGAGCATCACAAATGTGGAAGCATATATGCAATAAAAAAAAAATTATATAGAATGTAGAGTCCTTGGTGTTCTCTGTTTTCTTGCAGATGTGTCATTACACATAGTAGTTAACAATGCTAGTAAGGAATAGGGTTGGCTTTCAATTTACGTTGTAGTGGCTTGCCCTGTCAGTACTGATGGGAATGTAGCATATTAATCAAGTAAAGTCCTCAAAAACACACTAATTAAACCAAATGACCCAACAGCCCCTGAAGAAAAAAAGGAGTCACCTACAACCTACAGGGTAAAGACTGAAACAGACACTGCTTAGGTCAAACAGGCAGAAGACTAGCAGAATGCATCCATGAACACCAACTGGTAGTCAGAAGACATGACGAAAACTCTTTAATTTCACAACATACGTTCACAACTACATAACCACAGTTTCAATTGGAAACATGACAATTTTAGATCAAACCAAGTTCCAAAGTGCTAGAGAACTCCTGGAAGCCTAGCATCTGACAAATTGGCCATCAATAGACACATAAATATAAACAACATCTACATACTGTGCAAAAAGGACAATCTACAAGTCAAAACAGGAACAAAAAGACCAAAACACCTCTCCATCAGCACTCAACACCCGGATGAGTAAAGGTTAACACCAAGATTAACATCAATCAAGAAGTAAACCATACTTCAATCAAGGAACTACCAAACAAATTAACAATATACAGTCCAACCAAAGATACAAAAAGTCTGACAGGGCAAGCTACTAGAATATAAGTTGATGCAAATCCCCTTTCTTACTAAGTCCGCAACTTAGGAGTCCTCCTGGATCCACAGCTGACTCTTGATCACCAGCTGTCGGCTGTGACCAGGGGGGCATTTGCCCAGGTTCGCCTGGTCCGTCAGTTGCGGCCCTATTTAGATCGGGGGGCTCTCACAACAGTCGCTCGAGCCCTTGTGATCTCTAGACTGGAATACTGCAATGGGCTCTACATGGGGTTGCCCCTGAAGTGCATCCGGCGACTACAGCTAGTCCAAAATGCAGCCGCGCGAGTGATAGTGGGCGCACCGCGGTTCGCCCACGTTACACCTGTCCTCCGCGAGCTGCACTGGCTACCTGTTGGTCTCCGGGTGCGCTTCAGGATACTGATGACCATCTTTAAAACACTCCATGGTAGTGGATCTGGGTACTTGAGAGACCGCCTTCTGCCGATTACCTCCCTAAATCGACCAATTAGATCGCACAGACTGGGCCTCCTCCGAATTCCATCTGCCAGTCAATGCTGACTGGCGACCACACGGAGGAGAGCCTTTTCTGTTGCTGCCCCGACCCTATGGAACGAGCTCCCCATGGAGATCCGCACCCTCACCACTATCCAGACCTTCCGCGCAGCCCTCAAGATCTGGCTCTCCCAGCAGGCCTGGGGATAGGCTCCTAATTACCCGCCCGAGTGTTTGTTTGATTGCTGAATGAAAGTTGGGTTTTATTATTTTTCTGTTGTTCACATATTGTTTTGTTTTGACCTTGCACTTCCCCTCCCCTGTGGTTGTAAGCCGCCCTGAGTCCCCTCAGGGAAAAGGGCGGCATATAAATCCCAATAAAAAATTAAAAAAAAAAAAAAAATTACTAGCACTGATGATGTTACCTAGTTTGGGTAATGAAACACCTGCAAAAAAACAACCAAGTTCCGAGAATACCAAGGACCCTTCATTTCAACACTGAACTACAAATATTCTCTTTTATTGAGATATTGAATGTTTGTTCTTGTCTATAAGCATATTAGCCTAGACTTCAACAATGAAATAGAGTTGCCCAAAATATTTTGTCTTTCATTTGAGCCTGAAGCTGCAGAGAGAATAAAAACAAGCTCCAGTTTATTTACACATTTAAGGTATTTACTATATTGCTTTGTGCCCAGCTTGGTTCAACAGCCCTTATGGTAGCATCATACTATGGCCACAAAGAATGTGTACGAGAACTGGTGCTGCAAGGAGCTGATATTAATCTTCAGAGAGAGGTATGTTAATTTCTGCATTTAAAAAAGAAGTGCACATAGAGATTGGTTTAATTAAAAAATCAGCACCCTATTGCATATTTCAAACACCTGCTATAGACATTAAGGATAATTTATTATTTTAAAAATATTATTACTTTTGTATACTTTTTATTACTGTAATCTCACAAATGCTATCCCATGATTTCAGTAATCAGAGATTATTTGATGTAGCAAGGTTTCCACTTGTGAAATGAAAGGAAAACCAATTTGTTTGCTCTACAAATACATTTCCACACTCCTCCTGTATCAGGATATTAGGAGCATCTTCGGGACAGGGGAAATATGTTCCTCCCCTGTTCCATTCTGCTGATGGAAGTTCTTCCAGATTCAAAAAACCTATTAAAAAGCTGTCAGTTTTCATAAGTTGCAATCTAATTATTGCACAGAAAATTAGCAAATTTCATTATGGTTTGTATAGATAAAAGACAAAAGGTCTGAAAAGAATAGGAGTTTTACTACTAATGATATTATCTTTGACAAAACATGGTGGATTTGATGGTCTGGATTTTCTTGGATTTCAGGCACTTGCTGTTAGGATTCTATATAGTCAAGGGAGACAACCTGCTATTGAACAAGAGGCACATTTTCCTAAGAGTAGGGTTTCTAATAATCCCCTTTTACTCCTCAATTTTCTATGATCTTTAAGTCCTTGCGTGAGTAGGGTTAAAGGATGTAGTGATAAGAAAATCATTACTGTATTTTAATGAACTGTGTTCAGACGTGGAATTTTCACTACATTAGTATACTTCTAACACATTACAAGAAAACTTTTTTATTAATCTGATTACCTTCTCTTTCTCAGCAATGCTCCTTTGTCCTCTGTGAAATAACATATCTAAATAGATGATTTATATAGCTGCTCAATTCACAATAGGTGAACAGTTTCTCATTATTGCCTGGCATTATTGATGATAGGATGCATCAAGCTAACATCTGTCCCAGGGCAAAGGCATCTTTTAAAGGCAAAGATGCCATATGTGAAGAAATAATGGCATCCTGAATGATTGGCTTAAAGCTCTTGTTACTTTCTGCTGTGACTAAAATCTTATGCCCAGAAAGTTTTTGCTTGCAATGGACATAGCTGATTGGTACAATATGTTTGATGTGATTAACTGCATGGATACATAAATTCACAGAACTGTTTATCATCAATAACTATCACATTTGACAGGAAGTAAGCACAAGGCAGAAATTGTGAGAAATAAGAGGATGTCATTGATTGGCACATAAAACTCATTGGTGGGTAAAATGTTTTGGCAAGCAAAAAAGGAATGAGAGTTTAGATGATCTTCAGTAATAAATTCTGCTTATGCTTACATGTAGTCTGTTAAGACTATTTTCTTGAAAATGTTAAACATGATAATGGTCTTAGCTTACCATGAGCATTTCCCATTATCAATAGAGCTGGTCTACAAATCTAACAGTAGATGTGAGTGTTGGTTACATAGCGATATTAAAATTTCATTAATCCTATATCAATGCACGGATGAGACAAAACAAATTCAGACTAAGCCCTACAACACTGACCTGCTCATTGGCAGTAAATATTGAAGCATTCTTTTAACATTAGCCCTGATAGATTCTCTTGATGGGGTAGTGCTTGTCTTGAAGGAGTTGGTGTATGACAGACCTTCTGATAAAACAGTGGGTCTTTTCTCAGATTTGACTGCTGTGCCGGATTTGGCATTTTGAGTCATTCCCCAAAGCAACCTATATGCAGCACATTGCAGAAGTATCACCATGTGGTTATTTGGGCATGAATTACTGCCCCCAGAACAGTAGGGGACAGTTCTCATTCAGGTGTTCTGAGGACAGTAATTCATGCCCAAATAACCACAGCGATCCTTTTGCAATGTGCTGTATATGAGAAGTTCCAATATGGTGGAAAGGCTCTTGACAAGGCAACCTTATCAGTGTAAAATGACATCTATCCTGATGTTGTTGCACTGGCTGCCACATGGTTTCCAGGTCAAATTCAAAGTACTATTTATTAATTTTAATGCTGTAGTAATATAAAAACCTAGAGAAGCCTGTTCAGAGTTCACTCAACAAGATTTGTGGTACACAGAACCCTTTGAATGAAGTCCAAAAAATGATCATCCTCATACTTGAGGGAAACCCGATAGGTGGACAAAAAGGCCAAATCCAGTCTAAATATCTGGCTAAATGTGCAACCAACCATAACAACAATGTAACCTCTATTTTCAGGAAGTGGGAGTAGAGATGAATATTTCAGCTTTGTCTCTTTCTCACAGTGCCATTCTTATTCTCCCTGCTGTTTGCAGCAAAGATCTCTGCATGGGATTTAGCAGCCAACTTTTCTAAAGCTTTACCTGGACAGCTTCTATGTATTTTCTGTTTCAGTTTGCCTGATTGGTTCCTTACTTGCGATCCAAATGAAACCTCCTGCTGTAGGGACAAAAGGAGCTCTCAAACTAAGGCTGGACTTTACACTACAGGGTAGAAAAGAGCCATAAAAGGTTTTTTTTTAAATCAGGAGATTCCAGAATGGTTATGATTGTTGACAAGAAATAATGGGAATGAGAAAAGCCAATGCCATGGAAAAGGGGAATAAAATTAGGGTTACCAGTCTATACCAGTAAAGTTGTAAATAATGAAGAAAAAGTTATCTATATGGAGTTGACAAGGATGGAGGCTGGGGAAATGGGCAAAGTTAAGTAATCCTAACTTTTTGAGTTGCTGGGATATGGATAGCATATAAATGTAATTTATGAACATGAGTTTCTGATACATGAAGGAAACTTCCTGGAATCTTCAAAAGAAAAAACTGGTGGGAATGAATGTCTTGACTTAGGAATCATTGCTGGTAAAGACATTTGGTTCAGCACTTCCATCAACATGCTTGTTAAACTTCTTACATATATTTTGTATTTCATCTTTAGTAATCTATGGGATTTCTGATTCTCATTTTAGACTGGAGCCACTGCCCTATTCTTTGCTGCACAACAAGGCCACAATGATATAGTGAAGTTACTCTTTGAATATGGAGCTTCCACAGAATTCAAAACCAAAGTAAGAAGTTATACTTGGCTTCAACATATTGGTGAACTTAGACAGCCAGGCAGGAAGGAAAGGCGGCTGTTTTCTTCTGATCCAAGGCTTGGCATGGAGACCTGACAAGAGGCCCATAGAATAATTTTGCTTCTCCCTGTACAGTTCTCTGGCAGGACGTTAAATTGTGTGTGACTCTTATTGCTCATTTTATATAAGTATCACTCAATTTGTTTGTTATTTTTATTATTTCATTTGGAAAGGGCAAAGCCAAAACTGACAATGAAAGCAAACTTTTAAAAAAAGAAATACAAAAGACTTTCCGCTTGATTGACAGATTGGAAATATATGAAAGTCACAGTTATAGAGACTGCATTAGCTCGATTTAGAAAACAAAACAGTACGGCATTTTGTATTTATTAGGGACAAGAATTGTTCCCATGGGGTGCTGTAGATTGTCACAGTATGATAGCTGGAAATGATGGAAGCTATAATCCCACATATTTGAGTAGTTTGGGGAAAGCTGCAGTATATAAACATCCCACCTGAGATTTTCTTACTTTTGCACTAAATAGAAGGCATTGTGATCTGCAGATATTGTTCCCATTGTAGATTTCTGCAGATCATTTGTTGAACTGCTTTCACTTTGCTGCAAAGGAGCCCATAACTCTGCAAATGGAAGAAATTGTGGAGTGCTAAATAATATACACAGAACTGACATTAGTTCTAGTAGTTAACTCTTGACAGGGTACTGGTCCCCCTCAAGCAGTGGGTGCATAATCTGTGTGTGTGTGTTTCCTGCTGAAACATCAGATGAAAGCTATTCTTTAAAGTAGCAGTATCTTTTTGCACAAAACCCCAAAAAGATTTTGCATTTCTCTGAGATCTAAAATATTTATTTCTAATCATTTTCAAAATGTGCACACCCTTACTACATGCCCTTATATATTCTGAAATGTTTATATCATAATCTTGATTTATCTCACAAAGTTCTAATATGGAACTTTAAAATGAATCTGATCCTCCCAGGTTGTCTTTGTATGTAAGACACAACAGTTTTATGGGGGAAGTAGTAGCACAAGATCCTATGAGAACTTCACCATGTAAGAAGAAACTGGTACAAAGATCTGAATTTAGGCCACAGAACAAATAGTTTAAACCAGGACAACAAAAGAAAACCTGTATCTGGCTTTAAAAAAAGTAAAAGATGTGAAAGCAACCAATAACAATAAGAATGCTTTTATAATGAAACCAAATCCATAAAATACTAAGTACAGTATGGAAAAAATAATAAAAACTTTCAAGAAATCTTAGATAATCCAAAAAATAATAGAATATATCCACAAAATAAATCCACCAAGAGGGGGGAGAACATCGACCATAACCTGAGAATTGTAGAATCTTTGCATTAGCCACAATCTACAGTAAGTAACTTGGCTGAAGGATCTTTCCCATCGGATTGAAGATCCATCATTCAAATAAAAGTTATCCTCTCTGTTCCCATAGTGCAAGGAGATGGATCAGTTTATACCAGATTTGGCTTCCTCCTTCAGTTATGTGTTTTTGAAGAACAACTTTTTGACCGAAAAGGCCATAACAAAAAACTGGATCCTGGGGGTGGGTGGGTGGAAGAGAAATGAATTAATTTTAATTAAATGAATTGCACTTAATATGATTACTTTGCATGTATTTCATTTTCTTTTCTATTATTAGTCCAGTGGCACCTTTTTGAAGAAGGATCACTGCATCCTAATCCAAAAGCTTTGGAGAGACAATCTTGGAATTACAAGTTGTGCACTCCTGACTTGCATTAAGTGTTTTTTTTTGTTTCTGACATCCTGTTTCATTAATGTGGAAACTGCCTTTTACAGGAAGTAACCCATTGATTCACTACCTGTTTTCCAGGGCTGCATGTAAATAGAAAGTTGGTTGAATTCAAATCAGAAACTCTAGCATATGTTTACCTAGAAATTCAGAATATAGAGTTTGTGGGTCTTAATGTAATATAAAAAGTGTTATCAGAAGGAGATTTCAGCACCCTAATACAGTAACACACATTGCTGTTCAGCTTATTAGTTGTTTGTGCCCAAAATTCCTTGGAGGAGTTCAGACTAGTATTGACTAATTAGTTCAATATGCACAGTATCTGTTGTACAACTCATGCATTTGCTTTCTGGTTGAAAAGATCTCTTGTGCTTCTTCATCACAGCAAAGCCATTTTTGGGTAATTGTTCTCTTCATTCTGAGATCTTTGTGTGCAGTTGTTCGAAGACTGATGTAATTTCTCAGAGTTTCCAGCATGTTTGCCAGCAGCAGCAATGCTGCTTCAGTTTCTAATGCACTGCAGATAGGACCAACCTTTTGCCAAATTTAATATGAAAAGAGGAACTCCATTCCAGGCATAATTAGAGAAAGTACATATATTAATATGAAGCACTATATACTCTCTTCCTATTTCATTTTTGCAAAGCCACTTAGCTATACCAATTAGTCAGTCATATGTGTCTATTATGGAAGAATTGAATTTTGCATTGTTCTCCTAAAAAAACATTGTCTTTCTACACAAAAATATAGGCCTGCAATTAAACAAACGTGGTATAGAATATAATACAGATTACCTTAATAAATAGAAAAGCATAAGGCATAGCTCTGTGGCCCTCTAAATTCAGATTGAGAAAAGAGTTAGCTATCTGAGCATTAAACTCCTGAGAGCACTTTTACACCAGTGACATAATTCAGGTAATCCGCATTATGCATTCAAACAAAAAATTGAATGTTACTGGTGTGGCGGGTAGATAGGATATTTTGCGGTTATATAAACATGCAACAGTTTGGAAAGACAAGTATGATGAGGTTATTAATTGCCATGATAATGTAATTATGGGACACTTCATAATCTGCATATGTGATAGAAGTAAAAAATGGAAATTATTTCCTGTCATCTCAAGCTCCTGGAAGATTGTTAAATGATCAGTGCAGAATTTTGTTTGTATTGTAGTTATTGATGCTCCATTTAGTATAAAATGAGGGCAGAACAGTGATGAAATTCATTTGTTCTGTGGCTTGGAGGGTGTGGCAGGGGAAGGATACTGCAAAATCTCCATTTCCCACCCCCCCACTCTTGGGAAAAGATATTGCAAGATCTCCATTTCCTACCCCACACTCCAGGGAAAAGATATTGCAAAATCTCCATTCTCATCTCACTCTGGGGCCAGCCAGAGGTGGTATTTGCCAGTTCTCCAAACTACTAAAAATTTCCTCTACTGGTTCTCCAGAACCCATCAGAACCTGCTGAATTTCACCCCTGGGGCAGAATATACTTGCAGTTGTCATAAAGGGACAGGTTTGACAAAGGAAAAGAAAAATGGGGAAACAGCTGTAACTTTACCAGATTTCCCAAGTTTCATGTGCTATGGAAACTGTGCAGCCATTTTATAGAACTGAATGTTATTTTATGAGGAGCCATGTTCTGTGATAACCATGGTTTGAAATAAGGGAACAAACAATGATGGGAGATGGCTTTTATCTTAAAATGCAAGTTTGCTTGAAACACAAATTATAGGAGGTGTCCAATAAACTTTCCTCATAGCTTTTTCTTCTATGGATCATGCAGGTCATTGCTTCCTTAGGTTCCAAAATTGAAAGTAAGCCCTACTGATGTGCTTGCAACAGTTCTGGGGAAATGGTTCAGCCCTGCTTTTGCTTTGCAAAGTGAACCTAGCCATAGTTCCATAGGAAGCCTTATTTAAAAGAGTAAGAATTTCCATTGTTTCTTACAGCTTAGCCTTAAATGACTCTTCTTCATGCTGAAAGCCAGGTTTCTGCTTAGAGGAAGGAAAGAGAAAAGCACAGCCAAATTTTCCCCTTTAAAAGGGGCCACTGACTAGAAATCTATATGGGGTATATTGTAGTAAATGTAAAAGCTGTTTATAAGTTGGAATAAAATGAGCATAATATATTAAGAGGGTCTGTTTCCAATTAAGATTCAAAATGTTTTTAAACATTGGGTTGTATTTTCAGGGAAGCAAATTATAACCACATAAACTGAATGTTTCTACGCTGGAGTTAAGTGCTAAGAAATGTCTAGCAATCATTGTTCTCTGAAACTTTCTCTTTTATCCGTTTGTATTCTTTTCAGGATGGTGGTACTGCTTTGCTAGCTGCTTGTCAATATGGGCACATGAGAGTGGTGGATACCTTACTAAAGCATGGGGCCAACGTACATGATGAGCTTTATGTGAGTTTCCTTGAAATGTAAATTCATTATTTCAATCTTGCTGGGGCTAAAAAGAACAAATTTGTTTCATTATTTATGTGACTGTCTCAAATAATTGAAGATCTCTGGAACACCAAATTAATACAACCTCTTCCATAAGTTTGTAGAATAAGTAATTCACCTTTAGCTTGTTCATGAGATTGCCATAGCAGTTAGAATCTTTTAATATTTCCTTAGTTGAAAAATAACTTCTCTTTATTTAGCAAACAAGTAACTCAGTTTTTTTTCATATCTCTCTATTATAGTGTTGCTTTAATTTATGCCATGTATAGAGTTTGTTTAAAATGGTGCAATCTATAATTCAGTAACCATAGTTTGCATAATGTAAAGCAGAATGGGATTGTTTTAGCAGCTGTGGGTTGCCCTTGATTCATTCTTGGATGAGAGTTACACTCAGGTTGTGGGTTGTGATAAAACAGGGGAGGGGAAAATTCCTTTACTCCAGTCCAGACGTTTTAAAAAAATACAGCCAAACCCAAAATTGCCACCTCCACTCTTAAAGTAGTACTTTCATATCAGATTTTGGTACAATAGAGTGTTGCATCAAATAATTACCCCTTTATTTCAGCTTAAAAGTAGGAGGGATATGTAGGAGCTGCACTAAAGCCTTGGGAGGGCTGCATGCAAACTATGGCTAGAAAGGAAGAGAATAGTTTGCTGGTGTCTATGATTAGAGGTCATTTATTTCTGCCTTCCTAGGTCAGTGTTTTTCAACCACTGTGCCGCGGCACACTAGTGTGCCGTGACATAGTGTAAGGTGTGCCGTGGGAAAATTACTTTATATATAGTCAATATAGGCACAGAGTTAAATTTTTTTAACATTTTCTAATGGTGGTGTGCCTCGTAATTTTTTTCATGAAAAAAGTGTGCCTTTGCACAAAAAAGGTTGAAAAACACTGTCCTAGGTAACTCAAATACAACAAGTATAAGTATCAGATATAATAATTTTTCACCAGAAATATGATTTACATATCAATAAACTGGCATATATATTTATATATGTTAATTTATGTGATAGAATGTAAATTCAAAGGTGGTAAACAATATTATGCATGAATAATGCAATAGCAGCAATAGCAATAGCAGTTAGACTTATATACCGCTTCATAGGGCTTTCAGCCCTCTCTAAGCGGTTTACAGAGTCAGCATATCACCCCCACAATCTGGGTCCTCATTTTCCCACCTCGGAAGGATGGAAGGCTGAGTCAACCTTGAGCCGGTGAGATTTGAACCGCTGAACTGATGATCTACAAGTCAGCTGAAGTGGCCTGCAGTACTGCACTCTACCCACTGCGCCACCTCGGCTCAGTCCAGTAGCAATCCAGCCAGTTTCTTATGCTGTCTCCAGTATGCAAATCTAAATCAAAATTGTTTTTGTATACTACTAACTTGATTTTTTTTTAAAAAATCAATATTTAGGATAATTTATTTAAATAAATTATTTATTTATTTATTTATTTAAATAATTTATTATTTAGAATAATAAAAATGAGCAACTAACTTTTTTCTGTTCTGCAATGTCTGGAAAGCCCTTTATTGTATACCTGTATATAATACAGAAAGCAAGCAAGGATTTCACTTAACATTGAGACAGCTGTTTGGAGTGAAATAATCATGCAAATTATGTGAGGATTTTTCCCAGTTAGTGTTAGACCCTTAATGAACAAATATGGCAAACAACTATTATGATTATGGTATTCCAAGAAATTTAAACCTTTGGCATTTTGTTGCAATGTTTTTCTCTCAAAAAAGAAGACTTGGATTGCTATTTATTTCTAGTCATCCCAGAATCTGTTGGTGATGGATATTTCTTTCTTTCTGGGCATTCTTGCTCTCCCGCTTAGAGTAGAATATGAAGTTAGGCTGGAACCTTCAAGCCACTAACTGAGCCATGCAGTGGTGGGTTTCAAAATTTTTTAGAACCTCTTCTGTAGGTGTGGCCTACTTTGTGGGAGTGGCTTGCCAGCCATGTGACTGGGTAGGAGTGGCTTGCTGGCCATGTGACTGGGTGGGCGAGACCAACTTGTAAAATGTGGTGAAACTCACTTAACAACGCTCTTGCTTAGCAACCAAAATGTTGGCTCAGAAACTTGCATTTGAAGCACGCAAATCTTAAAGCTGTCAAGTTACAAGATCCTTGCACCCATAACCCTTTAGAAAAAAAAACCCCAGGGGTGTTCAAACTTGACAGCTTTAAGACTTGTGGGCTTCAACTCCCAGAATTCCTCCTCTCGCTCTTCATCTTGTTGATGTGCGGATGGGTGGGGGGAGGGAACTGGAACTGGCTCTAAACGGCACTGTAGATTTGTGGAAACTCTTCTATAGAAGAGGTTAGAACTGGCAGGAACCCACCCCTGGAGCCATGACACATATCTATCCACAGTATGAACATATCTTAGGAACCTCTTCATTTTGTTGTGTCTTCATGAGCTTGCCATCAGCTTGTCTGTAATTTGTGAGTAGGATTAGGCTAAGGCTAAACTGTCCTTTGCTATTACAGTTTGAAAGTATTGTTTTCTCTATGAAGCAGGCTAGGTGCATAAAATCGGGTGCACTAGACCAGTAAGTGCAGTCACTTGGGCAGTTGTTATGTAGGGAATATGGACCATCTGGTGTCTATGGATCACTTAGTGCTGATGGAGTAACCCTATCCCTTGGGTCTGAGGCACTTTCCTCTGCCACCATTCTTTTTTTACTTTTTTAAAATCCAAGTTGTTGCAACTTGCTAGAGACTAGACAACTGTTATATGGTTGGGAAAATAGGGTGCTGAATGTTGTTAAATTCCTTAGCTTACTTTATCCCTCTCAATTCTCAATTTTGACTGGTTTTGGTCTTTTGCTTTGTTGCATATGTACTGTAATGCAGTAAAGGTTACCTGTCAAAATTCATTCTCTCTCCAAGCAATTCCTACCAATTCCTACATTAATATCCTGAACTGCAGGTGGCTTTTTGCTGGCAGGACACATTTGAAGCTGAGGATTTTGCCCCTTGCTTTGCTGAACATCACCTGCATATCTAAAATCAGCAACAAATGAGAACGTAGGCCATAATTACTGTAGGGAGCTTGCTTGACAGCATATGATGATGTTTTTTGCTCAACTACTCTAGGAGGAAATGTACTGTACTGACCATAATGTGTTACCAGGAATTTCCTAATCTTTTTACAATCTCTCCTTCCCATTTCCTCCTCTTTTTAGCTTTTCTTGCAACTGGCTAAAACATTCTTCTCTAATTATTCTCTTTACATTTTCAGGAAGGATAAGTTAAATGAACTACGGTACTTGATTTATATGCATCCAGTAAAATATTTTAAAATAAATTATTTAAAAATCAACCCAGAAGGCAATGAATAAAGCTATGAATAAAAATAACTTCATTACATTATATGGTTTGTTAAATCAAAGTTATAAAAGAAAGGTAACAATAATACACACGAGCAGTGTATAATAATCCAAATATCCAATAATCCAAAAAGGGCGTGCATAAGCTCAAGGGGGCGTGCATAAACACACCAGCGTACCTACCATCCCTGTCCTACTGTTTCCATTTATTTGTATTCATTTCCTTTGTTCATGTCCATGTTTATATTTATACCTGTTATCTTGTACATGTTTGATAAACTAAATAAATAAAAAAATATTTTGATGCATACTGTTTTTTTGTATTAGATCATTTCAAAACTCAATAAAAAAAATTATCAAAATCCTTAGTCAAGTTGTGCTTGATAGTTTGTAATGGTTTAACAAACTTCAAGGCAATGAATAAACAGAAGAATTGCCATTTGTCATATTTGTTATTCAGTTGAGCTGATAAAAGGTTTATGATTGGCAAAGTTCCTCTACAGGCAGACCTCAAATATACCCTGCTGGAACAATTACTCACAAAACAGCTCTAATCTTTACATTGACTACATCTCAAGCTAGAAGCAGAGTAATTAAAGAGCATCTTTATATTTTACTTTTATCAGTGTTGCAGACAGACTTACATTAAGTGGTAGGAAGTGTTTAATGGATGTGGGAAAAAATCTTAAGTACAAGTGGCATTTTTCTATGCTTGAGGATTAATGGAAAAAGGGAACCATTCAATGATTTTATTATGGACATTTTTAGTAGTAAAAAATCAAATTAATTTTGTATTTCCAATTAAGGATGGAGCTACTTCACTTTTCCTGGCTGCTCAGGGAGGTTATCTGGATTTAATTCGGTTATTACTATCTTCAGGAGCAAAGGTCAACCAGCCAAGGCAGGTAATATTCAGCATTGTTAAGATAATAGATTTAGTTCTGTTACTGTCCCTTTATCTATTACATGCTAAAATTAATCAACTACATCTTAACATTCAGTAATTTCTAATAGTTGTTCTGACTTTAATATGGAAGTAAATGCTTGATAGATCTTGGGTTTCTGTGATAAAAGACTTTCTGCCCACTGCTAAATTTGTCCTGATATTTGGCAATATGTAATGGTATGTGAGAGTGATCTTGGGAGACAGGAAGGACAGCTACAGATCCTGCACCAGTGGTGAGTAAAAAATATCTCATTTCACCCAGAAGCAGGGCACGGGAAATGTTTCAGAAGAGACCCACCCTTGTTTTTTGGAGAATTAAATGTGCATTTCATTATCAAAATATGTAACATCATTAGTGCTAGAAGGGATAGAGTTTGCTCTAATTTTATGTACTAGTAGCTTGCCCTGTCAATATTGATGGAAGTGGTGTTGGTGGTCCCTTGATTAGCCTGTTGTTTGTTAGCTTGTTTGTCTGAGTTGGTAGTTTCTTGATTGGTATATTGCATACCTCTTGATTGTTGGTCTAATGTTAATCTTGATATTAATCTCTGCTCAACTGGGTGTTGATTGTTAAGCTATGAGGTGCTTCAATCTTATGTTTCCTTTTTAGCTTTTTGATTGTCTCTGCTTGTTGATGGCAGATTTGTCTAAAGTGCTGAGCTTCCAGGAATTCATTAGCGTTTTTAGACTTGGTTTGGTCCAGGTCTCTAGGATGTTTACAGATTCCCAGTTGAACTATGGTTGAGTCAGTTGATCTGTTATGAAATTAAGGAGTTTCCATCATGTCTTTGAATTACTAGTAGTGTTCATGGATGTGCTCTACTATTCTTCTGTTTTCCTACATGGTGGCTATTACCTTACACTGTATGTTGTTGTATGTTGCATGAGTCAGTGTATGACTGCTGCTTTTCCTTCTGGGTCTTTTGGCTTACTTAGGAAGTTTTGGAGGGCTTTGGTTTGTGTGCTATGGTGATGCCATATGGTTGTAATAGTCTGTTAATAGTTTCTAAGATGTTTTTGATGTATGGCAGTGTTATTGTTTTCACGGTTTGTGTTAGTTGGAGACATTGGCAGTGATAAAGTTGCATGAGTATCCATTTTGTTGCAAGATGTTTTATAGATGATTTGTTTCCTTTTTCTGATTTTCAGGGTTGCTGTAGTGTGTTTGTGCTCATCTAAATTTCTCTTGTGGGAGGTTGGGTGTTAGTTTGGGAGTGGAGCCCTTGGGTACGATAGACTTGTGTTTTAATTTGTCATCACTGCCTCTGCTGCTGAGGATTTCCAGGAAGGGTACCAGAGGTGGTATGTTGCCGATTCGCACGAACCATTAGTGGCAGCGGCACAAGATTCCGCCCACTCACCCTGATGTCATCATGAACCTTCTGTGCATGCGCAGGTTCTGCACATGCCAGACATGTACGCTCCTGCTACCGAACCAGTAGTGAAGAGAATAGATTATTGAAGGGTACCATATTGTTTTCTATGTTTCTTGTGAATTTTATTCCTTTGAAGATGTTATTGATGGTTTGTGTTTTCTCTAGATAGCCCTCTTTTAGTATAACAAATCTATTTACCAGATCCATACTTTGGATTCTCTGCGTGGGACTACTAGAGACTCTAGATATTATCATTTCTGCTATCCTGAAAGCAGTAGTCCCATGGGTATTCCTTTCATGTGTTGTTATATTTGTCCCTCAAATTGAAAATATGTCGCCAGGCAAAGGTTGAATGATGTCCATGATTATAGATATTTCAATCTTGATGTATTTGGTTAGGTCAGGTTTGCTGGATAGTAGTGCTGTCATGGATTCTTTTTTTTTTTAATTCTGGGTTTATGTACGCAGAGTGCTATCATATCAAATGAGAAAATGATTTCAGCTTCAACTATTTCCAGGTCTTTGATTCTTTGGAGGCACTGCATTGGGGAGTTGATGGAATATTTATTTCCCTTTCTGGGGTGTCCAAACTTTCTTGTCAGTTCTTCAGCGATGTTGTAAATTGGGGTCCCTAGTAATGATACAATCGGACAGAGTTTAAAGGAAAGGAGAGGAGAAATACTTCAATGTAAGATAGAAATTATTAACTAGAATCCATTTTTTTCCAAACAGTGAAGGAGACATGTGTCACTGAAAGATTAGAGAATGCATACAATCCAAGGAATCTAAATAATGTTGCTATTTCATTTTATCAAAACAGAATACAGCAATTTTTTGATATATTTACATACATATAAATATAATATAGTATAGTGCCATCTGTTGAATAAAATATGTAATCACACATTATATAATTGCTTTTGTAGCTTTTATTTCATTACTGATAAATATAATATAGCATAAGCAAAGTAGTAGCTTCAGGACATTTCTCAGTGTAAATAAATAATGCATTCATATGACTAATTGCACTTTCTAGTCTTAAATGCTTCCTTTCCAAGTATATGAATCCATTAAATGTAGTTCTCATTTAACACTGCTAATTGGGACTGGAAACTGTTCTTAAACAATGTTGTCATAAGCCATAGAACCATGTAATCATGCCATTTAGTGATGGCAGTTCCCCCGATTGCCATCATTAAACAGGGACTGTGTAGGTTGTTTAAATGAGGATGTCACATGACCATGACTTCCAACTTCCTGCCAGCAGGTCTTTGCTTGTAGGTGGCCAGCAGAAAGATTGCAAATCATGATCATATGGCTACACTGCAATGGCTAAAAGTACAGTGACTCTAACTATCATTCATTCAGCCCATTGTAACTTCAAGCACTCACTAAACATGACATTAAAGAAGGAGCCATAAGGTACATGTGTATAAACCTTGATTGCATCTTTTATTTATTTGTTCCCATTATGATTTGGGTGCATTGTCTTTGTTTACATCTCTGTGCACCCAGATATCTTATATAGGAATCTGATATCTTTCTTTCCTTAATATCTTGGTAAGTAAACCTCAAAATAATATTTGCCAATTATTGGAAGTAACTAAAGATTGTCTTTTTAATTATATGCCTACTTTTATCTGCCAACATGTGGATACATCATAACTGACTTGAAGGTTTCCCATTTCTTTTTATGTGTGGAAATACTTGTTGACATTAGATATCATATAACAATTAATTCCTGTAATAATATATTTCTATTCATTTCACATAGTTATTCCTTATTATCTTTGAAACAAATCACAATATATCTTTTTTGGCTGTGTGACCTGTCGGCTAGACAGAAAAGTACTAGATCGATGTTTAGAAAGTTTGAGAAGTTACAGACATAGAAGATAATTGCAGGAAAACTGAGCTGCTTAATGGATTAATACATTTGCTGTTTCAAGTGTCTAGCTGCAATAAACCAATCCTGCTCTATCGTGTGTTAAGAATAATAATTTGTGGATGGTTTTCCAGGAGAGAATAGAGGGGATGGAAAACAGAGCAAGAGGAATTCACTAATTGCTCTTCTGAAATTAGCCTGATAAGCATAGCACCTTTATTGGCCTATTTAGGGAGCCAGACTAGGAATCATCAGTGATAGTAGCAGTTTATGCTGGCTTAGTTTGCTATTGGCTCAAGAATTGGTAGGTAGCACTTTCATGCGGCTATCTAAATAAGATCCATAGTCAAAAGTACTGTACTGTTGTTAATTCCATTTCCTCTTCTCTTAACATGACTAAGTCTGGATATATCTTTTGAGTAGTTTTTAAATAAAAAAATACAATAACAGAATGATGCCATTATTTCATATAGGCAACAAATATTTTGTCTATATTTTTTTCAGTTAGAAGACACCCATATTTGCATTTCATCTTGACCTGACTACTGTTTCTTTCCAAAGAAAGGATTTCGTTTGGATATCCAAGTTCATTTGTCCTTGAACTTCAGCCAGAATCTCATTGTAAACTGCCAGAAATTTTTAGTAATGCTTGAATCAACTTGATTAATCCTATTCCATTTCTGAATTTTTCTTAAGGATGGAACAGCTCCGTTGTGGATAGCTTCTCAGATGGGACACAGTGATGTAGTGCGAGTGATGCTGCTCCGAGGAGCAGATCGAGATGCTGCAAGGCTTGTAAGCAAGTACTTTAGTTTTCTAGACTTTATGTTGGAAGAAAGAATGATTCTATAGTAAGATTTATTTATGGTAATTCGGGTATCTATTCTGGCTAGAATACTTTCTCAAGTATCTCAGTGTTGCTTGGCACAATAGAAGCTGTCCTTACAGTAGTCAAAAGTCCAATTGTGGCTGCACGATCAGAATGAAAGGAACCATATTCTGAAAAAAATTACTCCCATAGCTAGCATTCATTTACATTTTAAGTATGCATGTAAATATATTTATTAGCTTATCTTATAAATATGTATCTTACAAATGGCCCATAGGGCTCAGTTATTGAATTTTTCATAACCCATGTTTCAAAAATCACCTTTTAACTCTTCCCTCATATTGTATTTAACATAAATAAAAAAGGAAGGAATCACGTATTTGATTATAGTTATTTATGACTTTTGCTTATTGGGAAAAAAGTGAAAGATTATAATGAAAGTTAATTAAAAAAATTATGAAAGAATATAAGGGAGGTTATGGTAACTGCAGTACTGTACATTACAAGTGGTATATACTGTTGCCCAGTAATTTTTATTAAAACTAGCCAAAAGTTACAATTATATGTTTGTTTTAAAGTTAGCTAGAATGCTTCGTTAGGTTATAAAAAGCAGCATATGCTTACGGTATATTTGTTAACATTGTAGATGTCAGATTTACATCCTTCTTTTTTGATGTCATCGTTGAATCATGTGGTAGATCAAAAAGGTTACATAAACTGTTTATATTTTATATAAATTAAGAATTTTTATTAATTATGAAGAAACAGTACCTAAAGAACCTAAACACCTAAAGAATGGGAGAAATCTTTCTGCAGAAATTCGAAAGACAGAAATGAAAAAATGAAAAATGTAAATGAACCTGTGTGCAATAATCTCCAGATCCTTCTTTTCCTCTGTTTCTGTTGAAGGATGGTACAACTGCTTTACTTAAAGCTGCAACCAAAGGTTATAATGAAGTTATAGAGGAATTACTTAAATTCTCCCCTGCACTTGGTATCCTAAAGGCAAGTTTTGATGGACAAAAACTTTGGAACGTTCAGTACTGTAATTTGTGACTTATTGTAGAATCCAATTATAATTTCTTACATATATGTGTGGGTGTGAGTGTATAAAATTTGTATAAAGTTTTTTTAAAAAACAGTACAATTTTAGGCTGAAAATAAGAAGAGTAAAGAAAAATAAGTGAGGAAGAAATAGAAAATTAAAAAGTTACAAAAAAGTGGCTTCCAATCTTAACAGTAGTTATAAATGTGTTTATATTTTTCCTCCCCTTAGTTTTATAGCTTTTTTCCTTCCATAATCTACCCTTTCTATTCACCAAATCCCAAAATCACAATTTTTCAGGAAAAAGTCCATAAGGCGTTTCCAGTCACTAATAAATGCAGTAGTTGGTCTTTCTGTAAGCAAACAAGTTAATTTTGCCATCTCAACTTGTTCCATTATGTTCACCAATCCTACATTTTGGATATTTCGAAGTATTTCTATTTTCATGCATATAATACCCCCCAACCAGTAATAATACCAACAAAAAAAGTTTTGGTTTCAGTTGAATATTAATTTTTTAAATCCTTTGTTTTATTGTATTAGAAACCAAAACTTTTTTTACAAGTTCATCAGCCATGGAAAAATGACCCTTTGTGTTGTCTACAATCTAATATAATTATACATTCTAGATAATTTTTGTTGGAATCCTATATCATCAATTTTTATGAAATTCTCTTTTAATTTATAATAATGTAAAATTCAGTTCTTTTAATCAGATATTTTTCTGCTGTTGCGTTAATATGTTATGGCCAAAGTTCTTACACATATTGTCATATACTCTTTCACTTGTTCTTCTCTTTCAAATTTCAACAAAGGTTTATACATTCTAGTAATCAGGTGTTCATCATTTGTACGTAATTCAACTGCAAACTCCATCTTCTACTGTTCAATTCCAAATGTCCTTATCTACATTAAATCTTTCTCTTAACTATGCATACAAAATCCACTGAAAACTATACTCATTTATTCTTTAGATTTTATCTTATATTTTCCATGCTCTTGTAATAACTCTTGATTAGTTAACTATTTCTCTTTACTTGCTGTTTCTTTCTTATAAAATGTTTCTTGTGTTGAGTCCCATAAAGGCAAATTTAAAATTATTTTCTTTTACATAATTCATTTTTACTTCTACTTTCTTACCATCAACAAAGGTAACTGCCATCGTAAAGACTTAATTTCTTGTGAAATAATTTTTTTATCGGGGGGGGGGAGTTTAAAATAATTTAATTTTTATCTGAACTAAAATTGTTTTTCTCTAGTGTTTTTTTAGTTTGCTATTATGCTACATAAAATATCCTCTCATAAATGCTTTACTTGCATCCCAAATCATATTTATTAAGTGTCAAAAAAATATTTCAACTTCTTTTTGCAATCTTCCATTACTGTTTCTCTGCAATGTTTCATTTAACCTCTATCTGAAAGAACTGATTTTCCTTTTAAATTCTAAAATCATTGGGTTGATTGGAAAAAGTCTTTGGCAGTATCTCCCCATTTTGAACATCAGTGGCTAAATTCTTAAATATCCAAACATATAAATTCTTGAAAAAAAATCTGTGTCTTTCAGAAAAACAAGTACATTATTTGGCATCACCAGTTTTGTATCTTCATGCATCTATAAACTCTAAATGATCCATCATATATATAAAAAAGCATTTACATTGTATTGTTTTAATATCTTTCTCAGAGGTTCTGTCTTTTTATGAATAAATTATTCCAATCCAGTTTCCCATTAAATTTTTATATGTTAAGTCTATCACTTATCCTTAAGTCCTTTGTAAAATGTTACTTCATCATAATGTGCAAATGAATTACCATTAACAAAGTTTAAGTCCCATGCAACGTAATTTCCACACCCACCTTTCTGCCACAATCATAGTCAATATCAGTTCTGGTTGAAGGTGGGGGCTTTATATACAAAATAACCAAGTTCTCTTTTGGGTTCCTGCTGAAATAATTTAAAATCTATATTTATTCCAAAAACTTAGAAAAATCAATATATGTAGTGCCTAACATGGTGGCTTCCTCAGTTTTCTGTAGTGGCTATTGTTTAGGGCCCTCTGCCATTTTTATTTGTATTTTTTCCAATTCCCCTCTATTCCCTCCCCTAAAATATCTCTTGTTTTGTGAACTGAATTCAGTCTGAACCTCTATCATCTTAATGTGAAGATGACTCCTTCCAATTTGTCCCATGAAAATGGTATCTTTTTGTTTAAGCTTGTCAATAAAAGAAAAAAAACTTTTTGGCTTGTGGAGTATTTCAATTGGGAAGTATTTAAGTAAAATCACATCTACATTATTAATCTTGAATCTGGTAGTAAAATGCTGCTGCAAAACCTGATGTCTAATCTTCTTCCCAAAGAAGTGCACAAGAATATTCCTTGGTACATTTTTTAAATTTTGCAAACCAAGTACTGATTCTATACACTTCTTCAGTTTCTGCTTCTATATCATCTTTATCCCTTCCAAAACATTTGTTAAAGATTGATCTTTTCTAGGATCTTCTGGAAGTGTTCTGTCTCAAGAGAAATATTTTTCTCTCAATTCTAGTAACACCAGATTGTCTAAATTTTGTTTTGTCTCTCAGTTTATTATTTATATTTTACATTTTAAAATGTCCAGTTGTTTTATCCCTGTGTTGTCTATTGACTCTTCAATTTTTTTAAAAAAAATCATCTTTCATCTTTATAAACCTTCCTTTCATTCTCACTTAAAAGTATCCAGATTACTTTTGACAGAATTGAGATTCAGTTAATTGCTCCCCCATCTCCTCAAACATTTTTTGCAATATTTCTGGAGTAATCATATTTTCTGTTGGTTGCTCCGATGATCCTCTTCTCCTTCACCAAAGTGTTGCCAATTTTCTCGTCGTCACCGTTTTTAAAATTTATAATACAAAAGTAAGTCAATGATTAAGATGAAAGTAAAAGGTAGGCTTCTCTTCCTCCTACCCCTTTTATCTTTTCTATATCCTTAAGTCCAATCTGTCTTTCCATAGTTTTAATGAAATAGTCGATCTCATATTACACCTATCTTCTTGTTTGGTCCATTTCCTATTACACTTATTTCCGGGGTGGAGGTGGGCAATCTCTTGGTCTCTTCTTTACCTGGAAAGACTTCCCTGGCCAGAAATCTCTGATGGCCACTGTCATAGTGACATCATCCCTCCTTCTGAGATGTACCATAGAACCTCACTTGAAAACATCAAAAGCTTACTATAATTTCAATGGTCCAAATACAGAAGATTATTCATGTTCACTGTATTCATATTGCTATTATAGAGTGGGGAACAACTAGCACATATGTGCGAGGGGAACCTTTACCTTTAGTATAGTGTAGTCTTGTGCTAGAATTTTAATGTGTTTATGATATGTCGTAAAATGTTGTAAAATCAATTCATGATATAGGTTGAAAGCTTGGATTTAAAGTTTTGTTGCACTTTGTTCCTTTTCTGGAGGAGCTGTTCTTATTCTGACTATAAAAAACTGAGCTGTTACTCAGCAGTTGTAATACATGGATGTATTTATACTTTTTCTGTATTTTCTAGAATGGGACATCTGCCCTTCATGAAGCAGTTCTTGGTGGCAATATTAGAGCAGTAGCATTACTCTTAGAAGCAGGAGCAGATCCAATACTTAAAAACAAGGTACATACTTTACTTTACACTTACTACACATTTTCAGCTGTAAAGTAATTGAAAACAGTATTTTAAGTTTTTAAGGAAAACATTCTGAAAATTCTTATATGGATTTAAAGCATTTTATGTAAGATAGATAAATATAATGTTGAGACTATAGATAGAGTGCCGAGACGCACTCTTTCTAGAAATGATTAGGGAACTGGAAGATGATTAGGAAACTGGAAGCTAGAACATAAACGTTGCAGGTTATGTCTAATTTAATGAAAAGAAGGATAAGGGGTGATATAGCAGCAGTGTTCCAATATCTCAGGGGCTGCCACAAAGATGAAGGTGTCAAGCTATTCTCCAAAGCACCTGAAGGCTGGACAAAAAGCAATGGGTGGAAACTAATCAAGTAGAGATCCAATCTAGAAACAAGGAGAAATGTCCTGACAGAACAATCAGTGGAATGGCTTGCCTTCAGAAGTTGGGGTTGCTTCATCATTGGAGGTTTTTAAGAAGAGATTGGACAACCATTTGTCAGAAATGATATAGGGTCTCTTGCTTGAGCAGGCAGTTGGACTAGGTGATTTCCACAGACCCTTCCAACCCTTATTTTGTTCTGTTTAATTAAGTTCAGTGGGAGAACAAAACAGAGATGTCCATTAGAGGGCAACATAACTTTTGGGAATAATTATTTGCATTCATTATAGTATTTCTATCAGTATAATTTTCAGAGACTTTCATATCTTGATGTTTAAATGTTTTATTCATTTTCATTTTCAATTTTGTACATTCACTTATATACTGAATATTTGCAATAATAATAATATAATAATAAAAAAAGAAAAACCCCAACCTAAACACAACTCATAACCTATCACTTTCATACACCCCTTCTTCTCCCCCTCCAACTTTCCTTTCTCCCTCCAACGATCACCCCTCTTACTTCCCTTTCCCCTCCTATCTTCCTTTCTCACCTTCCTCACCCTCCTTCCCCTCTCATCCTCCTTACATTCCCCTCTTCCTCCCTCCTTACTTCTCCCTCTTCCTTTCCTCTACTTCTCACTTTGGTGCATTTCTCTATTCCTAAAAAAAAAATAAAAAGAAAAAAAAAAGAAAAAGAAAAAGAAAAGATAAGGATCAACAGTATACAAGTGTATTCTTCTTATTCTATATATTGAAACTATATCTCCACCCACCCACCCACCCCCAATGAACCCCCCTCCCTAATCCCCTCCGACTTCCCAGGTCCCACACCCGGCATAGTTCAGTACCATTCACCTTCTAATATATCTTATTAACAATAATAATGAAAATAAAATAAAAAAAACACTCCAAAAAAGAAAAAAAAAACGAAAAAATAAATAAAAATAAAAATAAATTAAAAATCTTTTGCATTATGCTCAGCCTCCCATCATTCTTAAAATTTAAACAGTGTAAATCATTCCATTTATATTTTGTCCTCGTCCCTTACTTCTTTGATATTTACCCCCTTCTTCCTGTAGACTCTCCAGATAGCCTTTCTTAACCTTATATTCAAATATTAGTTTATACAAAAATCGATTTATCTTCAAATACAGAGCAGTCTAATCATACTTTCGCTACTCATCTTCCTACCCTTCGTTTCTCATCTCCATTCCTCCCAAGCCCAAATTCCATAAGATTAGGATCTCGCTCTTCACTTTAAAATCCTGAGCTTTTTATGTTATACTTCAAGCATGTAAATCCGTAAAATATGTGCCCAAAATCCACACCACTTCATTCAATCCCAAGATCCCTTCATCGATATCCCGCTCCACCTTCCCTTCTGCCCCACTCCTCCCGACTCCATTCATCCCAAACCGCATTTCAAATAAATCTTAGTCCCCGCTTTCCTCACAGAAAACAATTCATGCGCAGTTTGGATTGAAATTCAAATAAGTCCTATAAAAGTCCCGTATAATATCTGTCCAAAATAAGCAATGCTTCTTTCCATTCCCCATCGGTACACAGCTTTGCCATTTCACACCAGACAGAAATCCTAAAATTTTAATCAGTCCAAGAGCTTAGAAAGTATTTTAAAGACATCGCTGGATCCACATTCCTTACTCTTCTGCCCTTCCGGAAAGAGAAGGCCACCCTCTGCCTTATGACCACGTGTCCCGCTGCTTTGAAAATATGGCTAAATCCTCAGTTTCGGCTCTTCTGCCTCTCCAGTAGGGGGAGAACAACTCCCTCCTTCTTGTAACCAAGTGAACTGCTGCTTGTCTTTCCTTCACCTTGTCCCTCCGCATTTCCGAGTGAGTCAAGAAGCCCCGCCTTCAGAGTTTTACAATAAAAGTCCCGAGCTTCCGAAACAGAATTAATACGAAATCTTTGATTTTCGAGTGTAACTGTGATTCCAACTGGAGCTTCCCATTTATACTGTATTTGACGATTTCTAAGTTCTTGGGTTAAAAAAGTATAGCCTCTCCTTGCTTGCAGCATCTGGAGCGGAATTTCTTTAAAGACAAACAAATCATGGCCATCGATTCGGAGCCTGTTGTTGTAAAACTTTTGGATGATCGCATTCCTGGATTCTCTTGTGAAAAAGTATATAATTATGTCTCTTGGTAGCTGTCGTTGTTCTGCTACACACGAATTCTGGCGATAGATTTTTCGAATATTCCAATCAAAATTGAATCCCGGACCTCCCACCGCTTGGCTGAAAGCTTCTACAAACGTCTGTTTCAAGTTCTCTCCTTTCTTTTCGGGCAGTCCTCTGACTCTTATTGCAGACGCTTTTCTGTTATAATTTATCATTGTAAGTTGTGTTTGAGTATCTCTAATCTCTTGTTGTAATGCTTGGATGTTGGAAGTCAAATTAGAATTAGCCTCCTCCAAAGTTTCCAGCTTAGTCTCCATTTCTTCGATATAATCTGTCAGAGTAGACATAGCTTCAAACATATCCACCTTTATTTGGGCAATTTTAGTCTGTATTTTGTCGCATAAATCCAGCACAAATTCTTTGATTTCTTGTTTAAAATCATTGAGTATTTGAAAAAGAAGCTCCTGTGTCAAGGAATCTCCAGTAGGGGGTGTAGGAGGCAAAGGCAGCGATTTACTAACAAGTTCTTTAAGTACATGCGGGGGTGATTTTTTTGCCTGCTTAGACCTGGGAGGCATTATAGATAAAAGCTGAGAATAAACAGATAAACAGTGTCTTCACTTGGTCAGTTCTCAATAAATTATTTGTAGATTTTGCTTGTTAATGAGTAGCAGTCTCCGGGGAGATAAAGCTGGTTAATTACGTCATCAATCACCAACACAGTAAAAACGCCATTTTGTAACCGGTTGAACGAAGAAGTTTCAAAGGAAAAACAAGGCTGGTGTTTAGATAGTTATAAAAAAAAAACATCACAGGAGTAAGACCCGCTCGTGTTAGCCTTAAGTTGCTTTAAGCAATTTATCATTGTCCTGAGGGGGGGGATCGCCTGTCTAGGGCTGCAAAAAGGCAGCTGCGAAGAACTGGCTGGAGATAAGAGCTCAGTTACGCTGGATCTCTTCTCCGTTCGCAGCCCAAAAAAAAAGAAAAAGGGCTGTGAACTACGAATAAATCCTAGCACCTGAGCTTCTGCCTGCCCCTTTCTGCCAGAAAGGGGTGATATCTATTGATCTTAATTAGATATACAGACCAGAACTCTGAGAGGGGCTCTGTTGAGCTCCTTCGGCGACAGGCTCCGCCCCCAGGAAGCCGAGACTTTCATATCTTAAAGACCACCAAATGTAGGACAATTTTTCAATCACTGTTTCAACATTTTGTATTACTTTGGGGAGGGGAGAAGGTACTGTTTATAGATAAAATTATAATGCAATAGACATGTTAAATGGGGAGAGATCTTACTTATCCAAAATTAATCATATACCTTCATGTAAGCAACTTTTCCTACCTTTAGTATATTTTTCTTATCTGGGATATAGCAGCTATCCTCATGCATGCCAAAATCAAATTTTCCTTCTGTTCCCAACTTCAGCCTCCCTGGATTAATTCAGGAAGCATGAAACAGATCTACATGCTATTTTGCTGAAATTTATTCCAGATTATAATTGCCTTCATACAGAAGTTTATGTAAATTCTAAAAAGCTTGATAAACATGGGAAGCACTTTAGAGACTTAATTGCCATTGAAGACAAAAATTGTTTTAATATATGTTCTGGATTATTTCTTCTGGAAAAAGTTGAAGTCATTTTAACTTCATACCCATTACTACAATTCCAGCTAGGTGGTTATGGCCATTTTTACCAAAGGGTAATGAAAGGTCCAGGGAATTAAAACAGAATCTGTCCATTCCTATGTACGTCATCTAACCTCGATCCCCTTTAATCACCTCATTTGCTAAATTTCCTGATGTTAGCAAGAGAATGACAAAATCTGTAAGTGACTTACCTTGATGAGTGAGTGCCAGGCTGAAGAGTAAAGGAAGCAATCAAGCAAAAGAAATATTTCTGCAGCTTTTGTGCATTGAGCAGCTGAAGAAAAGGTTTAGCTCAAAAAAAAAATTGGCTAAAGCTCAGATGTGCAGCCATGGCTGAAGCTGGATCCTAAAGGGAATCATACAGGCAGCAAAAAGCTTTCCAAAGGTTTAGAGAGCAGAAAAGAAGGTTTGGTTTCAACATCTGAAAGGGGGGGGGGGGAGGAAAGAAAGATCAACAAGTCTGTTTCTCCCAGCTTTTTTTGTTTGCTTTATTGAAGAAATGTGGGTTTCTAGGGAAGGGAGAGGGTTAAGCAAGAAAAGGTTTGAAGAAGCTTGTCCTGAAGCTACCACCTTTGTATGCAGGTTGTTGGCTTCCCCAAAGCCTAGCAAGGTCAAGGAGAGGTTTGCAGTCTCCTGACAGCCAGCTGATCAGTTTCAGTTTCGGTTTATTTGTATGCCGCCCTTCTCCAGGAGGGACTCAGGGCAGCGTTCAGGTCAGAGGTCCAGCCCACAATCGTGGCTTCACCAATCAGGCACACAGGCTTCCTGTTTTTGACTTTGCAACACATTTTGCTGCTGCTTTGCTTCCTTTACCGAACCAGCTGGGTGGCAAGGCTCCCAGGACCCCATTTTGGCTTAAGGACCTGTGTGTTCATTTAATGGTGGCATCGGGAGAGGAGGAGGTAGTAGTAATTAAGCCAGGCTGTTTCACTTAACGGTTGTCACTACTTGCAGCCGTAATGGGCAAGCTCCATTATTCATAGGTCGAGGATTACCTGTGATCTATAATTGAATGCAAATAATCCTGTTGATGTGTGTCTTGGATATCAAAGCTAAGCAGTGACCATCCTTTTTCTGATTTTTCATTGATTTGTTTCTTGTTTCAGAAAAATGAATTGCCTTCAGATCTGACAAAAAATGATCGCATTCTACGTCTCCTGCAATCTAGAGCAAAACACAGGAAGAGTTAATATCCCTTGACATCTTGAAACAGCTGATGAATCCTGTCCATATTAGGTCTCAAAGTTTAGAAGTGAAACAATGTTGAGATTCAAGTATTTCCTGTCTCCTACTCTGAATGAAGTCAGGTTCTTCATGGAATGGTAGATTTAAGATCTGTTAATTTGCTATGGTCACCAGCTTTTAGTTGCTGGCTTTGGAGTAGAGAAGACTGGTTCCATGTTATAGTTTCCCTGAAAAGCAGGTCTTATTCTACTGGAAAAAGACTCTTTCCTTTAGTATACTGTATCTTTGAAGTAATTTTCCTAATTAGTCTCCAATGTTGTAATAAGTAGTAATGTAGGTATGCAAAATATACCTCTCCAACTGTTGCTGAACTACAACAATCAGATGGAAATTATAAGAGGTGCTGGGAGTCACACTTAATTAATAACTTGCAGGTCACATATTATCCTAATTCTAACCATTTTTAAAAAAAATGTTGCATAGGCTTATTTTCTGTAGGCTATTTTAGATGTTGAGATACGTAAGTGCCTCTCAATAGATTAGCAGCCTATGACGTGTCTGGCTTCTTTGCAGTGATTAGATTACTTTCATTTTACACAGAGAGAGAGAGAGAAAGAGAGAGATAGAGATACAAACACATAAGACTAAATTTCCTTTTGTATAATTTATTACTGTTAACCGCAGACTTCTATGCAGATTTCCTATTATGTATGTAATTTTGTGTTTTGTGTATTTTTTCTATTAGGCATGTGTAAAATCATATTTTTCTTTTATGTATTACAATATAATTTCATGTTTTTTACATCTAGGAAAAGCAAAATTTACTGATTGCATTTTGTCACACACTTTATGCATTACAACAGATTTAATGGATGTCAAATAAGTTTTTGAAAATCTGCAGAATGTACATTGGTAGCAGGCCAATAAAGACATGAAATAAGAATTAAATAGAATTACTTTCATTTAGACTAAGGTGACCAGATTTTCAGATTGGTAAAGAGGGACACCTTTGACCGGGGGGGGGGGGGGGAGGCTTTTTCAGTGAATCTGACAGACCTATACACTATGCATCAGTAATAACGAGCAAAACAATTTTGCAACTACCATTTCTTTGCAGGGTGAGGCTGTTCCTTCTTTGCCTTTCCTTTGTCTCTCAGACTTTTTTTATTATTACAATATAACTTTAGATTGCCAATGATTGTAGTTGTAATAATTCAAGTGAAAAAGCAAATAAGGAATTTAATTTTCACAATGAGAAATAACTACATTGAAGTAATTTTGAGTTATTTTAAATTCCATTTATTCAATGGGTCTATTCATAAGTACAAATCCTATCAGACATAAGCCATTTCCATACATATTATTTTTATTGTCTGCTCCTAAAATAAACCAAACTAACAGTTCCTAATACATAACAATTTTACATCCACCTGTATATTAAATAGTAATTTTTTAAAATAATGTATTTGTTTTAATTTTCCAAAAGCATTTGGCTCAACTTAGTATATTATTCATACATTATAATATACTGTGTTCTCATCTACTAAATCACTGTGCTAGATAAACACGGTAATGTTCAAGAGTAGATTTTTGGGGCAGATATCTAGGGCCTTGCTCAGCATAATGAGGATATTTTCCAAATGATCCTTATGCTATGTGGAACACTGCTTTTTCTGAGTAAATACATAGATGACTGTGTTGTGAGTTAACTAAATACTGCTATCTAAAGAACTCTTTTCCCTGGACTTCCTGGGAGGAGCCTACTGGTGGAGGCAGCAAAAAATCAGCTGCCTCCGAATTCCTGGCTACGTACCTGTTTAGAGGATCTTCCATCTGACGTCTTATCAGGTTTTCTTATCCTTCAGGCAAGAAGGAAAGAAGAAACTGTTTTGCTGGCAAATGCTCTTCGATTTTTGCAGCTTTTGTGCTTGCAAGGAAAGGGGGGCTAGCCCAAGGCAGAACGGCTGTCCGTGCTGGGAACTTCAAACTGCCTTGTGCAGGACAAAGTAGGTCTCTCCCACTCTGCTCAAAGTTTTGTTTGATTTATTCTTATCACGAGCTGAATCCGTTTACTGTGGACAATAATTGCTTATCAACATTTTAGCTTCTTTTCTTTTTCTCCTCCGAAAAATTATTTACTCAGAGGCTTCTAAAATGGCGCCGAGCAGGCTGGTTTCTCCGGTAATAACGAACACTTTTTGCTAAATCCTCACAAGAATTCAAAACAAAAGAGATTGCTTATCATTTGTTTTGGTTTCACAATAGAAGAATTTTACTCCTTCATTAACCTTGCTTATTTGGAAGTTAAATGGTGATGAATCTGCTAAATGGTCTTGTTACAATGTTTACTCACTGAAAGTTTTGCCAAGCCTTAAACTTCAAAATAAAAGCCTCTTTACTTAAAGCTGCATATTCAGGCAATAGAGTTTCATTAACTGCAGGCAGATAAATTTTGAAATGGCCTCAAAACCAAATATTAACTTGAAGTCGTCACCCTCTACTTCCAGGGGCACATCTTCAGTGCCTGGCACAAAGCTGCAGCCTCCGCTTCCTACACCCCCTGCTGGGGATGTGTTAACGAAAGAATTTTTCCTGAGTAATCTAAGCGAGGCTCTTAATGCACAGACAATTAAAATGGAAGATAAGTTTAGAGATAATAGAGAGGTGGGAAAGCAGGAGAGAAAAGAGGAAATAAAAGAAATGAAAGAAGAAATTAAAAGTGAAATAAAAGGACTTAAACAGGAGCTGTATGAGAAATTTGATACTAAGGTTGATAAAATTAGAGACGACATGCTGAGTCTTGTAACTGTATTAACAGAACATATTTCTGGAGTGGAAGATACTCTAGAGGTTCTTAATGATGCCAATGCTAACTTAACAGTGAAAACAGAGGTGGTGGAACAAAAAGTGGAAAATGCTGAAAAAGAAATTATTATGATACAGTACCGACAAATGGAGTTCGCATTAAGAGTAAGGGGGCTGCGTGAGGAGAAACAGGAGAACCTGAAACAGATCCTATCGGAAGCTTTTGACCGCCTGATGGGAAGACCAGGGACCAATCAAGACTGGCAAATTGACAAAGCTTACCGCGTTAACTCCTGGCTGGCAAAGCAGAAGCAGCTTCCTCGAGACATCGTTATATACTTTACTACAAGAGAGTTTAGAAATATGGTACTGCAAGCATCTTATAACACTAAGCTTCAAATTGGCGGTCAAGACCTGGTTGTTTTGAAAGAGATACCACCTCAAATGTTAAGAGCCAGGAGAGACTACGCTTTTTTGGTCGAAGAACTCAGAAATCGTCAGATACAGTATAGATGGGATGCACCATTTGGCATCATATTTACATTTGATAAGCAAAGGTACCGCCTCAACTCTGTATGGAAAGCCCGAATTTTTATTATAATATATTGAAGGCCGGACACCCTGCACCATCTGGACCTAGAGAAAGACCACAAGAAGGACAGGATAGACAGCAAACTACACAACCACCAGATAAGATGGAGCATCTCTCTTCTCTAGAAGTGCAAGGTGCTATGGAACCAAGACCAAGCCGCATGACTACTAGACGTATGGAGAAACAAGCTAAAAAGCAACAGCATCAACAATCATCGGCCATCGATCAAAGATCTACAACAACAAATCTGGAAGCAATGGGAGGAGCTAGACCTAAGGTTAAACAGGCCGTGCAGGAAGCTCTAAAAATGCTTCAACCAACCAAAGATGACAACTAAGATTTTAACATGGAATGTCAACGGACTGAACTCTCCACAGAAGAGGAAGAAAATATTTCATTATCTCAAACAGTTTAAGAACGATGTAATTTGTTTGCAAGAAACTCATATCAAGTCAACTGATCAAAAATATTTGATCAACTCAAAACTTGGTCAACATTTTGCAGCTTCTGCTATGGAAAAGAAGAATGGTATAGTTGTATACTTAAGAAAAGATATGAAAGCTGAATTAATAGAAGCAGATCCCTTCGGAAGATATATTGCTTTAGACTTAATCTTAGAAGGGAAAAAGACATTACTTTTGGGAATTTATGCTCCCAATCAACAGCAAGATAGATTCTATAGAAATCTTCATGCTAAATTAATACAGTGGGACTATAGTTCCTGTATACTATTGGGTGACTGGAATGGAGTGATAGACACTAAGAGAGATAAGAAGATTTCCCGCCTAAATACCAAGATGCGAGCAAAGTTACCCAAATCTTTCTTTGACATTATGGATGATTTTGAATTGAGAGATATTTGGCGAGAAAGAAATGCAGAAGAATGTGACTTCACTTTCTTCTCGGACAGGCATCAATCCCTCTCAAGGATTGATTTTATTCTAACCACTAATGATTTGCTTTCTAGGGTCAAGAAAACAAAGATTGCAGCTAGGATCCTTTCGGACCATAACCCAGTTTGGATGGAGTTGGGAAGGGTAGTGCAGGCAAGAAGGTCTTGGAGATTGAATGAAAACTTATTTAGATATGAAAAGTATATTAATGATTGTAAAAAATTACTATCTGAATATTTTGTTTTGAATATGAATAAGGGTACATCTATGGAATTTGTATGGGACGCAAGCAAAGCGTATATGAGAGGAGTTTTGATGAATATAAATAAAACACATAGAAATAAGCAAGGGTTAAAACGAACAGAACTGGAAGAGGAAATTAAGAGAAAAGAGCTCGAGTTAATAATGAACCCAGACGATACAAAGGTTAAGGAAGCTATTAACATATTAAAATCTCAATTTGACATGTTGATCTCTGACCAGGTGGCTACTAATCTATTATATGCAAAACACAATACTTTTTGTAATGCAAACAAACCTGGCAGATGGTTAGCTTATCAGATTAGGAAAAAAAGGAAAACTCGAAATATATCTAAACTGATTTACAGAGGGAAGGAGGTGTTTCAACAGGAAGAGATTCAAAAGGCTTTCGGGGAATTTTTTACAGAACTGTATAAAGGGGATAAAATTAATGGTTTAGACATAGACAAATATTTAGACAAAGAGAAAATACCTTCAGTTAGAGAAGAACACAGGCAAAAACTGAATCAACCAATAACCTCGGGGGAAATCCTGCAGGTAATTAAGCAATTAAAGTCAGGGAAAGCACCAGGTACAGATGGCTTGACAGCGGTTTACTATAAAAACTTACAGTTAGAAATGGTAGAACCTCTTAGAGAATTATTTAATATGATTCAAACGGAAGGTAAAGTCCCTCCATCTTGGAAGACAGCGTTTATATCTTTGATACCCAAAGAAGATCAAGATACTACTCAACCCAAAAATTATAGACCTATTTCATTACTGAATGTAGATTATAAAATTTTTACTAAAATATTAGCAAATAGGTTAATGTTGGTCACTCAACAATTGATACATACGGACCAAACAGGTTTTATACAAGGGAGACAGATGAAAAGTAATGTTAGATTAATTATTAATGCATTAGAATATTTGGGAAAGAACAACCAGATCCCTGCTGCGTTTATATTTTTGGATGCTGAGAAGGCCTTTGATCGAGTTAACTGGCAATTTCTGTTGAAGATATTGCAAAAAATGCAGATAGGAGATAATTTTTTACAGTCAATTAAAGCAATATACCAACAGCAAACAGCACAAATCATAGTCAATGGAAGTTTAACAGACTCTTTTCAAATTGGAAAAGGTACAAGACAGGGCTGTCCTTTGTCCCCATTATTGTTTATTATAACTTTGGAAGTATTGTTGAATAAAATACGGGGCTTGGATGGTTTAAAAGGGATCAAGATTAGGCAGCAAGAATATAGAGTCCGCGCTTTTGCGGATGATTTGGTCATAATATTGGAACAACCGCAGGAATCCAGTATGGTTTTAATGAATATGATTAATCAATATGGTCAAGTGTCGGGCTTTAAAATAAACTTAGGAAAAACCAAAATATTAGCTATAAATATGAATATTAAACAAAAGGAAGAATTAGGATTGATGCTAGGATGTGAGGTAGTTAAAAAAGTCAAATATCTTGGAGTTAACATTTTAACTTCAAATGGGAAATTATATAAGCATAATTATGAACCACTTTGGCATAGCATACAGACAGAGATGAAAAAATGGGAGAAATTGCACTTATCTTTGCTGGGTAGGATAGCGGCAGTGAAAATGAACATTTTACCAAAATTTTTATTTCTCTTCCAAATGTTACCTATACTTAAAAAAGATGCGAACCTTTTAGAATGGCAGAAGGGTATCAATAAATTTGTGTGGGCAGGAAAGAAGCCGAGGGTAAAGATGAAAATAATGCAAGATGTACGTGAGAGAGGAGGATTGAAGCTACCTAATTTAAAACTATATTATGATGCAGTGGCATTATCTGTAATTAGTGATTGGATTCACTTAACCAATGATAGAATATTGAACATTGAGGGACACGATCTGGTATTTGGGTGGCATGCTTACCTGTTATTCAACAAAAAATTGGATAAGAACTTTAAAAGTCATATTTTAAGAAATGCTTTATTGCGGGTCTGGAAGAAATACCAATATAAATTAAATGACAAGTTACCCATGTGGGCAATTCCTAGACACGCAATTGAAAATATGAATACAGCACAAAAACAGGACAGAATTACCTACAGACAGCTTCTTACCTCGGAAAGGGGGGTATTACAATTAAAATCTTTAGAGGTATTAAAAGAGGAGAAGGTAGTTCAAACATGGTTCCAGTATGGGCAATTACAGGCTAGGTGGAAAATAGATCAAAAAATTGGTTTTATTCAAGTTGAGGATAATCTGTTTAAACAAATAAGAGATCAAAGCTTAATGCATATGAAGAGGATATATAATGTATTAATACAGATGGATTCGGAAACAGAATTAGTTAAAGATTGTATGATAAAATGGGCTCAAAATATTGAGGAACCAATAATGTTGGATACATGGGAAAGAATCTGGGTAAGAAATGTGAAATTTACACAAGCTCAAAATCTGAGAGAAAATTTTTACAAGATGTTCTATAGATGGCATTTAGATCCTAAAAAGTTGGCTTCTATGTATCCGAATGTACAGCCTAAATGTTGGAGGTGTGGTTCTCTCGATGCTACATATTATCATATATGGTGGACCTGCCAAAAGGTTAAGGCATTTGGATAAAAATATGGTGGGTCATGCAAAATGTTTTTAAAAGAAGGATAAAGTTTAGTCCTCAGTTATTTTTACTAGGTATATGTACTGACTTTACAGTGGTAGAGACCAATTTGACTCTGCACCTGATAACTGCAGCAAGACTGTTGGTGGCGCAATATTGGAAGAAGGAAGACTTGCCTACAATCCAAGAATGGACATTGAAAGTAACAAACTTAGCTGAAATGGCTAAAATATCGGCATATCTCAAAGATCATTCAAATGAGAGATATAAACGAGACTGGAAAAAATGGATTGACTATATACAAAATAAATACGGGACTAAGAAATTCCAGTTAGCCTATGCTTAAGATCAGAAATGATTTAAACTGTTAAAAGTCAGTTCAGTAAGAAGAAGCTAAGGTCAATCTAGAATGTTATTAATTTCTTTATTTCTTTTTTCTCAATAGATTTTAGACTGTGTTAGTTAAAAATCCATACCGTGTACGGGTTCTGGGAAGTCGGGGGGGGGGAAGGAGGAGGGGGGGTGGGGGAGGGAGGGAGGGAGGGGTACACACAACAAAAAAAAATTGTACTTCAATGTCTTAATGATTGACAAATGATGACATATTTGTGTTTTTTTTAAAGAAAAATAAAAAAGTTCTGTTCTAAAGAACTCTTTTCCCTGTAAGATCATTAAGCTCCAGTAAAATTATTAGTGCCAAAGACTAATTTCTGAAGTTCTGCATCACTGAGCATAATAGTGAACAAATAAATAAGTACTGATCTTCCATGATGTCTTCATCCCTGCAACATACATCAGCCGTGAAATATATATATTATAAACAATGCATTTATTTTTAGTATTTATGAGTCTTTGTGTATTGGTGGTACGCCATTGACTGAAGATCAGTTTATAGGTCATATACAATACCAATTAGGATAACTGAGGTGAATAAATTGTGCTTTATAAAATCTTTTTGTGTTTGATAATTGCAAAAGCAAACAAAAAACAACTATATAGTATGCAGTCTTTCTTTCATGTTTACAGCTACCAAAAATGTAATGCAACTGCAAAGAATGAAATAATTAAAACAAACAAAATAAATGCAATCCTGGGCTACACCCAGGAAACATAGCATCAAGATCAAGAAAAGTCATAATTCTCTAGTTTGTATTGATTAAGCAAGACCTGGAATATTGTCTTCTGTTCTGAGCACCGCACATGAAGTAATACATTGACAGAGTATATCCGAAAAAGAGCAACCAAGATAATAAACATGTAAGGGGAACAGTTGGAGATTTTGATTATGTTTAACCCAGAGGGGGAAAAAAGGTAATGATGAATCTGTCCTGGAATTGAAAGCTTTTGAATCAATATTTTCCCTATCTTTCCATAACTGAACTTATTTCTCTCTATTAAACCCCTCATGATTGCAGATACTAGATCAAGACTTCCACTATATTTCCTACTTGGCCTGCTGATACTCATCCCATACCAATATTTTATTATTTATTTAGATTTGTCAAGCATGTAAGAGAAAAGTATAAGAATGAATATAATAGGTAAACATATAAGTATAAGTAGGTATATGTATATACATCCCAGTGAAACACAGATCCCAAAGACATTATTATAATAATGATGCTGGTGGTATGTTTTTAAATTGGACAAAAAATATATGAGGGCATACTGGTAGTCCTCAATTTACGACCACAGTTGAACCCAAAAGTTATGTTAAGTGAGAAATTTGTTAAGTGAGTTTTGCCCCATTTTACGACTTTTCTTGCCACATTTGTTAAGTGGATCACTGCAGTAGTTAAATTAGTTGTTAAGCAAAACTGATTTCCCCATTTACTTTGTCAGAAGATTGCAAAAGCTGATCACATGACCTCAGGACACTGCAGCAGCCATAAATATGAGTCAGTTACTAAGCATCTGATAGTAAATCATGTGACCTTGGGGATGCCACAATGGTAGTAAATATGAAAACTGGTCATAGGTTTTTAGGCACACTGTAACTTTGAATGGTCAATAAACGAACTGTTATAAGTCAAGGACTACTTGTATCAATATTTTCCAATTTGAGATAGATTCCTTTTTCCTAAAGGGTTTAAGCCAGCTATATACTTTACTATGAAAATATCATTAAAACGTGTGTCATCTAACAGAGCCTAGGTGTCTAGAATAACCTAGATTCCACAGGGTTTTTCTCAGTAGCCTTTTCATTAGGAATGTCTAATACAAGCATACAAAAAATAAATGTGTCTGGGTTTCTTTGTACCATATTTTACTTAAGTAAAATTCTACCTCAGGATCTCTGTTTGCAAAAGACTGTAAAAGGATTAGTGTAGTGGTCAAGAGGTAATTATTGTATGTTTGCTGCCCAGTGAGAAACACTTCAGGTTGCCTTTTTAAACAGCAAATGCTTAACTACAATATCCTGGTTGTTAGCCCAGTGTCCCAGCATAACTAATTATAAACAGAATTGCTTGAAAGAAAATATTTGGCCTCTCCTTCAAGACTGCAAGCGGATGGATATATTGGAAGATCATCTAGCAGCAAATAAATGCCATAGTCTGCTATATTCCACTCTTTCCTCTTGTGGATTGCAAAATATATAAATTGCTTCAAAAGAAATTAGGGAAAGCACTTGCACATGTGGTACCCACATTAAATCTGCTGCAGAATAACCTTGCAGCTGCCCCAAGATTATATAATGTAATGAACTACGGAAACTTATCTTATTCCCAATGTCACTAAGCCTTTTCCCGAATTCACTATAGTACCGTTCCTCTGTATTTATTGATGCAACTACATTATCAGATACCTTTTTTGCACTGATAATACTCCAGTGCCTCTAAAGAAATCGAAACTTTAGAATTGGTCTATCTGTGGTGCAGATTTTACAAGAAATTATGCTCTCAATAATCTAGAACAAATAAGACTGCTTGATTATTCTAGCCAATGGCATTTAGAATTTTTCTTAACAAAGTACTCTGAAATCACGATATATTTGCTAAATTCTATGCCCAAGTCACAAGGCTTGCTATGTTTAGACCTGATAATATTTAATAGGTGGTAATCGGTGCTTAACAAATTATAATGGGGAGCAAAATTTTCCTTGCTAAGCAATACTGTTGTAAAGCACAATGTTTAATGGCCACATCACTTACCAATAGCAATCCCAGCACTCTCCAGTTGCCACTGTTAAGCAAATCAATGCAAATCCTTAAATCAAGGATCTCATATAGTTGAAACTTCCAACTACTTACTGGCTTCCCCATTGAATTTGCTTACCGAAAGCTGGCAGGAAAGATCAGAAACTATGATTGTGTATTGCAAGAATGCTGTAAGTATCAAAACTCATTTGCCAAGCACCTGGATTGCAATTATGTGTCTGTGGAGATGCTGCAAGAACTAGTAATTATTACCATTTGTTCAGAACCACTTAAGTTTGGATGGTTGCTGAATGAGTGGTCGTTATGTGAGGACTACTTATATATATATTTAATTAACAAGATTTCCCTATATTCTCTGATTGCATGTGGTTATTTTAATTTTTGTTATCTGATTTTAGGCTGCAATAAAATGTTCACATGCTTGTTCAAGGTATACTATAGCTTGTGTCTTTGCAACAAAGGCAAGAAGTTCCCTGTTGAAATTCAATTAAACAAATCATAAGATTATTTTGATGAACTCTAAAACATGCTGTTTGTATATATTGTTAATAACTTCCAGCAGTTTTGTTTCTACGAATTAAAAAATTAACAAGTATCCCATATATCAATCTCCAAACTGATATCCTCTAGGCATGGATATTACTCTCAACGAAACATACTCATGATCCAATATACATGAAGAATACTAGACTGGAGAACAGTTATAAATCATGAAAAAGTACAAAACTCATTTTTTCAGTGAAACAAGAAAAAGATTTCCACAATGTTCATAACATTCTGGCTCAGGCAGGTTTACAGTGGTCTCATTGCTACAATTATTTATATCAAACTATTGTAAGCCTCATTCTACTCTGCACTGAATATTTCAAAATAGAAGATCTGGGAATCTTGTAAATAGATTGGACTGGAAAGCCTATAGATTTGCTATACCCCTGAAGTTTTAAATATTATTTATTTTATTTATATTCTTGACAACTAATGACTATATGTGAAATAATGATTTTCCTCTCAGCAATTCATGTGTCTATCAGCATATGGCTCTGAAGTTTGCGAAATACCTTGGTTGCCATAGGTGCTGAATCCTGTTTATTCATTCTGAGTCAGATGATAGGTTCAGAATAGAAACATCTGTTATCCAATACTAACAATTACAACACGAATCATGCCACTATACGTCAGCAGTATCTACACAAACAACATATTAGACAAAATTTCATCTGTGCTGCAACCCCAGTAAAATTTATTCTATTCTGTCACACAGCTGATAAACTCTATCATACAATGGGGCTGCATAAAATCCTATTAAGAACAGAAACGTGCAGTTTGGGCCACATGCATACTTCCCTAAAAAAAAACTGCACTGAAACCAGCTGGGTTCACTTCTATAAAAATATGCACAAGATAGAAGCTTTGTCTTTTGTTAAAAATCGCATGGATGTTAATGTTCTCAGCCGCCTTGTTCAAGATAACCCGTTCCCTCCTAAATAGGAGAGATACGAGCGATCCTTTGCAAGGCAGAGCTGAGGATTACGTCCAATTCCTCGCGGATAAAGTTGCTCGGCTTCGGATGGACCTGGACTCCAATTGCGCAGAACCAGCTGAGGCACCAGGGGAGAATCTGGCAGGGCATCACTGGACTGAGTTTCAGGCTGTTACCCCTGAGGACGTGGACAAGGCCATGGGAGCTGCAAGTGCTTCCACATGTGTACTGGACCCGTGCCCCTCCTGGCTGGTTGCTAACAGCAGAGAGGTGACACGGGGCTGGATCCAGGCGGTTGTTACCGCCTCCCTTCGGGAGGGGTTCTTTCCCCCCGCTCTAAAGGCGGCGGTGGTGAGACCCCTTCTAAAGAAGCCATCTCTGGATCCAGCCGTTTTAAACAATTACCGTCCAGTCTCCAACCTCCCCTTTGTGGGGAAGGTTGTTGAGAAGGTGGTAGCCTATCAGCTCCGGCGGTCCTTGGAGGAAACCGATTATCTAGATCCCTTCCAGTCAGGATTCAGGCCGGGCTACAGCACGGAAACCGCTTTGGTCACATTGATCGATGACCTCTGGAGAGCCAGGGATGGAGGTTATGCCTCCGTCCTAGTGCTCCTTGACCTCTCAGCGGCTTTCGATACCATCGACCATGGTATCCTTCTGCGACGACTGCGGGAGGTGGGGGTGGGAGGCACTGTCCTATGGTGGTTCTCCTCTTACCTCTCGGACAGATCGCAGTCGGTGTTGGTCGGAGGGCAGAAGTCAACCCCTAGGCCCCTGAATTATGGGGTGCCGCAGGGATCGGTCCTGTCCCCCCTCCTGTTTAATATCTACATGAAGCCGCTGGGTGAGATCATTCGACGGCACGGGATAAAATACCATCAGTATGCGGACGATACACAGTTGTATCTGTCTGCCCCGTGCCAACTCAGTGAAGCGGTTGACGTGATGTGCCAGGGCCTCGAGGCTGTTAGGGACTGGATGGGGGTCAACAAGCTTGTACTCAACCCAGATAAGACCGAGTGGCTGGTGTGCTTCCCTCCTACTAATTGGCCAAGTGTTCCATCTCTCAGGCTGGGGGGGTCAAACAGTACGCCCCTCAGACAGGGTTCACAATTTGGGAGTCCTCCTGGACCCACAGCTGACTTTTGAACACCACTTGTCGGCTGTGACCAGGGGGGCATTTGCACAGGTTCGCCTGGTGCACCAGTTGCGTCCCTACCTGAACCGGGAGGCTCTCACAACAGTCATTCGTGCCCTTGTGACCTCTAGACTGGACTACTGCAACGTGCTCTACATGGGGCAGCCCTTGAAGAGCATTCGGCGACTTCAGCTTGTCCAGAATGCAGCCACGCGAGCGATCGTGGGTGCGCCTCGGTACACCCACGTAACACCTATCCTCCGCGAGCTGCACTGGCTGCCTATTGGTCTCCGGATACGCTTCAAGGCGCTAGTCCTCACTTATAAAGCCCTTCATGGTATTGGACCTGGGTACTTGAGAGACCGCCTGCTGCCAACTACCTCCACTAGACCGATTAGATCCCACAGATTAGGCCTCCTCCGAATTCCATCCGCCGGTCAGTGTCGACTGGCAACTACTCGGAGGAGAGCCTTCTCTGTGGCTGCTCCGACCCTCTGGAACGAACTCCCCGTGGAGATTCGAACCCTCACCACCCTCCAGGCCTTCCGCAAAGCCCTTAAAACCTGGCTGTTCCGACAGGCCTGGGGCTAAAGAACTGTTGCCCCCGTCTCGAATTGGTATGACTGTTGTGTTTTAATTATGTATTGTTATTTATGTCATTTTAAATTCTTGTTTGTATCCTCCTTCCCTAGTTGAGTTGTGAGCCGCCCTGAGTCCCCTTCGGGGGAAAAGGGCGACATATAAATAAAATCAACATCAACATCAATAATGCAAGCAATAAATTAATGCTACCAGATGAAGTCTGCAAAAATCTGGACAACCATTAGATTAGAACAAACATTAACTCTTTGGTGACATCTCGGAATTGTCAGAATTTTTGCAACCTAGACCTAGCAGTATTTACCAAAACTGTTAGAAAATACTGTATGTAGAAACTGCTTATAGGTTTAGCGAAAATAAATCCTTCATATTAGAAATATATTTTCCCTCACAAATGTTTTTAAACTACTGAAATAAATAATAAATAAAAAGCTTCAGACTTTTGTATGAAGTTATTTCTCTGTAGAATTCCAAGTGACTGTGGGATTTGTCTGTAAATTACAAACATATGAGTGGAACTATATAATTTAGAATACAAGAATATTCAAATATTAATACGAACCTTCAGACTTGATCAAAGGCCTTATTACAAATTTTATATTTATAGCTAATTTTGCTTATGAAACATTGAAATGTACATACAAATCAGTTATGAATAAAAATCCATACACCTATAATGCAAGCCCCTAACATACAATATACATGTTTGTACAACAAAGAAAACAGTAAATAAAAAACATCCAAGCATGTCAAGAAATGGAACTTTTTAAACAAGGATTTTTAGAACAAATCTACCATTTGTTAAGAGTTGTGATTGAATTTAGATGAGCTAGATTCACGAGTCTGCTGACTAGACACATCACATGACAAACAAGCTTTCACAACAATTGCTTCTTGCTGAAAATCTCACAAAGCTTTGCTTGTTTTCATATATTTCAGACTCAAATTGCTACCATAACATGAAACATGGATTCCAACTCAATTTTGCTGAACTGAAAGACATTACTTTTAAGGGAGCCATCTGGTAACACCAATTTAGAATTGCCACCTTGACAAGTTTAATCATAGGCACAATTTATTTTGTATATTTTATTTTTTTAATGGAAATGACTGGTGTAACCCTGATAATGTGGACCTCTTTGATAGGCCAATGGATTGTTTTCTTGGCCACCCACAATATTCTCAGTTTTTCCAACCCCAAAGTTCAAAAATGTTTTCTACATCCTTCCAACTTTCACTTCCATACAGTGCCACAGAAAACCCACGGCTTGCACAATTCTGATCATTTCAGATACACAAGCATCTGGGTATTTGAATATATTTTGCAAGGACTTGGATGCTGCACGAAGTACAAGCAGGCAGTATATTTCCCGACTGCCGACTAAATGGAAATACTTCATGTTTATTGGTTTTACATTTTTAACAAATACTTCAAATACGTATCGCCGCCACTTGGTATCGACGCTTTCTATTTCAGCATATCTTCATAGCATCCCTACCAGATTAACATAGATTTAAAATAAAAGGGAAATGTATTCTCAGGAAAAAAAATGGCAGCAAGATTAACATTTGAGCAAAGGCATTTGGAATTCAATTATGCGGGGGGGGGGGGGAGAACACACGACCCCCGTCTCACTGAAGTAACCGGCTGCAAGGCGAAGGTGCAATCCAGGGACAGGTTCTCCTGCTTGAGCAGGGGGCTGGACTAGAAGACCTCCAAGATCCCTTCCAGTTAATTCGCTCTATTCTAATCTAAGGGCAGCTAGAAGCCGGTAGAGACTTACTTTTGAGCAGCTACACCCCAAAGGACTGAGCTCGGGGAACGGGACATTAAGGGGTGCCCGAAGAACTGGGCGTGTTTGTGGGCAGGGACGAAGGGCAGCGCGTGCCTGTGGCGTGAGAACCAGAAGGCGTCACCTCACGAGAAAAGGCCGGCGATTCTCTGGGCGGAGGCGGAGCCGACCGCTCCGGCTGGCGGTTTCTACTCCGAAGAGGAAGGGGAAAGCCGTCTCGGTGCCTCCCTTCGAAGACTTTCCTTACGACCAGCAACGCCTCCGCGTAGAAAAACCGAGAGGCGAAGGGACGGCTCTTCCGGCTTCTCAGTCGTACTTCCTTCTGACTAATCGACGGAGCCTCGCCGGGTATTATTAAAGCTGACGGCAAAGCGAGCGAGGTGCAGCAGTTTCTCCGGAGATGCGCGATCAGCTTAGGCTACGGGGCCGCAGCTGTGGGAGGCTCTGCGGCCTGGCCGTCTCTGTCGTCTTGTTACTGGCGCTTCTGCCCGGCCGGGTAAGTAAGCGTGCGAGCTGAGAGTTGCGTGAGAAAGGGAGAGTCTGGAAACGGTGCAGATGCGGGTCCGGGAGTAAGCTTTGGACCCTGACGGGAGGGAGGACAAAGTGGCTTGGGCTTGTTTCAGGCGGGGGGCAGCATAAGGAAGCTTCGTGCCCCAGGATGGATTGGACTCCCCCACTCTCCACCGGCCACAAACTCATTCTGCACCGACCCTGTTGGCGGGAGAAGGGAGTTCCTTCATCTGCTGGGGAGGCAAGTGGGTGAGGTGGACACGCCTGCAGCTATGACTCCTGGTCCCCTTATGCTTTGGCAAAAGGCATGACTTGTTAACGGCTGAGAACATGCCAAGCGTCTGAAGTGTTTGCTCGAAAATAAAGTCTTATCCAACTCCCCGGTTTATTGGAGTCGCGCCTTTTCCCGGGTGAACGCTTATCTTGAGCGTTTGATTTGAGGAATCCATTTCGGAGTGGCAGTTCCTGAAGATGGTTCTGGCTTTAAGAACTGTTGTGTCGGTAATGCCACAGAACTGAAAATTGGGCAGATAAAAATAATTTGGGGATTAAGGAACTGAATCAAAAGCAAAGGCTGCTATCTTAATCCGGAGGGTTAGGTTGATGCTGTTTTATGAGAATTTTAATTATGGCTGGTTGTAATGAATTGCAAAACAGAGGTTTTGAAATGCTTATATATGTGGAACTTAGCAGTTATAATTGAGTTGGATAGCAATAGAACTGTACTGATTTGTGGCTTGTTGGAGTAGTAGCTTATCATTGTAATTTATTTCTTACATAACTCAGCAGCGTACATGGCGTAATACATATTGCAGCTTTAACTCAGTTTACAGAATAAAATCTGCAAAGGGAATGCAAGAACAGGAATAAAGTGGAGGGATAGAGGAAGGCTATGTTCCTTCTTGCTTCAAATGTTCCACTAACATCCCAGTGCCGAAGAAGCCCTCCATCAAGGAACTGAATGACTATAGACCAGTTGCTCTAACATCTGTAGTTATGAAAATCTTTGAAAGGCTAGTGATGTCCCACTTGAAAACCATCACGGATCTACTGTTAGACCCTTTGCAATTTGCATACCGAGCAAATAGATTGACAGATGATGCTGTTAATATGGCTGTGCACGCAAGTGTCCTCTTTGTAGATTTTAGTTCAGCATTCAATACCATTATACCAGACATTTTTCTAACTAAACTAAATCAGCTAGCGATAACTGAATATACTTGTAAGTGGATCACAAGCTTCCTAACAGACAGGAAGCAGCAGGTGAAGTTAGGCAAAATCATATCAGATACCTGTACAATTAGCACAGGAGCCCCTCAGGGCTGTGTGCTCTCTCCACTTCTCTCTATGTACCAATGACTGCATCTCAAACAATCCATCTACTGAAGTTTGCAGATATACAACAGTATATCTCACATACAGATGGGAGGTTGAACAACTAGCCTCGTAGTGCGATTGAAACAATCTGGAACTGAACACACTCAAAACTGTAGAAATGGTGATAGACTTTGGAGAAATCCAAAGAAATTTCCCCTTTTTATTGTAAGCCGCCCAGAGTCCTTCGGGAGTGGGCGGCATACAAAACTAATCAACTCAACTCTCATACTACAACCTTTTACAATACTAGACAACACAGTATCAACAGTAGAGACCTTCAAATGTCTAGGTTCTATCATATCTCAAGACCTAAAATAGACACCTAACATCAAAAACATCATCAAAAGAGCACAACAAAGAATGTTCTTTCTGTGCCAACTCAGGAAGCTCGAACTGCCCAAGGAACTACTGATACAATTCTACAGAAGAATTATTGAGTATGTTATTTGCACCTCTATAACTGACTGATTTGGTTCTGCAACTCAACAAGACAGACACAGGATAATCAGAACTGCAGAAAAAACCAATTACTGGCAACCTGCCTTCCATTGAGGACCTGTACACTGCACGAGTCAAAAAGAAGACTGTGAAAATATTTACAGACGCCTCGCATCCTGGACATAAATTGTTTCAATTCCTACCTTCAAAATGACACTGTAGAGCACTGCACACCAAGACAACTAGACCAGTGTTTTTCAACCACTGTGCCGTGGCACACTAGTGTGCCGTGACATAGTATAAGGTGTGCCGTGGGAAAAACACCTGTCTATATTGAATATAGGCACAGAGTTAAATTTTTTTAACATTTTCTAATGGTGGTGTGCCTCGTGATTTTTTTCATGAAAAAAGTGTGCCTTTGCAGAAAAAAGATTGAAAAACACTGAACTAGACACAAGAACAGTTTTTTTCCGAACACCATCACTCTGCTAAACAAATAATTCCCTCACCACTGTCAAACTATATTCACTAAGGCTGCATTAGTATTACTACTAGACATCTCATCATTCTTATCACCCATCTCAATACAATACAATAGCAGAGTTGGAAGGGACCTTGGAGATCTTCTAGTCCAAACCCCTGCCTAGGCAGGAAACCCTATACTGTTTCAGACACTGCTGCACACTGCTGGCTCGTACTTAAATGGTTGTCCACTAAGATTCCAAGATCCCTCTCACAGTTACTATTGTTGAGCAAGGTACCATCTATATTGTACCTGTGCATTTCATTTTTGTTGCCTAAATGTAGAACCTTACTCTTTTTACCACTGAATTTCATTTTATTAGATAGTGCCCAATGTTCAAGTATGTCAAGATCCTTCTGCATCTTTAGCCTGTCTTCTGGAGTGTTGGCTATTCCTGCCAGCATGGTGTCATCTGCAAATTTGACGAGTTCCCCATCTATTCCCTCATCCAAATCATTGATGAAGATGTTGAAGAGTACTGGGCCCAAAACAGAGCCTTGGGGTACTCCACTGCATACTTCTCTCCATGAAGATGCAGTTCCATTGAGGACTACACGTTGAGTGCGGCTGGTCAGCCAGTTACGAATCCATCTGGTGGTGATGCTGTCTAACCCACATTCTTCTACTTTATCTAGTAGTAGGTTATGGTCTACCTTATCAAATGCCTTATTGAAGTCCAAGTAAACTATATCGACGGCATTTCTCTGGTCCACTAATTTTGTCACATTATCAAAGAATGCAATAAGATTAGTCTGGCATGATATGTTTTTGACAAACCCATGTTGACTTTTGACTATTACTTCGTTTGCTTCTAGGTGTTCGCTGATTCGTTGCTTGATTATCTTTTCCAGAATCTTTCCTGGTATTGAGGTCAGGCTGATAGGTCTGTAGTTTCCTGGATCTGTTTTTCCCCCTATTTTGAAGATGGGAACCACATCAGCTCTTTTCCAGTCCTCTAGCAGTTCCCTGGCACTCCAGGATCTCTGAAAGATATAGTTCAGTGGTTCAGAGATCTCGCCTGCCAGTTCCTTCAGAACCTTGGGGTGTAATCCATCCAGTCCTGGTGATTTGAACTTGTCTAGGCCATTTTCTTCCCTATTTCAATTTGTGTTCCTAATCTGATTTTTGTGGTGATGTTTTGGATAGGTTGGACTGTTTTAGCCCTTCGTGTAAAGACAGATGCAAAACATGAGTTAAATAGTTCTGCTTTCTTCCTGTTGCTGTCACCTTCTTGCCACTTTCTCCCAGCAATGGACCAATTGTTTCCTTAACTTTTTTCTTGTTTTTAACATGTTGGAAGAAGCTTTTATTGTTATTTTTTACTTTTGTGGCAAGCCTTTCTTCATTGTGAGCTTAGCTTTCCCCACTTCATCTTTACATGCTTGGGCTATTTGCTGATATTCTGCCTTAGTTATGTCCTCCCCCCCTTTCCACTTTTTATACATATATCTCCTCCCACTTATGACTGCAGGACTGTAACTTTGTTACTTTATCTTTATGATTTATATTGATATTGATTGTTTCCTGATTGCTTATTTGTACCCTATGACCAGTGGTGAAATCTAAAAAATTTTTACCACTGTTTCTGTGGGCGTGGCTTGGGGGGGGTCATGTGACTGGGTGGGCATGGCCAACTTTTAAAAAACTTTTAAAGCATTTTTAATTAGTAAAAAATGCTCTAATTTTTTTTTAAAAGGTTCCCATGATCAGCACCTGACCAGCCTGACCCCCCCCCCCTTGCCAAACCAGACCCAATGCCTTTTAGCCCCGAAGATTGCCCATCTTTCTACGTTGGCAACCCAGTCCGGGAGATGATGAAGGGTGGGGGAGAGAGATAGAAACAAAGACTCCACCTGGATGCTAGAGGCTCCTCAGGAGTCTGTGGCCAAGGGCACTCAGCGGCAGCTGGAGGAGGAAGCTTGGGATGAGTATCATAGGATGATAATTGTGCGTAGTAAAATTTGATATAATGACCTTGCGAAAAGACAAGTGCAGATGGACTTTATTAGCCCTTGTTCAGTAACTGCTTGAACTTTTGCTGTGCTGAACAAGTAGTAACTATACTCAGTCCTTGATGTTCTGCATCATGATGTGAACATTAGGCAGGCAGCCCAGATTTCAGACCTTTGTAACATCTTGAGGTCATGAGATCATGATATATGGCCTTCTCTGCTGCTTTCACAATTAAAGTCAATTGGGAATATGGCAGAAAGTCAAAAGTTGCAATCATGTGAGATCCTTGTTTAATGACACTTGTGGTCCTCACTTAACAACAGTAACTAGGAATTGGTAGAATTGCCATCACTAAGAAGCGCAGTCACATATTATCATCATGATATTAACATTTACAACTATATGTCTTAGAGATGGAAATTCTGATATCATTTACTGTCGTTTAAAAGAGTATTATCTCCATTGTTTCTTTTACCTATCTGCATTTTAATTTTTAACTATTTTGCATGCATAATTTCTTTCCACCATCATCAGAATTATCATGGTTTTTTAAACTTGGGAGGAAATGGTGCACATCCATGCTGCTTGTCTTCATATATAAACTTGCACTTCTGTTACTGGGACACGTTGAATAACACTAGACTCCTATGCTTCATTTCTAGGGCTGGATTTAACAGCCTTAGACTTCAACAGACTTCAGCTAAACTCTAGCAAGACTGAATGGCTTGGGGGTTTAGGGGCTTCAGATTCCAGGATGTCAGAGATAATCCCTACGGAAGGGAATTGATGTAATGGTCTACAGTGAAGCTGTAGTTTTCCAGGAAGGAGGTAATACATTCCAAAAAGAGGAATGAGACAAGAGGCAGCATAACTTGGAGCTTGATAAGAAGTAGAGCAGGGGTGTCAAACTTGCATTGTCATAGCGTTGTCACATGATGTATCGGACATCTCCCCCCTTTGCTGAAACAAGTGTGGGTGAGGCCAGTATGTGATGCATCTGGCCTGCGGGCTGTGAGTTTGACACCCCTGAGGTAGAAGAAGAGAATAAGGATAACTACTTCCTAGAATCTCCCAGTTATATCCATTAGAGTGAGTGTGCTAAAGGTTTAGTCTGGCAAGATGAGTGTAAGCAGATAAAGAACTGAACTCTGAATGAATTGTTCTACATTGTTCTTGAGCTTAGTGTGACACAAACAAATATTTCGATGCTGGATGAGGTTGGACTCTTCCAGAAAGACCCTATATACTATCCTGGGTCCTTCTGCTTGATGAGTAAATGCCAGTTGTAGCTAGGAGAGCCTATGACAACTTCATATTGTGTGCCAGTGGATTTTTTTCTGAATTGGGAGGCTCTAATCCCTGTCACTTGTGCCGTTGTCACCTGGGATGGATTATCATATATTCTAGATAGGGCTTCCCTTGAAGATCATCCAGAAGCTGCATCTGGTGCAGAATGCAGCAATGTAGGCAGTTATGTGCAATTCCTGATCATCACACATTGTACCTCAGCTCTGCAAGCTGCATTGGTTGTCAGGTAGCTTTGGGGTTCAATTCAAGGTATGGTTATGACCTATAAAATTATACGAATCCAGTTTATTTGAAAGGACATCTCTTCTTGGTTAAATCTAGCTGTCCCATCAGGTTCAGCAGAAGAAGCATGTTATGGGTCCATTATCAAGAAATGTCATCTGATGGACCCTAGAGGAGAACCTTATTTTGCCACAACACCTGCCCTTTGGAACATCATTCACCCAAGATTAGACTGTTGGAACATCATTCACCCAAGGTTAGACTGGTCCTAACCCTGCTGGTCTTTCAGAAGGGTGAAGACATGGTTTTGACATTTATTTATTTATAAAATCGATTAGCTGCTCTTCTTACCACAAGGCAACCCTGGGAGGCCTAAATATTAAAAGATAAAACTGACCAAACGTAATGAATTAAATATAATACTATAAAATTCAGATAATCAACCTAGCTAAGAGATGGGGAGGGAGGGAGGAAGTAGGTTGAGAAGGGCAGGAAGTGGTGTCTGTTATTAATCTATCAATTGTCCCAATGATGGTTAAATATTAATATGCTAGCAAATATATAGTTAAATAATTTGCCAAGCATTTATTTGTATTTATTCAAAAGTAAGACTAAAGCAAGTTTACGATAATATCTACTTATCCCTGAAAGATGAGTAAGCAGAGTCTTATTTTCTGTTTTGAAAATTAGTGAAGTATACATTATGTCAAAGTTTCTGTCAACCTTGAATTGCTGATTCCTGCCACTAATCTATCATCTCTCCCAGCTAAAGCAGATAGGAAACATGAATATATGAAACTATTCCTCTTTATTCTGAGACTATATTGAATTGAATTGAATTGAATTCATTATATTTCTATGCCGCCCTTTTCCCCAAGGGGACTCAGGGCGGCTCACAACCCAAGTCATGGGGGGGATAGGGGATACAAATAGGGAAAAAAAGACATGGACAGACAATACCACAATTTAAAAGCATCTTGCAAGTCTGAAAGTACAAAGATCCAGCTGCCATTTTTAACTGCTTGATCCATAGGGAGGGACCTTCCTACGTTCTTTTCTTTGATTGTTAAGCCTCTATAGTGCTGGCATTTCTTAGTCTTTCCCCATCTGTGTACTAACAAAGTCTGACCTTCCTTACCTTTTGTGAGATGAGCCATAATCAGTTGAGCACTGCTTTTGAAAACATGATAAAGGCATGAAGACCCACAGAAATACAAGTTAAATTTTAAGTAGGTTTTATGTACATTCACAAATTTGGTTACCATCCTAGCTGCAGGGCATGGGAATATCTGGCTTTGATTAGTCCTAGAATATTTGATAATTTCATATCTTACAATAGTGGCATTTAAGCAGGACCATTTCTGGAAAAAAAGATGAACTAATTAAAATGTTTCAAAAGAAGACATATGGAAAAACCAACCCTTCCACACTTTTCAGATATCTAGTGGAAAACCACAGAATATTATTGCTATTTTATGGTTATAAAACTTATATTCAGAAATTGAACATTAATGTTTTTTTTCCAAAAAGAAGATCAGATCAGGATGTCTTTATATAAAATGTAACCTTACATCATATATTAGTATAATTTTTCCTCTTTGGATGCTTTGCAGATATAATGATAAATAGTAAACAAGGGAACTAACACTCAGTGATATAAGTAGTCTCTGTAAGATAACAATCAAGTTGAGTCTATATATAGGTAGTCTTCAAGTTACAACCACAACTGAACCAAAATTTCTGTCACTAGGCAAAACAGGTATTAAGTGAGTCATACACAATTTTATGAATTTTTAATCACTGAAGTTGTTAAATGAACCATTTAGTTGTTAAGTGAATCTAGTTTCCCACATTGACCTTGCATGGAAGGTTGCAAATGGTAATCACACATGATTTCAGGACACTGCAACCATCATAAATATGTGTGCCAAGTGCAAGAATTTTGATCATATGACTGAGGAGCTACTGTGACAGTTGTAATGAGAGATACGGCGGTAGTCACTTTTTCCAGTGCCATTGTAACTTCAAGTGGCACTAAAAAAAATGTTGTAAATTGAGGATTACCTATAATAGGAATGTGCCCTGGTAAATTAAATCATTCCAAAGATAAACTGGGCATTCTTAAACAGATCTGTAAGGTATTTTGTACAATCCTGGTCAAAAAGAAAGTCCATTAATAGGTATCAAAAATGACAACAGACCATATTTTTTGGAGTATAAGACGTACCAAGATTTTGAAGAGGCAAATTTTTAAAAAAAGTTTTTGCACTCAGCAGAACTCCGCAAAATGGCCCATTTTTTGTCAAAAAAAGGGCTTGCATAGCCTTTAGGAGGCTTGTAGAGTACTCCTGGGGGCTGGAGGGGGCAAAAATGACCAAAAAATGGCCGTTTTTCGGGACCATTTTTTTTAAACAAAGTGGGGGCATGAATAGCCTTTAGGAAGCTTATAGAGTGCTCCTGGGGGCTTGGGGGTGATTTTTGCCCTTCTCAGTTCCCAGGAGCACTATGGAAGTCTCCTAAAAGCTATGCACGACCATTTTTGCAAAGGGGCGGGGTTTCAGGAGGCCAAAAATGCTGTATTCAGTGTATAAGATGCACCCAGATTTTCACCCTCTTTTTTGAGAGAAAAAAGTGCGTCTTATACTTCGAAAAATACAGTATATATTAATTCTAATCAAATAAGTTCACTTTGAATTCCTTTTGTTTACTTTTTTTATTTGTAATTCTGTCACATAATGTACCACAAGTTGATATCTTATCATTTTCTCTTTGTTTCTTCTCAGGAACAGCTTGATCAGTTTAACCATCCCTTTTGTAAATCCAAGATAAGAAGGCTTTTCAAAATCCCTTCTTATCATCTGCTTAACACCCCTCAGGAAATATTCTTTCAAGTCCATCTAGAACCTTAGTGTTCCAACCCCCTAATTTTAGTCCCCCTTTTGCAGTTTTCCAAAAATCAAAGTTTTACTTTTTAAACCTTAAACATATAAAACGTCTTTTATTCCAGGTAAAAGGGGATTCTCTTGCCATAATGTGCCTTTTGGAAGATTCTTAACATTTGGAAAGTTAGTAATAAGCAATTTCCTAATTAAAAAATGGGCAACAAATTGTCCAGTTTGAAATTATCATACTGTATCTTAGGCAAGATGATTTGTCTCCGCTTCCCCCCACTTCCCAAAACTCTGAAATCTGCTGGATATTGTTCATTTATTCTTTCCTTGTAAAAGGAAGCAAACGTGATCAATTTTTGTATTCTTGATCTGGTGAGGAATTCCAAGGAGCTGATTCATACAACAGCTCCAGTTTTCACTATGGTTGTTGGCCCTATGACAGCTGAGCTGTCCTCAGACTGCCATGTTCCCCAGAAATGCCCATGATTTGTGCAATCCTTAAACATACTTTGAAATTCCAATATGCACTTTTGCTGAGTTAAGAGACCCGAGGTTCAAAGAGTATTGGCTGCCTAGATGCTGAGTTAAAGTTTCAGCGATGAGCATAATCCCTGTATCAGCTTTTTAGATTTTGCAATTTTCTCTTAGCTTGTTGTTTCTACATAGATTAAAGAGCGCAGTGCTCTGTCATACTAAGATAAGGAAAATAAGTTTATGATAGCTTTTTCCTCCTCTCCCATTTGAGCAAAATATTGTTATCAAGCAATAACTTAATGTGATATTTATAGGATGTCTTCCTTTGAGAAATCTTAGCATGGTACTTTTTTCTCCCCAGTTATACAATAGCAGAGCATTTTAAATACAGGACTTTCCAATTCCCCTTCATAAATTGAAATTCCACTTATTTATCCAACTTCCTTATAAAGTAGTCTAAGTTTCTCCAGTATGTTTAGAAAGAGGAGATAAAGGCTGGGAGATTGAAACCAGAACAAATGAACAAAAAGTAAAAAGGAAATAGATTTTTTGAAGGGAACCACTGAGTTTGGAGAAAGAAATCAGGTGTATTCAAAGTGAAAGTATGCTGTGTTGGGTTGTTTTTGGCTAAGGGAGGGATATTTGCTTGCTTGTGGACAGTTGTTGCATCATATGGTTTGAAGAGAACGGGCAATAGCAGCAGAGTCATTGATCAAGAACTAGCTAGTGGAAAGAGCCATATTCCTTAGCCAAGAGCTCAATCCCAGAACCTCAATCCCAGAACCTGATATTTTTGAAAGCAGCTGCATCCCAGCCAGCACTATTTAAAAAGAAGGCAAACTTCTGGGATTCACAACTAAAATAAGAATAGGAAATCGGGAGTTTTGTGAGAAACCTGAATAGAAGAGATTTCACTTCCATAGAGTTTAATTATTGTTTAAGAAAGCCAGATCTCCAATTCTGTTAATGGGTAATATATATATATCTCAATTTGAAAGTTATCTACCTCCACAGCAATATCCTTTGTGGATGAATAATATCATCCAAGGACTGGATCTCTCCTTCAGTAACACCTCATTTTCTTTTAAATGATGTCTTTTCCAAGATCTTGGTTGCTGTTAATTGCAAGGGAGCTAATCTACCAAGTGTATGTAGCAATCACATCCTTGAAAGTCTCATTTTTCTAGTTCAGTGGCATTTCCTTACATTTCCTACATTAGTTTAATTTGTTTTCTAAAAACCAAGAGCTCACTTTTGAGTACAAACCCATAACTTACGTCCAACTTGCAGATACACATTTGATGTTTTATACTATAACTGGAAAGCACCTTTTCTCCTGTGGGCTTTCTACCACATACTTTCTATTATTTGTCTAAGATTTCAAACTCATAACCCAAAGGCTATGAAGGTATCCAGCTGCTTTTTAAAAGTATTTTTCATCCCACCTATTATTTCTTTTTTATAAATAACTCAAGACAACTAATTAATATTCCTTCCTTCCTTTTACTTTTCATGCAACAATACCCTATGAGGTGAGTTAGCTGAGAGAGAGTGTGACTGGTCCAAAGTCATCCAGCCAGTTTTTCATGCCTAAAGCTGAACTAGAATGCTGGTTTCTAGTGTGGAGTCTTAACCATTGGACCAAACTGGCTCTTTTGGTGCAGCCGGTTCTTAATTATTATTTTTTTTCTGTTCAGTCATGTCTGATATTTAGACATTGCCTGGACAAATCCCTGCAGTTTTCTTGGCAAGTTTTTTTTCAGAAATGGTTTCCCATTGCCTCCTTCCTAAGGCTGAGGGAAAATGACTGGCCCAAAGTCATCCAGCTGGCTTTGGGCCTTATGCAGGAACAAAACTCATAGTTTACTGGTTTCTAGCCTTATGTTTTAACCACTTCACCAAACTGACTGTACCAATCTTGGAAGGCAGTAACTGAAAGTTTGTAGCTTGCTAATCTTCTTTAAGCTGACAAATAAGTGGCACAAACCACTTTGCTGCTGTCTCTGCTGCAGTTCCTCCTTGTTGTAACTCTAGAATGGGAAGCATGCCTCTGTTCAAGTGCAGAGCAGGCTTAGTTGCAACTATACTTCAAGCCCTGCGCTAAGGTGCAGGGAGCCATCAGTCAACTACACAGTCATGTAGTGTGTATTTTATTCTACTGCTGTAATGAAAAGGAGTGACAGTAGATGACAGGCTTAGTTGTGATGGCATCTCAGTGCCAAGGTAGAAGTGCAGCCATCCCTTAGTGTGTCCTGGCTGGGCACAGGCCTGATCTTTTGGGTTAAGGTCATAGCAAGGAGGATTAGTGCAAGGGAAACATACCCCAGCCCAAGCTGTAATAGTCTTGTTTCTTCAGTCTCTGAGACTCCATCAGGTATTTTCCAAACTTATTTTCCAAAGCACCAGAAGGCAGGACAAGAAATAATGGACAGAAATTAATCAAGGAAAGAAGCACCCTGGAATAAAGGAGAAACTTCCTAACATTGAGGACAATTAACCAGTGGAACAATTTGCCGTCAGAAGTTGTGGGTATTCATCACTGGAAGTTTTCAAGAAGAGACTGGGCAGTCACTTGTCTGAAATGGTATAGGGTCTCCCACTTGAGCAAGAGGTTGGACCAGAAGACATCCAAGCTCTTTTCCAGCTCTTTTCTGATTGATTGGCCAGATAGAAGAAAAATCCCACTTAAAGCTTTTTGTTGTGGAGGAAAGTGGGGAGGAAAGAGAATTTTTACCCCACTTTGACCTCCTGTATTAAAAAACAGATTAAAAACAGGAAGCAGTGGCCTGCATCAAGTTTTTCATGCAAGAGTTATCCATCAGATGTCTACGTCAAAAGTTATATCAACCGTGCCTGCAATTGCACACATTACCATAGGCCAAGTAGACACATGAAAAATATAGGAAAGTTGTTGTTGTTGTTGTTGTTGTTGTTGTTGTTATTTAATGGATTTATAGGCCGCCCAATCCCGGAGGACTCCGAGCGGCTTACAGAACAAAAGAAAGTAATTAGTAAAAATAAAAATAAAAAAAATTTAAAACATCACCATGCACCCAATCTGATCAGGGCTGGACCTCAGTAATGTGGTCAACAGCCCCAGGCCTGCCGGAATAGCCAGGTTTTAACGCCTTTTCGGAAGGCCATGAGAGTGGGCAAGGTCCGGATCTCTGGGGGTAGTTCGTTCCATAGGGTCGGAGCGGCCACAGAGAAGGCCTTCCTCTGGGGAGCCGCCAACCGACACTGCCTGGCTGACGGCACCCGAAGGAGGCCCACTCTGTGCGATCTCACCGGCCATTGGGAGGTATGCGGCAGTAGGCGGTCTTGCAGGAATCCTGGTCCTAAGCCATGTAGGGCTTTAAAGGTAATGACCAGCACCTTGAATTGCGATCGAAGACCAATAGGAAGCCAGTGCAGCTCGCGGAGGATAGGTGTAACGTGGGTGTATCTTGGTACACCCAATATCGCTCGGGCGGCTGCGTTCTGGACTAATTGTAGTCTCCGAACGCTTTTCAGGGGCAGCCCCATGTAGAGCGCATTACAGTAGTCTAGTCTTGAGGTGACGAGGGCGTGAGTGACCGTTTGAAGTGCCTCCCAATCCAAATAGGGCCGCAACTGATGCACCAGGCGAACCTGGGCAAAGGCCCCCCTGGTCACAGCCGATAGATGGTGTTCCAATGTTGTGGGCCCTCTCTGAGGGGTGTAAATTCTCACCCCTCAGGATTAAGGATGAACTATCTGGACTGTCCTTCGGGGGCAACATCCACAGCTACTCGGTCTTGTCAGGATTGAGTGCAAGTTTGTTCACTCCCATCCAGATCCTGATAGCTTCCAGGCATCGGCACATCACGTCCACCGCTACACTGAGCTGGCATGGGGCAGAGAGATACAATTGCATATCGTCCGCATATTGATGGTATTTAATCCCATGCTGACGAATGGTCTCACCCAGCGGCTTCATGTAGATGTTAAATAGGAGGGGGGACAGGACCGAACCCTGCGGCACACCATATTTAAGGGGCCTAGGGGTCGACCTTTGCCCCCCAACCAACACCGACTGAGACCTGTCGGAGAGGTAAGAGGAGAACCACCGTAAGACGGTGCCTCCCACTCCCACCTCTTCCAGCCATCGCAGAAGGATACCATAGTCGATGGTATCGAAGGCCGCTGAGAGGTCAAGGAGCACCAGGATAGAGGAATGTCCCCCATCCCTGGCCCGCCAGAAATCATAGGTCAGTGTGACCAAAGCGGTTTTGGTATTGTACCCAGGCCTGAAACCAGTCTGAAAGGAATCTAGGTAATAGCAATAGCAATAGCAGTAGACTTATATACCGCTTCATAGGCCTTTCAGGCCTCTCTAAGCGGTTTACAGAGAGTCAGCATATTGCCCCCAACAATCTGGGTCCTCATTTTACCCACCTCGGAAGGATGGAAGGCTGAGTCAACCCTGAGCCGGTGAGATTTGAACCGCTGACCTGCTGATCTAGCAGTAGCCTGCAGTGCTGCATTTAACCACTGCGCCACTGCATTTAACCACTGCTTCATCCAAGGTCCGTCGGAGTTGGAGGGCCACCACCTTCTCGACAACCTTCCCCAAAAAAGGAAAGTTGGAGACAGGACGGTAGTTCTTAAGAATAGATGGGTCCAGAGAAGGCTTCTTGAGGAGAGGTCTTACCACCGCTTCCTTCAAAGGTTGAGGGAAAGATCCCTCCTGTAAAGACGCGTTCAAAATCATCTGGAGCCAGCCTCGTGTTACCTCCCTGCTGGTCAAGACCAGCCAGGAGGGGCACAGGTCCAGGAAACAGGTGGAGGTACTCATCACTCCCATGGCCTTGTCCACTCCCTCGGGTGACAAGCTCGAACTCATTCCAAGAAATCTGATCAAGACTCTCCCTCGGCAGCTCCGCTGGTGCTGCCCAAGTGGAGTCCAGGTCTGCCCGAATCTGAGTGATTTTGTCCGACAGAAACTGAGCGAACTCCTCAGCCCTTCCCTGTAAGGGCTCCCTCACATCCTCACCCTTCAAGAGGGAGTGGGTTACCCTAAACAGGGCGACTGGGCGAGATTCTGCGGACGCAATAAGAGCGGGAAAATGTGCACATTTTGCCGCCCGTATCGCCACTAAATAAGTCCTAATAAAGGCTCTTAGTAGTGTTCGGTCGGTTTCAGAGTTACTAGCCCTCCAGCATCGCTCTAGGCGTCTCTTTTGGCGCTTCATCTCCCGGAGTTCCTCGGTAAACCAAGGTGCCTTCCTGGATCCACTGCCGCGGAGAGGCCGCAAAGGTGCAATCTGATCCAGCGCCTCAGTCTCCGCAACATTCCAGGCAGCGACCAAGGACTTGGTCGGATTGTGGGCAAGGGAGTCAGGTATCTCTCAAAGCTCCTTCTGAAATCCCAACGGGTCCATCAGGTGCCTGGGGCAGAATCACTTAATCGGCTCCACCTCCCTGCAATGGGGGAGTAGCTTCCCAAAGTCAAGCCTCAGCGAGGAGTGATCTGACCATAACAAGGGTGAGATCTCTATTCCCCTTAATTCAAGATCACGTCTCCACTGCCCCGAGAGAAATACGAGGTCGAGTGTGTGTCCCGCTCTATGAGTCGAACCCTGAACTACTTGGGTCAAGTCCATGGTTGTCATGGAAGCCATGAACTCCTGAGCCCTGTTAGATTGTTTGGCCAGAGATGGCAGGTTAAAGCCCCCAGTACCATTAGTCTGGGGAACTCCACCGCCAACCCGGCTACTGTCTCTAGGAGCGCAGGCAAGGCTGTTGTGACGCAGCTGGGAGGTAGGTACGTCAGAAACAAGCCCAATTGAACCCCTAGTTCCAACTTCAAGAGAAGAGACTCACACCCCACGATCTCTGGAGCAGGGATCCTGTGAGGAACTAATGACTTTCAGATAATAACTGCCACTCCCCCACCCCTTTCTCTGGTGTCGTGGTTGGTGGAGCACCTGGAACCCTTCTGGGCATATTTCTGAGAGGGAGATTCCTCCCTCGTGGTCCAGCCAGGTTTCAGTAATACATGCCAGGTCTGCCCCCTCGTCTAATATTAAGTCCCGGACGAAGGGAGCTTTATAAACCACAGACCTGGCATTTAGCAACAGCAACCTGAGGCCAGGGCCCTGATTTCCTCTGTCACCAGGTCCTTGAGTTGAACTTGAAGGGCCGGAACAAGGGATCGCTGTGATGTAGCGAGCCCTTCTTCCCCGGTAATGGCTAGTTGTTCTATAAAGTATTTTTAAAATAATTTTAAGTTTAATGGTATACCACAATATTTTTTTCTTTTGTTTTGATTCACTGGAGATTTTTATATCAGTGTACAAAATGCTTCTCAGATATTCCTCAAGGTGATTTAAGTTTGAGATCCTTTTTGTGCTAAATATTGGTGCAGAAGTTAAACATTCACCATGCACCATTTTTCCATGTTTCTAATGTCACATATGGTAGTTGTCTGATTTTGAAACCCAGAGAATTTTCATAAGCACTCCATAATGTAGCATATTGGAACCCTATTACACAATTACACTAATAGAAATAAATAGAACAAGTAGAAATAAATAGACTAAATAGAAATAGCTGTCTAATAGCCACTATTTGGCCAGTTTAGCTTTGTATTTTCATTTATGTAATAATCCGACATGTTACTTTCTTATAGGTCTGATGACTAAATTTGCTTCTTGACCAATTAATATGCATCCTGTTTTTTAATTCTTTTTCCCCCTTATCTGTAGGCATTCTCAGGCTCTTGCATATGGTATGGCGAATGTGAAATTTCTTCTGGAGACAAAAGGTATAACTGTCAATATAATGGTTCAGCAATACCACTACCAAAGGATGGGTATGATTTAGTGCAGGTAAGTCTTTGATTAATTACATTTTTATTAAAGGATTCTTAAAAATAAATCTTTTGGAAATGAGGTAAATTATTTGGTTATGTTTTCCTAAAATGTTTAATATGCGTTACAAGTAACGAGCATGCAGATAGGCTAATAATAAACCATCGTCTTGATTATTTAGATTAGTTCTCTGTGCTTGGTTTATATAGTTTCAGAATGTAGTCTTAAGAATGTATCATTCTATTATTGAGAATGTTCTCTCTAGTACAGAGTCCTTCATTCATTCAGTGACTGTTCAAAGTTACAATGATACTAAAAACTGTATTTACAAATAGTCTTCAAATTATAGCTGTTATCTCATGTGTGACACATTTTACAACTGCATCGCTTAGCAGCAGCAATCCCAGCAATCCTAGTTGCTCTCACAACTTGAGGACTACCCATCGGCACATCTGGAATTTAAGATTATAATATGAATGCTCAGTCAAGTGGCTTAGTTATGAAGTGCAAATTTATCTGAAGACAAATGAGTGACGTTCCTTCTCATCATCCACCTAAGCCTACCAAGTGATTTGATCACTTTTCAGGTTTATCACATAGCTATTTCTACTACTTTGCCTGACAATATATCACTTTCCTCCTTAAAATTAAAAGTTGGTTAAAAATTAACAAACACTTTCCACCCCCAATATGTGAGATAGAAACGGCATATTTCCGCAAATGCCATGGGACATATGCAGGCATATTTGTGTCAAACAGCACAAGATGTTCTGAGTTATCTACTTAGGTAGAACATCTTCTGCCTTAATAGTTGTAGTTATAAAATAATGGTGACTGTTGCCATACTGTAAGCTGGAATACAGTGGATATCAAAAGTCTACACAATCTGGTTAAAATGCCAAGTTTTTGAGATGTAAAACAATCAGACCAAGATAAATCTGAGCTTTATATTGGCTTGATCAGAGTCAGTTTATTTATTGCCAGTTATGTATTGACTAATATTTAACATCAGTTTAAATGTGATTAGTTAGTACTGAACACAGCCACATCATATTTATGCAACCAGGCTTTTTAAAGTTTTTTATTGTTATTTTTCCTCTAAAAGATTTCAGTTAGTTTTTCAATTGAGTTATGCAGTTTATGTGTTATATTAGAGATGGAAAAAATTCTGAAGTTATTAATCTTGGTCTGATTTTTCTTGGTCTGATACTGAAGCCAGCAGTAGAAGAATCAGGTTGTTTTGTCATTTTAGAAATATGTCTTTAAATATTCATTTTTTTATTAAGGAACTCTGTCCAGGTTTTTTCTTTGAGAATGTTAGCCTTTGCTGTGACGTACAGCAACTTCAGACTTTGAAAAGTAATCTGGAGCTACCTTTACAGTTTCTTTCCAGGTATGTGGAGATATGGGGAGGTTGAATAGATTGTTTTAAATAAACTGTGTGGGATTAATTACCGTATTTTTCAGAGTATAAGATGCACTGGAATATAAGACGCACCAAGATTTTGAAGAGGCAAATTTAAAAAAAACGTTTTTGCACTCTGCAGACCTCCCCAAACGGCCATTTTTTGTGAAAACGTGCCTGTTTTTTTTTAGAGGGCATGCATAGCCTTTAGGAGGCTTATAGAGTGCTCCTGGGGGAGAGGAAATTGAGCAAAAAACCAGCTTGTTTTTCATTCATTTCTGTCCTCCCCAGCCCCCAGGAACACACTATAAGCCTCCTAAAAGCTCTGCACAGCCATTTTGGTGAAGGGGGCGAGCTAGCAGTTGAGTTCCCTAGACTTATAGTTCTGGGGGACTTCAACTTGCCTTCGCTCGGTGAACACTCTGATGGAGCGCAGGAGTTCATGGCTTCCATGACAGCCATGGGCTTGACTCAAGTAATCCAAGGCCCAACTCACTCAGCGGGTCACACGCTCGACCTCGTATTCCTCTCGGAGCAGTGGAGTTACGATCTTGGTCTGAGGGGTAATGAGATCATACCCCTGTCGTGGTCAGACCACTACCTACTGCGGCTAGACTTCCGGAGGCCAAATCCCCACCGTAGGGAGGAGGGACCGACCAGCTGGTTCCGCCCCAATCGACTGATGGATCCTGTTAGGTTCCAGACGGAGCTTGGGGTTATTCCTGATACCCTCGCCCACAGTTCGGCGGAGACCCTCGTCGCTGCCTGGCACTCAGCAGCTTCGGAGTCTCTAGACCGGATTGCGCCGCTACGGCCCCTCCGGGTCAGCGGCCCCCGGAGGCCTCCTTGGTTCACTGAGGAGCTCCGGGAGGTAAAGCGCCGGAGGAGACGCCTAGAGCACTCGTGGAGGTCCGATAGGTCCGAGTCGAAGCGGGCACTTTTAACAGCATGCACCAAGGAGTATATTCGGACTTTAAGAACAGCAAAAAGAACATATATTGCCTCCTTGGTAGCGTCCGCCGAGTCCCGCCCAGCCGCCCTGTTTAGGATAACCCGCTCCCTCCTAAATAGGAGGGAGACGGGGGACTCCCTACAGGGTAAGGCTGAGGAGTATGTCCAGTTCTTGGCGGACAAAGTTGCTCGGTTTCGAGCGGACCTGGACTCCACCCCAGTAGATCCAGCCGAGACACAAGGAGAAGACTTGGCAAACCATCTCTGGGTTGAGTTTCAGGAAGTTGCCTCTGGGGATGTGGACAAGGCTATGCGAGCTGTGAGTGCCTCCACCTGCATACTGGACCCGTGTCCCTCCTGGCTGGTTGCCAACAGCAGTGAGGTGACACGAGGCTGGATCCAGGCGGTTGTTACCGCCTCTCTTCGGGAGGGGTACTTCCCCACCGCGCTTAAGACAGCGGTGGTAAGACCCCTCCTGAAGAAACCGTCCTTGGATCCAGCTGTTCTTAATAACTATCGTCCAGTCTCCAACCTCCCCTTTGTAGGGAAGGTTGTTGAGAAGGTGGTGGCTCTCCAGCTTCAGCGTACCTTGGAGGAAGCTAACTATCTTGACCCCTTCCAGTCTGGCTTCAGACCCGGTTACAGCACAGAAACCGCTTTGGTCGCATTGACCGATGATCTCTGGAGAGCTAGGGATAGAGGCCATGCTTCCATCCTAGTTCTCCTGGACCTCTCAGCGGCTTTCGATACCATCGACCATGGTATCCTTCTGCGACGACTGCGGGAGATAGGGGTGGGCGGCACTGTTTTGCAGTGGTTCTCCTCCTATCTCTCGGACAGGTCGCAGTCGGTGTTGGTGGGGGGGCAGAGATCGTCCCTGAGGCCCCTAACTTATGGGGTGCCGCAGGGGTCGGTCCTATCCCCCCTACTATTTAACATTTACATGAAACCGCTGGGTGAGATCATCCGAAGGCACGGGATAAAATATCACCAATATGCGGACGATACACAGTTGTATCTGTCCGCCCCGTGCCAACTCAATGAAGCGGTGGACGTGATGAACCGGGGTCTCGAAGCCGTTAAAGACTGGATGAGAGCAAACAAGCTGATACTCAACCCAGACAAGACCGAGTGGCTGTTGTGTTTTCCTCCCAAAAATTTGACCAACATACCATCACTCAGGCTGGGGGGACAAAACTTACACCCCTCAGAAAGGGCCCGCAACTTGGGAGTCCTTCTGGACCCACAGCTGACTTTTGACCATCACTTGTCAGCTGTGACCAGGGGGGCATTTGCCCAGGTTCGCCTGGTGCGCCAGTTGCGGCCCTACCTGAATCGGGAGGCCCTCACAACAGTCACTCGAGCCCTTGTGATCTCCAGGCTGGAATACTGTAATGTGCTCTACATGGGGCTGCCCTTGAAGAGCATCCGGAGACTTCAGCTAGTCCAGAATGCGGCCGCGCGAGTGATCGTGGGCGCACCACGGTTCGCCCACATAACAGCAATCCTCCGCGAGCTGCACTGGCTACCTGTCGATCTCCGGGTGCACTTCAAGGTCCTACTCACCACCTATAAAGCGCTCCATGGTAGTGGATCTGGCTATTTGAGAGACCGCCTTCTGCCAATTATCTCCCTGCGTCCCATCAGATCGCATAGAGTTGGCCTCCTCCGTATTCCATCCGCCAGTCAGTGCCGACTGGCGACTACTCGGAGGAGAGCCTTCTCTGTTGCGGCTCCGACACTATGGAACAATCTCCCCGTGGAGATTCGTACCCTCACCACCGTCCAGGCCTTCCGCACAGCCCTCAAGAACTGGCTAGCCCGTCAGGCCTGGGGATAAGTCTCTTTTCGCCCCTCCCGAATGTTGAGTGAATGTTGAGTTTTATTGTTTAATTTACTTTTGTTCACATTTCTTTTTGTACTGTCCTACACTCCCTTTCCTTTGTGATTGTAAGCCGCCCTGAGTCCCCTCGGGGAAAAGGGCGGCCTATAAATGTCCAATAAATACAAATACAAATTTCAGGAGGCAAAAAATGCTGTATTCAGTGTATAAGATGCACCCAGATTTTCAGCCTCTTTTTTGAGGAAAAAAGGTGCGTCTTATACTTCAAAAAACACGGTAGGTATTCTGTTCATAAGGAAACATAAAGGAATGCCTGTTAAAAACTCAATATTATTTTGGTCTTAACTGTTTTAGAAAGTGTTCATGATATCAGACTTCTTACTCTTAATACTAAATCACTTCCAGTAAGCTGAATTATATGGAATGCTTATGTAATAGATGTGTTCTTTATTACTTTCTCATTTTGGATTACATTGCAGGAGTATTTATTTTGGTTTTACTATGCATAGAAATACCATAAAATAGCCTCTGAGACTATAGGCTGTATACATCTGCACTGTTATGTGAGATTAATCAGCATGAATAAACAGTGTTTAATACGTATGAACAAATATACTTGTCTAATATTTTGTTGTGTTACCATGATGAACTCTGTGTATTTTTCACATATGATATGTGTATTCTTTAGGTAATTTATAGCTATAAGATTTATTGGTAATTTTTGAAATTACACATTCCAGAAGTTTATTATTAATTTAAATTTAAACATTTGTGCAATATTACTTTCCTCTCAAGAGAAAGAATATTTGTGAGCTTTATTTTATAAACATATACTACAACATCAGTATTACCTCTCCTCAGGTGTCCATCATGCTTTCATAATTTAATGAATCTGTTTTGTGAGCTAACCTGTGGCCCTCACCAGTCTGAATTTTTGAATATTACTCAAACAAAGCCATATCAAGATCCAGTTACAAAAGAGAACAAAACCAACATCATAGAGCTGCAATATTATATTGGAAAAAAATTTGCTAATGGTAAGAAAATATAAATAATATAGTACAGTTAAATTATTTCATTGTCTAGATTTATAAAGAATTCTATAATTCTATAAATCTATGTGTGCATTTATGTATAAGCACATTTATAATTCAGGTAAAGAAAAATGCACCCTTACTCTTCTTGCCTATTGAACTAATTATTTTGTTCTTTGCATCAGCCCCAATGCAATTAAACTAATTTTTAATTTAAATTGGGAAATTGCTAGTTTTAAGTCAAGTTATTTAAGTCAAGCTTCCCACTAATATTTCCTAACACTGGTGGAAATGTGACTGTTGAAACATTTTTATCTTGGTCTGGTAAATCAAATTAGCAAAGAAATATACATGTCCATATGTACATAACACACACAGATACACACACACATGTGTCCTCAAGTTACGTGGCAATTGAGACTTGAATTTTCATTGATATATGACATCATAAAGTGTGACGTTCCTGTGAACAGATTGCTCAGCACTGGCAATCCCTGCAGTCCTTGTTTCCTCCGGTGAGCAGATTGCTTAACGCTAGCAATCCCTGCAGTCTTTGTTTCCATGGTTAAGCGAGGATCATGAGTTGTTAAGTGGCCACCTGCTTGTAGCTTACTGCAAGCTTCCAGTAGCCAAAGACAGTGGACAGAAGCTAGAAGGAAGCTGTGAGTTCCAAAAGGCACGTAAATACATTGGCAGGGAGATGAGTGTCTGCTGCCAGGTTGGAGAGCGAGTTCAGGAGCATGCTAGTAGCCAGGGAGGCATGGTGCAACTGCAGCAGGGCTTGGGGTTGTTGCTGCTGATGGGAGAGGATGCACAAGGGTGTGTCAGTAAGGGAGGTACAGTGTGAACCTGGTGGGACTTGGGATTGCTGCTGATGGGTGGGGAAATATGCACGAGTGGCTGGAGAAAGAGATGTTGAGCAGGTGGGGAAAACTTATCTGAACAACTTACTACCTTCCTTGCTGGCTTCCTGTTGACTTTGTTATAGGAAACTGCAACTATGTGGCTACAGAATGCTGCACTTGTGGTAAATGTGAGCTGTTTGTTGAGTGCTCTGATCGCAATCATGATATTGTGGGAGTAGTAGAATGGCCAAAATTTTGAGGACCAGTCATAACCACCCCTCATTCAATACTGTCATAATTCCCAACAAACACTGAACTAGTGGTTAACTAGCTGTAAACAGGTAGTCTTAGGTTTACAATTGTTTGTTTAGTGACCATTTGAAGTTACAACGGCATTGAAAAAAGTGACAGGACCGTTTTTCACACTTAACAACCATTGTAGCATCCCCTTGAACACATTATCAAAATTCACATGCTTGGTAACTGACTCATATTTATGACAGTTGTCATGTCCTGGGGTCATGTGATCCACTTTTTGCAATCTTCTGACAAGCAAAGTCAGAGGGAAGCCAGGTTCATTTCGCAGTTGTGTTATTAATTTAATAACTGCAGGGATTCATAAAACAACTGTGCCAACAAAGTTGTAAAATGAGGCCAAATTCACTTAACTCTCACTTAGCAACATAAATTTTAGGCTCCATTATGGTCACAAATCGCATATAGTATCTCTGCACAGTTCTGTTTTACAGCATTCAGTATTGTGAAAAAGCCATTGAAACTATTGAACTACAATTATTTGTAGTTCATCAAAATGTGTAGAGAGACGTGGTGTGGGAGGTGAAGAACAGAGTAAGAGGATTTGTCAAACTGGTTAAACTTGAAATGTCAAAAATCTCTTAGCTATCTTAATGCAATCTTGGAGTTGCTTTATTGCTATTTTTTATATTATTTATTATTTTATCATAAAAATACAAAACAATAAAACAAAATGAAACAATAAAAGCATACATTCAACCCTCACAACAACAACAAAAGAAAAAAAATAGTGTGCAAAAAAGAGGAAAAAGTGATTAATTAAATTTAACATTTAACATGTAGGATTCACCCTTGGCTGGGTGCTGAAAGAAAATAAACTAAATTCTCCTCCCCTTGTACATACATACATACATGCACATATCAAAGAAAAAAAGCAGTCAATAGGTTGAGCTAAACATTACACTAATCTTTAAATCCCTCTTTTAACCATCTGTTATTATACTTAGCACATAGAAAATCCACAAACTGTTTTCAACCTCTTATAAAGCTATTTAGTCCCTTATCTGTAATCAAAGCAGTTAATTCTGCCATCTCTGCTATTGCAGTCAATTTCAAAATCCATTCTTCAACAATCAGCATCTCCCTCCCCCCAGTGTTTGGCAAATACAATCCTCGCAGTGGTAACCATGTGAAGGACTAGCTTATCAGTATGTTTTCACATATTTGCAACCACAAACACCTCCCCCCCCAACCATAAGCTTAAAAAGTAAACCTGGATTTTGACTACATTCCAGCACTTATTTGAATTTCCTTTATACATTTTCTGGAGTACAATGGTACATCATTTTATAAAAGTTTTCTTTCAAACTGTAATTTAATGTACATTTTAGTCCATTGGTCCATACACTTCCCATTTATCTAGCATTATATTATACCCCAAAATTTTGCCCATTTTACCGTGCACTCTAATGTATTCATCTTCTAGGTTCATCTTGAGGAATATTTTATATATTTTAGAAATCAAGTGGTCAAGTGGAGATAACCACTCTATTGCTGTTGCTGATTCAATATAATAAATCCTCTTTCTATAATTTAGTATATCAACTTGTAATTTTTGTGTTAAAATTGTACTTCCAGATATGTATAATGCCTGCAAAGATGTGGAGGCTCCATCAAGCAATATTAAGGCATTAGGTCTGTTGTGTGGGAAAGATGTTAAAGACTGTAATGCAACCAATTGGATTCAGTATATGTTTAGCAAAGATAATGGCCAGGCTCCCTTCAACATGATTCCAATATTTTCAGGTAGGAAATATGGACATTTTAATATTCTTTTAGTTTTTGTGCAATCTAGTAGATGCTGAAGTTTTATCATGCTATAAATAGTTGGATGATGTCACTTGGAACATTTTAATATAGGTGCAATTATATTCCACTTAAAGTTGAACATTTATCTTTATCCTTTAATTAAACAGAAATAAACAGAAAAGAGGGAGAAAGGGCAAAAATACATTGTGACATTGATTGGTTGATTGAGTTGAATTGATTATATGTAATTATATTGAACAAAAGTGTTAATGTTTTCAATTTTTTCTAATTGCAATGAATTGTGTTCAGCATTGAGTTCTGTTGATAATATATGTACATAATATATTTTATAGATTTTCCTCTTAAAAGCACACTGATTTTTCCAAAACAACTTGTTTGATAGATTCAGTCTTACAAAGTTAGAGATGTTTTTTGCATCATTGCATATGCTGTATGATATGTAATATAGTAATACAGTGTTATTTGTTTTGTGTTCCTCACTGTCTATGTAATGTATTTCTCCATTTGGAACTTGGCCTTACCTTGAATGAGAATTCACTATTAAAAGTGTTAGATAAAATTGGAGGTTCTTTTACAATGGAGTCCTTTGTTTCATTGATAGATAATACTATTGATAGATTTATCTCACTTGGAAAAGTGTATCCTCAAGGATTTAGTTTGCCTTTCAACTGAATCTCACATCCTATGTGGCCCTGAAAAAACATTTATAGATGCCAAATATATAATCCTTGATTTGGATTTTGAGTCAGGTTTAAAGTCTTGAGCCAATGCAGTGATCTCATTTACATATATTTTTTAATATTTTGTCTGTTTTCCTTTAAGCGAGGTTTGATGTCTTATCCTCTAGATTAGGGGTCTCCAACTTTGGCAACTTTAAGACTTGTGGACTTCAACTTCCAGAGTTCCTCAGCCAGCTTCTAGAGACCCCTGCTCTAGATCTGAGATGGAGAAAGATGGCCCCTTTATGACTTGTGGACTTCATGCTGGCTCAGGAATTCTGGGAGTTGAAGTCTACAAGTCATTGTTCCCCACCCCTGCTGTAGATGCTGGAGGGAAGGTGTAATAGTGCCTCCCACATATTTCCCTGCAGGGATGAAGCTATTGCAAAACATTGCTCATGTATTGCTGTACTGTCCTTTATATAATAGTGCTCCAAGCTTATTGGTCCATTCCCCTTTACTGACTGTTTAGATTTAGGAGCAAGTATACACTTTCTTTTGGAAGACTAGCCTGCTAATATCTTCATAAAAAAGCTAAATTCTTGGGACTTGTTTATTGTCTTTTATATTGCTTTATTTCATTTTTTAAATATGTGAATCTTGTGGCTTATGCATGGTGTATATTGAAGTATTAATTTTTAATGGCACAAAACTGAATTTGACAAACTATACAAATATTCTTATGAGTTAATTTAAAGAGCAATAGATTATATCTACACAGCTAATGCTATATTCTTGTTTCATAAATGTTATCTTCTCCCTTGTTAGATGTACCTATCCATGGGAAGATTCCTATGAACAATGCTACCAAAGGCTGCAATGAGTCTATGGATGATATCACAGGACCTTGTAGTTGTCAAGATTGTTCCATTGTCTGTGGCCCAAAACCAGAACCACCACCACCTCCTGCCCCATGGCTTTTGCTTGGTTTAGATGCCATGTGTGTTATTATGTGGATCTCCTACACAGCATTTCTTCTTATTTTCTTTGCAGTGGTTTGTGGCATCTGGTGTTACAGGTAGTCATTAAAAGCACTTTACATTAAAAATATTCCAACACTGTTCATATACTGTTAAATCAATTATACTTACTCACTGTTTAGCATCACTTTTAGAAACATTTATGTTCCTTACAAATGGTTTCTCAGTTAAATAGTCATTAATGTTTTCTATTCTCTAATATGATATACAATGTAAAATATGGAAATGGGCATCCTGTAGATCTGAAAACTAAATAAAATAAAACTAAAATGTTACATACTTGACCATTTCATCTATTAACATAATCAGATTTGGCAAAATCATACAGGATGAGGGAAAGAATTCTTATACCGTAAGCAGTTGTGTTACATTGAGATCTCTTTTTCGTTAGTGTTGATTTACACAATGTTGGCCTTGATCAGTGGGGGATAAATGAATGGTATGCTTCCAGCTGTATTACTAGTGATTCTAAACCACAGAGCCATTAGAAAATGGGCTGAGTAAACATAATTTAGAATCATTGTTAATAACCATGGGATTTTTCACCTTTCTAATTGCTTGCTGAAAAAGGAGGATGGTTGGATTGAATGGTCTTGTAAAATACAGCATGTAACATTCTCTCAGTTTAGTTGCAAACTGATGTTTTGTAAAGCTGTGTATGTTAGACAGTTTCTCATCATGATAGATCTTAGTTTTTAATACCAATTGGATATTTTCAGTGTCTTGCTAAAATATACAATTACTTTTCAGGTACACATTGTAATTTAAGTTTGATAAGAGATGCCTGTACTTTTTTATATACCGTATTTTTCGGACTATAAGACGCACCTTTTCCTCCCCAAAAAGAGGATGAAAATCTGGGAGCATCTTATATACTGAATACAGCATTTTTGGCCTACCGAACCCCCGCCCCCTTTGCAAAAATAGACATGCAGAGGGATTGGGAGGCTTGCAAAGTGCTCCTAGGGGCTGGAGAGGGCAAAAACGAGCAAAAACCGGACCGTTTTTACTCGTTTTTGCTCCCCAGCTCCCAGGAGAACTCTACAAACCTCCCAAAGCTCTGCATTCCCCCCCCCCCTTTTTTTTTTTTTGCAAAAAACGAGGTATGCAGAGGGTTTGGGTGGCCTGCAGAGTGCAAAAACATTTTTTTAAAATTTACCTCTTCAAAATCATGGTGCATCTTATACACTGGTACGTCCTATAGTCAAAAAATACGGTAATTATACTTAGTCAAGTAGCCAATAGTTTATCTATAGTATGACATAAATTAATGTAAAATGCTTACTTGTGCTACATTGTCTGTGTTTATATAATTTACAGGAAGAGATATTTTGTTTCTGAATATACACCCATTGATGGCAATATTGCATATTCTGTTAACTCACATCAAAATACTGGTAAGTTCTAGAATATAAAGGAACCAATATTTGTGCTTTCTTCTAGAAATAACAGCCACAAATGTTAATTTGTTAATATTGCATGCTTTATTATGGGACATAATGGTCTGAAGTGTTTTGTATTTCATTATAATTTATTTGCTGTCAGTGACAAATAATTATAGAGCAAAATTGGTTCCTTCTTTCAACTCACCAATGTAAAAGCCTATACTCCCTAATTATTTCTGTTGTCTCCAGTCTCACAGCATTAACTCTGTTATCACATGGCAGCCCTATCACATCCTTTTTCACATGAAAACTTTTTAACATACCTTATTTTTATAGTATAAGACACACCTTTTTCCCTCAGAAAAGAGGCTGAAAATCTGGGTGGGCCTTATACACTGAATACAGCATTGTTTGCCTCCTGAAACCCCACCCCTTCACCAAAATGGCCATGCATAGCTTTTAGAAGGCTTTCAGAGAGCTCCTGGGAGCTGAGGAGGGCAGAAATGTGCAAAAAATGGGCCCCAGGAGCATTCTATAAGCTTCCTAAAGGCTATCTATGCCCCTTTTTTGGCAAAAAAGGGCCAGTTTTCACAAAAAAACAGCCATTTTTTGTTTGCCCCCCCCCCCCAGAGCACTCTACAAGCCTCCAAGAGCTATTCATGCCCTTTTAAAAAAAACGTGCCCGTTTTCATGAAAAAATGGGCTGTTTGGGGAAGGTTTGCAGAGTGCAAAATTTTTTAAAAAAAATTTGCCTCTTCAAAACCTTGGTGCGTCTTATACTCTGAAAAATATGGTAATTCTTTTTTTCCCCACGCAAAATTTGAAAACATTCAGATTTTCATAAAACTATGTTGGACACAGAAATCTGAATTCTGACAGTGCCGAATCAAATACTTCTATTGTGATTTTCTTTACAGTAAAAAAAGAAAAACAATTTCATATCAACAATTCATAGTTTCAAAAATAACAGGACAATAAAAACATGTTTGATTAAAAATTTTGTGCTGTTGTATGTTATTTGATATTTGTGACTCTCTCATTGCAGGAGAAGTTACTTGGTGTGAAAGATTTGGTGAGAAATTTGAGAATATTTTAAGAGTTACATTTACGTCATGGGGAGCTTTTTGTGTTCGGAATCCACGACCTGTTATTCTGTTCTCCTTGATTATCATTGCCATGTGTTCCTCAGGCTTGGCATTTCTCAAAATAACTACAAATCCTGTAGATCTGTGGTCAGCCCCAAATAGCCAAGCCCGGAGAGAGAAGGAATACTTTGATAATAATTTTGGACCTTTCTTCCGTACTGAACAAATCATTATTCAGGCAGTAAATACCACTCCAGAGATGTATAAGCCATATCTTCCAGGACCAGATGTTCCTTTTGGACCTCCACTTACAAAACATATCTTGCATCAGGTAATATAGGAACTAATATATTGATATTCAATTAGTGTATGTACAAGTTAAATTCATATTCTTCTGTTTGATCAACAGAATTTCTAGTGAACATTTAGTTTGGATCCGATGGAATGAGTTATGCAAAAGCTGATTATTATTTTTTTGATTGTACTATGATAGAATAAGAGTTGATAGGATTTGGGGTGAGATTGCTTGTGGAAAATAAAAGGCATAAAAACTAAAATGGGTCATAATTAGCTTTCAAATCAAGGAACAGAATCAGTGATGGGGGAATTATAAGATTGCAAGAAAAATGCTTTTAATTAAAGCATACTCTTTTGTAGAAAGCTCAATAAATTGCATATTCACTTAAAGTGTGTGTTTGTGGGTGTATTTGTGTGTGTAAGCAACTTTTTTGCTATAAACTCACTAAATTTTATGTTTAACTTAACATATTATGTTAAACTTAATAAAGAAAACACATAGAAATACACACATACTCACACTTTCTTTTTCAATCGTATGATACTGTATTTAATATTGTATTTTTGTCATTTGAATTGATTCTGTTTTTTTAAGTACTTTTTTCAAAATTTGTTAAAAAGTTACTTTGGCTCATTGTGCTTGATATCTTGCTTTTAATTAAAATGTTGATTACAATTAACTTCATCTATCATATCTTAAAGATACAGAGAGAGACTATTCTGTCTCATTGGTAAACTAAGTAATATTTTTTTTATTCTCTCATATTTGTAGATACTAGATTTGCAAAATGGTGTTGAAAACTTAACTGCATCTTATCAAAATGAAACTGTAATGTTGAAAGACATTTGCCTGGCACCTCTTGCTCCCTACAATAACAACTGTACTATTCTGAGTGTTCTCAACTACTTCCAGAACAGTCATTCTAGGCTAGATGCTAACATTTCTGATGAATTCTATACCTATGCTGACTTCCACTCTCACTTCTTATACTGTGTCAGGTAGGCCCAGTCAAAAATACCACCCCTGTCTCTTGATTACATACTTTTGTAACTTTAAAATTCTGTTAGGCTGATTTTCTTTTATATATAATTAATAGATAGATAGATAGATAGATAGATAGATAGATAGATAGATAGATAGATAGATAGATAGATAGATAGATAGATAGATATGGTTAACTGCCTTGAAGGCTCATCAGTGGTATAGTATTCAAACCAGTAATACTTTTGCTTGTTTGATAAATAATTAAAATATCCACCCAAAGCTAAACAAATAAGTTAGCACAATTAATGAATTCAATCTTGAAATATAATTAGTAAGGATGCATTTGCCCAAGAGTTAAGACTTTCTTTAAGATTAACCATAATTCCATTTCTTGGGACTTTGCTTAATATTACTTAAACCAGATCAGAATGTGTTTTGTTGAAACATATGTACTAACTAAGCCAGAATACCTCTAAATGTATTATTTAGCTCTCGGGTAATACAAATTATCTAAATATGAATTCATAAAGTGAACTACTGTGCCCTAAAATTTTCCAAATTAAGGCATATTTTGAAAGTTTATACTTGAAAAAATATTGTTCAATAATTTGTAAATTAAAACCTTAATAAATGACATTTTTTTTGTTCACCATATATTTACTTCTAAAATCTGTGTACGCTAAAGGTCTTCTGAAAAGCCAGATCTTTATGAGTCATTGCAATTTACTTGTTTGATAAATAATTAAAAATCCACCCAAAGCTAAACAAGTAAGTTAGCACAATTAATGAATTTAATCTTGAAATATAATTAGTAAGGATGCATTTGTCATAAGAAATACCAGCTTACAAGTTCTGATCACATTGTGTCCAAATTTGATAGGGCTCCAGCATCTCTGAATGACACAGGTCTCCTTCATGAACCTTGCTTGGGGACATTTGGTGGTCCTGTCTTCCCATGGCTGGTGATGGGAGGATATGATAGTAAGTGTGATGTACCTCTTCGTTTTATTGCTGAAATAAGCAGGTCTGTAAATCCACTTTCTTTTTAGACAGTCCAAATTATACCGTCTTATATTGTAGATATGTAAATTGCTGCTGATATTTATTTGCTAGCATGTTATGTTATAATGTGTGGGACATTATAACTAACAAATTACTGTTTCTAGACTAGAGAAATAAAAATGCTGGCAGGAATTCAGGCAGATGCAAAATGCTATTTTGCTCTTATTTTTACAAGTAAGGTAGCATCATTTTAAACAAGTATGTGTGTAGCAGTGAGGAGCTTGATAACTGTGAACTGGTACCTTTATTTTGTATTTTATGTGTGTATGTGTGTGTGTTTGAAATAGTTTTTCATCTACTTTAATCCTTTATTAAATATTTAGATGAAAATTATAATAATGCCACAGCACTTGTGATCACATTTCCTGTCATAAATTACCAGAATGGCACAGAAAAGATGATGAAAGTTTTGGCTTGGGAAAAGGAGTAAGTTTTTTTCTAATGTTTTCTAAATTTGAATTTGAATTTTATTAATATTTATAGGCCGCCCTTTTCCCTGAGGGGACTCAGGGCGGCTTACAAAGTATAGGGGGGGGGGGGACACAAAAACGATGAACATAAACATTACATGAGTATAAAATAGTAAAAATCTTATTTTAAAAATAAGATATAAAATTTATCTTATATAATCTTTATAAACTTTTCAAATTGAAGTTCAGTAAATTATTCCTGCTTAGTAATTTTATAACTACGAAGTACTTTATTACTACTAATAATAAAGGTACGCTTTACAGTGTTTTAAGTGCTCCAAAACAAAAGGAGCAACTTCATGTTTTTATAACATGAATATTTATTTATCTGAATATTTATTCATTTAAAAAGTTATATTAATAGCTTTTTCAGTTCTTTCAGCATAGGAATTATATTATACAAACCTTGTTTTATACTTACAACCAACAGATTTTACTTTTAAAATCTTAATTGGGTAGATCAAGGATAGTTTTAATTTGAACTATCTGAAAAAAAACATGTTATGTTTAAGCATAAGAAATGTAGGAACTTACACCAAAATTAATATATATTGGCAATGCAGGGTGCAATTTAACAATAAAATATTGAAATAATTTGTGCACATATTGCTCAAAGATTTGTGTTTAATAGAGTTTGGCTAGTTTAGCTTTCTTAAAAATTATTGACATTCTTATCTGTTTTTCAGGTTTATCAATTTTGTGAAAAACTATAACAACCCAAATTTAAGAATTTCCTACTCTGCTGAACGTAGTATTGAAGATGAAATAAATCGAGAAAGCAACAGTGATGTTCATACTATTGTAATTAGCTATGCAGTCATGTTTGTGTACATTTCCATAGCTCTTGGGCATATTAAGAGTGTTGCTAGAGTCTTGGTATGCATCTTTTTAACTATTGAATTTAAATATAGAATTCAATGTCTTGCAAGTTTAGTTAAAATTGAGCACCTTAATATTTATTTTTATTTTATTTTGAACAGTTACCTCTTTAACAGCTATCCACCTTACAGTAGTAAGGTGGATGGGTAACATCCAGGTGAAACTCGAAAAATTAGAACATCGTGCAAAAGTTCATTTATTTCAGTAATGCAACTTAAAAGGTGAAACTAATATATGAGATACTCATTACCGTGACCCGTCAAAACCGCGGTCCACTAAAGCGCGCCCGATCAAAGCGCGTACGTGACGTCATCAGCAGCGCGACAAATAAAATTTAAATTAAATTAAAATTAAAATAAAATTAAAGCAAGCCGATTCACATAAAGGTAAGGGTTAGGGTTAGGTTAAGGGTTAGGGTTAGGGTTAGGGTTACGTTAAGCTTTTGCAGCAATTACTGCCTCAATGTGGCGTGGCATGGAAGCTATCAGCCTGTGGCAATGCTGTACCAGGATGCTTCAATAGCGGCCTTCAGCTCTTCTGCATCCTTCGGTCTCATGTCTCTCATCTTTCTCTTGGCAATGCCCCATAGATTCTTTATGGGGTTCAGGTCAGGCGAGTTTGCTGGCCAATCAAGCATAGTAATCCCACGGTCACTGAGCCAGGTTTTGGTGCTTTTGGCAGTGTGGGCAGGTGCCAAATCCTGCTGGAAAATGAAGTCAGCATCCCCATAAAGCTCGTCTGCGGAAGAAAGCATGAAGTGCTCCAAAATCTCCTGGTAGACGGCTGCGTTGACCCTGGACTTAATGAAGCACAGTGGACCAACACCAGCAGATGACATGACTCCCCAAATCAGTACAGTCTGTGGAAACTTCACACTGGACTTCAAGCATCTTGCAGTGTGTGCCTTTCCATTCTTCCTCCAAACTCTGGGTCCTTGGTTTCCAAATGAGATGCAAAAGTTGCTCTCATCAGAAAAGAGGACTTTGGACCACTGAGCAACAGACCAGATTTATTTTTCTTTAGCCCAGATGCTTCTGACGTTGTTTGTTGTACAGGAGCAGCTTGACAAGAGGAATATGACATTTGAAGCCCATGTCCAGGATCTGTCTGTCTGTGGTGGCTCTTGATGCACTGACTCCAGCCTCAGTCCACTCCTTGTGAAAGTCCCCAACACTTTTGAATGGCCTTTTCCTGACAATCCTCTCCAGGCTGTGGTCATCCCTGCTGCTTGTGCACCTTTTTCTTCCACGCTTTCCCCTTCCACATAACTTTCTATTAATGTGCTTTGATACAGCACTTTGGGAACATCCAACTTCTTTTGCAATTAACTTTTGAGGCTTTCCCTCCTTATGGAGGGTGTCATTGATGGTTTTCTGCACAACTGTGAGGTCAGCAGTCTTTCCCATGATTGTGATTCCTACTGAACCAGACTGAGAGACCATTAAAGGCTCAGGAACCCTTTGCAGATGTTATAGCTTAATTAGCTGATTAGAGTGGGACACTTTGAGCCTAGAATATTGCACCGTTTCACAATATTCTAATTTTCTGAGATTGTGGATTTGGGGTTCTCATGAGTTGTAAGCCATAATTATCACAATTATGACAAATCACGGCTTGAACTATCTTGCTTTGCATGTAATGAGTCTATCTCATATATTAGTTTCACCTTTTAAGTTGCATTACTGAAATAAACGAACTTTTGCACGATATTCTAATTTTTTGAGTTTCACCTGTACAGTATCAAGAAAGTGTATACCCATATGTGCTGTAAATTATCCCTACAGTCTTCTGGAAATTAGCAAATTTATTTATCATTTTGTTTAGCAGTTTTTCTCTTAAAATTTATATATACATGGAGAGCTCCCTAATTGCTTTATACAATACAGTATATGTTGTCTAATAGTGCTGAAGATAACATGTTTCAGAACAATAATTTTCCTAAATAAGTAAAAGAGATTTGAATATATATTACATATTATCTGGATTAGAAATTGATGTGCCTGATGTTGCCTGTTCACTTTATATTTCTTAGAATGAAATATACATGCTTTTTTGGGGCACAAGTAATAAAGTGCAGCTGGTTTGACAAACTATTAAATTGTAATTATGTTGTAAAAACAGAATTTTAAAAAGGCTCTCATTGTATGTTGTCTTTATTTACTAGGTGGATTCAAAGATCTCATTGGGTATTGCAGGCATCCTGATAGTGCTAAGTTCAGTTGCATGTTCTTTGGGTATCTTCAGCTATTGTGGAGTCCCTCTCACACTAATTGTTATTGAAGTCATTCCCTTTTTGGTGTTGGCTGTTGGAGTGGACAACATTTTCATTATTGTTCAGACATTTCAGGTATTTTTATTAATATAACATATACAGTAAGATGATATTTGCATATGCACCATTTTGTTGGAATAAATTAGTGGTGTTTTTGCCTATGATTCTTTCTCTGGCTCGGATAAGAAATATAAGCCAAAATGATAATCAGTCTAGCTCACCCTGTTAGTAATAGCTCTCACAAGGTTTGGATGGAAACTTTTTACAACTTATCTAGAAATACTGAAAACTGAACTTTGGCCCTTTTTTGACCTGCTGATGGCCAAGGTGCCTATGAAGGTTCCATTGTAATTAATATAGTTTGGCTTTTTGCGATAATGTGTTGATAATACACTAACTTTTTAAATAGTATTTGGGTGGCATTGAATATCTGTTTCTGGGCAGCAAGGAGAATACTATGTTTGCGAGCTTTCTGGAAAGCTTCATTTGACCTCTGTGGGAAACAACCTGCTCTTCAGCATGGTGCAAGAGTGTGTCTGATGACACTTCCCTCATGCCTGCAAACTCCATTGCATGGAATAGCCGTAAGTAGTGTCTGTTATGCAGTGGTGGGTTCCGGATCCTGGTGCAACCGGTATGGTGCAACAGGACCGGATGTCCACATGCACGTGCACAGCACACGCGCAGCGCATACATGCATACTTACCACCCACGACACTCCGTGACGGTTCCACAACGCTCCAGCTGCTCAGCGGAGCATCGCGCAGAGGCTGTGCGCTCTGTGCGCACGCATAAGCCCCGATCAGCTCGAATACAGGTAAGGAAGGTGGGTGGGCCCTCCAGAGCACTGTCCTGGAACTGTATGTGGTGCTCCCATCAGGCATCGGTACACGTGTACCAGGGTGAACCGGTCGTATCCCACCACTGGTCTTATGGGAAGAAAGGTTTCGTAGCCATGATTCATAGCAAGCATGGCAAGTAATTGAAAGGCATTTTTCGTACATGTGTATATGCAGTTGCTTAATTCTGATAGTTCAAAAAAAGGCATTTCTCCTGTGTATGCACAGACATACAACAAGAAGAAACCTTTTAGAAGGAAAAAACACACCATATATTTGAGAGAAGAAGGAGTTTAATCTTTCCAGAAGGATAGCCATGTTGATAAATCTTACAAATTATCCCTTTTAAGGGTTTTGTAAAGGCATTAATAATAAGACTAAAATAGGATAATTGCTACACCAGTGAAAAGGGTGATTGCCTGTTCTCAGAGGGAAAACCAATATTTAGGTTGGAGAAACTCTGCTGTTTATTTTGGATTTTTACAATATTTTAAAGAAGAATATTTAGAATTTCGGAGAGTTTTTACAGTGTCCATGCATGCATATGAGTGTTGATGTAGGCCTGAATGACCATACAGATATAAGATATATTACTGATTGTTCAAAAAATAAATGGATAGCCTAGACCTGTGATGGTGAACCTGTGGCACGCAGAGCCATATTTGCTGGCACGTCAGCATGTGCGTGCTGGCCAACTGATTTTCGGCCTCTGGAGGACTGGGGGAGGCTGTTTTCAGGAATGAACTTCTAGTTGACCCATTGGGCCTGTTTTTCACCTTCCCCAGCCTCCGGAGGCTTTCCTGAAGCCTGGGGGGGGGAACGGCTCCCCCCCCCCCCCCCGGAAGTCCTCCAGAAGCCGGAAACGGATTGTTTCTGAACTTCCGGTTGACCCATTGGGGCTGTTTTTTGCCCTTCTCAGCCTCCAGAGGCTTTCCTGAAGCCTGGGGAGGGTGAAAAATGGCCCCAATGGGCCAACCGGAAATTTGGAAATGATCCATTTCTAGCTTCCAGGGGGCTGGGAGAGGCCATTTTTGGCTTCCCCAGGCTTCAGGAAAGCCTCAGGGGGGGGGTGCATGTGCATGTGGGCGGAGAGGATTGAATTAGTGTGGGCACGTGTGCAATTGTGCATACGGACACAATTTTGGCATTCCATAAGAAAAAGGTTTGCCATCACTGGCCTAGACCCTAGAGCCTTTGAGGTTGGTAATGAAGCATATTTCTCCATTTTTTTTTAACTAAAACAATTTGGATCATGGATCTGATACACAATTTGATTTAATGATTGAATTATAATTTCAGAGAGATGAACGGCTTCAAGATGAAACCTTAGATAAGCAGATTGGTCGAATCCTTGGGGAGGTGGCTCCTAGTATGCTTCTTTCCTCATTTTCTGAGGCTGTGGCTTTTTTCTTAGGTAAGATTTGTAAATTTTTGGATTTTTTGCATTTTGGAATTAATTATTTTCTCTTATTCTATGACTAGTATTTTAAAAAAAAGTAGAATAAGCAAAACCATTCTTTCCAAATCCTTGAAAATCAACAACAGCCCCAAGTGAGGGCTGAATAGAGGCGTTTTAAAAGGAACAAGTGAAATACATTTCAGTAGAATGCCAAAACTGGTGAAATATAAACTGCCAAATTCTTGATAGCAATGTGGAAACATTATTTTAACCCAGTCTTGTTTATGAACAGAATATTGCCCATATCTTTACTTTTCACCAAATGTATTTCTGATAAAGCTGGGAAAACGGATATATTATGGAATGAAACCTATTCTATAGGTTTCTATGGAATAGGTTTTGGGTTCATTTCTGCAAGTTATTTCTGAATTTAAAGCATCTATTCAGTTAAATGCTGAGTATTGAATAAGAGCCCTTAAACATATTGCTGTATACGGAAACATTTTCTGTGGTTCTAGTATGGGAGTCTAGGCATAATATCTTCATAGCAAACCAGAATTTGGGAGAAAATCACAATGGTAATGCCTACTGTTTGGAATGCTTTTATTGAAGTAATTCCCCATTTTTTTTCACCATCGTCTCATGAATTGTAGAAATGTACTGGTTAGTAATTTATTTTCTTTTTAATGACAGTGTTTTACATAAGTTACCATTTAAAAAAAATGGGTTGGCAAATTGCTTCATGATATTTTATGGGAAGTGATATATAAATGTTTGAATATATTCTTTTGTATTGAGTTAGCATGACATGCATCTGTTTATTTTTCTCTTTTAGGGAGCTTGTCTACTATGCCTGCAGTTCGTACATTCTCCCTCTTTGCTGCTGTGGCTGTCTTTATTGATTTCCTTCTGCAAATTACTTGCTTTGTAAGTCTCTTGGGCTTGGATGTTAAGCGCCAAGAGGTAAGTTCATTATAAGCTCTTTTCATATTTGTTTTGGATCAGCATTATTTTAGCAGCATATTCATTTTGGCATTTTTTATATTCCAGAGTAATCGATGTGATATCCTGTGCTGTATCAAAGGTCATGAAGAAATCAGTAGTTTCCATCACTCTAAAAGCATGTTGTTTCAATTTTTCAAAAACATTTATTCTCCGTTTCTTCTTAAAGAGTGGATGAGACCAATTATTGTACGTACACCCTCATTATTTTAGCTAAAGTTCCTTTTGATTTAAAATATCTAAACTCTAGATAATAATCTAAATGCAATCATGAGATTTTTAAAAAATGGTATAAATATATTTAATTTTGTGTTCATTTCTGGCTGGTTTTCAGAATACTAAAAATCAGTTCAGTAGTCTGAACAGATTAATGCTAATTTTACTTACATTTACTGTAACAGGACCATGTTAAATATTTCTTCCACCCTATTGCTAATGTATCATGACACCGTTTTAATCTTTAAATGGAAGAGCTACAGTATATTTTCTTGCAGCACTGATTTATTCTATAGATTTCAACTATGTAAACCAAATCTTGAACAGGTTTTAGATAAATGCATTTTGTGAGACAAAGATGATTTTACTGTATTTCAGATATCCATATTTGTGGGTGTGTTATCATTCAGCATAGCAGTTGTCAACAAAGTTGAGATTGGCCTGGACCAGAGATTATCAATGCCTGATGTAAGTTTTTCAACTGCTTGTATCACTACTCTTTTTTTCTTAGGAAATATTAAACATTTCCTGAGAATTTCCTGATAATGACAGCTCCCTATTTGTGCATATAACAAATAGATTAGAGAGGAGAGGGAGGGAGGGAGGGTGGGAGGGAGGGAGAGAAAAGATAGCAATAGCACTTAGACTTATATACCACTTCACAGTGCTTTACAGCTCTGTCTAAGTGGTTTACAGAATCAGCATATTGCCCCCGAACAATCTGGATCCTTATTTTACCCACCTCGGAAGGATGGATGGCGGAGTCAACTTGAGCCCGTGAGAATCAAACTGCTAAACTGCTGGCAGCTGGCAGTCAGCAGAGGGAGCCTGCAGTACTGCATTTTAACCACTGCGCCACCAAGAATGTGGAGATATTTTCTTACTTTATTCTCCCATCCCTTGTATTCTCTCTCTTTTAAAATCAGGATTCCTATTTGATAGTCTACTTCAATGATCTTGGCAAATACCTGCACGCAGGTCCTCCAGTATATTTTGTGTTGAAAGAAGGCCATGATTATACAACGCCAGATGGACAAAATATGGTCTGTGGAGGAATGGGATGTGACAACAATTCTCTGGTACAGCAAGTGTTTGATGCAGCAGAGATTAGCAGCTAGTAGGTATTCATTTTCCTTTTTCCTTAATGATTTTCTCTTGCTAATGATGTTCTGTTAGAAAGGAACAAACTGTTACTTAGACTCATCATTAACCAGCCTCTTGTGTAAGTCCAATATAAGAAAATTATCCAGGTCACACTCTTGATTTAGTATTTGTATTTCCTTTTGAATTACTAAGTTGTTATGTCCAATGTAGCATCATATTCCATATCATTCTTGTAGCCTCTCATGTTTAAATCCATTTTCAAATCAGTGTCCGTCTTGACCAATGAAACCTGTTTCTCTTCCACAGCAACTTTTAAATAGACAGTCTATCTATAGAGCAGCCACTCTCAAAATTAACTTCTGGGTCCATTGTTCCAAAATAGTATGTTCAGTATTAAAATATTTTGCTTCATTCTGTATAAGTAAGTCAAATTTCATTCTCCTTTCATCAATCCTTGAACTTTTATTTAAAACTTCTTTCACTAAGGATTGAAGGAAACCCCTCTGGTGTTTTCAAGCTTGTCAATTCAAAGGCTTCTAATTCAGGTAGAACTCAACTTACACCATTTCGTTTAGTGACTGTTCAAAGATACACTGCCACTGAAAAAAAGTGACAATTTTTCACATTTATGACCATTGCAGCATCCCCATGATCACGTGATTTACATTCAGTTACTTGGCATCTGGTTCATATCTATGATGGCTTCAGTGTCCTGCGATCATGTGGTTTATACTTTGCGATCTTCTGACAAGCAAAATCAATGGGAAAGCTAGATTCATTTAACAACTTTGTTAATTTAATTTAACAACTGCAGTGATTCACTTAACAAATGTGGCATTTGTTAAGTGATTTTTGCCCCATTGTATGACTTTTCTTGTCACAGTTGTTAAGTGAACTACTGCAGTTGTTAGTAACATGGTTGTAAATTGAATCTGGCTTCCCCGTTGACTTTACTTGTCAGAAGTTCGCAAAAGGATATCACATGACACACACACCCGGACACTGCAACTGTCATAACTACGAGTCAGTTGCCAAGCCTTTGAATTTTGACCATGTGACCATGGGAATGCTGCAGTGGTAGTAAGTCACTTTTGAAAAACAGTCATATCACTTTTTCCAGTACCATTGTAAATTTGAACAAAGGACTATCTGTATATTTTTTAAAACTTATGGTATCTGGATTGAATGTATATATTTTTAAAAAATATTCAGTTTGTGTAGAATGTAAAATGTTTGACAAATGATGGTACCATTTTCATATTTAGTACAAGAATTGGCTATGCACCTTCTTCCTGGATTGATGACTACTTTGACTGGATCAAGCCACAATCTTCCTGTTGCAGAACTTATAACACCACTGGAGCATTCTGCAATGCTTCAGGTACAGCTGAATTTCAAAGCTTAATGAATTAATTGAATCTGAGCAAATCAGTTTTATATGAATGAAGACAAATGTTAATTTTATGAATATTTTCCAATAACATTTATACAGTTATCAATCCATCATGTGTGCGCTGCCGGCCAATGACTAAAGAAGGAAAACAGAGACCTGAGGGTGAAGACTTCATGAAATTTCTCCCTATGTTCCTCTCGGATAATCCTAATCCGAAATGTGGCAAGGGGTATGTTTGGAAGGGCATTGAGTCATAAAAACCCTGGCTTTCTTTGTCTATATAATAATGCTCACAGCACAAGAAGTGCAAAATAAAGCTGAACTTTAATTTTATATTTGGGTAGGCAAATATTGCTTAATAAATATAATTTAATCTTAGCATAATTATTGCCATCATTGAAACACACCAATTGAAGGATATAACTTCCATCTAGAAGGAACTGAAGTAATTGAAAGGGAAGATGAATACACCTGTATGCTAATAATAGTTGTGGAGGTAAATACTCCCGATCAGTTCAAATAATATTTTCTAAAAGGGGTGACATGATAGCAGTGTTCCAATATTTAAGGTGCTGCCACAAAAAAGAGGCAGTCAACCTATTCTCCAAAATGTCTGAAGGAGGACAAGCAGCAGTGGATGGAAACTAATCAAGGAGAGAACCAACCTAGAACTAAGGAGAAATTTCCTGACAGTGAAAGCAATTAATCAGCGGTATGGCTTATCTTCAGAAGTTGTGTGCACTCCAACACTGGAGGTTTTTAAAAGATTAGACAACCATTTGCCTGAATTATAGGATTTTCTATCTGAGCAAGGGATTGAACTAGAAGATCTCCAAGCTCCCTTTCAACTCTGTTAGTCTGCTATTGTTAAAATAAATCAAGAACTTTCAAAAGGACATGAAGTAGTGAATAATGAAGTTATTTGTTATTTATGTTCAAATTTGTACTTTAAACTTAAAATAAAAATGGTTAGTTGGTTTTAATAGCAAGAAAAACTAGTGGGAAAAGGAGCTCAACATTCATGGGAGTTTCTAAGAAAGGAAACAGTAATTTTGCATATAATTCTAGAAAACAGCATTTTTCTCTGAAAAGAGAATATTCACTATAAAGTGAAATGCACAGGAACAGTATTACAGTTTAAGCTTCATAACGACATAGTCCAGGATTATACACTGTTCTTGTATGAGGTGAAATCTCCGGACCAGATTAATTTATTTTGTGGTACAGAATGAAATAATTAATGGTTTGGTCAAAACAATATAAATTGCCTGAAACAATGTAGATCAGAACAGATAAAATGCTACAGTTGAAGCTTTAGGACATAGAGTCCTATCTTCAAAAATATATGATCTAAGAAACTTTAGACTATTAAGTCTGAGTCAATATCTGGAAAGAATACATTATCAAACAATGTCAGGCTGCATTAATCTATTACGATTTTATCAAATCATTTGATTTGTAGTCCCATAATATTCAGAATGGCAAGTGAATTAAACATTAACTAGGTTAATGTTCTGTGGATTTTGCAGTTGATTTTGTAATGGTATTAAACTGAAGAGGTAAAATTGAGTGGCTTTGCCACCATAAAATGTTCAGTAAAACATATGGTTTTATATTTTTGATTTAGTAGTATAAATTGAAACTCTAGTGTTTCTGCCTATATCCTATAGTACTCTCATTTTAAAAATTGTAAAATTCTTGTGCTATGAGCAAAGATCCAATCTAAGTCAGTAGTAGAAAATTAAAAATAGTGGATCTTCATAATCCAGTACTTCATTTGCATATATGCTCAATAGTGTACAGTATTTGTCCATTAAAAAGGTAAAAGTAAATAGAAATTGAAGAGAGCATGGCTGGCTGTACTACAATTTGTATCTTGCCTGGGATGGTGGCTGGTGTTATCACTGAATGCATGAGGCCACTTCAGCCCTAATTGTGTTCCAGAGCCATTATGCCCCTTAAAACCTACAAATATAAGAAACAATTCCATGATTTCTTTGGAGAGTGATTTTTTTAAAGAGATGCAATAGTACCATACCTTTATAAGCCTTCTTGATCCATATAAAAAATAGTCCTAAAATTTATCCAATGGCAAATATAATGCTGCATGTGAAGTGTGTTTTTCCCATCCTCATTCTATTGCTTTGTGTTGTCTACTTTTAGCAAGTATTGATCTGTAGCATCTCCTAATAAGATAATAGATGCAAATTGAAATGACTGTTAGTCTGTTGATTTGAAAGAAGCCAGCAGCTTTTTTGATGTATGCAAACTATACTCTCTTTTTTCAGAGGACACGCTGCATATAGTTCTGCAGTCAACTTTATACACAACTCTTCTGAAATTGGAGCCACTTACTTCATGACTTACCATACAGTGCTAAAAACTTCAGCAGACTTTATTGATGCATTGAAAAAAGCACGGATTATTACGAACAATATTACTGCAGCCATGGTCCGCAAAGAAAAAAATGCTGAAGTTTTTCCTTACAGGTACAGTAATTCCTTTATGGGCAGAAAATTCTCACACAACTTGCTCACTAAGAATTAGAATTCGATTATGCAATATATGCTAGAACCCAATCTCCGAGCTTCTTCAGAAGTTGCCATTAAATTGTAAAGGGGGAAATTTAAAAATACATGGGAATAAATTATAATAGATTGTTATAAGAGCTAATATATTTCATTTAATCAAAGTTAAATTTTGTTCTGGACCACCATTTTTATTTTTATTTTTTGCTCTTTGTGCATGATTCTCCTAGGTCACTTGAAAGCTACTGCAAATTTTGATTATTATGAAGTGATGGCAATAGTGTTCTGATTTTTTTTCCCCTGTGCAATTTTTGTATTTTTTTAAACAGGAAAATATTAATAAGCCTGTGCAGAGATAGAACAGTTTGCAAATAATTAAAGCAATAATATTAATTTAGAATTATATTCAAAGTTTTCCTTTTTGCTCTGATTAATTCCTAAATGTTTGATTGACTGAAGTTTTGTGGCTTGGGTTCATAAATCTAGAGTCACAAATGAAAAAAAAATCTTTAAACTACCCAGTTTTGTCAGTCAATCAATCTTTAATCTGTAAATAAAGTATTTTTTAGTAACCTATTTTTCGGACTATAAGACACACAGGAGTATAAGACGCACCAAGATTTTGAAGAGGTAAAAAAGAAAAAAAAAGTTTTTGCCCTCCCCGGCCCCCAGGAACACTCTGCAGGCCTCCCAAACCCTCTGCATGTCCCATTTTTTCCAAAAACAGGGCACGCAGAAGATTTGAGAGGCCTGCAGAGTGCTCGTAGGGGCTAGGGAAGGCAAAAACATGACATCTAGAGGTTTGGGAGGCAAAAAACGGGCCCAATTTTTTGCAAAAATGGGCCCATTTTTTGCAAAACTGACACATGCAGAGGGCTTGGGAGGCCTGCAGAGTGCTCCTGGAAGCTGGAGAGAGCAAAAACGGTACTCCTGGGGTTCTTGGGAGGCCAAAAACAGGTCTGTTTTTTGCAAAAATGGGGTGCTCAGGGGATTTGGGAGGCCTGCAGTGTGCTCCTGAGGGCTGGTGAGGGCAAAAATGGACCCATTTTTTGCTTCCCAACACCCCACCCCCATGCATCACATTTTTGCCCTCCCCAGCTCCTAGGAGCAATCTGCAGGTCTCCCAAACCTTCTGCGTTGCCTGGTTTTGCAAAAAAACAAGCCTGTTTTTGACAAAAACGGAATGAGCGGGGCAGGGTTTCCAGGGGCCAAAAATGGCTGTATTGAGTTTATAAGATGCACCAAGATTTCCACCCCCTTTTAGGGGGGAAAGAACTGTGTCTTATACTCTGAAAAGTACAGTATTTGTCTTTCCTTCCAAAATAATAAAATTATTTTTTGCCACCATTAGTGGTGGAGAAACATCATTTTTGATGCTTTCAGTGGAAAAAAACAAAAAATGATCCAGAAAAAAACCCAAAATTGTTGTTTTTACTGCCATCAGAAGCAGACATTAAATAATTTTAATCTGGAGAAAGTTATGCTGAAAAAGGTGGAAGGGAAGAGGACAGCCAGCAGCAAGGTAGATTATTGTGATTAGGGTTGGACAAATTTATTAGATTCTTTCATTCTTGTCTTCAATTTTTGAAAAGTGGAAAGTGACTTTTTTAGAAGATGCTAAGTGGTAAGTTGTAGTTTATAAATGTTAACTTTACTTATCTTTCTCTTCATAGCTTGTTCTATGTTTTTTATGAACAATATTTAACAATTGTGGATGACACCATCTTTAATCTTGGCCTTTCCCTTGGATCAATATTCATAGTAACTATGGTGCTGCTTGGTTTTGAAATATGGGCTGCCGTTATTGTTTCCCTCACTATTGCTATGATACTGGTCAACATGTTTGGAGTGATGTGGCTCTGGGGTATCAGTTTAAATGCAGTTTCCTTAGTAAACCTTGTAATGGTAAGTTTAGCTACACTTTAATCCTAGCCTGTTTAAAAATGTTTGGTGCAAAACAAATGCTGCTTAAACTCTGTACAATTTATAGCCTTAAAATGGATATAAATGCTCAAAAGAATACATGCAGTGCTTGATATTCCTTGTAAAAATAAGTGTTTCCCTTTTTGTTTGTATTCATTTAGATCTCTCTGAAAATCTTGGTTTTAGAATAGTGACAAGATTTGTCTTAGATTTGGTGTCCATACTCAGCCAGATGATTTAGCCAGATAATGTGCACAGCTGCAAATGCCTCCAACAAAAAAATCATATCAGATAAAATTAATCATTGATTTTATAAATTGTTTTGAAATTAAATCTGGAAAATGTTTGCTGCTTTTGGACATCTTTACCAATTTGGTATTGAAAATTTTAAAAGAAAAAATGACAGAATTGCCCTCTTTACCCATTTTACTTTATGGTTTCCTGCCTACCAATGAGTGGTATTTTAATATCTTCCAAGCCTTATTCAGAGTAAATGTTTTCTTTCTCAGTAACTCTTTTTTAAGGATTTTTAACTTTTGGGAATCAAGATTTTGATGTCTCTTCACCAATAATGCATCTTTATTTGTGACTGCTTAATAGTTGACTTAATATGTGCTATGCTTAGAATAACTGATCTAATACAGATAGTCCTCAACTTACAATAGTTCTTTTAGTGACTGTTCAAAGTTACAGTGGCACTGAAAAAAGTGCCACAAGTCTATGACCATTTTTCAGTTACCAGCTTTGTAGCATCTCCACAATAAATGCCTCATTTAACAACAGAAATTTTCAGCTTAATTGTCGTAAGTTGAGGACTACCTATATTTAAAGAGAAAACAATATTCAATTATAAAAAAAATCTAATATCCCTGTTAAAATGCCAGTTTATTGAAATGTAAAAAATCATACCTCTGACATTGAAAGTGGTAAGAGAAAGAGGAAGAAAGAAAAAATCAAAGCGATAGTCACTTAAATCTCAAAAAACAGGCCTTTTAATAGCAATGTCTACACTTTTTATATCCAGTGTAATTATTGTGATAATTTAAAAGCCGTCTGCATATCTTGATAATTTCTGAGCTATAAATTTTTCTACAAAAAATGCCTATCTGCTGATAGACATTAGAAGCTGATAAAGAGGCACTTGGTATATAAATTGACTTGCTGCAGTTATTATTGCACTTAATGTGTTACAGTAGAGTCACTTTCCTGCTTTGTGTTATTTTGCATATATTCTCTAACAAATTCTAACTATTAGCATTTAATTGCCATTTATTTGAATGCCTTATGCTTTATAAAACAGTAGAATATCCTAATATCTACATGTTATTTTCTTTGCAGAGTTGCGGCATCGCTGTTGAGTTTTGTAGCCATGTGACAAGAGCATTCACAATTAGTACAAAAGCAACAAGAGTAGAGCGTGCTGAAGAAGCACTATCCCAAATGGGGAGCTGTGTAAGTAGCATTTTGTATGCTGTCTGCCAGGCAATAGAAGCCACAGGAATTGTGCCCAATTGTCTTAACAGCTCATGGCCTGTAGGCAATCAACATGTCAGCATATAGATGCAATCTATGCTGTGCATCTGTGTGATGCAAAGTTCACCTCTTCCTGTAGTTTGTAATTATAACTAAAAGCTTGGGGTGGATAACCATTTTAACCCTAAGGACTACAAATGAAGAACGGAATGTGTGTATGCACCACATGTCATATGCATACACTGGGGGGGGGGGGTTTCAAACTCACAGCATCACGTGACATATCAGGACTTTTCCCCCCTTCACTAACTGGGTGTGGACATGGCCAGCGCATGACACATCCGGCCCATGGTCCGGTAGTTTGACAGCTCTGGCATATTCTATTGCTTGTCTCCTCTTTTACTACTGAATCTTAGCAAGATTGCAGTGGAGAGAGAGATGAGGGCCCCCTTAAAAATATCCATCCGAGTTGCAGATCACTGTTTTGTTTTGATGTAGAACAATCTATAACAATCTAGGGTAGGAACACTGGGAAAAGGAAGAACACAATGAACCTTTCTCTTTCATTAAGTATATTTTTATTGAAAAACCAATGAACTGGTTCTCACCAACCTGACTAGTTGATAAGAGAAAAGTAGAAGTTTGTTTGCTAACCATGCAGGAGACAGGATGCTGATAAATTTCTGTTATTGATAATGATGCTGATAATAAAAAATAATGTAAAAATAAAAGAATTCTGACCTGTTGGGAAATGGGTACATTCACTATAACAGGACAATGTTTTGCTAGGTTTGTTACTTTTTTTTATTTCAATAGGTTTTCAGTGGTATTACACTTACAAAATTTGGAGGAATAGTGGTGCTTGCTTTTTCCAAATCTCAGATTTTCCAAGTCTTCTACTTCAGGATGTATTTAGCCATGGTGCTACTTGGAGCAACCCATGGTCTAATATTTCTTCCTGTCCTACTTAGCTACATAGGTAAGACAAAATTGGAATTTGTTTCAGATATACTGACCTATATGCCACACAGGCCACATTTAAACATTGTCATATCTTTATTTAACATAATAAATAAACTGGTTTAGCAAAATAGATCACCTAAGCATGTGCACACCCACTATTCATAATGAGAGTGAAACAAAAATTTTGTTCTCATGTTAAGGCATTTGGAGGGGAGGTGGCTTATTGTCGTGCCACAGTATACCAAAAAAAATCCCTAGCATAGCATTTTTTGAAATATTTCTATAGTAACAAATTTATTAATTTTAATTTAGCTTAAAATAAGCCATTTTCATAATTATTTTTGAAGTTGAAGGACTAATTAACATTTTGCGAAAGTAAAATTTAAGGAAGAGCAGATGTGTAAAAAAATACCCTTGCTTGTGGCAGGATTTATGCATCATGCTACATTAATATATTTTTGGCTTGTATTTGTGCCTTGTTTGTAAACTATGATCATGTCTTAACATGTGCACTAGGCCACACTACCTTATTCTATAAATTACGGCAGTGTGCTATACATCACCAGGCCCAAACCTTTTGGCTTTGTGGACTGGCAGTGGATGATTCTGTGCAAACAGCGGGCGAGCACACTCACATGTGCAGTTCCATTGACACAAGGGGCAGAGGCAGGCACCCACTGCTTGCTCAAATGGAGCTTTGTACATGAGCTGCTCATGCAAGTGGAGCTGTGCATAAGCACACTTGCCCGGCACTTGTAGAGCTCAGTTCTGAATGGGCTGGGGCTGATGGATTTCCAGCCCCACTTGAAAGGTTGTGATTGTTGTTGTTTTTTACTGTGTTTGTCTTTTGTCCTATTTGTACCCCCTTCACACCTTCGGTTGTTAGCCACCCCGAGTCCCTTGGGAGTGGGGCGGCATACAAATTAAATAAACATTCCAAACATATTCTGCTAAACCGTGGTTTGTCGTATCAACGTCAAATTTGACCAGTAGGAGTAGAATAGATTTTAACTATAATCATTATGTTAAAATGACTTTAAAATTTCATTTGATTTCTATTGTAAGATGCCCAAACGTATTATATTCATGTTTGTTATTCCATCTTTTTGCATCACAAGTGTTCGTTTGTGAAACATGATTCATAATCTAGCATTACTGAACTAATATATATGGAAGGAAAAATAAAAAAAAATCTTTTTCCTCTATAGGGCCCTCAATAAATAAAGCTAAAGTTCGTGCAGCACAAGAAAGGAACAAAGGTACAGAAAGAGAAAAACTCCTGTTCTTCTAGCCATTTTAAACAAAGTGGTCAGTGGACTCTGAATTCTGGCTGAAGAGTTATAAATTGTAGCAAGTTTCTATGATTACTGTCTCACAACTGTAAAATGGTACTGGGATTAATTTTCTACATAACTGGAAGAAAAACAGTAATTCTGAACAGTTTGGATTCAGGAAGAATTATCTCAACATCAGTTATTTATCAGCATTACTTAAACTAGAAACAATGAGAAATAATTTATTGTAGTTTTTGTTCCTGAAAAGGAAACTGTTTTGCAATAGAAATAGATTCCTGGTAACACTTAAAGTGATAGGTATGAGATTAGATTGCTGAAACACTGACAATTTTTAATGCGAGTCAATGCAATTTTTGGCTTTATTTTTAGAAGAAAAATAAGCCATCTGTCAAAATGTTGTAATATTTTTAATATTTGCCAAAGGGTCTGTATATATACTTTATTATAAAATAGATCTTTTGTAGCTCAAAAGTAAAAGTACATAAATGCAATAAATTAACTTTATACATCCTTATACTGAAATAATTTTACTATGTCAGAAAGCTGTAGGCTTCATTAATGCTTGGTCTCCAAAAACCTGCTTAAAAAATGTGACATGCTCTTCACAATGTTCTCCTACAAGAAAAGGAGAGAAAATGTAGTCAGTGTCATTTTTGACATTTTAAGGAATCCCACTTGGGTATATTATCAATATTGTTTGTTTTTTTAAATCAACCTCAGGAGCTACCTCTGCTTCACACACTCTTTATTACTCATACCCCAATTTTGAAACTGGGAAGCTGGATCACAAAACAGAAATCAAATGGGTAAAGGAGATGCATATAGGCTACAATACATTGTATACATAGCTTATGCTATGACTTTTGTATAATAATACTAGGAAAAGTAGATTTCATGCATAATCAAGAACATTGAGAGGAAAATGTTGCAGATTATCTTTGAGGCACTTTCCACAGAATTAAATATGATCTTTTTTCTTATATAAAGTTAGAAATTATAATTTGATTTGATACTGATATTTACTTCACTCTTGAACACTATTGATAACTAAAGCTGTTATTGAGAAATGCAGAAGGGTCCCTGGTAGAGTGGAACTGCATGCATGAGGGAATATTAATAATCCTTTGTGATTTGGAAATGGGAGTATGGGGATATTTTTCCTACAAAAAAACCTTAAAGTTAGAAAAAAAAGACAAGAATTTTGATTACAGGGAGATGAAGTTCTATTAAATAACTAGAAACATTCTTCTAATCTATCAAATTCATTACTGGGTGGCAATTAATAAAAATGACAAAGCACCTTTTAATTTAAGTAAAGGTTAGTTCTTACGATGTTGTAGCAGGCTGTGTCTTCAACTGACCTATTAACTCTACTGTTAAAATATAATTACAATTCTATACCAGCTAGCTGTATTGAAGTCAGCATTCAAACAGTAAGACCAATTTTTCTTTCAATTAAGGATCATGCATATTTTTCCAAATGTTGATACTGATACAGATGTTCCAACTGTTTTAGTAACTCTTATCTTTCTCCTAAGCTTGAGAAGGTCCCATTTGTCGTAACTGTTTTCAATATATAAAATTGTGCCTACAGTGCCTTCAGAAATTAAATTTCATTTAAGGAAAAAACAATAGTAGTGGTCTATGTTTCATTTTCTTTTCCTTTCCTGGAGGGGGCCTGGCTTCTTTTTTTAAAAACAAAAACCCATTATCTAATGCATCTTTTGATCAATGTTGAGCAGGAGTGATAAAGTTCATGCTCCAACAAGTCTCTGAAAGTTTATATATGAATTTATATATGAATTACTTACCAAAAAATTATACCAATTTGGTAAAATTTACTATCTATCCTTGGAGTAGCTTTTTATCTTTAAAATTAATTTTTATTTTGCAGTTTAAAAAATTACTACCTCTCTCTATTGATGAAAAAGTAGGAAGTTAGTGGAGGAGCCAATGTCGTGAGGAGGAGGAGCCAATGTCGCAACGAGATGGTGGTCTCAATGCTCTGAGACCATAGCCAATACTTTTGCCACTGGGGGGTCCCAATGGACCTAAACCATCCCGAAGAGACAGTGAACAGGAAGATTATGTCTTGCTGATCTCGGGGATATCACAAAATCCTCGAAAGAAGCAAGAGAAGATCTTCAAGCCGGTGACAAAAATTTCAGCCACAAGGCTGACAAAATCGGGGCGGCCCAACGGAAGGATACGGAAAGTGTTTCCAGCTGGTGAGGAATTTTTATTGCTTTAAAAAAGAATTTGCCTACAAAAACTTAATAACCAATTTAAATCAAAGAATAGAAGAATCAAGTGGCGAAATTGAATTTGGAATGATTTTGGACAGCGGTTACCTTACTTTTTAAATATTATTCACATGGATCGAATCTATGCAAGCCTTTTGAAACGGATGGATTAAGTTTTCTTCTTCTCTCTTTGTGACTCTCTGTAATTCACAGATTAAAGCTTTCCTCTTTATCCCTGTGGCTATATACAAAAAGAAACTCTTTAAGAGTGTTTACGCTCTTAAAAGCAGCAGAATACTCTTTGATTATTCAAAACAGAACGTTTCTTCTTTTCTTTTCTTTCACGGATTGCTGACTTGACGCCCCAAGGCTTTGTTTTGGCTACACACCAATAAAAGAACACACGGATGTCCCTTTGAAATTTGATCAGAGAGGAGAAATCTTTCAAGCTAAGGTTGCTGTGGTTGTCAAGAATGACACAATACCCCAAAAAAATAGAGGTCCTGACTTTGCAAGATATACTTTCAGAATTACAGAAATTATTAAATAAAGAAGAAAAACAATTCAAATACTTAGAACACATAACAAGAAAATATGATGAAAAAATTGAAAATGTTCATCAAATGCAAAACGGGGTGATTGAAACTCAAAACACCGAAGTGGAAAATGAATATAAAGAGACTAAACAGGCTGATATCTATGGTAATTGGTTTGTTCCTGAAAATGGAAAGAATGGAATACAGAAAGAGGAATTAAATGGAGAGGAAATCTACTTCAAGGGCCAACATATAGAAGAAGATAAAATTATGGACAAAGAAATTCCACTAGCAAAAGTTTTGATAACATTGCTGACAATCAAAGATAAACTGAACAAGAAAACAGAAAGAGGGCATCAAGATTATATGAGAGATCTTACAAACAAGGAATTGCTAAGAGAAGTCCATACAAAGCTGATCAAGTAGATGACTAGAGGATTGATACCACAAATGGCAGAAGATATGAGATTGTTTTGTTATTGGAAAGATACAGGTTGATAGATGGAAGAATATAACTTAAAACTAGTTAAACTTAGTGAAACTTAGTAATAGATATAATTAATACATAATTGATAATGATAATAATGTATACAATGTGTTGTGTTATGATAAGTAATAATTGGATATGAATAGTGAATGGCACTCATGAAAGGAGGATTAGAAATCCTTTTAGATTATATACAAAGGTTAATACAAAAGAATTAAATTAGATATAGTTAAGTTTTGATTATTAGGGGGAAATGTTACGATATAGGATATAGTCAAATAAAGGAGGGATAATGATGACAACCTGTATGTATGTATGTATGTATGTATGTGTACAATATAAGGAATCTGGATGAAAATTGCAAAAAGTGATCTCGGAAGGAGGATTAGAAAAGTTTGTTACTAAATAATATGGATGTTTAGCTAGAATAGGATATAAGGATTCAGTGCTATTGGAGGATTTTAGAAATATTAAATGAAATGCCAGTATGTGGTTATGTATTAAATTTTGGTATATTTTATGATGAATGATGTTTAAATAATTATAGTCAAATGGAGGTACAAGGGTAACATGTATAAATATTTGAATTAAAATACTTGAGTTAATATGAATTATGTTTGATGACTGTGGAAGAGATGCACAAAAACCTTTTGTAACCAACTGATACACTTTCTACAGTATGTAAGGGAGGAAGAGTTTATGTGTTGTGTTTGTTTTGGAAAATAAAATAAAATAAATATTTTTTTAAAAAACTAGGAAGTTAGTGAGACCCTGTTGCACCAATTAAAAATAATAGAGCTTTATGTTTGAAACAATCTAACAGACGGCAGGATTATTAGCTCTGAACTTTGAATATTATAAAAATTAAAAAGAGGACCCAACCTTTATATGCCTACCAAATTGCTGTTTACCTGGAGTGAAGCTAGGGTTTCCACGAATTCGCTGATTTCTCTGCTCAAAAAACCTGAATATGGTATAGAAGAGCATCTCATCTTCTGTTTGCTTTGCTGCATCAAGGAATTTACGAGCAGAAATGCTGTCATGTCCACCAATTCCTCTGATAAATCTCAAGGCAGCTAGTACTTGATGTTTAGACAACAAAACTTCTACTATTTCATCATTTGCTGTACAAAGTCTCTGAAAGCATAAATGATAACATTAAACGGCTGCTGACCATACCTATGACTTCTTTCCCATGAGCACCTTGCTTTATTTTCTAGTTATTAGTAAGTTTATTGTTGCAACCATAAATTATAACATGTAGCATGCTATAAAATATAATAGTTTTGAATAGTGTTTTTTTTCTTCAAAATGAGATGGACAGCAAATAAATTAATTTAATAAATAAATAATATTATAAAACAATATTACATCTTTATCGGTATTCCTTTCTTTAATATTTTCTCTGTTTCAAGAGCCAAGTTCTCCCAAAGATGGTAGGGAATACAGTTATAGGATCTGTGACAAAAATTTGGTTCACTGATTCAAAGAAGAAACAAAGTTTGAGAAAACAAAGTTTGATAAGATAGAATCTTTGAAGGCTTTCTAATTTGTTATAGGGGCCCAGTAATGCATGATATATTTTAATGGAGATGGAAGGTAGCTCTATCCCTATCTTTAAACGGGCAATGTGAAAGCCCAAAATATTCCTTATGAAATTCTTTGGATTAATTCCAATTGGACAATTAATAGATTTTACCTTTACTTAGAACTGCCTTCCCATAATTACCCATAATCAAAGGAAGAAAATGGCACGCACACTTCCTCTGTCTACTTACCTTTAACATATCCAGGGAGAGTTGATGTGCTGGTGGGTAAATACTTTCAAGAGACAACAATAAGCAAGCCTAAAATAAGAGATAAGTCAGTATCTAATATTTCACAATTTGCTGCTCAACCTAAAATCAGTTTAGTAAATCATTCTTGCTCAACAACAAAGCACAGTAGAGCATAGTAGAAGGTGATGTGTTCATATCATTATTTTTAAATCTCTATGATGCAGTGAAGATTATGCAAGGTTACTCACCAAAGGCTTTGAATCATTGAGAACATGGTACTGTAGGAACTGATGAAGCATGTAGAATAAATTGTGCTGAACAAGGGTTTTGATTACCAATTCATAAAGAAAATGCTAAAAAGACAAAACAGGGAAACAGCAAACTCAGCAAATTTATAAACATTTAGTTAAACCTCAATTTGTAAGAAAAATGTGGTAAGCAGAGTATATGACTTAAGTATATCCAAAAGAAATTAGTCTCTTTATTGAAATGCATTTGCATGTGAATTAACACTTTTATGAGCAGTAAAGTTTTATGACATCCAAAATTTCAAGTTTGAAATGGGCAGTTCCAACACGTTAGCTGAAAAAATACATGCATAAATACATAAATAAAATTTTAGAAAAGAACTCCTGAAACTTAACTATTGGCATGAAAGCAACATAGAAATATTATATAGCTACTCTACCTATAAATAAACATTGCATAAGCTTCTAAAATTGTACACATGTGAGGAACTGGTGGCAAAGGATGAGGAAGTGTGCATTTCACTTATGCAATTGTGGGAGTTTTTAATCTAATGATTGTCAAAGAGTTATTTGAAGCAAAACCTATATATGTATTTAAGGACTCAAAGCTGAAAGGCATTAAAAGTTATTTACATTCCTTAAATTTTCATATAGTTCAGAAATTGTTCCTTGACAGAAAATATAATCTACATTAAGCCTGATTCCATTCTCCAGTATATCCCCATGTATTCTTAAATTATGCCAATTATTTGGATTCATTTCAATAATTCAGGGTTAGTTTTGGAATGGGCACAAACTTGGCCATCTTAAGAAATGATGGGAATGAATTAGAAAGTGCAAACATCTTGGTTCATGCCTAGACAATTTGGGGGCTTTCAAAACTGACAGACCTTTTTCTTCAGAATTTGTTGGTCTTAGGAACTACAGAAGTGAAGTTCTTCCAGTGCTTGCTGGATGAGCAATGTTGGATTATCAGATTTCTGTTCCATCTCATCCTGCACACACTGCTACATGTACAGGAAATAGGGTATCTATTCAGAGGTTTGAGCCAACATATTATCAATAAGAAAGAAATTTTCAGCAGGTGGATTTCTATTGTTTCCACAGAGGTTACAGCAATCTGAAACCATTGTCTGGACATGGTTGGGAGCGAATGAACTAAATCCAGGTAGTTTGGGTACATAGTGATTATGTAAATAAATAGTAGAATACCTCTGATATGCAGATTACTCTTCTTTGTAGTACCAAATGGGGGAATTCTTCTGGAGTTTGACATTAACAGATAAATCTCAATTGGCCTGTTGTAACCTTTTAGTATTTAGAGAGTCACTTCTCTGTTCCTATACTTTCTCTCTCATGCAGCTGCCTTTTCTCATACATACAGCTGCCTTTTGAAGAGGTTTCAAGATTTCAACTAATCCCGAACATACTAGATATCTTAAAGCGTAAAATAAAAATACTTAGCAAAAGCTATTTCAAATTATGACACTTTCAAGTACTTACCTGAACAGCTATCTGGAACTGATTGAGTGAGCGAATATACTCCATTACAACAGCAATAGTGAACTTGTGGGGGGCCTCCTTATTAGAAAATAAGTGGAAAAATATATTTGACAACAAGTTTACAGAATTTGGATTTGAGTTGTATTTAATGATTTGGTGCTATTCAGAATTCAAATTTGCTTTAGCAAGTTCGCTAGCATATTATAAAACTTTTATTTAATCATATCAAATGATAGCATAAACAGAAGTACCGTATTTTCACATATATACCCCGCCCACGCAAATAACCCGCCCATGCAAATAACCACCAGGTTTTCAAGATTTATGTAAAAAAGTTTTTATACACCCCGCCTTCTTATATAACCCGCAGCGGCGGTCTGGCTGGCTAGCGAGGAACGACGACCATCTGCTGGAGGCGAAGCGAAGGGAGCCCGCTCTGACCCGAGCTGCGTCCCTCCCCCTCCTCTAGCTCTGCCATTGCTGCAAACTGCACAGCGGCCCCCGTTTTCTCGCCGCTCCCGCCCGCCCCAGGAAAAGGAGGAGGAGAAGCGGCGTGAAGGGAGCGTTGCTTCGAGATGATCTCAAGCGGAACCCGCCTTCTTATATAACCCGCAGCGGCGGTCTGGCCGGCTAGCGAGGAACGACGACCATCTGCTGGAGGCGAAGCGAAGGGAGCCCGCTCTGACCCGAGCTGCGTCCCTCCCCCTCCTCTAGCTCTGCCATTGCTGCAAACTGCACAGCGGCCCCCGTTTTCTCGCCGCTCCCGCCCGCCCCAGGAAAAGGAGGAGGAGAAGCGGCGCGAAGGGAGCATTGCTTCGAGATGATCTCAAACGGAACCCGAGGTGCGCCGGCCGTGCGCAGCCCTTTTACACGGCCGGTGCAGTTCCAGGAAAAACAACACTGCGCCGTGGAGAAGAAACCATTTTGCGCCGCCCCCGCCCCCCCCCCACCGATGAGAAAAAGGACCCCGGTGATGAGCGGAATGAGCTCGCCCACACAAGGGAGGAGGAGGGGAAGTTCCATTCATGAAGACGGGTTTCTAAGCGTGCACAACAGTTGGACAACATTTTATATTGATGTGAAAATATTCGTGTAAAATATTTTCCGTATACCCCGCCCACTTTTATACCCCGTGGGGGGGGGGCATGCGGGGTAGGTAAAAACGCACATTGCCCGCGGGTTATATGCGTGAAAATACGGTAATTAAAGCAGAATTCTCCTATTAACTGACCTTTTTTTCAGTAAAGATTGATAGAACGTGAGTATACATGTCTGACTGATCAATAACTGCCTGTGTACGAACTGGGCGTTTTGGTGGTGGATTGCCTCGGCTCTGTCCAGTTTCTAATGCCTGCAAAAGGAGCATAAAACATTTTATTAAATCATGTACTTTAGTTGAAAGCAGTCACTAAATAATAGATTTTAAAGTAATTTTGCATCTAAAATTTAGAATATTTTTAAGCCACTATAGATTAAGTAAGAATTGTGACCAAAAACATATACTGATACTTCAAAGTGTTTTATTACATTATTATGAAAAATGGAATACATTGTGAAGTACTTTTGCAACAACGAGACTTGCTATTAAACAGTTAATACTTTGGGGCACTGCAACTCAATGATAAGAGTAGAGTAATGTATTGGTGCTTCCACAACAAAGGGTCATGTAATCAGTTCCAGCTTCTGACAGAAGGGAATTTTAAATTTTATATATTGTTACAATGCAAGAGAAATTAATTCACAATCATGCTTGTATAATACAGATTTTTTTTCACTTGACATTTTTGAATGCTAACAGAGTGAGCCACTGTGTAGAAGATGATAACCATTAACAGATCAGTTGGCTGTACCTGCCATATCCAAGGAAAAAAATATTTAAAAAGGCTCTTCTATGTGGACACCACAGCACTTTTCACCTTGGTAATAATATAGTGATTTAATTAATAAAAGCTAGATCAATATCATATGATAAAAGAAATTCATGCTAATCAAAGAATATATGTAAGATACAGTAGTCACAACTTGCCATAGTATAAGCCTGTTCTGCTTCTAAGTATCTCTTATATACGTGATTGAGCTTGTCAAAAACAGTGGCAATTACACTCAACGAGCCTCCCTCTGGTTCATTTAACACTGCAACAGAACACATAAGGACATCTAAAATAAGTAAAGCCACAGAATGTAGCAATAGCAGAATGCAAACTTGATACCATAATAGATAAGTTAGATAAATAGATAAGTTTTTATTCAAACTGCATAATGCATATTATTTCATATGCCATAAAATACTCTGAGCAAATATCATTATTCTATACTACAAGGCATAGTATTCTAAACTAATAAAATACTATACTTTGTAGAAAAGCATTATGCTATGTCAGCATGCTTTTAAAAAGGTCACAGAAATTTTTGATTCATAGTAGCTTCCTCAAATTGAAGCAGAAGCTTACTTTGGGAACACACAGAAAGAATAACCATCTTGCAGTCTTTCCGTTGCAGAAGGAAGTCCATTAGCTTTCCCTTGTCTGGAAAAAGATTTACGGTAGGTTCAAGTTTCATTTGCAGATTCCAGAGATAACCTACAGTAAAAAAAGAAGAGTACACTCCTCTCATAACTGATGGTACTGTACCATGATAAGCTTCAGTTCAAGAGAGAGAGATTTAATAGACTGCGGTTTCATAGGTAGTCAAGTATTTCACCAGAATTCTTTCATCACCACATTCTGATAAGTAACATTATTTTCTCCAGGCACTTTGTGCATTAGGTATCTAATTAATATATTTTATACAGCAGCATATTTAATACTTTGTATTATAAACACACAAACATTCCGATGCTGATTAAAAAATGAATGTAAAAAGTTTCATACCTTCACTTGCGCTAATGATAATATCAGGCTGAAAGACAATCCAGGATGATGAATCTAAACGTTAAGCAAAACTCTTACCAATGTCCAATGGGTTTTGCCTCAGTAAAAGTTTTAATTGTTTATGCAGCCAGCCACTTTGAATAACAGCTCACTTGCTTCACATATCCAAGGAAGACAGGGATATTTGTTCTTTAAGCACATGATGGCCCCCAGCAAATTATCTGTCAATTTTTTTTAATGCCAAAGCAGTAGTAAGATATCGTTTAAAGGTCTGCTTTTTAAAAGGAAAGAAAGCAACAATTTACCAAGTTTTAAATTTCTCAAATACATAGAGGTCTCTAGCTGAAAAGAAGCTACTAGTGTCAACGCCTCTTAGAAGAACATTGAAAGTGAAAAATTACCTATAAACTTAATTTTTAATGTTTTCTATGCACTCATACATTATCAATATGCTTCTGGGAGCAACTCAAAGAGCTAGCAGAACCTAGTAAATTAGTCTCCACTCTTCTATATTTTTGAAAATAAATCACACTGAATGCAAATAAATTTCAAAATAAAGATCAATAGGATTTTACAGGCTGAAAAACTACACAACAAGCTCTTATTGTAATAGATTAATGGGAGGGGTGAATCCATTAACGCAGAACATCTGTTAAATCTGAATAGAATTACAAACATCTGTACTGTATGCATTTTAATATACTGTATCTACAATGACAATCCAGTGCATAAAAGTAGATTTTGTTTGTTATATCTAAAGTCTGCTAAAGTGACCATTCAGAAGAAGCACTGTGCATTATTTCTGTATTATTTATTTCTACTCCTCTCACAGATAAAAATATCATGTTTACCACAGATACACACTGTGCTCCTTTCAGATATTAAAAATATCATGTTGCCAAAGAATAAATAAAATCTATGATTTTTATTTCAAGGATACAGAGTTTACAGGGAACTGGAAACTGATTAGTTACAGAAGCTGGACCTGCAAATAAGAAAAAGGTGTGATTTATATAGATTAGAGAGGAAATTATTTGTTATGTTTGTCAGAAATAACTCTTTTTACAACAAACTGTGTACTCTGAATGCTAAACTTAAAGTCCTTAGCCCATAGGTTACTGTCATATATAAAACAGAAACAAAGATACAACCAAAAGCTAACTTTCCAAAAGTTTAATATTTAATTCTTTTAAAATATTAATTGCAGCTTATGAATTATAGTCAATGCAAATTCAAGCTTCATAAATGTTATACTCAATGAATGCAGATTGTTTTACATGATGTAACAGCTTCCCTCAATGCAAATATTTCTTTAGGATTCTAGCACTTTTTCCAGGAAATAACTATTGATAATTGTCAGGAAGATAAATAGTTCATTTTTTAATTAACTGAGCTATACTAATTTAGAGGTCCAAATGGAATCTAGAAGGCTTATAACAAAGATAAAACACCTATTTTCCAATCTTTGAAGAATACCATGATGCAAATGGTAGATTAAAATGGTTTAGCATATTTAAGGTTTGCCCACTGCTTTGGTATGCATGTGGGAAGCTGACGAGATTTCACAACTAAGGCTCTATAGTATTTTGAAGGCAAAGATGAATTTGGGGCATGATCAAAATACCAATTTCCAAAAAGTGTAGCAACTTTCAGTGTGCTTAAAGCAGTTGAGTCTTTTCCTGGGATGGTTGTCCCGAGCTGAAATACCATACTTGACTGAAGGAGCTTCAAGCATACATACTTCAAAGTACATTATCTTCAAAACCAAACTTTTGTACAACTCTATCCAAAATTCATTTTTATTTATTTTCCAAACCACAAAAGAAAAAACATGGTCATGGTCCAATAATATAAGGAGAACAGGTATAATAGGCCACAATGTTAGGCTTTTTTTTCTCCCAAGACCAGGATAATATAATAGATGAAATATTGCTCATTTCTGTTTATCCGGTTTTATATTTAATAAATATAATGAACTTATTATGCCAAGAAATATTTTAAAATGAAATATTAAGACTACTGGAACGTAACTTTTAATTAATAAAAAATCTAGCAATTTCAGCTTCAAAAACTATAGGTATAGATGCAGTATTTGCATTTTCAAGGGAATATAAAATATGCAATTCTGTACCTGCCACAGGAATCTGGTACGGTTGTATGGATCGAGGTGGAAGTACAAGCTGGTGCAGTGTAATCGTGCCATCAAATTCCCCCTTTAATTTGATGTCATATATAATAGAGGTCTAAAAAACACCCAAAAATCTATTTATGGTAAGTGTTCAAGCACAATTGCATCCATGCAGAAACAATAAAACAATTGTTGTAACCATGATTATTCTTTTTATTCTGTTTGGCATAACAATAATTAAGATCCTATCCTAAAAATAAATTTCTACTGAATATAAATATACACTGCTCAAAAAAATAAAGGGAACACAAAAATAAGACATCCAAGATCTGAATGAATGAAATATTCTTATTAAATACTTTGTTCATTACATAGTTGAATGTGCTGACAACAAAATCACAGAAAAATCACCAATGGAAATCAAATTTAGCAACCCATGGAGGTCTGGATTTGGAGTTACACTCAAAATTAAAGCGGAAAAAAACCCTACAGGCTGATCCAACTGATGTAATGTCCTTAAAACAAGTCAAAATGAGGCTCAGTAGTGTGTGTGGTCTCCACATGCCTGTATGACCTCCCTACAATGCCTGGGCATGCTCCTGATGAGGTGGTGGATGGTCTCCTCCCACACCTGGATTAAAGCATCCCCCAACTCCTGGACAGTCTGTGGTGCAACGTGGCGTTGATGGATGGAGCGAGACATGATGTCCCAGATGTGCTCAATTGGATTCAGGTCTGGGGAATGGGCGAGCCAGTCCATAGCATCAATGCCTTTATCTTGCAGGGACTGCTGACACACTCCAGCCACATGAGATCTAGCATTGTCTTGCATTAGGAGGAACCCAGGGCCAACCGCACCAGCATATGGTCTCACAAGGGGTCTGAGGATCTCATCTCGGTACCTAATGGCAGTCAAGCTACCTCTGGCGAGCACATGGAGGGCTGTGCGGCCCCCTAAAGAAATGCCACCCCACACCACTACTGACCCACTGCCAAACCGGTCATGCTGGAGGATGTTGCAGGCAGCAGAACGTTCTCCACGGCATCTCCAGACTCTGTCACATCTCTCACATGTGCTCAGTGTGAACCTACTTTCATCTGTGAAGAGCACAGGACACCAGTGGCGAATTTGCCAACCTTGGTGTTCTCTGGCAAATGCCAATCGTCCTGCACGGTGTTGGGCTGTAAGCACAACCCTCACCTGTGGGCGTCGGGCCCTCATACCACCCTCATGGAGTCTGTTTCTGACTGTTTGAGCAGCCACATGCACCTTCCCATAAATATCCCAGCACCATTTCATAGAGGGCTTTATAGATAACAACCAGCACCCTGAATTTCATCTGGAAGCACAATGGAGCCAGTGCAGCTCACAGAAGTGTAACATGGGATGTGCATGTAACTGCTTCATGGTTCAGGAAGGGGGTGCAATTGATGCACAAAATAAAGTTGTGCAAAGGACCTCCTGGCAATAGCTATAACCTACTCTTTGAGTAGGAGTTGTGATTCCGGGAGGACCTCCAAATTGCACACCATTTTTCTTTACGGTGAAACCCCATCCAAGATTTTAAAAAAGCCTGGATCCAGTGAGCCCTAAATCAAATAGCTACTCAGTCTTGTCAGGGTTTGTTTGGATGCCACTTTTCCAGTTTCCAAGATGAAAACAAAACCAACCCTACACAATTATCATATTAACATGACTCTTAAACTTTAATAAATCAGTATAGTAATTTCCTGTATGCTAAGCTAATTAGCTGTCTTGAGCTACCAAAATATAATATGGAGAAAAAAAATAGTACCTCAGTGTCCTGATGATGAACTACCACTAAATTATCCACAACGTTCAGTGCAAACTTCCCAGTCCTATATAACTTCAATATATGCAATTTCTTACAGGAGCCTTCCCTGTAGTAGCATTAATTTGGGGGGGGGGGGGGGGAGAATGTTAATCAGCAACCTTAGTAGTCACCTTTTAATAGTTGTTATGAAAGCTGAAAAGGATAAGAATCAACAAATTTACCTTGGCAAATGATAAAGAACTACCTCAGCTCCGGTACTATTTGAAGTCCTTGAGTGGTGTCTCAAGTAAAGAACATAAAGTTGGCCATATCTAAAGAAACATAATACATGTTTAACTTCTAAGCAGATAACATTTATATAATCTTGTTTTTTTTCAGGACAAGCTATTTTGGCAGAATGCAAAAAAGAAATAAATAGTGTAACAGTTCAGATGCTCAGACATCACCAATAAACACTGGGCAGATGTCTTTTCCTCACATAGTTACAGAGAGCTACCCCCAAGTCCTCCCTCAGAAAAAACAGTTGGCTCGTTCCTCACTTTAGGGGCCATCTTCCTTTCTTTGGCCAATGTAGATTACATGTGTCTCTCTTGATGCTTGCCCTTGCCTTCTTCTTAGAGTTGAAAGAGAATGACTGGCCCAAAATGGAAGCCAGCTTCCACTGTTAAGGCAAGAATAAAATGGAGGATTCCCTACTTCTAATCAGACACCTTCGCTGCGAGATCAAAATGGCTCTCTTGTCTGTGAAATAATTCACAAGAAAATTAAAAAACGTTTTATTTATTTTTTCTGAATAAATTACAGATGGATTTATTTCATCTTTTCAAAGTGATATGGAGATCATTCTGTTAACTTACAAGCTATTCTTACAAATAATTTCTATGATTTTTCAAAACAGTTTTTAAAAGAATGCTATATGTAATAAGGTGATCAATTGGAACTGTTAGTTTTGTTTGCTTATTTCCTGATTTCTTCTCTATTTTATTCAAGTTAATTGACTCAAAACTGACTTCAAATCCATTCCACTGATCAAGAAAATGTTGCTTATGTCTTCACTAAGAAGACAATCTATTTGCTCAGGAAAAGGAAAATACAGCATCTGCGTTGGGAAAGAAGCACAATAATATACTTACATTGTAGTCAAAGCAATATCTCTTTCAGATAGGCTGAGCTTGGAGGACTTTGGTACTGTAGGTAACTCAATTTCAAACTTTGACAGCTTTGACATAGCTCCACCCTACGTGAAAAGTACTGCATTTAATTCTATGTAACTCCCTCACACTTCATTGTATTTCTTACCATTCTAAAATATGTTCCAGCAAAATATAATGTAAAAAACAACAAGCAATTATTATTACTTTTGGTTGCAGTGCTTTAGGCCATCTCAAACAGTTTAACCCATCTGAAAATCAAATGCTATAATTTTTGTTTCCTAACGCAAAATTTGTGAAACTTAAGTTGCAGTTGGGTATCTGAGTTAGTATATTTACTTAAAATGCATATTTTAGACATAAAGGACTACAACAATTTGAAATGCATTTCTTATATATTAAACATAAGTACCTTAGAGCAATTTTGCAAAGTAACCACGGAAAATTGCATTGACTGCAGTAATATTATTTTACCTTGAAATAGAATGGCTGGAGAACATTTCCAACTACTGTCGTTGACAACAAAATGACAGAGCTCTCAGGACAGTACATAAACCAGTTGACATTAATATTCTGACTCTTCAAAAGCTTTAACGTTCGTTTCTCTGGTAATACCTGAAGATATAATGGTTACAATCAGACCTATATACTGTATATTTTCAAACTGTCTATATAAACTTCAGATTTTGAAAACTGCTGCTGCGGCAGTGGGTGATTCTCTGATTGACTACAGACAAATTAAAGAATTAGCACTTTACTTTTGTGAAGTTCTTACAGGACTCTGATTTAGACTATTGTTTTGGGGAGTGAGTAGGTACATAATTGACAGTTGCACAGCAGAGAGGCTGGGGAGCTTCCACAGAAGAGATGCCCAAGCAACCTGCAACCTTCCCTGCCAGCTTCTTGATTCCCAACTTTCCCAATCACCTTCCCAGAACCAAAGGCTTTGCTAATGGGAAGGTGGCAGGCAGTATCGGCAGTCACAATGTACTTTACAGTTCCTGCTGGCTGTGCCTTATGGGAGGCTGTCATGGAAATAAAGATCACGTGACCACAGCTGACTGTGACAGCCCAGCAATACTTGAAGCAGCAATAAGTTCCCCAAATTTCATACCCACAGGAGTCATGGATCCCAGCATTTTGTAAGTTAGCCTATTTGAGTTACTTTAGTTTAATAATTATTTCACTATACCTTCCAATTGTGGTCAATTGAAGGTGAAACAGTCAAATAGATATGAATTTTAATATTACAGAGACACTTTGTGTAATACAGCAAGCATCTTATATGTCTATTTTTTTGCAGAATCAATGGCTTTTATTACTAAAATATTACTTAGCTAAAAAGGTTTATTTTCAGACTATAATATCTTTCTTGAAAAAACTGAAGCTATTTCTAGTAGGTTTATGAGAATTAAACAGATTTCAAAAGACCAAAACAATCTTACACACAATGAACTATAATATCATTTAATCCTTTAAACATAAAACAAATTATCTGACTTTTTTAAAAGGTATGTATATTTTTACTTACTTGGTAAAACTCAATTCCCTGATCTGTTACAAAAACGATCTCTGCAGAGCCTGTCCAACAGAATCCTAAAATACTGGCATTCTTAGTCTTTAATTTAAAAAAAAAGCATTTAATTGAAATAGGCATACACTGTCAAGTAAAGTAAAATCAGTTTATATATGTCCTTTTAAAAAATATTTCTACTTTTTTAAAAAAATATTTAAAAAGCAGCACAACAAATTTTAAGTTTTCCATAAAGGAAATCTCTGGCAAATGCACTTTCAAGACAGTATTGGAGATCTTGTCCAAGTGGATACATAAATAAAACTATAGAGGATTTCATTTATCAACATAAGCAGCTTGAATGGTTATGGAGCATATTAGCCCCAAAGAAGCACTTTCAGAACAAGTGTAATATATTTTGGACATTATTTAAGAGCTTACCTATAGCTTTTTATACTAAATGCAACTTCTAGGCCTGTGATGGCAAACCTATGGACACAAGTGCCACAGATGGCACGCAGAGCCGTCTGCAGACATGCAAGCCATTGCCCAGCTCAGCTCCATCATGCATGCACACACCTCCTGCCGACCAGCTGGCTTTTGGGTCTCCGCATGCATAGGAGATGCACACACATGCGTTGGGGGTTACACCAGCATGCTTGGAGTCACGCCAGCATGTGTGGGGTCATGCCGGCATGCGCGAGGCCATTCACGCATGCGTGGGGTCACATGTGCATGCATGGGTCAGGGCACATGTGGGGGATCACGCACCCATGCACGGGGGGGACAGGGGGAACACAGAAGTGTGCATGCGCGCAGGGGCCCCACATTGCATTTTGGGTTCATGCCCACACATGTACTTCTTCAGCACACAACGACAAAGAGGTTAGCCATCACTGTTCTAGGCCAATTTCCAAAGCAGCCCCAAGAAAAGCATATTATAACTACCAAGTCTTAAGCTTATGAGTGCATAAGGCATTCTGTTAGCAGTTGATGAACAATGAGTAGAAGGATTTTAATTCTTGCAGCTAAGCAATGTTATTATTCCTCTAACCACTTGGACAAGCTTTTTCTTTTCACTATGCATATTTATGCTTGCAAAATAACCAATTTTAATTGCCATTTTCTTTCAGGCTAACACGCTGACTGGGAGGTAGAGAAACTAACATCTGAAGCGTTTTAATGATTTGCAGTTACAACTTTTCAAAATACTAATATAATGGTATTGTAGATGCCGCGCTGTTAGAATGAATACTTTAATATGCTGAGGGATTGCTTTAGTTTAGTATTTTGTTATGTGTACTATACCTTGCATTCTTGAGTGTATTCTAATTGTGGGCTGTCTGGAATAAAGTTCAGGAAATCCTGGAATGACATGAAAAACAAGCAATTAAAAATATTTGTGGAGAACCTGTGCAGAAATAGCAATATCTAACACATGGATTTTCATCCATTTGAGTGCATGAATCTGCAAAATGTCAGACTTTATTAATCTACTCAAAATAATGATATAAGTACACAGAGCTGAACAAACATATTTTCTGCTTGAATATTTTATCTCATTTTCCTCAACTATCTTTGAACTATAATACAAACAGAATAGAAATTGAAAAGACGAAAGGTTACATAAGTAAAAAGTTAATGATCAAAATAGATGAGAAAATGCATTTAATACACTATAACATAATTCAAAGATGCAAATCTAAATAGGTAATTTGAAAGCAAATCTAAATAGGTAATTTGAAAGCTTTTCAAATAGTTTTAATAAAAATCACTACCACTTCCTGATTCCATTTGCGGCAGTTTGTATTATTCTCCCTCTGGAAAGGAGACCCTACAAACTGAATCAAGCATTATTCACTGAGCCGAGGTGGCGCAGTGGTTAGAGTGCTGTACTGCAGCCACTTCAGCTGACTGTTATCTGCAGTTCGGCTGTTCAAATCTCACCGGCTCAGGGTTGACTCAGCCTTCCATCCTTCCGAGGTGGGTGAAATGAGGACCCAGACTGTGGGGGCGATATGCTGACTCTGTAACATTATTATGTTATTTTATGTATTCCTTTCTCAAACCACCATATCTCAGAGTAGTTTATAATACTATGTTCATACAGTAATAAAAATATGTACAAATATAGTGGTAGAAAGGAAACAAAAACAAATCCCAACCATCTAACATCTATCATTTCTTTAATAATAAGCAAATAATAAGTAGTATATTTTGTTTGAATATTTTTAAAAAACGTGCTTCTTTCTATTTTAAGAAAGATATTTCTTACCACACTCTTCAATGTTCTCTGAACAGCCAGTATCTTATTGCCCAAAGAAAACTTGATACATTTCACTTCTCCTTTGTCTTCCATTCTGGAAATATAGAATTCATTTCTGTATTTTAGATACAGGACATGTATCTGATTAATTTCTACAGTATCTCAATAACAGCCATGCTGGCCTAGACTGGTAGAAATTAGTTTAAATTATGTGAAGGGACTTTTTAAAATATTAATTGTAATAGTTTTGAAGTTCAATAAAATTAAACAAGGGGAAGAATATTGCTGATCCCCAATATCCATGTTCATTCCAAAGGAAGTGAGTTTTAGTGGTTGCTAGACAACCACTAAACCATTTTGTTGGGTCATCATTCAGAGATATTTCTTTACCTAAACAGAAAAGAGAATCAGGTAGGCAAAAGAGCAGTAGGAGCAAAAGTGGCTTCTGATTTCCTGATTATCTTCTCCATTGAGTTTCCTTGTGGTAAACTGACAGGGAACATCAGAAGCCTTCCTTCCTTCCCGTCCTATTTTTCTTTCCTTCTGTCTTTCCTTCCTTCTCTCACTCCCTAGAATTCCTGCTGGCTTCCCCATTTACTTTGCTTGTGAGAACTTCCAGAGAGAAACCAGGAAGAAGTTGCAAGTTCAAGGCCCAAAGGAAGGTAAGTGGCTTCTGCCCAGTGGGGAAGGAAGAGGGTGTGTAGGGGTGCTGGTCAGAGAGGCTATGTGGAGTGCAGAAGAGATACCATATGGATTGGGAAGAATATAGGGGTGTGCACCAGAAATGCTGTGCAGTTCCTGGAAGGCTCATGGGAGGAGGGGAGCAGCAAAGATCGGAAAGGGTGCTCAAGGTGCTATATAAGTGGGTAGAGCATGTGGGGAGGCAGTGTGAGTGAAAGGGGCTTGGGGTCATGGAGGTGTGTAAGAGGTAACCTGCATGTCAAGTATGGTACGGGGGAAATGAGTCAAGAAGACTGCATGGGGTCACAGAGTTGTATGAGGGGCAACATGCCAGTCAGAAATTGAGCATGGGATGGGTGGGTCATGAAGATTTGTGGGTATGCTGAAGAGATGCCACGTGAGGTAGGGAAGGCACATGGGGAGTTCAGGAAGGATGCATGGAGGTGCACAAGAGGTGCTGTATGTGTCAGGGAAGGTATGAGGGAGTGGCTGGGAAGGTTGCACGGTGGTTCTTTTCTCCCTGTTCTTTTCTTCCTTCTTTCTCCCTTCCCTTTCCAGGAGGCAAGGTAGGTGATTGCTGCTGGATGAGGGAGAGGGAGATTGTGAGACTGGCTAAGAACCTGCCATGAAATACAGAAAAGGAAGATCACATGACCCCAAATTTTATTTCCTTGGTACTCATGCATTGATTCAAATCAAAGGGTCCTCAGGACTCTATAAGTTGGTTCAAAAATTGTTGATCTATAATGCATCTTTACCCCCCGTTTAAAGTCATGTTAACAAGAATTTTGGTAATATATAGATAGCATTGTTATATCAGTTATTTCAAAATCCAAAAACAAGACGTCAACACGTTAATGGTATATGCTATAGCATTAAGTGCAAGACAATCTGATTATGTTTCTCTGGGTTTAGCTATACTGCATTCCCATGAGCTCAACGCAGAGGATGAAAAATTCCACATTGTGGATGAAATGATAGTACTACAGCTATTCGAATAGTATCCCACAATTGCAATGATCTCATTCTTGTACAGGAATAAATATCTGCTAAAATATCTGGAACAAACTGAAAGGATTCATTTGGTGGGCAAGGATAATTGACGCGCAAAATATAGCCTCTCATTATCAAGACAACCCCTGCCTTCTCGAGGTGCCCATCGTTTTCCAACAGAAGGGGCTCTGTCAACTCTTGGGCCCGGCGAGCTCAAGTAGTACTCAGCCTAGAATCATGGATCCCGTTGATTCGGGATGCATGCGACTCTACAGCGAAGGGATTGGCGATGCCGTACCGACGCTAAAGACTTAAGTCAAGTCAAGTCAAGAAAGGATTCATTTGTCTGTATGGTCTGAGAAGGCTAAGTATTCAACACCCATTTTATGTTATTTTGAAATACTATTTCAAGGCTGATTCAAATTGAAGATATCATAAGGGAAAATAGGAGAAATATTTCCATATATAATTTATCAAAATTAAATCAACCTTTTCATTCTTATGATTACCTAGATTATGTAGTTATGATCAAATTCCTTTATGCAAGCTATCAGTATTTAAGCAGGGGCTTAAAAAGGAATTTAATAAAAGGTAATGTGAAAAAATATGTGAGAATTATGCATGGATCCAACCCTTGACTACTCTTGATAGATGTCATAAACCCCATCTGTCCCAGTTTCAATAAAAATAAGCTGTTAAGATCTGTGAGGATTAAAGAACCACAAACAGACCTTCTCTGTGCTTGAAATCTTCTACAAGGATATTTTTTCAATAATAAGAAAAGTCTGTATGTCTGGATTAACACTACATTCCTGCACAGAAGGCTGTCCAGTGGTAAAAGAAAGCTATGCTTGACTGCCCAACTTTTACCTAGTATTCACAAGGTGTATAGATGCCCACAATGCTAGATTTAATCATCATGATATACATATTAAGTTTAGATTCAAAGAGCCTACAATTTGTGTAGACATTTGTGTAGAGTAAATCCTAGTAGAATGTCAGTGCTGTTTGGGAACTCTTCATATTTCAGTAATCAGAATAGCTCAGTAGAATAGTTTTTATCAAACTAATTTTAATAAATAGGGAATCAAATAAATTGGGCACCACAGATTGATGTATTATTCTAACTATATTTCTAATTTCATGTATTTTACAGTATCAAATTTTACTAACACATGTACTCAAGATAAAATAAAAGTGATTACATTCATATTCCTTAGTTTAGTGTTTTTTAAAATAACTATTGTCATTTACTAGTTAAAGAAAATACAGAGTGAAAGATAACTTACAATGAGAAGAAATATCATTTGAACAGTATATTTGTATTTGCAAACTTCACAACACAATACTATTAGCTGTCAAAAAAAGAAAACAGTATATAGGATGCATTTATATCACCTAAATGAGATGAGATTGCGGTCTTCCAAGCCTTTAACTACTACCCCAGTAGCTCCACCAGATCGAACAGCAAAAACCTAAATAGAGAGAGAGCGAGAGAGATCTAGTTTGAGCTAGAACGTATTTTAAAAGTTCTTCATCTTCAAAACAATGGAATTTATTTTCCATAAAATGTTAATAGAATAAATAGGCTATAACACCAAGATTAAAAAGTGTTTCTCACACATAATTACTAGGAGCCATACATTGATAAAATGACAGAAGTAATGATGATGAAATCAGAAAATGTTGCCTTATTTCTACTCTGCTCCTCTTTCCCATTCCTTGTTGGGGATGGCTTTTGCCAAAATGTGAACAAGCCATTTGTTATTCTACTAAATTAATCTGAGAGCTGCATCTTACTCCAGATTCCTCATTCCTGGGAAGTGGGTTTACACTAGCCAAAGTGAAGAACAATGTACAGTGGTACATTGACCGGTACCTCCGGTCATGACTGTGATCTGATCCAGGACTTTGGTTGGCACCCGATTTGGTCGTGACTGAAAGCAAGACTGACTACACATGTGCGCACACAAAAAAATGGCATGAAAGGGAAAATCGCTGCCGCTGTGATTGATCGCCACCCGAAGATGTGTTCTTGAACAGAGTGAAACATTTAGCGGATATTTTGGTTAGTGACCCAAGGTTCCACTATACACAAAACTGGAGGGAAAAAAAATTAGAATCAAATTTCAACTATAAAGATCCTCAGCTGTCCTTTGAGACCAAAATCACATGAAGCCACTTAAAGACAGCAAAATAGTACATGAGGACACATCATGTGAAAGCACTCAATTTTCTCAGGAATAAAAGATGTCTTTCAGATTTCAGACACTGCCAATGAGGGGGGGGAACCTTATTAATTTTGGTTCTCATATTAAGACAAAATTGTCAGATTATGAATAAAATCAAACCCACAGAGTCCAAGAGATTTACCTTTGTGATTAAAACTGTTTAACAACTTGTCTGTTAAACTCCCTATAAAACACCTATTGGTAAAACGAGGCAAGAACCCTTTCCACGTTTGTTTAAAATGAGAATAATCTGATAACTGAACTATTTCCCACCATCTATATGCAAAATATAATTATATACACATAAAACAGCTGCCCTGTATGCAGGTTGTGTATAGTACAAATTAGAGGAAAATCCTTTAATCCAATGTTTTTATCACTCATTTTTCATACAACTCAGGCATTAGTATTGATAACCTGTCCGCAAGTGGATCAAAAGTCTTTTCATGGAATCAGAGGCTTCTTGGATGCAAAGGGTTCTTGCATTGTCATTATTGCAAAATTGCAGGGTTTTGCCACCTTTTCCTAAGAAGATTTCTAAACATTTAAATCTCTTTCCGCCCAACTGTGCAACTGTAGAAGTCATTCTGACAGAGCAGGAAGAGTGGGAACCAGATGCGGTACTATGACAAAAAGAGATATAAACGTGGGGACTCAGTTCAAGGTTGGTTTAGGATGTGGAAAAGCAGGAAGAGCCATGGTGGGGCAATGGTTAGAACGCAATATTGCAGGCTAGTTCTACCCACTGCCAGCAGTTCGATTCCCACCGGCTCAAGGTTGACTCAGCCTTCCATCCTTCCAAAGTAGGTAAAATGAAGACTCAGATTGTTGGGGCAATAGGCTGACTCTGTAAACCGCTTAGAGTGGGCTGTAAAGGTGCTGTGAAGCGGGATACAAGTCTAAGTACTATTGCTTTCACTGTGCACAAGATACAGAAGCGTTGCGGTCCAGCCGAAGGGAAGGAGAGGACGAAGGCGCGACAAGCAGGTCGCGCGGGCGGGGCATGTGGAACCAGGGAGAGAACTCCGCCCCCTTCCCGCGGCCTGAGTCTCTCACCTGCTTATTGGCCTCGTCGAAGAAAACGCAGTTAACGGGGCTCGCCTTTTCGAACTGCACGGGCCGTGCGCACAGCGCCAAGTAATAGTCCTCGCTGGTGGTCGTCGCCATGGCAGCAGTAGAACGATCGGCAGGCAGAGAGTGCCTCGCGCACCCCACCTCCCTCCGCCGCGGCCACGCCCCGAGGTTCGACCGATCTGTTTTCGCTCACCGCCCCCCTCCCGGCGCCACAAAGCGGTTGGTGCGTGAGGGCATGTAGACGCACGAGTCTTCCTTTCTTCGGTGCCGATCGGCCGCTTCCTGGTAGTACCGTTCTTGCGCATGATCAGAGAGCTACCGGTCCCTTAAAGGCGCAGTGCGAGGGAGGAGCCGTCGAGATTGGCATGTGAAGTCCCAACGTTCTAATTCAGGGGTCCCAAACTTGGCAACTTTAAGACTTGTGGGCTTCAGCTCCCAGAATTCTCCAGCTCTGCTATACTGGCTGGAGAAGTCTGAGAGTTGAAGTCCACAAAGTTGCCAAATTTGGGGACCCCTGTTCTGAAGCCTGATCTGAGGCTGATCTCTTTCCCAGTATGTGAGCAGGTGTAGAATTTACATGGCACTGAATATTTATTTAGTCATTAAATGTATGTGCCGCCCATCTCAACATCGAGCGAGCTGGGCGGCTGACAACATAATTAAAAACGAGTTTACAATATTAAATTTTGCTGATTTAACAGTTACATTTGAAAAGAGGGAAAGCGGGTGTATATGTGCACACGGTGTTTTCCTCTGGCACTTAGACCGATGATTAATTAGGTGCCCATCAATCGGATATTTTCTCTCTGATGTGTTCCTCAGCTCTTCGCACGGTGTATGCATTGCTATTAAGCTGATTGCATCCACCTGGCTGCTAGTCGTCCTCATTTATCCCACTTTTCCCAGCATTAGTTCCCCCACCCCACCACGAATCCACAAGAGTAATTTGAGCCTGGTCATTTGTGCCCCAAGTGTGAAGTCCAACTTAAATCATTGTTTGATAATCCATTTTTTATTATTCCTCAGGTTTTGCTCCTTTTTGCCTACCAACGATAAAATCTTGTGTTTGAAAAGGTTTTGTGAGACAGCAGATAAATTTGCAGTTTAGTTCTACAAACATTAATCAACAATCCAGTTACATACTTGTGCTAAATTTAGGAGGAGGCAGACCCACTTCAAATTAAGAACTATAGACCTATTTCCTTGCTAAACCAGACTATAAGCTATTTGCTTCAATATTGGCAGAATAGCTTAAAAAATATCTAAACAATTTTATCCTGATCAAAATGGTTTCTTACCAAAGAGACAAAGTAAATATAATATGAGAATAATTATAGACACTTTGAAATATTATGAGGCACATCCTGAAAAACAAGTGGCTCTGATGTTTTTAGATGCACAGAAAGCTTTTGATAATGTGAATTGGTGATTTATGTCATTACAAGTGGAACACATGGGCTTTGGTAAGAAATTTACCCAAGCCATACAAACTATATACCACAAGCAAATAACAAGAATAATGATAAATGGAGAATTGACAGACTCTCTTGAAATAAGGAAAGGAACAAGATTGCCCACTATCCCCTTTGTTATTTGTCTTAACATTAGACATTCTAAACAGAAATATTAGAGAAGAAAAAGATATAAAAGGAATGAAAATCAAAAAGGAAGAATACAAATTACAAGCATTTGCAGATGATCTGGTCTTCATTCTAGAGGATCCATCAGAAACTGCACCTAAATTGATAGAAAAAATAGAGGAATGTGGAAAAGTAGCAGGTCTGAAAAAATAAAGATAAAACGAAGATTTTGACCAAAAAAAATTAACATCAAGACAAAAGGAAGAATTGGTGGAAGCTTTGATGATCCAAGTCACGAACAAGGTCAAATATTTTGGAATATATTTGACAGCAAGATGCGGTACACTTAAAGAGAACAATTACTATAAGCTTAAGCAGCAGATTGCAAAAGAATTGACAAAATGGGAAAATCTACAACTATCAATGATAGGGAGAATATCTACAATCAAAATGAATATTTTGCCCAGAATTTTATATTTGTTTCAGACAATTCCAATCAGACTTCGGAAAGACTACTTTGACGACCTAAATAAAATAATGCTGAAATATATTTGGCAAGGAAAGAAAGCAAGAATGAAACTAAAAATGTTACAAGATGCTAGAATAAGAGGGCTTGGTCTGCCTAACTGGGAATTATACTATCAGGCAACAAATTTAATGTGTATCAAAGAGTGGATAACATTAAGAAATTCTAGATTACTGACGGTAGGGGACATGATTTGTTGCTGGGATGGCATGCTTTCTTATGGTACAAGAGAACCAAAACGCAGGGGTATTTCCGAAGACATATACGGGAGGCTCTGCTATTAAACTGGGAGAAGATTAAAAGGCAACATTACTTAAAAATTCTAGTCTGGTTATCAATTATTGAAGCATTTTCATACCCAGTAATAAATAAAAATGAACAAACAGTTAGATATGGTGAAATATTGAATGCAGAGGGTGAACTTAAATCTATGCAAGAATTAGAGCAGGAAGGCATAAAGATGAATTGGGTTTCATATTTGCAAATAAAGTCTAGATACAATAAAGATCACAAAATGGAAGGTTTTTATGATAAAATGACTGAGTTAGATAAAATTTTGACAGGTACTGATGAAAAGGTAATTAAAGAAGTATATGGATACTTATTAGAGGTTAAACTAGAAAAAGTCAGAACCTATGATAGCTTGGGGAAAATATTTGGACATGGGATTGATAAGTGGCAGAAATTCTAGTCTCAAAATTATAAAATGACAATGTCAACAGCATATAAAGAAAATTTGTATAATTTTACAGATGGCATTTACCCCCGACGAGAATAGCAAGAATGTTCAAGAACATTCTGGAAAAGTGCTGGAAATGTCATCAGATACCAGATTCATATTATCAGATGTGGTGGACTTGTATAGAAGCTAAAAGATACTGGACTAAAATCCACACTTGGTTAGAGAAAATGATACATAAACACATAGACTTTAAACCAGAGATTTGTTTATTGGTAAAAATAATAAATAAATAAAATTAAAATTGCTAAAAATTGGAGAAATGAGAAAATACCAACGCAGGAGGAAGTTATTCATAAGATAATGGAATGTGCTGAAATGAGTAAATTGACATTTGAAGTTAGAGAAAGAACGTTGGTCTTACCCAAACGTCTGTTCTCTGTAGCGTAGGTGGGAGGGACTACAACTGGGTTTGTGATAGCCTGATTGGTCCAGAGACTGAGGGATTTTTCTTTAACATCGCCTCCTTTCCCTCCTGGCTCCCAGTTTCATGAGGTCAAATGGGCTATCTGATCACTTTATGTAAGGAAACGAACATTCCAACAAGAGCGATAGACAGAAAGAAAGAAAGGAAAACACCGCACAAGTCAACCGCCCCGACCCCTTGCTGACTATCTAGGGTGGGAATGTAGTCTCTCCCACCTACACTACAGAGAACAGACATTCAGGTAAGACCAACGTTCTTTCTCCTGTAGCTCTGGTGGGAGGGACTACAACCAGGACATACCCAAGCTAGGTCCCTGGGCGGGAAGAAGATTCCTGGGGAGGGAAGGTCGCCACTTGTTGAAGCACTCTACGGCCAAAGTGCGCATCCGCCGAGGCAAACCAATCAAGATGGTAGTGTCGAATAAAGGGGGAGGCCCAGGTAGCCGCCCAACAGATATCTTCCAGAGGTGCTCTGGTAGCTCAGGCAGCCAAAGTGGCCGCACTCCTCGTGGAGTGGGCTGTGATGCCTTGAGGAGGTACCTGTTGGCTAGCCTGGTATGCCTCCATGATGGCTTGCCTCACCCACCTGCCAATGGTGGCCGAGGACACCCTAGCCCCCAATGACCTCTCCTGAAAAGACAGAAACAGGGCCTCTGTCTAAACAAGGATGTACGCCTGAGATAAATGCATAGGGCACGGCATACATCTAAATGATGCCAGAGGAGAGGGGCAGAAATTGGGAAAGATAACTTCCTGGGATCTGTGGGAAAAGGTATTCACCTTCTGGAGGAAGGTGAGGTCAAGTCTCAGGACCACCCTGTCCTGATGGAATTGACACAGATCCTCCTTGGACAATAGGGCGCCCAATTCGGAAATGCGTCTGGCGGACATGACAGCCACTAGAAATATGACTTTCAAGTTGAGAAACCTAAGATGGACCGTCCTCAGAGGTTCAAAGGGAGCGCCCGTGAGGGCCCTAAGCACCAGGGAAAGGTCCCACGAGGGAAACCTGTGAACTGGAGGGGCTATAGATTTGCTGCTCCTCTCAGAAATCACTTAACTAAGGGTGCCTGTGCTAACGAACCAGGCCCCACCCCTGCTAGGACTGAGAAGAGGGCAGCCGTCTGTCTCCGCAAGGTATTATGAGACAGACCACGGTCTAGACCGTGTTGCAAGAATTCAAGAACCTGGGTAATGGAAGCTGAAGCCGGAGAAACCTGAGACTGCTCGCACCAGGATGCAAACGCCAACCACGCCAACCACGAGTTGTAGATTCAAGTGATGGAGGGTCGTCTGGCAGCTTCAATCGTGGAGATGACCTTGGCTGAGAGGTTTGCCTCCCTCAGCAGGTGCCCTCAAGTGCCAGGTGGTCAGCTGGAGCCACTGGGTCTCCGGATGGATCAGGACCCCCTGGCACAAGGCGATTTCCTCCTGGGGAATTCTCCAGGGGGGAGATAGGGACAGCTGGATCAGATCGGCAAGCCAGGGCCGTCTCGGCCAATAAGGAGCTACCAGAATGACATGGGCCCCCTCTAGCACTATCTTTCTCAGGGTCCCCTGGATTAGGGGAATGGGAGGAAAGGCATAGAGAAGGCTGGGGGGCCACGGGCTCTGGAGAGCGTCCGTCCTCTCTGCGTTGCATGCCGGAAAGCGGGAGTAGAAACGGAGAAGCTGGGCGTTGCTCGGGCTGGCGAACAAGTCCACCTGTGGATTGCCAAAGCGGAGGCAGATTCTATGGAAGATCGTTGGATCTAGCTGCCATTCGCCGTGGCTCAGCTTAGCCAGTCCGCTTGGTAATTGGCCATGCCCGAGATGTGTTCCGAGAGGATGGATGACAGGTTCCTCTCCGCCCATAGTCCCAGTCTGTGTGCCTCCAGCCATAGGCCCCTGGAATGAGTCCCCCCTTGGTGATTTATGTGGGCCTTGGCTGCCACATTGTCCGTCAATAGGAGGACATGTCTGTTGCGGATGGAGTTCCTAAAATGCAGAAGGGCTAGAAGGGCTTCAGCTCCAGCCAGTTTATATTGTGGCGCAGGTCAGACTTTGACCAGCGACGCTGCGCCAGGCTGGACCCCATCACTGCCCCCCAGCTGAACAGGCTGGTGGCCGTTGTGATGGAGACGCGGTCCGGCTCCCAGAACTCAGCCCTCCAGTTCAAGGACGGGGATAACCACCACTTTAGGGACCAGCGGAGCTCCGGAGAGAGGCGGATGGGAAGTGGGGAATTGCTCATTCATCGGCGTTGGTACAGTATGAGAGCCCACTGGAGTGTCCTGGAATGCAGGTGGGCCCACAATCCCTATGCAGGACACCATCTTCCCCAGCAGTTGCGCTAACATCAGGATGGAAGCTGACCGACTTGTGCGAACGTGCCGTGGCAATGTCTGTAGACTTGAGAGCCATTTTGGTGACAGGTGTACCAGTCCCGTGGTGGAGTCTATTACCATGCCCAAGTGCAATATCTTTGTTGAGGGAGAGAGGTGGCTCTTGGGAAAGTTGATGGAGAACCCCAGGGACTGCAATGTTCTGATGGTGAAGTGGAGGTCTGAAACTGCCTGGGTGCGGGACTGGGAAAGCCGCCAGGACTTTCATGAATGTATGGGGGGGGGGCGAGGCTAGACCAAAGGGAAGGGCCCTGTATTGGAAGTGCCGCTCCCCTTGTGAGAATCGTAGAAATTGCGATGGGATTGCCAAATTGGTATATGTAGATACACCTCTGTTAAATCTATGGATGCCATGAAGTCCCCCTGCCGGATCCCCAGCAGGATGGACTTTAGGGACAACATCTTGAAACGCCTGTAAACCACGTAGGAATTCAGGCATTTCAATTCCAGGATTGCTCTCCATCTCCTGGAACTCTTTGGAACCACAAATAAGTATGAGTAGACCCCTAGTCCCCCTTCCTCCTCGGGAACTGGCTCGACCGCCCGGATGTCCAGCACATGTTGGATTGCTAGGAGCATCAGGCGCTCTTTTCCAGATCCCTGGAAGATGGGAAAGTTTGAAAGAGCATTGGGGGAGGGGAGAGGAACTCCAGCCGGAGTCCCTCCCTGACTGTCGACCTGACCCAGGCATCTGAGGTAACCTGGTCCCACTGGTCCGTGAAGGATGCCAGGCAGCTGCCTATGGGAAGGCTCGGGTTTGAGTCACTTCCCTCTGCAGAAGGGACAGCCTCCGCCTCCCCCCCCCGAAAGGGCCTCTTAGACTGTGGCTGATATCTATTCCTGTCCTGATAAAAAGGCCATTGGTTCTGCCTATCGTATCTATATGGCATATACCTTTGCTGACGGTAATCCTGGTCAGGACTCCTGAAAGAGGAGGAAGGCCTACGGAAGGAAGAGAAAGAACGGTTTTCTGACTTCTTGTTATTAGCGTGAAGGATCTTCTTTTTATCCCTGTTCTCCACTAGGATCGGGTTGAGGGATGCCCCGAAAAGATTGGGGCCCGAGAAAGGAGCTGCCGCTAGATTACATTTGGATTTGTTGTCCATTTGCCAGTTGCGCAGCCATAGGAGCTTCCTGGCCGTCACAGAGGTTGACAGGGCTCTGGACGCAAACTTAATAGAATCTAGGGTAGCGTAAGCGGAGAATTGGGTGGCAGATATAATTTTTGTGAGGTCTTGATGGAGACGCTCATCCTGGATCGGAATCCGATCCTGTAGCTGACGGAACCACATGACTCGTATAAAATATTTTATTCAATTTTCACATTCCATTTGCAATCATTTATATACAGGGTATTTACTATAAGAAAAGAAAAAAAAAGAAAAAGGGAATAAAACGAACAAATAAAAAGGAAACACAACTCATCATTCACAACCCCACCTAACCCTTGCATCCTCCATACACCCCATCTACCCCCTCCAACTTTCCTTTCTCCCTCTAACACTCCCCTCCTACTTCCCTTTCCCCTCAAACCTTCCTTCTCCCCTTACTCCCCAGACACCCTCCTTACATTCCCCTTACTCCTTACATTCCCCTTACTCCTTCCTTACTCCTCCCTCTTCCTTCCCTCTACCTCCCTCCTTGGTGTATGCCTTTATTCGAGTATTGTTTGATCTGATAAAAGTAAAGTGAACCAAGGAAAATAATAATAATAATAATAAAAAAAAGAACCACCGTATATAAATACATTCTTGTTCTTATTAAAACTATATTAATACCCCCCCACCCCACCCCCCACAATCCCCATCCCTAATCCTCCCGACTTCCCAGGGCCCACACCTGGCACTACCTTCTATCTAAAATATCTTGTATACATATGGATTAAAAAAATAAAAGTAATATATCAAAAAAAAAAAAAGAAAAGCAGAGAAAGAAAAAAAAAAGAAAAAAAAAAAAAAGGAAAAAAAGAAAAGAGAAAAGAGAAAAAAGAAAAAAAGAAACCACTCTTTGTGTTGATCTCAGCCCCCCATCTTTATCTATGCTTAAATAGTATAAATCATTCTATCTATATTTTATTCTCATCTCTTACTTCTTTGCTATTTACCCCAACCTTCTGTAGGCTCTCCCGTTCCCTTCCTAAACCTCATGATCCCTTCCAATAAGATTTAAGCAACGTGGTTCATGCCATATATTCAAATATAACTTTACAGACAAGTAATCAAACTTTCCCTTCTAGTAAAATTTAAACAACGTAAGTGATCTTTCTTTACCCCTTTTTCAAACAGTAATTCAAAATAATCTAACCAGATTTCCCCTTCTTAGTAAAGTTAAGCAGCGTAGATCAGATATTACTTTACACAGGAATCAATTTCTATCTTAAGATAATTCCAACCGACTTCCCCTTCTAATACAATTTAAATAACTTAGTTCATTCCACATGTATTTTACCCTCATCCCCCACTTGTCTGATATTTACCACTATCAAATTTATACTACCATTTGTTTAAAATATAACTCAGAGCGATTTGTAGCATAAATCATTCCACATATTCCAATAATACTTTCAGCAAGAGTCAGTTAACCTTCTATTTTAAGGTAGTCGCTTCTAACAAAGTTTAAACAACATAAATCATTCCGCATTCTTTTTACAGTTATCTTAAGATAATCCCAAGCGGCTTCCTATTAAACAACATAAATTTTGCCCTCTTCCCTTGCTTGTCTGGTATTTACCTCAAATAACGTAGTTCATTCCACATGCATTTTACCCTCATCTCTTGCTTGTCTAATATTTACCACTATCAAATTTATACTAGCGTTTATTTGAAATGTAACTCAAAACTATTACAACCAACTTTCCCTTCAAATAAAAGTTAAATAGCATGGATCATATTCAAATAATACTTTCAGCAGGAGTCAGTTAACCTTCTATTTTAAAATAGTCCCATCTAACAAAGTTTAAACAACATAAATCATTCCGCATTCTTTTAACCACTATCAAATTTATGCTAACGTTACTTTAGAATCTAGCTCAAAGTAGTTTCACCCAGCTTTCCCTTCTGATAAAAATTAGTCCACTTTTTCTACCGGAGAGAGGTCTCGAACCCCCATTCAGTCCTCAACTTTAGGAAGTCTTTTGAAGTATCTAAATTCTCGATCTGTGTTCTTCTGCTTCTCCGAGGGAGGAGGGGCTACCCCTCCATCTTGCAGCCGCATAGCCAGCCGTTTGCTTTCTCCTTCCGCTTGTCTCTCCTCTCTTCCAAGCGCATCAGGAAGTCCCGCCTTCAGAATCCTACAATAGAAATCTTGAGCCTCTGAAACAGAGTTAAGACGAAATCTTTGATTCTCAAATGTAACCGTGATGCCGGCAGGGGCCTCCCATCTGTATCGAATCTGTTGACTCCTAAGCTCTTTAGTTAAAAAGGTGTAGTCCCTTCTTGCTTTCAACATCTGGGAAGGTATATTTTTGAAGACAATCACGTCCTGGTCATCAACTCGGAGACTGTTATTATGAAACTTTTGCACAATCGCGTTTCTAGATTCTTTTGTAGAGAAATGTATAATTATATCCCTCGGGAGCTGTCGCTGTTCCGCTATCAATGAGTTCTGGCGATAGATTTTCCGAATCTGCCAATCAAAGTTAAGTCCCGGGCTTCCCAGCGCATGGCTGAAGGCTTCAGCAAAGGTCTGTTTCAAATTCTCTTGCTCCTTTTCACGGAATCCTCTGACTCTTATTGAAAATGCCTTCCTATCAAAATTTAGCATCATAAGCTGTTCTTCGTTATTTCTAATTTTTTCTTGTAAAATTTGAATATTGGTAGTCAAATCAAAATTAGCCTTCTCCAGACTTTCCAATTTGTTCTCTATTTCAGCAGAGTAATCCGACAGGGCAGACACGGCTGCAAACGTATTCGCCTTCATTTGATTAACTTTAGATTTTAGATCATCATAAAGTTGCAATACAAATTCCTTAAGTTCTTGCTTAAAGGCATCAAAGATTTTAAAGAGATATTCCTGTGTTAAAACTTCTCCAGTAGAGGGCGTAGGAGACAAAGGCTGTATTTCCAAAAAAGATTCTTTAAATTCTTTAGACACATTTGTAGCAAGACGCTTCTTTGATCTGGGTGCCATAATAAATAAACAAGTAAGCAGCGCTTCGCTCCCCTCTATTTCCAAAGAAAAAGAGTTTATTTTGTTAAGGAGCGGTCTGCAGGAAGATAAGCCCGGCTAAGTACATCCAGTAATCATCCACGGAGAGAAATCGCCATTTTGAAGTCTATTTAAACAAAGAAGTCTTTAAGACGAATGGTGCTGGTATTTAAGATAGTAATAAAAGCATAAATCTCACAGGGGTGGTACCCTCCCGTATCAAATCTAGCTTGAAAAAAAACTTTGTTTTGTCCTGGGGGGGGCTAGCCTGTCTGGGGCTGCCAAAAAAAAAAAAGGCAGCTGAGAAGAACTGGCCGGAGATAAAAGCTCCGCTTCGGCTGGATCTAATCTCTTCCACAGCCAAAAAAAGAAAAAGGCTGTGGCTTACGAATAGACCCTAGTCTACGGAGCTACCCTCCCTGCCCCTTTCTTAGCCAAAAAGGGGTGCTATCTATGATCTTATTTAGATATACAGACCAGATCTCTGAGGAGCTCGGTGGAGCCCTCCTCGGCAACAGGCCACGCCCCCAGGAAGCCCGACGGAACCACATGACTGTCGTACAGTTGAAGTACGATGCTGCCGCGGCTGCTTTAATGGCCCAGGCAGACACGGTGAAATTTTTACGCAAAGTGAGCTCTGCCTGCTTGTCTTCTGGTTTCAGCTTATCTGCCACATCTCCAGAAACCACAGTGGAGGCATTGGCCAGCAAGGCGACAGGAGCATCTACTGTTGGAAGTTGTAAAGCCTTGGCAAAGGCCTGCTCCATGTTATAGTGCCTCTTGTCATTCCCCCCAGGGTTGGGCAGAGAAGATTGATTTTGCACAACCTCAAGAAAGAGGGGGGAGCTGGCACCTCCTCCTTATCTGTATTGGGGTTGATGAACATGGCCAGATTAGGGTCCCTGTGTTGGGAAACAGGGGGAGCCCCTGTACCAATTTGAGTGGTCTTTTTGGCTTTATGCAGCATTGGTTTAAAGGCCTGAGGAGGAAAAAGGCCGGGAAAGGCCGGGGCCTTCGGAGGACCAGAGTCTTCATCTTCCGAAAACCCAAGTTCTGGATGAGCCCCCTCGCCCAAGATGGAACCCTCGCTAACAACTGAAGGAGAGGGAGGCCTAGCACTGTCCTGCCTGGTAGAAAGTGGAGGTCTCTGTCTGGTCTCTGATGAAGGCCTATGGTCCCCATGAGAGTTACCCTTCTGAGCCATGCCAGAAGAAATGCCCTTCTGAATTGCCAGAGATATCAGTCTCCTGATGCTGTCGGGAAGCAGGTCTAACTCATCTAGTTCATTCACTGACAGATCACATAAGGAAGGTTCTCTAGGAGCTAGTTGGGCAGCTAGGAAGTCCCTAGATCCCCCCTCCCCTGGATCCTCCAGCCCTTGCCTGTAGGCCCTAGGAGAAATGGAGGGGGAAGGGGATGCCACCTCCCTCCGGTTCCTGGTTGGAGAAATCAAAGGAGATGAAGGGCTGAACCCCCTGACAGGGGAACCTGAAGCCAGGGATCTGGTTTCTATAGGTGATCTTGACCTGCTCGGAGATTCAGGTCTGCAGGCCTGGGCTAGCTTTTCCGCTCTGGCCACCTATTTCTCCAAGGCCTTCTGCCTGCATGACTCATCCTTGGCAGTGGCCCTAGAAGGACGTTGTTTAGCTGTGGGCTTGGAGGCCGCAGCCCTGGGCCTGAGCCACCTGGGTGGTATTAGTAGAGGCCATGCTTACTCACGCTTCTTGAGCGCCTTGTCTGTCAGGAACGTGGGCCGGGTTGTAGATGTGCGGCCCTGATCTGCCGGGGCTGTAGTGCTTGGTGAAGAGGCCTGTACTAGGCCGCTGTCCAACTGATGTCTCAAAATGGCCACCGCACCACGTAGAGCAGGCCTCGGCCTGTATAATAAAGGCTGTGAGGGGGCTACCCTGGCAGCAAGCCTGGGTCCTCTGACCCTTGTATTCCGGCGCTCAGAGGCATGCTGCGTCTTATACGGCCTAGGAACTCCTCTCCAATAGCTCAGAACTCTTTCCGCTGAAAAAAAGCGGCAGCGCGGCTTTTACGCGCCGCCCACATCGCCGATCTGCTGGGCCAGCCAGATGCAGCAAGAGAAGCCTCGTGGGCAAAGGAGCAGTGCCGAGATCGCTGCTGGATGCTGCCAGACGCAGGTGTTGTTCGGAAATATGCGCCTCGCTCCGGGCGGACTCTGCTGAGCACGAAGGGAACGATCCCCCCTCCAGAGGCTGCAAGGCTGTAAGTGATGACTATGGAAGTGATGCACAGAAACCTTGTAACCAACCAACAGCTTGTAATTGAAGATGGCTTTATGTTGTTTTGTCTGTCTATGTTTGTTTAAAAATAAAAAAAATTAAAAAACAATCCAGTTACATGAATATTATACACATATATATCATGCATTCAAATTATCCTTGTGAGTACAGTTAAGTCATTAACGGATGTTTTCCTTTGACGTTATGCATTGTTTGGACTGTGGCTTTCTGGCCCGTTTGGAGGTCTGCATGAAAACAATGGGATGTTTTGGGGTGCCCATTCTCCTAAACACAATCCACAGCTTGATATGGTTGATTCAATCAAAGGCTTTTCTTATCAACAATGAAGCGCGTATTGACTTTTGGGGGGAATTCTCTTTCAGCAATAATGTCTTGTTCCTTGACTTTTACTAAAGTCAACTTGAATATCAGGCAACTTCCTTTCCATGTGGACTTTAATCTGCATTGGATGATCCTAAGCGTTATTGTACTAGCATGTGAATTTTTATTGTGTGACAATTTGCATACAGGTAGTCCTTACTATAGCAGCTGGGACCTAAATTTCTATCACTAAGTAATAAAGTTGTAAAGCATGACCACATTGCTTTGTGACAGAAATCCCTGCAGTTCCAGGCATAATTCAAATTCCTACTGTTTCAGGAAGTTGCAAGCAAGGCAGCTCACAAGCAGGTTAACAGGTAAGCAATGCTTTGGATTGGGGAGGGCATGTTGGGATGCATGAGTGTGTGAAGGAAGTGCAGCAGGGCTCAGGGAGGGTGTACAAAATGCATGGGAAATGCAATGAGGCTTAAGAATATGCAAGGGTGCAAGAGAGGTATGGTAAGATATGGGGAGGGTGCACAGGAGTCTACAAGATAGGTGTGGGGAAGGATGCACAAAGAAGGTGCAGCAAGGCTTAGGAAGGGTGTTTAGGGGTACATGAGCAGCAGGCACACTGTGAGCACAGAGGAGCTAAGGGAGGATGCACAGGGAATACTTATAACAGCAATTTGAAACATCCCCATTGACTTTCTAAAGAAGCTGATAGGGAAGGTCACAAATAGTGATCCTACAATCAGTTGTGTGAGCTGGTTGCCAAATATCCAGATTGCAGTCAGATGACCATGGGGATGCTTGGATTGCTAGAACTTTAACCACCATTCATTCAGTTGGTTGTAACTTTGAACAATTGCTGAAAAAATGTTTGTAAATTAAGAAGTACTTCTATTGTGTTAAGGTTTTTTGGTATTGGTATATAGCCTGATCTCTTCTAAACTGTGGTCACTGTGCTGTCATTTTGATTTGCTGACATACTATGATTAGAACCCTTGCAAAATTTTCTTCTATTACTTGCCAAATTTCTAAGGAAATACGATCAATTGTAGCTTTCTGACTTAGTAATGACCAGAGTACTAAGTTTATCTTCTATCAAGAGATTCTTTTAAATAGAGAGTATCTTCTAAAGCAGTGTTGGCGATCCTTTTTGGCACTGTGCCGAAACAAGAGCGCACACACAGAGGGAGCGCTGGAAACCGAAAGAGCAGTTCCTCAACAAAGGGGGAGGGATATGACATCTTCTATCTCCAATCTACAACACAGTCCTGTCAACAGTTCCAAGAAGACTCCACACCCATTTGCACACTCAGGTGATCCTGGTGAAACAGATAGGTGATCTTAACGACTGGCAAATGACCAACTGTCTGCAAAGAGTATAAATCCTTCCATTCCCCACCTCCAGTCAGAGCTGAAAAAGCTTCTTGGATGAGAAACGAAACGTCTTCAAAGAAAAATCAGAAAATCCAGTTGTCTAACGAAAAAGCACCTCTGAGATACTGCAAAATATTGATTTTGAAACAAAACTGAAATGTTTCCTGGCACAAAAGAAGAAAAGGAACACAATCTGATGTTTTATTTTTACTCCCATAACATTATATGAATGTCATATATCAACTTAACATAAAGGAGGACACATTTAAAAAAGAAACCTGTATCAGTGAATTGTCTCACTTTATACTGACTTTCTAAAATAATTCTCATACAAATGCAGATCTTGGGAATTCTTTCACTTATACATATAGCCCATGAGGACAATTTTTATGACGAATGAATCCAAATTTCATTCTCTCATGAGAATTTATATGCTCTCTGTACATATAAATATGAAGTAGGCATTCTGAGAAATATGATAAAACAGACTTGGTTCTGCTGGTTTATTTTTAAGTGGTTGTACAAACTATGTCATACCATATTACACATGAAAAGTTCAATGAACTTTTTTTCCAAATGAGGATGTTCTCTGAATCCTTTTAAAACACTGAAAATCTATAATCAGCTCAAGTTTATATAAGAGACAACCCACCTGTGTATTTTCTACTCATTTCACATAATTCAGATTTGTTTAAAGGTATTGAACTATCTTCCACTGAAGCATTATTTTAAGTAATAAAAGATTAAATATTTGTTACTGATTATCTAATAACACCTTTCTGAAGAACTATATTCTACCTAAAATTTAAAGTCAAACTGTAGGCTAATTTTCTTTATACTGTGTATAAAAATTATAGAAAAGTTTTGAAGTGTTTTTAGTGTTTAATATAGGTTTCGTTTGTTAAATATTAAGAAATTTTCCATGTTGTCCTTGTAAAAATAATAAACTTTTGATAATAATGTAATGTCAGGTAGAACCTGAATCATAATTTCAGTATCTCAAAATATACCACTATTTAAGAACAAGAAACAATGGAGGCAAGGAAAAGACCATCTATCTTTCTTACCTTCATATGTGTACTACTTTGATGTTTAAATCTGAAAGTATTACATTGTTTTGAAATCTTACTTATACCACACATACGTTGCTACTGAAAATCTGATTTAACAGAAAATGAAATTATTTTCATCGTTACAAAGGTATGCAATGAAGTTCCAATGGACTAATTGTGGACTTTTCTAAAATACATCAAAGCACCAGTGTATATTCCCTGAATGTTTCATTTACAGCATCTGAGCATCCTGTACTCCATTGCCTTTGGCAGTTGACTTTTAATCACTGCTCTAAAATTTAGATACCAATTTTTTTTTCCAGATCAATGCAAAGTGCTATTCTTTATAAAGTGTTGGTGGGTCCCCATCGCCATGTGTAAATAAAAACATTTTTTTCCCATGATTTTCTACATGATCTTCATTAATCTTCTCCAAAGTTTCAATCTGTAAAGAAGACATATGTAAAGATTAAGAACTGTGTAGCACTTCCCCAATTTGAAACTGTTTTTTTGAATTTGTGTTTTCGGTCTTTATTATCAAATTACAAATGAAGATTATACTTTATTCACATTACCACAATTCATAAAATACACAAACATAAACTGAATTCTGCTGAATTAACTTCTTGTCTCAGTGACAATAGTTACTATGCTCATAAATTACCATCTTTCTTCTTGGCAAAACCAGGCAATATCTATTGGATGTGAAGAAAACAGGTTTGTAATTTTTTAATTTTACACTTCAGGAAACGCTTGCTTCAGCACTCTGATAATTCAGCTCTCACCTGAAGGATTAGGTACATTGTGTTGGCATTTAAAAAAACAGCACATAATTAATTCATTTGTACCAGAAGAACGTTTTGCTTTCTCAAAAAGCAACTTTCTATCTTCTCCAATACATGGAAATTATTATTGAAGCAGAAATGGCTGTAAAGCTGTTTCTGATAGGGTGGAAAGGTTTTCGGTTCTAAATAAGTTAGTACTAAATTGAACATATAAAGTATATGTTTGGATCAGTGGTGGGTTCCGGCACCCGTTGCAACCAGTATGCTGAAACGGGGCTGTGTGTCCACCACGTGCACGTGTGCAGCGTGCGCATGCTTACCCACCACCTGCCACGCTCCAGCTGCTTGGCGGAGCGTTGCACAGGTGCTGTACACCGCGTGCGCAAATGCCCCGGTCAGCTCAAATAGAGGTAAGGAGAGCAGTTGAGCGGGCAGGCCCTCTGGAGCACCGTACCGGAACAGTGCTCCCAGCAGCCATCGATACACCCATACTGGGTTGTACCGTTCGTATCTCACCACTGGTTTGGATTCAAGTTATTAGATTAAAAAGCTACTGACATCTGTTGATTTTCTAAAGGATTGTAACAGTGTTTTTCATCCCTATCACCTCAAATGTTCAAATTCCAAATACTATATTAAATTGCAATTGTTATAAGGAACCATTTCTTTAAAAAAAAGCCATAAGAATTATTGACATTGGCTTTGTCATCTTGTTTTCTTCAGAAGTGCTTGGTATTGCTGAGGCAGATAACAGCACAATACTTTGAGTCTGAAATTACTTTCAAGACTGTTACTGTTTCTCCTGAATTATTCCAAATCATAGTTTAGATTCTTTATCTTCTTAAACAAGCAAAGAACTTCATAGCAAACTAGTGTAAATTCTTGTTCATAAAAAGTAATCCTTAATTAAAAACAAGCAAACAAAATACTCTTACCTGGGCTAAAAAATCCACCTCGTTTTCAGCTGCAATGTTTAATTCTGAAACAGCATTGAAGAGTTCTCGCTCATTTAGTACATCTGGCACACCACTTTTCTGAAAGAACTTTTAATAAAAATTAAAAAAAAATTAGGTACCCTGACATGTAAACTTTCTAGTATGTAACTGTTTATGAATGTATGACTTTGCAATAATAGTTCTTAAGCTGAACATGCAAATTGCTTCTACTTCAACAATTTCACATTTAGATCCCCATTGGAAAAAAATACATGTATTTTAGAAAACATAATTATGGCAAGTAAGAAAGGGCTTGAAGCTAAAAAGAGAGTGGATATTTTGGTAGGACAATGTTCTGAAATATATCTCCAAGTACTAATCAATCAAGTATTAACAAGAAATAAAAGTTTTGGAATGGCCTTCATGGTCTTTGGGCTTGAATACTATAGATCAGTGATGGAGAACCTTTTCAGAACCGAGTGCCCAAACTGGAACGTGTATGTGCATGTGCCAAAGCACCAGAAACACAAAGACCAGCTGTCCAGCATGCACATTCCTGGTTTTTGCCCACTTGGGCCAGTTTTGGGGGCCATTTTCTGGGCTGTTTTCAGGTTGGTTTTTTGGGCCATTTTCGGCCTGAAAAACAGCCTGAAATGGCCTGGAAAACGGCCCAAAAAAGGCCTGGAAAACGGCCCATGAAGACCAACTGGTGCGCGCGCTGGAAACCAGAAGAACAGCTGGCGATGGCACATGTGCCCATAGAGGGCTCCGTGTGCCACCTCTGGCACCTAGGCCATAGATTCGCCATCACAGCTATAAATAATCTATGCAGATAGTTCAAATATTCAATGCATGGAAGAAAATCTAAGAATATTTTTAATAAGAAAACAATTGTGCCAAAAAGTGTGAGAAAAGTTCCAGAAGCAAGATTGCAAATATTTTTAACTGGTTACAAGAAATGTTTGGACACTTTTACTTCTGACTAGAATGAAAGGATGTCCAAAAGTTTATACTTGCCATATGCACTATTTTCTTAGCTGTAAACCGAACAACAAAATAAGTATAGATTTGAATTTTCAGAAAGATCTTGTGCTTAATTATATGTACACAAAAGTTGTGTCTGTTTGTACAGAGATGGATTCACTAAAATATGCAATTTGACCAGGGGTTCCGAAGCTTTTCCATATAAGTATTTTTGCTTGTTTCATACACTAACTATTCTAATGTCTACAGGTCCGTTTATTGAAGACTGAGATAGGCAGAAATCTTACTTGTGAAACATTCCTACAATCTCTGAACAGGAACTGAAGTGCATGAGGATGTCTTGGATCCACAGATTGACTGACATCAATTAACCAGACCTGCAAAAAAAAAATTATATCTTGAGTATGCCAAGAAAAATACAGATGGGGCTATTTCAAATTTATCATCTTCTATTTAAAATTAGCTTACCTGTCCTTTATGCCACAGCATGTTGTACTCACTCAGGTCAGCATGCACTAAATTACATTCCTTATATAACTGTTGCATCATCTAGAAGAAAACAACAAATAATATTTTTGGAATATAACACAAATAAAAATGTCCAGTAGTCTTATTATCTATATATGTCTGTCTGTCTGTCTATCTCTCTGTGTGTCTGTGTCTGTCTTCAATTCAATACAACCAAAAAACATTACAGAACATGGCTGTATTAACATCCATGGTTACAGTTCTACTTAATTATATTTACATTTATATTTATATACATACATACATACATACACATTTATTTTATATTGTTTAAATATTTAAATTTGTTTTTATCTTCCATGATGTATAACGCACAGAGTTACTTGTTGAGATAGGTGGCTATAGAAATCAAATACAGTATAATACATTATAATTCAGGATAGTATAGTACAGCACAGTGCAACACAGTACATGTCATAAATGATACAACATACAGAAAGAGGAAGTCCTTGACTTACAACCATTCATTTTGTGACCAAAGTTACAATGGCACTGAAAAAAGTGACTTGACCGTTTTTCACACTTATGACCGTTGCAGCACCCATGGTCATGTGATCAATTTTGAATGTCTGGCAAATGACATGTATGTATTATGGTTGCAGTGTCCTGGGGGGTCATGAGATCACCCTTTACAACCTTCTGACAAGGCAAGTCAATGGGGAAGCCAAATTCACTTTACTATCATAACTTAATAATTGTTATTTAAGTTATAACAACAATTATAACTTAATAACTGCAGTGATGCACTTAACTGTGCCAAGAAAGATCCTAAAATGGGGCAAAACTCAGTTATAACTGTAGCCAATGGAAATTTTGGGCTTCATTGAGGTGCTAAGGCAAGGACTATTTGTTTTAAAGAGAAATGCGGGGTGTGAAAGAATTTTGAAGATAACTATTTTTCAAAAAGAAAATATAGCGAAATAATAATGCTCAGAATATTTATCCCAATTATATCATCTTGGAACAACCTATGTGGTTGCTAAGAGTTGACAGTGACTCAGTCAATCTCACCTGATTTGCAATTAATTAAACTCTCTATTTCCAACATATATTTAAAAGTACCCTACTCATTTTCTCCAAAAGCCAGTTCCTACTAGCTAGACCACCTTAATTTTAAACATTCTCATAATCAGTGCCTTCAAAGTTCAGTGGTTCCATGACCCTTATCAACATTCTCTGATCTGTGATTGGAAAAGCATTATATTGGGAAAGGCTACTTTATTTTCCATTCAATGCTGCTGAGCTTTATCATTTATTTTTAATTTCACAGATTGCCCTAGAACTATAGAGAGCATTTTAAGAAATGCTTTGGTAGAGGTAGTCCTTGTTTTAACGAACATTTATTCAGTGACCAAAGTTATGACAGTGCTAAACAAATGCTACTTAACAATGATACCACCAGTCCTTGAACTTATGACTATTGAAGCACTCCCAGGTTCATGTAATCAAAATTTCCATGCTTGACAGCCCACCGGTATTCATGACTGCAATGTGTGCTTCAACTCTCCCCCCACCTATCCCTCCCCCATCACTTCTTTTGGCTGCCTTGCACTCTACCACCCCTGCTATTTTGCACCCCAATTTGCACCTCTAACACCTTCAATTAACTCTTCTTTCACCCATGCTAATGAAGTGCGCTCAGTCAAAGCAGCTGATGGCCCTTTACAACACCTCAGGCCCTCCACTCCACTGCCTTTCCTGCTCCACCCTGCTGACCTTTGCTTCTTGTCCCTTTGCTGACAAAGTATGTCCAGTTGAGGTAGCTGGAGACCCTTCCCAAGGCCTCTTAACATCTCCAGAAAGTACTGAGGCCTTAGGAAGGGGAAAATCTGATATGTAGCTGCTTGGAAAGATTTTCCAGATTGTCTCTGCAGGTTTGCGCAAAACCATTTTTGCCAACATTTCTAGAAGACCTGCTGTCTGTCTGTTCATGTACAACACACAACCTATGATATCTTTTTAAGTAGCTCTTCCAGTGGACAATGTTGCCCCAGTGTTGCAAAATTGAGTGTTTCCCATTTGAATGCTTTTCATTATCCTAGTTCATTTACTTCCTTTACCTCAAATTCTGCATCTTTGCCTATTATTCATCATCATTGTAACATATTTCAGTCAGAACTTTCTGTAATTGAGAAAGACTCTGTAACATGGGATATTCATCTATAAGCCAAAGAGACACCACTGATATAATAGATTCTGCCTCTCCCATCAAATGCCCCACAGTTAAGAAGATTCTCAGAAATGAATTTGCTTGTACGTGCATGAGGTATGAAATGGAAGAAAAGGAGGAAAATATCTCTCTGCAAGCAGAAGCTTGCTTCCATAACCATGGATCTATTTTCATATAACAGTGATCTTACATGAAGAACTTGATAGTAGGCATTTTTCATATCTTCACTGTTGAGTTTTACTTCTTTTAGTTTAGGAGCTGGGACTTGATCTTGACCAATGAAAGACATGACTAAGACATGCTTTTTTAGGCTAACAACTTGTGGACAAGGAATGCCTGCCTTCTGCATTCTATCAAGAAGAAAAACAACATTAGTATGTTGATGAATGTCTAATTATGAAGTCCATTATCTTTAACATAATTCAGGGTTTCTCAAACTGAGAGCTCCAACTTCCCAAGAGGTCAAGGGCAATTTAAACAAGAGGAAATGGAATAGCCAATACAATTTGTGCAGGCACTGTCAAAATCTGTTCTGAGCAACCTGCAACTGGCTTGCTCACACAAAGTGGGGAGAAAAGAGTACATTTCAACAGGACCCCCATTTCACACACACACACACACACACACACACACACACACACATCCATTTCTGTACCTTGTTAAGTTGTGCATTTCTTTTTCAGCCCACATGCGGATAATTTTTCGTGGATTCAGTTTGCTGAAACGTTCTCTAAATCTGTAATCATCCTTGATATACTTGTCACGATTCTTAAATTCATTAAGAGTAGTTTTAAATACTTTTATAGCACATTCTGAAGGAACTGATTTGATTTCTTCATCCAAACTTTAGAAAAAAACAAAACACTGAGTTTAGACGTATGTCATACAAACTCATTCTTTAAAAGTTGCAAATCAAAAACAGATGACTAGAATATTTGTATTATTCAAATATGTCAATATTCTACTATCATATATCTCTGAAATATGAGATTTCTGCCGCATTATTGTATGCTACCTTTACAGGTATTTTAAATTTAAAGTCTATGGAGATTCTCAATCATCCAGGTTATGATTGTCCCAAAGGTGCTTTTTCAAGAGGCAACTGGACTTTCTGGTTTTTCTTTGAAGGCATTTCGTTTCTTGTATGAGAAGAAAAATGTCTTCAAAGAAAAACCAGAAAGTCCAGTTGCCTCTTGAAAAAGCACCTTTGGAACTTAAATGTAAAAATATAAATAATGGATTTATGTTAAAACTCCATTGCATAAAATACCTTTCTCAATCATTACACAAAGGACTGGGAGCAAGATAGTTCCACTGCACTTATTATTTGAAACACTGCACTGCTCTAAAATAATTTTCATTTTTAGTGATTATCAATACCACAATATACCTTCCTCCATATGCATGGAACACCACAGACTCTTTTCCTGTACTTATGCATCCAGTGATGGTATCAAGCAATCCAGAATTGACCATCTTGTACAGAAGCAGACGGGTTTTAGGATCTACAGCTTTTTCCTGCACAAGAAATGGAGTTCTTGTTATTGATCCAGGACAATTATTTTGCAAATAGATGTTTTCTTAAATTTGCTGACCAGTTCAAATAAGAAAAGGTTCTTTTAATTTACAGGTGTGCCAAAAATGAGAATTATTTTGATCAGCGTCTCAAGATCATAGAAAGAGTTGTGTTGTGATAGTGGGCAATTCCCTACTGACAGGAAACAAAGCTGTAATGTGCAGATTTGATATGACATCATGGAAAGTGAAATGTCTTTAAGATGTTTGTATCCAGGATTGATAGACAGTCTGATAACTATGTCTTTTAATGACAGATGTGGGAACAAGCAAAAATGCCAAAGAATATTTTGATTGGAATTCCAAAGACTATGGGAGAGTGCAACTAATGTTTTCTTCAATTTTTCCAGTTGGGCCATGGCATAAGAGAGAACAGGATCCTAGAAGTAAACCACTGGCCCTGTAGATGGTGTTATTCCTCAAACACAGACTGTGTTACCTAAATTAATGACTTTACCCATATGGATACATATGACAAAGACTCTCACTAGAAATGCACTAAACTAGTGAAAAAGCAAAAGAATGGCGAATACTGCATGTAATGCACTAAGGTCTGAGACCAAGAATTCTGGACATAAAGGAGGAAAGAGTAGCGAGATACATGTTCCCCTTCACTGGAGTTTTTCTAAGAGGGTGGATAGCATCTGTTCGAAATATTTTAGCAGCTCCCCTACCAAACAAGGGTTGGATTACATAACCTCTGAGGGACCACCAAATTTATGATTCTATAACAATGCCACTATTCTATTGAATTCTTAGGTCCTTCATGTGAACTTAATTATCTGTAAACCCTTTGCTTTACCAAACTATCCATTTGATAACTCTTTCATTTGATTAGAGTCATTAGAGAAATATAAAACTATTTCATTTGATTGAGTCACCAAGACACACCGCAGTAGAATGTTCCTTCTTCTCATGGAGCCTGGCACTCCGGCGTTCCTCAGAGTATGCATGCCGCTTTAAGGCATTGAAGACATGATTGGATAATTTTAAATCCATGCCAATTCCATCACCAACTTGAAATTCTGGTGCAAACTGCAAACGAAGATGTAAATTAATAAGCAACTAGATTTCAGCATTATTTTAAATAAAAATGGATCTACATGCTGATATATTCTGAGTTGAATAACTGAAATTACTGAGATTAAATATCTCTAGGTATGCTCCCTATTTACCCATTCAATTTTAAATTTAAAAATTAAATTAAATTTGGAAAAAGACACTAGTGTAATGTTAACCTTACTGTCTAAGGGATGACCTTTCTGATTATGAATCCATAGACACACTAAGAAGGGGACCAGTAGTAGCAGCTCTTTTTGAAGGTATTCTGGTTTATAGTCATCCATTGGTCACATGCAGAAAACTCATGCGTATACATGCTCTGCCTTCATTGCACTGCTCAAATACACTACTTCTTAAGTGCAATTGAGTCTTATTCTCTCCACAATTAGAAAAGATGTCAAAACTTAAATCTCTAATTTTTTTCAATCATTTTAATTATTTATTACCTTATATGTCTTTTAAATCATATTTTCAGTTTTTTTTATCTATACTTATTTTAGTATAGTGGTGGTAGTTAGTTGCTTCAAATATTCTTTGGGTGGAAAAGTAGGAAACAAATATAAATACAAATAATCAATCCAGACTGCATCAGTGTAAAAATCAACTTATTTTTATTCTTGTTGCTGAAACAGAACCAATTTTTGATTGTCTCTACCCATGCCAAAATTTTATTAGAATATCTCAATTAATTAGGCAGGTTTCTAATTTTAAGAGCTAATATATAAATTTGGTTTCTTTTCATTTTCGTACATTATGAGAGCAGGAATTCATACTACTGATAGTTCTAAGTCACTGTAAAAACCTCTCTTAATAAGGGGCTAAGAAGGTGAATAGTCCCTTCACAATGGCTGCAGTAATAGAATAGTTATTTGTCTAGAACTTACATTCTCCATCCGCGCTGTGTTCTTTCGTCCACATATAACTTCATCATGCTTTGTGGTTATATCTTTTCCTTTTCCTATAAAGCCCTTTTTTGGAGTAGTTGTAGGTTTATCTATAAATAAGCAGAACATTATATTTAAATATACAGTATCTCAAAAGCAAGTAGTATGCTATCCTTTAGCCATAGTTTACACATTCTTCTGTGCTCTGAAATCCCAATGACACTATGCTTAGGCAGCTGTTCCCCTTGAGAAAGTGTGATTCAGCTTTATATTTAAATAAGAAAACTTTCAAGGAAGCTATTTTTGTTACTACACACTACAGAACACTTAACCAATTTTGCTAAGGAACACACAGCCCATTCACAAATCTTTAAAATCTGCTCTCTTCTCTGAGAAGCCTGATTGGTCCTATAGTCCTCACAAATTAAATTTATCCCTGTTTTCCTTCCTTCCCCTCATTATAAATGTAGACCTGTGGATCAAGAGTTTGCCTTTTGCTTAGGTCATAATAATTTATACTTTATAATGTATGCTAATCAAATATTCTAGTATTAATAAAACATGAATACTTCACTGCTTACTTTTTTATTAAGTAATCACGCAGACAACACAATCATCACAAGACCTTATTTCCAAAATCTAAAAATCTTTGTTAATCATGAGATTCCTTGAAACATTTTGATTCCACAAACTACCTGCTTTGTAGGGATCATGACGAGTATCCTGCCAATCAACCTCATCTTCTGAACTGTCACTGTCTTCAAAAGGATGCACTTTTCGGTAATTCTCAAAAGATATGGATACTTGAGAAGCAAAAACAAACGTATGTCATTTAAAACAAATTCTACCATCTTTGTTTTTTGAAGATTAAGACAAAGATGAATGAGAAATAAACTTTATTCTAACAAAGGAGTTATGACAAATTTGAGGTAACCTTTGCTATCACCGTTGAACTTTTTTTCTTCACGCCGAAGTTGGGCATCATATTCTCTATCAAATTCCATTTGCATCATTTGTGCCAGCATAAGGTCACTGGAAGTATCAACATTCTCTCCACTAACAAAGGGTCTATCAATAATCCTGGGTGTAATAAGACAAAATAAAACATTAAGAGCGACAAAGCAATACCAACTCAGATTTGTTATTTCTATGGATATCATTGAATAGGAGCCATTAATACAAAATAAAAGGGTAGAATAGCTTCTTTTGTAACCTTCGGTGAAGAATTTAAATTTCAAAAAGCATGAATATACTCAGGAATACTACTATACTCAATGAAATATTAATGACATTTGGACTACTACAAAGAATGGCAAGGTAGACTATCAGAGTAAAACTGCCCCCAAATACAGGAAGCAATTACATTTACAAGATCTTTTCCCACAATGAACTATTTTGAAATCTTTGTCTCTACCAGAAGATTAAATAAATGGGGAGGTGCAGGAATTTTGCAGGACTAGGTATCAGCAGTCCAGGTTATATTCATTCAATGGAAAAATTTAGGCCATTTCTAGGAGGTCTTTCATATGCAGAGTAAAAGAACTGAGTTTCCTGTGATATAAATTAAAAATTGTAATAGATTATGTCTTTCTTCCCACATGTTGTTGCCTACTTGAAATTGTTCTCTATTTAAAGAGAATGAAGTGATAGTGTTCACATTGTGTACGGGTTTTGTTAAGAGAGCAGAAAGAGCTTTTTCCTTCTAGAAAACTATTGTGTTAGATAAAACAACTCAGGTGGCCATCTTCCCTATCTGACTTGCTATATATTTTATAAGCTCTGTCTTGTAAATCTGTTTTAAATCATTTATTTAGACATTTCAATGATTTAAAACAGGCTTACAAGACAGAGCGTATAAAATTGCAAGTCATATACATATAACTACAATACGGACATGGAAATCTATTCAACTTACGATACTACTTTTGGAAAAGAAGCACTTTCTTCTTCCAACTGCAGCTCTTTAGCTAGCTGTTCACTCATGACATCAGCAAGAGAACATGATATTGTAGTGTTTTCAGGAGTTCCCCATGGACACTGCAAAGACAAAACATTGGATTGATCAACAGAAGATGCAATGTCAGGTACAAGCAACCATGCCCATCACCAGGAATAGTCCCAAACAGACATTTTATTGTTGATTAACTATATTGTAAGAATCTCACCAGAATATCTGCCTTCCCTTGGGAAACCGTGACTATATACCTATGGTTTTGACAATAGACACTTCCTTCCCTGAAAAACTAGAACGTCTCTGGACTACCTTCCCTTTAGCCAGTGATTCCACAACACACATTTCTCTACAACTTTTCATATGTAACAAAGAAGCCCGGCAATTAAGAAAAATATTTATTTTGCCACTATTGCTTCTTCAGAATATAAATTACACTAGATTTTTTCCCCCCAAAATTTTGATTCTTGAAAAACTTTTGGTGTTTATGATGGACCCCTTAAAACTGAAAACGTAATTTCAGAATGAATGAACATTGGGATTTTGCAAAATATGAAATTAACTTTTAATGACTATAATGTATTTAATTGCATGTTTCTGACATGCTGCACAAATGTGGGGAACTCAGGCCTTGTCTTGATTATCAATCTCACAACCAAAGTATAGTTCATACACTTTCTTAAGAACTTCAGTTGTGGTGCGTCTTTCAGGCTTAAGCATGTACTGACCACAAATGTACCAGAACGTATCACGGCGACATTGTTGAGACATTTCTGCCATTGTCAATCATCCTCTCGCACATCTATAACTGGTTTACTTGTTATGTAAATTACATGTACATATCCATACAGCCTCAGCATGCCTAGACATGCCCAAATTGTACCAGATTCAGAAATGTTATGCAATATGCTGACTGCATGCCTGGACATGCTTGAGTTACACAAATCATCTTATAATGCAAGCAAAAAATAGTAAATTTGAAATATATCTAAGAAGAAATTGCAAAACCAGACGATTTCTATAAAACAGCATGTAATAAATTAAATTACAGGTTAGTTTCATGATTAAAAGCTAAAACTTTGTAAGTTATATCCAAAAGTGTTCAGAAAGCAAACTCTTTGTCGTCCAGGGTTATCAATTATTTATAAGCCAAATAGTTGGTTTCTTGGTGTCTATTAATTTTAAACTTTTTAAAACCTGAATGCACTGCTAAAGAAAAAGATTAGAAATCTAAATTTTCTTTGAAAAAATACATCTTAGCCCATTAGCTCAAAGATTACATTTTTATTTAAAAGTAAGTTACTGAAGTAGTGGGTTGAGATTCGAAATACCACAAAGGGTATGGTTCTTCTCTTTATATCCACTTTTCCTCCAATTTAAAACCACATCAATGTTTCTTTCTCCATTCCATTTTTTTGCGATATATTGACAGTAAAAGTGAAGTAAAGGCTTAAGGATGTTTATAATTCAATGTGACATTCTAGATACAATCTACTTCTTATTGCCCCTTCCCCGAATACTGGGATAAGAAAGCCCCAAATGAGCTCAGAATTAAAGGGGGGGGGAATCTTACAAGGCTAACTCAGATTTCCTGGTGCCCCTGGGAGTATTAGGATTTGTCTTCCCTGAGATGTTAATGCTTTTATTATTACCAAGAGTAAAATGGAAAGAAGGCTGTAAAAATAATTAGACCCCTCACATCCTGGACATAAATTGTTTCAACTTCTACCCTCAAAACGACACTATAGGGCACTGCACACCAGAACAATTAGACACAAGGACAGTCCCCCCCATGCCATTACTCTGCTAAACAAGGAATTTCCACAACACTGTCAAATTACCCAACTGTATTACTATTCTTCTTCTCTTCCTTCTTAGTACCAATCTCTTTCCACTTAAGACTATAACCATGTTGCTTGTATCTTTAAAATTTATAGTTTTGTTTCCAAGTATAATCTGATTGCTTTTTAGTAACCTATGACTATCACTAAGTGTTGTATCTTATGATCCTTGATGAATGTATTCTATTTTATTTTTTTCTTTATGAACACTGAGACCAAATGCACCAAAGACAAATTCCTTGTGTGTCCAATCACACTTGGCTAATAAAGAATTCTATTCTATATTCTATTCCATTTTCTATTCTATTCTATATTCCATTCTATTCTCTATTCTATCTTATCCTATTATTCTATTCTATTTTTTCTTTTCTATTATTCTATTCTATTTTATTCTATTCTGTTCTATTTTCTATTCTGTTTTATTTTCTATTCTATTCTACCTTTGGGAGCCTTAAGGCGACAGAAAAGATGGTAACCTTTATACTAGGCTAAACTGCACCTGTTGAATATCCGGTTATTAATCAACTGCGAAGAGGCAGAGTTCGAACAGAGAAAGATGGCCTCTCTGCGGGTCCAATAAGGAAGAGGGAAACCCCGAAGCCAGCGGGGCCTAAAGAATCAGGTCCTCCATCTTCGGGAATCAAAGCCAACGTTCCTGGCTGGCTGAGGCTAGAGCCTTAAGTAACCCGGTGGAGAAACACAGCGGCCCCACACAGGCACAAAGGCTGCGGACGTCACCGTTTCGGCCCGGCCAACAGTTCGCGTCAAACGTTCACGCGTTTAAAACAGCCGTTGCTCTCTCTTCCGGGAGAGATCCCAATACATGGGATCACTCAACCAAATCCAGATTCGGGATAGTCCCGGATCACGCACCCCGTCCTGCCCTTTCTCCCCGCGCACCTTGCTTTGAGGCCAGGCTGGACTGGGGCTCGCTTCAGCAGCAGCAGGGATGACAGCAGCGACGCCAACGGGGTCCATGTTGGGCGGAGAAGGAAGCAAGACGAAGGCACGCAAGAGAGAGAGAGAGAGAGAGAGAGAGAGAGAGAGAGGAGGGGAAAGCAGCTGAACCGAGCGAAGAGCAAAAGCGACTCCTTAATGGAATGGATCTCTTTCCGACTTCAGGAACTTCCCGAAGCTTCTCCCGCCCCCTGATCGTCATCGGCGGCTGTTCATTGGCTCCAAAGCCGAATTCCAGCCCAGCGGCTGAGCTGTTTCCTCTTTTGGAAAGGTCGCTTTTTCTTTTCCCCGCCCTCTCGACGTCATTTTCCCCGCCCTCTCTTGCTCCTCCCAGTTGCGTTTCATCGTGACAAGAGGCTTTGACGTTTCTGGAAACAGTTTTAAAACGGGTCTCCCACCTTGGTAACTTTACGACTTGTGGACTTCAACTCCCAGAATTCCTCAGCCAGCATGCGCTTGTGGACTTCAGCATGCGCTGGCTGAGGAATTCTGGGAGTTGAAGTCGTAAAGTTGCCAAGGTTGGAGACCCCTGAACTAGACCATCTGTAATTCTAAACAGATTCTCATAATCAGTGCCTTCAAAGTTCAACCTTCTCTGATCTGTGATTGGAAAAGTATTATATTGGGAAAGACTGCTTTATTTTCCATTCAATGCTACTGAGCTTTATCTTATTTTTAATTTCATAGATTGCTTTGCTGGCTGAGGAATTCTGGGAGTTGAAGTCCACAAGTCTTAAAAGTTGCCAAGGTTGGAGACCCCTGGTCTAAAATAAAAACAAAACAGCCTCCTTCTTTGGCTTGAGTCCTCTCCAAGCTTGAATAGATGCAAGATCAGGGAACAATTGAATAAGCAAAAGGTTGCAAAAAAAATGGCTTCGAAACAAAAGCAGGTTTTTTGAGTAACATTCATCATCACCCAAAAGCTCCTAGAGCACAAAAGACTCCACAAAAGTAGTTTTGTTAATACAACTGTGTTATGCTTACTCTCTCAACCAGGAACCATGAAATGAATGTTTGTATCAATCAGTATCTATGGAGATTCTGAGTCATCCAGGTCATGGGTGTCCCAAAGTTGCTTTTTCAAGAGGCAACTGGACTTTCTGGTTTTTCTTTGAAGATGTTTCACTTCTCATTGAAGAAGCCAAAACGTCTTCAAAGAAAAAAACAGAAAGTCCATTTGCCCCTTGAAAAAGCACCTTTGGGTATCAATCAGTAGATTGAGTGGCAGGCTGAACGAACCTTAGTGCTTCCTTTTCCTCCCCTGTTTTGGTTAGCCTCCTTTCCACTTGAAAGATGCAGTACAGTGTTTGACTTTTTTTAACTTTCCTTACACACATGCAGAGAAGCTCTCTTACAGTATCAAAACATGAATGAAGCAACGACGCCACAGTTTTAGTGTATGTTTGTCCTGATCAGTATTACTATTCTTACTATTCTTCACACTGTTTAATTTCAGAGCCCAGAAGACATTGCAGTTCACTTTTCCCTGCATCGTAAATGTAACAAGTCAAGTTAAAAGGTATAAATAAAAAGATGTGTTGGTCACATGAGTTTTATTATCAAAATAATATAAAGGAGCAGAGGAGCAGTAAGATGCAGCAAAAGCAGTGAAGAAACCTTAAAATTAAATTCATTATATAATCAGCATACTGTACATGATGAAATAAATTTTAATAGGCCAAAATATTGGCTATAATAAAGCTGTAGCTATGGGGAAACCACATGTCTCTTTGTAATTGATATCAAATAGAAATGAATGATGTCTTAAAAGTTCCTCAAAGATGGGTTGGTTTTGTGTGAGAGAAAGGAAAAATCACAGGCGTTTGGGGTTGATGTCTTAAAAAAAATGTAGGACCTTAGATTTTTTCTTGTCTTTTCCATTGTTTTTTTCTAATTCTATTACATTCCATTTTGAAAATGTTGGGAAAAATTATGCTGACAAGTTTCTAAGATAGCATGCCTTTTGACCAACATCGGTTATATTCTGCCAATCCATTTCTTTGATCCAAATCCATTGTGTCCTTTCTGAAAACAGCTGGAGTACAGATACTTCCTTTGCTCTGGAGAAGCAGTTCTGAGGGTTTCAAGACCCCATCTCTGTGTCCAGTATGCTATCAGGGAGTCTGCAAAGTCAAACAAACAAACAAACAAACAAACAAACAAACAAACAAACTGTTTACATTTCTAATGCAGTATGTATCAATAGTTATAACTCACAAACTTTATGTGTCCTCAATCATTTTTATTTGATTTATGTATTTATAACCCACCTTTATTGTTAGTATAAATAACTCAAGGCAGCTAACATATCTAATTCTCCTCCTTTTTCCTATTGTCCCCACAACAACTACCCTGTGAGGTAGGCTGAGCTGAAAGAGAGAGAGAGTAGCCTAAGGCCACTCAGCTGGCTTTCAGGGGTCCTGAGACCAAAATACTGCTCTAGAGCAGTATTTCTCAACTTTGGCAACTATGAGATACGGGACTTCAACTCCCAGAATTCCTCAGCCGGCGTGCTCTAGTTTAGGAGGTTGAGAAATGCTGTTTAGAGAGAGCGCTACCCCTTTAAGAAGGCTGTTTCTCGGCTTCTTTTCTTTGCGTCCATTGGAGCAAAGGCAGCAGCGACGTGTCCCTGTTATGGCAGCCACATGCAGCCGGACGGAGATGCTTTTTTAAAGCCTGGTGGCATGCTTTGACTGATGCCTTTCAAGAGACCTGCCACTGGTTTTGCTTTCTGTTTCTTCTACTTGAGTTCTTATTTCACCAACAAGGTGAGGATGAAGGCGCTACCAACGACAATATTGCAAACTGATCATTATGTATTCCTTTTCCTCTGGTTGGGTTTGGGGTGACCCGCTTAGGTATTCCAACATTTCAGAGGAGTTCAGGACTTGCCCGATGTATATGTTTCCATGATTAAAACCTGCTTGGTGAAGTCTGACTCGGTAGCGCTTTGTATTTGAACATCGCGGGTCCTTCATTCAGCCCACCCGGCATCCTGCCTGACAATGAGAATTGGGAGAGTGAACAAAGGGATATCTACCGTCTGAGTGGGACAGTTTGTGAAGGAAGATTTCAGCTGATTAATTCACAAAAATGCACTATTTGCATGATAAGTTGTCCAAGCTTCAATGGGACTTAATATCTCAGTGACAGCAGTCTATGCCCAGCCTAACAGTAAAACTCTCTAGCTGAGTTTGACATGCTGAACTACAAACCAGCCAACCACATTTCAACCTAGCATATTGAGAGTTTCATATAATTGATTTATAGTTCGGTGTTCAATGTGAACTTGGAAAGGGAAGTTAATAGGGTAAATAGGGTCAGTTAATATAGGTATAATGAAAAGCCTTTTATCTCAACTTTTAGGAAAAAACTAGGAAAAATTCAGTATAAGAAAATGGGCAACAGATTTATCTTATACAAGTCATATCAAGTTCAAGCATCCAACTCTACTTATGCAACATATTTTCAAGTAAGGAGGAAACTATCAGATTTTTTTGCTTATCTCTTAAACACACACACACACACACACACACACACACACACACACACACAAAAGCTATCAAATGAATACTGATCTCATAATCATTGAGTTGAGTCCAGTGCCCAGTTCAGTTCTGGAATTCAAATTAAGAATCCTTAACAAATGGCTGTCTATTCTCTGAACATCTTCAGAGAAGGGAAGCAAGCCAGCCAAAATTTGTGGATAATTGGTTCAATTATTAAACATTACTTGGTTCTTGTGAAGAGCCCACCCCACCCCATCATTCAATCACAGCACTCTTTCTTATAATTTAACGTTGTTATCTCCTGGGAGATAATTTTGATATAATCAGTCTATAATATAGTAATGAAGGGAGCATGCATACAATTGATGATTCTTCCCTCAGAATGTGGCTTTGTTTATATATTCTAAAACAATATGGTCAGTTAATGGGCCACTTATTCACTATTTTTCTTTATACTGAATCAGCATTTCATGACCTTCACCTTAAAGTTATGCTCTTATGGTATCTTAACTGCTGATGACTCATTTTTTCATTTTATAAAAGTAGATCTACATATTTTATGATAGAGCAATGTGTTCATTTAGTACTATATATACTGGGTTAGCCAATTATTGGCTTCTAATTTGTGTTGGACAATTATTGGCTTCTAATTTTGAGCGTGAAGCCACATCTTCCATAAGTGTGGCTTGTCCACGGTCACTTTATGATAATGTAATGAATGCTCTCAGTATTACATTTTCAAATATACAGTTTTCAAAAAAAGTGAGGATATACCCAGGAAATGAAGTATGTCTTTATAATATCATGCACACACAATTATTCATTAGATTTCAATATTGGCTTTATTTTGTACAAGTCTAGGTGGCATACATAAATTGTCCCACTTCCTATTTTCCCCAAAGCAACAATCTAGTGAAGTGAGTTGGAAAAAGTAATTAGCTTAAAATCACCCAACTGACTTTTGTGCCTAAGGATGGATCAGAATTCATGATCTTCTAATTTCTAATCAACTATACAGTACAAAACTGATGTAAACATCTTTTAATCTAATAAAAATGATAAGGCTTTTCAGGCCAGTGAGGTCTAGGAAAAAAATTCAGAAAAGAAAGAAAAGAGGAGTTTCCAGTGAGCCATCATGGTCTCACTTCTGGAATAGGCTGAAAATGGTCCTTAAATATGGGCTTTGGTCTGCTAAAATCTCTCCAGAGTAAGGAGAAATTGCAAGATTATCCATAGGTACTCCAGGCAGCTGGGGGTGGGGGGGGGCGTTGTAAACAGATGGCAGGAATTGCTTTTTTGCTGTTGGCTTGCAATTAGCTGGGAGTTGCAGGATTTCATTGTGCTTATAGCCATTATAGCCATTATAGTAATGTCGCCTGTATGAACTTTAAGGTTGACCGAGGCTCACCTCTTAATCACTGTGGATTTAATTTTGTTTTGGTTTTTTGGTTTTTTTCAAGATTTTCTTTTTAAGATTGAGAACATTCAGACTGGCAAATTTTATTTAAATCATTTGGTGAGTTTTTTCAATCCTTTAAAAGCAAAAGGGTTAACTAAAAATATAAACATATGTAACAAAAAGTGTTTTTGGAATGTACAGCAAAAGGATGATTAATGTTGGCTTTAGAAAATTTTAAATAGATTAAGGGCTTAGATGGGCTTGATTTTAAACTTTGAAATTAATTGAAAGAATTGTGTTTATACTTAGAAATATTTGATATGATGACTTTGCTTTGTGATTTTGTGACACAAAATTGGTTTAATGGGTTTATTTTTAATTATGAATGGATGTTTACTAGGATTGGATGGTGATGTCTGGATGAAGAGAGGGAATGGGAGTATATGTTTAAATACGGTAGAAATGGAGATAAATATAAAAGGAAGGATTCAAATCAGATGTTAAAAATACAGTATGTAATAGTTATGTTATTTCTGATAAGCCTTAATGGAGTCTTGCTGAATAATGTGGAGATATTTAAATTTTAGAGATGGATTTATAAAAATTGGGGTGATGTATGGGATGAAGAGATGTTGGTGTTACTTTAAGAGATACTGATAAATTGTTAATGTCAACTATGTTTGCTGGAGATGAAGGAATTGCTTTTCTCATTTTTCTTTTTTACTCTGCCTTTTTTCTTTTTCTGCTCTTTTTAATGTTTTACTTTTTAATATATTTATGAACAATGTAGGTTGTACTATTAGTTTTATCTGCATAATATAATTTTCAATAAAGTTATTGGGGGAAAGACAACATCTTAAGTACATGTAAAAGTGGTAAGGAGCAAATACAATCTTCTGGAGGTTGTGACTGTCCATACTCATAGTGGCAGATCTTTTGTGTGAGTGGCCTGGTCCACATTCCCACAATGCCTATTGGGTCATAAAAGTACACTATGATTTCTATAAAATGTATTTTCATGCATGTTTGTAGATAATATATACAGCTGTGTTTTCTGATTTTTCCAGTATGTCTTATCTGTCCTGAAATTCACCTATCCAACGCTTTTTCAAGGGTAAGAATAATTTCATATATACATGGAAATAAAATAAGCAATCAATGGGGATTGAACCAGAGAGAAGCTAATCTTTGTACTGCATGTATTTTTCCTGACCTGGAGAGCTCTTACAGTATTACAGTTACCTAGTACCTTTCTGGACTACATTTCCAGTCAGTAAGCCTGATTTCTGACCTTCCAGGTTATATTATATTGTATCATTACAATATATCCTAATATCCTAATAACAGTAAGTTATGGGAATAATTTATGAATGCTTTGTTTTCACTTCTTTTGATCAGCAATAAGCAAGACTATCCTGATCTGTAGATGTGATGTGCAAACATGGTTTGCATACTATACTAAGGTACGGTTTCATATCTGGGCTGAAAAATTGAACAACACTAGATTGCAGTAGAGATACATAAAACTCTTAACTTTGTTACTACTGACTAGCAGTAGCAGCCTAGATATGGTAGCTCTTATGCTCAACCATAGTTCATAAAAAAGCCACTGTTTGTTAGATTTATTACAATTCAGTAAGCTTATGGTGTCTTTCATAACACATTACCTCAAACTGAACAAGCCCAATTTGTATACATGTGAATAGGGAAGAAGAAGAAAAACAAGCCATTAATTCTTAATATTACAGAGCTTTTGGTATATACCGTATTTTTCGGAGTATAAGACTGAAAATCGGGGTGCGTCTTATACACTGAATAAAGCATTTTTGGCCTCCTGAAACCCTGCCCTGTTTGCACAAATAGCGGTGCATAGCCTTTAGGAGGCTTCCAGACTGCTCCTGGGGGCTGAGGAGGGCAGAAATGAGTAAAAAACAGATCATTTCCCCCACCAGCCCCCAGGAGCACTCTATAGGCCTCTTAAAGGCTATGCATGCCCTTGAAATGTATTTGTCATTGTGTATCTAAGGTCTCTTAGTTCAGACAGTTTATTTCTGTTAGTACTTACCCAGTGTTTCAACTTCATGATTTAACTTAATCTACATACTCCCAGAAGAAAGGGCTCAGTCTTTCATCACATGTGGTAGACATATAAAAATGTCTTTGGTATCATTTACAAACATATGTTCTTTGATAAGGAGTGGTCATTGAAGTGTTCATTCCCGTTGTTGAACATGTGCTTGTCCACACTCTACCACTAATAGTACAGGCCTAGGAAAGAGTCCTATTGACATCCTATTGATGTCCTAAGGGGACTCCTACATTACTGAATTAGATAAGTAACTTTGTTCCTAAGCTCCTTAATAATTTGGGGGGGAAAACATAATAGTAATAAAAAAACAGCAGGAATCCACAGGAATTGCAATATCAGCACACTCTGAGATTAAAAAAATTTCTAGCCTCTGCTGCTGGAAACTGAAATTTGGCATCCTATACATTGTACAGAATCCAGAAGCCTCTGTTACAAATTATAAATCACAGAATTTTTTTAACTTATATTTTTTACATATGTTGTACAGGTGGCAGACACTTGTTGGTGGAATTCTCTTACATGCTTCCTGGAAAATCGGCTGGGTTGAGATCAGCACCAGTTCAAGGTATAGGTGAAAGTGCAGCATAAATAAATAAACCAATGTTAATAGATAGTCTCTGAAGTACAATATTTAGATTAATACCCATTGAGAGACATTTTATTTTACCATATATTTTGATTGTATTCCCATTCCACCTCCCTTAATATTACAAGAATTCTGAAGTGAAAAATTTTTTAAAGGCATTTTTTAAAACTTGCTTTTATTATTGGGATGTTTTATGTGCAATAAAACAAAAACAAAAGAGGTTTGATCATGTCGTCCTTGCCATCTTGACTATTTTAACACAGTTATCTGTGACTTTTCTCGTACATTCATGAAATTCATGGTTCCTATTTTGGTCAAGCATGTTGCATGATATGTGCACCATGAGTGTTTTTCTACCACTAAAATTGCCATTAACATTGAGTAGATTTCTCAAGTCCATAAAAATCTGCTTTTGAATGTCAGATGCTATCTAGGCCTAAAAACACTAGCAAACATAACAACCCTGTTTCTAGAATATCAGCAACATTCCAGGCCCTTCAGTGAAAAGCTTTTTACAATATTTATTAATTTGGATTATTATTTGACAAAGGCCAGGTTCCCTAAGGAAGGAAAATCAAGCTTAACATTAAAGAAATAAATTTATGCTGGCTACCTTAGAAATATGAAAATATTTTCAGCCAATTATCCAGATTTTTAAACATTCTATAAGTAGTAGGAGATTCATATTGATTCCTGTCAGCATTATCAATTTCGTTGTATTTAAGTACAATGACAATAAAGATTATACTTATTTATCATTTTAGTTGTACCTGAGAGTAGATACGGGTGGGAGTAGGTGGTTATTCATATGCAAATAAAACCCAAACCGTAGTATAATTTCATGCAGTAGATGTTCAACTTCTATTCCCTTATTCTAATGCAATCTTTTTTTCTAGTTGTCCTAGACAACGTTTTATTTTTTTCATGCTTTTTCACTCGCTTTTTGTCATATTTTATTCCATGTAAAATACTGCAATTTGGAATAGTGCACAATGCCTTTTGACTGGTGATATTCCCTTAAGTTTCAAAACATGACAGTCATTTTGTTCATCATTTTCTTCACTCTATTTTTTTACATTTAGAGCTATGAGTTTTATTCCACTAGGTGTCAGTGTAATTTAAGCCAAAGAATACCACTGTTATGCCATAGTTTAGCAATAAAAGCATCTATGTTCAATATATCTTAAAGGAAAAGGAACTTGCTGTATTATAAAAGTCAACATCATCACTTTTGATTAAATCTAAAGACAAACAAGCAAGCAGACAATGCATAAGAGGAGTTTTTCATTAGATTATCAAAAGGGCTTTGAAATACTTTGCAGGCTGTTACTTCTAGTATTATGCAAAGCTGAGGTACTTGACAAAATTCACTTCCTATCTCTGTGTTAAAGCAATCCTGTCAACCAAAAAAAGGTTATAGGCTTTCAATAGTTGTGGAAGAAAGCGTTGAAACAGTTGTATGACTCTTCCACAAAAGACACCTGCTTTAATTAACATACTTTGTGATGCAATCTCTATGGCTCCTCTGCAGAGGTTTACTAAATTCTAAAGAGACTTCAAAGGCAGCTCCATGTACTGTAGAGTGTATAACAGTAAACCAATTACCGTATGTTTTGAAGTATAAGATGCACCCGAGTATAAGACACATCAAGATTATGAAGAGGTGAATATAAAAATATACCTCTTCTTAAATTTTGTGAAAAACAGGGCATGCAGAGAGTTTGAGAGGCCTGCAAAGTGCTCCTAGGGGCTGGGGAGGGCAAAAACATGACACGAAGGGATTTGGAAGGTGAAAAACAGACCCTTTTTTTGCAAAAAGCGGGACATGCAGAGGGTGTGGGAGGCCTGTAGTGTGCTCCTGGGGGGGCTGGAGATGGCAAAAACAAGCAAAAGATGGCCCGGTTTTTGCAAAAAACAGGGTGTGCAGAGAGTTTAGGGGGCCTGCACTGCTCCTTGGGGCTAGGGAAGGCAAAAACACAATTTTTGTGAAAAACCAGCATCTTTTCACTTGTTTTTGCCCTTCCCAGACCCCAGGAGCATTCTACAAGCCTCCCAAACCCTCTGCACGTCCATTTGTGTGAAAATGGATGCACGGGGAGGGGTTTTGGGAGACTATTCAGTGTATAAGATGCACCCAGATTTTCACCCTCTTTTTTGGGGGGAAGGAAAGGTGCTTCTTATACTCTGAAAAATATGGTAAATGGTTACATAGATGATTAGATAGAAGAGCCAAGGTGGCGCAGTGGTTAAATGCAGCACTGCAGGCTACTGCTAGATCAGCAGGTCAGCGGTTCAAATCTCACCGGCTCAGGGTTGACTCAGCCTTCCATCCTTCCGAGGTGGGTAAAATGAGGACCCAGATTGTTGGGGGCAATATGCTGACTCTCTGTAAACCGCTTAGAGAGGCCTGAAAGGCCTATGAAGCGGTATATAAGTCTACTGCTATTGCTATTGCTATTGCTATGATTTAGACTACTTAGATTTTTATATGTAAGTAGAATTCTCCATCAGCACATTAGCTAAATATGCTAAAAGATACAGTTCCTTTCTGAGACTTGAGCTGATTTGTATGTATTAATGAAACACCTCAATGATAAGAAACTTTTCTTTTTGAGGGAATGTGTCATTAACATAGGCAAGACCACTCTCTCCTCATCTTTGAATGGGCCATTATCAACTTTTCATACCTGATTTTTTCTTTGACTGTTCCTTCATTCTACAACCTTGATCCAATTTATGGCTTGCTGAATTTTGCTTTAGAGTTTATCACTTAGTGTAATTGAGCAAGTGGACTAATTATTTGGGATACAGGTTTATAACTGTAACACAGCGGTGCTTTGAAGAGTAAATATATTTGAATCATTCTTGAGCTTAGAAACTCTCCTACAAGGCATGTAATGCAGCCTTGTAAATTCAGATAATAGGAGTAAATTTTATGTAAACAATGGTTAATTTATTCAAAAATGTTAATATCAATGTGAAAGTCAATTGCTGTATAAGACTGCAATTATACTTCCTCAAAGCATTCTGTCTTCTTCTATATTTCTGTGTGACAGTTAACATACAGTACAGCCTTCATAGTTTTGTCCCACAATTCCTCTGATTATCAACTGGATAATCCAATTCAAGAAGAATAAACAAAAATGTAAAACAATGATTGAAACAGTTCTTAAATAATGAGTTTTTTCTTCTCTTCAACCATTTTTGTAATTTGCTTTTCTCAAAACATACAATGAGGAATTGTTGAATGAACCACTTTGGATTTCTTTTAGTTTCTTATTTCTATTCATGTTATATTTGATTCACTGGAATTGCAATTATTTTATTTGGATGGTTGTTTCTTTAAATGTATGCATAAAAAACCTAATATGGCATATTTGTAGTTCTTTTCATACATTTTCTATATTCTTTCATAATCCAGAGTTTTATAATAGTTTCTGAGCTGCAATGTGAAATTGGGATAATTGTGAATTTTAAATTATTTTTCAGTTTAATTATCTTTTATATTACTAATTTTCTCTGTATTAATTGCAATAACATTGAAAATGATCATTTTATAATATTTCATAATTTATTTTCTGTGCAGCATGAATTGAAATATCCAAGAATTGAAAGTTTGCTTTCAGTTAGGTGTCAGGTTCCGAAGGGATAATGAAACCAGCCAAACACAGAAATAGTTTGAAATGCAGTTTCTATTCTTCCTACCGCACGAACTGACCAACAAAGCACTAAGGCAATGAATAAATTGTCAGAGCTGCCACCCTGTGCTTCCCACCACCTTTTATAGCTATATTGGTAATTAAGATAAGGTGCACTCGCACACCCATCACCTTGTGACCCAGAGCAAAACCACCCAGCAATTAATCATGGATTGTTAGCATGATTTTCTTCAGTTTGTGTAGGTGGGACAGTGAGTCTTGGCAGCTGGCCCAGTCCTCTCCCCACTGAATGGCAGCTCCAGGCCTCTGAGCTGGCCGGAGCTGACATTAGGTATATTAGGTATATATATTCTTTGAAATGTTTCTTTTCCATTCTGTTCCTTTGAATGAACAGGCAAAGGCGGCACCTACCTATAGCAACCTCAAATAGTTTCTAAATGAGCTTGACTTTTAAGCTCATTAACAAAGGAAGTCTGGAATTGCTTTGTGTTTGGATACTGGTTTTTTTATTGATGCTTCTGACTTTTTCATTGAATAGCTTTTGGCAAGCTTCATTGTGAAAAAATAATGAAACTGCAGTTTTGATCTGTCACCTTCAAGTCACTGACATAGTGATGCTTTCTGTTTGTGCAGTATTACATATTTCTTCCTTACATGTTGAAAATATACAGCCCATAGCTTCTATGGTACATAGTCATTATAGCAGACTCTGATTTTCACCATTGTATGGTTTGGTCCATAAGAAGGATTGCTGCTAAAGCATTTCCTGTAGTTGTAGACATTCTTTCCAACCCTCTTGGCAGTACAGAATTCAGTTGTTACATCATGGGAACAACTTTTGTGCCCTTTTCCATTGCTTCTTATATGGCCAAAGATTCTTAAAACTTTACACTGTGGTCAGTGATCTCTATGGAGGTCTTGTTTTCAAGCTTGATGCTTTATTTTTCTCCCAGCTCAGATGACTCTGATTATTTACGGAGGCATCTGATTGGATTTTACCAACAGTGTAATTACTGTTGCTTGATTAGTCCTAAGGAAATTTATCTGGACCAATGTCCTTAAAAGGAATGATAATATTCAAACTTATGGTTAACCTTATCTGGTTATAGGGTAGTAAGGGATTCCAGCATATGTTAATTAACAATTTGAACTATAAATCAGGTAGCAATCATTTAAATGAGCTAAATTGGATTTATGTCTAATCCTTGGATTTAAATTATAAAACCCTTGGATTTAAATCAGTATGGTCAACAATTAAATATAAAGCAAATGTTTTTATTTTATTGAAACAGTTTGCCCTTTGTCTGACTATAATATAAAGTGTTTTTATAAATGCACTGCTTACATAGTGTTCTTGAAAATACATTTTAAGGCACTTTTCAAAATATGATATAAACATTAATAAGGCCATTTGAATACACTCACACTTTATGCATACACACACATATATACTTATAATAATAAGATAGTTATCAGAAAATGCAGACACAGATCTATGTGTTACCAAACTATTCAGACACCATACTTCCTTGGATTTATTTTAACTTTACTTATTTTATTCTCATCTAATCAAAGTGATGCTTGTATTTTTCTTTGGCTGAAATTATTTTTATTCAGGAAGAAAAGGATATCCTCTGAGGTTCGTAAATAGAATCTGATGATATGAACATAAATGAAGGATGATTATTATTATTATTTGTTACAGGTCTGAAGTATTATCATGGCTTCCAGCTTCTGCACTTTTTGTGGGTATTATTTATTCAGGTTCCAGGGCATTATCTAGATTGGTAAGATATTCAAATAGTATTTGGCATGCCTTTTTATTAATGTTTTGCTACAAATGTCACATAGGGTTGAAGTAATTAAGATTACCATAGTTAAAGACACATGTAGCACATTGAAAATTGAATAGATAGTTCTAGAAGTCATAATAGGATTTATTGAACAAACAGTACACAGTCAGTAAATTCCTTTTCTAACTTCCAATTCTGCAGAAAATCTGTGCAATTTGACTGAGCTTTTGAATATGCGTGGCATGGATTAATATTATTATTATTAAACATATATTATAAACATATTATTCATAAAGTGGTGCCCAATACACATAATAACTGTGAAAATAATTCCATCAGTGAATTGGTCAAATTCATCTTTATTACCTTGCTGGCCTTTAAATCAATGGATGGTCTTAAGTGAAAACATACATCTGTGTTACAAACCACTCATACAAGAATTGTGAATTAAGTTATGAAAGCATGAAGGTCAACATTTGGGCTCAAATTCCTGTCCTCGTCTTAAATCCTTTAACCCTTCATCATGAAGGGGGGGAGATAAATGAAAGGATTCCGACAAAGATGTTTTCGGCAGTTGAAAGATCACAGATATTATTCAGAATGCTGCTGTCAGAACAGAGCCTAAAGGCATATGTTGGCCTGCTTGTTTCTTTGTCTGAGGTTTGTAATGAGATGGAGTCTCATCAGATGAATTGATCAGATGAATTGATCAGATGATGGATTTGGAGAGATAGGAACTGAAACTAATTGGTCCAACGTAATTTCCTTTCCGAAAGACTAAAAGGACTAAAATGACAATCAAAGACAATAAACATCTGGTGAAAGTTAACTGAACTAGGCAATCTGGAACCATAGTTGGCAAAAAAACATTTCTCTTGGCCCTATGAAGAGTCAACAGCAAAAGAGAGATGAAAGGTGTGTGTGCATAAATGTGTAAATTTGGCTGCAGAAAAGAAAAAAAATGTAAATTCTGATGTCAGATTTTCTAGGATAACATTATTCTAGTGTTTCCTTTCATTGTGCTCTAGTTCAAAAAACTCATGCTTAGCCATGGATCTTCCTTCTCTCTCAGCAACAAATATGGCAACAAGCCCAGCAGTGGAGCTGTGAGCTGCGTTTGTTTCCGGGTTTTTTCTTTTTCTTTTCCTGATTCTTCCAGGCTTGTTATCTCTGTGTCTTGTTCATTTGTTTTCTTTAATACTGGTTCTCACAGGTTCCCAGGTAATTAAACAAAACCTTTGCAGTTGTGATCTCTTAGATTTACTCACTCCTGTCCTGAGCATACTATGTATCTTCAGTTAACTTAGAATAGTAGAAGAACAAATGCATTTTCCATTGAAAACATTTGCTAGACTCAAAATATTGAAAAACACTTCAAAGAGACCTCATATCTAAAAAGATTTTCTTATGTTAATTTGTCTAGACATTCAGTATTTCAAACTTCCCATGTTTCCATTCCATTTTTGGAATAAGAAAATGAGTTGAGTTAGCAGAGAAAATCTGCGGTACTATACTGTATACAATTCCCTCCCTCCTTTTTGGTGGCTCAGGCTATCAATGCCTCTTCTGATGTAGTCACAATACCATCTCTTTCAAAGATGGAGGCAGGTCTATAATCACTGCAACTTTTCCTCACATCAGGGATACCATGTGATAGCTCTGAGCATCGGCAGTATAAAGAAGGTCTTGATTTCCTCACTTTTAACTTAGACATCTTCAAGTATGTAGCAAACTTTTTCAAAGAAAACTGAAGGAATACTTTTGAGAGGCCTATCAAATGTCTCCCTTTAGTCCCATCAGATGGGGAGACAGTGATGGGCAGCTTGATTCATAGGGTCTGCAATGCTAACTTTATTGATCCCATTTTCTTTCCTGGCAGCCAATTCCTATCTTTCTTACCTTACACAATGCTGCAGATATTATATTTTATGGAATGGAAGTCTCAGTGCACAAAGAGGTATGGAGAATTAATTAAATAGCCTTTATACCCCTGTATATCAGGTTTCTGTAGTCGCTTTGTTAAGTATATTCTCTTAGGCTAAATATTTCAGACATTAATGCATGCAAATGGATTAAATGCAATACTTTTGCATCTGCTAGGCATTCTATTACCACAATGTGGGATATATATAATCTTTGGAGGGAACACCTTCTCTTTTCATTTGTTTGGGTAGCTGGTGATAGAAAGTTTGCTACCAGCATTTGCAATTGTGATATATAGGATCCCTATAGATTATTTTTTTTAAAATTAAGAGATATATATGATCTGTAGACAACTGAATGCCTAGTCCAGTATATTGGTGAAGATGCTAAGGAAACACAGCCTGAAATCTTTGAATAAGTTGTAACCTTTGAGCTAGTTACTCTTAGAGCTTAGCACATGTTCCTGATTGTGAGGTAAAATAAATGTTGTTCTTCTATTACTGAACTCATAATAATTGGAATTCCATCAGAAAACAGGTGACAGTTAAAAGTATGGTAAAGGTTTCTTTCATTAATCATGTTTTGAAAGTGAGGTTTTTGATATTATTGTATTTTTTTTCTTAACAGCAGAACTCCACCCTAAAACTCTGCAGGTAAGTTTCCAATGTTTGTCCAATGTAGAAATGTATGGAATTTCACAGAGACAGTACCTGAACAATTGATCCTCTATTTAATAAAGAGTTAGGACTGTTCATCATATATTATACGGTGATGAGAGCAAGTTTGAATAATGCAATACTCAGTTTAGTGCAACTTGTGAATTGATACCAGATCATGTTTAATGCAACTCAGAATTCAATTAATGCAAGGTTAATGTGAGCGCATTTGAGACAAACACCTGTGCAATTGAAGTTGGGGTTTAGATGTTGCTCATCTTCATATGTGCAAAATGGAGAAAAGGACGATTCAATGGAAAACAGTGCATTAGAACAGTATTTTTCAAACTTGGCAATTTTAAAACATGTGGACTTCAACTCCCAGAATTCCACAATTAGCATAATAAAGTGATAGAAATATCACTTCAAATGGTGCAAATTCGAATGATGGAACCATTTTTGTGAAATTCATTAACTGCACTAATTGAGATCTACTTATGTTGGTTGCAATATATGTGGCATTTTACTTAGTTAAACATCAATCCTGTTAAAATCTATTACTAATGTACATAGTGTTTATAATTAAAAATACGATTGTTTAAAATATTATTCCAGACCAGTCTTTTTTCAGGATTATAATTGGGCTTCAATTTGCATTTGCATCTTTCAAAATTTGATAGGGTGGTTTAGTAATAGATTTTCTAGTCTTTAATTCTTTAATGCTGTTAATATGACTTTGCACTACATCCTACAACATCTTGAATCTTCAAGGACCTACGCAATGATCCTTTTTGTAGACTTCAGCTTGGCATTCAATACCATCATTCTAGATCAGTGATTCCCAGTGTGGCGCCCAGGCCCCACAGGGGGGCAATTTGATTTTTAATAGGGATAATTTGAATCTTGCTTAAACCAAGTTAATGACCTTTTAGGCTTGAGTAGAGTTCACTTTTTGAGTAAAGTAAGAATTATATGTCACAAGGCATCAGGATTTTTAAAGATGCTTAGGTAGGGCATGGCCAAAAAAAGGTTGGGAACCACTGTTCTAGATATTATTCTAACTAAACTGATTCTACTAGCTATGCCTGACCACACTTGTAAGTGGATCATAACTTTCTAACAGACAGGAAGCAACAAGTGAATCTAGGCAAAATCACATCAGATACCTATACAATTAGCACAGCCCCCCTCCCCCCTAGGGCTGTGTGCTCTCTCCCCACTTATTTTCTCTATATATACAGTGACTGCATCTCAAGACATCCCTCTGTTAAAGTACTGAAGTTTGCAGATGATACAACAATGATTGGTCTCATCCGAGACAAGGGCAAATCTTCGTACAGACGGGAAGCTGAACAACTAGCCTTATGGTGCGACCAGAACAATCTTGAACTAAACACACTCAAAACCATAGAATTGATGGTAAATTTTAGAAAAACCCTCCTCTACTACCACCTCTTACAATTCTAGACAACACATAATCAGCTGTAGAGACTTTCAAGTTTTTAGGTTCTGTAGTATCTCAAGACTTAAAATGGACACCTAGCATCAAAAATATCATCGAAAAGGCAGAACTAAGAATGTTCTCCCTGTGCCAACATAAAAAGGTCAGACTGATCAAGGAACTGCTAATACAGCAATACAAAGGAATGATTTGTGTTACGTACAGGCGTATGTTATTAAATGTACATGTCTTTACATGCTCACCGCAGATTGGTTGCCCAAACACCGGGAAGTTTAAACAATTATCATTGGCTGGCTGGTCTGCCGGAGCTCCTGCAGAGCACAGTCACTTACTCTTGAAATAAAAAGTGCCTCTCACCTGCTGCTTCTCACCGATCCAATAACTTGAGTCTGTCATTTGCACCTCTATAACTGCTTGTTTGGCACTGCAACCAAACAAGACAGACGCAGACTTCAATGGATAGTTAAAACTGCAGAAAAAACAATTGCTACTAGCCTGTCTTCCACTGAGGACCAGTATACTGCATGAGGCAGAAAGAGGGCTGTGAAAATATCTACAGGCCCCACACATCCTGGACATAAACTGTTTTAACTTCTTCCCTCAAGATAATGCTAAAGGGCATTACACACCAGAACAACTAGACACTAGAGCAGTTCCCCCCACCCCCATGCCATCATTGTACTGGGATATGTTGACATATGTCTTAACTCATTCAAAAAGAAATTGGAGGAGGATAAGGAGATGGGGCAAACAGGAAGTATGGGTGAGAAAGAAGATTTCTTTGTCAAGATAGCATTTACCGTATTTTTTGGACTATAAGACACACCGGAATATAAGACACACCAAGGTTTTGAAGAGGCAAATAAAAAAAAAAGTTTTTGCACTCTGCAAACCTCCCAAAAATGGCCCGTTTTTCACAAAAACAGGCCCGTTTTCCCCCCCAAAAATGACATGGATAGCCTTTAGAAGGCTTGCAGAGTGCTGGGGGGAGGGGAATGAGCAAAAAAATGACCCATTTCTCACAAAAATGGGCCCGTTTTTTGTAAAGGCATGGATAGCCTTTAAGAAGCTTATAGAGTACTCCTAGGGGCTTGGGGGGGTTAAAATTGAGCAAAAAACGGGCCGTTTCTGCTCTCCCCAGCCCCCAGGAGCTCTCTAAAAGCTTCCTAGAAGCTATGTATGCCCCGCAGGACCATTTTGGTGAAGGTGGCAAGGTTTTGGGAGGCTAAAATGCTGTATTCAGTGTATAAGACACACCCAAATTTTCAGCCTCTTTTTTGAGGGAAAAAGGTGCATCTTATACTCTGAAAAATACGGTAAATTTCAGTCCAGAGCATTCTTTCTTACTGCCCTCTGTTTAAAGTCCAAAATAGTACTAGGGAATAAATAAATAATATTAAATCTTTACTTCTGTCTTTTCAAATATAATTTTTCAGCTGTCTTTCAAATATCATTTTTCTCCAGACAACAAAACTTAAAGTACATAATAAAATCATTCTAAAACAAATATTAGAAGTGACATTAAAATAAAATACAAGAAATATGGTAGTCAGAGGAGCAGTAAAAAGTCATTTCATTTTAAAACAGGGCAATTTATCAAGCAATTTAAAATTAGGGTTGTGCTATGTTAAATGGAAAAAACCAGAGGTTTTTTTGTGCACTTATCACCACTGTAATTGAGCCCCTCCATCTTGCTGGTTGTCTTCCACCTTTCCCAGCATTAGAACCTTTTGGAATAAAGTGTCCCAGGTATGATAATTTCATCCTGGTCATTTGTGCCTCCGGATTGATTTGGTCAAATTGTTTCCTTGGGTCTCTATGATATTCTCAGGAGTCTTGTCCAACACTAAAAGTTCAAAGGTGTTCAAAGGCATCAATACTCTTCCTGTCAAGTTTCTTCAAAGTCCAACTTTTGCTTCCATGTTATAACAACAACAACAACCAATGATAAATATAAGATTGAAGCCAAGCTGATTAAATTAATACATTAGCACTCGTGTCTGTGGAGATTCTCTTCCTCAGGAGAAAAAAAAAACCAGTCCAGTTGTCTTTTGAAAAAGCAACTTTGAGGCATAAATTAGCACTCAAAACTCTGGTCAGCCATTAAGTCCTCTGGGGATTTTGGACCAGATACTGTTTCAAAGGATTTTTATGAGAATTAAAAAAACTGTGGCAGGAATGACATCTGCACTTTCTGATCTTGTTGGAAGGAAGAGTAAATGTTAACATAAAAAGTATATATTATTTTTAACTACAGTTCAAAATAAAAACATATAATTTTTTGGAATCTCTGGTGCTAAGTTGCCTTTTCATCTTTAATTGCAGAGGGCTGATTCTTCTGGTGGCTGCAGGAGGGCTGCCTTTCAATGACCCACAGGTTAGTTCAGTGATGGGCAACCTTTTTGGCGTGGTGTGTCAAAAATTGGCAAAAAATCGAGCATAACTCGCGTTGTGTGTCACTTCGACAAAAACATAATTTTGCGCAATTTATAGTTGCTGCTAATGGCGCTCACAGTTCCCGTTGGCACTCCGCTGTTCCCTGCTGTGGTGCGGTCGTAACCGACAGTCCCAGGAGTAGACTCTCTGTGCCAGCCTGACTAGAGAGAGGCGCGCACTGTTCCCGCGCTCCTCTCCTGTGGGTCCTCCCTCGCCGCGCTGATGACGTGTGTGCACACGGCACGCACGCCTTACCAGCAGCCCCTGCGCTCAGAAAGGGGCGGCGGCGATACAGTAAGTGAGTGTGGGCGGGGGAGATCACACGTCCCGCCCCCCCCCGTTCCTCCAGCACAGATTCTTTCATCCTCGGCGGCCGTGCAGGAGCCAAGGATGAATCGCATGAAATCCTGTGCGTGTCACCCCAAATGGCTACGCGTGTCAGCACTGACACGCGTGTCATAGGTTCGCCATCACTGGGTTAGTTGTTTTGAAAGAAATCCTGAATTGCTATGAAAAGCAAACTCTCTTGTAACAGATGCATGAAATAATGAGAGAATGAACTTCACCAAGTGGTTTGAACTAAGGAGTATTTTACCTAGAACAGAGTTTCTCAACTTTGGCAAGTTTAACATGTGTGGACTTTGACTCCCAGAATTCTCCAGTCAGCATGCATTTTAGCCCACTGCATTTCAGGCAGTGGGCAAAGCAAGTCTACAAAAAGTGTATATATTTGTGGCCCCTTAGAAGTATTACATATTGCAATACTAAGTTCAATGACTTCAAACATATGCAGAACATCATTTTCATTGTGTATTTTAAATTTTCCATTTCTGATTCACTGTGTCTAATAATGCATGTATTTTATAACCCACCCACCCTGAAATTGGATGCATTTTAATATAGTATTTAATTTAGATTTTAGATTTTAGATTTTAATAGCATTTATAGGCCGCCCTTTTCCCTGAGGGGACTCAGGGCGGCTTACAATAACAAGGAAGGGGAGTGAAGACAAAACATAAAAAGAAATGTGCAATAACTGAAAAATACTAAAAACACAACATTCTCTCAGCATTCGGGAGGGGCGGAAGAGTTTATCCCCAGGCCTGACGGGCTAGCCAGATCTTGAGGGCTGTACGGAAGGCCTGGACTGTGGTCAGGGTACGAATCTCCACGGGGAGATTGTTCCATAGCGTCGGAGCAGCAACTGAGAAGGCTCTCCTCCGGGTAGTCGCCAGTCGGCACTGACTGGCGAATGGAATACGGAGGAGGCCCGCTCTATGCGATCTGATGGGACGCAGGGAGGTTATTGGCAGAAGGCGGTCTCTCAAATAGTCAGATCCACTACCATGGAGCGCTTTATGGGTGGTAAGTAAGACCTTGAATTGCACCCGGAGATCCACAGGCAGCCAGCGCAGCTCGCGGAGGATAGGTGTTATGTGGGCGAACCGAGGTGCGCCCACAATCACTCGCGCGGCCGCGTTCTGTACTAGCTGAAGTCTCCGGGTGCTCTTCAAGGGCAGCCCCATGTAGAGCACGTTGCAGTATTCCAGCTTAGAGATCACAAGGGCTCGAGTGACTGTCGTGAGAGCCTCCCGATTCAGGTAGGGCCGCAACTGGCGCACCAGGCGAACCTGGGCAAATGCCCCCCTGGTCACAGCCGATAGATGGTGATCAAAACTCAGCTGTGGATCCAGGAGGACTCCCAAGTTGCGGACCCTATCTGAGGGGTATAAATTTTGTCCCCCCAGCCTGATTGATGGTACGGTGGTCAAATTATTGGGAGGAAAACACAACAGCCACTCGGTCTTGTCTGGGTTGAGCACCAGTTTGTTTGCTCTCATCCAGTCTTTAACAGCTTCCAGACCCTGTTCCATCACGTCCACCGCTTCATTGAGTTGGCACGGGGCGGACAGATACAGTTGAGTATCGTCCGCATATTGGTGATACTTTATCCCGTGCCTCCGAATGATCTCGCCCAGCGGTTTCATGTATATGTTAAATAGGAGGGGGGACAAGACCGACCCCTGTGGCACCCCACATGTTAGGGGCCTCGGGGACGATCTCTGCCCACCCACCAACACCGACTGCGACCTGTCCGAGAGGTAGGAGGAGAACCACTGCAAAACAGTGCCGCCCACTCCCACCTCCCGCAGTCGTCGCAGAAGGATACCATGGTCGATGGTATCGAAAGCCGCTGAGAGGTCAAGGAGAACCAGGATGGACGCAAAGCCTCCATCCCTAGCTCTCCAGAGATCATCGGTCAATGCGACCAAAGCAGTTTCTGTGCTGTAACCTGGTCGGAAGCCGGACTGGAAGGGGTCAAGATAGTTTGCTTCCTCCAAGGTACGCTGAAGCTGGAGGGCCACCACTTTCTCAACAACCTTCCCCACATAGGGAAGGTTGGAGACTGGACGGTAGTTATTAAGAATAGCTGGATCCAGAGACGGTTTCTTCAGAAGGGGTCTCACCACCGCTGCCTTAAGCTCGGTGGGAAAATGCCCCTCCCGAAGAGATGCCACAGCAACCGCTTGGATCCAGCCTCGTGTCACCTCACTGCTGTTGGCAACCAGCCAGGAGGGACACGGGTCCAGTACACAAGTGGAGGTACTCACAGCTCGCATAGCCTTGTCCACATCCCCAGTGGCAACTTCCTGAAACTCAACCCAGAGATGGTATAATATAGTATTAATATAGTATTCCTTGGCACTTCTCCATTTTACATCTTGCTGCAATTTAAATGTGCCAAAATCAGTCTTGGATTTTCTTTAAAAAAATGTTCTCTGTGACAGAGGGTATTTCCTCTGCCTTATTCTTAACGCTTAAAAATTTCTTTAGAATTAACTTTTAGGAATATATTGGACTTGCTTATTGGTAGAGTTGGCCAAAGATGAGGTTGCTGGTTTTGCTTTTTCTATATTATTGGATATGAAAACTGTAAGACTATTGCTGTGGTGAAGTGATTCATAAGATGCTTTATTTATTAATAAAATATTCCTTACTGTAACAGTCACATTTTGAAACAAGGACACTTTGATATTTTATTTTGCAGTTTGATATAGATGGCTATTTTTGGGCCCTCATACATCTACTATGTGTTGGTAAGTTTTTAATAAATTAGCAAATAAATAATTCAACTTTCTGGCCTACGCGTAGCACCTCTGCTATGAGTCTCACTTTTCTGTCTTTACTTATATATGGTATCTGGTGGCTTACATAAGCATGGTCTTTGTACTTTCTCCTGGAAAAGAAAGTCGTGGAATAGAAAATCCTCTCCCCTCCCTTCCCCTCCCATCTCGTTGTCCTCTCCAAAGATCCATGTTTGGCCCAACTTTACACTGAATTATATAGCATTGTGAAAATGGAAAAGTAAATTAACAGAATCAAATGGGAGATCACAGCACAGAGGCAATTTTTTTTAAAAAATTAGGAATTAGGAAAAGAAATTTAATCTGTACTAGATAGGAAAAATGATTGTTAATACAAAATGCAACCTAAGCAGAAATAGCTTTGATGTTGTAGTAGAAGGTTTGGATTTTTATGCAGGCAAATAGATCTTTAACCATAGCTCTTGTCTCCCTTTTTAAATCTATTCCTTAGCTGTACCAGAGAATGAAAAATCTATTATCTGGATTCCTTTCAGTCTGGATTCAGGCCTGGCTACAGCATGGAAACTGCTTTGATCGCACTGATTGATGATCTCTGGAGAGCCAGGGATGGGGGCCATGCCTCCATCCTAGTGCTCCTTGACCTCTCAACGGCCTTTGATACCATCGACCATGGTATCCTTCTGCGGCGGTTGCGTGAGGTGGGAGTGGGAGGCACCGTTCTTCGGTGGTTCTCCTCCTACCTCTCTGACAGGTCACAGTCAGTGTTGGTTGGAGGGCAGAGGTCGACCCCTAGGCCCCTTAAGTATGGGGTGCCGCAGGGTTCAGTCCTGTCCCCCCTCCTGTTTAACATCTACATGAAGCCACTGGGTGAGATCATTTGTCGGCACGGGATAAAATACCATCAATACACGGACGATACACAGCTGTATCTGTCTGCCCCGTGCCAACTCAGTGAAGCGGTTGACGTGATGTGTCACTGCCTGGAGGCTGTCAGGGTGTGGATGGGTGTGAACAAGCTTGCACTCAATCCCGACAAGACCGAGTGGCTTGTGTTTTTCCCTCCCAAATATTGGCCTTGTATTCCATCTCTCAGGCTGGGGGGTGAAATTATACGCCCCTCAGACAGGGTTCACAATTTGGGAGTCCTCCTGGATCCACAGCTGACTTTAGAACATCATCTGTCGGCTGTGACCAGGGGGACATTTGCCCAGGTTCGCCTGGTGCACCAATTGCGTCCCTACCTGAACCGGGAGGCCCTCAGAACAGTCACTCATGCCCTTGTGACCTCAATACTGGACTACTGTAATGCGCTCTACATGGGGCAGCCCTTGAAGAGCATTCGGAGACTTCAGCTTATCCAGAATGCAGCCGCGCGAGCAATTGTGGGTGCACCTCGGTACACCCACCTTACACCTATCCTCCGCGAGCTGCACTGACTGCCTGTTGGGCTCCGGACGCGCTTCAAGGTGCTAATCGTTACTTTTAAAGCCCTACATGATATTGGACCTGGGTACTTGAGAGACCGCCTCCTGCCAATTACCTCTCTACGACCAATTAGATCCCACAGATTAGGCCTCCTCCGAATACCATCCGCTAGCCAATGTCGACTGTCGACCCCTCGGGGGAGGGCCTTCTCTGTGGCTGCTCCAGCCCTCTGGAAACGATCTCCCCGTGGAGATTCGGACCATCACCACCCTTCAGGCTTTCCGCAAAGCTATCAAGACCTGGCTGTTCCAGCAGGCCTGGGGCTGATGAGTTCCCAGCCCCACTTGAATTGTTGCGACTGTTGCGTTGTTTTAATCTGGTTTTTGTATTCGTTTTTGTCTCTGTTTGTTATTGTATTCCCCCGCTCCCGCCTTGTTTGTTAGCCGCCCTGAGTCCCTCGGGAATAGGGCGGCATACAAGTGTAATAAACATTGAACAAACATTGAACATATTAGCATTTTGTGTTTTTTTCTTTCATAGGGGCTTACAAAGTATTTCACAAGTTGTGGAAACCAAATTCTCTAAGGTGATTTTATTTTTTCTGAATATGGAATACTTAAAACAATTCTAGCTGGTCTGGAGAAGGAAAAATATTATATCTTTAGCTCTTTATAATTATATTATTAATATAAAAGACTAATAAGGATTAATAAGGAGACAAAGAAGAAATTGATGGTTGCCTTCTGCAAGTATAGGCTAACTTTCCAGAGTTTGATACACTTAAGATGTATTAGAACTAAAATTTCTTAGTCAGCCTATCCAGTAGATAAATAGGTACTACTTTGGTGGGACGATAATGTCTTTGGACAGCGTTGTTTCAATGGCCTTGAAATGGAGGTGAACACCGCCACTGATAGTTGGCAACAACTAGTGGAGTAAAATCCACAGGGACTCCTTTACCTTACCTTATCTATCCAGTAGTAGTTGAAAATTCTGGAAGTTACTTTTGGTCCCAATGTACCTAGAAAAACCTGGTTTGAAAGGTATATTATTAGAAACAGATGTAATGAATGGAAATATTGCTCAGTAGATCCTTACCATTCATTATGGTTATTAAATAAACTTTAGAACAAAAAATGTATGAGTAGATTTATTTATGTATAAAATTTGTTGATTACCTCAGTTCTTAGGGACTCCAGGCAGAGTACAGGTCTACAACATAATAATTGATACATAATTTGTTGGAAAACAGTAACAACCACTCTGATTTCATTAACTCCATACAACCAATGCCCACCAAAGATATTCCAAAAATACAAAATTTATATTTGCTTTCAGATAATGAGCATGGGAGTCATTTTTGCTTCTGGAGACATCTTATTCCAAAAGTGAGGTGTCCGTAGAAAGGACCCTCCATCAAGCTCTTACACCTCATAATAGGAGGACACTTTCAACATATGCATTCTGCTCATCCAGATCAGTTGTATATCTCTCAAACCAAAGTCAGTGGCAACAAAGAGTACAGAGATAAGACAGGCTCAATAAATAATTGGTTTACTCCTTGAAAATATGTATAGATACATTATTTACAGATAGCTATATTTTTGAGTGAAGACAACCTCTGAAAACAATGTCAATCTTTTTCTAATTCTGTAGACAAACAGAACATCTCACTTTTTAGTATGACGGGAAAAAATACTTGTTTTAGATCAGAGTGTGAAAAATGTGTGGGAAAGCCTGATCTGTAGTTTTCTGGAACCAGAGACACTACTCTAGCAATTTCTATCACCTTTTCTTGGAATGATGTAAAAATCAGCTTGATTAAACTTCTGCCAATTCTTGTTAACTACTCACCATGAGCATTTAACTATTTTGATGAAACATTTTCATCTTCAAGACAACTCTAGATGTCACATTATATATAGCCAAGATAACATGTATCTGTTAGATTGAACAGCTTGCCGAAATCAGATTCAAGAAATCTCTTAAGTGACAGCAAATAAAAGTTAGTACCACATGTGTATATTTGTGCATCTAATTATTTAAGGAATTATTAATATTATTTTGACAGAGTTCTGACATTAAAGTAACTGACTCTTCCCCCCCCCCCTCCTTAGTATCTCTGAACAACAATACATAAACTATGCATTCAGGTACGTTATATCTTGATTAAGAAAAAATATGGAATGTTTACCATCTCTTCATAACTGTATGAACATTGTTGAACATTAAGTTAATACCTACTATATTCTTATTGCTCATTCATCTTATTTAGTGCTATCTTTTACTTAATTAGATTTTGATGGAAACACAGAAGCAATTTTCATATACATTATCAGCTGATTATAAAAAAGTAGTGGATTTTGAATTGAATGTGATATAATGTGATGCCCCAGAGCAATTATGCTTCATTCCATGGAACCTATATCGAGAATTACATGGACCTAGAAAAATGATATTTTTCTGTCAGCATTCAGGAATGCTGCTTATATTTGTAACAAATGTCTTTCTGTGGGTATCTGCAATCTTAGACTCACAAATATAGAACCATGCTGTATTTATAGAATTCTCGTACCGAGATGAATCAGAAAATAGTCAAAAGCGTCTATATCCATCTTGAGAATATTTTTAGATGAATTGAGAAAGGTATCTGGAAGAGTCTTAGATTAAAGATGTGCATTGTAATAAATAATGGGTTATCTACTGGTATATTAAAATTAATAGTTACATCTTTTATTTCTAGTGTGGTGATGTTGGCTTTTGCATCCCACCCAACAGGTAAAAATATCAATAATTATAACTGGTATATGTGTGTGTGCATTTTTCAGATATATTATTATTTCTTTAAGCATGCTACTTAGGAATTTAGTTTGAGTGTGTGTTCAACCCCACATATTAATCATTTTTACACACTCAGGACTCTATTCCTTTTTAAAGTATTAGCTAATCCAAAAATAGCCTGAAGCCAAATCCAGAGATGTTCTGATATGGCATAACTTGGGAGCTGCACGTGCATAGCAGATGTTGTGCAGATATTGTGAACATGTGCACATTAGAGGGCAACATCAATTTGATGCTGAGGCCAAGGACTGCAGCACAACTTCATGTGAAGGAGAGTCAGGGTGCTACAGACAATGGTGTCAGTTCTTGTTGCTCTCTAGCATGGCTCCTGTTTGCCTGCAGAACAGCAGTTTCAAGTCTTTTCCTTTATGCTGAGCACTACTTCGTCAAGAGCTTTTGGGAACAAAATGCTTGTGAACGTTTCAAGCCAAAAGCATAGCTTTCTCTCTGTTGATGGTCTACAAAGGAGAGGGTTCAGATTTGCCAGTAAGGTGCTTTTATTTCTAATCTACTATAAAACAGAATTTAGTTTTTTTAAAATTTTGATCTCCAAAGATTGTGAAATAAACCATTCATAGGATATACAGCATTCAAATTTTGTGCAAACTGGGAAGCTATGAGTTCTAGTTCCTCCTTAGGCAGGAGGGTAACCTTGCACCTGTCACCTCAGCCTGCTGGATAACCTTGGACTAGCTACTTTCTCTTAGCCTTAGGAAGCAGGCAATGGCAAATCACTTCTAAAAAGGGAAACTTCATGGTCTTCTCCCGGCAGTTTCAGAGAATTTGAACATGATTAAATGGGGGGAAAAGACAAGTCTTTAGTTTACAATTGATATGGCTCTTAGCCAACAACTAGAAGACCTCCTAGGTTCCTTCCAACTCTGTTATTCTGTTATCCAAAACAAGCTAGCTATTGTGACATGGCCTTTCCATCTGCATGTCCCAGATTCCCTCAAATATTAGGACAGGCCATTTTAAGGGATACACAGAGTTGGAAATCTTGTTTCAGCAATTTTTTTTAAAAAGTGGGCAAGGCTTTATTTACCCCGACTCTCCCAGATGAAGAACATGGGCAGGTGCAAAATAAATTGACTATTGTCTTTCAGCCTTTTCTATAAACTCTTACACTTACTCCTAATTTTCCCCTCTGACTAATACCTTTTCTTGTCTGCTATTTAGGGGAAGATAGTGGAAGTTTGTAAATCTTGGGGGATCTGATTACAAGTAGTACTCAACTTACAACCATTTGTTCAGTGACTGTTTGAAATTATAGTGGCACTGAAAAAAGTGATGTATGACTGTTTTTCACACTTACAACCATTGCACCATCCCCATGGTCAAATGTTTACACTTGAAATATATTTATGATGGTTGCATTGTCTCGCGGACATGTAATCCCTTTTGCAACCTCATGAGAAGCATGGTCAACGGGGAAGCTAGCTTCACTGAACTACTGAGTTACTAACTTAACTTTCACTGATTCACTTGACAATTGTGGCAAGAAAAGTCATAAAGAGACAAAACTCACTTAACAACCGTCTTGTTTTGCAATGGTAATTTTGGGCTCAAGTGTGGTCGTATGTCAGTGATATTTCGTTCTTCAAAGAGCACAAAAATCTCTGATTTTTAGGAGACAATACATTTAACATATAAGGCTATTGAAGAACACCTCTTCTGTGCAATGTATTCTCAGATGTACCTTAAGAAGTCCCTCCTTTATGTCACCCTAAAATGGCAATCCAATTCATATCTTCTTCTTTGCAGTTTCTTCTTCTCTTTACAACAATTCAAAGTGATAGAAGGAAATAGTCATTGCTTGCAAATATTTCCTATGGCATCATATGGAGCAAAAATGAATGAATATAGTCAGTGGAAAACAAATTACTCCCTGAACAACTATAATTATAAATGGGAGTGTTGCTCATGAATCTCCATGGAAAATACAAACATTTTTAAAGTAGAAACATACTCCTTAAATGGCATTCTTCCTTTTTTACAAGCTGATTTCAGACTGATGAGAAAGAGAATGAAATGTTGTAAGAGCAGTGGCAAATTATTGAAGTGATAAAAATCATGTTAAAACCAAGAACAAGCCGTTCAATTCCAGTTTTATAATGTTGTGTTCCTCTCTTCTGCCCATTTTTCAACAGAGCAACCAAAGACTGGTGCCAGTTTTTAAAAAAAAATTAAAATATGATTTTATTTCTTAGGTGATCTCTTCAGTGCCTTGGAATTTCCACTTCTGAACTTTTACATCTTTCACAGCAGTTGCCTTGCCAGGTAACTTTTCAGGCTACAAGCCAGACCTTATGATATGGATGGGAAACAAAGTATTATATTTTTGATGAGCTGTTAAAGGTGCTTCTTTTTTTCTAGGCTCGAGTATGGTCAAAGCATTCAATTATTGGTCCACAGTGATGCATCATATTAATCTGAAATTTAATATGCCAAACATTATAATGTGAATAAACTATAGGATTATTTGCAGCAAAAGGCTGCATAAAATTTTGCTGGGGATTATACAAGTTATAGTGCAGAGTTCATGAAAGGCACCAACACAGAAAAAGTTCATTTATTATTATTTATTTATTATTATTATTTATTAAATATATTTATATGCCGCCCAATCCCAAAGGACTCCGGGCGGCTTACAAAAAATATTAGGAAAAAACACATAACGATAAAAGAAAACAATTTAAAAACAACAAACACCCTCATACATTCATTCTAATCGGGGCTGGACCTCAACAGTGAGGTCAACAGCCCCAGGACTGCCAGAACAGCCAGGTTTTTACAGCTTTCCTGAAGGCCATGAGAGTGGGTATGGTCCGGATTTCCGGGGGGAGCTGGTTCCAGAGAGTCAGAGCAGCCACAGAGAAGGGTCTCCTCCGAGGGCCCACCAGCTGACACTGTTTGGCTGACGGCATCAGAAGGAGACCCAATCTATGGGATCTTACTGGCCGCTGGGAGGTATGTGGCAGCAGGCGGTCTCGAAGGTATCCTGGCCCTAAGCCATGTAGGGCTTTAAAGGTAATAACCAACACCTTGAATTGAGTCTGGAGACCAATTGGTAGCCAGTGCAGCTCACGGAGGACAGGTGTAACATGGGTGTACCTCGGCACACTCAATATCGCCCGCGCGGCCGCATTCTGAACTAACTGCAGTCTCTGAATGCTTTTCAAGGGTAGCCCCATGTAGAGTGCGTTACAATAATCCAGCCTCGAGGTGACAAGGGCATGAGTGACCGTTAGAAGTCCTCCTGGTCCAAATAGGGCTGCAATTGGTGCACCAGACGAACTTGGGCAAAGGCCTCCCTGGTCACAGCCGACAGATGATGTTCCAATTTCAGCTGCAAATCCAGGAGGACTCCCAAATTGCGAGCCCTCTCTGAGGGGCGTAAATTTTCATCCTCCAGGGTTAAGGATTGACTGTCCAAGCAGTCCTTCGGGGGCAACATCCAAAGCCACTCAATCTTATCGGGATTGAGCACAAGTTTGTTCGCCCCCATCCAGATCCTAACAGCCTCCAGGTATCGGCACATCATGTCCACCGCTACACTGAGCTGGCAAGGGGCAGAAAGATACAATTGAGTATCATCGGCATATTGATGGTACTTTACCTCATGCTGTTGCATGATCTCACCCAGCGGCTTCATGCAAATGTTAAATAGGAGGGGGGACAAAACAGAACCCTGCGGTCCACCACATTCGAGGGGCCTAGGGGTTGACTTTTGCCCCCCAACCAACACTGACTGCGACCTGTCAGTCAGAGAGGTAAGAGGAGAACCACCGTAAAACGGTGCCTCTCACTCCCACCTCTCCTAGGCGTCGCAGAAGGATACCATGGTTGATGGTATTGAAAGCCGCTGAGAGGTCAAGAAGCACCAGGATAGAGGAATATCCTCAATCCCTGGCCCGCCAGAGATTATCGGTCAGGGCGACCAAAGCGGTTTCCGTGCTGTACCCAGGCCTGAAACCGGACTGAAAGGAGTCTAGATAATCCGTTTCATTCAAGGTCCGCGGAGTTGAAGCGCTACCACCTTCTCAACAACCTTCCCTAGAAAAGGAAGGTTGGAGACGGGACGATAGTTTTTCAAAATAGCTGGGTCCAGGGAAGGCTTCTTAAGGAGGGGTCTTACCACTGCGTCCTTTAATGGTTCCGGGAAAAACCCCTCCCGCAAGGATGTGTTGGTAATTGTCTGGAGCCAGCCTCGTGTCACTTCTCTGCTGGTCGAAACCAGCCAGGAGGGGCACGGGTCCAGTAAACAGGTGGAGGCACTCATCACTCCCATGGCCTTGTCCACTTCCTCAGGGGTGACAAATTCAAACTCATCCCAAAAAATCTGATTAAGACTAGCCCTCGGCATCTCGGCTGGTATGGCCCAAGCGGAGTACAGGTCTGTCCGAAACTGAGTGATTTTATCCGACAGAAACTGAACAAACTCCTCAGCTCTTCCCTGCAAGGGTTCCCCTGCCTCCTCACCTTTCAGGAGGGAGCGGGTCACCCTAAACAGGGTGGCTGGGCGAGATTCCACAGATGCAATAAGAGCAGAAAAATGCGTACATTTTGCCGCCCGTATCACCACTAGATAAGTCCTAATAAAGGCTCTTAATAGTGATCGATCAGACTCAGAGTTACTAGTCCTCCAACGTCGCTCTAGGTGTCTCTTTTGGCGCTTCATCTCCCGGAGTTCCTTGGTAAACCAAGGTGCCCTCCTGGATCCACTGCCGCGGAGAGGCCTCAAAGGTGCAATCCGATCCAATGCTCCAGCCACCGCAATATTCCAGGCAGCGAGCAAAGACTCGGCCGGATTGAGGACAAGGGAGTCAGGTATCTCTCCAAGCTCCATCTGAAATCCCTCCAGGTCCATCAGGCACCTGGGGCGGAACCACTTAATCGGCTCCACCTCCCTGCAATGGGGGAGTAGTGTCCTGAAGTCCAGCCTCAGCAAGGAGTGATCTGATCATGACAAGGGCAAGGTCTCTATTCCCCTTAAATCAAGATCACATCTCCACTGCCCCGAGAGAAATACAAGATCAAGCGTGTGTCCCGCCCTATAAGTCGGACCCTGAACTACCTGGGTCAAGTCCATGGTTGTCATGGAAGCCATGAACTCCTGTGCCCCATCTGAGTGTTTACCGAGAGACGGCAGATTAAAGTCCCCCAGTACTATTAGTCTGGAGAACTCCACCGCCAACCCAGCTACTGCCTCTAGCAGCACAGGCAGGGCTGTTGTGACGCAGCTGGGAGGCAGGTACATCAACAGCAAGCTCAATTGAACCTTTAGGTTCAACTTCAAGAGGAGAAACTCACACCCCACAATCTCTGGGGCAGCGATCCTGCGAGGAACTAACGACTTTTGGATGATAACTGCTACTCCCCCACCCCTTTTTCTGGTGTCGTGGTTGGTGGAGCACCTGAAATCCATCTGGACACTTTTCTGAGAGGGGGACCCCCCCTCTTGGCCCAGCCAGGTTTCGGTTATACATGCCAGGTCTGCCTCCTCGTCTAATATTAGATCCCGGACGAGTGGGGCTTTATTCACAACCAACCTGGCATTTAGCAACAACAACCTGAGACCAGGGCCCTGTGCTCCTCTGCCACCAGATCCTTGAGTTGAGCCTGAGGAGCCGGAACAAGCAATCGCTGTAATGTAGTGAGTCCTTCCCCGGTAATGGCTAGTCCTATAGCTCCTGCCATATCTGCCCCTCCCAGTCGTGACCGAAATGCTCCGACATCCCCATGGACCCCTCCCCCTCTCCCATGGCCCCCATTCTTCCTGGCAGGTCATGTATTCCATTCACACCAGGACAGGAGGTGAGTCTGGGTCCCCATCCACTTCTGCTTCTGCACTCAGTGCAGGGGACTCCAGGTCGCATCCCCGGTCCTATCATACTCACCGATCAAACACTCTCTTCAGACACACCCCACACTAATTACTAAAATACAATAGGATAAATTAAAAGTGGGCACATTTTCTCTCACATTCATACACTCATACCCCCAGCAAACCGGCTAACATGCCGTTCCTAAATAGATAGGCAATTAAAATAATTTAAGAACGGTAAAATTTAAATGTCCCGGAAGGGAAAAGGGGGGGGAGCACTCCGACAGAGGCACTGGTAAGCGGTGGCCGGGTCCAGGGGCAGCGTGGCAGGCATTGGCTGGATGACCTGGAAGAGGGATTTCCAGATGGTGTATTGCAGAGGCCCCATGTATTTCAATATGGGGAAATCCTTATAGGTGAAACTTGTTTTGTGGATCTTCCCCTTCAACTTCTCTAAGAGAGAGGCGATGCCCGCCAGGAAGTTCTGCCTGTCGATTACCGCCAGTCTTTTCTGCAGGATCTGGGCTATAGTTCGTCTTCTTCCACAGTGTGCCGGTGTAGGCCGGTTCCTCCGGCGTGCCTGGAGGCCTCCCTGAAGGCCTGTTCCCCAAAGCCGGCCCTTGTTCCGTTTCCTCTTGTTGCTGGCCGCCGCCGCCACCAGAGCAGGGAGCCAAGGCCACGGTGGTCGAAGAAAGCCCTGCCCGGCGTTGCCCGAAGAGACCGCCGCCGCTGCCGAAGTGGCAGGCGAAGTCGCACGGGGAGCCGAGGCCCCTCCCAGCGTTGCCCGAAGAAGCCGAGGCGGAAGAAAGCCCTGCACGGAATTTGGTGCATGCTGCCAAGCCGGTGGTGCCCTCCTCAGCTATCTTCTCCTTCCAGCTGTCGCCTTCCACTGCAAACAAAGTCCATCCCATCCATGGCAAGACAGGAGGAAGGAAGGAAGCGGCGAGGGAGCGAGCTGCCTCCTCAACTGCCTCCTCAAAACATGAATTAGACCAAAATCCCAACATGTGTCTATTCAGAAGTAATAGCAATAACACTTATATTTATATACCGCTTTACAGCTGTCTCTAAGCGGTTTACAGAATCAGCATATTGGCGCCAACAGGATGCAGTCTAAATGTTAATTTTTAAATAATTTTGTCCCTTCATTCAGTTTTGTTGAAGCATGCTTCTAAAAGGTATTCTTACTAGATTGAAAGTTATTAATAATGTTAGTAATATTTCAAAGATTCTCAAGATTTCTCAGCTGATATCTCCAGCTCTGACATTTTTGAGGCATTCTTTAGCTACCTTTTGAGTTAAAAATAGGTTTATTAGTCCTGAGAGCAACTGGGACCAGAATTTCTGTTGCTAAGCAGTAGGTTGTAAAGTGCAATGTTACGTGACTGCATCACTTAATGATGGCAATCCTGCAGATCTGGCGCTGGAATAACTCTGGAACTGTGTGAGTCATTAAGAAGGAAGAAGCCAGAGTAACAGACAAGCAGGCCAGTGGGTGCACAAATGCTGTTGGTGGAGAGGGGAGGGGAGGGATACTGCAGGCAGGTTCTGTTGCAGGGGATGCCAGAAGCAGGCCTGATGGAATGCAGGCAGATGAAAAAGCAGTGGGAGCAATATCCAACACCCTGCCAATTTTCCCACTGACTTTCCTTGGGGGGAAGCCGGCGGGGAATATCAAAAGTTGTGAAATAACTGTGCTTCACTATACTGTTGCAATTGCGAATTGGGTACCGAGTGCCTGGATTGCAATCATATGACCATTGGAGAAATGTGACAGCAACAGCTGTGCAGACAGGTCATACATCTCACTCATTTAGTGCCATTGTAATTTTGAATGATCAATAAACAGGATCTATGGCTATGATAATTTGCCATGGCAACTCACGACAGGCCAACTCACTACTGGACAAGAGTTACATTAATTACATTAATATCAAAGAAATAGTCAAATAGAATCATCAAAGAAAGGTTGTCAAATGTGAAGGACAAAAGTTAAATTAAATTGTTGAATTATCCAGCAGCAAGTTGTCCCAAGATGAGTTGGCCATGACGAGTTGTCTCACAACGAGTTGGCTGTGGCAAGTTGTCCCATTCCACATTGAACAAGTGATTGTAATCCAAGGACTACCTTTATTTTGACTACAGAAGCATACCATCACATTTGTATTCTGGCCCTATTCCATTGAGATGTTTTAGACTAGAGCAGCAGTCCCCAACCTTTCCAGCTCTGCAGATTGGTGGCAGTGATAGGGAGGGGATGGTTTCACATGCGTGTGCACCACTTGCAGAAAGGCAGCTTCATGCACTTGCCTGCTGCTTGCGCAGCCTGGTTCCCAATGGGCTGCCGACTGGTACTGGGCCATGGACTGGGGATTGGGAGCCCCTGGTTTGTGGACATGATTTTAAAATTCCAAGAATTGCCTCCTGAAAAATAGTGACTCTCTAAAATCTCCAAGTGAACTGAATAGCTGAATAAGATTTGAACTATGGTTTAAAGATGGGCAGATTACTGTATTCTCTACAGAATCCTGGACCACATTTTCCCCCAACCAAACAAAGCATCTTTAAGCAAAGTTCTGCCACTAGGATGCTACTGCCAGCAAAATGGAAGAACAATTTTTTACTGATTGGACTTTCTCCCTGTAGCTTAGTTTCTCCTATCACAATCTCTTCCAGAATTAGAATGGTCCTGCAATGGGAAAAGGAATTTCAGGAAATTCTTAGTCCTGCCTTCCTTGATGGGATTCTTTATGAAATCTAAAGCATCTTTCCCTAATGTGGTGCCAGAGGCCATTCTGCCATGATCAATTTTGGGAAATAATATCCAATACATCTGGAGGACATCATGCTGGGAAAGCTGATTTAAAGCTTTCCATATGTGATAGAAAAGTGATAGAAACATAGGGTGGTGATTGCTTATCTCTAAAAAATATTAACTTGTTTTTTAAGATTCTTATTTGAACACAAAAACTCAACTAATACATTTTTCTACTACCCACCACAGTGGACTTTTGGGATTTCTTCTGACTTTACATACTATGAAACTTAAAAGTAGCATCTCCTCAGGACAATATTTAGCTTGGAATTTCGTAGCGAAGGTAAGCTGATTACTATTCTATAACTCAAAAGTTTAAGTGAGCATTGTCTTTAATTTAGTCATTACAGTAATAGTAAATTATAGTTCCTGTTGTATAAATACCATTGTATTTGGCTAATATTTGTTTTCTATTATGTAATAAAACAATAAAAAGAAGTCTTTTCTCACTATGTAATTCCATCTCCTTCACAGATTTCATCAAACTATATATAGATCTTCCACAAATATACTTTATGTATTTTTGAAATATTGTGGTACCATATTTTTTGGAGTATAAGACGCACCTTTTTCCCTCCAAAAAGAGGCTGAAAACCTGGGTGCATCTTATACACTGAATACAGCATTTTTTGCCTCCTGAAGCCCCACTCCCTTCACCAAAATAGCCGTGCATAGCCTCTAGGAAGCTTTTAGAGAGCTCCTGGGGGCTGGGGAGGGCAGAAATGAGCAAAAAGCGGCCCTTTTTTTGCTCAATTTAATCCCCCTCCCAGCCCCCAGGAGCAGTCTATAAGCTTCCTAAAGGCTATCCATGTCCTTTTTTTACGAAAAATGAGCCCGTTTTTGCAAAAAAACGGGCCATTTTTTTCTCCCTAAGGACTCTGCAATCTTCCTAAAGGCTATTCATGCCTTTTGTGGGGGGGGAACGGGCACGTTTTCACAAAAAAAGGGCTATTTTGGGGAGGTTTGCAGAGTGCTAATTTTTTTTAAAAAAATTGCCTCTTCAAAACCTTGGTGCATCTTATACTTCGAAAAATACAGTAATTCTTTCAGATCTCATACAACAGAACATATGCTTCTTTAGGCATTTCTCCCAAAGACAACCTCCCAAAGGTTTTTTTTTAAACCCACAACATAACTGGTATTATTACATTGGAAACCACAGCCATACTTCTGCAGCCAATGGGAGTAGTGGTTTTTTTTAATGGGGGGGGGGATGGAATTTTTCACTGCACCTTCCCTTTAATCAATTTTAGTACTTAATTTCCATGTAAACTCTTAACTTTTTGTCATGTGGCTTTTTTTCCCTTTCTGGTTACATGTAATATTATTGTATAAAATGCTGAAATGTGTAAAGCATCTTCCTACTGCCACTCAGAATGCTGGGCATCATTAATAACACAAGAGGAAAAAAATGTACATAGATTTCCTGCCAAGCCACCTTTCATAATGCTTAATAAAAGGTGTTCTGCATGTAGATTTACTGCTGATATATTCAGGAATATTCGGGGTGGTTTTTTTAGTAATTAGTCTTGTCTCATTATGACTTTCATATAGATGCCACTCAGATTTTTTTCTCTAAACACCTAAGCAAATGTGATCAAATACACACAGAGGAAACATCAGAATTGATGGTAGAGGAGAAGGCTAGCAGATTCTTTTATTTTTCTGGTGGGGGAATGAAGGGATTTTTGTTCAATCATGATTCAGGCAAGCTTATTGTGAGCACAATATACAGGGGGCACAAAAATACCTGTTGTCCAAGGATTGCCTGACATTTTCTTCAACCACAAATGGTTTATGCAAATATAAATATTCACCATGATTATAACAGGAAAAAAATAAAGGCAACAGTAGCTGAATCCATTTACTGTAACTATGTTTTGAAAAGGTCACTGTGGTCTATGAATATAATAATGAATATTGGTCCTAAGGCCATGATGGCGAACCTATGGCACATGTGCCACAGGTAGCATTCAGAGCATTTTCTGTGGGCATGCAAGTAGTTGCCCCAGCTTAGCTGCACTGCGTATGCACCCGCGACTCCAATCAGCCAGCTGATTTTTGGGTCTCTGCTGTGCAGGCATGGGGGCTGGGGCGCATGCAGATGCGCATGCATGCACAAGGGTTGCACGCACATGTGCCGGGTTACGGGGGGAGTGTCATGCTTGCATATGTGGGGGTGGGGGAGCAGTGCACCCCTCCCCCCATGGCCTGTTTTTGGCCCCAGGAGGCTGCACGGAGGCCTTCTAGGCCCAAAACGGGGCGGGGGGGGGGGTCATGCACAAATGTGCAAGGTGGGTGGGGAGCATTGGGGGGGTGTCATGTGCATGTTCAGAGGACAGGGCACAGGAGGTGTCAAACGCGCATTATATTATGGGTGTGGGCACGTGCAAGCAGTTGCGCACACTTGTGCACACTTTTAGCACAGAAAAAGTTAAGCCATCGCTGTCCTAAGGCATACCCAAAACCAACATTCAACTTTCCTATAATTTTAATACCTGAAGAGGATGTGGAGTATAGAGGGTATTGATACAAGGGACTTGTTGCAGCTATAAATGTAGGATTTCTGCTTGTTTCCATAGAGATGACTTGATAATAACTTTGAGGCATCCAGCACTAATTATTCAGCACTCAAATTGATGCAAAGTCCTCAAAAAAATCTTGACAATGCTTGTATTAAAAAGTACAATTTATTTCATGAGATTAAAACTATCAAAATGAGCTTTTGCAGTTCAAACCTATAGAAAAACAATCTAAGAAAGAATATGGTAACTGCAACACTGGCTATATTTCAGGCTAGTCTTAATAGTGCCTCATTTAGCTTGGTATAAATTAGAGTTGTGAGCAATCTAATCAGTTCATTCACACTGGCCATTCTCATACATGTCAATCATTGTAGACACTAATTAAGAACATGATCTGAAGACATTACGATTTTGCTAAAGCTAAGGTGGTTTGGAAGACCTATTAGGAACTTTGGTTTCACGCCATGAACTCTACGATAAAAGACAAATGGAATCAAAATATAATAAATATTAACAGTGAAATAGCAATCCTGTCGTTTCCAGCACCAAGCAACCGGGAGTTACTGAACTTTTCTTCTTTTCTGGTTACATGTCAGATTATTGTATAAAATGCTGAAAAGTATAGAGCATTGCCAAGTTACTCATAATCATAACATTATTACATTATTTGTAATGAGTCTTCTTTACCACTTCAAATGTTGGTACTGCTTCCTAATAAAACAGTATGAGCAAGTTCCAGAATCTGTAAAATCTTAACCATTAAAAATTATTCTCTATAATTTTCCTGTGCCCACCTTGGCAAACCAAGGTTTTTATTTAGTTTTTCTATTAAGCTATTTATAGTCAACAATGATTCATGGAGACAGTAAAGGGGAAAAAATAACAAGAATTGGTCCGGGAATAATTTGCAAATACATACACCCGATGATTGAATGTTGACAAATGTTCAGATTTAGAAGATATAGAAATTAGACAGTATTATGTAACAAGTACATTCTTATTCAGGTCATTAGCCTATAGTTTCTTTCAGGATAGCTTGGTTTTCAGGTTTGTCCTTGGTCCCCAATCTTATCTGATAATTTGTTCCTGACAATTCTAGTTGGAAGAAATAGGTATTGTAGTGGTGGGATTCAAAAGTTTTTACTACTGGTTCTGTGGGCATGGCGTGGCTTGGTGGCCATAACAGGGGAAGGATACTCTAAAATCTCCATTCCCTCTCCCCTCCAGGGGAAGGTTACTGCAAAATCCCCATTTCCTCCCGATTAGTTGGGACTCAGGAGGCAGACAATAAATGGCGGTGGGACCAGTCAGAGGTGGTATTTATCGGTTCTCCGAACTACTAAAAATTTCCGCTACCGGTTGTCCAGAATTGGTTAGAACCTGCTGAATACCACCTGGTAGGGTGAGTAGAAGCTATGGGACAGGGAAGATAATGGGATAAAAATAGGCCAGAGCTAAGAAAATACAGTCATATCTGTGTTAGGTCTCCTTTGAGTCCATGGACAAATTCATAATACTGCCAGGACTCTGCCAGGAGTAGTCAGATTGGTTAGAAAAATAGCTGGCTGAGGGAAGAAATACAAAATAAAATTAAACATAAAACAACTATGCTGAGCAAGCTGACTTAGCATACATGATCCAGAAAGGTAGGCTGCTAAAAAAGTTGAAATTAATTTATCCCAGCTGTATTTACCCATATTGGTTGGTACACCTGCCTGTAATATCTAAATGACAACAAGCCTTGTAACATGTGAGTCAGTCCCACATTACAGGCATTACGTATGAAGGGTCCCGGTGCTGGGAAGGAGAAGCTCAAGATCTTAAGCCTGCTCCAGACTCAGAAATTTAGACCAGCTGTTGATTTGCAGTGGAAGACCTTAAGAACAACTAGGCAAGAAATGGACCTTAAGAACAACTAGGCAAGAAATGGATGGATCAGAGTTTTCCAACACAGAGCTAGTAGCATTGCTAACCTTTTTGTAGAAAAATGAAGCATAACACAGCTCCCTTTCCCTCCTTTTTGCTTTTCCATTACATCATCTGAGAAACAGCAGACATACTGCAAAAGTGACATAATTTTTTAATTCTGCTGTGGGGACAAACAAAACAGCAAAGCTGTTCATTTTGTTCTTTTTTAAAAAAATCTGTCTTAGGAGCACTTTTTTTGCTTTTTAATATCTCATTAACAGACTGGAATTTAAAATAAAAATGGAAAATAATCATAAATATCTTTAATGCACAGCAATATTTGAAAAAAAAAACAAGAGGCATAATATAAATATTGGTTTTTTTAATCAAGTGCTGTAAGCTGCTCAAAGTCAGTTTCATGTTATTTGGATGACTATACAAATATAAATAAAAATAACAGAAATGTTCTTTTTTGCAATGAAATTAAGCAGACACAGTTTTTGTGCTGCTCCAAGTGCCACTATCTTCCCAAATAATTTTAATATTGCTGAATAATATCCATTTGTTTGTCAATGTTTTATTTAGTAAAAGCTTTGAGTCTTAGTATTGGTGACTTAATGTGGACTTTTTCCTCATTCAAACCTAAGTAGGGCACAGATGTGGTTTTTGCAATCAAGAGGCTTGTCAGAGGCTTGTTGCCACAGCATATCTTTAAGTCTATTTTCTGTTTACAAGGTATGCACATATATACAACATGCACGCATAATTTTTGCTTTGATACAGTTTTTTTTAAATGAAATCAGTCCTTTCATGCTATCTGCAACTTGGAAAGAAGAGAATTCAGAATTTCTTTTCCTCCTCTACTTTCTACCTTGGCAAAGTGCCTTATTTTAATTTCCCAATTTATTAAGTTTAATAAATTTTAAGTGTTAAATTTAATCTTAACTTCAATATAAATTTTATCTCTCAGTCCAGTTCAATCTGTTGTAGCCAGTTTTACATGGCCAATAGAAAACTTGATTTTACATAGTTTTTTTCTACTTTCGGCCTGCACCTCTGAATCTTCCCTGAGGAGTTTTCTGTAGTGAAATCGATTGAAACATTTTGGATTTGGCAGGTAATTGGAGCTATGATTGCTCACAAAAAACATTATAAAACCTGTCAAAAAACATTTTTGTGGGAAAATAGCTTCTGTAAGGTTGGTTGTCATATGCTTGGGGAGTAAGGCAGTTGATACACAGACAGGATATGCAATAAATTTGAAAAAAAGATTACAACTTTTTTTTTATAAGGATGATGTTCTTATAAACATGCAGGATAAGTTGAATTTAAGTTTCCTTACTTGGAATACATTTGAAAATAAGTTCATAAATCAAACAGATGTTTTTATGTCCCTTCATTAAGACTAGAGAAAATAGAAATTAGATTCTCTGTAATTGATTTAAAAGCTATAGAGAAAAGTTTTTCAGGATCCAACCTTCTAAGTTTTTGGGCTCATGTTGGAGCCCATCAGGGAACACTGGATAATGAGCACAAGCCCAAAAGCTTGGAAGAATAAACCTTTGGTCCCAGTGACCAACTCAGATTGGATGCTGGGACACATATATTTATCTTCATTTGAAAGAAAGAGTTTTGCATGAACTTTGCTGGGAATATGGATGTAAGCCAGTATGAGAAAATTATTTCAATAGGGAAGGTACTCTCCTTGGTTGTGGTTCAGTAAATGTAGATTGCTTGCAATCTAACTTTGGGGACTAGTTCAAAAGTTAACTATTGAGAAAATGTATTAAAGTTTATTGATACAAAAATCACATCATATCAGAATGCTAAAGCCTATGATGTCCAGGACTCATTTAGTTGCTATACTTCGAACCTCTGGCTGGTTGGGGTTTTTTTTCTTTTCTTTATACAAAATTGCAGAAATTCATGCATATAAATTAATCTAAATGAGAAGAAAGGCATGAGGAAACAGATATTAAAAGTCAATTAAAAATGCATACACTATTATAATTTATTTTATGATTTTGATTATTTTTTAAAAGGTGAATTTGAATTCAAATTTTGGTTGATTTGTTATTTTAAAGTGTATTAGATTTAAATTGAGTGTACAAATCAATGTTTAAAAACACAACTGCCTCTATTTTCAATCCTATACTTTAAAAGAAATGATGGGGGGGAAATGGGATGGTAGGGGGAAAAATCCCATTCTTATAGTTTTATATGTAGTGATTAACAGTGATGGAAGCTATTCAAATAAGAGAGATCTTAAAATAGCTAATGCGTGGGTAATCTTTACTCCCTCTGCTTGAAATAAACCACATTCAAACAATGCAGTGTTGCTGTGTAAAGTATTCAAGATTCTGGCCATTTAATTCTGTTTTCTGACCTGCTTTTGGGCTATTTTAAGGGATTCTTTCCAAATGCCCTCCCGCCCCTTTTTTGTTTATCTCCAATACATTGTGGCTGCAAAGCCATGACAGTCTTCTTCCCATCACCCTTGTATTCCAAATTCCAGAGACTCTAAAAAATATAATTACATTCCTAAGGGACAGGAATTAAGATGCTTTACAAGCAGACAATTTAAAAAAATGGCATTCCATCAGTGCCCTGGAGACTGTTTTAAAAAATCCTTCCACAAAAGGGAAACTAAATACATGCATAACACGTGCACACACATTTTCAGTACCAATTATGCCCATTTGGACTTTGTAAAAGGAAATGAAGGGAACTCAGCCAGTTTCAAAAGCACCTCATGTGAAGGTGAAAAGATATCCTGCCAACTTTTGTAATTTGGCACTTTTTACAATGGTTGAAAATTAGTGTTTCTCACCTTCATTGACTTTATTTAAAGATGACTGGCTTCAATTCCCAGAATCCCCCACCTCAGCATGAAGTTGCTGTGGGAGAGAAACACTGCCTTAAGCAATGCTGGTTTTTGTTGTTGTTATTGCAGCAGCAGGAGTGGAGGACTTCAACAGGAATTACTTTCCAGGGACAACAGTGAAATGGTCATGTATTACTGTACTTCCTTTGACAGACAGACAGCTGGTTAGAAAAGGCCTTGTCACTGCTGCTTGCTTTCTCTTCTTACTTGCCTTGAAATGGAAGGTCCTATGATAAATCCTAAACTGAAGTTGAGGGAAGGAAAGGAGGTTAATTATTGCCTCAACTGCAGGAACTGGGAGATGGGTTGAAACTAGAATTCCCACTGGCACAGCATTTCACATTGCAAAAAGAAATACTGTGCTAGCTTTGCCAGGGCGGAAGTGTAGCAGTTCAGTTTTCCATCAGGGTTGACAGCAGGGGATCATAGCAGTCGAAGATCACCAAGCTTTGGGGCAGGGGAGGGGGGAATTGCTGTTTGGTTATCTGGTAGAGCACTTACTTTGTTCCTGTGGTTGGCTGGATTATTAGAATTCATTTCTTAAACTGAAGGCTCATCTTTTGAAATGGTACACTCCTCGAAATCATAATAGGTTAGTGACCATTCACAATTATAACACTAATGAAAAAATAAGTTTACCAATCCTCATAATTACAATCTATGCTGGACTGTAAAGCAAAGGAAAATAGAAGACAAATTGTAAGCATAGTTGCAGTTTCATTTAAAGACTACTTTGCTCCATGACTCAGATACTTCTCCAAATGAAGACTACCTGTAAAAATAACACTATAGTTCATTGGACCATTCAGTACAAGATTCCTGATGGCAGATTTTTTCTCTTCTCAAAAAGATGGCTCAGGTTATGTTAAGGTCAGACAACTTCTGAGGGACCCTCCAAATTTTTATGCAGGGTATCTGCCACATTTAATCTTCAATTGTACCATTGTGGCATCTTGACTTTTTTGACCACATCCTCAGTACACCCGACCTAGGTCTTTGTAAGTTCTTGGGATTCATTAAAATGAGATTATTGCAACAATCAGCTTTCCGTCTTACTGTCTTTCTAGGTTATCACAGCTGGTCTGTCTCCATTCTTCTTTGAAATTACAGTGAATGTACCAACTGCCTGCTGGTATGTACTTTACACAGAAGTTGTGGTTATTTAAAATGTCCTTGAATTTCTAAGCCATCTTCCTTAGTTTCTTATGTCTTGAATCATTTTTGCCAAACCACAGAGTTAAGCTGCAGAGAAAGAACATTTTATAAAACTAGAGAAAGAAGTATTGAACTGATGCTGTACATTGTGACAGGACCTGCTTTCAAATAAAGTTCATGAAAAATACCAAGTGTATCAGCAATATGACTCCATTGGGTTGCCGATGGGAATAGGGAAGCTGTGCTGTTTAGTGAAGAAAACCCCCTGACCTCGTAGGCCAGAGATGGACAAGCTATGCCTCCCTAGTCTTCTCTCTTTATTTCTTGTCCTTTTCTCCTGCTGCTGCCCCAGGTATCCTGACACTTTAGAACAGTGGTTCCCAACTTGGGGCCTACTCCCCACAGGGCGGCAATTTGATTTTTAATAGGGGCAATTTGAACCTTGTTTAAATCATGTTAATGGCCTTTTAGGCTTCCTCCGCATGAGTTGAGTTCACTTTTTGAATAAAGTAAGAATTATATGTCACAGGTGGGCATCAGGATTTTAAAGATGCTTAGGTGGGGCATGGCCAAAAAAAGGTTGGGAACCACTGCTTTAGAGGATAAGAAGCACAATGGGCCTCTGGTGAATGGCTGTAGGTTTAAGTGGTGTTTTTATCTTCTCTGAAATGATGAACTGGTATACATGGGTACTCCTGCTTACATGGGAATAATTCCCATTAATTTTAATAGGGCTTTTTAGCAGTCAAAGCACATAAATTATATCTGGTATGGAAAAAGAGAGCCAGTTTGATTTAATGGTTAAAATGCCAGACTAGAAACTAAGAGACCATGAGCTTTAGACCTGCCTTAGGCACAAAGCCAGCTAGGTGACCTTCGGCCAGTGACTCTCTCAGCCCTAGGAAAGAGGCAACACAAACCATTTCCAAACTCTTGCCAGGAGTCAAGACTGACTTGAAGACACCAAAACAAACAAAGATTTTTTTTGGGGGGGGGAGAATTTTCTTGATATAAACCCATAACTGTTTGACAGCAAAGGCAAGGCAAAGTAACTTCCTCACCAACAGAAAATTACTTTTTGGAATACAGTTCTGCACAATGAGATGACAGGAACTGTTTTCTTAAACAGAAAATTGGTTAAATCTATAGAGAAAAAGCTTTGATTAGTCATCATGACTACTCTGTGGAACCTTTTCTAGACATAATAAGGGTCAAAATAAATTATTCTGTTAAGACGATGGGTTTACGCAGGAATCACTTTATGTTCAGATGGTTCATGAACCTGTGAAGGGTCATTATTTTCTACTTCAGTCAGTGGAAGCTGAAAGCTTTCTTCCCAAGTGGGCCTATACAAGATGTTTCTAATGGGCTTTGATCTCACCATTTTACAGTAGACTACAGTAGACTAGCAGTAGACTTATATACCGCTTCATAGGGCTTTCAGCCCTCTCTAAGCGGTTTACAGAGTGTCAGCATATTGCCCCCAACAATCCGGGTCCTCATTTTACCCACCTCGGAAGGATGGAAGGCTGAGTCAACCCTGAGCCGGTGAGATTTGAACCGCTGAACTGCTGATCTAGCAGTAGCCTGCAGTGCTGCATTTAACCACTGCGCCACCTCGGCTCTTGCCCCTCCTCACCTCCAAGAGTATGTTTTTTCCAAACAATCCCATCCTTGGCTTACAATGAATAATGATTTTAGTATGTTATGGTGTAAAAATGGTATTGTTTACATAATACCAATCTTACAAATCATATTTCAGGAATAAAGGCATCTGTATGATTTGCAAAAGAAATGAAATTAAGAGTCTAAGAGAATATAATACTCTCAAAATCCAGAAGCTTTGCTATTTTGCCATAAAAAATAAGTCTTTCTGTTTGTACATTGTGCAAAGATTTGTTTATTGATATAGCTGCAAAAGCAGCTTTGGGTTTTTTCTTTTTGTAAACCAAGTCAGGGAACTAAAATATAAGGCTGAAACATAGAACTGTTGGAAGAGACACAGAGCAGAGGCAGCATTTGGCTGATTTTGAGGAGGAGGAATGGGAGAATAGCCTTGAAGCCATCTGTTGCTCTTGCTCAAGATTAATGCATGGGCTGACTTTTCTAGAAACAAAAGATGAACCTCTTGAACTTCTGGTATCCTTTGTTCAACTTACCCTGTTGGTCACATTAACGCAGGGCAGGAAATGCCATATACATGACTGGAATATGAGAAGCCAGAATTGGGGAAGTACCTTTGGAGGAGGTGTGATAGGGACCCCTGGTAGTGATAGGGACACTGGTAATGTTACAGAAACACAATAGGAAATTCAAGTGACCACCCAAGCTGCTGTGGAGGTTTCCTTCCAAACCCATTTGGAATAAATAATTTATATAAACGCTCTTTAAAAATAAAATGGAAGTAAAAGATGACACAGGAGAAGCTTAGATTGGCAAGTTATTGCATCCTACCTGCAGGGCAGCAAAGCTTACTAGTTGATTTTCCTTCCTCACATATCACAAGGGTATTGTAAACCTAAAGAAAGAAAGGATCTGCAGCTTTAGTATTTTGGAAGGAAGGGAAGGATAAGATGTCCTTAATTGTATTTGTATGCATTTGCTAGATTTATGCCCTGCTTTTCACCAGAAGTTCAAGGTGGTGTATGTAAAATACCTTCCCTTCCCCTCATTTCCTCATATCTCTGTGAGGTATAGTGGGCTGAGAGAAAATGATTGGTATACTCATGTGAATGGATATGAATTCAGGCTTACCTGATCCTCCTTCAGCACTTTAACTGCTATCTCATACAAATATGAAAAAATAAAACACATATTTATTCATACAATTCCATTCTTGAGATCAAATTGCCTGCCCTCAAGAAATTTCTGATACTGTGAGCAATACAAAGGAGGGGAATTTGTGACCTGTTGACAACACTATGGATAAGAAGTTGGGTTTGCTTATGAAGTGTGTGTTGGCTCAAGCCACTGAGAACAATGTTCTGTCTTAAAACATATTAATCATAGGTCTATTCACATTTAAAGTATGAGGATTGTACAACAGTGGCAGTTTTAAAATAGACGGATGAGAGACATTTTGGGTTAATTATTACATACCCATGTTTCCCCCAAAATGAGACCCTCTTATATTTTTTTTGCCATCAAAAAAGGCACCAGGTCTTATTTTCGAGGGGAGAATATCGTCCACTGACTCACCTCACTTGCGTGCATCACCCCTGGCTTCCTTTTCCCCGTCAAAGGCTTTCAGGAACTTTTTCAGCTTCGGATACTTGCATTTCTTCTGCAGCCAGCAAGGCTTTCCTGAAGGCCTCTGCAGCCAATAACATGGGCCGAGGTGTGCGAGGCCTGGCTGCAACTATCCAAAAGTAAGGAGTAGGGCAGCTCCAGGCCTCCCTCCCCTCCCTAGCTTAATTTTTACCCATGCACCCTGGAGAGGTGGGGTCTTAATTATGGCTTATTTTGGAGGTAGAGCTTATTTTGGGCGCACGTATAAAAATCAAGCTAGGACTGAGTAGGTCGTATTTTGGGGGAAACACAGTAATAGTCCTAGATGTCTGTGCAATTAAGAGTAAATATTAAGGCAATGAATTGGGAGTCTAGTCATCCAGATCTATGCCTTCCGGCTTCACTAGCCTGCATAACCAATACCAAGATTTGCTGCGATTCGTAATTCAATAGCATTTGGAGGGCCAAAATTTGTTTGCATGGTTGAAGAGTCTGACATTGAACTGCATGCGCACCCTGTTATTCTCAGAGCTTCCCTAGAGGAAAACATTGATCCAAATTTCAAAATGCCATGAATGAATCAGTGGTTCTGCCTTCCAGGATTTAATTGGGAAGGGAAGGCTAGGAGGAAGAAAGTCGAAGAAGGAAATCTATATCCTTCCCAATTGTTGGTATCTTTCCTTGGACATAACCAACAGGATTGGGGGATGAGTCTTATAGATGGAACCTGCGTGGAATCATATTTTCAGCAAACGCAATCCATGCTTGCTTCCATTATTGAAAACTGAAAAACCTTCAGAATTAATTTTATTGGCTTTGGGTTATGCTGTCTTGAGTGTGTGTTTCTGGTGTTTGTTCTAGCAAATATTTGCTAACAAAGTTTCTACTATCTTTTCTTAACAGTCTTTTGCTGGCTGGATTTGCTGAAGTCTTTCTTCTTTACATTGAAAGGACTGGCACGTGAACACTGACAAGTGAGGAAGATGACTCTTCAATGGGACTGCTCAATTTTTGTTTAAGAACAAGTGATTACTGAAGATGTGTAAGCAAACATCAGGTTACAAGCGCAGTCCCATGACTGCACTTTCTCAAAAAAAAGTCCTATTCGCAATAACACCGAGACATCCGCTATAGGATAGTGTAGGATGAATTCTACCTGTTCCTGTTTTTAAGTCATACCTTCTATTAATAGCAATGCATAAAAATGGGATTTGATTCTTTTTTTTCTTTGATAGTATGCTAAAATGAAGGATCATCACTAAACTGGAACTTCTCTGGTATTATCCAAACATTCTCTACTTTTCTTCTCAGGGCCAATCTTCTAATTGTAGCACTCTATTCAGATGATAATTGCTTATTTTATCACAAAATGGAATAGATGACCTATTACCCCCTCATGAAGCCCTGCATTAGGGGTTACTCTGATCTTGGATGTTTTTCAGATAAAGAGTAGTTCTGTTCCTCATCAGCCTGGAGTGCACATTACTTATTGTAGGTAATATACTTCTTGCTTCCTTATCCTCCTCCTGACACTGGATGGTAAGATGTTGGCAGCAAAACTGTGTGGGAAGAATAGATCCATTGGCAAGCATCAGTACCATACATTCCTGGGGGTGGAGGGGGCGATATAGATATAATGACCTCATATGATCCAACCCTCACATATAATAGTGCTAAGTTTTGTGAATGCAGCCAATTCACTGTTTTTTACACTTAGCAACTTTTAAGATGTGCAGACTTCAACTCCCAGAATTCCCCAGCCAGCATGCCTTTACAAATTTGCTGTCAGGCAAACATAAGATGCAAGAAAAATCCAACCAGACTATAAATGACCACTCATAAATAAGTGATCATCAGTTACTCTGATAGGATAAGCGCACTTGAAGACTTACCCCTTTTTGTCCGATCACACAACACTAGTTGTGTTAACTCAGGTACATAACATCATTTGTGCTTATTTCCCTACACCTTCTATCATTGATTCACATACTGTACACTAATTCAGTTAAACTGTTAATGAGTTACATTAGTTGGGTTCAGACAATACTCCAACTCACATTATGCTTTTGTTATGTATGATAATATATGAACACAGCCATCTGTCGCCAGTTTGCCTTGGCATGGGCAAAATGTAAGCATATTGGCTAAGTTAATTTTGTTCCCGTGGATACAGGGTTATAAGTACATTGTGGGTTGGCATTTTTGAGCCTCTTTGTAAAAGCAAATATATTTCCAATATACCTTGAAAAGAAATAATAACTCATTGGAAGGTCTTCTCCAATATTCTGTACTTTTTGGCATGGTAGAGATAAAAATCACTGTGAATATTCAAATTCAATAGAATTGAATGGTAAGCAGGAAGGATCTGGTTCAATCTCCACTAAAGTAAGAGCATCACATTCAGTTCTACTTTCTCTATAAAATGAAACCATTTGAGAATTAGAAATTTTAAAAAAACCTCACCCCATCCCAGAATCTGATGTGTGCCGAGGACTCTTTGGAAAATAAGAGTAAAAATTAGGATGATAGTCAGCAGATCTGCAACACTACTTCCATTGAATGAAAAAATAAAGTGAATCTTACATTTAAGCATTAGACTATTTTTTCACTCAAATGTTTAATTATTATTACTACCTAAACATTTATACATACGGATTATAACACTTACCTGTATGTTGTGATTAGTTTCTAAAAGGAAATATAGTGATACTGCATAGTTTCAAAATTTGGTCTGCAGCATTGCTTCATATGAACTCTTTCCATAGCAAATATTTGTATCTCTCTTATTCCTAAACATTTTTGCTTAGCAAAAGTTATTGTCATCTGGGTAAGGAGCTTGTTAAGGGGCATTTAGATACAAGTAGTCTTCAACTTACAACAATTCCTTTAGTGAAGATTCAGTTACAACAGCACTGAAAAAAGTGAATTATGACCGTTTTTCACACTTACATTATATCATCCCCATGGTCACCTACTCAAATTTCAGGTGTTTGGCAACTGACTGATATTTATGACAGTTGCAGTGACATAGAGTCATGTGATCACTTTCCACAATTTTCTGACAAGCAGTCAATGGGGAAGCCAGATTCACTTAACAACCCTGTTACTAATTTAACAGCTGCAGTGATTCACTTAACAAATGTGGCAAGAAAAGTCATAAAAAGGGGCAAAACTCACTTAACAGCTGTCCTGTTTGGCAGCAGAAATTTTGGTCTCAATAGTCATAAATCGAGGACTATCTTTGTCACTTCCATTTTTCAAATCCTCAAAAGGACTGTATCATTTGCTCTATTTATTCAAAGCAAAAAAAAAACCAAAAAAAACCCACCCTCCAAAAAACAAATACACTCTAGATCACTCCAAAAGAGAAATATTTCAGCCAATATTATGCAATCTTGTTGCAAGAATCTGGCAATTTAGAAAGAGCAACAGAAGTCACAATGTTCAGCTCACTAACGTTTTAAGAAGAACCTGATTTTGCAGGTCTCTGAATCTCACATTCAGAATAAAAAGTTCTTTTACTACACAGCTAGTGTAATATCTGATCTAGAACTGACTCCCGAATGAGCAAAAGTGTATTGCTGTGTTCCTTCCTAGAAGGCAAACATTTGACAGACATGATAAACACTGCATGTATTCTGATGAATTCATATGAGTCCTCTATGCAGAGTTTCAAGTCTCTCCCCATCAAACATGTAAAAAAATCTCTACACTGTGTTTCAGCCTTGGTAGCTTGAAAATAAATGGACTTCAACTCCCAGAATTCCCTAGCCATCATGCACTTTGGGGAATTCTAGAAGCTGAAGCCCACATAACTTCAGATTGCCACGGTTGAAGAACACTGCTCTACATTCAGACATCTGTAGACTATAGGCACACTTACTCAGATGAAGAACAGTCCACTGCCTTCCTCAAACCTGAGGCTTATTCAATTGTTATGTATATACATATACCAAACAGTTTTACATTAAGCCATGTTACTCCTTTTAGCCCTAGGATGCACTGTCTAAAAACTCTAGGCTACATGTGTACTCCAGAGCCTTGGGTGTGACCAATGTAGGCTTTGCTCTACAACTGAGATTATAATCCCAATTGTGGTCATGTCAAGGATTACTTGTAGATTATTACAGGATAATAAATAACATTATTCAATTTTATTCACCCCAAATTTAACTATCTTTAAATTAAATTCAATGTTGTCTCAACCATACTGTTTATATTCCCATCCATTTTTGGATTTTGCCTTCTCTCAGAATACTAAAAAGTCTTAAAGGTTCTGTACCATTCCATTATAATCCATGCTGATCTAGAATAAGGTCTCTACCAATGAAAGCTTCTAATTAAATTACTGCTGCAACATCTGGAAATATGTGCAGGCAAAGAATATGTTCTTTGCATTATGCTATGGTCTAAATTATTTGTAACTTAATATATCATTATAGACATTTTCATTATTACGAGATACAACCCGGTATTTAGTTCAAAAGCAAAAACTGATTCAACATGCTTATTTTTTATTGAGAATGTAGTGGAAATCATTAAGAAAAGAAGTTTTATTAAGATAATTTATTCTTGCCAATGAGTTTCTGTTATGTTGCATATTTTGGACTTTCCAAATTAATGTATTTTCTAAATACCCCATCTTCATAAAAACAATTGCTTTTGTAGCTTTATGAAATTGTACATAACTTCCTCTACTTCCTACGCTTTCTCAAATAAACTGTTATATTGAGACAATTGACGTAATCAGTATCTTTTCTTAAAGGTGAACATTAGAAAACATCCAAAATGTAACTCGGCAATCCTGAGTGCCTTTTAATGAAAAGAGGTGAGTATTTTAGGTAGCTGAATGGAGTTTCCTAATCCAATGACGGAACAGCTTTGTCTTGGACTTCTGCATCATTAATCAGGATAAGGACTGACTTAATTAATTATAAAAGATTTTTCTTGGCAAGGATTATTTTTCATACTAAAAAATAACAGATGGTATCTTGTAATAAAAAAAAATTGGATTTTGATCATTGTGATTTTTGGATTTTCTCATAATATTATGAGATGTAGATACTTAAGTGTTCTGCAACAACTACAAGGAACATACTGCTCTTATTCACATATCTGAAATTATAATTCTGAAAGACCCAGCTATGGAATTGATGATTTGCTATTCCCTAAGAAATCTATGAGAATACACACTGGATATAGATAGTCTATGCACCCATTAAAATGCCAGATTTCTGAAACGTATCAGACCAAGGTAAACCACTTCAGAGTTCTTTCCACCTTTAATATAATATATACATTGTATACCTTAATAGAAAAACAAACTAAAATCTTTTAGGGGGAAAAATAACAATAAAAATTTACAATAACATGGTTGCATAAAAATACTCTGTTGTAGCACCTCTTGATTTTATGACACCATTCATTCTTTTGGGGAAGGAGCCTATCAGCATGGCACATTTGTCTTGGGCATCTTTGCCCAGTCTTCATTGCAAAGGTGCTCAAAATCTGTCAGATTGCGAGAGTTTCTCCAGTGCAGACACTTTCAGGTCAGCCCTCATATTTTCAATTGGATCCACATCCAGGCTCTGGCTGGGCCACTCCAAACCCCATTTTCTGGTGAACCTATTCATTTGTTGATTTGGAGGTAGACTTTGGGTCATTGTCCTATTGAAAGGTGAAAGTCCTCTTCAGCATTTTAACAGAGCCATGAAAGCTTTGTGCCAAAATAGACTAATATTTGGAACTGTTCATAATTCCTCCACCCTGACTAAAGGGTAAGTTCCAGCTGAAGAATGCAGCCCCAAAGCATAATGCTGCCACAATGTTTCACTGTGGGTATGGTGTACTTTTGGGGATGTGCAGTGTTGTTTTTATGCCAAAAATTTTGGAATTATGGTCATAAAGTTCAACCTTGAACTTTTTGCATGTGGGTTTTTGAAAACTCCAGCTGGGATTGGATGTCTTTTTTAATAAAAGGTTTCCATCCTGCCACCCTAGCCCCACTGCCCAGACATACGAAGAATACAGGAGATTGTTGTTACATGTAGTATAAAATCCATACTTGCTAGAAATTCCTGTAGTTCCTTTAATAACACTGTAGGCCTCTTGGCTGTTTCTTGGACTAGTTTTCTTGTTTTTTCATCAATTTTGGAGGGACATCCGATTTTTGGTAATGTAACTGTTGTGCTATTTTCTCCACATGTTGATAACTGTCTTCATTGTGTTCCATGTTATATTTAAGGCCTTGGAAAAAAGTGCACCCTTCTCCTGATTGATATCTTCTAGCAATGAGATCTCTTTGCAGTCCATGACTTTTGCTGTACAAGGCAACTGAGTAAACTTTAAATGGGCTTGATCAATCACTTTAATTGATGGCAGGTGTGAATTATAGCAGTTAGACTTATATACCGCTTCATAGGGCTTTCAGCCCTCTCTAAGCGGTTTACAGAGTCAGCATATTGCCCCCAACAACAATCCGGGTCCTCATTTCACCCACCTCGGAAGGATGGAAGGCTGAGTCAACCTTGAGCCGGTGAGATTAGAACCGCTGAACTGCAGATAACAGTCAGCTGAAGTGGCCTGCATCCTAACCACTGCACCACCTCGGCTCCTATTAAATATTATAATTATTAAATATTATAATAAAACTATTTATTAAAATTATTTAATATCAGTTTGAATGTGATTAGTTAATTCTGAACACAGCTATTGCCTTACTTACAAGAGGGTATGAACATTTATGCAGCCATTTATTCTAGTTTTATTGTTATTTTTCTCTCAAAAAGATTTGAAAGAAATTAATAAATATAAAAAACATGATTAAAAATTTGATTTACAAAGGTGCAAATGGAATAAAGATCCAGAGAAATAAGATTTTGGAATTAACTACAAAGAACACTTTCCATGGGAAAATAATTTCATTTTGAATTTAAAAGACATATTAAGATAAACTTTTAAAAATTGGAGACTAGAGGGAACTAAATATTATAATTAAGGGAGAAGAACATTTAAACTCAATTTACAGAACAAAGCAAAATATTTTAACATTGGATATTAAATATTTTTGAACAATAAACTCAGATGTTAATTTTAACAGAAAGTGCCCTTTCAGATAGACTGTGCCTAAAAGATGTTATAGAAAAGGAAGAAGTTCTATCTGACAATTGAGATTCACAAGAAAAAAAATGCTACACTGAGTATGCAAAAATAAGCCAGCTGATTATTAATAATTAAAAGGGATATACAAATAAACCAAGAGAATGGTCTGGATAATTTTACCATATTGGATTTTCAACAACAAAATTAAATTTTGAAGAATTTAGTGAGAAGAAGCAAAAAAATTAAAAGGAAGTTCTTTGACATTATTTGAAGGGCCTAAAAGATCAAAATTATTAGAAGTAAAAGTAAGGAATATAAAGTTGGTTTATTTGATCAAGTTAAATATATTGTTATTTTTATTATCCCTTATTAAACCCTTGCTGGCATCAGAACTGAAATGACAATGTTTCATGGATTTGTTTATAGAGGAGATGGGCTATGAGAAGAAGAAATCATTTGTTGTATTTTAAGAGAAGGTGATAAAGTTCTTCTCTGTTTTCATTTTGAATTAATTTTTACTGCTATAATTATAATCTTTAATTAAATTATTATAAATATTCCTTGTTACACTGAAACAAGGTAGAGAGTGGGATACTGTATACACAAGATTCAGATTTGGTTCTAGTATTCTTGAATATTTGCATAAGGACTGGGATTGAGATGGAAAAAACATTTATAGCAATAGCAATAGCAGTTAGACTTATATACCGCTTCATAGGGCTTTCAGCCCTCTTTAAGCGGTTTACAGAGCCAGCATATTGCCCGTCATTTTACCCACCTCGGAAGGATGGAAGGCTGAATCAACCCTGAGCCGGTGAGATTTGAACCGCCGAACTGCAGTCAGCAGTCAGCTGAAGTGGCTGCAGTACTGCACTCTAACCACTGCGCCACCTCAGCTCTTATCAAATAAGTGTGGCACAATTTCAGGAGAGATATGTAATAACCTTGAAGGCAGAAGCAAAACGCAAAACAACAGGTTGGAGGAATGAAAATGAGAGAATGAAATTTACCAAGACAAATGCAAAATTCTTAAGAAAAACATGCAAAGGTATATGACACCCGTTTTGGTAAAATATATTTGTAAAAAAAATGCTAGAATTGTAATTAATCATAAGCAATACTATAATCATCAATGGCATGACTATGAAAAATGTAGGTTCTGTCAATTGAAGTGTAATTTCTGAATCACATAATATGATTTGCTCTACTCTGCATTGCTCAGACCACGCTCTATGTAGTAGTGGATCTCATAGAACTGTAGTAATGTCCCATTAATCAAAGCAAATAAATTAAAAGTCTACTATTGTTAAGTCTGAAGCCTTAGGGTCCATTTTTTCAGTGTCTGAAATGTAAGACAACAGATTTTTGTTCGTATACTATTTTCATTTCCACTTCTTTTAATCCTAATACTAATGACTGATAAAGAGGAACGTGAATAAAACAGTTGTTCAATTAATCTGCATTGCGTGACAAACAATAAACACTTGATTTTATTTTAATTAGTGTGCCAGTCATAGTCTGTACCAAGTGAATTAGCACTGGAAAAAGTGGGACATGAGCATAAACTATATATAAAAATAGTAATTTAATTACCTGATGCTTGTTCTGTAACCTGTTATGAAGCACATTCAGCTGTCTATCATCTTGCAGATCTGTGTGTGTGTGAGAGAGAATCTAGGCATACATACATTTATTTAGAAAACAGAATACATGGAAATTACAGCAGTTTGTCTAGGACAAGTCTGCTTTTTTGTTTTCAGCTTACACGTTGTATTTTATGAACATGCGGTTTATAAAGTTTTTAAGATTCCAGAGCAGTATGAAAAAGTGGCAATTTTAATGGCCCCTAATTTAAATTTGATTTTATACAGTCATTTCTAATGAAAACAACAATTGTTCAACAATAAAAAATGCTTACGTTAGGTATACATCTACTATGAGGACCTAAGGCTGCTGCCGAATATGCCCTCAGCAGTACAACTTTGTTTTATAAAACACTGCTTAAACATAGAGCATCATCAATGTTAACTTGGAATGCACTCTAACATAGAGTACAAAATAACAATACTACCAAGTGCAAATCTAACCATCTACACTGAGGGAAAAGTGCAGTGATTAGAAATATGCATGTGGCCTAAAACAAGATCTTCATATAATAGCATCTTTGTTTTGAACGTCTGAAAGGCATCACATACAAAGGTGAAAACATAACACCAGTTATTTGTTTCTTGTACATGTAGCTATTTTTAAGTACTATGAACTTGGAAAAAAAGTTGGTGTTAGGGTAATCAAATAATCAGGAATTACAAAACACTATCTGAGCTTATTCCAATGTAGCCATGTGTCTCTCTTCCAGTAGTTTTCATAAAGCAAACAGAAAAAAGTTGTCCTCTGGTCTTTAGTAAACAATATCACTGCAATGATTCAAAGATGCCACTGGGTTCCAAATCTGTCCAATATTTTGTACACAACTGAACAGTCTACCCACCCACCAGGAAAAGTGCACTTTCAATAACAGTTACAAAAATAGATTGGCACATTGTTGACACAGTGACAATATAATCACAACCCATCATTGGTTTTGGATCCATTTGTCAGGTGGATATCAGCTCTAGCAGGAAATGCATCCAGTTCCAAGTGAGTCAACAGGACAATTTTCAAAAAGTGTAAAAGAAAGGTGCTAATACTCCTCGTTCCTTCATGAATTATTTGGGCAACCCAATAAAGTTCTTTTTTGGTCCACAAAGTATTGTGTGAAAGTTCCACTCACTGTCGACTCATATGTGAACTCATTCAACATTTGCATTGAGTAGCTAAACAGTTAATCTAGCCTGAGAAGTCTTAAAGAATTCACTGTTTTATTCCTACTATCTGATTGAAAAGCTGCACTGAAAAGAGAAGAAAGGGCACTGGGGCTTCTGCATCCCATTTTTTTTTTCTTTTTTGCATTTTCAGTAGTAACTTGCTGCTCTTCTGAGCAAAATAGACAATAGTTTTTTAAACCCCTCCCCCTTCTTGGAAGGGTAGCCTGTGCTAGGAATTCTGGATCAAACGTCTGTAATGTGGCATCACTTCATGTTCAGGTAGATGAAGAGCAAATTCCAAGGCCACTAACACCGGGAACTCAAAGGCAATCAACTCTCGTCTATTCAAGCGGAACTTTTCTTCCAGTTTCTGTAACATAGCCAACAGTTATAGCTTAGTATTTTAGGATACTAATTGTAGGAAAGAACTTAAAATAACTTCCCCTAATTTTATTTATACATTCAAATAGTAGCTGCCCAACCGGTTTGTGATCAGTCAGGATTGCCGCACCTTCAGAACCCTAGAAGTGCATATTCTCCATAGCAGTGGCTACTTTCTGGAATTAACTTTCTCCCAAGATTTGAACAGCCCCACCCCCACAAAACTGGTATTTTAAAGAATCCTGAGGACGTGGCTGTTTGCCTAGGCTCTTAGTGAGGCCGTCTGATTACCCTTTCTTTTCCTTGTTGTATGCTCTGTTATCCCTGCTCTTCCGTTAGTGTTAGTTTTGGTTTTGCACATCTCTCTATGTTTAAGTATTTTTAACATTTTGTAAACCACCCAGAGTTACTGGGAGTTGAACAGCATAAAAAATTAATACATTATTAGTATTATTAAAATAGAATTTTCTAATCATTTTAATTATTTTTCAAACAAATGTAATACTTGATGTAATGACCACAGAGGAAGACACAACCCTTCCCAATACCTTTTTATGGCAAACATTAATGGCCAGAGATACTTACATCTATAAGATGCCTGACTTCATGCTTTTTGATGTCACTGCCAATTTTGGCAGCTAGTAAGACACATGCTCCAGCACAGAGCTTTCTGTTTTGCTTGTTGAGTTTTCCCTTGAGAGCAAGCTTTTCAAAATAGACAAAGGCCATAGCCACAGTAGGCTCCTCAAAACCACACTCTTCTTGAGCTAGTTTGCGCATTTCTCGCTTCAAGCTGGAAAGAGGAAGGAAAGTAAGTTATATCGCCAAAGAAAACTGAAGATAATAACAATGTCTGTAATTAGGAAATCTTGCCTAAATATACATAGCTGAAATATTTGTAGTATTATGTTGCACATTATTCTCATTACATGTAATTATTTATGCCTTCTGAATTTCTGAACACTGAAATGTTCATGTTTGAAATCATACCTACTTACACAATAATATGCCTGGTATGTTCGTGCTGAACAAGGCCAACATAGCAAGGGGCTTTTTAGTCGAAGAGCTTAAAAATCGTAAAGTTCAGATGGGATGCACCAGTTGGGCTAGCACTCATTTTTGAGGGGCAAAGATACCATCTTAATTCAGTATGGAAGGCCCGAGATTTTTACTATAATATTTTGAAGGCCGGACACCCCACCCCACCTGGACCTAGAGAAAGGGAACAAGAAGGACAAGATAGACAGCAAACTACACAATTATCAACAAGGATGGATCATCTTCCTCTCTCAGAAGCACAAGGAGCCAAGGAACAAAGACAAAGCCATGTGATTACCAGACGAATGGACCAACAATTAAAAAAGCAACAATCACAACAAACACCTGTTACCGGTCAAGATGCTACAGGTGCCAGCTTAGAAGCAGTGGGAGGAGCCAGACCTAAGTTAAATTCCAGGATGTTCAGATGGCTCTAAAAAAGCTTCAGGGAGCCAAAGATGACAACTAAGTTTCTAACATGGAACGTCAATGGATTAAACTCTCCACAGAAAAGAAAGAAAATATATCACTATCTTAAACAGTTCAAGAATGATATAATTTGTTTGCAAGAAACTCACATTAGATCAACTGATCAAAAATATCTGATTAATACAAGATTTGGACAACATTTTATAGCTTCTGCTACAGAGAAGAAAAATGGTATAGTTATATACTTAAGGAAGAATATGAAAGCTGAATTAATCGAAGCAGATCCCCACAGAAGATATATGGCAATAGACTTAGTATTAAAAGGGAAAAGGACATTGCTACTGGGAATATATGCTCGCAATCAACAACAAGATGGATTTTATAGAAAGCTTCATGCCAAATTAGTACAGTGGGATTATAGGTCCTGCATACTATTGGGTGACTGGAACCGTGTTATGGACACTAAGAAAGATAAGAAGGCTTCTCGCCCAAATTCTCAAATCCGAGCGAAACTAAGTCCTTTTTTGATATGATGGATGATTTCGAACTGAGAGATATTTGGCGAGAAAGAAATGCAGAAGAATATGATTTTACCTTCTTTTCTGATAGACATCAATCCTTTTCCAGAATTGATTTCATACTAACTACCAATTATTTGCTTTCTAGGGTGAAGAAGACAAAGATATGTGCCAGAGTTTTATCAGATCATAATCCAGTTTGGATGGAGTTGGGAAGGGTGATGCAAGCAAGAAGGTCTTAGAGATTCAATGAAAATTTATTTAGATATGAGAAATATACTAATGAATGTAAAAAATTGTTAACAGAATATTTTGTTTTTAATATGAATAAGGTTACATCTATGGAAATTGTATGGGATGCAAATAAAGCGTATATGAGAAGAGCTTTGATAAATCTTACATAGACGTAAACAAGGGGAAAAGCGAACAGAACTGGAAGATGAAATTAGAAAGAAAGAGCAAGAGTTAACTTTAAAACCAGGAGATATAAAGATTAAAGAAGCAATTACCTTATTAAAAAACCAATTTAATATGTTGATCTCAGACCAGGTAGCCACTAGTCTGTTAAATGCAAAACATAATATTTTCTGCAATACAAATAAATCTGGTAGATGGTTAGCATATCAGATTAGGAAAAAACAAAAATTTCGTAACATAGTCAAATTGCACTACAGAGGGAAAGAAGTATTTCAACAGGGTGAGATTCAAAAGGTCTTCCGTGAATTCTTTAGAGTGTTGTACAAGGGTGACAAAATTAATGGTCTAGATATAGAGAGATACTTGGATAAAGAAAATATACCCATAGTTAAAGAAGAGCAGAGGCAAAGATTGAATCAACCAATAACTTCGGGGGAAATTTTACAGGTAATTAAGCAGTTAAAGGCAGGGAAGGCACCTGGTACAGATGGCTTGACAGCGGCTTACTATAAAAATGTACAATTAGAAATGGTAGAACCTCTTAAGGAATTATTAGCCTAGCAAGAAGGAGCTAAGCTCAATGTAAAGATGTTATCAATTTTTTATTTTTTTCAATATATTTTAGACTGTTTTTGTTAAAGATTTATACTGGGGAGGGAAGGCTGGGGGGATTGGGGGGAGGGATGAATATTAGGCTTGACGAGGGGTGTTAATTTTAATGTAATATGATTGCACATGTATACTGTCTTCTCTTATTTTTTCTTTAAAACTAAGATATGTTAAGTATATTGATATGGAAGCATAAATACCATCAACATAGAATGGAGTTTGCTCAGAAGCTGAAATACACCAATAAGAGGAAGAGTGGGAAATAGAGGAGAGAAGAAAGATAGGAAGAGAGGGATAGGAGAGAGGGTAAGGGGGGAAGATGAGGAGGATAAGGAGGAGTGGAATGAAGAGAGAGGAGAAGGAGAAAGGAAGGGGAAGTAGAGTAGAAAAAGATGGAGGGAAGAAAGGAGGTAGGAGAGAGGTAGAAGAAAGAGGTGTATGGAGAGCAGAAGAGCTAATAATGGGTTTTTATCTTTCTGGGCGTTGATGACAAGAGGAACTGATGTAACTACTACTTAACACAATAGGATATTGGCTATGTAATAGTATACATGTGATTATATGTTATGAAAGTGGAAAATAAAAAAGTATATTAAAAAAAAGAGTGTATGCATTATACTGACACTATTCCAGCTGGTTAACTGGAACTTGGATATCACCAATTGGCTTGTCCAGGTAGTTCCTCAACTATACATAGTTGATTTCCTATAGCTGTTTTTAATCATCAAAATGGAGAATGGCTGTTCTTTCTTGTAACCAAGTAATCAAAATTTGAAACCAGCAGTTAAACTTGATTAATGCTAATCAAAAATGGTAACCATTTTGAGATCTATTCAACCGATGAACTCATCCACCTCTTCCTGTGTTACTAGTTTTACTAGCACTTCTCTGTTTTCCTTCTGTCTAAATAATTACATCTGTACACCTAGTATTTGCCTCTGTACTCCATGAATGCTTCTTTTTCAATCTGTGTTAGAACTGACTTTATTTTTTTCTATCCATGTGATTTTCTTGATAAAACAGACATGATTTATCACTGCCGTCAACTGTGCAGTATGATATGATACCCTTGCCATTGCAACTAAAGTGATCATCTATCGCTGGCAATTTCCTATATCAATCCTGCCCAATGTTGGTAACTAATGAATTTCATTAGGCAGCTGCACATGTTGGGTGACACTGCTAGGAAAATCTGCCCACACTCCCAACATTCTTCACTCATCTGTCTGAGGAACACCACCAATATGATGATAAGGCAGCACAGCAGAGGGAGGATGTTAGAAGGAGGGAATGCTTTTTTGAATGAAAAATAAGAGTCATATGTCAACAAAAAATGAAAACAAAGCAAGAAATTGATTTTATTTATTTATATCCTGACTTTATTGTTTTTATAAATAACTCAAGGGAGTGAACATACCTAACTACGGTAATACTCCTTCCTTCTCCTATTTTCCCAACAACTCTGTGAGGTGGGTGGAGCTGAGAGATGGACTGGCTTATAGTCATCCAGCCAACTTTCATGCCTAAAGCAGGACTAGAATTCATGGTGTCCAGCCTGCTTTCTTAACCATTAGAACAAACTGGCTCGCTACATTATATATTTCCTGCAATGCTCTTTCTGAACTTTTGCAATTCCCTTCTTCCACTCTTACCTCTTCTACTCTGCCCAGCAGACCTTAAAAAAAGGCTCCTGCCTGAGATCTCAACTAAGATTATTTATTTATTTGTCTTAAGCCAAGGGTTTTTGAAAAGAGGCAAAGGAGTATACACTGCTATTAAGTAGACATGGTAATCTATTTTTTTACATGCGTATATAAGGAAAAAAAAATTTTCTATAAGTTTTCCTCTGTTAGGACTTGTTTACATAGTTGGAGGGGAGGCGCACATATGTACTTGTGGATGTTTTTAGATACAGGTTTATAGGCATATGCACAGTACATGTACATGTATTTACACACATATGCAAAGTAAAAAGTGTTTGTATAATGCTATAAGCAACTGAAGACTATCTGCCAAATTTCTTGGATATGGATTTTTGTCAGACATGAAAACCAAAAAACAAAAGCTGTGAACAAGAATAGAATGAATTTAAATTTAGAAAAATGAACAATGAAGAAAATTAAATCAGACATATTTGCCAATCACTTAAAGGTAAAGGTGAAGGTTCCCCTTGCACATATGTACTAGTCGTTCCCGACTCTAGGGGCTGGTGCTCATCTCCGTTTCAAAGCCGAAGAGCAGCACTGTCCGAAGATGTCTCCGTGGTCATGTGGTTGGCTGTTACCTTCCCACAAAAGGTGGTTCCTATTTTTCTAATTGCATTTTTACATGCTTTCGAACTGCTAGGTTGGCAGAAGCTGGGACAAGTAACGGGAGCTCACTCCATTACATGGCGCTAGGGATTCGAACTGCTGAACTGCCGACATTTCTGATCAATAAGCTCAGCATCTTAGCCACAATCCCTTAGCAGTCATTAATAAAATGCAATTAGGATTATTCCATCAACTGATCCTGTTAATGAATCTCAATTCCTTGTCTGTCCCTAAACTACCCAGTAGGAAATTTTTCTATTTTGTTTACTGCCTTTACAAAAGTTCTCACGTCCCTTAAGTCGTTCCTTTCAGCATTTATATTTAATTATTAAACATTGCAAGTCAATAATATATACTTAGGTCCATGTGCTATCTTATTTACTGAACATCTGATCAGGAAGCAGCTGATTGTTTAGTGTCCTTAAAGGTCATTTTGCAGAAAATCTACTGTTAATGTTTTACCTCTCTATACTAAATATATCAAAGGGTAGTTGCCTGGGATTAGTACCTTCTTATTTTACTGAGTGTCAACTTGATGTGAGGAAACTTCTCCTTGAAGGTCTCATTCATATCTTTCTTAAGGTCCGATGGCTTCACATAATCAATGACTGTAGTCTGTAATATATTACAAACAAGATTTAATATCCATTTGCCATTAAAATCTCTGCCTCTTCCTTTTCCTCTTTCTTTCAAAAATTACCATGGTAATTATTTTCTAATGCACTTCTGTTTTATCAAAGAACAATAAAAGAGTTTGTGGTATTTTCAAAATAATGTAAATATCATTGCATAGGCTTTCATAAGCTCAAGATTTCTTTATCAATATCCACAAATAGTGTAAATGTGAAAATCATGCATGGACCACTCATACACACACAAATACATTACTAATTACTTTTTCACAATTAGCTGGGCCAAAAAGCAAAGGGCAGCAGTAGGTTTGCATGTAGCCTACTCTGAATTTTATTGCTGGGAACAATTCTTCACAGAGACGCCAAGCAGAACTTTTGCAGGTTGTAAATGAGTTCCTTAAGCCAATCTGAAAGCTGACTATTTACAGTACCCACATTGCACTTTGAATGTAAAGTTACTCATGTACACTTCAGACTGAGTAATTGCAAGCTCTACTGAAGTATCATGTAATTGAGAATTTATGGGATCTAGTTCATAGTTATGGTTTAAGCATTTGGACAGATGTCCATAGAGATCAGGCCTATTCTCTGATGCTTACCTATTATAGCTCATAAGATCTAGCAGGAAGGATAGTGGTCAGTAAGTTGCATATATGGAAGCCAATTACTCAGACTAGAGGTAAGCAACCTTGTAGACAGAGAAGCCATATTTTTTAAATATGAGATTCCTCAAAGAATCTCAAGGGGTATATGCCAATAATACTGTGTTGTTATGAAAATGGCATGGGTCCTTGGAAGAAGAGAAAATTTAGCATAAAACAGATACATTAAACCTAACTAAGGTTTCATAAAACTATTTTAATTTTTATTTTCCAGGGAGGAACACCTCACAACTGGGCCATTGCAAAGGGGTATTCTGGTAAATTTTAATAGCACGATCTTAGATAATTTAGGGAAACCTTCTACCCCAGGAAGAACTCATTTAATAATTTTTAAGCCCCGCTAGGGGCTTAAAAAAATAAGTTAAAAAATTAAGACTTGTGGAATTTCTAAATAAAAATAACAATACAAAAGTTCACAATACAATTTATTTCTAACCTACACAATTCAAGTTTTACAATATTTACCAGAGAAATCAAATGGCAGGCTAGCAGCAGTCATAGTGCGTAAAAACTCATAACACTGAAATGTTATTGTGTGGTACATGAAATATGTCTATCTCTATCTCACAATTTTGAGATAGTTAAGAAAGTCTAGTTTAAGAAGTTGCCAATTTGCAACTGCAGTGCATACATCTTGCAAGCCATGGGTTGCTAAGCTCTCATTTAAATCCATTTTTAAATCTATTATTTCAACCCTAATTATAGTTTAAACACTAGAAATTATATATTGCATCAGAGACAGGAGATAGCTATTCTATTGCAAGTCCTATTCCATCTTGCAGAAGCACCTTATTAATTACTGGGGGTCCCTGTTACAATACCATTCCTACCTGCAGGACTTATATACTCACTTTCGTTATGCCACATTATATCTTCACAACTGGATCCCATTGGAGAAGCCACTGGTAACTCTGGTATGGATTGTGATCCCATAAAACCACAGTTCTCAGTAGCTTCTCCAGTGGAACCAGTTCTATCTCTTCATTTTGTTTGTTTTAAGAGGTTACATGGATGCAATCGTGGGCTAGATATAGATCAATACATTGAATCTGAAAGAATTGCTATATACAAACAGCTGCCAAGTTTCAGAATTAGAGAGATGGCCTATACTTTTTTCCTCTAAAGAAACAAGTTTGTACTTTATGGTCCTCCTTGACCCCAAACTATCAAAACAGATACATGTCTCTTCAGTGGTGTTTAGGTTCAGGTTGTGCACTAGCCATTAATTATGGTTATTTTTCATTCTCACATATGATCTATCTATCTATCTATCTATCTATCTATCTATCTATCTATCTATCTATCTATCTATCTATCTATCTATCTATCTATCTATCCATCTATCCATCCATCCATCCATCCATCCATCCATCCATCCATCCATCCATCCATCCATCCATCCATCCATCCATCCATTTAATCTAGCTTGCTAGAAGTTTCCACAAAGTAAATTCTATATGCTAGAAAGTATTCCTGCCTATGTGGCTTTTTAAGCTATAAATTGCACAGTGTACATATATTTTGTACTGTTTTGCTCTTGAATTAAGTAAATCAATTAGATCTGTATTGAAGGTGCTTAACTTCAGTAATATTATAGCATGTAATTGAATTGGTTAAAAATGCAGACTATTTGTTCATAATGGTTCAATGTTATGGTGGTGTTGAATGAAGGAAGTTATGCCAGAAGTTATGGCTATGACAGGACCCTCACAGTCATGTAATCAAAATTCAGGTGCTTGGCAGGTAACCCGCACTTATAACTGCAGGAATGCTGCAATTTCCCCACTCACCAATTCCTGCCCCACCCCCTTCTGTGACCTTATGGGCCAGTGCTGTGGCTGCCAAGTGCCACTATGCACAGTACTTAAAAAATACAGTTCTGGGGTGATAGATGGGTGGGGAGAGTTGCAGCAACCCTGCAGTCAATTTGAAAAATAATGGAAGATACTACATCTCTGATTATTGCCTGTATATTTTTGGGGGAAAGAGTAAAACAGAGTTGCCAGAGATTCTTTATGAAGTTCTGAAGTGTACAAAACTTCTCAGAATACAACTGTAAATTTTATTAATCTTTAAAATATAAAGGCTAAGAAAATAGCAAATGACCTGTCCAGTTTTTCATCCCTAAACAGTGTTGAATGTGACAGACTGTTTACTTTTGAAGACATGAAATATGTTGTTAGCACTTAAATGTAGGAGAACAGCTGGCATGAGTCCATTGGAACTGGTAGCTATTTATGCTGGCAGACATTCAACTGTTCAACCAGACACAGCAAGCAGACTAATCCCCTTCAGTGGAATGGATAACTAAATATGAGATGCTCCCCTGCGGCACAATTTAAGTCCTTTTGAATTTCTGCTATAACTCACTATTGAGACAAGTCACCACGGATAATTTCTTGAATATGAAAGCAATTCTAAATAACTCCTGAGGTTTTCCAGTAACTATCAAATTTGGAAACAACCTGAAACAAAATCAAAAGTTGGACGTAGCTCTCCATACAATTTTTTTTCCAATAATTTCCAAGTTGGAAAAAGATGAAACATTTGCAAATTGTAATATAAGCAAGCATCATATATTGTTAAGTTATGTGCAGAAATTTCTGGATCTGCTCAGTTATTATTTTCCAAATTAATCAAAAAAGCATTCAGACATGCTATGGTGCAAGAAATTTGGCTGCAGACACCGCCCTTATTTTTAGGTAAGCCTGAAATAAAGTGATGTTACTTTAAAAGCTTCATTAATTTTAGTGCTGAGATTCCTTAAAGCGTGACATCTTTTTTCAAGCTTATGTGACATCTAAAATGGTCAATGGATGGTTCAGTGATACTGTCCTTGTATGAAGTCTGAAAAGCTTCCAAATTACTTTCAAAGTAGTTACTCCAAATTACTTTCAAAGTAGTTACATGGCACTTTAGAAATAGACAGAATAATGCAATGTTATTGTTTTTTAATCAGTTCAGTCCAAACAGAGGTTTTTCAGGACTGTTTTGCCTGTATCAGTTCTTGGATACCTCATCATCTTAAATGCTATTGCATAGTATAGTGCCAGGTAAAGCTACTTCAAGAGAAATCCAATACTGCACATGCAGTCATTTATTGATACACTTTCTATTTTCTTCTTCCTTCTGCAGAATCCTAAAGAAATGTCCCTCCTCAACATTTGTTGGAAACATCCTCAATCTACAAGAGTAGATTGGAAATAGGGGAACATGGAACTGCAGGGAGTAAAATTAATTATATTCTTCCCCACGCATCTGACAAAGCTATTTTGTGATGGAATGGTTGGAATGGACTACACTGGAGTATAACCTTCTGCCAGACTGTAAACATATGTATTTCTCAGTACACAAGCTGACAAATACATAGCCCTGCCAAAAAATTCTGTTTTTAACCTAGACATAGAGACTGGGTTAGTTAGCCACAACTACAATCTATTTCCCTGGCCCTCAAACCACACAAATAGAGATTCATAGTCCCCGAGAAACAAGTAGTGGAGAAAGAAGATCCAGTTTGCATTGTTCTTTTCCTTTTAAACCGCTGTTGAAATGATACATCCCAGAGTACTATATTCTTAGTATAACAAGCAGAAATACTTTATGTCAATCCCCTTCCAAAGCATGCTCCATAAACATATGCAGTGCTATCAAGGCACATTTCTTTGAATAAATCCAAATGCCTTAAATATTAAACATTTTGTGGTGAGGTGTTTTTTTGCCAAATTCTGTCCTAATTTTTTTTTAATTATGTCCCTAGACTACCAACATAATTCTACTCTCCAGACTAGAACAAAGACAAAGAGTGCAAGAGCAAGCTGTTTGAATACATTGTACAAAAACTGGTTTACACCACTATTTCAGACCATTTTGTATATTCTACTCTGAACCCATCCCATGTATGTATGTATGTGTCTGTCCTCACCCATGAGAAAGCACAATTTTACAAGACTGCAGCTGCCAAGCTGTAATGATATAAGCCTGCCAACAAATGACTGCTTAATTACAAACCAGATTTCAGCACGCAGAGAACAAACTGTTCCATGCTGACACAAGGACCACTCTCAGTTCGGCACCCTTGTAAAATGTAGCAATTAAAATAACTGTATTCTCCTCCATGCTGCAGATTATTTTGGCTTTTTGTTATATAGTGAACAGAATCCAGTGTCATGTAAGCGGAAACCTCCTTGTGCACAATTTTCTTTTCTTTTCTCCTCATCCCTTCAATTTTCTTCCACATATACACCCTCAAAGTCCTGATAGCTGAGGACTAGAAAGCCAAACAATTTAAGTTAAGTTTTATAACTAACTGCTTATACAAAGAGATCTATATACATAATGCATTTGATAGTAGCTACACTGGAATGATTCATTATCACAGTTAGACCTATGTATTCTGTTGGATGTTCAGCTTGTAAACTGTATAGTATGATTTGCTGAAATATCACGTGAACCGGCTCTCAATATCAGCATTATTGATTGTTTTCTCTTTCAAGAAGGATGAATTATAATTCTTGGCAGCAGCAGAATTTTCTGAAATCTAAATGGAAGTTGAAACAGTCCCTTTTATGAAATATTACAAGATGCCGATAAAGAGAAAAGCAGTCTCTCAAGAGTAATAGAGGGTATATAAGAAAACAGAGGGCAGCTATTCTATAAAAAATGTATTAAGGCACACTTGATGATGTTGAAGCATGAAGAAAAATCAAATGGTATTTCACTGTTCTCTTTCATTTTAAGCACAGTTCTATGAGTGCTATTCCAATTTTAGTACAATCATAATAATTTGTTACCCACAGATGGCATAATAGTAATCAAGCCATATAAAAATCAGAAATATAACCATTATAAGTGAAATGTAACTACCTGTCACATTACTGAGTATTATACTCACCATATAGGAAGGAAATATCAGCACCCGCTTATGTTTTCCACATGGCCACTGAGGATCATCTAGAAGATTAGGATTGTATTCAGTGTAGTCTCCCAAGTCACTGCCTATGAGGAATATTAATAAAAAGAAGCAACTGCATGAGATCTAAAGCAACAGCAGTCAAATGGATAATCAAATTATATAATAGTTTGCCTTCATTTTTGTTATCTGAAATATATATTTAATACTAAATGGGATGAGCCATGGTACAAAGCTGATATAGTTTCCAATGACAATTTAGGACTTAAGTAGATTGATGGATGGATAGGTATAAGAAATGTAAGTAAAAGAAGCATGCAATTTAGATCAGAAAAAGAGACATGCTTCCTAAATGATAAACCATGAATTTTATATCAGCTCTATTACTAGATCAAGGTAGAGGCTAACAAAACTACAATATTTTTTCACATCATGTTTGTAGAAAATGAACTTACTGGAGTCTGAACAATGTCAGTGAAATGCTTGATCTACAAATAGCTATGCTGCACTGAGTGAGCATCTACAATGAGCAAACTTGCTTAGTCACAAAATGCCTTGGCTTTTGGTTATATGCTAAAGCAAGGCATCCAATCAATATCAACAGCTCTTTGATTTCATACAACAACAGAGGAAAAGCACAATGCAGCAGATTTGTAGAATGTGTCCAATGTTAGCTTTGTCACATCATTTCATAACAGCCAATTCACTCATGTGTGCATATGCTATTAATATGCTACCTGTATCAATGCTCCCTTGGGTGCTATTAGCTCTTCCCAATGAAAGGCTACGATGGCTTGCATTACGAAATTGTGAAAAGGATGAGGTCGAGTCTATCGTGTTTCTCCGTGTTCCCAAGGCATTGGTTGGAAAGAGAAACTGGGTATAAGAAACAGTCTAATCAAGAAGAAGAAAAAAAAAATTCAAGTTGAGAGAACACATCATAGAAGATGAACCAGAAGCTATTTATAGAAAAATACTGTTTCACAATTCAACTTGACTACGGTATATTGATAGTTAGCAGTAAATTCCATATTAAATGCAGTGAAGCTTACTCTCTGGAAGATTAATGATTTTGGCATAAACTTACAAATGAACTGAATAATCTAATGTTGTTTAGTAATAACCACCCATTTCCCCAAAGATAGTAATTAAATATAGTTTATGATTTCAGAGACTATATTTAAAGAATGAGTACTCATACCTTTCCATTAGCTCCTAATTCCACACCTTCAAGGCCAACTATGTCTTTCAAGCAAACACCTGCAGTAGAATGACATTGCCTTCCACCTTCTGTTTTCATATCTCTGTGAAATAAAATCAGTGATGCATATTGTTTTTAGAATTATGTGGAAATGATGAATTTAAAAAAGATCCTGTTTGTTATTTCTATAGTTTTGTACAAAAGAAAAATGTGGAAGATAAATAATGCAATAAAATATCTCTGAATTCATGTAAAATTTCAATTAAGGTCATGAAATCTTGGGAAGAAATACAGAATCTGTTAATCCACTCACAGCATCTGTTATCCCCAGATGGCAACATGGAGTTACCAAAACAAAAAACACCCCACTTGTAGCTCTTTGCTACTATATCTTGGTCATCTTCGTTTTTGCAACCAATTTATAGTAATCTTAGTGGATTAAATAGATTACATTTTATAAATTATAGATTAAGATGTAAAAGAAACAAACAGCAGCACAAATTCAGTAATAAGTCTACATGTTTGCAACATTTTTATTAAATATTTTATTAAATTAAATGTTTTGTTAAATTAAACATTTATTAAATATTTTACTATATACCTGAAAATAGAAAATGATTTATTTTTACAGTAAAAATAAAAAACCTTTAAAAAAACCCCAAAGAAATCCTGTTACATATCAATACCATAACCATGAACTCTTAGAAAACTCTTGTTATGAATTTAGGATCTGTATTGTGTCAATGTAGTTCTACTCAAAAATATTCCTATATTGGAATAAATGGTAATATCTATGCATGGACAGGGAAAGGGCAGGGAAACATATGACCAGAAAGCCTCCTCTACTGCTTACCTTCATGCAACACTGTGATGCAAGTATGAAAGGACAGAGCTTGTGCTGTGACATCAAAGCACATGGCCATTGTGCTATGTGGCTGATGACTCTTATGTATCTATGGCCAGAGGAACATATATTGACTGGGTTCATCAAGGAAAACCAGGGTGTGAATTATTTTATTTTGCTTAGTGTTCTAGTGTGCGAATTCTATTAACTGCCTAGACTCATCTGCTATGTCATGGGCGGCAAATAAATTCAATATATAAATAAGGTTAAAGATCACAATTTACTGTTTTGTATGATATGTAAAGCCATCTTACTGATAAAGCAAACTTCACCTTAGCATAAATCAAGCCACAGAATGTGATATGATTAAAATAATTTAATTAAAGGGGGGATTGGTTAATTAAGGCCTCCTTAAACTTAGTTTTATGTTACAAAACAGCTTCATTAGGTAACCAACAGAGTTCTTATGCCCATGGATAGATGCTTCCCTTAAAAATCACATTTTACATGTTCTACTGTCATCAGATTTCATGTAGTTGAAAGATAGATCTCGATCTAATCCATTTTATCATTAATATGATAACAAATGCTGGCAATTATTGTTAGACAAAAAACCACACACAAGGGAATATGGAAACACTTCTTTTCACTCTCTAATAAAAATGCCCTCTTCTGAGACTATTTCATACCTCATTCATTTCATTTGACTAAAAGGCCACGTTTTGTCCTTAGTCCCCTAAATTTCTATTAGGAAGCCATAGTATTACTTTCATAGCTCTTAGCTGAATATATAGTTTACTTTATGTAAGACTTCTTCCCCTTTTATTTCATTTATGAGAAACTTAGAAGCAATAATTTATGCTATAAACAAACATTATTTTGCATTCATTGTAAGAATTCTAGATAACATTAACATTAAAGCAACCATGTACTTCAAACCATATGATATCTCTTAATGTTACTTATTGCACAAAAATGCTGCCCTGAAAGCTCAAAAAATTAACCAAGTAAATATTTGTAAATACAACAGAAGGAAATCACAAGATAGTAACAACTTATCTAGAAGAAGTTAAGAATTTATTATTCATTATTTATTTATTTGTTCCCCAGATACATAGTATTTTCTGAAAAGTGACTTCTTAAATTTTGTGGAAAATGTACCATTTTATTTCTAACAGAATACCTATTACATGAATTGCTGCACATTAATGTTTCTCTTAAATTTGTATCATTTGAACTCAGGGAGAAACAACTACATCACATTTATTTCCATTCTGATTAAAATATACCTCATGTTAAAAGTCTGCTCGTTTTGCTTTAATTTTTAAAATTTTAATTGTAAAACAGTGGTACAAACTTATAATTCTAATGCAACTTTTCTTAAATTAGATGGAACATGCTTGCAACCGGAATAATTTATCATAATGTTGTTAAGTATTGTTTAATAAACATTACTGAGTCAAAAGTCAAGGCTTGGCTCATCATTTTAACAGTCTTCCTCTCATTGCCAATATTTTTAGAATTCCTGAAATTTTTTAGTTTGTTTTGTTTACTCCCTATTTCATCAAGCTGCTTCTTCATAATATGAACTCAGATTATCAGCGATTTAATTGCAAACAACACCACAACATCAAACAGGCAGTCAGAATTATTGCTAAGATAATGTTAGGGAAATTCAGCATAAAGGAATGTTTCCTATATGATATTGTATGATGTGGTCTTCTGTCTTGATGACTAGAAGTAGAGAAGGCTTGAAGAGCAAACTGGAGAAGGAAGAAAAAACGGTGGCTAAAAATGTAATACAAGTGCAAGGAAATAAATTTGTTCAAATATATGTTTTATTTCATCACCTGGATACAGGATTGGAAAATTAGGTGCACTTTTTTTCAGTTCAACCCCTCAATTTATCTCTTTAGTTATTCAAAAAAATTCATGTTTATAAATATATTCTTTCTCTTATATACAGTGGTACCTCGGTACTCATTGCTAATTGGTTCCGGTAAGTGCAATGAGTAGTAAAAACAATGAGTGCCAAAAAACCACGGGACTTACCATGTATTTTACCACCTATTTTTTTGGTCAGGAAGGACTTCTGTCAGTCACCTTCGCAGCATAGCTGGTTTCTTGTCCATTCTCCATGTCCCTCCCCCTTTTCCTCAGTGTGTCAAGTACCAACAATGAGTATCGGAACATTTTCAGGTCAAAATACAAAATTCAACAAGTTTTTAAGCAGTCAAGTACAAGGTACCACTGTACTAATGAAAGTTAAATTCAACTACATGTCTTCCATGGATTGTGTGATTTCAAAATATTATTTTTAAGGTAAAAATAACCAATAATTTCAATTTTCGATTTTTTCCGATTTTATTGTATTTCTATGCCGCCTTATTCCCCGGAGGGACTCATGGAGGCTCACAAACCGAGTAAAGGGGGGGGGGATACAAACAGGAACAAAAAAGACAACGGACAAACAACGTCACAATTTAAAAACAATCAACAGCCACACCATTCGAGCGGGGACAGTAACTCATCAGCCCCAGGCCTGCCGGAACAGCCAGGTTTTTAGGGCTTTGAGGAAAGCCTGGAGGGTGGTGAGGGTCCGAATCTCCACGGGGAGCTCGTTCCAAAGGGCCGGAGCAGCCACAGAGAAGGCCCTCCTCCGGGTGCTAGCCAATCGGCATTGGCCAGTGGATGGAATGCGGAGGAGGCCTAATCTGTGGGATCTAATCAGTCTGTTGGAGGTAATTGGCAGCAGGCGGTCTCTCAAGTACCCAGGTCCAATACCATGAAGGGCTTTATAAGTTACGACTAGCACCATGAAGCGTATCCGAAGACCAATAGGCAGCCAGTGCAGCTCGCGGAGGATAGGTGTAACGTGGGTGAACCAAGGTGCACCAACGATCGCTCGCACGGCTGCATTCTGGACAAGCTGAAGTCTCCGAATGCTCTTCAAGGGCTGCCCCATGTAGAGCACGTTGCAGTAGTCCAGTCTTGAGGTCACAAGGGCACAAGTGACTGTTGCGAGAGCCTCCCGGTTCAGGTAGGGACGCAATTGGTGCACCAGGCGAACCTGGGCAAATGCCCCCCTGGTCACAGCCGACAAATGGTGTTCAAAAGTCAGCTGTGGGTCCAGGAGGACTCCCAAATTGCGAACCCTGTCTGAGGGGCATACTGTTTGACCCCCCAGCCTAAGAGATGGAATACTTGGCCAATTGGTGGGAGGGAAACATACCAGCCACTCGGTCTTGTCCGGATTGAGTGCAAGCTTGTTAACCCCCATCCAGACCCTAACAGCCTCGAGGCACGGACACATCACGTCAACCGCTTCACTGAGTTGGCACGGGGCGGACAGATACAACTGTGTATCGTCCGCATACTGATGGTATTTTATCCCGTGCCGTCGAATGATCTCACCCAGCGGCTTCATGTATATGTTGAACAGGAGGGGGGACAGGACCGAACCCTGCGGCACCCCATAATTCAGGGGCCTAGGGGACGATCTCTGCCAACCAACAACACTGACTGCGACCTGTCCGAGAGGTAAAAGGAGAACCACCAAAGGACGGTGCCTCCCACCCCCACCTCCCGCAGTCGTCGCAGAAGGATACCATGGTCGATGGTATCGAAGGCCGCTGAGAGGTCAAGGACCACTAGGACGGAGGCGTGACCCCCATCCCTGGCTCTCCAGAGATTATCGGTCAGTGCGACCAAAGCAGTTTCCGTGCTGTAGCCAGGCCTAAATCCCGACTGAAAGGGATCTAGATAATCGGTTTCATCTAAGGACCGCCGGAGCTGAGAGGCCACCACTTTCTCAACAACCTTCCCCACAAAGGGGAGGTTGGAGACTGGACGATAGTTATTTAAGACGGCTGGATCCAAAGATGGCTTCTTCAGGAGGGGTCTCACCACTGCCGCCTTTAAAGCGGGGGGAAAGAACCCCTCCCAAAGGGAGGCGATAACTACCACCTGGATCCAGCCCCGTGTCACTTCCCTGCTGTTCGCAACCAGCCAGGAGGGGCACGGGTCCAGCACACATGTGGAGGCACTCACAGCTCCCATGGCCTTGTCCACTTCCTCAGGGGTAACGAGTTGAAAATCAATCCAGAGATGTCGCTCCAGATTCTCCCCTGGTGCCTCGGCTGGCTCTGCGCAATTGGAGTCCAGGTCCGCCCGAAGCCGAGCAACTTTATCCGTGAGAAATTGGATGTATTCCTTAGCTCTACCTCGCAAAGGATCACTCGTATCCTTCCTATTCGGAGGGAATGGGTTATCCTAAACAAGGCGGTTGGGCATGACTCAGTGGAAGCTATCAGAGTGGCAATATGAGTTCTTTTTGACGTCCTAATTGCCTGGAGGTAAACTCTGATGCAGGATTTTAGAAGTGCTCGGTCTGACTCGGACTTACTGGATCTCCAGCGGTGCTCTAGGCGTCTCTTTTGGCGCTTCATCTCCTGGAGTTCCTCAGTAAACCAAGGAGCCTTCCTGGATCCACTGCCTCGGATCGGCCGTAAAGGCGCAATCCGGTTGAGAGAGCCTCTGACGCTGCTGAGTTCCAAGCAGCAACCAGGGTCTCCACCGGACTGCGGGCGAGGGTATCAGGAACAACGCCAAGCGCCGTCTGAAAGCCCAAAGGGTCCATAAGGCACCTGGGGTGGAACCACCTAATCGGTTCCTCCTCCCTACAGTGGGGGTTTGGTCTCCGAAAGTCAAACCTCAGTAGGTAGTGGTCCGACCATGACAGGGGTAAGGTCTCACTACCCCTCAAACCAAGATCACAGCTCCACTGCTCCGAGAGGAATACGATGTCCAGCGTGTGACCCGCCGAGTGAGTCGGGCCCCGGATTACTTGGGCCAAGCCCATGGCTGTTATGGAAGCCATGAACTCCTGCGCTCCATCAGAGTGTTCGCCAAGCGAAGGCAAATTGAAGTCCCCCAGCACCATAAGCCTGGGGAACTCAATTGCCAGCTCGGTTACTGACTCGAGGAGCGAGGGGAGGGCTGTTGCAACGCTGTTGGGAGGCAGGTACATTAACAGCAAGCCCACTTGACCCTCGAGGTCCAACTTCACCAGTAAGGACTCACACCCGACAAGCTCCAGAGCAGGGATCCTACGAGGAACTAGGGACTCTCGGATAACAATAGCCACACCCCCACCCCTCCTCTGGGGTCGCGGCTGATGAAGCACCTGAAAACCCTCTGGGCACATCTCAGTGAGGGGGACTCCTCCCTCCGGGCCCAGCCAGGTTTCAGTAATACATGCCAGGTCTGCCCTCTCGTCTAAAATTAGGTCCCGGACGAGGGGAGCTTTGTGAACTACAGACCTGGCATTTAGCGACAGCAGCCTGAGACCAGGGTCCTGATTACTCGCGCCATCTGGCCTTGGAGTGGGACTAGTAGGGCCGGAAGGAGGGATCTCTGTGACGTAGCGAACCCTCCTTCCCCGGTAATGGCTAGCCCTAAAGTCCCCGCCATATCTGCCCCTCCCTGTTAAGACCGTAATATTCCGGCCCACTCCCATGTCCCTCCACCCACCCCCATAGCCCCCACGTTCCCTGGCAGGCCCTTCGAATCAATCATCCTGGGGTTGGGAATAGGCCCAGATCCCCCCAACACTTCTGCAGAGCACTCAGTGTGGGGGAACCCGGTTTCAATCCCAATCCTCACATACACACCCAAGCGCTCACTCACTCAAACCCCCACAAGAAATTTAAACCTCTAGATTAGAGAGAACACATCAGTGGGATGTGAAAAAGTTTAAAAAACATGGATTAGCATTGAGAATGAAAGAATGTTGGTCCTTACCTGAACATTTCTTTTCTGCAGCAAAGGCGGGAGGGGCTACAACAGGGTTTAGTTACAGCCTGATTGGTCCAGAGACTGAGGGAGCTTTCTTAAAGTCACCATCCTTCCCTATTGGCTCCCAGTTTCCTTGAGGTCGAATGGAAAAGCTGTAATCTTATGTAAGGCAATAACTGGAAAACACACAAAGACTATACACACATCCTCCCCAACCCCGACCGCCCCTCTCTGAGCTTATCTGCACTATCTAGGGCGGGATGTAGCCCCTCCCACCTTTGCTGCAGAAAAGAAACGTTTAGGTAAGGACCAATGTTCTTTTTCCTGCAGCTCAGCGGGAGGGGCTACAACAGGTACATACCCAAGCTAAGTCCCTGGGTGAGATGAAGACCCCGGGAGAGGGGAGGTCGCTACCTGTTGAAGGACACGATGCCCGAAAGACGTGTCTGCCAAGGCGAAACGGTCCAAACGGTAGTGTCGAATAAAGGCCCAGGTGGCCGCCCTACAGATGTCCTCCAGAGGAGCCCTAGTGGCCCACGCGGCCGTGGTAGTGGCGCTGCGTGTGGAATGGGCCATGATCCCTTGGGGAGGGGCTCTGCCCGAGGCTTAGGCCTCACTGATGGCTTGTCTCAACCATCTACCAATGGTGGCAGATGAAACCCTAGCACCCAGTGTGCTGGACTGAAAGGATGGAAAGAGAGCCTCTGACCGGCGGAAGGGGGATATCCGCCTAAGGTAGATACGCAAGGCGTGACATACATCCAGTTGGTGCCATAGGTGTTCCCTCTCGTGAGAAGGAGACAGGCAGAAATTGGGAAGTATGATTTCCTGTGATCTGTGAAACAGAGTGTTGAACTTCGGGATGAAGGTGGGATCTAATTTAAGGACAACCCTGTCCTGATGGAATTGACAAAGGTCATCCCTGGATGACAAAGCTCCCAAATCTGATATGCGTCGAGCCGAAGTGACTGCGACGAGAAAAACTATCTTGAAAGTGAGGAATCTAAGGTGAACCGTCCTCAGTGGCTCAAAGGGGGCACCTGTAAGGACTCTGAGTATGGTAGAAAGGTCCCATGTCAGAAAGCGATGCATGGGAGGTGGATGCAAGTTCGCCGCCCCTTTGAGGAACCACTTAATGTAGTGTGTTATGGGAAAGGCAAATATCCAGGCTGTGTTGGAGAAACTCTAGGACCTGGGCAACAGATGCATGGACAGGGGAGAGATGAAGTCTCTCGCACCAGGCGATGAATGCTGACCACATGGAATTGTATATTCATGTGGTCGACAGGTGTCTGGCCACCTCGATTGTGGAAATAACCTTAGCCAAGAAGTGAGCCCCCCCTTAGGAGGCACCGCTCAAGTGCCAGGCGGTCAATTGGAGTCACAGGGCAATCTCCTCCTGGGGAATCCTCCACAGGGGAGAGATGGACAGCAGCCAGAGGTCTGCAAACCAAGGCCGCCTCACCCAATACGGGGCTACTAGGATGATGTGTGTCCTCTCTGATATTACCTTCCTCAGGGACCCTTGGATCAGGGGAAGGGGGGAGGCATAAAGGAGCCCTTGAGGTCACGGGCTTCTGAGTGCGTCCGTCCTCTCCGCGCTGCGTGCTGGGAAGCAGGAGAAGAATTGGGGCAGTTGTGTATTGCTCGGACTCACGAACAGATCCACCTGTGGGTGGCCGAAGCATCGCCAAATCTTGTGGAAAAGTTCTGGAAGCAGCTGCCACTCCCCGTGATTGACTGTTGCCTGACTCAGCCAGTCGGCCTGATGATTGGCCATACCCGAGATGTGGTTTGAAGTAATCGCAGCCAGGTTCCTTTCTGCCCAGAGACCAAGTCTCTGAGCCTCCAGCCATAGACATCTGGAATGAGTCCCCCCTGTCGATTTATGTGTGCCTTTGTGGCCACGTTCTCCATCAAGAGGAGGACATGTTGATTGGCGATGTATGACCGGAAATACAAGAGAACCAGGCGGGCTGCCTTCAGTTCCAGCCAATTGATATTGTGGCAAAGATCCGATTTTGTCCAATGGCCCTGTGCAATTCTGGAGCCCATCAGGATCCCCCAGCTGTAAAGGCTCGTGTCTGTGGTGATGGTAATGCAATTTGCCTCCCAGTTGTTGGAACCTAGACGTACCACCTCAGGGACCAGCGGAGGTCTGGGGGCAGTCAGATCAGATGTAAGGAGTTGCTCATGCGATGACGTTGATACGGGATGAGTAGCCACTGCAGTGTCCGAGACTGTAGCTGTGCCCATGGTACTATTCCTATGCATGACACCGTCTTGCCCAGGAGGCGGGCCAAAGTCAGGATGGAAAGTGACCAACTTGTGCGGACCTGACGTGTCATGGACTGGAGACTGTGGAGCCTCTCCTGAGATAGTCGAACAAGTCCTGCTACAGAGTCTATCACTGTTCCCAGATGTTGGATTCTTGTCGAGGGAGAAAGGTGGCTTTTTGGAAAGTTGACTGAGAACCCCAGGGAATGGAGAGTTTGAATGGTCAGCTGCAGGTCGTGTAGCGCTTCAGTGCAGGAATGAGCCAGGAGGAGCACGTCGTCCAGGTAACAGTGGAGTCTCACCAGATGGGATCGTAGGTGAGCCGCCAGAGCTGCCAGAACCTTTGTGAACGTGCGTGGGGTGGAGGCCAGACCGAATGGAAGTGCCCTGTACTGGAAGTGACATCCCTTGTGTGAGCAGCAGAGGAATCTGCGGTGAGCTGGTAGTATGGGAATGTGAAGGTACACCTCCGTCAAGTCTATGGAGGGCATGAAGTCGCCTCGTCGGATTTCCAGGAGGATAGACTTGAGGGATGCCATCTTGAAGCACCTGTAGATCAGGTAGGAATTCAGGCGCTTCAGATCCAGAATTGCCTTCCAACCTCCAAACTCTTCGAGACCACGAACAGGTTGGAGTACAGGCCTAAGCCGTACTCCTGTCCTGGAATGGGTTCCACCGCTTGGATGTCCAGCAGATGTTGAATAGCTAGGTCCATGGGACAGCGGTGTTCCGGATCCTAAGATGGGGGGAAGGTCCTGAAGAGTGTTGGAGGGAGGGAGAGGAACTCCAAATGAAGGCCGTACCTGATCGTGGATCTGACCCACGCGTCTGATGTGATCTGATCCCACTGATCTTCAAAGGATGCCAGGCGGCCGCCTATGGGTTGACTCAGATTGGAGTCATTTCCCTCTGCAGAAAGGGTGCCCCCCCCTCGAAAGGGGCACTTGGACTGTCCCTGAAATCTACCCCTATCCTGGTAGAAGGGTCGCTGGTCCTGCCTTTCGTACCTGTAGGGGGCGTAGCGTTGTTGTCTGAAATCAGGCTCAGGAGGCCGGTACGAAGAAGGTCTCCTGTAAGAAGAGGAACGAGAGTCTACTTCTTAAAATTAGAAGGGAGAACCTTCTTCTTATCCCTGTTTTCCACAAGGATAGGTTCAAGTGAGTCCCCAAAAAGGTTCTGACCGGTGAAAGGAGCGGCCGCCAACCCCCACTTGGACTTGTTGTCCATTTGCCAATTGCGAGGCCACAAGAGGCATCTAGAAGTGACTGAAGTGGCAAATGCCCTGGATGCAAACTTAATGGAATCTAATGTGGCATCCGCCAAAAACTGGGTGACCGCAATAATTTTTGCCAGGTCCTGATGGACCCGTTCATCCTGGATTGGAATGTGATCTTACAACTGGCGCAGCCACATGGCCATTGTCTGGTTAAAGTAGGAAGCAGCAGCTGCAGACTTAATCGCCCAGGTGGAAACTGTAAAATTTTTACGTAAAATGAGCTCCGCCCACTTATCCTCGGGCTTAAGCTTATCTGCTACATCACCGGAGACAACAGTGGAGACGCTGGCCAGGAGTGCAATGGGAGGATCTACGGTCGGTAACTGAAGGGCCTTAGAGAAAGCCTGCTCCACATTGTAGAAGTGGCAGTCATTGTTCCTGGGTTGGGCAAGGAAGATGGCTGGGACCATTGGTTCTGAACTACTTCTAAGAAAAGGGGTGGAGCTGGCACCTCCTCCTTATCTGTATTTGGATTAATAAACATAGTGAGGTTTGGGTTCCTCTGTTGAGAGACTGGCGGGGCCCCAGTGCCAATCTGAGTAGTCTTCTTGGCCTTGTGCAATAGGGGTTTGAAGGCCGGAGATGTAAAGAAGCCTGGGAAGGCCTGGGTATCTGAAGGAATAGCTTTCTCGTTGTCTGAGAAGCCTAATTCTGGGCGAGCACCCTCCCCCAAAGCAGAGGCCTCGCTGACCACCGATGGGGAATGAGCCCTGGCCTGGCCTAGGCCCCGGGCTGGGGAAGGAGACTTGTGGCATCTATTGTCAGAGAACGATCTAGAAGCCCTTTGTGATGACTGGTCCCTTGGACTAACCCTGATGTGATGCCTCTATTGCTGAGGCGATAAGCCTCCTGATGCTCTCAGGTAGGAGGTCTAAATCTTCCAGGTCCTCCTCCGAGGGTCACGTGGAAGACGGGCCTTGAGGGGCTAGGAGGGAGGGAGGTAGATAATCCCCGGATCCCCTATCTAAAGGGTCACCATCCCCACCCCTAAATGATCTAGGGGAAATAGGGGGAGAAGGGGAGGCCACCTGCCTGCCACGTCTGGCTGGGGAGACTGAGGGGGATGAAGAGAGGGAGAGGGGGGAGGAATGGCCTCACCGGAGGCCTAGATCTGTGTGGAGAAGTGGGTCGAACATGGTGAGATAGTTTCTCAGCCCTGGCCACTCTCTTCTCCAAGGCCTTCTATCTGCGAAGCTCATCTCTCACTGTGGCCCTGGAGGGGCGCTGATCCGCAACCTGGCCTGGCCTTCCTCTCTCTCCTCCCCATTGCTCCCCTCAGGGTCCTGCGCTGGCCCGATGCTTGTAGAGGCCATGCCTCTCTCATGTGGCTGATCTGCTTGGAAGTCGACCCAGAGCCTTTCTGTCCTCAATGTCGGTTGGAGGAGCCTTGCCGCTGATCTCAATGTAGGCCTTGCTGAGGTCGGCGCCACGAGGTCGCTCCAAAATGGTCACCGCACCTTGTGGCGAAAAAGAAATAGGCTGCCCAGTAAGGTGACTCTGAGATGGAAGCCTCTCGGCGAGTCAGTTAGTAGCGCTGCTCCCACATGCCTTGGCCGCATGGCCGCGCTGCTGCACAGGCTTCCAAAGAGCTCTGTATGAGACGCTTCGTCAAGGCTAGAATGACACACCCAATTTCTTCCGCCACGGTGAGCTGTTAAGGTACGGTGGCTTCAGGGCACGTCTGTGAAAATCCCAGCGACTCGGCTCCCATTCTGCTGATCTAAGGACGATCTTGTCCTTCTGCCTACCTTGTTGCCTTAGCCTCTCACAATCGCGGCTGTGATGGGAGCTCGTCACCCCTGCACACCAAGGAGTCAGACCACCCCCTTCGGCCCAGAGGCAAGGACCGGGAGCCCTTTCTCTGACTAGCAGCCTCGATGGCCAGCAGTCCGATAATTTAGCAATTTAGAATATCCAATTAATCGAATTAAATAACTATTTATAACAAATATTAATATCTCAAGGAGCCAAAAAAAAACAGTGCTTGGACCAGGAGACTGGGAGGAAACTGGAAGCCAATAGGGAAGGATGGTGACGTTAAGAAAATTCCCTCAGTCTCTGGACCAATCAGGCTGTGACTAAACCCTGTTGCAGCCCCTTCCGCCGGGCTGCAGGAAAACTGCTCCATAGTAAAAAACAAATGTGTATTTTTGTATTCCCCTTCTCTCTTTCTCTCACACATATGTATATAGCATTACATGAAAACTATCCTTACATAGAGTGGGACAACTCACCATGACCAACTTGCCACAGGACAATTCAACAAATACAAACATTACATTAATTTCAAGAGAACCATGGTCAATAATAATGTAATAAAAATGTCAATCCATAAATACAAGAGTATTTACAATAATTTCAATGAAAATGTGGTTACCAATAATAAAAATAATTGAAACAATATAGTGTTGAATTGTCCTGCGGCGAGTTGTCCTGTGGCAAGTTGGCCATGATGAGTTTGCCACATAAACATAATGTAAACAATACTGTAAATTGCAGTCATGTGATCACAGGACACTGCAAACAGCTATACATGTGGAGCAGTTGCCAAGGCCTAAAATATAATCGTATGACTGTGGGGAGGCAGCCGTTGAAAACTTGAATCTGGGACATTAGTGCTGAGGCTCCGAGAAAATCTGTGGTAATTTCAACAGTTGCTAAGCGACCAGGCTTAATGAGGACTACCTGTATAAGTATATTGTTATGTCCTTTCTGTTGCAGGATTGAGAAACATCACTGTTCTAAAGCTAGTAGTTGTTTTGAGAGATTATTATCACTAATGATCAATCTTCTAAAGCAAAGAAATCTTAAATTGCCCTTCTAAAATCTTTAGTCCAAATAATTACTAGCTTCCACTTTCTTTCTGGTTAATAGCTTTTTCACTGTAACAATTAACAATTAAATGCAAAGAAGCAGTTAACATAATTTATGTGTCATATAAGTATCTAGTTCCTGTACCTTTAACTGCACCTATTTTACTTATCAATGAATGTTTGGCTTTATTTATTATTTATTTATTTTATTAAATTTATTAGCTGCCCATCTTAAATTGAAGCAACTCTGGACAGCTTATAGCAGTAAAACATTAAAATAATAAAGGATAAATATTTCTAAAATAATAAAAATGAAAATTACGATGAAAAATAGAATTATAGTTAAATGATAGGTAAGAAGCAGGATGTTTGTTAGGAGAGGGAGGTAGGATTGCCTTTTAAGTCATCAACTACCTCTAGTATGAAGCTCCCTCATGGGGGCCTCAAACCATCTGGGAAAGCTGGGTGTTCAGGCCCTTATGGGAGGTCAGAAGGATGGAAACTGATCTCACCTCAGAGGGTAAGTTCTTCCAAAGGCAGAGGTGGCCCTTTTCCTTGACCCTCCCAACTGGAATTCCAGAAGTGCTGGGGTCCACAGCATGTTTCCTTTGCTTGCATGGAGTGGTGCAGGCAATGCCAATAGGGTGAGAGTATTGATATCCCCTTTTCTACACTATATACATGGTACAGTATATGCTAACTCAGCACAGAACCAGCTGTTTTCAGCAACTATATCAATGTTCACATGATAGCCATTCATGTTACACAGTACTGATGAGACTTAGTATCTCATTTTTAAATTACCTCATCTTATAAAAAAAGAGAGCAATTATTGTCAAATTGCAGTTCTAACTAATTTGCCTTCAAAATCTTTAGGAAACAGAGGCTATGACTGAGCTTCTTGTTAATCTCTATTCCTCCTACATGTTACAGCATATTTAGTTTTAGAAGAAGAATAAATAATAAAATGCTTGAAAAACATTTGTCCTATATTTACATGTTTATTAAAGTATGTTTAATATAGAGAATACTTTTACTTTTGCTTTACAATATAGCCCCTTGTTGAATCGTTGTTCTTAATGTTCTTCTACTGAAGAGTAAGAAGAGATCCTGTGACAAAGTCAATTCATTTCTAATCTTACCACATCAATATTTCTTACTTGATTACAATGGGCCCCTTCTAAGAAGGCAAATCCCAAGTGCTGCAAAATAATTATATCTGTAGATGTTGTTTTTCCATCAAAAACAAACTTTATATATTTAGTCAAATGTATAGGCTGCCTGACTCTCAAATGATTCTGGGTATCTTACAACTAAAAACCAACTAATTAAAAAAATACAACTAGAAGACCAAAGACAAACAACCAAACCCATAAAACCAAACCAAACCAAACCGGAGTTCCACAAGCAGGTCTTCAACAATTTTCAGCTGGGCAGATATTGTAATTAAGTTAAAGTATCCTTTTCCTGAAATGACAGCTGTGGCATCCATATTGTAAGTCACACTTAATGTATGCTCAGAAAAAAACTATGAAAAAGTATACATACCCAACATGGCTATAATCCCGATATGGCAGCACTGAAAATATGCTGCAGAAGGATCTTCTGCCACTAATAAGGACTATTCTAGAAGGCAAACAAGATAAAGGATATGATCTAGAGTAGAATATCCAGCAATTCAGAATGATCTCATAAATCTACTTCTCATTCTTCTTTTTCTTTTATGTTACTCTTGCTATTCCTGTCTTTGCTGTATGTACTCTACATGCCATTCCTTCCTCCAGTTTTCCCCACAGCAACATCCCTGTGATGTAGGTTAGCTGTAGGGATAGCTCAAATCACCAAGTTGACTTCCATGGGTGGGGATGATTATGAACCTGGCTCCTCACAGGATCTAATACTTTAACTCCTCCATGATCACAATGCCTGTCTATTATTTTGCTGTGGACAAAGTGTTTTCAAATGTCAAAATCCAACCTTCCCTGCTCATCTAGTAACATCAGATGCAAGTCCAGGCATTATGAATTTGTAAAACACAAGGACAGCTTATTATCCCCTTTTGGAAGGGGCAGCCAGTCCTTTGAAAGAGTGTAGCATTAATCATACCATTAATGTGAGAAAGGAAGGTCTATTCTCTGTATTTCAAACAAGCACAACAACTGCAGAACAGAATACTGTAGACATTATTAATATGAGCTTTAAGAATGCTATGTCTAAGAAACAATGAAAGTACACCGGGCAGGAGATAAGAAAGAGAAGAAAGTAAGGATCTGGCCCTGGATCAGGTTACCATAAAACTTTCAGCAAAACCCTCAATGCAGCTGTCATATTCTTGTCTCTTTCATCATGTTTAAATATCTGACAAGATAATTCCCAGAAAGCTACTAATGAGACAGCTAATTATCTTTTTTTTAAAGCAGAATGCTGTGCCAGAGATGTTTGACAAATAAATGATTCTTTCTGCCCATGTTTATAAAGATAACAATAGGTAAATCCTGCTGAGCAGATGACAGTACAGATACTTAATAGCTAACCAAATCTAACATCGAACAGATGGCTTTACTATTTTGTGTTTTCATTCAAAAAATGAAAGCACTACAATTTAAAAGAGGCATATTCGAAGCCTCTTCGAACTATGCAATGAAGTATCAAAGTATGGAATGAAATTGTGCAAATTGTTTCTAATTGAGAACACAGGTGGCACTGTAGTAAATTACTACACAGAATGTCTGCTATGTTAGATGTTAATCTTTTAGGAATGTTCATTTAATCCATTGGGAATTGAACTCCATGAAGCATTAAAACTGAACTTTCATTCACCCTTTAGTTTACTTGGTATTACTCTGCATTGCTGATCATGAACTACATATTTTAATTACAAGAAGAGTGAAAAAACATAAAGCAAAATGTAAGGATAGCAATCAAGAGACTAGTCATAATAATTTTTAATTAAGGTATTCATGACTATGATAATCACATCCGGACTGCAAAAACCTGTTCAGCCATTAGATAACAGAAAAGTGTAAGAATCTCTCTGCTACCTACTGTTTCAAGGTTTTTTGAATAGTATTATGCTTTCTCATAACAAAGTTCAATATATAACTGAAGTTGGCAAAAGAAACCCAAGGCATTACACTAGCCTTACTTATTAGAAACAGTTGACCACAGGAACGGATTTTAAAGAATCTTCATCTAAAGCTCTTAACAGGACACATACAATAGAAACACCACTGTGAATGTGGTAGAGATCAAAAAGACCAAGTAGTAGGGAAGGAGAAATAGTTCCCTGTAAGAAACCCTGACAATTAAAACCAAACATGCTGGACTAGATAGGAAAACAATCTTTCTTTGTAGAAACCAGCCTGCCTTGTTATTATAAACAAATGCTATGGTTTCATTGTGAAATAATTCTTCTAAATGCCTTCAGTTATTAGTCATGTACAGAAGTCTATCCTGCTGCATAAGAGCTTTTAAACTGGCAATACAAACAGATAAAATAAGGAAGCAGGTTTCATGAACACATTTCCTTATTTCTAAGGATTTGGAAGTCACTGCTGATTGTTAGTGGCTGAAAAAGAAAGCCATCCAATTATTCAGATATTTTAGCACTGAAATAAAGTTCTTTCTCTCTTGCATGCCCAGCATCCATTTGTATACCATCAAATAAGTTAGGTGGTCATTTATGCTACCAATTTCACAACATCTCCAGCACAAAATAAGAAACAAACATTCTTTACACAATTATTCCAGACACAGTGTGCTCAGGCTTCATTTCTTTTCTATACTTAAAAAATCCTAGTCTTCAATTCCAATAAGTTGGTATTGCTCAGTCACTGAAATCTAACAGTAAGTTTCAAGACAACTGCTGACTATTCCCTACTGCATCGAAGAGTCCCTTTGCCTATTATATTTCATGGTTCAACTGTAACAATGTAGGATTTTATTACTTCTGTTTCTTATTATGTTGTACAGCACACAATCTTATCGAAGTGTTATTGAGAACAATGATGCCTGTCATCTTTCACTCCTGTAAATATCTCTTATTAGCTAGATGCCTAGGCCTATCGAAATAGTGTGCTTGATTTCATGTAAAGATTTAATCTTCACATTACTATGAATCAAGCTTGTTCATGTACAGAAGAGATTAGCACAGCTGCAACCTTCAGTAAATAAATTATATTGATAAAGATTAACTAGCATTTATAGTTGGTGAAACTACATGAAGAGACCTCAGTATCTGTTGCAGATATTTGCCACAAATAAAATGTTCCAGTTGATTTGTTCTATGGATGGAATACAGAAGATTTTAAACCATTACCTCTCAGGTTAGTATTCTGCAGTTGTATTGGGTTAGAGTTCCTCAAATTCCCAACCAACACAGGAGTGGCCATGATGGTTGGAAATGTTATATTTTGTGCTTCAATACATCTGGATAGACAGGCAGATAAAATGTATATTATTTATAATTTAGATTTCTATAAGTTGACCCACTCAGCATGGATTCTGGGCAATATATTATTAAAACTAATGCACTAACTTAAACACAAGTGAGCTAACTTTAAATAAGAGTTACATATAGCAAGGCGAATAATGTACTATAAGCAAGGCAGATTATACATACGAGTACAAAACCAACCTATCTGGGAGCTTGGGGAAAAAGACATGTTTCAAAAGATTATCTAAAGATTAGCACAGTCATGGCAGCCTAAACCTCTGAGGCAATGTTATTCCAGAAGGCAGAGTTCATAACAGAGAAAGCATGCTTTCTAGGTCATAGAAACAGCACAACAACAATTTTTAAAACATGTAGCTCAGCTTGCTGATCAGCATACATAAATAATTCTCCATCAATATGCTTGATGATTTTATTTGCAGAGTTCTTCCATATGAAAACATACAGTTCTAAATTTAGAATCCCATTTCTATATGCCACCCCCCAATAATTTGTTCTCATTTCCTCTATTCATTATATGGCGTTTTTTTCCTGCAAAATACCTGCCACTTCTTGTATCATTCTGCCGCAAGTTCTTGATGAAATGAATCTTCTTAAAGTTCTTTGGTCTGGGTGAGCCTGACAGAGTCCTGCATCTAAAAAATAATGATGTTGAAAAAATTAAATTCTTTCTGTATAGCGGAATCTCTCAGCACAAAAACAAGAAGGCAATTATTTAAGTGACGTCTCTACTAACATTAAGGAGTTTAAAAAAATAACAGAATGTAGAAAAAAAAACACCTTACATTTAAAAAAAAAAACAATGTATTTAAAAACTAAACATAAAACTTTTTGGATAATGCTGTAGCTGTCTTTAGGAAAACTGTTTACAAAAGAATGCAACATTTTTTTCTGTCACAAGAATTTTCTGAATATGTATCTTAAAGTGTATGTTATAATTTCTCTGTTGCAAATTATTTTGGAGTGAGTGAAAATATGTCTCATATATAAATAACTAGGTGCATGAGATTTTCCAAATATTTTCTGCCTCTTTTTTTTAATTTTCCATTTGCCAACAAGATCTCAGAAATGGAATAGATTTGACATCTAAGGGGGTATGATGATATAAATAATACTAATTATAATATTCATTTTAAACACCAAGACAACTGCAAAAATTGCTTTCTTTTAAAGAAAATGTTGCACAATACGTTGCTTAGTGAATAACCACCCAGCTGTTCTTTGTATTATATATATATTGACTTAGTAAAAACAATATTCTTGGAAGTGGGAGTATTAATTTCTGGATAGCTTAGTTTATTTTTGTAGGACCAAAAGGAAATGTCTTTTGTAGGAAAGAAATATCCCTATCTTAAGAATAGGAAATTACAAACCTAAAATAATTAGATACAAGATCCAATGAACAACTAAAATTAATTATTTTCCTGTCAATATTCAGAATGGCTTTCTCTGCTGAAGAACTGGGGAAGGGAGAACAGTAGGTAAGGAAAAAGTTATAGAACTTATGTGACTCTGTTCAGAGTAACATTTTGTGAGATGTGCAGCTATACAAATTTGATAAATAGTTGAAATTTATCTAATACTTAATTTTTTTATATTTATCAAATATATTTTTCTAAATATATTATGTTTATTTAAACAATAATTATAAACATTATTTAATTGATTTACACATTTTTATTTTTATACAAATGGAACTACAAACTGCTGAATTGTAAAAACATTAGTTAGCATCGCTTATTTCTGTCTATTTAAGAGAAACTGGAAACTATTTCTGCTAACTATTTTGCTGTTTTTCAGTAGAAGAAAAATTTAATAGAAATACTACTGCATTTTAATATGTAATTTGGCACTGATTTGGCACCTGAGTTCATGCATTTGAACCACAACTGATCACAAGATACACAAAACAACATATAAACTAAATATCCCTTCTGGAGACTTTATACTGCTAATTATGCTTATTTCCATAATTCTAATTTGCTCTCCTTGTAACATCTTCCTATTGCTCTTGGCAATCGCAATGGGTTCCAATTAAAAGATACCTCACTGTGAAAAACGCCACTGGAAAGATCGCCTTAAATAAATGATATAAAATATTAAACATTATTTCTTTTGGCAATTATGCACATATTTAAATAATGTACAATGATACTTTCCTTCTTGTGAATGTGCAGTTGTACATGCTACATAAAATAACATTTTACTACTAAGAAAGTGGTAACGGTAAAGGTTCCACTCGCACATATGTGCTAGTCGTTCCCAACTCGAGCGCGGTGCTCATCTCTGTTTCAAAGCCAAAGAGCCAGCTGTCTGAAGACATCTCCGTGGTCATGTGGCCGGCATGACTAAACGCCGAAGGGGCACGGAACACTGTTACTTTCCCACCAAAGGTGGTTCCTATTTTTCTACTTGCATTTTTACATATTTTCAAACTGCTAGGTTGGCAGAAGCTGGGACAAGTAATGGAAGCTCACTCCGTTATGTGGTGCTAGGGATTTGAACTGCCGAACTGCTGACCTTTCTGATCGACAAGCTCAGCATCTTAGCCACTGAGCCCCCGCATCATTTTGTTATTTCTGTTTTTGTTTTAAGAGACAAAAAAAAGCAGACCTTTTCAGTTCAGTTTAAACAATAATGAATTGATAAACCTAAGCCCATAAAGATGATAAGGGGAGTTACATAATAATGGTTATGTATTTTTCAAAATACAGGAACTAAAAGAAATGGCCATTTCTCTTCCTGGGCGGGACTTACTGATGGAAGCAGCTAAACATAGCTGCTCCCGAGTTACCAGTTGCGTTATCTGTTTAGATGATCATCTATCAGACATCTGACAGACACCTTACTCTTCGGGCAAGAAGGGAAGGAGAGAAGTTTTGTCGAGCAAATGCCTTTCTGATCTTTGCAGCTTCTGTGTTTGCGAAGAGAGAGGGGGGCCAGCTGAAGGCAGAACTGTTCCGTGCTGGAAATCTCCAGCTGCTTTGTAGCACAAAGTAAGCATCCCTCCCACTCAGACCAAAGATTGAATTACTTGATTTCAAAATGAGAATTCGTATGCGAGAGCATTAATTGTTTATTTAAATCCTAGCTTCTTTTTTTACAAGATCCTCGTCCGTTATTTTATTTATTTAAAGAGGCACTTAAAATGGCGACGAGCCAGTTGAATTGCTGAGTAACAATGTTTATCTAGTTATACAGAGTTTCAAAACTTCAAAGGAAGGGAGTGATTTATTTTGCCTCACAGCCGGCCAACAGATCTTTACTTATTAGTTTCACTTTTAAAAGACTCTTTGCTAATATAGAGACATTCAAAACGGTTGTGAATATGCTGAACTGTTTCGTTACAATGCTTATTTTTTGAAACCTTCTGCAAAGTCCTATGAAATTTAAAAAAAAACAAAACCTCAAAATGAAGGGGTGATTTAGTACCTCTTTCCACAACTGTATAGCGGGCCAGTAGAGTTTTCCTAATTGCTTGAAGATAAAACTTGGAATGGCCTCAAAACCAAATCCTAATCTGAAACCCCCTTCTTCAGCCCCCAGAAGCACATCGCCAATACTTGGTACAAAATCACAGCCACCGCCCTCTATGCCCCCTACTGGAGAGTTACTAACAACAGAACTCTTCCTGAGAGAACTGAGTGAAGCTCATAACATGCTGACAATTAAAGTGGAAAACAAACTGAAAGATTTTAAAGAAGAGATAAAAGGGGAGATAAAAGAGGAGATAAAAGAACTTAAGGATGACTTGTATGATAAAATTGATGCCAGGGTTGCTAAAATTAAAGATGATATGCTGGGGCTTGTAACTGTACTGACAGAACATGTTTCAGGAGTTGAAGATAGTTTAGAGGATCTTAATCAAGCTAATACTAATTTGACATCGAAAACAGAGGTGGTGCAACAAAAAGTTGAAAATGCTGAAAAAGAAATTATTATGATACAGTACAGACAAATGGAACTCGCATTAAGAGTAAGGGGGTTGCGTGAAGAAAAACAGGAAAACCTGAAACAGATTCTTTCAGAAGCCTTTGATAATCTGGTGGGAAGACAGGGGTTTGACTGGCAAATTGATAAAGTTTATCGTGTTAACTCTTGGGCGGCAAAGCAGAAGCAGCTTCCTCGAGACATTGTTATATATTTCACTACAAGAGAGCTCAGAAACACGATATTACAAGAGTCTTATAAAACTAAGTTCCAGATTGGGGGTCAAGATCTGACTGTTTTGAAAGAGATACCACCTCAAATGCTAACAGCCAGGAGAGATTATGCCTTTTTAGTTGAATAACTTAGAAATTGTCAGATACAGTACAGATGGGACGCGCCATTTGGCAACATACTCACACTTGACAGGCAAAGATATTGTCTCAACTCCGTATGGAAAGCCCGAGATTTCTATCATAATATTTTGAAGGTTGGACATCCTGCACCTTCTAGATCCAGAGAAAGATCACAAGAAAGACAAGACAGACAGCAAATCACACAACTACCAGATAAGATGGATCATCTCTCTCCTCTAGAAGCGCAAGTTGTTAAGGAACAGAGACCTAGCCGTATGATTACCAGACGAATGGAGCAACAAGTTAAAATGCAACAACCGCAACAACTATCGGCTATCGATCAAGGAGCCACAGCAACAACCTCAGAAGCTGTGGGAGGAGCTAGGCCAAAGGTTAAACAGGCCATGCAGGAGGCTCGAAAAAAGCTTCAGCTAACCAAAGATGACAACTAAGATTTTAACATGGAATGTCAACAGATTGAATTCTCCACAGAAGAGAAGGAAAATATTACACTATCTTAAACAGTTCAAGAATGATATAATTTGTTTACAAGAAACTCATATCAAATCAACCGATCAAAAATATTTGAGTAATCCAAGATTCGGTCAACATTTTGTAGCTTCTGCTATGGAAAAGAAAAATGGTATAGTTGTATACTTAAGAAAAGATATGAAAGCTGAATTAATTGAAGCAGATCCCTATGGAAGGTACATTGCATTAGATCTAATCCTAGAAGGGAAAAAGACATTGTTTTGGGGAATTTATGCTCCTAATCAACAGCAAGACGGTTTCTATAGAAATCTTCACGCTAAATTAGTACAGTGGGAATATAGGTCTTGTATATTAGTGGGTGACTGGAATGGTGTTATAGATACCAAGAGAGATAAGAAGATTTCTCGCCCAAACACTAAGATACGAGCAAAACTACCTAAATCCTTTTTTGACATGATGGATGATTTTGAACTGAGAGATATCTGGCGAGAAAGAAATGCAGAGGAATACGATTTTACCTTTTTTTCTGATAGGCATCAATCCTTTTCCAGGATTGATTTCATATTAATCACTAATCATTTGCTTTCTAGGGTGAAGAAGACAAAGATTGCGGCTAGAGTCCTTTCGGATCATAACCCAGTTTGGATGGAATTGGGAGGGGTGGTACAGGCAAGAAGGTCTTGGAGATTGAATGAAAATTTATTTAGATATGAAAAGTATATCAATGATTGTAAAAAATTGCTAACTGAATACTTTGTTTTTAACATGAATAAGGATACACCTATGGAATTTGTATGGGATGCAAGCAAAGTGTATATGAGAGGAGTATTGATAAATATAAATAAATCACATAGACATAAACAAGGGGTAAAACGAACAGAGTTAGAGGAGGAAATTAAGAGGAAAGAGCTGGAGTTAACAACGAATCCAGCCAATACAAAGGTCAAGGAAGCAATCACCATATTAAAATCCCAATTTGATATATTGATCTCGGACCAGGTAGCCACCAGTTTGTTATACGCAAAACACAATACTTTTTGTAATGCAAATAAACCTGGCAGGTGGTTAGCTTATCAGATTAGGGAAAAAAAGAAAATTCGAAATATATCTAAATTGACCTACAAAGGGAAGGGGGTATTTCAACAGGATGAGATTCAAAAGGCATTTCGGGAATTTTTTACAGAGTTGTATAAGGGGGATAAAATTAATGGTTTAGATATAGACAAATACTTAGATAAAGAAAAAATACCCTTAGTTAAAGAAGAACACAGGCAAAAATTGAATCAACCAATAACCTTGGGGGAAATTTTACAGGTAATTAAACAGTTACAGTCAGGGAAGGCACCAGGCACAGATGGCTTGCAGCGGCTTACTATAAAAACTTACAGTTGGAAATGGTAGAACCTCTTAGAGAATTATTTAATAAGATTCAAATGGAAGGTAAGGTACCTCCTTCATGGAAGACAGCCTTTATATCTTTGATACCCAAAGAGATCAAGATACTACTCAACCAAAAAACTACAGACCTATTTCATTACTTAATGTAGATTACAAAATTTTTACTAAAATACTAGCAAATAGGTTAATGCTGGTTATCCAACAATTGATACACGCTGATCAAACAGGTTTTATACAAGGGAGACAGATGAAAAGTAATGTTAGATTAATTATTAATGCATTAGAATACTTGGGAAAGAACAATCAAATCCCTGCTGCGTTCATATTTCTGGATGCTGAGAAAGCCTTTGATCGAGTTAATTGGCAATTTTTGCTGAAGATATTGCAAAAAATGCAGATAGGAGATAGTTTTTTACAAGCAATCAAAGCAATATATCAACAGCAAACAGCTCAAATTATAGTCAATGGAAGTTTAACAGAATCCTTTCAAATTGAAAAGGGTACAAGACAGGGCTGTCCTTTGTCCCCACTATTGTTTATTATAACTTTAGAGGTATTATTGAATAAAATACAGGGCTTGGAGGGCCTAAAAGGAATTAAGGTTAGGCAGCAAGAATACAGAGTGCGGGCTTTTGCGGATGATTTGGTTATAATATTGGAACAACCGCAGGAATCCAGTATGGTTTTAATGAATACGATTAATCAATATGGTCAAGTGTCTGGTTTTAACATAAACTTAGGGAAAACGAAAATATTAGCCATAAATATGAATACTAAACAAAAGGAGGAGTTAGGAGGAATGTTAGGATGTGAGATAGTCAAAAAGGTTAAATATCTTGGAGTTAATATTGCAATCTCAAATGGGAAATTATACAAGTATAATTATGAACCACTCTGGTATAGTATACAAATAGAGATGAAAAAATGGGAGAAGTTACACTTATCTTTGCTGGGAAGAATCGCGGCAGTGAAAATGAATATCTTACCAAATTTTTATTTCTTTTCCAAATGTTACCTATACTTAAAAAAGATGCGAATCTTTTAGAATGGCAGAAAGGGAATCAATAAATTTGTATGGGCAGGAAAGAAGCCGAGAGTAAAGCTGAAAATAATGCAAGATATACGTGAGAGGGGAGGCTTGAAACTACCCAATTTAAAACTATATTATGATGCAGTGGTGTTGTCCGTAATTAGTGATTGGATCAATTTAACTAATGATAGGATACTGAACCTTGAGGGATATGATCTGGTATATGGTTGGCATGCTTACCTGTTATTTAACAAAAAACTGAACAAAAACTTTAAAAGTCATATTTTAAGAAATGCTTTACTGTGGGTTTGGAAAAAATATCAACATAAATTAAATGATAAGATACCTATGTGGGCAATTCCTAGACATGCAATTGAAAATATAAATATAGCACAAAAACAGGATAGAATTACTTATAGACAGCTTCTTATTTTGGAAGGAGGGGCACTACAATTAAAATCCTTAGAGGTATTAAAAGAGGAGAGGGCAGTTCAAACATGGTTCCAGTATGGGCAATTACAGGTCAGGTGGAAAATAGATCAAAAAATTGGTTTTGTCCAAATTGAGGACAACTTATTTAAACAAATAAGAGATCAACGTTTAATGCATATAAAGAGGATATATAATGTATTAATACAGATAGATTCGGAAACAGAGTTAGTTAAAGATTGTATGGTAAAGTGGGCTCAAAATATTGAAGAACCAATAATGTTGGTTACATGGGAAAAAATTTGGGTAAGAAATGTAAAATTTACACAAGCTCAAAACCTGAGAGAAAATTTTTACAAGTTGTTCTATAGATGGCATTTAGATCCTAAAAAGCTGGCTTCTATGTATCCGAATTTACAACCCAAATGTTGGAGATGTGGTTCTCTCGATGCTACCTATTTCCATATATGGTGGACTTGCCAAAAGGTTAAGGCATCTTGGATAAAAATATGGTGGATTATGCAAAATATCTTTAAAAGAAGGATAAAGTTTACCCCTCAGTTATTTTTGCTAGGTATAAGTACTGACTTTACAGCGGTAGAGACTAACTTGATCCTGCACTTAACGGCAGCAAGACTGTTGGTGGCGCAATACTGGAAGAAGGAAGACCTGCCTACAACTCAAGAATGGACATTGAAAGTTACAAATTTAGCCGAGATGGCTAAAATATCGGCATATCTTAAAGATCACTCAAATGAGAGATATAAACGAGACTGGAAAAAATGGATTGACTATATAGAAAATAAATACGGGACCAAGAAATTCCAGTTAGCCTATGCTTAAGATCAGGAATGATTTAAATTGTTTAAAGTTAGCTTAGCAAGAAGAAGCTAAGATCAATGTAGAGATGTTATTAATTTCTTTATTTCTTTTTTCTCAATAGATTTTAGACTGTGTTTGTTAAAAATCTATACTGTGTACGGGTTCTGGGAAGTTGGGGGGGGAAGTTGGGGGGGGGAAGGAGGAGGGGGGTCGGGTGACTTCACACGTATACTGTTTTTCTCTAATTTTTCTTTAAAAATAGGATAAGCCAAATACATTAACATATAGTGGAAATACACCGAGGGGAGGAGGAGTAGGAAAGAAGAAAGATGGGTAGAGAGGGATGGGAGAGAGGGTGGAGGGGAGGCAAAAAGGAACGGGGGGAGTGGATCTGGAGAGAGGAGTGGAAGAGGGCGAGGGGAAATAGGGTAGAGGTGGATGATAGAGGGAAGATAGAAAGTTGGAGGGTGGTGGAAGAAAGAGGTGTATGGAGAATGGAAGAGGTATATTGGGCTTTTATTTTCTGGGGCATTGTCAACAAGAGGAATTGATGCAATTATTGTTTAATACTGTATGGTGTATACATGTGAGTGTATGAAAATGAAAATAAAATATACTAAAAAAAATAAGTGGCCATTTCAAAATTTTCAACTGGTGATTTTTTTTGCCTTTAATTTGAAACAATGGAAGCAAGAGTTACTATGGCAGGTTTCATAATTAAAGCCTCCCCCCCCCCCAAAGGAATACTAAAAAATAGAAGAGGCATTAAACTCAAGGATTTCCCCAATTTTTCTTCACTTCAGAGAACGCACACACACACACCTGGCTCCTGATAGGACAGAGCACTTGTTATCCAGTAGTCAGCAATTTACTTGGGAAAATTTTAGATCTTGGTTTTGGATCATCAAATAAAACTTCTGCTGCGCACCGAATCACATGATTAAACTCCCTAGACAGATTTCCTTTTAAATAATAAGATGCAGAGCAATCAAGCCTTCCTTTTAATATACTCAGTTTATTTTACCAATACAGATTCTCTACTACAGATGGCAGCTTATGTCAAAAAGAGCTTTTTAGTTGAAGGATCTTCAGACAATGAAATCAATTCTTGATTATGATGTGCATCTAGATTCCGGAACAATGAGGTTTTGGATCATCTTCACATGTTTGTATATGCACACTTTGCTTGTTTTCTTTTCCCCCCACCAACAAAAGTGAAATGACTGTGTATGCACATCCATACAGAGACAGCCAGAAACAGCTTAGCTATATTCCCTAATACCCCTTTCTGAATAAAACAGAATTCTGTTAGCTGTTATTAATCTCCTGCCATAGTTTACATAGTGTTTGGCTCAACTGTTGCACAAGTAAAGAAAGTCGTGATGTAGATCACAAATTCTATATGTACACATTCCAATAATATTTCATTGTATAAATTATCTTTGTTTCGGGATAGGTTAATATATTTTTGGTTTTTGCTTTCAAATGATATGGACAAAAGTCATTTAAAATAGTTTTAAAATTATTGGCCAGGGAAAAGTCCAAGATAGAAAAAATATTGATGCTTTTGAACTTTGAAATTGGAGAAAACTGGAGAGTATTACAGACAGCCAATAAAACAAACAAATGGATATAGAACATAGAATGGATCATAGAATCACCCTGGAGTTTACCACTCAAGGCACAAATGATCAGGCTTAAACTCTTACAGTGTATAATATGCTTATTGCATAAATAGCAACTTAGTCTGGGAGAAAAAAGATCAGAAAGAAGCATTCAAAGTAATTCAAAGGAACTCTGTTTTATTAACTCACTATGAATGAAGACTTGAAATTCCTTTTACAATTTTCAAAATCCTGTCTTTACTCCCGACGGTGTTAAATATACCACACTAAAAACAGTACAATGCTCCCATGATGTTGCTCAGTTGCAAAACATTTGACATATTATAACAACCATACTGAATAAACAAAAACTGACAGGAGTGTAACAGATAGGAACAATCTTTTTCTAGGAGGGCTTTGTGAGTTTGTAGAGCTCTTGTTTCCTTATGTTTTATTCTTCTTCTGAAGCTAGCATAAGAAAGAGATGAGACAAAGCAGCTTGTTTCTTGCTGTACAAATTATAGGTGGTTTAAAAAAAGTAGCCTGAAAATTGCTTTTGAAACATAAAACATGATTAAATGAGAAAAAAAGACCTGTTGCTAAAGGAGATGCTTAGTGCTTCACATGTTCTTGGTTTATACATATTTTGATAATTAGAACAAGGTGTGATTTAGTAAAGCTGGCTTCAAATTAAAGATGGAGAAGGAGAGAATATGTAAGTATTTAATTGCAAAGTCCTCAACACATTTTTTCCATAAATACGATAGGCTTAAAACCTAAAAAAAATCTGGACACAATAAACATGTTACAAAAATTTGGATTTATAGAAGCTTGAAACTAGAAAGTTAATTGGAAGGAAAACCTAACTGACATGGTCTCTGCATGGTTCTCTCTTACAAGGCTTTAGGAATATTTTTTGCTATGTAAACATGTTTTATGTTCTATGTTTTAAACATAGAAGCCACCTGACTCTGGATAATTTGGTACATCTTACAATTAAAAATTAGAAAGTAACAAAAAACTGAGCCAAAAAAAGAATCACGTACATCCAGAAAACATACAATATGCAGTAATGAAAACAAATAACAGGGACTCAACATACACCTTAGCCCCAAGTTTGAGACACTAAACAAGTCTTCAAGGACTTCTGGATTATCTTCAGAGTGGGAGCCATGTGAATTAACTGAGTACATTCATCAATAAATATTTTGGTGCATTTAAAAGCATTTGACAAAGTGTCTACAAAAACCTTTAAGCTGATTTAGCTGCCATGGGATAAAAAACCAAAATCATCTTAGGGTTCTTAGCTAAAGAACAGCAAAGAGGAAAAAATAAATGATTTATTTTTACTCTGGAGGGAAGTAACGTAATAGAACTATACTGTTGCTAATATATTATCTAGAATTAGGAACAAGCAATGAGTTGGTTAAGTCTACTGATGAAATATGTTGATTAAAACTAAAAGAGACAGCAAAGTATTCTAAAACTTTGTTTACCAATCTAAGAAAACGGAGGGCAAAATACCTCCAGGCCATCAATTTCTAAATATGGTTAACCCATGTATTTGCAAGGCTAAAGGGCAAATAATATCCCAGCAAATTAGATAAAATTTATTGCAGCAAGCAGTTTTCAGAAAACCAGCTTTCTCAAACAGTAGCATTTCTTTCTTTAACATGGGTGGTCAATTTGTGATTCCATGGCTGTATGAGCACAAAATACTTTTTTTCCAGAGGTCCTGGAGTCTCTCGTGATTATGAAGTTGAAAATACATGGGCCAGTTCCCACCAACAAGAGGTGGGAAAAATGCTAGGATGCCTCTAAGTCATAAAAGGATATCCACACCTGAGCAATAAAAGCTACTTTAATTTTCTCTTAATCTTCTCCAAAAACTTTCTTTAATTTTTCCTAACCCCTGAAGTGAAGGCAGTGATGATAGAAGGCTGGCCTCTCTTGGTTTACCTCATCTCCAAAACATACATCCCAACAATTTTTGTCTACTCTCATTTTTTTTTATTTCTTTTGGTGCCCAGTGACAACTTTTGCATTGTTTGGTGCAGGTTCTGAATTAGCACATATCTTCTATATTTGTGATTGTTTTGCTAATAGTAAGAACAAGACTACTGCTTGTTCTGACTATTAGCTATTTAGCTTATCTGAGGTTCCTTCAAAGAAAAAGAATATGAACTGCATCTCTAAAGCTCATGACTAACTAGTAGTTCCACTTATTTCTTTTATCATACAATTAAGAACCCAGATATGCCTGCCTTGAGCTTTTCTATTTAATCATCTTGCCTAAGAATACAAAAATATGCCTAGTAGACCAGAATGGATTTTCAGATACATCACACATTGAATAATTTGTTCTCACGCTACAGTAAGTTACTGCACAAACCACTGTTAGCTTCAGTGAATACAAACTGCTCTGAATTCCTATTATCGTACATAATATGTGAATGACAGAACAAAATATAAAAGTGTTGGCGAACGTTTTCAGCACCAAGTGCCAAAACAGGAGCATGAGTGGGGGAGTGCCGGAAACCGGAAGAGCAGCTCCCTAGTGCTCTTGCACGGGAGTGCCAGAAACTGGAAGAGCAGTTCCCCGGCGTGCATGCAGTGCCAGGAAGCTGAGTTTCCAATTTCCGGCATGCACATGCGTGTCGGTCACCTAGTCTTCTGGTTTCTGGCATGCATATGCATGAAGACCAGTTGGCTGGTTTGCATGCATGTGCCGGAAACCGGAAACTCAGCTTCCTGGCATGCTGGCCAGTGCGGAACCAGGAAGAGCAATGGCTGGCATGCCCGGGGAGATAGCTCTGCATGCCACTTCCAGCAAGCGTGCCATAGGTTCGCCATCACGGACATATACAGTATAAATCAGGAAAAAAACCTCACCTCCTTAAGGGAGCATTTTCCTCAATGTCTTCCAAAGTCTCCAATGAAGATCTCTGGGAAATTAGCCGACGTCTCTCAAGGGAAAAAGAAAGAAAGAAATTAAATGTTTGATATTTTTGCAAATTGGAGGAATTTGGAATGGCAACAGCTCAGAATGACCATAAAGTGGCAGATATGCTGTTAAAGATGTAAAGTACTAATAAAACAATACTTTTTATTCAAGCTGGTACTCCTAATTCCTCTATTTAAAAGGGTTATACTTCAACCTATTTTAATGTAAAATCATTGTATTTTTTTTTTAAAAAGATGACATTATTTAGAGATACACCATTCTAGAATGGTCCTATAATAGGATACATCCAAATTATACAGGCATGTTACAGATCTTACAAAAAATATAAGCAGACTAGCTGATAGAAAAAGCAATAAAAGATTTCCATGTTAATAAATTGTTCTTCAAAAAAAAATCCTGTTTACAATTTGCCAATCAAAAGGAGCTTTATGTCTACACTCTCTCCTCTTCTGTCTTTGGCTTCTCACCCTAACTGGTTTACATGGTATGATTCTGGTTTAAAGCCCTGGGTGGAGGAACATATTGTTTTGTGCATTAATCAATACAGGTAGTGAGCACAATTGGGAGTGGCAATTTGGTTGTTAAGTAATCACAATTGTGCTTAGAATGTAACATCAGTTTTCTGTTGCTTTACAGACCTATGAACGTGGTAAATGCTAGGATTGGTTACTTTTTCATTAACCATTGTACAAAATGGTTGATAAACAAGATAGCGCTAAGTGAGGACTACCTATGTTTCTATTTCACACATCACACTAAACATGCAGATCAAATTTAATAAGCTATGTTTTGCATCTGCACACAGCCTCCTTCTAATTGGGAAAACAAGGCAGACTTAGAGTGGGGCAAAAAAAGTATTTAGTTAGCCACCAATTGTGCATGTTCTCCCACTTAAAAAGATGAGAGAGGCCTGTAATTGACATCATAGGTAGACCTCAACTATGAGAGACAAAATGAGAAAACAAATCCAGACAATCACATTGTCTGATTTGGAAATAATTTTTTTGCAGTGTTTCTTTCAATTCAAGTTTTTTATGTATTGTTTTTAGTCACACAATCATCAAAAAAATAATTCTTCCAGCATCCTTAAATGTTCTTTGTTTTCTTGACTACATTTTTTTTTGCAACAATGCTTCCTCTTGGTATTTATTATACAATAGCTTCCTGACATTCTTTCTTTTAATACAAATACTGTAATCTACAAATTCATCTATAAATTTTATTTTTTCTTTATTCCCAATCTTTTTTATTTCAGTAATCTACCCAGCAGTCTTATTTGGCATTTGGCAAGATACTTTTCTTACTTCTGTTCTAAGCAGTTACCATAACCTATTTTGTTATAGACATTTTTCATTCTTCTATGCATTATGTTTTCCAATATTGTTTTCATATAGGATTTGTACTTTATATTTCTGCAACTCTTCTACTTACATTCTAATTTCTTTCATTTTTTTCTAATATATCATTTTTTCCCAAGATTTACTATCTCCTCCCCTAAATGGATGTAAATAAATAAGTCAATAAATCAATATGTAATTTAAGATTCAAATGCATCCAACATTACATTCACAGATTTATAGAATTGTGAAATTCATCTAGGTCGGGGGTGTCCAAAATGCATCACATTGTCATCATGTGACGTATTACAACTTTTTCCCTTCGCTAAACGGGTGGTGGGCATGGCCAGCATGTTATGCATCTGGCCCATGGGCCGTGAATTTAACACCCCTGATCTAGGTCAATGTGCAGGGAAACCAGTTAAACTATCTTTGAGAGGTAGCTTTATTAATAACTTCCAGAGCTGTAGAACTCATCACTCTATAATTAGCTGTTTCCACTATAGTACTGATATTACTACTGGAAAGTTTTCCCTTGTGTTTAAGCAAGGTGTAGATAGTTCTAACCTGTACACGTTAATTTTGGCAGTGGTTTCCTTTCCAAGTTTGTTTCCATTAGTTTCCAAACATTTCATTACCAGACTAGGTAACAGGATTCCCACTGATTATGTTACATAGTCTGGTTAACGAAACATTTGGGAATTAAATGGAAACAAGTTCGGAAAGCAAACCACTGCCAAAATCTAAAGCCTGAGCTACAAGTATTTTTTACTGTACACATTATTTCTGGTCTAAATTTCTTTAGCAGTGCAAAATAGTTGCTGCCCATTTGATATGCTTTCATGTACTTGAACAACTTCAGTCTTCTTTTCATCAGACTGAATATACCAAGTTCCTGCACAGATCATGTCCTTGGGTTAGTATATTGTCTTTGTTGTCATCTTTTGAACCTATACAATTTAGGGCCATAAATTTTGACTTTCTCTGAGTGTGGGTTACCCAACCAGTTAACAACACACAACTGGTCCCAAGTGGTAGCTTTCATGTAATTAATTTCCGATGCAACAATTCACCTTTTATTTTGCACTGGGATCTAGATCATTTGACCTGTGTTTCCCTCACTGCTTCCCTCATATTCCATGCTACAGCCTTATTCAAGAGAATAGAAAGTCTATTGGCTTACCTGAACGGTTGTTCTCTGGGCGCTGTGAGGAGAGTCCAAGCATGGATTAACACAGTCTATCTGCCCTAGGACTGAGTGAGTTTTTTCTTGGCCACGCCTCCCTTTGCCTCCATTAACTCAGTTTAAAAACGAAGAAGTAACCGTACAGGGTGTCCATTCCACAGTCACATCTAGTCAATAGTCTTGAAAGTTGCAAAAGACCATGGGCGGGTTTGGACTCTCCTCGCAGCGTCCAGAGAACAACCGTTCAGGTAAGCCAACAATCTTTCTCCTGTGCGCTGCTTGGCGAGTCCAAGCATGGGACATACCCAAGCTATTGTGTCCCAGGGTGGGTAGAGACCAGAATCTCCGGAGCCTCTGCGACTTTTTGTAGCATTCTCCTTCCAAAAGAGGCTTCGGCTAAGGCAAAGGTGTCAATTTTGTAGTTCCTGATAAATGCTGTGGGAGAAGCCCACGTGGCCGCTCTACAAATGTCAAGAATGGTTGCCTGGGTCACCCATGCAGCTGAGGTAGCAGCACTCCTTGTCGAGTGTGCAGTTATACAGCTAGGCGCAGACCTGCCTTGATGTTCGTAAGCCAATTTGATGCAGTCTCGCAACCAACACCCAATGGTATGAGAAGACGCCTTGCGACCCAGTGACCCAGGATGAAATGACACAAAGAATGACTCGGAACGCTGGAATTCTTTGGTCCTTTTTATGTCTAAGATATGCCAGTCACGTTCTCTAGGATGCGTAGGCTTGGGACAGAAAGTTCTATGAAAGTGAGTGTTGACCTTAGGGACGAACGTGGGGTCAAGCCTCAAAATGACTCTGTCAATATGCATAATTCATAGGTCTTCCCTGATGGAGAGGGCCGCCAGTTCAGATACTCGTTGAGCAGATGTAATGGCCACGAGAAATGCTGTTTTAAGAGTCAGATGGTGGAGACTTGCCGTTCAAAGCGGTTCGAATGGCACCCCCGTCAAGGCTCGAAGAACAAATGGCAAGTCCCAGGATGGATAACGGTGGATCTCCTGGGGGCTGATATTTACTGCGCCCTTCAGGAAGCTCTTGACCTGCGGGTGTTGGCTCAAGGGGCGAGAAGACCCATTGATGAGGATGGTGGACAGGGCCGCAACCTGATGACAGAGAGCGTGGCACGACAAAACCGCGCTCGTCAAAATCGCGGTGATAAAATCACGGCGCTAAAGCCGCGACATCATCACCGCGCGTCATCACCGCCGCGACAACAGCGCGGCAACAGAAGGGCGCTTTAAAACGGCGCCGCAGCAGAAAGCCGATTTCAATTAAGGTAAGGGTTAGGATTAGGTTTAGGGGTTTGTTTTAGGGTTAGGTTTAAGGTTAGTTTTAGGGTTAGGTTTAGCGTTAGTTTTAGGGTGAGTTTTAGGGTTAGGGTTAGGTTTAGGGTTAGGGTTGGGTTAGGGTTAGGTTTAGCGTTAGATTTAGCGTTAGGTTTAGGGTACTGAGTGCTTGGGAATGCACGGATTTGCCCTCTGCGATTATGTCATCGCGGTAGGGTCGCGTTTTTCCTTAGCGCTTCGAACGGCGCGAATTAGTCTTCGCGCTTATGTCTCCGCGGATAAGGGCTTCGCGGATTTGTGGTGGAACTGACGGAGAGTGTTGGGAGCCAATCCCCTGTCCAATCGCTCTTGCAAAAAGTCCAGTAATTGTGGAACTGAAGCAGAAATGTCTCTTATGCCCTTCTGACACCAGGTTGAAAACGCAACCCAGGTCACTTCGTATATCCTAGTGGTGGAAGGTCTCCTGGACGCTTGGATAGTTTGTATGACCTTGTCCGAAAGGTTCTGTTTCCTCAGGAGTTCCTCCTCAAGTGCCAGACAGCTAATTGCAGCCACTGGGGATCCAGGTGGCTGACAGCCCCTTGGCAGAGGGAGATCTGCTCCTGAGGAATTCTCCACGGTTTCTGGATGGAGAGACCAACAAGGTCCGCGTACCAGGACCTCCTGGCCAATGGGGCGCGACCAGGAGGATCTCTGCTTCTTCCGCTAGTAGCTTGGACACTACTTGCAAAATGAGCGGTAGAGGAGGGAATGCGTACAATAGTCCTGGGGGCCACTTGCACCTCAGCGCATCTGTCCCCTCCGCCCATGGAGAATGGTATCGGGAGAAGAATCATGGCAGATGTGTGTTGGCATGTGTGGCAAATAGGTCTACTTGCGGTTTGCCAAATCTCCTCACAATCTGCCTGAACAGGTCTGGATGCAGCTGCCATTTGGAGTGGTCGATCTGTTGCCGGCTCAACCAATCTGCTTCCTGGTTGCTGGTCCCGGAGATGTGATCTGCTTTGATGGAGGCTAGGTGGCGTTCTGCCCACCTGCCCAGGGACTTGCCTCTGCCATGAGCCTTCTGGAGTGAGTGCTTATATGGGCTTTCGTTGCCATGTTGTCTGTCAGTAACAGTACATGTTGACCTGCTACCAGGGTTGAAAACTGCCATAAGGCGAGGTGGGCAGCCCTCAGCTCCAGCCAGTTTATGCTGTGGGAGGCCTCCCTCTGGGTCCATAGTCCCTGCGCGAGTTGGCCCTGACAGTGAGCCCCCCCATCTGAGAAGGCTGGCATCTAAGTCACCACCACCCTTTTGGGTTCCTTAAAGAGGCACCCTTTCTCGACTGCCGCTATCCTCCACCAGGTAAGGGACCGAAGGACCTTGGGCGGGGGCCTCACATGTCTCGAAGAGTTGCTGGTCTTGGCCCTTTGCATTGGCAGGAGGAACCACTGCAGTGCCCTGGCATGGAGACGCGCCCAAAGAACCTTTAGGCAGGGGATCATGATCCCGAGGAGTTGTGACAGGAACCGACTGTGGGCTGCGTGGATCGAGACGTACAGGTAGGCCTCCTTTAGGTCTATCGATGTGAGCAGGTCTCCCTGTTTTATGCAATCCAGAATGGAATGGATGGACTGCATCTTGAACCTTTTGTAGGCCAGATGTTGATTTAGGCATTTTAGATCCAAGATGGCCCTCCACCCACCCACCCCACCCCTGAGCTCTTTGGGACTAGGAAAAGTATGGAATAGAATCCCTGCCTTTCCTGCTCCTTCGGTACGGGCTCTATGGCCCTGATCTGGAGAAGGTGGAGAATCTCTACATGCATAAGGTTCTTCTTCAGGGGACTCTTTGGAGTCGGACAACGAATGAATGTCCTTTGGGGAAAGGATAGGAATTCTAACACTAGGCCCTTCCTGATCATGCTGAGGACCCAAGAGTCCATGGTGATTTCCTCCCACTTGTTGGCGTATAGTTGTAGCCGACCCCCTATGGGAGGACCCCTGTGATGGTCACTTGCCCCTACGGAATTGGCGGGAATTGTTCCCGCCGCGGTACGGCTTCTGAAAGGAATGCTGTTGTTGCCTGCCCCGCGACCCGAAGGAGCTCCTGTCCTGACTCCTATCTCCTCTCTGGGTGTAGGGTCTATGATAGGTGGAAGAGGTGGACGCCTGGTTGGTGTCTTGGGCTCGAAAGGATTGCTTTTGAAAGGAACTAGAGTTTTACGCTCATTCTTCTTCAAAGTGGCCGGGAAGATCTTTCGTTTGTCCTTCGTTTCGATGACAAACTTGTCCAAGGCGTCCACAAAGAGTTGCCCCCCTGAATGGGGCAGAAGAAAGCTTCCACTTTGCCTTCATGTCGGCTTGCCAGTGGCGGAGCCACAGCAGCCGACGCGAGGTAACATTGGATGCCAACACCCTAGAAGCAAACTTAGCAGCATTCAGCAAGGCATCTGCTGAATACTCTACAGCAGTAATAATCTTGCTGAGGTCATGCTTCTAGTGGGAGCCCCCGGAGGGAGGTTTAGACCACAGTTATCTCAGCCAGAGAAGGGACACTCTGGTGAAGAAAGAGGCTGAGGTGGATGCCCTGATTGCTCAGACGGCCGCCTGATGAGTCTTATAGCACACCTTCTCAGATCTTTTATTCTCTGCCTTGAGACCCTCCAGGAGGTCTGCTGGCAGGTTCAAATTTGACGTTAAAGAGACTACCGGAGCATCCACCTCGGGCAATTTCAGCACGTCCTCCATCCTACTTTCCACAGAATAAAGGGATTTATCCCCTCCGCTAGGATTGGTCAATGTACTGGGCTGGGCCCACTGTCTTTGGACAACGTCCATAAACAGATCTGGGACTGGAATTAAGTCCTGAGTAGGAGCTGTCTCCTTGAAAAGACCTTCTTTGGGGTCCTTGGATGAGGAGGCCGTAACAGCTGTACTCTTAGGAGTAGAGCCTAATTCGGTAGCCGCCTTGGCCTTATGTAGAATAGACTTAAATAAGGTTGACTTGAACAGGCCAGTAAAGGCCGGTTTGTCAGGAGGGAGATCCTCAGCCTTTGACAGTTCAAAGCCCTCAGCCTCCTCTTCCTCCTCCCAAACCGACTCTTCCGTGGCCACTGAGGTGCCCGGAGAGGTCGGTGCCTAAATAGGGCTATGACTTGGGGCCCGCTTAGATTTGGATGACCCAGATTTTCGGGCCTCCTTTTGCTTTATGCCCTCGGCTATATCCTGGGAGATGGCTATGGTGATAACCTCCCTCACCTCCGCTGACAGGGCAGATCCTTTGTTCTCCCTGGGCTGAGATCCAGATAAAACGGGCCTGCTGCTGCGTCCCCTGACGCTAGTCCCTTCCTCCACTGGAAGGAGACCCTGAAAAGGCTCCACTTCCTCCCTGAGAGACGAACTGGGAGAATCAGGGTAATCCCAGGAGGTATCTGGAGAAGATTCCCTAGACCCCCTCCTCCATCAGGGATGGGGAACTACTGCTCTGAGGGGAGTGAGTGCCTCGTTCCCCCCTTTGGCTGGCGGGCAAGCCTAACTCTGGGGCCACAGGGACAGGAGATCTCTGTGGTTGCGGGGCTTTGGACTCCGCAGGCCCATGCTTCTGGGAGCCCTCCTTGGCCTTATCCATGGTCCCAGAAGTTCCTGGGGAGGCTCTCTTGGTGGTGCCTTTCCCTCCCTTGCTCCCTTTGGGGGAGGGAGATCAAGCCTACTGCGTTTGGTGGAAGGCCCTGCCTGCACCTCCTACACCTTCATTCCATCGTCTGCCATTCTGGCTCCCTTGCAGCTGTGGAAGATGTCTTGCAGGGGTCAGGCACCGGGCGCTTAAGTCAGCTGGCTGAAGTGCACCCACAGATCAGTGGGGAAGGAGAGGGCCTCCCGAAGGCCGGATCCCCTCCTCCTTGTAGGTTCTGAGTGATGGGGAACAGGAAGCCAGTGTCCCGAACAAGGCCCGTGCTTCCCGGTGGCAATCTAGGGTTGAGGGGCTTAAGTGTGCTCTCTCTCGCTCCAATGGCACACTGTGAGGCTTCTTTTTCTACATGAGGCTCAAGAAAATGGTGGCCGTTGCGCGCGCAGCCCAAGGCAGAAAGCGCGCAGATCCAAAATGGCCGCTGCCTCCACCGAGTAGAGAGGAGCACCACTGCTGCCGCCAGAATGCTCAGGCGCTCAGTGCGACCTTCATGACACAGCGATGGGGAATCAATGCGGTCCAGGAAGTCTTCTGCCGCCGGACAAGCGACTCACGATTCCACGCCATGAGTGCGACAGCAGATGAATTGCATAGTAGGAAGTTTCTAAGTCCTCATAGAGTAGTCATAGCAACAATTTTTAGTAAAGTTGAACTTTTCTAAAGTCCAGTTATCTGGAGCACTCCCCAGAACAGTCCAAACGGGTGGATTGAGTTTTTAAACTGAATTAATGGAGGCAAAGGGAGGCATGGCCAAGAAAAAACTCACTCAGTCCTAGGGTAGATAGACTGTGTTAACCCATGCTTGGACTCTCCAAGCAGCGCACAGGAGAAATAAAGAATTACTTGTTTTCTGTAGTACATGAAAAGGCAAGAGATTCTTAAAATGTATTATAAAAACATCACTTGAATAATTTTTACAAGATAGACATGAGAGTACTGCAGCAAAGAATGAACAAAAACATCACTATTTACAAAGGCATGCCTATAAAGAACAGTTACTTTCATCTGTGCATTTGACATATCAGCATTGAGGTCATGACCATTCAGTTCTGTAGAACCCAATGAGACCTCCATTATTTGAAAGAAGTATATCTCCTTTAGTAAAATAATTTAATATTTTACTTGCAATTTTAACAGTATTTAAAAAATTGTGCTATACATACTTGTCCTTAAAGAGTAAACACAATTGAACACTGGCAACTGAATAGTATTGTCAGATTACTTATTTTATCTGGACACCTATAAAAATATCAAGTTCCACTTAATGATTTATAGAGTGCTTAATCAAACATCTTTAGATGTTGCTAACAGTAACTTCAAACTACTAATTAGACTATGCCTATATTAGGGAAATGCTGATTGTTCAGCGATTATTTAAAAACTATACAAAGGTCAAACTGAAGCAGTAAGTGGAACTGCTTTTATTTTTTTCTGTTTTGTGGCCATTTCAAGGCCAAGTTTATGAATAAACTATATTGTTTAGGCCCATGATGGCGAACCTATGGCATGCCTTCCAGAGGTGGCACGCAGAGCCCTCTCTGTGGGCATGTATGCCATCGCCAGCTGATTTTCTGGTTTCCGGAGCGCCAACCAGCTGGTCTTTACAGGTGTCAGAGTGCCAGAAAACAGCCCGAAAAACAGCCTGAAAATTGGCCTGAAAGTGGCCCGAAAAACAGCCAAAAAACAGGCATGCATGGAACAAACAATTGATCTTCAGGTTTCTGGTGCTCCGGCGTGCGCCCACATATACGTTCTGGTTTGGGCACTCGGTGCCGAAAAGGTTCGTCATCACTGGTTTAGGCCTTCCAATAATATGTCTCAGTAATTCTATAAAACCTGTCCTAAGAAATGCTGCAGAATTATTCTTATGTAAGTAAGTTGACCATGGTTCTATTGACCATGTCAATAGAAAAATAAATGAATTTTAAATCAATCATGTGTGTCCTCAAGGTACAATATTAAAAACAAGATGCAACATGATGGAAGATGATAAAAAAAGATTATGTGTGAAAGAAGACTATGAACATTAATTTATTTTCAAAGTATCATCAGTTTTTTTTGCAAGAAATTTTTATTAAACAAACAACACAAAAAAATCATCATCTTACAGTACATCTTGTAGAAAGTGTGGCAATTGGTTACAATTAGCTTTCGTGCTCTCTTCCAGTCATTACTTATATTCATATCAGATGTCAAAGATTCTTAATGAATCCTGCTATCAACATAGCATAGTTCTCATTTGACTGAAGTTGTTTTAGTGTCCTTTTGCCTAAAATACACAACCACCTGTGTTAAAAACACAACCACCTGATGGCATTTCTTTAGTTATTACAAAAATCATCACCTTAAGCCTTTATAACATATTCTAAATATTAGTTGACAAAGTTTCTACGCCTTTTTTTCCAAGTCACTGTTACAATTTGTATCCAACTTCCTTTTGTTATGGTAGAGTATATAGAGTATATATATTCTCTCTCTCTCTCTCTCTGTCTCTCTCTCTCTCTGTCTCTCTCTCTCTCTCTCTCTCTCTCTCTCTATATATATATATATATATATATATATATATATATATATATATATATATATATAACTGTATCCCTTATCATTATCATTCCATTATTAGTTGTTATAGTTAATATTGATTAACAGAAGATCCTTTACTGTTTATATCCATTTTCTTCTCATCAAACCAACACATATGTGTACCTTATTGCCATTATAGATTATTTATTTAACATAACAATCTAAAAGCTACTGAATTACTACTTACTAATTATAAAACTTAGTTAATTTTTTGTTATCAACTTTCATATATCCAATAACATTACACCTTTATAACATATTCAAAATAAGGATTAATTAATAAAATTTCTAAGCCTTTTTCCCCAAGTCACTATTTGCAATTTATATCCAAATTCCTTATATTAAACCAGTATATATATATATATATATATATATATATATATATATATATATCAATCATTAACTATATCTCTTATCATTTCATTATTATTGTTGTCATTAATATTTGTTAACAAAATCCTTTACAAAAATCATTTACTGTTTATATCCACTTTTTTCTCATCAAGCCAACACATATGTGTACCTTATTGTCATTATCGATTATTTATTTAACATAACAATCAAAAAGTTACTAAATTATTACTTACTAATTATAAGATTTAGTTAGTTTTTGTTATCAACTTTCATATATCCAATAACATTACACCTTTATAACATATTCAAAATAAAGATTAACAAAATTTCTAAGCCTTTTTTTCCAAGTCACTGTTTGCAATTTATATCCAAATTCCTTATGTTAAACCAGTAGATATATATATCATTAACTATCTCTTATCATTTCATTATTATTGTTATCATTATTTGTTAACAAAATCATTTACTACTTATATCCAACTTCCTCACCGCCAGCCAACATGAATATGTACCTTGTTACCATTATCAACTATTTAACAAAGCAATCAGAAAATTACTAAATTCCTTCTTACTAATCACCAAACCTAGCTACTTTTTTATTATCAACTTTCATATATTAACCTGTATCCTTCCAGAAGGCATATAGTCTTATTTCTTTTGCCATTTGTGGAATTAATCTTCTGTTTATTACTTTAGTAACGTTTTTATGGACATCTCTCCGCACCTTGTTACTTGTTGCGTCTCTCAGGTAATCTCGGCGCCCTCCATTTGCTACTTTAATTAATTTATCTTTGGTTGTCAATCGTGCTTCTGGTAAGGTTTATCTCCTTAAAACCATCATTTTTCCCTTTCTTCTTCTTCTGTGCCTTGAAATTTGGGGTAGAGTTCCAGTCCATCAACTTCCCTTTTCTATACTCCCATTTTTTCGCTTTCAACCACTTTCACTCCACAAATCAAATCATTAGTTCTCTTTCTCTTTCATTTTTCTCAATTTTTGGGGCTCCATCTCCATCATTTTTTTCTAGTATAAACTCTATCTTCTTCTCAATTCTCCCGTTACCTCCAATAAATTTTGAATTCCATCCCAAATATTTTGCAAAATTAAAGTTTCCTCTTCTGAAAATTGATCCAATTTCCAAAGTATAAATTACTGCCACTCTAGCTTTCCAGACTTTTTTATTTATTTATATATATTTAGCTTAAACACAAGATCATTTGTAATCTTCACAGGAAAGTGGTTCCGTTTTTTCCCCCTCTCCCAGTTCCGATAAGGCTCTCAAAGGACAGCTGTGTAAACACTTCGTGCCCTTGGCTCTTATCACTTTTAATTACGGAACTTTGAAGTACAAAGAAAGTGAAATCAAAGGAGAAACAGGAACGAATGAGTAGTTTCAGAAACTCTAGCCTCCGAGCAGCAGTATTGCTTCCTTTCACTCTCTGATGTTGTCTCAGGCTTAAGGGAAACAAAGTTCTTAAATAGAGTTTAATAGCAAATAATAGAAACTTTTGTTAGAGTAGAGAAGGAGATTTTAATCCTTAAATTAAAAAGTAAAGCAAGAAAAAGTTGAAGAAGAAAAAAGTTGCAAGCACTTCAATCCACAAAGTGTAATTACAAAACGGAAAAAATACTATCCAAAACAATCCAATGCAGGTCAATTTCACCGCTTACTACTTCTGCTTAAGGATTTAATTTAGCATAGAAAAAGAAGTTTTTTGGGGCAGTCTTTTTCAAAACAGAAAGGATTCCTCACCAGATGGACACACTTTCTCTTTCCATTTCCTTCTGTCCCGGAGCCGTCCCAACTTTATCAGCCTAGGCTGCCTTTTGTCGCCAGCTTGAAAATCTTCTCTTGGATCAATCAGGGACTTTGCGGGGGTCTCTGAGATCAGCAAGACGTAGTCTTCCTGTTCCTCTTCGGGGCGGTTTAGGTCCAATTGGACCACCCAGCGGCAAAAGTATTGGCGGCAGTATCGGAGCATCAAGACCGCACATCCGTATTGTCGCGACGTTGGCTCCTCCTCTAATATCATCAGCTTTTTTTAAAGTGTGTATAAAGTTTTTATGTACTTATCACTAGTACATAAGCCACATGTATTCTGGTATACAATAAAAAGGGCTTTTTATTTCACTTAATTATAAATATGTCATTGTCTTAAAACAATATGCTAGTAATACAGGAGATAACATCAAGGGTGTGCGCACCAAGTCAACATTTCATCAAAATGCAAAAAAATGCACTGTTATGTCACAAGTTCTGTCCCTTCTTTATTTTTATTTGACATTTTGATGCCAACACCCATTAATATGGAAAAGGGGTTACTCTTGTCTATTTTGTTCCAACTGAATATATTCCACCCAGTCAGTCTGAGATGTTGCAACAATTATTCTCTTTGCTAATGTTTCCTGTCAACATCTTCTTTTAAGTTACAGAAAGGCCAAAAGAAGATTGTGTGTGTGCGTGTATACACATCTGCAAATGTGTGTGTGTATGCACACACATATTTATTGACTATCTTAAGGTTAATAACTGGTAGTCAATTTAAAGAGGTTTATTTTATAACTGCTCAAGAAACTAACTGGCGCCAAGAGTAATAGAATAAGGAGTTAGAAGGGACCTTGTAGGTTTTCTAGTCCAACTCCCTGCTCAAGCAGAAAACTCTAAACCATTTCAGACAAATCGTCCAGTCTCTTCTTAAAGTATCTTTTTTAAAATTGTATTTAAAGTTTATTTTAAAAAAGCAGTGGCAAGGAAATACCCAATGGCATTACATGTTTTAAAAAGAATTAAGCTTCAAAAGAGGAAGGAAAAATGGCTAGATCCATCTAAGATAGCATTTAGGTGCCAGAGAAAATCTGATTTGCAGAAAACATGTGAGGCTTGATTTTGAGGGAACAAAATAAAATTGAATCCTAATCTCAGTATATCTAGTTACTGCCTGTGCCTAGAAGTCTGGTCAATTAGATTCCATCCTACACCTAGAAGGTATTATCACAAACATTGGGTTGGGACTTCAGGTTTCCTTGACTTTCTTTCTCCAGAGCCAGCCAATGCTCCTATGAAAGATTCAAAAGCACAGGAGCTTCCAGGTAACGTCCCTCTTAAAATTTATCCTTGGGGGGGGGGGGGAGTTCTTCACAGTGAAGAATTTAGTGAACTAACCAACCTGTTAAGAAGCTAAATTCAAATTTTATTGACACTTGAATTGAATTTAATTGAATTTGATTTCTATGCCGCCCAATCCTGAAGGACTCTGGGCGGCTTACAGAAATAAAAAGAAATTAAAAGAACTTAAAAACAATAGGACACACGAAGTTAAAAAGGAACGCAACATGCCAGAAAAGCCAGGTTTTAATAGCTTTGCGAAAGGCCATGAGAGTGGGGAGGGCCCGGATCTCTGGGGGCAGCTCATTCCATATGGCCGGAGCGGCAACAGAGAACTTTCCCTACCATCCATCAAATTAATCCACAGGTCTTATGTCTGAAATCTTCTGTTTCAATGATGATTCATCTGATATTTTAGCAGTTACTTTTTGTTCAAGAGAAGCAGCTGTGTCCCTTGAATTTGGCACCTATTTTTCTTCCCTCCCCATCCCCCACTTCCATTTTGGTGGATGGATAAGAGAAGTACTAGATGGAACAAATTCTGGATTTTACACATAAGGGGGGGGGGCAATCTAGAACTCATTGGACAGGCTCCCATGAGATATGAGAGGTTGTGGGAAGAGGCAATTGACATCTATGTACCATATGGTGCCTAATAATTCCACCTGAATTTCCAACATATGCCTTGTCCTCATGAATTGACACTGCTATCAATAGACAATGACTCCTAGGAAAAAGAAGACTGCTTCATGCCAGAGTAGACCCTCCAGTGATGGTTGCTTTATAACAGGAGGGGAGGGTGTACCTTTCAACTCTCTCTAGGCTAGCTTTTTCTGTCATTTTATTTATTATCTACTTATATCCACCTTTAATAATTTTTCTAAATAGTACTCCTCTGACAGGAAGGTACTACGTAACTCCGTCCTTTCATGCTGGCCACATGATGACAGAAGCATCTGTCAGACAATACAGCACCCCCCACCCCCTTGAGATGGTCACAACTGGCCGGGAGGACCTGTAAACCTTTATTAGTATCTTGACATCTAAACAGTTTTACAAAATATTAGGGATGGGGGGCAGGAAAAAGCAGGGGATATGCAATCCGTACCCAAACCACACAATGATAACTTTGTTAAATATATCACTACATAATAACATAAACTATTAACATAAACAGAAAATCCAAGGAATTCTGATTATAGTTTTATAGCAGCTTCACGATGCTTTGTAAAAACAGGTTATGCACACTGCAAGTGACTATATTACTTCATTCATAATAGATGGCACAGATCTATCACCAAGTGGCTGTTCTTTCAATTGAAATAAAACAATTGTAGGAACTTTAAGAGAACTACAGAAATGAGTAATACTGGTTTAAATAGATTTATTCATTTATTATTTAACTTTTTGCCCTCTATAAATGTGAACGGAGTGCATAAATTCTGTGTAATTGCAGATAGATGTGTTTTAATGGAACTGCTTGATATAAGACTTTAGTTCAGCTCAAAGTGAGTCAGCCCACACACAGGCATCCACACTAGGGGTGGGTTTCAACCGGTTTGCGGTGGTCCCTGCGAACCGGTTGGTCGCCGAACCCGGAAGTAAGTAACTTCCGGGAACGGTGAAGGGCGCGCCCGCCCGCCCGCAGTCCTTACCCGGTTTTGACAAGTTCTGCGCTTCCACGCATGCGCAGGACGCATACAGTACCTGTGCGATCGTCCAGGAGCAGCTGGAGCGTCGCGCAGACGCTAGTACGCATGCGTGCACGAAGACCCCGTTCCAACCGAACCGGTTGGAATGGGGCGAGAAACCCACCCCTGATCCACACGCACATGCATGAACAGACAAAAGCTTATATTCAGGGAGTTGAAATGCACAAATCTTAAAGTTCTCAAGATTAAGAAATGCATAACAGATTCACTACTATCTGAAGAACATAACGGAAATAGTTCAGTGAGTGTGTTTATAATTATGTTGATCAATTTTAAAGACAAATTTGCAACAAAATCATGCAGTGAGAGTTCAAGTAGCTACCCACTTTCCTTCAGTATCTTCCATTTTTCCCTACCACCTTATTTTTCAAGGGTTTTTTGAATTGAATTTATTAAATTTTCCTTACTAACAAATAAGCAGCTGCTATCACCCTTGCTATTTTGATCCGATTATATGCCATCATGTTGGTGTTGATTCTTATTGACTACATAGTCAATAACATTTTCTTAATGCAATTTTAGAAGAGATATTCTCCAATGTCTCATGAAGAAATGCAAGCCATAGGCGTATGCTGTGCCAATGCCATAGACTGAAGTAGACTGAAATGCAAAATTGAGGACCCTGCAAAGAATAAGATTTTCCAATCTCTCATATATCAGATGTCTCTTCTCAGATGGTGCCTTAAGCAATATCTACAATTAGTGATCTACATAAAATGCTTGATCAAATCTGATCAATATAGCAAATAAAGCAGATACAAAACAAGTTTCTGAAATCACATTAATAATCAGAAAAAGTTCTATTTAGTTTTAAGTTCCTTCAAAGTACAATACAGCTTCATCGTTAAGCACTCACTCCGCCCTGATTTGAGGATATTGATTATGCAGTGTAAGCTACATATTATAGTTGGTTACCTAAATCTATGAGAATTTCCTTTGGGGTTTCCTTAAAATCAGGTCCTGGTTTATACAATAATTTACACAGTTAAAAAATAAAAAAAAATTATCTTTATTGTTGTGACTGATATTGGGATGAAAATTTAAACAAAATCAGTAAGAAAGATCACAGTGTAAAAATAACTATAACAAGTTACCAAATCAGGCCACATCATTTAGTTTTAGGGAATTGTGTCCTGCATGTATTCTAATTTGGTTGAACTAATGAAATTACAAGACACTCAAGTCAACAATAGCTCCTAATCTGTATGTATGTATGTATGTATGTATGTATGTATGTATGTATACATACATACACACACACCAACACACATACCATACATACATAAAATTATGCAATATATAATTTATAATCTATAAACTATTCCATAGTTACAAAGTGTATCACATGAGAACATGCAATAGCCAAAATAAACAAAAACATCATTTCTACTTCCTACTGGCATAACTGGTTATGCCAGAAGGCTTTTCCAGGAGGAGAAGCTGCTCTATATTCAGTTAATCTCTTCTATACGTAATCAGAAATGTGAACGATTCCTCTAAAGTAATAATTAATTTGGAACTTTATTATTCATTTTGGAAAAATGCCTTGAAGCTAAATTCTAACCATATTTAGTCAGAATTTATATCATAGTAAATGCAACAATTATATTACTACCAAAATGAGATAGCATATAAATAAAGCAGTACAATATGACATCACACGGCATGGAAAACAAATAAAGATTATATGCAAAGAAGATAGCTTCCGTAGATACTGCATTTAAGTTTCTTAAGGCTCATTTCAGTTTCTTTACTTTGAAAAGCACAGCTAAAATGTTGTATATGAAGACACTAAAAAAGAAAGTGTCTTCCAGATTCCACAAACCAAATTGTAGCATTTTATGTTACTGCAACTAGTATTTAGCAGATAATTTGTGAAAACATACAATATTACCTATTTTGATGTAAAATATACTACGAGAAAAATGAATATAATGGCAATGACATAATACTATAGTCGCAGACTCCTATGAAAGTAATTTGATTTTGTGCGTGAATACATCTTCAAGTCAATGTTGACGCCTTGCCACTCAATGACAGATTGAGATGACAGATCTGTGGACTACGAAACTCATAAATTTTCCCTTAGAATGACTAGACTAGCAAAGAAAAAGTAATAATAATAGTTTTAAAGTATGGTTTGGCATTTGTTGAAAAATATGTAATGCCATTTCATAGTTTCATGGACAATTCACAGGAGAACTGAGATGGGAAACATCTCATTTATATATGAGTTTTATATTCTATCAATGGAGTAATAATTTGAATATTTCACATTTAATTGATGTAGTATATTTTACAGTGGGGAAAACATCTGACATCTATTTCAGTTGGTCATATAGTTCAAAGGGCAAAAATTGCTTAATTATATGGTGTATTTCAATAAAATAAATTAGAATTAATTAAAACTGAAAAATCACTAGAAGAAATATGATTCAACCAATTAAACATTCAAAAGATACTTATACCAAGATTTCTGCAAAGCTAAAAAAGTATGAATGGATGGACGAGCTTTTTATAGTGATATGTCACCATGATTCTGCTTCTTCTCAGCTGGTGCTTTTCACATATTTTGGATCATAATTTCCCATCAGTGGAAATGTTTTACCTCTGGCAAACAACTAGTGGTAAAGTATACATTGGCTTGTCACGTAATATCACTCTGCATAAGGTAACAACATACTTAAATTAGACTCAAATTAAATATTTGAAGCAGAGAAAATATGGCACATAACAGTGAATTGCATCCATTGTATAATGGTAAAGGTACAAGGTAAATGGTACAAGGACTATCTCTGGTAAACCTTGAGGATTATTTCATACCAGAAGAGAATATAAATATTTTAAATAATAAATAAAATCCTTTTCAGGGCTTTAAACTAAATGCCAAATGACTGCCAGGGCATTATTATAAATATACAAAATAAATCTAGAATTTATTAGCTGTGTTTACACAACATGCTTAATCCAGATTAAGAAAATGCAATTGTTGTTTTGATGGAACATGTTATACCTAACAAATAAACCATGTCGTCAGCCTCTGCTTTGCTGCTGCTTTGACTGCCATGAAACGGGGAGGGAGGGCATGGTATTTGGGAGGGGTTACTAATTGTGCTGGAGGAAGATTCTGGAGCTCAGCTGCCTGTCGGACTACGCGTGCGTAAGAGGTTCCCGCCAAGACTAACGGCACCGACATTCCATCTTAGTGATGCCTTTTGAAGTTATCTCACACCTGACACTTGGGAGAATTATGATTGGACTGTAACTGTGATGCCAAGGGGTGGGGAATGGGTTATTCTATATATCAATCGCTTTCGCGCCTAAATAATCAGTCTTCGCTTCGCTATGCCTTTAATCATTTATAATTAGTAAAAGTACATTTGATTTCTACCTATGGAGGCTCGTGGTCTTCTTTCCTAATTACCTAATGGAGAGGTACTGACACATATTATACATCCTGTTCTCTAAAACAATGGCTCGGTTCCAAAACACAATGAAGCAAAAATTATTCAATCTTATTTTAATTTGGTATGAGCATGAATTTAGCTCTATTTTGTTTTTGTTTTTTTAAAGAAGAGTTAATTAAAGCCTTTAAGCTCCAAAAGGCATGCTTCAAATTGGTAAAGAAAAACAAAAGCAAGATTGAATTGGTAATATGGAAACACTAGGATATCACAGATAAATGTTAAATTCCGACTACTGAAATTAATCTTCTGTGCTACTATTAACATGATTTGGTGGGTGAAGACTATCACATGCTTTCCCTTTCATTTCAGAGGGGTTTTGTTTTATAGGCTACATTCTTGACAGAAAGATGGACTACTGTGATACTAGTTATTTCACATTAACCAATACATTCATAAAACCTTTCTCATGCCGTGCAGCCTACAGCCTACCACTGATCATTTTATTATAAAAATTATCTTGCCCCCAGAATCTGGTTGCAACTGTGAAAGTTTGGGGCAATAATTTCTAAACCTACTTTTTAAACCCATTTTTTTTCTTTAGAAGTATTGTATTTTCCCCAAAATAAGACAGGGTCTTATTTTCTTTTGACCTCTGAAATAAGTGTTTGGTCTTATTATCGGGGAGGGAGGTCTTATTATTTTTGAGGTGCAGGAGGTGGCAAGCGTGATCACCTTATGGCTGCTGCTGTGTTGCAATATTTTCAGTGAGGGTTTATTTTTGGGGGAAGGCTTATTTTAGCACACATGCTCAAAAGCCCGATTGGGCTTATTATCCGGGGGGTGGGGTGTCTTATGTTCGGGGAAACAGGGTAGTATTATTTACATGGATATATTTTCCCATCAATAAATTTTCTTTTTCCATGGGAGCAAGAGAGACACTTTGGTGTAGTGGTAGGGAATGGCAAACCAATTCCTAAAAACCTTGCCAAGAAAATTGCAGTCATTTGTTCCGGTAGCCACCCAAAGTTAACACTGACACACAGGGACAAAAAAAAAGGAGAGAAATCTAATATAAATACATAAATCCTTATCCAAGCAATCACACATTGTAACAAATAAATGCACATTTACCCTTATAAACATCTATCTTGATTCTGTCATGCACTCTTTTTATCCTAACCAGATCAGCGACACTACTTAATATCCTAGGGCAGATACAAACCTGAGGTTTCAGCTGCAGCAACCAAATGCTTGTCTTCTGCCAATTATTCTTATTAAGATCTAAATCAAGTTTAAAGCAGTTGGGGGGGGGGAGATTTACAGATTGTTGCTCTTATTTATTCACCGATAACTGCTTAGAAGACTTTCTTTAATGTTTTAAAATAGGTAAGATAAAGATGCTTCGAATTAAATCCAGCTCAGCATTTGTGTTAAGTTTCTGCACATCATTCCATTTCTACTTCTAGGTCTGCTCAGTCTTCTTCCAAAGCTTTTTTCTTGATTCCCTTGTCCAGCCAACAGACTTGGAATTCCCAAATGGTCCTTAATCCAAGCCAATCGGGGCCAGCCCTGCCTAACTTCCAAGATAAATAGAATGTTTACTCTTTAAACCAATGCTTCCCAAACGTGGCAACTTTTAAGGTATGTGGACTTCATCTCCCAGAATTCCCCAGCCATCATGGTTTGAAAGCACTGCTTTAAACAAATAGGCTGTGGTAGCTTCCCATTAAAGATCAATGCTGAAAAACAACAGAGTGCAAGTGATGGGGTGATGCATCTGCTCATAAATAATGCATGATAACAGAAGAGAATAAATGAAAGGATTAATATTTCAGATACAAAGATCAACACTCCCCAGAAAAAAAAGATTAGATATGACTGTTATTTTAATTGACTGTCTACCAGTGTTACCTTCAGAAAGGTATGGAGATTTGCTTCTCATTAATTTCACTATGATTTCATGAAATGATGACGCCATTAAAAATGAAAATTACTGACCCCCTTGTAATATGCTAAACCCATTATGATGATTTACAAGTAGAATCCAAAGAGAAAAGGAGAGGGGAGAGTAAATGAAATTTTCTATGTTACTTCTTTGCATCAATAAGTATTGAGCAGCCTAGTTTCTTCCCTTATAGGAGTACTATTTTGTCACTAAATTTAACAACTGGAATAGGAAAGGATGATCTGATCAAGGTGCAGAAATAGTTTTACATTTTAATTGATAGTTTGATTACTATACATAGTTTCAGCATTAACAACATTTAAGTGCTGTTCTAAATGTTACAGCTAGTCTTTGACTTACAAACTTTTGTTTAGTGACCTATCAATGTTACAACAGCACTGAAAAAAATGAGTTAGGACTCTTTTTCACTTATGACCTTTGCAGCATCCCCATAGTCACTTGATCAAAATTCAGGTGCTCAGTAAATGGCATGGATTTATGACAGTTGCACTGTTGGGTTGGGGTGTCATGTGATCACCATTTGTAACTTTCCCAACCGGCTTCCAACAAGCAAAATGAATGGGAGCGATGTGGGTCAGCTTGACTCAGCAATTCACAACACGGTGCCCCTCCTTCCCACAGCGGAAGCAAGCGGAGGGCTTGGGCTTGCCTGTGAAACCTCCCCTACCTCTTTTTTGTCCCTTTGGGAGGGGAGCTTTAGCGGCGGGAGGGGAATCCTCAACTTCTCCCTCTTCCTTGCAACGAAGTCTAGCCAAATCAAGCTCAATATCTGCAGCGTTTTCGTACCAAGGCTCTAAGCGACGGGGAATTCGTCTGTTTACGCACTGCTGGTAAACATCTCTGTTCAAGCCATCTGCGAATCGATCTAACAAGGCTTCTTCAGACCATCCCCTCATATAAGCCGATAATTCTTGGAATTCCTGTACATATTCAGGCACAGTCTTTTTCTCCTGTCTGAGAGTCGTAAATTTTAGCCTAGCTCGGCGCTCGGTGAGAGGGTCGTCAAAACGTCTCCTCATTGCTGCCATATAGTCATCAAAATTCCTCAGGAGAGGGGAGTCACTATTATGTAATCCGACCATCCAGTCAGCTGCTTTCTTCTCTAGAGCCATTAACACTATTCTTACTTTAGATTCATCAGAGTCCAGATCAGGCCCATATATTTGCATATAATTCCAGACCTGAATTATAAACAACCCCAAACTGCTAGGTTCTCCATCATACTTTACGCTTAAAGGTGGGACCTTAGCCATCTGGCGTCGCCTGCCCTCCCCCTGCTCTCGTAATGGCTCTAGCCGCAGGGGGAGAGGTCAGTGCTGGGTTTTCTTGTGCATATCCCCCTTCGGCCCCTCCAGTCTCCCTTAAACTAAGCAACGGGTACCTTCTCTCTAGTTCCTCTGCTGGGTCCCTTTCCACAGCACTCTCTCGAGCCCGGCGTTCACTCCTTGCCTTTTCAAGGAGTTTCATGGTTTGGGACATCTTGTAGTCTGCCTCCTTAGAGACACGCCAGTCAGCAGCTGGTTTTCTGGGCCTCCTTCTCGTGACTCCAGTTAGTGGTTCATCAGGTTCCTCTTTCTGTCCCACTCCCCAAGTCCACCTGGGTCGAACAGTAGGTTCCTCCACTCTCAGGTTGGCCAGCATTTCTGTTAAAGATGGTGCTGTCGTTGCACCCATTTCTTCTTCCTGGTCGCTGTCGTGTAAAGACATTTTTTTTTCTTCTGTGAGGGCACCCCCCCTCGGAAGGTGTTCGCTCCGAGTTGGGTGCGAGGTGAGACTCAGCTTATTGTCAGGTGCTGCTTCATTTAATAATCAGGAAATAAACCACTCAACTCCATTCTTGAAATTAAGTGTACTTTTACTAATTACAAATGATAAGTAGCAAAGCAAAGCTGAGTCTGGATAAATTGGCGCAAAAGCAATGGATATCATGTATAGTTCAATCCCCTCCCCTTGGCACCCCGTTTCATAGTCCAATAATAATTCACCCAACTGTCAGGTGGGAGATATCTTCAAAAAGCATCATCAGGGTGGAATGCTGGACAGTTAGCCTTGGCAGGAAACTCCCTTTCTCCACATGCGCAAAGAGATGGTCAGGACAGCTTCTGGAACACTCCTCCAGCACATAATGATTCCCCTCCCAAATACCATGCCCCCCTCCCCGTTTCAATGGCAGCCGAAGCAGCAGCAAAGCAGAGGCTAACAGACTGCTGTGATTCACTAAACAACTGTGGGGAAAGAGTGGGAAAATGGGGCACAACTCACTTAACTGCCTTGTTTAGTAACATAAATTTTGGGTTCAATTGTGCCCATCTGTTGATGAGTGGTACTAAGTGGTAATTTCAGAGGTTGAAATGCAATTGAAAAAAAGTGACTTCTCCATTAACCTAAAAAGCAGGTTTAGAAATTATTGCCCCAAACTTCGACAATAAGAAAATGACATAAGTCCTGATTTCAAGACTAGTGCTGAGATTTGGTTAGTTGCCTTCAAAACACTGATGAAATTCATCATGCTCATTTTACTTATGAACAATCCTTTTGGTTACAATACAGAAGTGGGACGCCAGTGCATTTTTCTAAGGTGTTTTAACTCCTTAGTTAGTCTTTTAATCTTGAGATTTCTTAAATCTTTCATCCACCTACTAACCAAGCCCTACCCATTTTAGCTCCTGAGTCCACCTGTGGACAAGGATAGTATATTAGACTTCTGATTTAACTTACAAAGATCTACTGGGGGAAAAATCAAATCAGTGCCAACTGTGTCAATGCATAACAACTAATTCCCCTTACATGATATTTGCACATGATCCCTTTCCACCACATTTTCATTGTTCAGCTCAAATCCCTTTTGCTAAATATTAAGAGCCTCAAAGTACAGAAGTTTCTCTGAACACGAAGAAAATATTTTCTTCTCACCAATATGTTAACATTGACTCCTCTACCTGTGTACACACATTGGAAAGTAAGTGGAAACAATTTGGAGACGCCTCAAACCCTGGAATTAAGCGGCACATAAATTGCAACAATAAATATATAACTGATCAAAATTGAGAACTAACTATAGCCTGCTCCTGATGTTACCAGCCCAGGAAAACCTTAAATATTCTTGAAGAGAGGCATACCTTTGGGCATGTGCAGAGTGATACAAAACTCAATCTCAGACATTAGATACCAAAAGAGCTTCAAGGTAAGATTTAAACCCTGGTTTGTTTCCTTCTGGGTTTTTTTTCCCCTCTGGAAGAAAAGGAGACACCCACAACCATTGGAGGCCTTTCTGAATGCCACTTACCTGGACCTCTGCAGCTCAAAAGCGCTGGCGCCCACCGGGCCTTGCTCGAGGCAGCAATAGTTTTGTGGGGCGGTTCTGGCGAAGGACACGGGCAGGATTCCCTGAGTGAAAGAGTTGAGGCGACCCCTTGCACAGGGGGTCCCAGAGGAGGCCGGGAGGGCGGCGGCGGCGGCGGGGCCGACGATGGGCACCTGCACGCTAGCGAAGGCATCTTCGTCCTCGTCCTCCTCCGGCTCGTCGCCTTCGCCTTGCTGCGGCTGGCCAGCCGCTCCCAGGGGGCTCATGAGCTTGACGTTGCCGCTGCTACCGCAGGCGCTGGCATAAGCTTCGTAGTGCTGCGGGGCGGGCGACTGGAAAGCGCTCAGGTTGCCCCGACGAGTCCGAGTGCTGTTGCTGCTGCTGATACCGCAGGCTGCAGCAGAAGCCGTATTTGCAGCGGCTGCCGCGCCGTCGTCGCTCTCTTCGCCGCCCTCCTCGCCCTGCAACACCGGCCGCCCGTCCAGCGAGATATTCGTTAGGAAGGAGAGCGCAGCCTGCCTCCGCCGCGGGTCCATGCGCGGCGGCGGCTGCTTCCTTAAGCAGGGCTCCAGCTGCTGGTGGAATGTACTGCCGTCGCCACTGCTGGCACCCTCGGGGCTGCTGCGGCTGCTGGTAGTGGCGGCGGCGGCGGCAGGAGGAGCCGCCGCCGCTGCCGCCGCCGCCATTGTCTGTGGAGCTTGCTCGTCCGCCCGTCCACCCTCTGTCCCTCCCTCGGAGCGGACAAGACTGAGACTTCGAGCGGCAGGCGCGACCTCCCCGGCGGCGAGCGGAGGGTTAACAGCAAGCTGGGGCGAGGCGAGGGAGCGCCAGCCGCGCCAAGCAGGGGACTTTTGGCTTGCATGGCATGTCTTCCGCCTCCCCCCCGGCCGCTTGCATGGATAGAGCGCCCGAGTTATGCACCCCCACCTCTCCCCTTCCTTTCCTCCCCTCTTCTGGCTCCTGCCTTTCTTTTCTCCTGGGCCAAAGTTATTAGCATTTATAGGTGCACGCGGCACGCCGAGCGATCGGCGCAAAAACACGGCAATCACGTGTGGGAAATAGCTTGGGAAGAAAAACAAAAGCTCCGGCCAGGAGGAGGAGGAGGATGATAAAGAGGGAGGAGGAAGGAGAAATGGTGGGGGAGGGAGAGGAGGAGGAGGAAGAAGAGGAGGAAACTAGGTTTAAGGAAGCTCCTCCAGTTTTTCTCTTCCTTTACCCCCACCCCCAATCTCCTTAGTGGGAGGGGAAGCGAGGAAGGTGGAGTTCCGCTTGTGTTGCACAGCACATGGTCATGAGGCGTTTACATAAATAGGACCAGCTCCTAGAAGTTGATGGGATCTAAAAATTGATGGATCCCCTTCTGGTTCTTGGTCGGCTTTTAACAACTGTGTCCTTCCAGGTCGTTGTGAACATAACCCGTTCTACTTTTTTCCCATCTGAGCCAGCTAAACTTGTCTTCCACTCCCAATTTGACCATGAAACCAGGCTGACAAATTCTTTTCCTTGTTACTCTTGAGGGATATCTTCAGAATAAAATGTCTCTTAAAGACTCCAGATGCACTGTAGTCTCTCTATGAGCCCTTAAGTTGTGTTGGACTTGTTAAAAGAAATGTCCTTCTGGGTTCAGCTCCAAGTGGGGAAGAAGACACTGGAGACATGGAGGCTGCTTGAAAAGATGGTTTATTGTTGGATAGGGCCACATGGCTTGAGCCCTGAACAGAAAAGGTGATCACATGCTTTAATGTTGGTGGAGAAAAAGAGAGAAGGGCTGAGGAAGGGGCTTGGTAGGCTTTTTATACCCTGTTTAGTCCCACCTCTCTGTTTCCTGTTCCTGTGTAAGAAATGTATTCTGATTGGTTATCAGACTCCCATGGTGCCATGCAGGGGGCTACTCTCTAGGCTGTGTTTTTGAATCCAAGTGTGGGTGAGCCCTCAGATGCCATGTGCTCAGCTGAATAAAGTTCCAATATTATCATGACTTTCTGTAGCTGCTGCTGCTGAAGTCTTTATTATGTAAAGTGGGCTAGCCTGGCTAGTCTTAATGGGCCTATTGACAAAGTGGGGGTGGGCAGGAAGCTACGGGCAACTATTCTGTCTTTTAAAACATACTTCTTTTCACATCCAGAGAAACATTCTGCCTTTTCAATATTTCCTAGGATATTTCATTTTTTCTGGGAGAGGGCTGGATGATAACTTCCCACAATCCCTCCTTTTTTTTTCCAAAACGTGAGTGGAACGCACATGTTTTGACAAGAGATTAAAATTAGTCAGATCAGGGAGACTTAATTCTTCTGATGAAAAAGCATTGAGAGAGACAGCTGAAGGATCTCTTCAGTGGCTCCCAGATAGCTTTCAACCATGAAGGTCTAGCAACCAGGGAAAGAAATTTACAGTATCCAATTTTCCATGCCAATTAGTATCAGATATCACTTTCTGTGAGCTTCCAGACAGGTTTTAAACAAGCAGAAATCCCAAAATTATTCACAGCCATGCTTTCCCTTTAAGTTACAGGCTGCCTATTTTAAAAGGCATGGTTCTTGAAACTGCCCTGGTGCCAATTGTTAAAAGAAATGTCCTTCTGGGTTCAGCTCCAAGTGGGGAAGAAGACACTGGAGACATGGAGGCTGCTTGAAAAGATGGTTTATTGTTGGACAGGGCCACATGGCTTTAGCCCTGAACAGAAAGGGTGATCACATGCTTTAATGTTGGTGGAGAAGAGAGAAGGGCTGAGGAAGGGGCTTGCTAGGCTTTTTATACCCTGTTTAGTCCCACCTCTCTGTTTCCTGTTCCTGTGTAAGAAATGTATTCTGATTGGTTATCAGACTCTCATGGTGCCATGCAGGGGGCTACTCTCTAGGCTGTGTTTTTGAATCCAAGTGTGGATGAGCTCTCAGATGCCATGTGCTCAGCTGAATAAAGTTCCAATATTATCATGACTTTCTGTAGCTGCTGCTGAAGTCTTTATTATGTAAAGTGGGCTAGCCTGGCTAGTCTTAATGGGCCTATTGACAAAGTGGGGGTAGGCAGGAAGCTACAGGCAACTATTCTGTCTTAAAACATGCTTCTTTTCACATCCAGAGAAACATTCTGCCTTTTCAATATTTCCTAGGATATTTCATTTTTTTCTGGGAGAGGGCTGGATGATAACTTCCCACAGACTTCTACTCTGATTGCAATTAGTGCCTGGAAATTATGGCCACTTTAAACCCAATCCAGATGAAGGGCACCCATGCAGGGAAAGTGGCTTGGATCAAAAGATGGAAGACTTCTAAATGCTTGTGAGTTTGATTTCCCACCATTTATATTAAATGTGTAGAACAAATTAGTCTAAATACACATCACTTCAAAGTAATTTCTAGAAATGCAGCTGTGATAGAGTAATAAGACACCTTGTATTGCATTTTATAAACAGCAGAAAAAGTAAACACAATTCTGAAATAGAAAATGAGCAAATTATTTTGCAAGCATTTCCTCCCAGTTGTATCAATGAGCTGTATAATATACTATATGCAGTTAGAAAAACCCAACATTGACCCTTTTGTTTTCCAAATGTCATATGTTTTGCAGATAGGAAATGAGACCAGCCATCTGACTCACTAAAAGACTGCTTCATATATTTTTCTGCAGGGCTTGTGGATTCCTCTTGAAAAGATGATCATAGATATATCATTTGATGCCTTTATAATTATGGGCATTTGGTATACATGGCAAATTATTGCATGGTTAAAAGAATATGCAGTGATGTAATACCAATTTTCTTCCTTATAAAAAAACCAACTCCCGATATAAAATATTTATTTCACTTGTCTGGCATCCTCACCAATCATGTTTCAATTTCTTTCAGACTGAGGGAGGATGTTGGCAGTTCTAGGCAAACTGCCACATGTGTGGTAGCTTAGTGTGTTTTAGAAATTCCTACTTCTGTTCTGCCTCCTAACCCTTCAGTAGATAGCTTTTTAGGTAATTGATTAAGTTCTAAACAAAAATGCATACTGCAAAAATACATCAATATTTTTTAAGATATCTAAGCTGAGGAACAGACACAATGACAATTCCTGCTAAGCTTGTCAAGATCTTTTGGTATTTAGTATACATCAAAAAACTATCTGTACTTTGACCTCCAGTCTTTTAAAAAATATTTCTGCATTCAGTTCATGAGAAATTACTGGTTTTGCCTTGGGCTGATCATGGATTCTTATTCTCAGGTATTATAAAGCTACTGATTGCTAAACAAGACTTTGTACATTCTCCTCATTCACATGTCATCATAACCACAGGCTTTGTGTCCATTAGTTTCTCACTTCTCCAAAATGCTTCTGTTGCCATCACAACAGTCCACAGCTATAACTGTTTCTAGCCGAGTCTGGAAAGCTATAACAGCTACCTGAAATTATTTGTGAACTTAACAGTTAAGCCTTTGCTGTTGCTTTGCCACACTTCTAATGTTTTCGATGATTTCACAATATTTTTTGGATAGAAATGCATATACTTAATATTCACGACTATAATAATACATATGTGTATTCTGACAAATATAGTAATCTTTTTAATCAGCAATAACATTTCCATAATTTCCATTAGAAACAAAATAATATGCACCTGTAGCTCAACTGACATATTTAAAATTATTCATTTACATGTCTTACCTGTCTAAAAAATTCAAAATAATGTTTTGGGTTAATAAAGAAGTGAATAACAGCTTCTTCTAAAATCTTAATATGCAAGGAAGTCTGGGTAAATATAGTACTAAACTTGTTAGGAAAGAAGATATATATAGAACCTATTGACTCTGAAAAAGAAATAACTCTTTAGATGCCTGGCTTTGATCATTCAAATGCCATAGTTGACCACATTCTATCCCTTGTTTTTCCAGAAAAAGCTGCTGCGTAAAAGATGGAGAGACGCTAACAGTAAATGGTCTTGAGCTAAATACAGCTCTTCTATTTCAGGGTAAGGTAGCTTTCTATCAAAAAATGAGTAGGAGAAAATTATTTCATCAAGTAAATGGTACTAGCTAGTAAGTACATGATTTTTCAGCTGCAAAGCTGCAAAGAAGGATTTGAATTACCTTTATAAATTTCACATTGACAAGTGGATTAACCATAACCATAAGGAAATATTTAAACGGTCTCATTATTTCTTTAAATGTAAAGCCCATTAAAAACACCTGGGGCTATTTTATCCAAAATATATCTGGATGAATAACCATGTCTTAGAGCTATTGCATGGGTCTAAATGGGATCAGAGGCAGCCATTCTTATCCAGAAAGAGAATTTCACAAATTGGGGGGAGGGGGGGAAGGACACAGTAGGTAAGGCAGTAACTCTATGTCAGAGTTTTGGCAATGTAACTATTATGAGATAAACCCAGGAGCAATACACAGCACACACGGAACCTTTAGACAATAGTAGTTTATATACAAAATATATACAGAATATACATGCAGGAGATAAATTCCCTTACCACTCAGCTCGGACACAAGGAGAGAAAATGAAATACATGATGAGAGAGAGGAATGCCCTCTAATGAACACCTATACATATAGACACCTTGTTGCATCAGTCTTGCCTTACATTGCATCATATTACAAATTACAGTTTACAACCTTTCATCAGCTGGCAGCTGTTAAATCCTCAGTACCTTGACGCTCTACTGTGAGTCGACTCCATGGTTAGAATTTTGTGTACGGTCTAAGTGGATGAAATTAATTCCAAACGATCGGTGATGTTGGTGGGAGATTTTAAGTCTTTGAGACTTAAGCTTTGAATTTTGCCTTTAGCTCACAGGCAGCCAGTGCAATGATTTAAGGACTGTTGGAATGGAATCTCAAATAGCAGCCCCATTTATATTGTCATGACTTAGGAAACAGACAGTGACTGAATGTGAAGAAGCTGTTACAACTTGTGAAATGTCGACCTCAGGAGAAACAAACTCAATCAAATGAAACAAATCAAACAAAGGCACTATCTGAATAGCTGAAGAAGCCAGATGAGGGTGTCAACATAAGATCTACCAGCCTCCACAACCCAGCAAGCAGAGTGAAATGAAACTGACATTTCTATGAAGTTCCTTGCCAAGCACAAAATGCATCGCTTGATTAGAGGTATTCCTGAGTCATGATCCCTTGGAAGCAACTATCTATATAATCTTTAGCTATTGTGTGATACTTGTATGTGGATTCTGCTCATGAAATTCTGACCTGGATCTTGGATCTCTGGACTGGATTTGGACTACACTTCTGTGTGCTGCCATTAAAGAAAACCCACTTAAGCAAACTTCTTTCAGATTCTGTTTTGGCTTGTAATCTTTATCTGCTCTTACTTTTTGGGCTTGAGTAAACTATTTCCCATAGCAACTTTTTGAGTGAGTGTTTAATTGGAACCAGAAGCAGGACAATTATCAACCAAACTGCTCTTCCACTGTTACAAGATCTTCTCCATTAAAACGTTTTTCTATTATCTTATGTATGAGATGTATCAACTTATTATGTATAAAAAAATCTTCATGACAAAACTAGAAATGTCATCATGACAGCTTATGTAAGATAGTTCTTTATGATTGTGGTTTGCCTTTCAAGAACTGCACTCGCATGCACACTCCGTTGCACCATCCAAATCTTACATAAATAACTGATGAAACCTTGGACAAAAATACTTTGTATGGAACATACCACCCATTTGAATGTATGTCTTATTGTTCTTGTGAGCACAGATTTTTTTATTACATTAGACAAAATGAAAACAATTATAGAAAGCTTACCCTGCAAGACAGTTATTAAAATTATAGTCAATTTTCTTCTACATCAGCTAAGCATTAACATCAAACTCCATTCATAATACTTCTTACAAAATAGATGAAATTATCAAGTTCTGTTATTAAATATAAATTAAACATAAAACTAAGTATGACACCATTTTAGCCATTTATACAGGTAGTCCTCGACTTACAACAGTTCGAAGTTACAGTGAAATCGAAAAAAGGTGACTTATGACTATTTTTCATTCTTGTGACCGTTGCAGCATACCCATAGACACATACTCAACATTCAGATGCTTGGCAACTGGCTGATATTTGTGACATGACGGCCATTTGTGACTTCCTCGCTTCCCATTCATTTTGCTTGTCAGAAACCGGCACTGAAGATCAGAAATGGTGATCATGTGACCACAGGATCCCATAACATAATTGCAAGCTGATTTCCAAGGAACAGATCACATGACTGCAAGGAGTATGTCCTATAAACTACTTCTACAACGACAAGGACTGATATTAAGCATTCTTGTTCAGCAATGTCATAACTGAATAGCTGCTGAACAAGAAATATTTGTATGGTAATTTGGACTTGAGGAAAGCTCATAAGCTCAGTCAGCTGATTAACTAATTTGCTAAATCACCCATAGAATCCTACAAAACTGGTTGTGGCCTGTCACATTCACACTTCTATTAAATTGTTTACTTTATTCTAATTTAGACTTCAGGCAGAATTGATCTGCAATTAGCAAGACATATGCTAAACCTATGCCTGGATTCTGACAGCCCAGAACATTATAGATATCAGTACTAGATTTCAGTTTCTTGATTCTGTAACTTAACCCTGAAGCAGACATCATACTAAGCCATTATTCTTATAACTAGTTTATTTAAAAAAAGTTAAATAAAATATTTTTGCATAACTTTTTTTGTTAGATTTATATCCCTTCCTTCCTTCCTTCAAAGGTTATGAAATAAAACTGGTCCTGTTTTATTTCATAACAATCCCATGAGAGTTTGGGCTTAGAGCAGGGGTGTCAAACTCGATTTCATTGAGGGCTGTATCAGGGTTGTGTTTGACCTCGGGAGGCCGGGTGGGCGTGGCCAGGGTGAACATAGCCAGCTTGACATCACTTGTGTCAGTGGGCGCCTGTGGTGGCCTGAGCACTCCGCCAAAGAAAACAGGCTCCCGAGCTCTGTTTACAGCCATGACTGCCTCCTGCAACCCTCTATAGCTCTGTTTTTGCTGGCAGACGGGTGCAGAAGGCATGGCCCTCCCAAGCTCCATTTTTGCTGAGAGGCACCACGGGCCGGTCCTCTATTTCCAGGGTAGCTGCACGGGCCAGATCTAAGCACCCCTTGGGCTGGATCCGGCCAAAAGACCTTGAGTTTGACAACCCTCGCTTAGAGAGTGATTTACCCAATGAGCTTCATAACTGATGATCTGGAGACCTGAGTCTCCCTACTCCAACATCTTGACCTCTATACTACACTGGTTTTCATAGCTTATAACCAGCCAGGAAATACCATTTGTAGTGACTCATAGCCTGTTATTATTTATATTAGCAAACCTGTGACCCATTGGGTCATTGTTCCAAAGATATTTCCTTAGCAGATTCCTCAGTTCCTTCAACAATGGCAGAGCTTCTATTATACCGTCATCATTGGAAAGAATGGGAGGGAGATATTCAGAAAGGCATCTACTTTGAAAATAGCCCGTGTTTTATGACATTTCATATTATGTCATAAAATGTTTTATTATAATTTTTATGTCATAAAATGATTTATAAAATTTGCCAAATTAAAAAAAAAGTTTTAGTAGTACATAAATAAATCACATTGTAGCAAATGTCGTGAGAGTTCAGCTTCTGTTTTAGCTGCTATAAGCCAAGACTAATTATGTGGTATCACATTGTTTTTGACTCCTAGCAACCATATAGAGATTTTCTCCATGATAGTATATCCCTAATCTGTACTTTCAAATCTCCCAAGGATGCGCTCTTCACTGCTATAACCATGTTGCACAAATATAGACATCACCTGTTTCCAATAGCATCATCTGTCTGACCAATTTGATCCTGCAGGATTGACCTTTGATATCATTTATTGGGATTTCAGAAATATACCTTTTCTGTAGCAACACTTGCCTTCTGGAATTAGTTTTTTCCTAAATTCTGAATAGCCCCCTCTGTTGCTGCTTAGAAGATCCATGAAGACCTGGGTCTTCACCCAGAACTTTAGTGAGAGAGAAAGCCCTATCTTCGTTCCACCTGGTCTGGCATGCTTGCAATTTTTTATCATTATTTTATTGTAATTTCTTAGATTGTTGCAGTGTAATCTTAGATTTACAGTTGGGAAGCATGCATGTTTATGATGATAATATGCAGGGAAACAAAATTTTATTCAAATTAAAATTGATTTATTTTTTGTTTAGCTTTTAAATGTTTTCTTTCATCCTGCTGCCTTTGCCCTTTCCCTTAATAGGATTGCTGGACTGAACAGTGGCAATAAGAAAATAGTGAATAAGAATACCTTTCCCAGTTCATAATGAAAGTCTAACAGTTATAAAACTATTCTGCCTTAAACTATTAAGTGTGCAATAGAAATAAGATGGTGAACGAGCAGAAAGGACATTTTTTATATGCAGAATAAACATTTAAATTGATTCCCTATGTATATTGCAAAAAAAAAAAAATCCCACAATCAAGGGAGACTTTGATTTGTACCTTACTTTTCAATGCTGAAACACCTGGGCTTCTTATGTAATTCTTGGTGTCAATTTTAGGCCAGGTTACCTGTACACTATTGTAAATTATTTAGTAGGCAGATTGGATGAGGACAGAAGGTGAAATTGACTCCGTCTTATCTTTAAGTGAGGAGTAGTAGAAATACTGTGACGCTCAAATACTAGGGTAAGAGCATATGGTATCAGTATTCCCTGCTTAATGAATCACCAATTGCCCAATTAATGAAGTATTTCCAGGCTAAATCTGGAATAATAAGAAAAAAATAAGCATTTTAAATATTTTCTCTGGTTAACTTAACATTTGTGCCAGGACCTTATGTTTTTGTTTTTAAAAAAGGCCAAGTCTGAGACAACTGTAGATGATACTCCCCATAAAGCTGGTTTACATGTGACATGGCCTTAAGGACCTATTTTAGTCTGTTTTTAGAGGTTATGTCATCAGATTGTTTTAAATCAGTTTTTATTATACTATTTTAATGCAATTTTATCATGCACTATTTCATAAATATGTGATAATGATAATGACAACACTGATATAGATCAGTGCTTTCCACAGGTGCTTTCCAAACATTGAGGGACTGGAATAACTTTCCAGTCAGGGTTGAAGTATTGTGAGGAAAGGCATTAAATGAAATCAGGAAACTGATTTTAGGACATAGAGGATATCTAATGGGAGGTTTTATCTGTGAAAAATGATGAAAAGTGGATCCCAACATACTGTAAGTCCCAGTTCCACCACTTAGCTAGCCAAAACTATTAAAAATAAAATTTCTATGAAAGCAGAAGAATGTAGCAATCATTGATTCAAAAAGCTTTCATATTAATATGGAGTCAATAGGAAAAGATTCCAAGCAGGAACCTGTGTGGGTACTAGGGGAAAATCAAATTAAACTTCAATGAAAAGAAATTCTTTTCAAAGCAGATTGGAAAAGGATACCACTGACTATAAAATAAAAGAAATGGTTGTGAAATGGAATGTTGTGGAACAAAATGGCGAATTTGCATTGTATGTGCGTATGTGTTATCTTTCTTGTTGATTATAACAAAGGACTACCAGTATATGTAGTCTGGACTGTTTGGAATCCTGAAATTCCTTTCCGGCCACTAACAATTCCAGTTTGTGGACATGTTATAATGCTTCTGTTTTTGACTGCCCAGACATTCAATATCCCCAGTCTCTCCCTTTAATGAACATGTTGAGCTTTCTTCTTGATTTATGTTTTGTGCTATACTCAGTCTGATTCTTTATTGCTTTATATAGGTTAGAGAACTGAGTCTTGTCAGTCCTGATCTATATATCAGGCTAGACATAAAGAATTATTTCTATTTATACACTTTATGTGATTTTCAATAATATACCACATTTTGGTATAACCAGAGTTTTCTATTTCTTTTGGAGTTTTTAACTAATTTGGAAGTGTCTGACTACTAAGTTGTGATGTGTGTTTATTTCTTTTGGTATTGAAATTTGGAATTTGGATGCTTTAAATTAAATGGGGGTATTTTATATTTTTGTTTAATTAAAAATGTTATCTGAGATTGGAAGGAAGGACTCAATTCTTCAGTCACACAGGTCTATGTCAGAAATAGACATATGCATTTCAACCTTTGCATTTTCATCTTTTAATTGCCCAAAAGACAGCAACTTATGAAAGTCTTCTTGTGCGCAGGTGATGGTAGAAAAAAATCACTAAGCCACTATCCCTAAACTGGAGATGGGAAAACCAGATTTTTGAAAGGGTATATGTGAAATACTCCATCTTCTAGTCAATAGGCTTAATCATCTATTATGGTTTCTAAGCAAGCCAAATTCCTCAGATATGCCCTCTTATATAAACATAGATCAATTTTGAATGAAGTTCAAAGGAGTATATGGTGTAATTTGTGAATTCAGCATTACAAATATTGACAGAAGTAAATACAGTTAGGCCTCAAGTTACGAATGGAATGGAGCCTGCCCATTCCATTGGAACCATAACTTGAGTATTTGAGGGAGTGAATCTCTTACCTTGGATGAGATCACTCCCTCTTTTCACCCAGGCATTCGCTAATCGAATGTGAGGCTCGTTAAGTGCACATGAGGTATTTCAGGGTGGGGAAGACCATGGGGGGGGGCTACTGATGGAACAGGCCACCTGCCTAAGACCACCCAAGGCCTCCCCGAGCAACTGAAATACCTCATGCTGCCCAAATTGCTTTCCCCCTGAAACCTGTCGCGCTGGTTCACTTGTGAACATCTAGCAAGTAGTCTCCTCCCCATCCTTGTGCACTCCTCCAATGCTCCATCTGGGCCTCCGCGGGCTTTCCCATGCCTGTTGCAGGCTGAAATGAAGCCTCCAAGGACCGGATGTAAGGCTTCCAGGGGCCGGATCCAGCCTGTGGAGGCTCCGTTTGGCCTGCAACGGGCCAGTGGAGGTCTGTGGAGGGCCAAACGGAGTCTTGGACCAGATTTGGCCCCGGAGGCTCCATTTCAGCCTGCAACAGGCCGGGGGAAGTCTCTAGATGGCCAAACAGGGCTCCTGAGGGGCAAATCCACCACTCAGGAGCTCCATTTTGGCCGTCAAGGTGCCAAGTGAGGCCTCTAGGATTTTTGAGGGGTGGATTCGCCCCTCAGAAACTTCTTTTCAGCGGGCAACATGCAGAATGAATGTTGCAGAGCCTCTGCGGTTGTTCATAAGGCAACCGTTGTCCATGTACTGCCATGGTCCTGCAACATTTGTAATTTCAGGGCTTGTTCGGAAACGCTAGGGGACGTTGATTGCATAACTCTGAATGTTTGCTAAGGGAACATTCGTAACCAGGGATTATCTGTAGAAGCTCAGAATGGTGAATTAACCATAACTATGATCAGAGAATTAATGGGAGACCTTTATTCCTTTCCTTTTTCTTTTTGCTCTGATACAGACCAAGTGGGCATTTGTTTTAGATTGTAGTTTATCAATGCTGATGGTAAAATGACAGAATAAACTGCGCATGTGCGAGATCAGAGATGGCTCCTAGGCGTTCTTCTCCGTTCTGACTCAGACGGAAAAACGCTGGAAACCTCAAAAAAATCGATTCGAATTTCCCGTGAAGAGGTCCTTAGGGATGTCCGGAGTCTGGGGGATCCGAGGAAGCCAGACCTCTGCGGGGGCCGCCGTTCTCGGGCGGCCCCGGCTCGTTCAAACATCGGAGGTCTGTGTGCTGCCCGGCGGTGGGGGAGGCGAGGCCACGCTGAGAACGGCGGTAGCGTACTTCGGCGTCTTTCTCTGGCGGCGACGTCCCTTGGCGTTTTTCAAAGGTTTCGGTGTCCTCGTGCTGCTAGCTGCACCTCCTGGGGACTTTCTCTGTTTACCATCGCCCCGGAGTGTAAGCGGACGGACGGAGGAATTATTGGAACTGTTGGCTGCGCTTCCTGGGGGCTTTGCTCGGCCGCCATTATCTCGGAGAGAGAGCGGACTAATAAGAACATTGCTGAGGGTGAGCGTGTTGGCTGTGTCTCCTGGGGGCTTTGCCGGACTATTGCTGCTTCGGAGGGAGAGTGGACGGTCAGAACTACTCTTGGGACTGAGGAAGCTGGGCGGCTGGCTTTGCCTGGTGCCGCGGCAGTCCCTCCGGATGGCTCTCCCCCCCGTTCGGCTTCGTTTTCGCCCCGTCTCTGCCCCCCCCTCCTCCGCTCTTGTCTGGTCAGGTGGCCCCACAGAAGGGATTCCATCTTTGCCTGCCCCCACTGTTGTGAGGCTTCCCCCTGTGTTCTCTGTTTGGCACTGGACTATCTCTTATTGTGGCATTTCAACATCCGGCCTTTTTCTGCCACGGCCTCTGGATTCCTAGGCTTGTTGGCACATCTCCATCTGGCCTTGATTATTGTCACTATTATTACTTTCTGTGGCTACCCTTGTGGCATCGCCCTGGACAGTGCCTGCACAAGAAAACCCTTTACCATCTTGGACTGTTCCGGCCGGTTGAACCTTCTTAAATTTGCAGAAGAAGAGGGGGGATATAAGACACTCCCCCATATATTTTATCTGAACTGTAACTGGTCTCCAGCCACTTCAACCACCTTGAACACTGAGAGCCAGTTATGTTATCTGATCTTGCATTTTTAATCAATTGCGCAATTTATCTTCTTTTCCTCCTTTTCTTTCATCTTTTTTTCTTCTCTTTGTATGGGATATGCATGGGATACGTATGAGATGAATGAATGTCCCACTTTTTACTATTATATTGTTGTAATTTTTGTGTTTTAACTGTTACGTGGGGATTGCTTGGGGGAGTGCATGGGTATGTATGATTTGGAGGACCTGCCGGGGGATGCGGGGGCCATGGGGGTGGTTGAGGGGACCAGAGACACGGGAGAGGGTCGGAGCATCACGGTCGTAACAGGGAGGGGCAGATATGGCGGGGACTTTAGGGCAGGCCATTACCGGGGAAGGAGGGTTCGCTACATTACAGAGATCCCTCCTTCCGGCCCTATGAGTCCCACTCCGAGACCAGATGGCGCAAGTAATCAGGACCCTGGACTCAGGCTGCTGTCGCTAAATGCCAGGTCTGTGGTACATAAAGCTCCTCTCATCCGGGACTTAATTTTAGACGAGAGGGCAGACCTGGCATGTATTACTGAAACCTGGCTGGGCCCAGAGGGAGGAGTCCCCCTCGTAGAGATGTGACCAGAAGGATTTCAGGTGCTGCACCAGCCGAGAGCCCAGGGAAGGGGTGGGGGTGTGGCTATTGTTATCCGGGAGTCATTAGCTCCTCGTAGGGTCCCTGCTCCGGAGTTTGTCGGGTGTGAGTCTCTGCTGGTAAAGTTGGACCTCAAGGGTCAAGTGGGTCTGCTGTTAACGTACCTGCCTCCCAACAGCGTTGCAGCAGCCCTCCCCTCGCTCCTCGAGTCGGTAGCCGAGCTGGCAATTGAGTTCCCTAGGCTGATGGTCCTGGGGGACTTCAACTTGCCGTCGCTCGGTGAACACTCTGATGGGGCGCAGGAGTTCATGGCTTCCATGACGGCAAGTAATCCGGGGCCCAACCCATTCAGCGGGTCACATGCTCGACCTCGTATTTCTCTCGGAGCAGTGGATTTGTGATCTTGGTCTGAGGGGTAACGACATCATACCCCTGTCGTGGTCAGACCACTGCCTACTGAGGCTTGACTTCCGGAGACCAAACCCCCACTGTAGGGAGGAGGAACCGACCAGGTGGTTCCGCCCCAGGCGACTTATGGAGCCGTTAAGGTTCCAGACGGAGCTTGGGGTCATTCCTGATACTTTCGCCCACAGTCCGGTAGAGACTCTGGTAGCTGCCTGGCACTCGGCAGCATCGGAGACCCTCGACCGGATTGCGCCACTACGGCCCCTCCGAGGCGGCGGATCCCGGAGACCTCCTTGGTTCACTGAGGAACTCCGGGAGATGAAGCGCCGGAGGAGACGCCTAGAGCACCTATGGAGGTCCGATAAGTCCGAATTGAACCGAGCAATGGTAACCATCAGCACCAAGGAATACACCAGGGTACTTAGGGCAGCGAAAAGATCTCATATAGCCACCTTGGTTGCGTCCGCTGAGTCCCGCCCAGCCACCCTGTTTAGGATAACCCGCTCCCTACTAAATAGGAGGGAAACGGGGGAACCCTTACAGGGCAGAGCTGAGGATTATGCCCAATTCTTAGCGGACAAAATTGCTCGGTTTCGGTCGGACTTGGACTCCATCTCTGCAGTTCCAGCCGAGGCACAAGAGGATGAAGTAGACCACCTCTGGGTTGAGTTTCAGGATGTTGCCCCTGGGGATGTGGACAAGGCCATGAGGGCTGTAAGTGCCTCCACCTGTGTGCTGGACCCGTGTCCCTCATGGCTGGTTGTTAACAGCAGTGAGGTGACACGAGGCTGGATCCAGGCGGTTGTTACCGCCTCTCTTCGGGAGGGGAACTTCCCCGCCGCGCTAAAAGCAGCGGTGGTGAGACCCCTCCTGAAGAAGCCATCCTTGGATCCAGCTGTCCTTAACAACTACCGTCCAGTCTCCAACCTTCCCTTTCTTGGGAAGGTTGTTGAGAAGGTGGTGGCCTTCCAGCTTCAGCGGTCCTTGGAGGAAGCAAGTTATCTCGACCCCTTCCAGTCAGGCTTCAGACTCGGTTACAGCACAGAAACTGCTTTGGTCGCATTGACCGATGATCTTTGGAGAGCCAGAGATGGAGGTCATCCCTCCATCCTGGTTCTCCTCGATCTCTCAGCGGCTTTCGATACCATCGACCATGGTATCCTTCTGCGACGACTGCGGGAGGTGGGAGTGGGAGGCACTGTGCTGCGGTGGTTCTCCTCCTACCTCTCGGACAGGTCGCAGTCGGTGTTAGTGGGGGGGCAGAGATCGACCCCTAGGCCCCTAACATATGGGGTGCCGCAGGGTTCGGTCTTATCCCCCCTACTATTCAACATCTACATGAAACCGCTGGGTGAGATCATTCGTAGGCACGGGATAAGATACCATCAATATGCGGACGATACCCAGTTGTATCTGTCCGCCCCGTGCCAACTCAATGAAGCGGTGGACGTGATGAGCCGAGGTCTTGAGGCCGTTATGGACTGGATGAGGGCTAACAAGCTTGTACTCAACCCGGAAAAGACCGAGTGGCTGTTGTGCTTCCCTCCCAACAATTCGACCAGTACTCCATCGCTCAGGCTGGGGGGTCAAATTCTACACCCCTCAGAGAGGGTTCGCAACTTGGGAGTCCTCCTGGATCCACAGCTGTCCTTTGACCACCATCTGACGGCTGTGACCAGGGGGGCATTTGCCCAGGTTCGCCTGGTGCGCCAGTTGCGACCCTACCTGAATCGGGAGGCTCTCACAACAGTCACTCGGGCCCTTGTGACCTCTAGGCTGGAATACTGCAATATGCTCTACATGGGGCTGCCCTTGAAGAGCATCCGGCGACTTCAGCTAGTCCAGAACGCGGCCGCGCGAGTGATCGTGGGTGCACCTCGGTTCACCCACATAACACCTATCCTCCGCGAGCTGCGCTGGCTACCTGTTGATCTCCGGGTGCGCTTCAAGGTGCTATTAGTCACCCATAAAGCCCTCCATGGTAGTGGGTCTGCGTACTTGAGAGACCGCCTTCTGCCAATTACCTCCCTGCGACCAATTAGATCTCATAGATTGGGCCTCCTCCGAGTTCCATCTGCCAGCCAGTGCCGGCTGGCAATTACAAGGAGGAGAGCCTTCTCAGTAGTAGCTCCGACCCTTTGGAACGATCTCCCCGTGGAGATTCGTACTCTCACCACCGTCCAGGCCTTCCGCATAGCCCTTAAGAACTGGCTAGCCCGTCAGGCCTGGGGACAAAGATAATTGCCCCTCCCGAATGATGAATGAATGTTGCTCATTATTTTATTCTATGTTTGTCTGCGTTACTGTTTGTATATCCTTCCCTTGATTTTATGTAAGCCGCCCTGAGTCCCCTCAGGGAAAAGGGCGGCCTATAAATGTTAATTAAAAAAAAAAAAAAAAAAAAGATTGTTACCAGATGAGGATGCTGAATGTGCTTGAGGGTGAGAGGATCTTCTGAATGCAAGAAACAGGTTAGGGATTCTGGATCGAGATGAGAAAGACTTGGAAGTGCCAACAAGAGACTTGTCTGTACTTTTTGCTAAGGCAAAATAGGTAAAAACTTTGGCCAAGACCTTTTTTGGCGGGAGGGTGGGGAGATTTGCCATCAAAAATTAGCATTTGCGAAATTGAGCCTTCAAGGTAATTTGCATCCTAAATTCCCTTACATATAGCACAACTGATACAAAGTAAAAAAAAATAATTTATGATATGATAACGTGGAATTCATTTGAAAAAAGAAAACTACTATAGGAACAAATACGTTTCAAGGACACACGTAGAGTACCATGCAAAGTCACACACATAAGGGTTCTTGCCAAAAAATTCTATAAGCTATAACGGATTCCAGATGGGCATGTATAGAATAAAAAATGTGTTGAATTAAAGTCATAATTAAGAAAGTATACTTTATTATACTTTTTCAAAACATTATTACAAAAAAACAAATGGTTATACTTTATTTAAATTATCAAGTGCAAAATAGAAGCACCCTACAAGGTTCCATCTAAAGTTCATGGAACTATTCTAGACCAGAAATAAGCAAATGCAACTTTGCCTGGCCCAAAGAAATCATACTAACTTATACCAGCTTAATTGCAGGGAGCTAAATGTAGACCTCCAAAGATCAGAAATACACACAAGGTGCAAAATCAGTTAAGACACAAAAATGTATCTACAAATATATATATTCTTTACATTAAATAGTTGCATTAGGAAGCTATCATTTTCAAATACAACTAGATAATTCCCAGGTCTCTTTATTATTTATCTTTCAATTGATCATAAATATGAATTGAAACAAAAATTTCTAGTTTTAAAAATCATTTCCCACCTATATTTTTTGTTCTTTGCCTTTTGGAGAAAACATCACGTTATAAGGCTGCCTTCTTTTGGGGCGTGGACAGGGAGCAAACTCTTCTTTTATATAACCTAAAAAACCAAAGAGAGAAAATGTTTACACAATGGTTTTGGTAAAAAACAACATGATTAAATTGTAGTGACATGATTTTCTGCCAATTTCAATATATAACAATCATAAAAATCTTTATTAAAAACCCAATTACAGGTGAAACTCGAAAAATTAGAATATTGTGCAAAAGTTCATTTATTTCAGTAATGCAACTTAAAAGGTGAAATCAAGATATGAGATAGACTCATTACATGCAAAGCAAGATAGTTCAAGCCGTGATTTGTCATATTTGTGATGATTATGGCTTAAAGCTCATGAAAACCCCAAATCCACAATCTCAGAAAATTAGAATATTGCATGCAATCAATAAAACAAGGATTGTATATAGAACAATATCGGACCTCTGAAAAATATAAGCATGCATATGTACTCATTACTTAGTTTGGGCCCCTTTTGCAGCAATTACTGCCTCAATGCCGTGTGGCATGGAAGCTATCAGCCTGTGGCACTGCTGAGGTGTTATGGAAGACCAGGATGCTTCAATAGTGGCCTTCAGCTTTTCTGCATTGTTCAGTCTCATGTATCTCATCTTTCTCTTGGCAATGCCCCATAGATTCTCTATGGCAGCGATGGCAAACCTTTTTTGGCTCACGTGCTATAAGTGAGGGGATCACAGGGTGAGTCGTGTGCGGGCGTGCCACACTCATAATGCAATGCGCGACACCCCCCCCCCCCAGTGCACATGCATGCACTATAGGTGCTCCCCATTTTTGCATGCTTTTTTTGCCCTCCCCAGGCTCCAGAGGCTTTATAGGAGTCTGGGAAAGGTGAAAAAAGCCTCCCTCACTCCCCCCAGAAGCTTCAGGGACCTTCAGGAGGCTTCCCTGAAGCCTCTGGAGCAATCAAAACGACCCTCCGAGCAAATCGGAAGTCACTTCCGGTTAGCTCGGAAGGTCATTTTAAGCTTTAAGTCCGTTCCTGAACTTCCGGTTTGCCCATAGGGCCCATTTTTTTGCACTCTGGCGGCTTCAGGGAAGCTCATGAAGCCTCTGGAGAGCCTCCGGGGGAGGGAGGCTCTTTTCGCCCTCCCCAGGCTCCTATAAAACCTCTAGAGCCTGGGGAGGCCGAAAAATGGCTTTAAAAAGGGTGAACTCAGTTGGCCAGCGCGCGCATGGTGTTCAGGTCAGGCGAATTTGCTGGCCAATCAAGCATAGTAATCCCATGGTCATTGAGACAGGTTTTGGTGCTTTTGGCAGTGTGGGCAGGTGCCAAGTCCTGCTGGAAAATGAAGTCAGCATCCCCATAAAGCTCGTCTGCGGAAGGAAGCATGAAGTGCTCCAAAACCTCCTGGTAGATGGCTGCATTGACCCTGGACTTAATGAAGCACAGTGGACAAACACCAGCAGATGACATGACTCCCCAAATCAACACAGACTGTGTTAACTTCACACTGGACTTCAAGCAACTTGCAGTGTGTGCCTTTCCATTCTTCCTCCATACTCTGGGTAATTGGTTTCCAAATGAGATGCAAAAGTTGCTCTCATCAGAAAAGAGGACTTTGGACCACTGAGCAACAGACCAGGTCTGTTTTTCTTTAGCCCAGGTAAGACGCTACTGACGTTGTTTGTTGTTCAGGAGCGGCTTGACAAGAGGAATACGACATTTGAAGCCCATGTCCAGGATCTGTCTGTGTGTGGTGGCTCTTGATGCACTGACTCCAGCCTCAGTCCACTCCTTGTGAAAGTCCCCAACACTTTTGAATGGCCTTTTCCTGACAATCCTCTCCAGGCTGCGGTCATCTCTGCTGCTTTTGCACTTTTTTCTTCCACGCTTTTCCCTTCCACATAACTTTCTATTAATATGCTTTGATACAGCACTTTGGGAACATCCAACTTCTTTTGCAATTACCTTTTGAGGCTTTCCCTCCTTATGGAGGGTGTCAATGATGGTTTTCTGCACAACTGTCAGGTCAGCAGTCTTTCTCATGATTGTGATTCCTACTGAACCAGACTGAGAGACCATTAAAGGCTCAGGAACCTGTTGCAGGTGATTAGCTGATTAGAGCCTAGAATATGGCACCTTTTCATAATATTCTAATTTTCTGAGATTGTGGATTTGGGGTTTTCATGAGCTGTAAGCCATAATCATCACAATTATGACAAATCACGGCTTGAACTATCTTGCTTTGCATGTAATGAGTCTATCTCATATATTAGTTTCACCTTTTAAGTTGCTTTACTGAAATAAATGAACTTTTGCACGATATTCTAATTTTTCGAGTTTCACCTGTACATAGTAGTTTTATATGGAAAAATAAAAAAACAGCAAAATAAGTCAAAGTTCTCATACACATACAAAATAAAAATAATATATTGTCTTTGTTAAGATTGTAAAAGTTAATTAAAATAATTTCTAAGATAAAAATTGTATTAATTTATTTTAAAAGCTGGATCTAAAAGACTAGGATGTGTTTGACTTTCATTCAGAACTTTTATTGTAACACACTATTCACAGCTATGAAGTGAGTAGGATGTTGTGCTACTTGTCAATTTATAAACTTCTTAATAACTGTTATGAAATGATTCATATTTTGAGATGTAAAAGTAACTTTCTATGGGCAAATAGAAATTTTATGCCACATTTTATGCAGAAATTTTTAAATTAAGAAATTTAATGAAGTTTGCTTCCTAAAGCATGGTGTATTGAAAACTGAATTTTAAATTGGAAAATTTCTCATTCAATTTTTACTTTATCCATGGATTTACTAAGTGTCTATAGATAAATTATCAGCTGTGCCTCTGTAGTAGGAATCTAATGCTGGTTTGACCAATAGGTTTAAGTTAAGTTGCCAAAAGAATGTGAATATTCAAAAACTAAATGATAAAAAATGGTTATTATTACTGTAATGAAGATTAGTGATATCCTATTAACACACTGTAAAAGATTATAGATAAAATTCACTGCAATCGGTAGGCATATCATTTGTTGTTGTAGCTTATGGTTGACCTTTATAGCTCTCTAAATAGCAATTATTAGGTATTATAATTGTTTCAAATAACTTTGTCATATAAACTAGAAAATAAATGAAAATGCAGTGTTTCCTGTCCACCAAGTACTATTCATAACCAACAATGGGCAAAACCAAAATACACTAAGCTGCTTAGACACCATGATTGTGCAGAGTGACTCAGTCAAACTACCTTTGGGCAAATGGAAAAATAATTTTTCTGTCCATCAGATTTCCTAGTCTCCCTGCGTCTAATTGAAATGATTTCCAGGCAGGAAACACTTCCTTCAGATTACCTACTTTAAAAAGGCAGCCAGTGAGTTGGTGGCCTTTGTAAAATTGGAACAGAATTATTCTTGTTTATTGGAGTTAAATTTGTGAAGAAATGGCCAGACTTCCCATGGTTCTTCCTTGACTATTTCCTGCCTGAAAAAAGATGGGTGTAGTCTCCAGAAGGAGATGATGAAAGTTTTCTTCTGTATGCCCTCAGTGTAAGCAAAGCTTTTTTAAAATTTGCAATAGATTCACCACAAAGGGAAAGGGCATCATAGGACCCCCCCTCAATTGGTGAATCCCCTCCCAGTGCTTGAGAATAGCACCATTGTGCCACCATGCTGTAAGTCATGGATCTGTTTGTAAAAGATTCACAGAAAAGTCTATCATGAGCTCTGTTCTCTGACTAGTTTTTTAATGCCGTTGCCTAGGTATTTGGGCTCTGTCACAACTTCTGGGAGGTCAGATGTCTCTATTACCAAAACTCAGACAATGGTGGAAGAACAGCTGTGGCCCTGCTTCTCAAGGCCCTGTTCATTTTTGGTTTGCTTCAGTGTTCGCTCCATCCATTCTTTGTGCAGGGCTGATGAGAGCTGCCGGAAGGTAGAGTAAGATATTATGTGTGAAAGCCCTGGGCAGGGAAAACCTGATGTAATAATTATGCACAGTGAAACCTTTCCCCCTCTTAAAATACTTGAATTTGCAACAAATCTGCAGTTGTGTTTAGACATCTTTAAATCATGTGGATTTTATGATGGCCTATTCTTCTACAATTCTTCCAAAAAAAACAACAACAACCCTGAGCAACCATTAAGACATGAGCTTAGATATGCATTTCCCTTGCTCCTCTCTTGGAGTTCAAACATCCCTCTTCTGATATACTGCTATATCAGTAATTCTTTGGTTCTCTTGCTGCATTCTTTTAATGAAACTGAGGGAGATCTGTCTGCTCATGCTAGTCTGGAATAAATGAGTATTGTTCTTTTATCTTTCCAACCTTATGACTTGTTTGTCTTCCGGGAATGACTGCCAAAGGCCTACCTGGAGTTTAGCCTGTGTAAGAATCGGCTCAATGGATGCCACACAAAAGTTTTTTCCTGGTTATCACAATTACTGCTGCCCCTTGTTTCATTCAGATGTGAGAGAAAGATGCCAAGCCTCCTGGTCTGCCATGCATAGCTATTGACTGTCAGTCACTGGAACTGATGCTACCTGGGACCTCATTTGTCATGGAGTTGAGGATTTCATGTGGTCTCCTGATCTGTCATGGAGCTGTTGGCTTCTCTGTTTGACAAAATATTCTGAGAAAAGTCTTTGCATTCATGGATTATTCACCCAAAATTTATTGCTTTCTCCCAATCTCTTTGATTTACAGATGGCATTTGCTTTGTATATTACTTAGCAGGAATATTATTTAAGGAATTGCATTTCATTGAATGCTGTTTTGCTACCTCTGGTTATCTTTTTGTCACATTTTTAATAGGCCCTTAAAATGGAGTTGATGGATATGCACTGGTCCTTCCTAAAGGTCAGAACTAAAGATTAAAATTGGGAGGTTGTCTTGCAATAGATAGATGCTTTTTATCTATAGGAGGAATTCAGTTAACCCATTTCTGTGACTTCCATTTTCTGTGACCAAGAAACTGAGAAGCAACCACCCTTTGTTGTTTCTATTCAGAGTCTTGCATTACCTTCTGGAAACAAAACTCATTCTTCCATTTTTGTATAGTATTGCTTTATATAATTACCTCTTTCAACACACATTTGTGTAGAAGGGAATCCAACTTCCCAGAAATTTTCTGGTGTTTCAGGAGGAATATAGCGAGATCGATGTCTAGAACAGGTAGCTAGTTTTTTTTCTCTCTCTTCTTCTGGCAAACCTGCATAATACTAAGATACAATAATTAGAAATAAGTAACAAATGAAGGAGAATATTTTAGCTATAAAAACATGGATACCCAACAATATTTAACACGCATCAGTGTATTTCTGAAACTCTGATTTGTACTGTTTGCTTATTATAGTTTTAGGTACAAATGAATCCCACACTTTGGGGTTAAGGTTTTTTCTAAATTAGCAATCTTCAAGCAATGGAAACTTTCCTGTACAATACTTATATTCTTATTGGTATATTGTAGAATATCTCTTCTTCTTTCTAAAGCTGTGAAAACAACACTAAAAAAAAGTGTTAATCCAGACAAAAGTCAATTAAGCATAACTTCTCCTGTCTTGTTTGTTTTGATTTAGAAGTCTTCTGCCGCTCACACTATCACTTTGGTATCATGACATGCTGACATTACAACATACATCTATGAAAAATTTAATTTTAGATTGTTTATACCGAACAAACTTTTTAAATAAATGCTTTAGATGTTTTGCCCATATTTTTAACATATTTGAACTGGTGGGAAAAGTTCTTGTTTTCAATACAGTTAGACACTAACAATCACTTGCAAAATGCAACAAGAATCAAGTTCCTGGAGAGGAGAAACCTTATCTGTGCAGGGACAGGAAATTAAACCTGTTCACACACAAACCTTGGCAAAGAAAAACCAATCCCAAAACCCACAAAGTTGCTTTTATGTTCTGTTTCTTTCTTCATTCAAGAATCCAGATGCTGCATGTTTTAGAGAATGGAATTAAGCTTCATCATGGGCTATAATGTACATTAAACAGAAAACACTAGCAACAATCACATTTGATAAATTAAGTTTCTTATTTTAAAGATTCCATTTCAGAAAAATATTGATAAGGATTTTAAAAGATGGCTAAAATAAGCATTTAAAAATTAATTATTACTGATTTTTTGAAAGACATGGTATAGTATAACACTGATATATAACCTCAAAACAAGTTGTACAGAATATTAATAAATAAATTTCAGGTACTCATATATGGAATTTACCCCTTATTATTTAAGGCAGTCATAGAAACAAATATACTCAAATGACAATAGCAATATATACATTTTTTTCATATATAATGTTCTCCCAATAATAAAATGGTATAATTATATGAACAGTCGCTTTTAATAATCCTAATTCCGAAAGTCCGCAAGGAGTATAAGGAGTACTTCTTAAGTGAAAACAAGGGAACTATAGCAGTTGTGCTAGAAATCAGAAGAGAATGTTGAGGGATCTTCTGTGATTAGGAATACGAACAATTTTCCATGGTAAATGTTTCTAAAAGTGGGCAAAAATTTCATTGGAACATTGTTGGTGGTTTATTCACACAGGCTGTTTGCTAACATACACATAATTTTTTGGGGATTAGTTATCATATTAGTCCCTTAACTGTTCCCATGTTATATAATGCATAACGTGGCTCATTGATATTTGATTTGACATGCAAACCCATTCTAGGGGGGGGGGGGATGATGGATTATAAATCAATGTTAATATACTTATTTTTGCAAAGTCTAATATCAGTTAGTCACCAGGACCAGAGTTTTACTCTTCTGAGTTTTCAGACTCATGCTTGAGCCCATCTTCAGGGAATTTCTCTCTACGGGAATACGTGCTTTGGGTTATTCCATAAGTCTCCATAGGACATGGTATTTTAATCCCTCATCATTTTTGGCTACCTTCCTCTAGTCACAAGTCAGTTTTATCTACATTATTTTCAAAATATATGACTAAGAACTAACACAGTACTAGCATATATTTATGATGGTTGCAGTATCCCGGGGCCATATGATCACCTTTTGCAACCTTCAGACAAGCAAAGTGAAAGAGGGAGCCAGACTCACTTAACAAGTGTGTTATTAATTTAACAACTGCAGTGATTCACTTAACTGTGACAAGGAAATTTGTAAAATGAGGCAAAACTCTCTTAACAACTGTCTTGCTCACAATGGAAATTTGAGCTCAATTGTGCTCATAAGACCCATTATATACTTACTATTTCACATTCTTTACAAGAGTGGCCAGGTAATTTTCTTCTTTCTTCTTTTTTCCGCACAACTTCAATATGAGGAAAATCCAATACAAGATTTGTTCTGCAGTGTAAGCAGAGAAAAACAAGGATATATATTTCTAAAAAATTGCACAAGTTGTCTATTACTGTCAAAATTTGATTTTTGTCCCTAAATATAAACATACACAATACAGAATCATGACAACAGTCTAGCAGTTATAGTATTTCTGAATATATTTCCAGTTTTATATTTATTTCTTTGTTTGTTTTGCTACAACAAAAATAATGAAAAGGAAAAAGGAAAGGAAATCATTACAGTAACTAAAATTCTATTGATATCAGAATGACTTCCCTATATTAGCCAAAAATGGGCAGATAACCGAATATATTCTTTGGGGAAGAGAAATTCCAAACTTAAAAATATCTCTTAAAGAGGTATTTTATTTGTGTGAAATTACAAAATAATCCTTTAAAATATTTTATATTTTTATTTGATTATTTTTAGACATATTTTCAAAGCGGATTAAATTCTTAAACTTTGATTTTGCCATATTGTCATCTCTGGGGAAAATGTAACTAATATTTATATTCTGAGGGAACTTGATTCCGTAAATACCTTTCACCACTTTTAAAATATGTTTCCACAAAAGCCTTCTGCTTCATTTTATTTTGCTTGTCTCTTTCCCCTGAAAAGATACATATTAAACCATAAACAATACTGGAAAGAATATGATATAATTATAAATTTAACTGAAGTAATATGACTACAGAAAACTAGATTTATAACCATTTGTAACAACGAATACATATTTTCTGAGTATCAGTCAGTTTTTTAAAATAATGTTTTAATAATAATAACAAGTTAAATACTTTGTATAGTGCTTTTTTCTTTTCCTTCTTCCTCAGAAGAATTCTTGTAGTCACATTCTGGAAGATTGTCATCTTCTAAATAGGATTTATATTCTTCATAAGTTGTCTGATCAAATATTTCTGTTAAGGTATCCTTTTCTCTTTTTTCTCCCTCTACAAATACAAGTAACAACAAACACGAGATCCAATAAATAGAGCACAACAATGATGAGAACTATCTTGAATGCATTTGGGTCAATATTAAAGGTTGGAGGGAAATGACATTGCCATAGGTCTATAGTACAGGCTACCCAACCAAGCAGAGGAAGTAGATGAACTTTTTGCTAGTCAGCTAACTAAGGTATGTAGGAAGAACACCAGAATAGTAATGGAGGATTTTAACTACCCCGACATCAACTGGGAAACAAACTCTGCACCAAGTGGAAGATCCAACAGGTTCCTAACGAACCTAGCAAACAACTTCGTTTCCCAAAAAGTAGAGAAGGGAACAAGGGGATCGGCCATATTAGACTTAATTCTCACTAACAGAGAGGAAATGATAGAAGGTGTTGAAGCCATAGGAACCCTGGAGGCAAATGACCATGCAATATTGGAATTTAACATTATGCAAACACAAGTAGTAGAACAAAGTCAAACTAGAATCTTGGATTTTAAGAGAGCTAATTTCAATAAACTTAGAGAGAGCTTGGGAAGAATTCCATGGATGAGAATCCTTTAGGGGAAAACAACTCAAGAAGTTTGGGAAATTTTGAAAAATGAGATTATAAAAGCTCAGTCTAGCACAATACCAATAAAGAAGAAAAATAACAGCCCCCAAAAGAAACCAGCATGGCTGCATAAAGAACTCAGTGACAAATTGAAAGACAAAAAAGTTAAGTGTGAAAAGTGGAAAGAGGGGGACATAACTAAGGCAGAATATCAGCAAATAGCCCGAGCCTGTAAAGATGAAGTAAGGAAAGCTAAGGCTCACAATGAAGAAAGGCTTGCCACAAAAGTAAGAAATAAAAAAAAGCTTCTTCCAACATGTTAAAAACAAGAAAAAACTTAAGGAAACAATTGGTCAATTGCTGGGAGAAAGTGGCAAGAAGGTGACAAGCAACAAGGAGAAAGCAGAACTATTTAACTCATTTTTTGCATCTGTTTTTACACAAAGGGATACAACAGTCCAACCTATCAAAAACAGCACCACAAAAATCAGATTAGGAACACAAATTGAAATAGGGAAGAAAATGGTAAGTGAGCACCTTTCTACCCTAGTCAAGTTCAAATCACCAGGACCGGACGGATTACACCCCAGGGTTTTAAGGAACTGGCAGATGGGATCTCAGAACCACTGAACTACACCTTTCAGAGATCCTGGAGCACCGGGGAACTGCCAGAGGCCTGGAAAAGAGCTGATGTGGTTCCCATCTTCAAAAAAGGAAAAAAAATTAGATCCAGTAAACTATAGACCTATCAGCCTGACCTCAATACCAGGAAAGATTCTGGAAAAGATAATCAAGCAACGAATTAGCAAATACCTAGAAGTAAACAAAGTAATAGCCAAAAGCCAATATGGATTTGTCAAAAACAGATCATGACAGACTAATCTTATTGCATTCTTTGACAAAGTGACAAAATTAGTGGACCAAAGGAATGCTGTTGATATAGTTTACTTGGCCTTCAGTAAGGCATTTGATAAGGTAGACCATAACCTACTACTAGATAAAGTAGAAAAATGTGGGTTGGACAGCATCATCACCAGATGGATTTGTAACTGGCTGACCAACCGCACTCAACATGTAGTCCTCAATGGAACTGCATCTACATGGGGAGAAGTATGCAGTGGAGTACCCCAAGGCTCTGTTTTAGGCCCAGTACTCTTCAACATCTTCATCAATGATTTGGATGAGGGAATAAATGGGGAACTCATCAAATTTGCAGATGACACCAAGCTGGCAAGAATAGCCAACACTCCAGAAGACAGGCTTAAGATACAGAAGGATCTTGACATATTTGATCATTGGGCACTATCTAACGAAATGAAATTCAATGGTGAAAAGAGTAAGGTTCTACATTTAGGCAAGAAAAACGAAATGCACAGGTACAGTATAGGTGGTACCGTGCTCAATAGTAGTAACTGTGAGAGGGATCTTGGAGTCCTAGTGGACAACCATTTAAATATGAGCCAGCAATGTGCAGCAGCTGCCAAAAAAACCAACACAGTTCTAGGCTACATAAACAGAGGGATAGAATCAAGATCATGTGAAGTGTTAATACCACTTTATAATGCCTTGGTAAGGCCACACTTGGAATACTGCATTCAGTTTTGGTCGCCATAATGTAAAAAAGATGTGGAGACTCTAGAAAGAGTGCAGAGAAGAGTAACAAAGATTTTTAGGGGACTGGAGACTAAAACATATGAAGAATGGTTGCAGGAACTGGATATGTCTAGTTTAATGAAAAGAAGGGCTAGGGGAGACATGATAGCAGTGTTCCAATATCTCATGGGTTGCCACAAAGAAGAGGGAGTCAAACTATTCTGCAAGGCATTTGAGGGTAGAAAAAGAAGCAATGGGTGGAAACTAATCAAGGAGAGAAGCAACTTAGAACTGAGGAGAAATTTCCTGACAGTTAGAACAGTTAATCAGTGGAACAGCTTGCCTCTAGAGGTTGTGAATGCCCCAACATTGGAAATCTTTAAGAAGATGTTGGATAGCCATTTGTCTGAAACGGTATAAGGTTTCCTGCCTAGGCAGGGGGTTGGACTAGAAGACCTCCAAGGTCCCTTGCAACTCTGCTATTGTATTGTATTGCATTGTATTGCATTGTATTGCATTGTATTGTATTGTATTGTATTGTATTGTATTGTATTGTATTGTAAAGGTATTAGTTTTTAATAGGACATAAAACACATTCTCATTTGATTTTTCCTCTTTAAAAAAGATAGGTGAAAGTGATATATCAGTTCTAAGAGACTCCTAGCATTGTTTTAAAGGGATGGCTTTAACTATTGGTTCAGTTATATTACTTTATTAAACATGTAAAAAGTGCCTCTGAGGGGGAGATGGACAGTTTTAAAATGTGACAAATAAATAAATAAAATATTTTAATTGCATTAAATGTCACCAGACTAGATGCAGAAGAAAATTTTGGCATATTAGTATCTCATATACACATACTCCATTTGTCAAAGCCTTTTTTCAAAATCCAAATTACTGATAATTTACAGGTAATCTTACATGTTTTGATAGCAATTGGGACTGCTATTGCTAAGCAATGCAATCATAAGATTCAATATCGTGTGACTACATTGCTTAGTGATGACAATCCTGGCAGTCCTGGTTGCTGTTGTAACCCTAAATTGTGTGAGTCAGTAATCAGGAACCAGTGGGAGTCTCAGGGAAACAGCATGTTATATGCCACACATAAACTGGGTCAGAAGGGTGTTGCAGTGCTAGGCAAACACAGAGCGGCCAGGTAATGGAAGATGCAGTGGGAGTACAGAGAGGCTGGGGGCCCTTACCAGAGTGACTGATAACTTTTCCTGCTGGTTTCCCCATTGACTGTGGTTGCGGAAAACTAGCAGGGAAGGGAGCAAATAATGATCATGAGGTAATGCAACCATCATAAGTACAAGCCAGTTGCCAAGTACTTGAATTGAGATCATGTAACTGCAGGATTGGTACAATGACCAGAACTTTGAAGACCAGTCATCAGGACCACTTTTTTTAGTGTCATCACAGCTTTAAACGGTCACTGAATGAGTGGTAAACAAGGAATATCCTATATGCCCTTATTCAAAGATATTACTTTGATTGTCAACTTTCCAGCACAATTTCTGTTTTTACTTTTCAATAAATAGATTAACTTTTTCAATAAATATATTAGGCTCTGAATATATATGGTTATTAAAGGCAGCAAGAGAATCCTCCTGAAGAAGTTCCCACTTTCCTTTGCTTGTATTTTGGATGCAAGAGAGTTGCCTTCAGCCTTCAATCTTTCCCGTGTAGCCAGACAGTCCATTTACCCTTGAAAATTCTTTTTACTCCATATACTTGTGTTATATGGTTACTCATCTCTTCTAACCTAGCACTTATGCTCCTGTCTTCCTACAACTGGTTTATAGAACTCCACCTGGGTTGTTGCATGCAGTGAATTTGCTTCGGTTGCTTCTTTGCAGACTCTCTGGTCAGGTTCCCACCAATAGCAGTAGACTTATAGCAGTAGACTTATATACCGCTTCATAGGGCTTTCAGCCCTCTCTAAGCGGTTTACAGAGAGTCAGCATATTGCCCCCAACAATCTGGGTCCTCATTTTACCCACCTCGGAAGGATGGAAGGCTGAGTCAACCCTGAGCCGGTGAGATTTGAACCGCTGAACTGCTGATCTAGCAGTAGCCTGCAGTGCTGCATTTAACCACTGCGCCACCTTGGCTCTGTCTCAGTTAGCACTGCCCACTGAAGGGTGGCTCCAAAGGTTGCCATGTCCTCCTAAGATTGGTGCTGAGTTGTTTGCTTTGGACTTTTCTTGTTTTGCTACAGTCTTACTGGCACAACTTCTTTTTCACCACATCTATACATGCTCTGGGTTTCTTATCTGTTTAACTCTCCAATGAAACAGAAGATGGAGCTGGTTTAAATCTCTTTTCACACAGCGTTGAAACTCTAGATCTTAAGAGGGAAGGAGAAATGTAGCTTGTTTGTGGCAGTAAGTTTATCCTTTCACAGTGGGCTAATCATGCACTACCATCATTCCCTATGAACTGTGATCCTGATGCAGCTGCTGTTTTGATGCGTCTATGGAGTAGAGTCATAAATCCACATAGGTAGAGTACATTAAGATGATCTAACTTCTTAATGCCTATTATTTGAATAATAAAAATATAATAAACAAAAATAAACTTACCTGGATTGCTTACTTCTTTCTGTCTTTGTTTTTTCATTCTTAATAGAATACTATCACTGATATATGTGTGGTCCATGTCCAGGGGCTCTGATCCAATTCTTGTTTGAGTTTCTTCCTTTTAATTAACAAAATTAAAGATAACTATGATAGACAAAATTAAAATAGCACTCCTAAAATTCAATTATATTTTTTATAAATTTTCAATAAATCTAAATCCACATTTTAAAAACAAACATTATACTTATCTTTTTAGATTCTAGAAGAATCCCAAATATTTTGGAGGTACATTATACAAAGCAGCTGCACAATGTGTACATTCTGATCAAAACCTCAACAATATTTATGTTTTCCAAATCTTGGCAATTCATAGTTTTTCATATTTTAAACAAGTATAAGCATGATTTGGTGTTTCTAACAGATAAACTTCATTGAACACTTAAATGAAGAGAATTATGTCAATTTTAGAATAGAATAACAGAGTTGGAAGGGACCTTGGAGGTCTTCTAGTCCAACCTCCTGCCTAGGCAGGAAACCCTACACCGCTTCAGACAAATGGTTATACAACATCTTCTTAAAAACCTCCAATGTTGGAGCAGTCACAACTTCTGGAGGCAAGCTGTTCCACTGATTAACTGTTCTAAGTGTCAGGAAATGTCTCCTCAGTTCTAAGTTGCTTCTCTCCTTGATTAGTTTCCACCCATTGCTTCTTGTTCTACCCTCAGGTGCCTTGGAGAATAGTTTGACTCCCTCTTCTTTGTGGCAAGCCCTGAGATATTGGAACACTGCTATCATGTCACCCCTAGTCCTTCTTTTCATTAAACTAGACATACTCAGTTCCTGCAATCGTTCTTCATATGTTTTAGCCTCCAGTTCCCTAATCATCTTTGTTGCTCTTCTCTGAACTCTTTCTAGAGTCTCCACATCTTTTTTACATCGTGGCAACCAAAACTGAATGCAGTATTTCAAGTGTGGCCTTACCAAGGCATTATAAAGTGGTATTAATACTTCAAGTGATTTTGATTCTATCCCTCTGTTTTATGCAGCCTAGTATTGTGTTGCCTTTTTGGCAGCTGCTGCACACTACTAATTTTGTTTAGAATTGATACAGGAATGAAATTATATTTTCATGGTGTTTCAAAAAAACAGAAAAAGAAAGCAGTAATATTGCCCTACCAAATACTTCAGGCAATTTCATTATACAAAATATAGTTTAAGTTAAATTTTGAACTTCTCTACATTAGACATATGTCTTAAATATTTATCCATAATTATACTGTGTACATATGTACAATCAGTTTGTACCTATCTGCAATTGTTTGAACAACATTCTGAAGTTATCTCTTCTCACTTAAAAAGCCAAAGTACTTTTAACTTGAATGTAATCCTCCAAGAGTCTAATTAGAATTAGTAGTATATATATAGGTGATCTATAGAAGTAAGATAGATATGCAAAAGTTTGCTGCCAAAAACCTTCTTGGATATAGTATTACTTTAATTTTTTTAAAGTTAAAGATGACATTATTAGTGGTATGTCAGAATGAAGATATTCTTCATATAATTCTCTAAAACCAGGAGTTTCTACATTCAGTCTTTTACAGATATCCTTTACAAATTAACAGAGTTGGAAGGGACCTTGTAGGTCATCTAGTCCAATCCCTCACCCATCACAAGCAGATTATAAATGAAAATTCATAAGGAAAATTTTTTAAAGTATCAATGTTTCTAAACATATATTTACAAAACTTTTCACATTTTTAATGGATTGTAATGTCCAAAGTGGTAAATGAGGAAGTCAAAAAGAAGAAAACAATACTTTTGGTGAGAACAAAGAAGATATATTAAAGGAACCTTTTTGAATGAGAAGTTTGAATAACATTTTCTTGGTCGATAATCATCAAGTAATCCTTGGCTTATGACTATAACCCAGAATTACAATTGTAAGTCATGCTGGTAGTTAAGTGAGTCATCATGTGACTGACCTAACCTCGCAGGTTTTTTTTGTGATAGTTATGAATTGAATTGAATTGAATTGAATTTATTTAGCTTGTATACCGCCCACTCTCGGAAGACTCAGGGCAACTTACAAATAAGAAGGGAAGGGGAATACAAGAAATAAAAAACAACAATTTAAAAAATTCAACAACATTCATAATTTAGGATGGGGCTGGATAATTCAACAGCCCCAGGCCTGCCGGAACAGCCAGGTCTTGGTCACTTTGCGGAAGAGTAGTAAGGGTCCGGGTCTTAACGGGGAGATCGTTCCATAGGGCTGGAACAGCTACAGAGAAGGCCCTCCCCCGGGGGGTCGCCAGCCGACATTGGCCGGCAGATGGAATCCGGAGGAGGCCTAGTCTGTGCGATCTAATAGGTCTGTGGGAGGTGATTGGCAGGAGGCGGTCTCTCAGGTAGCCAGGTCCGATACCATGAAGGGCTTTAAGCATTTGTCTAGCAAAAAATAACCTAAATCAGTTCACAGGACCACAGAATACCACAAACATGTAACGTCATGTACCAGTTGTGCCCTTTCCTGGATTGTAAGCCCCTGCGCACAGACCCTCATGGTCATCTCCCAGTTGAATTACTGCAACATGCTTTACATGGGGTTAACCTTGAGGAGCATTTGGAAACCATACCAATACAGAATGCAGCAGCACGGACAGTTCTAGAGGCCTCTTGGGTGGCCCATGTGACACCAGTACGTGAGCTGCATTGGGTCCCAGTTTGCTTCTGGGTCCAATTCAAGCTGTTGGCAATCATCTTAAAAGCCCTTTATGGCATGGGTCCAGGGTACCTGAGCAGTGGTGAAATTCAAATATTTGTTCTACCGGTCCTGCGGGAGTGGATGGTTGTGGCAGGGGAAGGATATTGCAAAATCCCCATTCCCTCCCCACTCCTGGGGGAAGGATACTGCAAAATCCTCATTCCCTCCCTACTCCAGGGGAAGAATAATGCAAAATTCCCATTCCCTCCACATTCCTAGGGGAAGGATATTGCAAAAACTCCATTCCCACCCCACATTGAGGCCAGCCACAGATGGTATTTGCTAGTTTTCCAAACTACTCAAAAGTTCTGCTACCGGTTCTCCAGAACCTGTCAGAACCTGCTGAATTAGGCTCCTCTACCTGTGGAACCATCTTACCCTGGTGGGACTAACCTGCCCCACTTTTTCAGCAGAAAGAAATGCAGATCTCATTGGCCAAAAAAGTTTGGTTGGTGGAGTCCAGGAAAAGAGCCTTTTCTGGTATTCTCTCATCACAGGTGAGATCTGCCCCCACACTTCTGTTCTGACCTAGTGCCCAAACACGACAAACCACTCTTTGGTTGTCTTGTTGCTGATCCTGACTCCCATGCCTCCTCTTCATCTGATTCGGCTGCTGGAGGGGCCGGTGGCTGACAGGCCACAACAACCCCCTGCCTTCCAGAAGAGTTTAAAATCTTGGCTCTGCCACTTGGCTGAGGGTGGCTGACCAGATAGATAAGGTTCTCATCTCCAGGCTCAACTTGATTCTTAACTTTTAATCTTTTATTCTATATTTAATTTTTTTTAGCACTTTTTAACTTTGCTATTGTAAGCCGCCCAGAGTCACTGTATTAGTGAGATGGGTGACAAAGAATTTAATAAACAAAGAAATAAATGTGGGCCAGTTACTGGGAGCCCAAAGTGCACTCTAATGACTACAGGGGAAGCGTGGGCTATTAGAACTTTGAATCGGGCCGTGTCCCTTTTGGAAGGTCCATTGTAACTTTGAATAATCATTAAGTGAGGATTACCTATACATGTTTAGAGATTTTAGTAACATGAAATAGTTTCTATGTTATTGTATAAAGAACACTGTTTCACTGTAAAGTTATGTTTAGCGATTAGCTGTAACACTTTGCATTATCAATAATGTATATCATTTTTTATTTAACCTAACTTTTACTTTCAAGAAAAAAATATTTTGTTTTATTTAATTCTTAATAGATCAAGAATCTATTCAGGTGAGTTCAATGAACAAAACTGTAAAATTCCTTACTTTTGTGTCAATCAGAGTAATGTCCATTTTGTATTGAGAAAGGTCAGCTCCTGGATCTATACTCCACTGCACATTTTCCAAAGATGTTTTATCTGGAAAAGAAAACAGAAGTTTTAAGTGTAATGACTGTATAGTAACAAAATTCCATACTTACAGTAATCCAATATAAAATACAAATTGTAGCCTGTATAATTACAGATTTCAAGCGTCATAAACACAAAAAGCTATAAGAGTAGTAGTAAATTAAAAGAAGATCCTAGAAACAAAGATAGCATGGAAAGATCTGTAGCTGGAAGAATGTTTTGGTTATGATAATAACAGCAATAATACTAGAGGAGTGTATTACTTTACAATACCAGAGAGAGTAATGCTAGAGAGCCAGTTTGGTGTAGTGGTTAAGGAATCAGGCTATAAACTGGGAGATCTAGTCCCGCCTTGGACATGAAGTCAGGTGGGCGAGTTTCTCTTAGCCCTAGGAAGGAGCAATGGCAAACCATTTCTAAAAAACCTTGCCAAGAACCTGCAGGAACCTGCCCGGGCAGTCTCAATCAGAACATAATTGAACAGAAGAAGAAAGAAACAAGCAAAGGAGTTAGATTCAAAACCTAAGATAGTCCTATTCATTTATAAATTTATGAGTAAAAAGATACCTTGCTCAAATTGTGTGATTTTTGTCACCTTGCGAGGATTTGGCTGAAGTACCGATGCTGGCTCACCTATTCCATGTCCCGATCTTATTCTCTTGCGTATTAGTTCATGATCACCAGCAGCCTCCTACCAAAACAATTGAGAATAAACAACATCCTAATTTTTAGTATAGAATTACTATCTGCCTATGCATATTTTCAGTTGCATTTATCTTCTGATTATCAAAGCTATATGCAGAAACAAAAGTAATCTCCTATTTACCTTGCAAAATCTATACAGGAAGAAATTAATTCAGTTTCTCAAAAAACTCAGAGTTCAAATAATGGTGCATTATAAAATAAATGCCTTAATCACATACTTACTTCTATACTGTCATCATTTTGCAAAGATGGATTAGACAAATTAGCAATTTCTTCTTTTACTTCATGCTCTTTCACTGGGGACATTTTGGTAAGAGATTTTAGGATTGCTTCTTGTATGCAGGGATGCTCCTGTGAATCTTTGTTCATTACAGAATTACTAGTGGTGATTTTAGATGTAGAATCTTTCACTAGAGGCTGAAAAACATCATGGAGAGTTGCCTGCTTCATTTTTATCTTGGAACTCTCCGCAATTATTTTTTCACAGGGAAAATCAGAGAAGCGATCAGACAGATCCAAAGGTTTATCAGTTGTGTTATCTCTGGCAATAGGAAGAACATCTGCAGGGGACGGAAAAGCATTTTCTTTTTCACAGCGGATTACATGGTTGCTCTTGTCATCATTTTTTTTCCTTTTAGAACATCTGTTCCCTAACCGTTTCTGTGATACAAGAAGGAAGCCACCTTTGATGATGTCACTTTTATCCAGATGTGTATTGGTTACACATGTTATGGCTTCCTCTGAATTCTGTTTCAAAGCCACTTGCCTACCAACTGGGGCTTGACTGAGAACTGTTGCTATTTCAGTCCCATGGCTCATAAAACGAATGTCTTCAGATTTTGATCTCACTTTCTCAGATCTTGAAAGGGAAGAACTGTTGATGGAGCTGCTTTGATTTGATTTTTTCTCGGCTGCTAAAACAGATGGGGAGAAAACTAAGCTACTTTTAATATTGGCAGATGCCCCAAAAACAGGAGAAGGTATCTTGGAATCCCACGTAGTTGGAGAAATATCCTCAGATCGGTCAGAAAATCTGAAGAGAATTAAATTTTATAAATAAATAAGTTTAAAGAAAATTACGAAACAACTCTCTGCAAGTACTTTTAATGATTTTGCTATATATATTACTTATATCATGTTCCCACAAGTAATATTTAGGCTAATTAAATTTTAAAAAGTTAAAATCTTTAAAATGTATGAACATTTATGAGTAAGAATTAAAAGGATTAAAATTAATAATACAACAGGTTCATAAGTTGAGCAGCAGACTCAGGTACTTAGGGAATCATGAAAAAGCTGTTAAACCAGGTATTATCTTTGAGAACAATATGTTCCTAGTAGTTATCCACTTATCACACATAATAGGCTAAAGTATTTATAGGAATATTTCCAAATATAACCCTAAAGTATTAATAAATATGTGGGAGAATATGAGTTTTCCATTCCTTAAAAAAAAAGACTTACTCTAAATTGTCAGTATTACTTTTAAAACACCCTTGAGCCAATTGTTTTCTTGTAACTTCAAGTGATTTGCTGCGAGGTTCCTATGGAATAAAAATATATGATTTCAGAACTAATTCCAATATTGCACAATATAATTTTCTAATGCACCTCAATTATATTTATTCACAGTGAACGAAGAATATTATTATTAATTGACAATCTTAAGACCAAACCAACAAACTGGTTGAGGCAAACATCCCAGAAACAAACAGTGTACCATATCAGATATACATGTATAGAGTTCTTATTTAAAAAATTAATTCTCAGTGAGCTTTGTGGGATGGAAAAGGGGACACAAAGTACATATAGAACCTTGAATACTGAAAGTGAACAAACTGTTCCTTGACTTCCAAAGCAAGTATTTCGTAGTCTTCAACTTATGACCAAAATTTCCATTGCTAAGCAAGACAGTTAAGTAAATTTTGCCCCATTTTACAATCTTTATTGCCCATCTTAAGTGAATCACTGCAGTTGTTAAGTAAAACAGTTGTTAAGTGAATCTGGCTTCTCTATTGGCTTTACTTTCTGAAGGTCGCAAAAGATGATCACATGACCCCAGGATACTGCAACTATCATAAATATATGCCAGTGTCCAAATTTTGATCATGTGACCACCTGGATGCTGCAATAGTTGTATGAAAAATTGTCATAAGTCACTTTTTTTCCAGTGCCATTCTAACTTTGATCAGTAACTAAACAAATGGTTGTAAATTGAGGATTATGTTTACTTGGTTTTTAAATATGTATTTATATCATAATTTTCAAATGCAAATAAATATATTCTTGTGTTACTAAGGATAAATGAAACTTTCATTGAGTAGTACTTTTGAATATTGGCCTGTCTGCCTCTGTGAATTGCCCTGCATAGAGTTAAAATATATTTCAAGAACTGGTTCAGTTTTTAGTCATATATTTTGAAAATAATGTAGAAAAAAATACTTGTGACTAGAGGAATGTAGCAAAAAATGATGAGATTAAACATCAAATCCTACAGAGAAATGTGAGAAACTAAATATATTCACATTGACCTATAAACCATGGATTATTTTCTAGTATGGGGTTTTTATGTCAAATTAAATAAAAATAAATGAGCCATATCATGGCTTAGCATAATGTGGGAACAGTCAAGAGACCAATATAATTATTCAAAATTTTTAATTACGAATGAAATAGAAAACAACCAGTCTGTGTAAATAAGCCACCAATAGTGCTTAATGCTACCTGTATTAAAAATATACCTTCTCAAACCTCTCAAAGAGCACAGGACTTTTTATACCATGTTCATGTTTATTAAAAAATGGATTAATTTCCAAAACTATAACTAAAACAATGAATAGTTATATTTATTCAGCAAAGAAATGCATATAGCAATGCAAAAATATTGGTATCTATTCCTTCATGCTTATTTCTAGTAATTTGCTTTCTAGCAAATTGAGGGGAAACATTCCTGTAATTGTCTTTGAAAAATTTATGCAGATGCAGGAATGATGTAAACATTTCATTTGGCTTAATTAAAATTTAGAGCTAGACTTCAATTTTTAGAATTTACCTTCTTTATTTAGCTTTTTGGGAAAAGATCAAAAGAATCCAATATAAATCACATGTGCATGATCTCTTTATGTACTGTGCTTAACAGCTGGCGGTATGTTTTGTAAGTCATTAGATGAAATAAAGAAAAGGAACAAACTCTTGTCTATGAAGATATATGACAGATCTTAAAATTAGTACTTACATGTTCATCACATTCAAGTGTTTCTGCAACAATTGCCTTCAAATTAAAATGCACTGAATTGGGACATTCTTCTTTTACTTCATTGCCTGTACCAATGGAAAAGGAAATCAGCAAAAATTCACAAGATAAATACTTTCCCATTCTTGGTAATGGTCTTTTCAATCTTTTCTTTACTGAATTAAGACTTAGGTTTTGCATCTCCTATCTAAAGAAGAAGAAAAAAAAATATGCTGGTTAGATTGGTGCAATCTTATGCCAAGTCATTTAAAAGTTATTGGACACTTGCTTTCATTAGACATACAAAACTAGTTGTCATACAGTAAACAGGAAGCTAGTTTTTTGCTGTTCATTAGGTCAAGATTTTTTCTCCATTTTGATTGGTTTCATCATCTACTGTACAGTGGTATAGTCTCAATATTGAAAATCAATATGTCAATATTGAAAGCCAATGTATTATCTTATCAATGCTGTCAACAAACACATTTTTTCCAAATGTTTGGTAGTCCATATTTAGGTTATATATTTATAGGTTAAAATATTTTTTAAAATATTATGTGGAGTATTGGTGAAACCAAGAGAAAATGAGAAATAAGTAATAGTTCTGAATCAAAGAGGTTTTATTCTATGAAATGGAATTGAATATATTAATAGATGCATGGAAGTACAGATGTAGTGTGGAACTGAATGTATATGTACAGACATGAGTACATTAATTAGGAATGAAAAATACGATGTATTTTTAACATGTAAGGCACAGAATGTTATAATAAAGATTAATAAGGATAAGTATGAAAGTACTAATTTGTAGATTGATGATAATTGGTTTGAATGGTGAAACGAATGGAATGAAAGGAGTAGATATGACTTTTGACAAAAACTGTGCAAATTCTGATTATATGTCATCCACTAAGAAAATTATGTTAGGAGCCATAAATAAATGATAGGAATGAGTCAAGAGAGTACAGAAAAATGATTCAACTTTTCAGAGATCCAGAAATGAATGAGAATTGGGATTGTTGGGATATACCTATGTAGAAGGTGTTATTTCAAATATGTCATATAAGCTTATTTATGAGCACATATGGCAAAGGAAGGGATTTAAATCTAAAAGCATGATTGATTTAATTGTTTTTAATGAAATGCTGAGAAAATTAGTGAAGGATATACAAAGATGAGAAATTCTGAATATGAGATAGACTATTTCTTAGTAGTGTTAAATGTAAGCTGGGGAAAGTGGGCATGAAAGGAACAAAACAATGTTATAGTGAACTAGATTAAGCTATATTTCCTTTCTTTTTCTTTAACCTCACAGCTTTAGTTCCTTTTAATTTATTTTCTGCCCTTTGAATAACTTACTATTAAAGGGAACAGCAGAGAGGGGGGGGAGGGAGGGAGGGAGGGAGGGAGAGGGAGAGGGAGAGGGAGAGAGAGAGAGAGAGAGAGAGAGAGAGAGAGAGAGAGAGAGATCCTATGTATTGCAGAAATAGTTCCTTTAATACATAGATATTAAAAAGAATAAATTAAAAGAATTGTTATTGGAATTCTTGCCAATTTATGTTTTTCAGTGCTGCTTGAAAAGTGAAGAATCCGAAAAGCATAAAAGAGCTTTATAACAATGCCATCACTCTTGTTGCTAAGCAAAAATAACCAAGCTGACCTTAAGTGACTGACAAAAGAAATCAGTATTTATTAAAGCTACCTCCTGTTTTTCAGCCAAGCTGGCTTCTAAAGCACTAAAATCAAAGAACTAAAATAAATGTACAAGCAGTAAATAATAGAAAAACACAGATTAAAAGGAGGCAGGGAGAAAATATTCAGGCTTTTGATCCCTGCATGTTGTTTTGGTGATGCACTTTCTTGCTGAGGTTCTTTATTGCTTCTTGAAGCCTGGTAGGATAGCTTGAAGAACATTATTTTTAAATAATTCATGGCACATATAAAACACTTGTCTGAGTAGTTCTAATTTGGCCTCGTCATCAAGATTATGTTTACCACAACTTCTGTTACAAACTTCCAACTTAACCAAAAATGTATAACCTTATAATATATCTAGATCAAATTTTCTGAGTGTCAAAAAAACAGAACCTACTGAATACTATTATTCTATATACTATAAAACTTTTTCTATGACAATATACACAGAAACTGAAATTTTAAATTTTAACTTACATTTCTTAACCAAAAATCAATTACACTAAAATAGTATTGGCTGGATTTATCAATATTAAATCATGTGCATATTAAATTTCTGTGGCAGAATTTTCTAACTTAGCAACCCCCCAGATATAATAGTGTGTCATAAATTTTCAGCAACATAGTTTTTCTGGCTGCAAATTATAGTAATTACATTCCAGCAAAAGCTGAAGCATCAGTTTGGTCAGGGCTACTGTACACCTTAGTTATTTTTGCAAAGCCACGTGGCTCTGTAGAGAATTAAATATACCCAGTATATTAATGCATTTCTAACCCATTTGCTTTGAATCATCTGCTTGATTTTAATTTGTTGATAAAAATCTTAAAAGCTGTATCAGAAAATAAAGGATTCCAATATTATGCAGCTGAATGCTCAAGCTTGACAAGCTTGTAGCAGATAAAAAGCTAAGCTAAGAATAATTAACTTACATCAAGATATAATTAGTAATTAGTAATTTAATAGATTTGTATGCCGCCCAATCCCAATATAATTGCTTTACTGTTCCATCTGTTTCTTCAAAAATATTTCGGAATGAACTATTTGAACCTCTGCTTCTTTCCTAACCAAAATTTTCTATAGGAGATATCTTTAAAACAATTTTTTTATTTGTTATTAAACAATAGTGTTGATATTTATTGTTATTAAATATTAAATAATGCTAAAAGTGGTGATATTTACTTGAATCTGGGGACAACTGTGGATCACATGTATCAGCCACCAATATTTCTTCTTCAGACCAAGCAGGCTTTTGAGTGGAAGACAATGTAATATTTCCAAGTTCTAGAAAAAAATATAAAATTTATATTTAAATATTTATAGAAAACATTTTTTTAAAAAAATCTGATGCATTTAGATCCCAAATGGCTTTGGTTTCTGGTTAACTGTCTTGCCTTCCTTCTTGACATATTTTGTTTTCTTTTGATTTCTATCTATAAGCTAACCCAGAGCTGTTATGAAGTTAGGTAGCCTTAATGTTGACATAGTAAACAGATAAATAAGAGCTGAGTGGACCTGGATGCACAAATCTATATTCTCTGACAGAATTTGAGTATGGTAATTTCTGTATGTACATGAGTCAGCAAAACAGCTGATTAAGAACTACATTTATTTATTCAAATTTCAATAAAGTACAAATTCAGTATGTACTTTAAACAGTTTACATTATGCTTAAATAATAGAACAACGCCCAGCCTACCTTGACAAAATCCCCCCCAAAAGATTTTTGTATTAATTACTGAAAATTCTATGCAACAATCTGAACACCTGTGGATTTCCATTAAAGTGATTCACTTTTTCTTGATTGGCTTTTAGATATCAGAGTTAAGTGGCTGTATATTTTAATTAGTTTCCATATTTTGATTAGCCATTAAACTATATTGTAAAAAAAGGCATTTCTGTCCAGAATACTACAGGAAAATGCATTTATTTAGAAGTACCGTATTTTTCGGAGTATAAGACGCACCTTTTTACCTCAAAAAAAGAGGCTGAAAATCTGGGTGCGTCTTAAACATGAATACAGCATTTTTTGCCTCCTGAAGCCCCGTCCCTTCACCAAAATGGCCCTGCATACCCTTATGGAGGCTTTCAGGGAGCTCCTGGGGGCTGGGGTGGGCAGAAATGAACAAAAAAGGGGCAGTTTGTTGCCCCCCAGCAGCACTCTATAAGCTTCCATAAGGCTATGCATGTAATTTGTTTGAAGAAAAACGGGCGCATTTTTGCAAAAAATGGCCCATTTTTTGCTCATTTCTGACCCCCCCGGGGCACTCTGCAAGCCACCCCCAAGGCTATTCATGCCTTTTTTTGGAAAAAGGCCTGAATACCTACCTACCTACCTATGTAATACCTACCCACCTACTCTCTCTCTCTCCCTACCTATCTACTGTATTTCTCTCTCCCCCCTGCTTTATCTACCTACCTACCTACCTAACTACTCCCTTTCCCTACCTATCTACTGTATTTCTCTCTCTCTATTTCTCTCTCTACCCTTCTACCTACCTACCAACCTACCTATTCTCTTTCTCCCCCTATCTACTGTATTTCTCTCTCTCTCTTTCTATTTCTCTCTCTCTATCCACCTACCTCCCTACACTCTCTCTATCTCTATTTCTCTCTCTATCCCTTTATCTACCTACCTTCTCTCTCTCCCTACCTACCTACTGTATTTCTCTCTCTTTCTCTCCCTGTCTATCCCTCTATCTACCTACCTACGTTTAAAAAAAAATCTGCCTCTTCAAAACCTTGGTGCGTCTTATACTCCAGTGCATCTAATATGGTACCTAAAGTATTGAAGCCTAAAAATTGGAGAACATTTAAGATTGAGGACCTGGGTATTGAACACAAGTTACTGACCAAAGAACAACTTGTTTGCTAGTCTAAATTAAGCAGATATGTACAGTGATATATAATGAAATGTAATATATAATATAGTATTTATATTTATAATATAAATATATAATAAACTAGATAAAATATTCTGTTTTTGCCAATGGCTAACCAGAGTCTTTCAAGAACAGAAGTTATAAAAACCTTAGACCATAGGATAGGTTTGCTTTCTTATAGGTCTTACCATTATTGAATGGTTTTAAAATAAAACCACACCTGAATTTAAACTATTTCAAAACCACTATATATTTAAAAAACAAAATTATAAACAAACACATTTGAAACTAAAATATCAAAAAGAATTCCATGCAGTTTAAAACGCAGAGAGGTGACCTGTAGATAAGAGCGCTAATACTGAATGTATGTGTTCAGGTTATGATTTTCAAATAAATACATAATTATACTTAAGTATTTAAGAAAAATAGTGTTTAAAAATACAATCATTCCAAAAAATTCATCTTGTATTACAACTATGTAATGTATATAGTATGAGAATTGCTTTTATTACTTTCAATTTGTATTTTTATCTTTAGCTATATGAATAATAGCTTGGCTTAAAAGCTTTCACATTATTTATTTATCAAATTTACACACTGCCCATCTTACTATCCATGTCTCTGGGTGCTTTACCGATACAAATAATAAAACCAAATATAATTAAAAACATAATTAATACAGAGTGAAAAATAAAATACGAGTGGAGTTTAAATGTAAGTTAAAAAGTGAGTAAGATTAAAAAAATGAATGGAGTACCAGCTAATCCCAGGATTATGTGCCACTCCTTGAACCCAACACCAGATAGCAGAGCCAGATCTTCACACTCTTTTGAAAGCATAAAAAAGTAGAGGACAACCTCTCCTCTGGGGACATGATATTCCATACTGCAAGGGCAATGACAATGGCAGAGAAGACTCTTTTCCTTGAATCTATCAATCAAAATTCTCTAAATGACAGGGTCCGTAACATACCTTTCCTGCCTGCCAGGGTGGGATGGTGAATGCAATTGGAACAAGATGGTTCCTCAAGTAACTTGGTCCTATGCCATAAAGGGCTTTAAAAGTGATAACCAACATCTTGAATCCAGAAGAACACTGGTACCCAATGTAGTTCACACAGCAGAGCTGTTACATTTGGAGCTGCAGCTTCTGGATACTCTTCAAGAGTAGCCTCATTTGAAGCAAATTGCAATAGTCCATATGGGAGTTGACCAACACATGAGTGATTGAGAAGGGCCTCCCAGTCTAGGAAAGGTTGTAACTGGCACACAACATGAAATTGAGAAAAAGTCCTTTCTAGCCACCACTATCTGCTTCTTGAGTAAATCAAGTAAATATTTAAAACACCCTTTTTCATTAAATAACAGCTATACTTCAGATTAAAATCACAGTTTTAAACAATTCTCTCTGGCCATCTCTGTATCTGTGTGTATGACTAAAAGATTTTAAACAATAGTTTATCACAGTGGTGAAATTCAATTTTTTTTACTACTGGCTCTGTGGGCGTGGCAGGGGAAGGATATTACAAAATCTCCATTCCCACCCCACTCCTGGGGCCAGCAAGATGTAGTATTTGCCAGTTCTCCAAACTACTCAAAATCTCCACTACCAGTTCTCCAGAACCTGCTAAATTTCACCCCTGGTTTATCATCTATATTTTATTCTAAACTTGGATATCATAAAATTAAAATCCTTCTATTGTCCATAAGGTGGTGGTGTAATGCTTAAAGAAAAAAGCAGCTAAAATTAAGAATTTATTTTTTTATGCAGCAGAATGTTTTTGAAGATACAATTATATTATTTCACTGAAACAGATGCTTGAACTACCAAATATATCATTTGAATATTGCTTATCTGAACTACTTATATTCAAATGTCTACATTCTGAAGATTTTAGTTTGCTAGTATTGAAAATGAGATTTAAAAATTGACCTGTTTAACAGGCAAAAAAGGAGCACAATTTTTTTTGTTCTGTTACCTTTGAAATGACAACTATTCCCAACTACTTTAGGGGAAGAATTAATTATTAAAAATTATACCATAGATTCTTCCTTTCTTTTCCAAATCTGTGTGCTTTTGTTCTGTGTACCGGACATGCCTATTTTCTCGTTTTCGTCGCATTCGATTAACCATTGAAAGTGACAGTGACTGAACTGGTGAACCTGGAATAACATCTTCCATATATTGCTCTTGCTCCCTAAGAAAACCATAGAAGAACAATATGAATAAAGGTTAAATACATTAACCTCCCCTATTCTGTCATTTTCCTGGAGTGAATCAATTAAAATCTGTTATCAAATAACACTGAATGGTTATTCTGGTATCCTTTTTTAATTTTTTTAATTTTGCTCTTACCTGCACTGGGGGAAGGAGAGTAGTAAAACAGGAGTGAAAGTAAGGAAAGAGATCCTATATCTGGAGAAATTACTGAGAAAGAGGGATGAAAAAGCACTATGAATTTAAAAATAATAATTAGATAGATTTAAAGTCTGTAGTAGCTGAAAATGGTCAGGAAAGGAACTTCAGAAAACAACAGCAATAAAAGTGGAAAAAAGAAATGTTTCATCCTTTCCAGTCTTCAAAACAACAATCTGGAAGACGCATATAGCAACTGATAAAACTTGGAAGAAAATACTGGTTAAAAAAAAAGAATGGCAGAAGTATGCATATAAATGATAATTTTAAAGACTGTAAATCATGCAAGTGTTAAAAACTAGAAATGCCAAGAATTCATTTTCCAAACTTAGCTTCTCTACTAAATACAATTTGGTTTTGCTATGACTAGCTCCACTACGTCCCCAATCCATCTGAATAACCTACAGTTTTAAGAGATTGAACTAAATGTAAAGAAATTTTCTCAGCAAGGAGCTAACCTTTGTTTTTATGTATTTATCGCAGAACTCCTATTTGGAAAACAATGGGATCTTTGAACATTTTGAACATGAAATTCAGAGGTGTTTTTACATAAGTGAAACTTTTTTGTTTAGAAAAATGTATGTCTCATGTTGTACTGAGTGGGAGTACTTGCTTCTATTAGTAAAATTATCGCATTTTGGTTATGTCATGAACATCTTTTTTCCAACACACACACACACACACACACACACACACACACACACACACACAGAGAGAGAGAGACAGAGACAGAGACAGAGAGAGAGAGAGAGAGAGAGAGAGAGTATAATTGCCTATACCTTAGCTTGACTAGTAATAACTTCCATCCATGCATTTTTGTTCATATGACATACAAGTTGTCTTTCATTTCTTCTGAGATAATTTTGTCTTTTATAGTTATAAATAAACTTACTCCACTTTTTGCTGCATTTTCTGAAGTTGTTCTAAAATCTTTTTATTTTCATCCTGTAAGTTGTTTCTTTCATTTACTGAAATAAAATGAAAGCATTATAATTTTCTGCTGTGGTTTATCTTTATCCTTTTCACAATCAATATATAATCACTAAGATAACGCTAAAATGATTTACATATTAATGTAAATGGAATATTTCATAACATAATTTGTAAATCAATGATATTCATCATAAGGTTTAGCAATATTTTTTTCCTATTTTACCTTTTCATCACATCAGAATTACCTTAATTATTAAGAATTAGAACTATTGAGAAAGACCGTTGGCTTACCTGAACGGTCGTTCTCAGGGCACTGCGAGGAGAGTCCAAGTGTGGGTTAACACAGCCTATCTGCCCTTGGACTGAGTAATGTTTTTCTTGACCACGCCTCCCTTTGCCTCTCCATGTTCAGTTTAAAAATGAAAGGACAAATATAAGGTAAGAGTTCACAGTCAATAATACAATCACAGATTGTAAGAACCCCCCCGCCAGGTGGGTTTGGACTCTCCTCGCAGCGCCCTGAGAACGACCGTTCAGGTAAGCCAACAGTATTTCTCCAGTGCGCTGCTTGTAGAGTCCAAGCATGGGACATGCCCAAGTTATAAAGTCCCAGGGTGGGTGAGAGCCAGAGCCTCCGGAGTTTCAGCAACTCTTTGCAAAATTCTTCTTCCGAAAGAGGCTTCGGCTGAGGCTGAGGCAAAGGTGTCTATTTTATAGTTTTTAATAAAGGTGGTGGTGGAAGCCCACATGGCCACCCTGCAAATGTCCAGAATAGATGCCTGGGTCGCCCATGATGCTGACGCTGCTGCGCTCCTAGTAGAGTGTGCGGTGATCCTGCACGGGGCCATCTTGCCCTGATGCTCATACGCAGCTTAATGCAAGCGTGCAGCCAACGACCTACGGTGTGAGATGAGACCTTGCGGCCAAGAGACCCAGGAAGGAAAGAGATGAAGAACGCCTCTGAACGACGGAATTCCTTAGTCCTTTTTACATAAATGTGGACGGCACGCCTCACGTCCAACTTATGCCATTCATGCTCTCTAGGGTGAGAAGGTTTAGGAAAAAAGTTAGGCAATATAATCTCTTGAGATCTATGGAACAGAGAGTTAATTTTAGGGATAAATGAAGGATCAAGTCTCAATATTAGCCTGTTGGGGTGGATCACGCACAAGTTCTCCCTGACTGAGAGAGCCGCCAGTTCGGACACCCTGCGTGCAGAAGTGATAGTCACCAGAAAGGCAGTCTTGATGGTCAGGTGGCATAGACTATATGTACACAGAGGCTCAAACAGAGGACCCGTCAGAGCCCTTAAGACAAATGGGAAGTCCCAGGATGGGTAACGGTGGACTGTCGGTGGACTGATGTTTGCTGCACCCTTCAGAAGCTCTTAATTTGAGGGTGCTGGCTCAGAGGACGAGACGAGCCCCTGGCCAGGATAGTTGACAGCGCTGAAACCTGTTGCCTGAGTGTACTGGGCGCCAGACCTTTATCTAGACCCTCCTGCAGGAAGTCCAGGGTCTGAAGGACTGAAGCTGAAAAGTCAACAATGTCTCTAGCCTTGCACCACGCTGAGAAGGCGGCCCAGGTGCATTGTATATTCTGGTAGTGGAAGATCTCCTGGATGCCTGTATTGTTCATATGACCTTGTCAGAGATGTTCTGTTTCCTCAGGAGGTCCCCCTCAAGTGCCAGACAGCTTGTTATAGCCACTGGGGGTCTGGATGACTGATGGCCCCCTGGCTGAGGGAGACTTGATCCTGAGGAATTCGCCACGGTCTCTGAACGGAGAGACTGACAAGGTCTGTGTACCAGGACCTCCTGGGCCAGAATGGTGCCACCAGAAGAACTTCTGCCCGTTCGGTCAGGAGCTTGGCCACTACCTGAGGAATGAGGGGCAGAGGAGGGAGAGGAGTTCCCGGGGCCACTCGCACCTCAGTGCGTTCATCCCTTCCGCCAACGGCGATTGGTAATGGCTGAAGAATCGTGGCAGTTGTGTGTTGGAATGTGTGGCAAAGAGGTCTACTTGCGGTTTGCCGAATCTCCTCACGATCTGTTGGAACAGGTCCAGGTGTAGGTGCCACTCTGAGCAATCGATGCGCTGTCAGCTCAGCCAGTCTGCCTCCCGGTTGCTTATTTCGGAGATATGATCTGCTCTGAGAGAAGCCAGATGTCGCTCCGCCCACCTGCCCAGAGTCTCTGCCTCGACCATGAGGCCCTTTGAATGGGTACCTCCCTGCCTGTTTATGTGGGCTTTTGTCGCCACATTGTCTGTCATTAACAGTACATGACGTCCCTTTATCAACCCTGCAAATCGGCGAAGCACGAGTCGGGCTGCCCTCAGCTCTAGCCAGTTGATGCTGTGGGCAGCCTCCCTCTGAGACCACTGGCCCTGGGCAAGTTGACCCTGACAGTGGGTGCCCCACCCCAGAAGGCTGGCATCTGTGGTCACAACGACTCTTTCTGGTTCTTTGAACAGACAGCCTTTCATGACCGCCTTGGACCTCCACCAGGCCAGGGATCGGGTCACCTTCCGCAGGAGGCGTACGCACCTATGGGAGTTGCTGATTTTCGGTCTCTGCATTGAGAGGAGAAACCATTGCAGTTCCCTGGCATGCAGACGGGCCCAGGGAACCACCTTCAGACAGGAGATTATGATCCCCAAGAGCTGGGACAGCTGGACGATGGGCACCCTTTCCTCATGCAATCCAGGATGGAGTGGAGAGATTGCATCTTGAACCTCTTGTAAGCCAGATGCTGATTCAGGCTTTTGAGGTCCAAGATGGCCCTCCACCCGCCTGAGCTCTTCGGGATCAGGAACAGGATGGAATAGAAGCCCCGCCCTTCCTGGTCCGTTGGAACTGGTTCTATGGCCTCTATTTGAAAAAGATGGAGAATCTCCGCTTGCAGGAGCTCCCTCTTTACTGGGTTTCTGGAAGTGGGGCAACGGATGAACCTCCTCTGAGGGAATGTTAGAAACTCTAGGACTAGGCCCCTCCTGATGGTGTTGAGGACCCATGAGTCTGAGGTGATCTCCTTCCACCTGTCGCCGACCCCCTATGGGAGGCACCCTGTGATGGTCACTTCCTTCTGTGGAATGGACAGGAGTTGTTGTTGCCACTGTTGCCCCTGCGAAATGGCTTCCGAAAGGAAGACTGCTGCTGTCTGCTACGGGACCCGAAGGATGCCCTATCTTGATGCCTAATGGCCTCTGGTAGGAGGAAGAAGAGGAAGCTGAACCGGCCTCCTGGTTCCGGAAAGATTGCTTACGAAAGGAACCAGAACCTTTACGATCGTTCCTTTTCAAGGTGGCCGGGACGACCTTCCATTTGTCTTTGGTTTCGATGTCCAAGGACTCCCCGAACAACTGCCCTCCCTTGAAGGGGGCAGAAGCCAACTTCCATTTGGCCTTCATCTCGGCTTGCCAGTGCCGTAGCCACAGAAGGTGGTGAGATGTGATATTGGACGCTAGCGCCCTAGAGGCAAACTTCGCTGCATTCAGCGAAGCATCAGCTGAGTATTCAATGGCTGTAATAATCTTGGTGAGCTTGTGACGCCACCTAGACTTACTGGGAGGAGGCTCGGATCTGAGTTGTCTCAGCCAGAATAAGGATGCCCTAGTGAAAAAGGAGGCAAAGGTGGAGGTCTTAATGGCCCAGGCAGACGGCATATGAGTTTTATGACACGCCTTCTCCGACCTCTTGTGTTTGGCCTTCAGACCTTATAGCAGGTCCGTAGGCAGTTTAGAATTGGATGTTAATGACACCACAGGGGCATCTACCACTGGAAACTTTAAAATGTCCTCCATTTTTTCTTCCACAGAATAAAGGGACTTATCCCTCCCACTAGGGTTGGTCAGGGTGCCGGGCTGGACCCATTGACGCTGGACCACATCCATAAAGAGGTCAGGCACAGGAATAAGCTCCTGGGCAGGAACCGTTTCCTTAAACAGACCATGCTTATGGTCTTTGGATGCAGCCGAGGCCTGATTAGAATAAGATTTGGGGGTGGAGCCTAGCTCAGTTGCCGCCATGGCCTTGTGTAGTATAGACTTGAACAAGGACGGCTTAAAAAGACCAGTGAAGGCAGGTTTGTCAGGGGGCAGATCCTCATTCTCTGAGAGTACATGCCCCTCAGCCCCTTCCCCCTCTGAGCTAGAGGATTCAGAGACAGATGATGTGGGAGGGGAGACTGTCTCCTTGGAGGTGGAGGCCTTAGCTTGATGCTTGACCTTGGAAGACCTGGATTTCCGGGAGTCTCTCTGCTTAATGCCCTCCACGATGCCTTGGGAGATGGCCAGAGAGATCACCTCCCTCATTTCAGCTGACAATACTGGGCTCTTGCCCTCCCTCAGGCGATGCTTGCTGGTGTGCCCATGGCTCCTAGCCCTGCCTGAATTGGAGTCCCCTCCCTGTGGTAATATGCTCTGGAAGGAGTCATGTTCCTCCCTGATAAAGGAACTGGGTGAATCAGGATAGCCACAGGAAGCCTCTGGTGAGGGATCCCTGGACTCATAATCCTCTACAGAGGGGGAGCTACTGCCCCTTGGAGAAGGATCCCCGTGATCTAGGGAAGAAGGTTCCTTGTGGTGGTGCGGGGCTAAAGGCTCTGCCTCCTTATGGGGACGAGGTGTCACTCTGGTCTCCTCAGGTGGCTCTGATGACCCTTGGGGGGACTTTTTACCGGTGCCCTTAATCCCTTTTCCCTTTTTGGGCAGGGGATCTATTCTGCTTCGCTTGCTGGAGGGCCCTGCTAGCTCCTCCTGCACTTCCCTACATTCCTCAACCATGCTGCCTTAGCCCAAGGGAAGGTCTGGAATGGCGATGCTGCAAAGGAAGGGCACCCACGCTGGCCAGACGGCTCAAGCGCGATCACAGATGCTTCAGGAGGGAAAGGGCCGCCTGATTGACGGAGTCCTTCCCCCCACCGCCCTCGGCTCCCCGAGACTTAGCTTGAAGGAGGACAAAGGCTAGCCGGCACCCCGAACTAGCCCTGCACCCCCGGCGGCACTCTGCGGCTGAGAGAAGGTCAAAGTCACTCCTCACAACCTGTTCCTTCGGTCTTCGCTCTCTGGAGCTCCTGAATGTCCGCACGCGATGACAGGCCTCTTCGGAGTGACCCAAAATGGTGGTGGGTGCGCGCACAGCCTCCTCCCGCCAATTCTGCTGTCACTCAATGGAAAGCGTGCCAAAGCAGCAGAAACCGTTGCCGCTGTTGCCGGACAGACTAGAGGACCGTGAAGCCAGCGACAAGTGCCTGCAAGGCCCTGGACGAACTACAGACGAACTACAGGACGCAGCCACACACACCCCCCTCGCTCGCCAGCAGCAGCCGGACAAGTGATCTCCACGCCCTGAGACGCTTGCGACCAGCGGACGCCAGGCCCGGCCCGGGAAACCTCTCAGCAATTCAAATCAAACCTTCACACAGAATCTGTAGATTTTTGATAGTTGAGAAGAAAGGTGGTCAAATGGGATTGATAAACACCTCAGTCTATCTGTCCTTGGACTGGAGCACTCCCAAAACAGTCCCAACGGGCAGACTGAGTTTTAAAATTGAACATGGAGAGGCAAAGGGAGGCGTGGTAAAAAAAAACATTACTCAGTCTAAGGGCAGATAGGCTGTGTTAACCCACGCTTGGACTCTCCAAGCAGCGCACTGGAGAATTCATATGATACAGGATCAGAATTCAAAACAAAATTATATCTTAATGCAAATTTGATATTTGAGCAAAGCTATCCACTGAATCAAGTCTAAATAAAATGCTCTTGGTAATTCAGTTCAACATCAACTAAAACATTTTTATATTTTGTCTCAAACAAATTAAAACTATTTTATTTGTCTTAATATATTAATAACTTTGTAAATGTATTAAATTATATTTCATGAATCCTCAAAAAGTATAGTATTAATAGTGCAATCCCTCACATATCTCTTTTGAAGTATATCAGATTAATTGTGAAGCCCTCGGTGTTCTCTGAGCTTGGTTCTTTTCTTGAAGATGTTTCATTACTCAACAGTAACATCATTAATGCTAGTTACCCTAGTTGGCTACGGAAATGTCTGCAAAAAAAGTCACGAAGCTCAGAGCACAAAGACTCCATTGGTCAACCCTGAGCTATAAATATTTTCTTCTATGGTATACTAAGTTAAATTAAATTGCGCTTACTACTGGGTAAATGGTTTTATGCAGAAATCTTACTATGAGATTAACTCTGATTGAAGGACAATAGCCCCAAATGCAAAAACAATAGCATTAAAAAAAAACAAAGGATGCTAAAACTCACTCAGTTCTGTGATTAACTTAAGGTTCTGTTGCCGGATATTTTCAAATTCCTGTTGTTTCTTCTTCATATGCTCTTCAGTTACTGCACACCGATCACATAATCCTGCCCTTAACCTATGTAATTAGAAGGGTGTATTTTCTCCATCTGTTTTTGGTTCAATATAAATTTTGAAAGTACTAGATAAGTCAGCGCACTCTAAGGACGGGCTTATGATAAGTTATATAAAGATTTTAGCTAATAGGATATAAAAACATTAAGGCTGAAATCATAAGCATACTTACAAGATATTAAGACTTATTGAACATTGCAGGATTTGCTTGTAAGTAATCATTCAATAATTGTTTTGTAGTAGTAACTGAAATACTTATAAATATTAAAGAATGTTTCTCGGCTAATTCCAATTTTTGATCACTGAGTGAAGAAAATACTATTTGGTAAGAGAAAAAACATTTTTCCTCACATATGTTCTTATTTTACAGCTCTTGAATATTCTCCAGAGAATTCATAGCTGGATATTATTGGAAAAAAATTCCTCACAACTCAATCATTATGTGATCCAGTAGGGCATATTCAGACATAAACCTTCAATATAAATGTTATCTTCAGCAGTTCTAATGTTATTTTGCAGCAAGACAAATACCTTATAGAAAGCAAAGCAAAAACATTAAATTATATTTTTATGGTCTGAAGACTTTAAAAATTTAATCAAAAATTATAGGTCTATGAGTCTAGAAACCCGAACAGTCAAATGACCCAGGTGATGTTAGGACCATTTTGGACAGGGCCACACAAGAGAGCAAAGTTTTATCTGTGCATGCGTAGGGTCTAGGTAGGATGCAAAACCATGTCCCCCCCCACCCCAAATCCATCATTTTGTTTTTGCTTTTGTAGAACTGGTCCCTGGTGCCCAAAAGGTTGGGAGCTGCTGTTGTAAAAGAACCTATTTTTAGTCTCATCCAATCAGAGTACAACAAAGATTATTGATAAGCAGTATTTTAAATGAACTACTGGCAATTTTACAACAATGGAAATTTCTGATCCAGTAATATAGCAAGAAGCCATTATTCTAACAGTAAAATTTTTAAAAAGAAACCATTTTCTGGTGCACCAAGTTGCTCTGCTTTTTTTATACAAATAGAAAGTGCATCCACATGCAGGCCTATTATTTTGGAGCCAAGCATAAGAACAAGCAAATCACTTTGTTTTTTTTCTATATTATAATAACTGGCAAGTCAGTCCTTACCCACCAGAATGGCTCAATCAGGGAATTAATCTTTACATACTAATACAAATGGAGTGTTCAGGAAACCCATGAATGGCCATGTTGCTGTGGCAGAAGCAATTCAGTTGTGCTTTCTACTACCATTGACTTAATGCTTACACATTAGGAACTTTTCATTATTTAACTTCTCTCTCTGGGTTTATGCAGAGCAAGATCTAAGTAAAACAGGATTCCAAATTGTGCTTTAAAATTTCTGTGTTAACCACCATGTTAAACCTAGAGCAGATTCAAATGATTGATTAAGTTTAACTTTACTATGTGTCATGCACGTGCTGCTACCAATGATCAAGTCAGAAAGCTTCTGACTACAGTTTCAAAACATGGGTTAGAATTCCAACAGAAGATTGTTACTATATATTTCTGGTTTGTTTCCTTGTACCCTGAAGAAAAAGGCAAAGTAAAAGCAAAAGTCTCATTTGTATTTCAATTTATTAACATAACATGATTACCTAAATATGGCCATTCTATTGGCTCATGAAAGCCATAACAAAAACATGTCAGTGTGGGTGGGTGTTTGTGAATGCAAAAATGTAAAACATACCAGAAAATATTAAAAAGCAACATAGTGTTATAGAATCATAATTGATAGGGATGTCAGAGATCATCTACTGAATAAAATCAATAACTAATTTAAGACTGTTCCTTTAAATTCAGTCATCTTGTACTAAAGAAAAAAGTTGCCAAATTCTGTAAACAAAAAGGAATAATTCTTACTTACCGATCTTCCAAAACTGTAATAGTATCATGCAATGATTTTTGTTGTTCTCTAAGCTGCTGGTTTTTTGTATAGAACTCATCAAGCCTCGCTGCATCCCTATATATAAAGGAAAATTAATTTTTAAACAGAGATTGCATGGGGTTAGGTGTAGTTTCATTAAGAAGAAATCCTGTTACTTCAAAGTTAATAAATAGCCATGAATACTAACATTTGAACTGAATACAAATTCTATATCTTACAAAATTAATGGCATTAAATGGTAATAAATAACAAGTTTAATCCATAACACATTACAACTAAATGACGTAAATGTAGCTGCACTGGACTTCTACTACAAACAACATAGGGAAAAATGAAAATTCTTATATAATACTGTAGGGAAGAATAAAATGACAGCAAAAATTCTTTTTCTCTATTATGTGTATCTATTAAGGGAAGCATGCACAGGTTTTCTAGTCTTAATAAATCAGTGTTCTATGTATATAAGCTGGATATAGAAAATAAAATGTCATATAGAACAGGAGAAACCGAGAATGGCAGTTGGTCTTACCTGAACTGTATGTTTCAGAGAAGGTGTGGGAGGAGTAACAGCTGGGTATTAACCAAGCCCTTTTGCCCTGGATAATCTGAGGATAATCTTTTGAAGCCATGCCTCTGATCCTCCTCTTGCTCTCCCAGATTAACCGATGGTCGTAGCAGAGCCCTGGAAGGAAAGAACAACAGAACAGCGCAAGCACATATCCTTCCTATTGACCCTGAAAGACCACTGAGCTAACTCAGGCCCCTGGCGTGGGGCGCCTAAACAAGGGGGGGAAGTGACTCCTCCCACACCTTCTCTGAAACATACAGTTCAGGTAAGACCAACTGCCAGTTTCCAGAGTGAGGTGTGGGAGGAGTAACAGCTGGGACATACCAAAGCTAGATGTCCTAGGGAGGGATCATTGGGCCTGAGCCCCTCGAGAGTCTAGGACTCCCTGCAGAACCCTCCTACCGAAGACTGCCTCCGTGGAGGCGGAGGCATCTAGGCGGTAATGTCTAATGAATGGTGAAGGAGATGCCCAGTCGACAGCCCGGCAGATCTCCTCTATGGGAGCCTGGGTGGCCCAGGCTGCTGAGGTGACCGCACTTCTGGTGGAGTGTGCAGTGATGCCCTCTGGAACCTGAATTCCCCGTGCCTCGTAGGCCTGTGAAATGGCCACCCTGATCCACCTGCTGATGGTGGCCGGGGAAACCTTAGTGCCTCTGGTGGAAGGTTGATACGACACGAAGAGGGCTTCTGAACACCTAAAGGGAGCCGTGCGCTTAAGGTAAATGCGCAAGGCTCTTCTGATGTCCAACCTGTGCCAAGATCTTTCCCTATCCCTGGAGGGCTGCGGACAGAAGTCCGGCAGAACTATCTCTAGAGCCCTGTGGAAGGGGGAATTGACCTTAGGCATGAACGCGGGGTCCAATCTTAGGATTACCCGGTTCTCTAAGAATGTGCAGAGGTCCGCTCTGCTGGAGAGAGCGTTGATCTCAGAAACTCGCTTGGCCAAGGTGATGGCGACCAGGAAGACGACCGTAAGGGTTAGAAATTGAAGGGAAACATCCCTCAAGGGTTCGAACGGTGCCTCCGTTAAAGCCTGGAGGACCGTAGGTAGGTCCCAGGAAGGGAATCGATGGACCGCTGGGGGTTTCCGATTCGCCGCTCCCTTGAGGAAGCGCCTGAGGACCGGATGTTGGGATAAGGGTGGAGCGTCCACCCCTCCCCCCCAGAATGGTGGAAAGGGCCGAGACCTGTCTCCTAAAAGTGCTGGGGGCGAGTCCCTTCTCTACACCTTTCTGCAGGAAGTCCAGGACCTGAGGTACCGAGGCCGAGGCAGGCTGAATGTCCCTTGCTTTGCACCAGTCAGCAAAGGCCACCCAGGAGGCGTTGTAAATGCGGGTGGTAGATTGCCTCCTGGACGCCTCGATGGTCCTAATGACCTTGGAGGAAAATTGGGCCTCTCTTAGCTGCTCCCGCTCAATCGCCAGGCGGTCAGATGGAGCCACTCCGGATCCAGATGCTCCAGAGACCCCTGATGTAGAGACACCTCCCCCGGGGGGATCCTCCAATGGGGAGCTGAGGACAGCTCCACCAGGTCCGCTAGCCAGGGGCAGTGTGGCCAGGTCCGCTAGCCAGGGACAGGGAGCCACTAGAATCATCTCTGCCCCCTCTGACACGAGCCTCTTCAGAACCCCGGGAATGAGGGGAAGGGGAGGGAAATGCGTAAAGTAGACCTGGTGGCCATCTGCAGCGGAGGGTGTCCGTGTCCATGGCTCCTCTGGAGGGGAACCTTGCTATGAAGTTCGGCAGCTGGGCATTCGCTGGATTTGCGAAGAGATCGGTTGTCCGAACCTTTCGCAGATCCGCTGGAAGACGCTGGGATGGAGCTGCCACTTTCTGTTGTCGACCGTCTCCCTGCTGAGCCAATCTGCTTGCTGGTTCTCCGTCCCGGAGATGTGTTCCGCTCTGATGGACCGGAGATGTCTCTTTGCCCAGTTGCCTAATCTGAGGGCCTCGTCGCGAAGGGCTTGGAGTGAGTGCCCCCTTGCCTGTTCACGTGGGCCTTGGCTGCCACGTCGTCCATCAGGACAAGGATGTGATGACCGGTGACTGTGGTCTTGAAGTGTCGTAGGGCCAGGTGGATGGCTCTGAGCTCCAACCAGTTGATGTTGTTGCACAGATCTGTTGGAGTCCAGCATCCCTGGGCTATCAGAGCTTCCAGGTGTGCTCCTCAGCCAAACAGGCTCGCGTCCATCGTGAGTACCTTCCTCGCTGGCTCCTTGAAGAGGGATCCCTTGCTCAGTGCTGGGGTCAGCCACCAACTGAATGAAAGCAGCACCTGGGGCGACACTTGGATCTTGAATCTGGCATCGCTCGTCCCCGCCTTCTGGTATGGAAGCAGGAACCACTGCAGCTCCCTGGCGTGTAGGCGAGCCCATGGCACGATCCCTATACAAGAAATGAATTTCCCAAGGAGCCTGGAAAGAAGAACTACAGGGACAGAGTGTAATTTACGAACTTCATGAATCAGCTGCACAATGCTGTCCTTTCGCTCCTGGGGGAGGAACACCGCCCCAGACACCGAATCTATAATAGAACCAAGGTGTTGGAGCCTGGTAGATGGAACCATCTGGCTCTTCTTTAGGTTGATAGAGAACCCCAGGGATCTGAGGATGTCAATGGTGGTGCCTAGATCCTGTCTGGCCGTGGCTGGGGACCTGGCTAGGACTAAGCTGTCATCTAGATAGCAAAATAGACGGACTGGTATGGAACGCAGGTGACTTGCGGCTGCAGCCAGCACCTTGGTAAAGGTCCTGGGGGCTGAGGCCAGCCTGAAGGGAAGGGCCCTATATTGGAAGTGATTTCCCTCATGGGAGAACCTAAGGAACCTGCAATGTTCCGGGACGATGCTGATGTGGAGGTAGGCCTCCGTAAGGTCGATGGAGGCCATAAAGTCGCCCTGTCGGATGCCTTCCAAGATGGATTTCAAGGAAGTCATCTTGAATCTACGGTAGACTACCCTGGAATTGAGTTGTTTAAGATCCAGGATAGCTCTCCACCCTCCTGAGCTCTTGGGGACCAGAAACAGGTTAGGATAGAATCCGGAATCTCTCTCCCCCTCTGGGACTTCTTCAATGGCCTTGATATCCAGAAGGTGTTTGATGGCCTTCGCCTTAAGGGCCCGTTTGGCCGGATCAGCAGAGGAGGTGAAGGTGCGGAACCTGTTAGGGGGTTGCGAGTGGAACTCCAAGTGTAACCCGAGCTTAACCGTCTGGAGGACTCACTCGTAAGAGGTGATGCGTTCCCAGGCATCCGTGAAAAGGGTGAGGCGACCGCCAATGGGGTGATCCGTGGCTGGATCACTTGAACCTGCGGAATGGGCAACCACCTCCTCCTCGAAAGGGCCGCTTGCCCTGCTGCTGGCCCCTGAATCTGTCCCTAAAAAACTGCCTGTCCCCCTGTCTGTGGAACCTGGGGGGTTGGTACCTGTGAGACTGAGCCTCCGAATCAGGCTGGCGGGAGGATGTTCTTCTGGGGTAGGGGGCGTATTGGTTATCCGACCGTCTGGTCGTGGCTGGGAGGACCTTCTTCTTATTGTCCTCCACCAGAAGTGGGTCCAGCAAGGCGCCGAACAGCTTGTCCCCGATGTAGTCTGCTCCTGCAAGGTGCCATTTGGCTCGGGACTCCGCCTGCCAGTGGCGCAACCACAGTAAGCGCCTGGACGCTACAGAGGAAGATTAAGCTCGGGACGCATACTTAACTGCATCCAGGGTGGTGTCCGCAGAGAATTGCATGGCTGCCAGCACCTTCGAAATGGCTTGCAGCAGTCGCACCTCCGTGGCCGGTGTTCTGTCTCTCAGCTCTTCCAGCCACAACACCGTGGATCTGTTAAAAAAGGAAGCAGAAGCGGCTGCCCTAATGGCCCAGGTTATTGCCTGAAATGTTTTACGTATCAGTTTCTGCCTTCGTATCCTCTGGCCTAAGGCAGTTTGCAATATCTCCCATCACCACGGATGAGGCTGAGGCTAGAGTGGCGATCGGGTTGTCCACTCTGGGAGCTGGAGTGCCTGGTCAAAGGTGGGGTTGAGGTTATAGAACCTCCGCTCATTGCCCCCCGGATTGGGGAAGGACCCTGATTTAACCCACTGAGATTTTAGGACCTCTATGAACATCTCTGGAGTTGGAATCTCCTCCTTTTTTACCAGGGGTCTATGAAATGGCCCCTTTTTCCTCCCCTTACTGGTGCTAGGTGTGGCAGTGGTCGGCCTGGGTTCTGGAGTGGGATCCAGGTCCGCTGTGTCCCTGGCCTTACGTAGTAGGGAGCTAAATAAGGAGGGGGGGAAACAGGCCTGTGATGTTGGGGGCCTCTGTAGACTGAGCATCCTCATCCTCAGAGAACCCCACGTCTTTCAGCTCCCCTTCTTCTAAATCTGAGGCTTCACTGGCAGTAGAGGGAGAAGGGGACCTGTGCTCTCTGGTCACAGAGGCTCTGGGAAGAGTCTGATGATCTCTGGGCTGGTCCCGGGATGATCCCTGTTGTGAGGCCTGGGGTTGGTGCTGTATCCCAGCGGCCATCACTTGGGCTAAGGCCCTGGCTAAAACCTCCTGGAAACTCTCAGGTAGCTCTGGGAGGGCAGGGCGGAGCTCTGGAGGTTGCAGGTGATCCCTTGCCACTGGTGAACTTGGTGCCAGCCTGGGCCTAGCTGGGCTGGAAACCCTGCGACCAAAGGGATCCCCCCTCGTTTCAGAGGAATGAGCAGGCGAAAGGGGGGGGGGGCGAAATGGAGCTATGCCTTCTGCCTGAGCTCCTGGGGGAGCCAGGAGAGGACGCCTGGGCCTCTGCCAGTGCAGGGAGCCTGCGGGGGGAGCGTGACCTAGAAGGCAATGGGCTGATGGTCACCCTAAATCTCCTAGATGAGGCCCTGGTAGCTCTGCCTCCTTTAGGATGAGTCTCCTTAGTGGATGCCCTGGGGGTGTCCTTCCTGGTGGGAGAACACTCTCTGGTGGCCTGGGAAGCTCCCCTGGAGGTCCCTTCGGCTGGATCTGAGTCCCCTAGGGATCTCTGCCCAGCACCCCCGCTCCTCACCGTGTCTGCCTTGCACTTACTCTTTTTCCCGCTCATCTCTCCTCTCTCTGCCGGCTCAACTGCTGCTTTCTTCCAGCCGCCGATCCGCGGCTTGAGCGCCGGCCTGCACCGTATTCAGGCCCCTCTGCGGATCCACCGGCAGAGTGGGGGCCACTCTAGGCCTCTTCCGGCCTCCTCGGTGCTTCTTGAGTGCTCCTGGCTACCGTAGATGATTGCCGGTCATGTGCTCAGGAGCATGCCGGTCGCGTGCTCCTTTCAAAATGGCGGCAGCCGGCCTGCGACCCGAGCCTCTCTGAAGCTGGAGAGCGCTGGGGCGATCCTCTGTGGATCCCCGGTCCTCCAGAGTCCTAATCGGGCGGCTGAAGTGCAAAGGCCTCTCCACGCACTCCGATCGGTGCGGAGGCTTCCTCCCCTCTTGCGCGACCATCTGGCCGCTTGGGGAGCATGCGTGTGCTAGCAGGGCAGCAAGGCCTTCGCTAGCAGTGCTGAGCACGTTGGAGGAGAGATGCAGCGCTGGATGCTTCTTGGTGAGAGGAAAAAATGCTAGAGAAAAAAACCTACACTAGAAAAACCTCCAGATTTCCAAAGTGAGGGAGAGTCAGAAAACATTCCTTCTGGGCTGGAGTCTGAGGTTAATCTGGGAGAGCAAGAGGAGGATCAGAGGCATGGCTTCAAAAGATTATCCTCAGACTCCAGGGCAAAAGGGCTTGGTTAATACCCAGCTGTTACTCCTCCCACACCTCACTCTGGAAACACAATGCAGTCTGGGACAAATCAAGCACAATGGTTTGTTGTTCAGTCACTACATTATATCCGATTCTCTCTGACACCAGGCTCCACTGTCCTCCAGTGTCTCCCTGAGTTTGCCAAACCCATGCCCACATGTGGATAACACTATCTAATCATCTCATCCTGATGTCCCCTTCTCTTTTTGCCTCCCATCTTTCCCAACATCAGGACCTTTTCCAATGAGTCCTTTCTTTCCATTTTGCGGCCAAAGTATTTGAGCTTCAGCTTCAGTATCTGTCCTTCCAAGAAACAGTCAGTGTTAATTTCTTTTAGGATTGACTGATCTCCTTGCAGTCCAAGGAGACTCTCAAGAGTCTTCCCCACACCACTAGTTGAACGCAAAATACAATGGTAGAAGTATATTTTTAAGCATTAAAATGTATTGGCTCAGTTATGGAAACAGAGCAGGTTTGTTTTTAGCAGGAAAACAACTGAATATGATGCTGTATATCTTGTGGCAGCTCTCTTTTTAACTAATTCAAAGCCTAAAACACTATCTAATATAAATTAACATATGCAAAAAAAGAATTTTACTAGCAAAAATGGCAACAAAAAAGAAAGAAAATATTTAAGTGACATTAAAAGCTAATAGCAAGAGCCAATGCAGTAAGGTCACAATCCAGATTTAAAGACAATACACATTAGTATGAAACATCTTTCTTTAGATCAATAAAACTGCTGCACCTTTTTTGCAGGATATATACGCTTTGTAAGCTGCTCCCAGCTATCTTAGTATGTGCAATCAGCAGCATCCAAGTTATATTTACTTGAAATATTCTCATTGTTTTAAAAACAAGTTGTTCCCAGCGTAAAAAAATTCATCCCCAATACTTTCCACATACAGATAGTCCTTGACTTACACCCACAATTGAGTCCAAATTTATGTTATGAAATAATACATTTATTAAGTAAGTTTTGCCCAATTTTACAATCTTTCTTGCCTCAGTTATTAAGTGAATTACTGCAGTTGATAAGTTAGTAACCTGGGTGTTAGGTAAATCTGGATTCCCCCTTGACTTTGCTTGCCAGAAGCTCGGGGCACAGCAATAGTCATAAATATGAACCACTTGCCAAGCATCTGAATTTTGATCACATGACCATAGAAATGCTGCAATGATCATAAATGTGAAAAACAATCATAAGTCAGTTTTTTCAGTGTTGTAACTTTGAACAGTCACTAAACGAACTGTTGTATTCAAAGACTACCTACACATTAAATAGGGTTTAATTTCCAGCTTAATTTGGTATAATGATTAAGATACTCGCCTAGAAACCAGGAGATTGAGTTCTAGGTCTCCCTTATACATGAAAGTTGGACGGATGATTTTGGGCCTGGCAGTCTTTCAACCCAGCCATTTTAAGGGCTGTTGTAGGGAAAATAGGAATATTAACCATGTTTGCCACTTTGCGTTATACATAAAAAAGGAAAGATAAAAGTATAACAATAACAATAACTTTCAAGAATTAAGGAGGTAATAGTTATAAAGGTGTATCTTGTAAAATTTACATACCTCAATCTGATATATCGTAATTGGCCATGAATAAGGTGGCCAGCTCAACTATTAACATTTAATCAAGAACGCTTTTTTGCTTAAGATACTTACAAGCACCTTTCTGCTTTCAGTTTAGAGATCTTTGACAATAATCCTAAGAAAAGAAGACAGGAGACAATTAATTCTGTGTTTAAATTTTTTTCTAATCTGAAAAAGGTCTTTCATTCAGAGAGACCTTTAGAAACTGGAATTGCCAACAAAACTGCCCATGTACTCTCTGAAAGTATAAGAAATTTTTATTTAAATATCTGTTTCATTATGGTTTGATATTTATGTCAGTTATTCAGTTATCAGAGCAGATAACAGCAAAATAAAATAAAATAAATTTTTAAAAAAAGATAAACTAGAAAGTAAAATAGACAAACATTTGAAAAGTTACTCTTCCAACTTTAACTACAGACAATTAAATGTCTACAACTTTCCAGACAGTTACAATACCTGTAAAAGATTTGTCACTAAATATTATAGGATAGAATCACAAACTCAAGCTAAGAATGATATGTCAAATGACATTTAGGCCAAGAATAAGTTGTCAGCCATTGAAGTTCTTACAGCATGGAAGGCAGATACTCTGTACTCCTATATAGGATGAAATCATCCAGAATATATAGGACTTCAGAGGCAATGCTATAAAATAGTCAGTTGGCTCTCACAGCATACATATACCAAAGACTATCTTTTCCATACAGAAGGCACAGTTAAAAACCATACATAGTTGTAACTTCTACCTTACTTGTCTTTTCTACTAAAACAAGGCTAATGGCAAACTGTATGCTTAATGAACTAATAGATGATGGTAAAGAATTGAAAATATTATTTGTTTCTTGACTGAAAAGTAGCAAAGAGGGAAAGTGTGCTGGCAAAGTTAAGAAGAGCCTAGCCCTATAGAGAAAAGCAACTGCCAGTTTAAATAATGACAACAAAGGTCAGAATAGTTAAAAATATTAGTGTTTCTAGTGATAATCTATAACTGTGCAATATGAAAAGAATTTATCTTTGTAGTACATTATGGATTTGGAAATAGTTGCAAAAATGTCTTGGACTGCCAGACCAAATCTGGAACAGAAGTGTTGATTATTCTGTTTTCTATATTTAAAAAAAGGAGCAAAGCAAGATTAGAGCCACCATTTCCTATTTCCTCTTAGTTGTGACCAAGACATTATTCTTTGTGAAAATGGTATTGGCATGGATTCTTGATAGCCAAAGTTGTTTTAGTTCTCAATAGTAGCAAGAAGTCATAATGAAATAGAATTTTAGACTTGATTATATGAAGTTACTTGATTCAGTAGCTTTGTAATGTAAACTATTGCTGAATGCAATAAATAAATAATTACAATTATATAAATATTTCAAAATTCATTTTTATAATTAAAAAACAACAGTGATGTTAAAAATGATCATAGTCATACACTGGAAAGTGACTGAAAACTACTTCACAAGAAAATATGAATATAAAAATCATACATATCAAATCAGCCACATAACAATTAAATATCTGGATTAAAAATACTAAAAGTTATTCCATTTTATTCCTTATCAACACCCATCAGAAAGAATGAATCTGTAATACAATGGAGCTTCTGCAAAAACAAGTTATTGTTTCAGAAAGTATTTAGAAATGTGATATTAGCAACCTGAAATGTCACTAAATAAACAGTGCTTATATGCTATAATTAAAGTGATCCAATGTCAGAAATCATTTTGCAGGAATTTTCAAAGATTAAATTGGAATTTTAGCATTCACTTTATAATCTGCCAGCTGAAAACAATTTAAAATGACAAAAAGTGATTTTCATAGAATTAGAATCATTATCTTGACAAACTTGAACATTGCACACTATAGGTGGTACCTGGTTCGATAGTATTAATTGTGAGAGGGAACCTGGGAGTCCTAATGAACAATCACTTAAATATGAGCCAGCAGTGTGCTGCAGCTGGCAAAAAAACCAACACACTTCCAAGCTGCAATAGAGGAGTAGACTCAAAATCACGTGAAGTGTTAATACCACTTTATAATGCCTTGGTAAGGCCACACTTGGAATACTGCATTCAATTTTGGTCGCCACAATTTTAAAAAAATATTGAGACTCTAGAAAGAGTGCAGAGAAGAGTAACAAAGATGATTAGGGGGTTGGAAGCTAAAAATATAAAGATTGGTTGCTAGAATTGATTAATCTAATAAAGTTTAATGAAAGGTAGGACTAGGGGTGACACAATAGCAGTGTTCCAATATCTCAGGGGTTGCCACAAAGAAGAGGGAGTCAAACCATTCTCCAAAGCACCTGAGGGTAGAAGAAGCAATGGATGGAAACTAATCAAGAAGAGAAGTAACGTAGAACTAAGAAGAAATTTCCTGACAGTTAGAACAATTAATCCGTGGAACAACTTGCCTCCAGAAGTTATGGCTGCTCCAACACTGGTGGTTTTTAAGAAGATGTTGGATAACCATTTGTCTTAAGTGGTGTAGGGTTTCCTGCCTAGGCAGGAGGTTGGACTAGAAGACCTCCAAGGTCCCTTCCAACTCTGTTATTTTATAATTTCCTGTCATTAATACAGTTACAATTAATCACTGTTTTTATATTTATATCTAAACTATAGTCCAAGTGGGCTGAAAATGAAATGACTTTATATTGTTGCCATGTACCTTCTAAGAAAATGTACAACAACATAGCTATAGAGCATGATCCGTACTTTTACAAGTGTTAAAATTCCCATTAACAACATGTTTATAACAAGTTTACAACAATTTCTGCAAGCCCATCCCATAAAGATTATTAAAATAAAATGAATTATAGCCTGAAGTAGGTTGTAATGTGGATTGATATTATTTGGATTCAACGTTATTTATAGAGGAAGTTTTCAGCAACTGACTACAGATAGCAAACAACTTGTTGTAAATCAGACATTCCCATGCTGCAGTTAGGAAGAGAATAACCTGCAGTTGTTAAACATGAGATAACGTAACTGAAATGTGCACATTCCTAATGGCTTTCCCATTGACTTTGATTGTTGAAAGCCAGCTATGAAAATGACAAATGGCAACTATGTTACCATGCAACACTACAACCACTATACATGCACACCAGTTGCCAAGTGTCCAAATCACAACTATGTAGCCCCTGGGTCACTGCAACTGCTGCAGGTTTGAGGATTAATTGTGTATCTCCTTTTTCAGTGTCATAACTTTGAACAGTCAATGAACAATCAGTATGTAAGGACTACTTGCATTTAGTTTACTCAGCTATACTCCTTTCAAGTGATTGATGTGATTGTAAATAATGTGCAAAGATTTGCTAAGGTGGACGGGGGGAAAAGAGTACTGTAGTTGCTTAGCCTTTCCTATCAGTTATTCTATATAAGTCTTTTCCCTAAGGTTTTCCCATCTAAGTACTTAATTCTCCAAAGATGAGATGAAGAAACGTCAGACATGACAGCAGTTGCAGAAAGAGCTTGCCTCCCCATCAAACATACCCTTAAAATCCTTTCACTATATTAGCACTTATTTGCTTTCTGAATTTATCTCCCTTTCCTTTTGACTGTAAGCCGCCCTGAGTCCCCTCAGGGAAAAGGGCGGCCTATAAATGTCTAATAAATACAAAAAATACAAAATACAAATGAATGACTCTGTTTTGATCAGGCTCACTTGTTTCAAATCAAAACTGACAGAAAAAATATAATTTTTACTAAGAAATATGTATTTTAAGCCAAAGTAACTAATATTAAGCATAGTGTAATGTCTACTTGATCACATTTATCTCAGCCATGTTTATTAAAAATCAAACGTTAAAAACACATAAAATATGGTATTTTGGAGCTTCTATACAACAAACATAACTATAAAAACAAAATTCACTGATTTTAGACTTCTATTTTATAAAGCATATTTTGCTGACATCTAAAATTAAAAATAGTGAATCAGTTTTAATTCTTATTTATAGACTTCAGAAACATAGTGCAGACAAGTTTGTATTTGCCTTATATATCACCATATGGTTCTATTGTACAATCATCATCTTTTGAAAAAACAATCCTTTGGGCATGTTTTTGGGGGGATAAAATCATGCAGATTCTAAATTTGCCATGCATTACATAAAACACAGTAACAAAGTTTCAGAACATGAAAAAAATCCACTTTATCTGTTTGCACTGACACACCTACAGCCTTCATTAGACTTCCAAAGTGAGACCTTTTTCTTAATATACATAATATGTTTTCGGTTATAGCTCCTAACTATTTTGAAAGTTTACCCTCATTTTTTTCCTAATGTTTAAAATTTAATACTTAGTTTTCTATTATGTGGCTCCATGACATGGAGGTACTCCTTAGGCAGCCAAATCTTATACTGGTGATACCTCAACATGTACTCTGTTGACAGTATCCCACGAATTATAAAACTCAGCTGTGGAATAAACTAAGCCTTAGAAATGTATTTACTTAATAGTCTATAGAAAGTAATCAATATTCCAATAGGTTTTATAAAGCTCTTTTAAACTTGCTATTAAGTTTTGAAAAATAAGACAATGGTTTTATTTCACACCAGCAATTTTGTAATCATTGCTTCAAATGTCAACCAGGTCTTTCAGCAGACACCTATAACCAATTAAATTTTAATTATTGTTATGTCACATATCTTAAGATTGCTTTAATTATTTCATGAGACAGATTTTTAGCTATTATTCTGTCTCCTTGATCCTAATCTTCTTAGCTATTGATATTAGTTTCACTAGTGGATTGCTGTAACAAGTTCTTAATATCTCATGGTACTTTTCTATGGTAATCAGCTAGATAAAATAGATTAAGTTTTCTCTTTGATTTTTGGAATCTGATAGTATCTTTTGTTGATCTACTTAGATGGAACTTGGGCAGTTTTCTAAGCATACAGAATTCCTATTTAAAATTTCTATCATCATTACACATCTCTGGCTTTATAAGACTGACTGTTGAACATAATGGGATTTGCTTCTGATTTAAAAGTTATTACAGGATTATACTGTAGATCTTGGATACATCAAATTCTCCATCACTGGAATCTTCATATCCATCATTATTACTTTATTATATTATGATTATGATACATTACATTATGATAAAAAAAGAAAAGATATATATAACTCAACTGTATCTTGTGCACTGCTTACTTAATCTACCATAGGAACTGTATACTTGATCTTGACTGCCACTGTGATATGATCTCATCAAATATTATAGAATATACAGGGCAAAAAAGTCAGTATAATATTTTTTTAGATTTAGATTTAGATTTTATTAGTATTTGTAGGCCGCCCTTTTCCCTGAGGGGACTCAGGGCGGCTCACATAAAATCGGGGAAGGGGAATACAGACGTTAAGATAGAGACATATAATAAAATAATAAACAACATACATTCATCATTCGGGAGGGGTAACTATCCTTGTCCCCAGGCCTGACGGGCGAGCCAGTTCTTAAGGGCTGTGCGGAAGGCCTGGACGGTGGAGAGGGTGCGAATCTCTACGGGGAGCTCGTTCCAAAGGGTCGGGGCTACTACTGAGAAGGCCCTCCTCCTTGTAGTTGCCAGCCGACATTGGCTGGCCGATGGAATGCGGAGGAGGCCTAATCTATGTGATCTTATTGGTCGCAGGGATGTAATTGGCAGAAGGCGGTCTCTCAAGTATCCAGATCCACTGCCATGTAGGGCTTTATGGGTGACTAATAGCACCTTGAAGCGCATCCGGAGATCAACAGGTAGCCAGCGCAGCTCGTGGAGGATAGGTGTTATGCGGGTGAACCGAGGTGCACCCACAATCACTCGCGCGGCCGCGTTCTGTACTAGCTGAAGTCGCCGGATGCTCTTCAAGGGCAGCCCCATGTAGAGCACATTGCAGTATTCCAGCCTAGAGGTCACAAGGGCCCGGGTGACTGTTGTGAGAGCCTCCCGATTCAGGTAGGGTCGCAACTGGCGCACCAGGCGAACCTGGGCGAATGCCCCCCTGGTCACAGCCATTAAATGGTGGTCAAACGATAGCTGTGGATCCAGGAGGACTCCTAAGTTGCGAACCCTCTCTGAGGGGTATAAAATTTGACCCCCCAGCCTGAGAGATGGAATATTGGTCGAATTTTTGGGAGGGAAACACAACAGCCACTCGGTCTTTTCTGGGTTGAGCACAAGCTTGTTAACCCTCATCCAGTCCATAACAGCTTCAAGGCCTCGGTTCATCACGTCTGCCGCTTCATTGAGTTGGCACGGGGCGGACAGATACAATTGAGTATCGTCCGCATATTGATGGTATCTAATCCCGTGCCTGCGAATGATCTCTCCCAGCGGTTTCATGTAGATGTTGAATAGTAGGGGGGATAAGACCGAGCCCTGAGGCACCCCATAAGTTAGGGGCCTAGGGGACGATCTCTGCCCCCCCACTAACACCGACTGCGACCTGTCCGAGAGGTAGGAGGAGAACCACCGCAACACGGTGCCTCCCACTCCCACCTCCCGCAGTCGTCGCAGAAGGATACCATGGTCGATGGTATCGAAAGCCGCTGAGAGGTCAAGGAGGACCAGGATGGAGGAGTGTCCTCCATCTCTGGCTCTCCAGAGATCATCGATCAATGCGACCAAAGCGGTTTCTGTGCTGTAACCGGGTCTGAAGCCTGACTGGAAGGGGTCTAGATAGTTTGCTTCCTCCAAGGACCGCTGGAGCTGGAAGGCCACCACCTTCTCAACAACCTTCCCCAGGAAGGGGAGGTTGGAAACTGGACGATAGTTATTAAGGATAGCTGGATCCAAAGATGGTTTTTTCAGGAGGGGTCTCACCACCGCTGCTTTCAGTGCAGCGGGGAAGTTCCCCTCCCGAAGCGAGGCGGTCACAACCGCCTGGATCCAGCCTCGTGTCACCTCACTGCAGTTAGTAACCAGCCATGAGGGACACGGATCCAGTACACAGGTGGAGGTACTTACAGCCCTCATGGCCTTGTCCACATCCCCAGGGGTAACGTCCTGAAACTCAACCCAGAGCTGTTCTGGTTGATCCTCCTGTGCCTCGGCTGGAACTGCGGGGGTGGAGTCCAAGTCCGACCGAAACCGAGCAATTTTGTCCGCTAAGAATTGGGCATAATCTTCAGCTCTGCCCTGCAAGGGTTCCCCCGCTTCCCTTTTATTCAATAGGGAGCGGGTTATCCTAAACAGGGCGGCTGGGCGAGACTCAGCGGACGCAACCAAGGTGGCTATGTGAGATCTTTTTGCAGCCCTAAGTGCCCTGGTGTATTCCTTGGTGCAGGTGGTTACCATTGCTCGGTTCGATTCGGACTTATCGGACCTCCAACGGTGCTCTAGGCATCTCCTCCGGCGCTTCATCTCCCGGAGTTCCTCGGTGAACCAAGGAGGTCTCCGGGATCCGCCGCCTCGGAGGGGCCGCAGTGGCGCAATCCGGTCGAGGGCCTCCGATGCTGCTGAGTGCCACGCAGCAACCAGAGTCTCCACCGGACTGTGGGCGAAAGTGTCAGGAATAACCCCAAGCTCTGTCTGGAACCTTGACGGTTCCATAAGGCGCCTGGGGCGGAACCACCTGGTCGGTTCCTCCTCCCTACAGTGGGGGTTTGGTCTCCGGAAGTCGAGCCTCAGTAGGCAGTGGTCTGACCACGACAGGGGTATGATGTCGTTCCCCCTCAGACCAAGATCACAAATCCACTGCTCCGAGAGAAATACAAGGTCAAGCATGTGCCCCGCCGAATGGGTTGGGCCTCGAATTACTTGGGTCAAGCCCATGGCTGTCATGGAAGCCATGAACTCCTGCGCCCCCTCAGAGTTTTCACCGAGCGACGGCAAATTAAAGTCCCCCAGGACCATCAACCTAGGGAACTCAATTGCCAGCTCGGCTACCGACTCGAGGAGCGAGGGGAGGGCTGCTGCAACGCTGTTGGGAGGCAGGTACGTTAACAGCAGACCCACTTGACCCTTGAGGTCCAACTTTAACAGCAAAGACTCACACCCGACAATCTCCGGAGCAGGGACCCTACGAGGAACTAACGACTCCCGGATAACAGCGGCCACACCCCCACCCCTTCGCTGGGCTCTCGGCTGGTGTAGCACCTGAAATCCTTCTGGGCACAGCTCTACAAGGGGGACTCCTCCCTCTGGGCCCAGCCAGGTTTCAGTAATACATGCCAGGTCTGCCCTCTCGTCTAAAATTAAGTCCCGGACGAGAGGAGCTTTATGTACAACAGACCTGGCATTTAGCGACAACAGCCTGAGACCAGGGTCCTGACTGCTTACGCCATCTGGTCTTGGAGTGGGACTCCTAGGGCCGGAAGGAGGGATCTCTGTAATGTAGCGAACCCTCCTTCCCCAATATTAAAATGTGAATCCCAACCATATGAACTCAGTAGGATTCTTAAAATAAAAAACAAGGTTTTTTTAGGAATTACATTATTTTACAGCTGTTGCTAATTTAGAAATAACCCATGGCTGTCAATATTAATGTGCCAATGATTAAATACATAGAGCAAGCATACCTTTGACATCTTTATCATGACATTCTTTCAGTTTGGACCACAGTTCTTTGAAACAGTCAGATGCAGGTTCTGTAGAGTTGGGACTTCCACAATTCCCTCCAGAAGCACTCATTTTATCTGTTTATAGTTTTTCTGAATTCTTGATGTTTGGCTATCTTCAGGTTCACATTACAGTTAGAGAGCGTTTTTTTTTCCAGACAACCAAATTCCTACAATGACAAATACAAGATTTACAATATAGGTTATTAAATGATAGTTATTGTGATCAATTTATATCATTATTTTTAGATCTTGATTGCTCATTGCATTTAAAAAAAACAACACATAAAGTATTAGAAAGCTGTCTTTTCTAAAAACTTGTTCTCAAAAGACAAGTTTTTCCTGAGGAAATAAACAAAAGCCGTAGTTGGCTGTTGCAAGAAGAAACATGAGAGAATTGAGATTTTATAAATTATTATGCTGTAATAAAATTAATTATATTATTCTGCTAGCTATAGATTACATCTTGCCTTGTTTAGTGATTGTTTTGTTTAGAAACAGATGATTATATTATAATGTTGTCAGTCTTTGCATTTACAACATTTGCATGTCTGTAAAGCATAGGAAAGCTGAAGTAAGATCATAAGCATAGTCATTATTTCACAGTGACTGTTTTATTTAACAGCCAAGTTGTCAGTTCCAATTGTGGTTGAGAAACAAAGATTACCTGTTGATGAAAACGTTAAGTGATATGCAAAGCTAGGCACAATAGTGAAGGAGACTGAAAATGATGAACTCATAGAAAAATTAAATGCAGAAAAGTATTCTAGTGACTAATGTCCAGGAGGCATGGCACAAATTAAGAGCAGTTTCAAGGCAACTGAAATACACAGTGCTTTTACAATGTTTATATAGTTGTATGTATGGTTGATTCTCATTATTTCCTAGATCTGAATGCCTTAGGATTGGGTTGGGCAACTTGCAACCTGTTGATCACATGCAGTTCTTGGCTCCAAAACTGCAATCTGTATTACCTTGCCTGCTCTTCTCACCAGCAAGTAGCTGGCTGGAAGATCAGACTGCTACCTATTACAAAAAGGAAGCAAGATAGGGAGCACATGGGAAAGTCTTCACTCTGACCACGGCAGCAGTCGTTGTTCTCAAAGGTGTGCCCGCCCCGTCCTCATAACGCAGCTCCCGAGCTAAGCACACTACAGTACACTCTTGATTCGTTTTAGCCGAATCCCCATCCAACGCTCAAAGTGACTGTTCCAGCAATATCTTCCTTTTACCATTTACCATCTCTCCTGAAGATCTGACGCCTTCCATAAACATCTGACGGAGATCATTGCGCCTCCAGGGGGAACTCTAAGCGTAGCGGAATCGCTTCAATTTATGCCCGCCACGCAGCGGTTAAAAACTTCGCGAGACGGCCCGACATAGCAGGATACGCCTCCTGAGAGGGCAGACTATTTCTCCAGAGTTTGAAAAGGGCGGCTTTTTCAAAAAGGGCCCAGGGGAAAAGGGCGATATTAGCCTGTGCGCAACAGAGCGCGCGCGGGGTCCCTGCCTCCCACGGGAAGGAAAACTTTCGGGAAGGAAAGAAGCGAAGCCCTTTGGTTTTTAGCAAGGGAGGTGCGTGGCCGCTTTTGGGTGCTGAGCGGAGTTTGGGGCGGGGAGGGGGGGGGAGTTTTGCCCCAGACGCGGAAAGCCCTGTGCGGAGTGCTCTCTCCGACCGAGAACAATGGCGAAGGGAGTCGGGAAAGGACACGCTCCTGAAGGGACGAAGGCAGCGGCCGCTCGAGGCTGCCCAAAAAGGCGGGCTCTGGCGCGCGGTTACCTGGCGGCGTTAGTACCTTTCATTGAACGGCAGGACAGGGAAAGCGAGCGAAGAAAGATGCTTCTCTTTTTCCAGTCCGCCAAGCCGCGGCGTTGCTCGTTCTTGGCCCGCCGCCCGCGGTGGGAGAGCCAACATTTGAGTCGCGGGGCTTCCGGAAGAGCCGAGCTGCCCCTGCTGGTCGGAGGCTGTTTTGGCGGCTGAAAAAGGAGAGAAGTTCCCTTTTCAAAATGGTCAGGAAGAAGCGCAGTTTGGTGGGGCCGGCCTTCAATTGGAGCCGCGGGAAGAAGAGGCGAAGAAGAAAGGAGCGCGAGTCACGGAGCGCGTGCAGAATGGCTGAGGAGAGAAACTTTTGAGCGCATCTCGCCTAAGCGACCCTGTCCTGCCGGTTCAGCCCGAGGAGCAGATGGAGCCCTGAGATCTGAACCACCGCTAGAGGCATTTTGTTTATAGAATTAATGCGTTTAAATATAACATCAGATTTTCAAATCCGGCCTTGCTTTTAGAATCAGATAGTTGTTTCTGTTCGTTTTATAAAATAATAATTAATAACAATAATAACAACAATAAAATAGAAAAAGGCCCTAAATGATTTTTTAACTCAAAGAAGTAGTGGAAGATTGGAAGGTGTGAAGAGACTTGGCCCATATAATTGCTAAGGGTCGGACATGACTAAATGGATATCATCATCATGTGCAGCAAACGAGTAGTATACATCGTCCTCAAAATAAATAAATCTCTAGAGTGACTGCTTTGTGTGGAAACTCAGAGGAGAAGGCAACAGTATCAAGGAAAGGGAGGAGATAAAATAGTGGAAGAATATAGAAATGTAGTTTTTTCTGGCAAAGCACACTGGCTACAAAACATGCTAAAGGAATATTGTATAATATTGGGATTAACTGCCCTCTGAACATACTTTTTGATGCGATTGTTGTTTAATCTTGCTCTTCAGTATAGCATTTCCAAGTAACTAATACATTCAAACGCTTAGACTGCATTCATAGCCTTGAAATTAAACAGAAAGATCAAATTGTCAGTTCTTAGAAACTGCAGTGTTCTTAGAACTAGAAATTTTTCTAGAAAAACTAGAAATTAGTTTTCCTTGCTATAGGCTATAAGAGAAAAAAAGCTGTTTTCAGGCCTGAATATAATATTATGCTAACATAAGCCTATTTGGAAAGTCTCAAGTAGAAGAGACCTCAAGGCATGTCCAAAGTACATTTGGGAATAGGATAAAGAACGTCTTCTTACTCCTACAAGAGTTCTTCCATCTACCTAAAATCTAGAGTAAATTTTGAAGCTACTACCTTCATTACTTGGTATAGGATTTCCTGCCTAGGCAGGGGGTTGGACTAGAAGACCTCCAAAGTCCCTTCCAACTCTGCTATTGTATTGTACTTTGAGGGTACAGTGTGAAAAAGGAAACATGGGATATTTATTCTTGCCTATCTTAATTTTAATTATAATGTATTAATTATGTATTAGTTAAATAAGTCATTTAACATGCTCAGATATTTTACATACCATATTTTTCGGAATATAAGACGCACCTTTTTCCCTCAAAAAAGAGGGTGAAAATCTGGGTGCATCTTATACAGCATTTTTGGCCTACTGAAACCCCATTGCAAAAATGGACATGCAGAAGGTTTGGGAGGCTTGCAAAGTGCTCCTAAGGATTGGGAAGGGCAAAAAAGAGGAAAAAATGGGCCATTTTTGTTCCCCCCCAGCAGCACTCTAAGAGCCTCCCAAAACTCTGCATGCTCTTTTTGTGTGTGCAAAAAACGAGGCATGCAGAGGGTTTGGGAGGCCTGCAGAGTGCAAAAATGTTTTTTAAAAATTTACCTCTTCAAAATCATGTTGTGTCTTATACTCTAGTGCGTTTTATAGTCCAAAAAATACAATATAACATATTAGTTATTCCATCCATATAAACTGGATCAAACCAAAGATTTATGTGATTTAAATTTTATTTACTAGAGTGGTCAGATTCTTTGTACATTTTTGATGAGACATGAGCAAAATGGGCCTCTTCTGCTAATGTTCCACAGTTTCTGGTCTATAAAACAAATCTTCAACTTAGTACTATAATTTAGACCAGAATTTCTGTTGACTTTTTTGTGATGGTTGTTAAGCAGATCACTGCAGATGTTAAATGAATAATGTTCCCAAAATTCCCAAAATTTGATCACATAACCCTGGGATGCTTTTACAGTTATAAATGCAAGATTGTAAATAACTTTTCAGTGCTGTAACTTTGTCCGGGGACTTAAATGAATGGTTGTAAATTAGATACCAGAGATAATAACTATTAGCTTTGGTAGCTGTATGCCCCATGAATTTCCCTTACAGCCATCTTAAGCTGGTAACTATAATCTTTTGTCTGTCCCAACTTCATCCATTTGCCAGGTCCTGCCAGGTGAAAAAGGAATTAAAAGCTGCCTTCGTTCACCTGGTCTCAAATCCCAAGGTGACTGCCACACCAAGAAGGCAGATGTGGGTTTCTCATCTGGTGAGCTGAAGGGACCTCTGGCAAGACAGACCACAAGTACGAGTCCTGTGACTCCTGGGAAGGAGTTAGCAGCTGCTGTAAAACTGCGCTGAGATATCTGTTTAGACTATTCTTGCTTCCCTGTCAGAGCTATTTGCCCGGCTTTGGGCATCCCAGAGTAGCTTCACTCATTGGGGCAAAGCCCAGCCTCCATTCCCCAGAGGTCTTCTATTCTTTTTGCTTGGCTCACAGCCGCCAAGAGAGCAACAGTTGCCACAGGAAGTCGAAACCCCTCTCTGTCAGGACAAGGTTCCTGCATTTTAGAAACCACCGGAAAGAACGCAGAGCCACCCCGGGCACCCAGTGATCCCTCTTTCCTGCTGTATTTCTTTGGTTCTGTTCCTCGCCCGAGGAAAAGCTTCTGCGTGCAGGCAAGTTCTCGCGAGATCTCTTCTATTGGGGGGGGGGAGGAGGTGAGCGGGACAACCAAGGGGAAAAGTATAGAAGTGATGCATAGCTTGCTTTGCTGAAGGATAATAGAAATGACTAATTGCCATTACTACGTATCAATTCGAGAGTACATTGCCCATAATAATCAGAATAACAGAGATGGAAGGGACCTTGTAGGTCTTCTAGTCCAATCTTTTCAGGCAGGAAACCCCATGGCATACTGTGCTGGGGTGATGCACATGTGCCTACAGAGAGGGCTTTGAGTGCCCCCCCTGGCATGCATGCCATAGGTTCACCACCACTGATGTAGGTGGTAGTAAGTTACTTGTGCATAGTATATACCATATAAAGAAGTTTTTTCCATTTTCTAATCCCAAATCTTAGGTTACAATACAGTATTCGGCTTTATTGACTCCCCAAATCTAGCAAATCTAGAATTCTGAGAGCTAAAAAGTTGATAAGACAGTTCACCTTATCAATTTGCTCATAATGTAAAACATGATTTCTGTGGTCTACAATCCACAACATGTAAAACATACTATCAGTGAAATTTGGCTTGTCACACCTCCTCCTCAAGTCTCTTGATTCTATCCCTCTAAGGCTAAGCCATTTTTTTTTAAAAAAACTTTATTTCTATATTTCTGTAATGAAGCGTTGCAATGTAAACATTTGTTGCATATGTAAATTGACTTTAATTGCAGGATCTTATTTAAAAATATGTTCAAAAGATTGCAATTACATCAGTTCAGTTAGTGACCGTTTGACGTTACAATGGCACTGAAAAAAGTGATTTATGACCATTTTTCACGCTTAAGATCTTTGTAGCATTCCCAGGATCATGTGGTCAAAATTCAGAAGCTTGGCAACTGGTTCATACTTATGACTGTTGCTATGTCCCAAGGTCATGAAACCTTTTGACAAGCAAAATGAATGGGGAAGCCAGATTCATTTAACAACTGTATTACTAACTAAACAACTGCAGTGATTCACTTAACAACTGTGGCAAGAAAGGTCGTAAAATGTGGCAAAAGTCACTTAAATGTCTCACTTGGCAACAGAAATTTGGGGTTTCATTTGGTCGTAAGTTGAGGACTAGTTGTATCAGGTTTAGATTTGATTTTCCATAGAATAAATTTAATAGTTACACTAAATATTTGGCTGTATAAAAGTAAATAATTCTTTCCCAAATTTAGATTTCAAGAAATGTGTTACTTTATATTATTACTGAAAATCCAGGGATATCATGTATATCGCCCACAGAGTTACATCTGCTTTTGGTCAGAAATGAATATACAAACAGAATGAATTATTTGAACCTATTTAAAAGCCCATCTGCTTATCTGTAGTTAGAGATCTGTTGCATTAAGTTTTTATTGTAGAAACAAAATAGGGAAGTATGAAACAAATGCTGTGAACTGTTTGATGTTCACAGTTAATGAGATGACATATTACACCTAGCTCTGTGTTGAGTTCTCATGAAAAGAATACTTCTCAATGGATTCAGAGTTGATGCTGAAATATACTACAGCATGCGTCATTTGTCTAGGAGGAATAAAATCATTAGTCAAACAATAAAACTGAGAAAACAATTAGCACTGTTGTACTGGTCAAACATGGACAGGAACTCAGACATTTTAAAGTACTTAATACATTGATAATAGCAATACTTAACTGACTTAAATGTTTCCCTCTTATTTACATTTATTTTTATTACAATATTTTTGTTACTACCAGGGAGACCTATTTAGTAGGGATTTTTTTTAAAAATCTTAACATTACTATTTCCAGAAGTATCCCTTTTATTTCTTTATTGCCTGAATAAAAGTAGATCTCTACTTCCTAATGAAAATCATTCAGTAAGTTTATAAATACATTGGGACTAAAATCTACTCTAGTTTTTTTTATAAATGTGTAATGATAAGATACTTATGATGCTTGAAATCATACTAAAAAATAGTTTCATAATTTTCATATTATTTTACTGATTATTGTTATCAGAATAAGCTGTAAGAATGGGCTGTATGGATAATTTTCCACAAGAGAAAGTTACACAAATTGTTTCCTAGTGAAACAATTAATAGTGCATATAGTTAATAGTGCATCAAGTCTATATAGACATTTCATTTAAGTTTCAAGATTGTTCAGTGAGCTCTGTTTTTTTGTAAATACATTGTTCTCTTGGGAAGGAATATTTATATGTTTAAAAAAAGAGATCTCTCCCCCAGGAAAATAATCTTAAGAGTTGATATGCAAAACATACATTATACTGCTTTCAGAGTATAAATATAATGCATTTGTAACTTGCAACTTCTTAAATTTTGCTTCCTACAAATTTACATTCTAAACTGTCATACGTATACTATAAAAGAATCCAGTAGCCTTCTGTAATGGTTACTCTATGCCTCTGTTTCCATAATAGCTGAATGCAAGAAGTTTGGGTTCAAACCTTCATTTTCCAAATGATCAGGTACAACATGTATTATTTATATGAAATGCTCAACATGTATGAGAACTTTTTCCAGTGCCTGTAGTTGTGCACTTTACAGTGCTTAATATGTTTGCTAAGTAGTATTAGCAGAAAATATTTTTATATCTGTAAGTATTATATAATTGCTATTTGAATCAGGTTATGCTTTAGGAATGCTCCTTGAGGCCTCTTCTGTTTTAGAGTTTTTAAAAAAATTGATGTAATCAAGTAAACATTAGTCATTTAGACTTGTGATAAAGCCTTATGTGTGAAATTTCACTGTATGTATGTATTTCAGGAAAATACTGCATTCCTTGGATTTTTTCAGACAATTATTTTGTGTTAGTCTTCCTGCTAGCTACTGTTTGTTTTGTATCATAAAGATGTAGGGCATTCCAGAAATGTTAGTGTATATTTTTTCCAATTTGTTTAACTAGTAAGGAATTCATAGTTAGGTGATAGTCCATGCTTCCTTCATGCAGAAGGCCTCAATTAAACTTTGACATTTCCAGTTAAAAAGAAAAGAGTTGGTGACATGAGAAGTTCCTCCAGGATGTTGCTTTGACATTGCCAATTAGAATAGCGGTACTAGATTAGACAGATTAGAAGTGCTCTAGATATAAAAAGAGTTTCTTGTAACTCAGTTCAGATTATGTGATGAAGTAAACTGAGATATATTATTTCTATACTGTACTAAACCTACTCATCATGTAAACATTGAATTGCTAGTGAATTTAATTTTTGAACTACTAATAATTAAAAACAATTCCAACTTTCCTTGCATTACCAGCAACATTAGTTATATCAGAACAAGAAAGGGACTGGACATTCTTTTTCAAGAAATACCTTGTCATTAATGTAGTCTTATTGAAGAACACAAATAGATTTGTAAGAAATGCCAGGAATTTTAAATAATTTGAAAATGATCCTAGTGCAAAACGTTCTCATAATCCATGGATTACTTTAGAAAACCTTTAGGAAATCAGAACAAAAAACAAAATGGATAATCACTGAAATGTTTATTCAGTATATATCTTTTTGTGAAAAGCCTTCAGGAAATTATTAGTCATGGTTTTTTGAATATGGATCCGGTTACTAACACACAAAAGTCTCAAAAAATCTAATTTTCATAGTTTAACTTTTAGAATCTAGAGTCTTTTACCATGTTCTCATATAGTTTTAGTACAGCAGAATTCTGTATCAGAATATTTGAGGCATTGTTGTGAAAAATACTGCATAGTAATATGAGCCTATATGAAAATATCTCTTCTGGCCAAACCCAAATTGGTATGGGTTTTGTAGTTCAAAAAAGAAAAGTAAGATGTCCATTTAGAAAGATTGGACATCTTACTTTGTTTTTTTGAACTACAACACCTATACCATATGCTACACTACAGTTTTCCACGCTGCCCAAAATGCAGAATTAATTTTCTTCAGGTTGGTTACTAATGTTTGTACTGTATAAAATCTCATAACTAGATATATAATTGGAACAAGTAATTGAGATGGCATTTTGATAGATGAGGCAGAAAATCCCAACCATTCATTTGATTTATATTTTGTCCTATCTATGCGGGGTCAGCCTGTAAAGGGCATACTGTGCATGAAATCATTTTTAAAACATGGTTGTAAAATATGTAAAAATTCAATCATTAAGAATTTGCTACCATTTATAATTATGCAAAATCTACCAAAATGCTCTTTGCTTTATCAAAGAGATTGTCTTAAAACATCTTAATAACTAAGAAATATTGAATCTAAAACTCAAATATTCAAATATTGGAACATGGAAGATGGAGTAGTTGTACACTCACCCCAAAGCTGACTGACAGGGCTGCAGGATGAATTGGAAGTCCTGCTCATTTGACAGGGAAATCTACAGACATATATACAGCTGGCACAAATATCCATTGATGTACTGGCATTGATGTTTGGCAAAAACCCTAAGCCTGTTCTTTTTCCTTACATACCCAAATGTCGGCCTACAGCTATACCAAATGTTTTGGGTTGATTTTATTTTATACTGTAGTAAGTAAGAAAGTTAGAAAAGTCAAAAGAAAATAATGCCTTCCTGGTCTGACTGCAATAAGCATTGGCTTTGACAGTCACCTAGAACCACTCACCATTCCTTCCTTCCACATATGTATACAAAAGGATAGCAGTGAATCAGAAAAGCCCTATAGCCACTTGTGGGTGAGCCTTTTTGAAGTGCATGAGATTTATTTCTGAGCCAATATATACATAATTGCACTGTGAACTGTAGATACTAGAGTTATAGTACAGATTAAAAGCATCTGGAAGCAGACAAATATTTTACCAATTCACGTAGCCAGCACTGTAGAGCAATACAAGAGAAATTGTTCAAGATATTGGGTTTTGTTGCCTTTTTCAAAAGCAGAAGAAAATGAGCTGACAAGAATTCAGGCTCATACATTTTTCGAATCCATTAATATAGTCTTCCATTCCACTGCTAAAGGATGTTATGTGGGTTGATACTATTTTATCAACAAAACAGATTCTTTATCCAGCATTATGTATCCCCAAATAAGACCATTCCATCATTCCAGAGCAGATATGAGTTGGGGAACAGGGAGGATGAAAAGTGAAGATAAATTTTGTTTCATAAATGGAAACTAACTGACATGAAATCCAGTTACAATTACTCATGAGTATGACCAATTAAAATCCATGCAGTTATTTGCAATTTTTCATTGTAGTGTAGCACTATTGTGTATTATTAAGAAGCAGGTCTTACTGAATTCACTTTGGCTTTTACCGAAAATAAATGTGGTTCAAATTTAATAAGATAAATCTCTAGTTAGATTAGCATATAAGGTTGCAATCTTATCCATTTGTATTTGGAAGGAGTGCCACTGTATTTGGTAGGAGTAATTTCTATGTCAACATGCATAGGATTAAGCTGCTAAACTCAACAATTAAACTTTTGAGTAATGCTTTTAAGTTGATGAGGCCACATTGTCTAAAATATTTCAAAATAGTTTACCTACTGTTGCCTAGGCAAAAAAAAAAAGATTAAGTATGTGATTCCCTGATAAATCAATAAGAACTATTTGGGATTGTCTGAAAGAATAATTAAAAATAGTTGTTTATCAACTTGGATATTTGCAGAGACCAACGTTATTATTGAAAGGATTCCATAGAATATTCTGAGCAATTAAGCATTAAACATTGCCCAATAGACACTGATATTTTTACTTACCTTGTAATTAGAAAGATTCTTAATTGTTTCTTCTAAAATTCATATTACAACAACTTCCCCTAGGAAGAGAAAGTCCAATGTATACTTCTTTTTGTTTTAATTCCAGTTGAAAGAGGAATACAAAAGTCACATTTATGTTAAACAAAAGTTATTTTGTCCTAACAGACATGACAAAACCTGTCTTCATTCCTTTCTGTTCAGCTCAGCCAATATACTACTTAGCTTCAGCAAGTTAATCAGTCACCAGATTCTACAGCCTTTGTTTTCAAAGATGTCTAATTCTTACATGACACTACCTGTATATATAATAAGATCCATACCCTAAGCACCTAAACTAAAGGTGGAGCTACATTTTGGTCTATACTTTAGAGAGCACAATGTCTGTGTACAGCCCCTATTTATAATAGTAAAAGACAAACTACCCTTCTAGTGGACAATTTGTAAAGTTGTGCTGAATCAAGATTTGCCAGATTTCTGTCAGAATAAGAATCTGATATGTTAAATAATTAAAATTAATTAAAAATAAGAACTAACGTTGCAATGAAAAACAACTCATGTGTAGCATTTCCTTTTTTAATTTTCTGTCCTAAAATGGATTGAGTTACCATCTATTCTACGCAGAGAACATATGACTACAATGTAATGCCTATCCAGTTTGGCATAAGATCAATTGAACTTCTGAATAAATTTGCGAAGAATTACATTGCAGCACAACAAATAAATTTATACACTGGATCACTGCATCACAGTAGGCAATGATCAGGCTACAATTCAGCTATTCATCTTTAAAACTATTTCCCCATTTTAGAGATGTTTCTACAATCACCTTTGCCTGAAATATAAATGTTAAATGAACCTGATGAAAAAAAATCACTCAAGTTACAAACTGATGTAAGTCATAACTATATACTGATATAGAAAAAATATATTCACCAAAGAACACATACAAAGAATAAGTGACCTATTTGTACAGCATCCAGAATTAAATTTCAGAAATAATATAGTATTAAATTGATGCTTTCAAAACTTACCTTTTAAAAACTGAAACAGGTTTATCTGATTCTGTTCTTGATCGTCAATGAGGTTTATTGAGCTTCCCTATGCTGATAAACATCAAGCTTATATAGGATGAGAAAGTCAGAGTGGACCATGCAACAGAATGCAGAGAGGAGTTCTGCTGCACCTAAAATATATACAATGTGCAATGGATAACCTAATATGTCTTTCATTTAACTGGCTGGGCAGGTTTTTGCATTCTCTGGAACATGGAATCATACCAGAATTTGTTGGCATAACAGTCCTGTCAAACCAGTTCCTTGGTAGAACAGAAACCCGTTCAACCAGTCGGCATCAAAGGGCAGTTCAACATGCTGCGGCTCAACTCAACTCTGAAGCTTCATAAGTGGTGAATTATTCACGCCTCCATCAACTCCCAACATAAAATGTAGCCTCCAGCAAAATAATTTACCAAAGGAGTTAGGGAGTGTTGCGTTCGTAATTATCAAATGCACCATTATCCTATTGTTTCAGTCTGCCTTTTGATGCATCTATTCTAGATGGAGTAACTGATGAATAGTTTGAAACAAATCAGAAAGGTTTATTTATGTTAAGGAATGTTTAAAGCATTTTTTACAAATTGAACACAAAACCCAGTCTACTAGATTACATTTTTTTTTGCTCATTGGAAATTAAATGCTGAAAAATAGTCAAAATGAATTCCCTTATACATGTCACTGAATTGCTGACAGCTATAAAACACTACACTTTTTTTATTAAGTGTCATCTGTTACAGAGATTTATATCAGAAAGGTAGCAAAACTACATGTACATGTAAAACTAAGACATGAAACATTTTTGAAAACATCATTATATGTGGATAGACATTTATCCCTAATTTCCAGTCTACTATAACCTATTGTAGACTTTTCCATTAATTATACTTTATAACCCTACAGAAATATCCTTAAATACATATTGCAAATAATCTAATCTCTAATCAAATACTATTTTCTTGCTGACTTAATGAGTTCATAGTGGCAGTGTAATTTTTCTTAGATTCCAAAATGTTTGATGCTTCTTTCATGGGGACCTTCCAGATGATTAATTCATTGAGCATAGGAACATGATGGTTCAATCACAGGAACAACTCACTCTGAGACATCATCCCAAGTCAAGGACAAGCACAGCAATGACAGAAAGAAGACCTGGTTTTTGTCATAAGCATGGAATAATATGTGGCTGGAGCCCCATAAGAAAATGTATTTGTTTATATACATCATTGATGCACCAACCTATCTCACATTAGTGACTGGGTATTTACAAGATCAGAAACAAGCAAATCCCCTCAACATTGGATGCCCAAGAATAAACTAGATCTATAATACAGATTGTGTGTGTGTGTGTGTGTGTGTGTGTGTAGAAGTTTCTTTTGTAGATGGATGGATGGATGGATGGATGGATGGATGGATGGATGTGTGTGTATCATTGTAAGCTGCCCAGGTTTATGATTTGTTGTTGACCAAATATTTTTAGTAAGTAAATAAGTTTTGATTGGTGCCAGATTTCTTTCCTGTTAAAAACATTGCCTTTTCTACAGAAAATGTACTTGAGGCAATATAAAATTACTTATACAATATACTGAAACATGAATGGCTAAAAGAAATAGATGTGTGCAAGTAGGATGGAGAACTTTGTCAACATAGTATTGGTTTTGTGTAGGTCTTTTTAGGTGCTTTACAAAATTCTGAAAGTCAAACGTTCAATCACTGAGGAAGGAAATATAATTTGCCTGACATGTTATTTGCCTACTTATTTTTATTTATAGCCTTCCCCCATGTTGAAGGAAGACACTGTATATGTTGGCCTAATTTGATATACAAATGAATACTGAATTCCCATTCATGTTCATGTCACTTTGCAACCACCACAGAAGAATAATAGTTATCTGTTGAATATTTAGTTTTATTTTAGAGTTTAAACTTATCTTTCAGCTATAAATATTTTCAGGATTTCCAAAGCGGCTGAAAAAACAATAGCAAAACTAAAATCTTTATATAATATTTAACTTTAAATCAGTTGTTGGACATTCATAACCCATAGTTATGAATATCCAAATAACTCATAAGATACAAATCTTTATGACTAGCTTTAAAGTAAATAAGCCCCATAAGAATCACCACATCCTAGTTTATGAGAAGAACATCCTCATTATTATTTTCAGTTTATAACTACAACATCTTTAAAAAATATTTAAATGCATCCAGTCTAAAAAGATCATTGAAATATCCCAGCATTTGCAGTTCATACTATATGCAGATAATGTAAGAATAAAATAGGTGCACTGATAGTTCTCTCTAATTGCAAAACATCTTCCATTCTGATAACATCCCCTTTCAAGGAGAATGAGAAGAAGATGGTAAACATGTGAGAACCATGTGCAGAAGTGAATCTGCAAAGTGAAATGACAGGAAGCCAAGAAGGACCAAGGGGTTGCTTGCTAACCCAAGTGTCTTGCCCCTGAATCCCTCATTTATCAAAACAGCATGACTGGAAGCCTCCTGCCAGATTTTGGACGACCTGTATTTTGGACCTGTTGCATGATTTAGAATTGTAATGACTAAATTGTTATCCCAATTTTTGGAGTTCTAATTATTGTTAAATTTCTATCAACAAAATGGGCCCTCAAAGTGAAAAAAGAGACCAGTCACATTTTGGTGTCTATTATTTGTAAGTATAGGAATATTAGACAAAACCATAGGAGGAAACCTATATGGACTTTCAGATGAAGTTACTACTGGCAGCCTTGATGATGTAACTTCTTATATTGCCTTTCTTTGACCTCTCCCTAAGTGAGAGTTATGCACAGGTGTGTGGAAGCATAGAATTGAAGACTAGCATGCCCTGGAGCAGAGAAGCATTGAGACAGAGACACAGAAGACTGGTTTCTCCTAATATTTTTTCATCCAAGATCTTTCTACACACTTGGTTAACATTTGATTATATATTTAATTAATTTGACTTGTTTTTAAGGCCAAACAGTATGTCCTGTCATTCACTTTGAGCTGCTTTCCCCATGCCTAACCAACACAACAAGGGTTCACCTATTCTCACCCGTTACATTTATGCAATGGGATGCCCATATTGCAGCTGCCTTTATAGCTGCCTCCCATACTGACCACTAGCAGATTTCTGTTCCTCATTTTTATTTTTCAGCAATGCAGTACAACCCCCAATGGCATTGCAGTACTTGTTATTTTAAATGAAGTAGGACCACTCTTTCCCCCTGGAAGCACAAGATCATGTTGACTTGTTCCAAGGAGTGCTTTTCTCATATTTTAGTTTGGCCTCTAAAGAATCTCCCAGAACAAATGAAGTCCCAGGAATCTTAGCTAATAACCACGTTAAACCTATATTAGATATCAGTTTTCTCCATGTTCACAGATTACATAGGGCCATTGTACTGTAGTAGCTTCCTGATCTTTCGATACCTTACTGAGCAATGAGTTATCCACTTGATACAGAATATTAGGATTAGGATTAGGATTACTTTATTTATATGCCGCCCTTTTCCCTGGGGGGACTCAGGGCGGCTCACAATCCAAGGGGAAGGGGAGTACAAGACAAAAATACACACATAAAACAGTACATCGTTAAAAAAACCGCAACAGTCATACTATTCGGGTGGGGTTGAAATCTTAGCCCCAGGCTTGTCGGGACAGCCAGGTTTTAAGGGCTATGCGGAAGGTCTGGAGGGTGGTGAGGGTACGAATCTCCATGGGGAGTTCGTTCCATAGGGTCGGAGCAGCCACCGAGAAGGCTCTCCTCCGGGTAGTTGCCAGTCGACATTGACCGGCTGATGGAATTCGGAGGAGGCCTAATCTATGGGATCTTATTGGCCTAGTGGAGGTAATTGGCAGTAGGCGGTCTCTCAAGTATCCAGATCCAATACCATGAAGGGCTTTGTAGGTGACAACAAGCACCTTGAAGCGCACCCGGAGATCAACAGGCAGCCAGTGCAGCTCGCGGAGGACAGGTGTTACGTGGGTGAAACGAGGTGCACCCACGATCGCTCGCACGGCTGCATTCTGGACCAGCTGAAGTCGCCGAATACTCTTCAGGGGCAGCCCCATGTAGAGCACATTGCAGTACTCCAGCCTAGAGGTCACAAGGGCACGAGTGACTGTTGTGAGAGCCTCCCGGTTCAGGTAGGGACGCACCAGGCGAACCTGGGCAAATGCCCCCCTGGTCACAGCTGACAAATGGTGTTCGAAAGTCAGCTGTGGGTCCAGGAGGACTCCCAAGTTGCGGACCCTATCTGAGGGGCGTAGTATTTGACCCCCCAGCCTGAGAGATGGAACACTTGGCCAATCATTGGGAGGGAAGCACAGCAGCCACTCGGTCTTATCTGGATTGAGTACAAGCTTGTTAACCCCCATCCAGTCTCTAACAGCCTCAAGGCCCTGGCTCATCACGTCCATCGCTTCATTGAGTTGGCACGGGGCGGACAGATGCAACTGTGTATCGTCCGCATACTGATGGTATTTTATCCCGTGCCGTCGAATGATCTCGCCCAGCGGTTTCATGTAGATATTAAAAAGTAGGGGGGACAGGACCGAACCCTGTGGCACCCCATATGTTAGGGGCCTAGGGGTCGATCTCTGCCCTCCGACTAACACCGACTGCGACTTGTCCGAGAGGTAAGAGGAGAACCACCGTAAAACAGTGCCTCCCACCCCCACTTCCCGCAGTCGTCGCAGAAGGATACCATGGTCGATGGTATCGAAAGCCGCAGAGAGGTCAAGGAGCACCAGGATGGAGGCATGGCCTCCATCCCTGGCTCGCCAGAGATCATCGGTCAATGCGACCAAAGCGGTTTCTGTGCTGTAGCCTGGCCTGAAGCCAGACTGGAATGGATCAAGATAACTGGCTTCCTCCAAGGACCGCTGCAGCTGAAAGGCCACCACCTTCTCAACAACCTTCCCCACAAATGGGAGGTTGGAGACTGGACGATAGTTGTTAAGAACGGCTGGATCCAAAGATGGTTTCTTCAGGAGGGGTCTCACCACCGCCGCCTTTAAGGTGGGGGGAAAGACCCCCTCCCAGAGGGAGGCGGCAACAACCGCCTGGATCCAGCCCCGTGTCACCTCCCTGCTGTTAACAACCAGCCAGGAGGGGCACGGGTCCAGCACACATGTGGAGGCACCTACAGCTCTCATGGCCTTGTCCACGTCTTCGGGGGTAACAGCTTGAAAATCAATCCAGCGATGACCTACCAGAATATCCCTTGGTGCCTCGGCTGGTTCTGCAGAATTGGAGTCCAGGTCCGCCCGAAACCGAGCAACTTTATCCGCGAGGAACTGGACATAGTCCTCAGCCCTGCCCTGCAACGGATCACCCGTATCCCTCCTATTTAGGAGGGAACGGGTTATCCTAAACAGGGCGGCTGGGCGCGACTCAGCGGAAGCAATCAAAGTGGCAATGTAAGTTCTTTTTGACGTCCTGATTGCCCGGATGTACTCTCTGATGCAGGATGTTAAAAGTGCTCATCTCGATTCGGATTTACTGGATCTCCATTGGTGCTCTAGGCGTCTCTTCCGGCACTTCATCTCCCGGAGTTCCTCGGTAAACCAAGGGGCCCTCCTGGATCCACTGCCTCGGAGCTGCCGTAGAGGCACAATCCGGTTAAGAGACTCCGTCGCTGCCGAGTTCCAAGCAGCAACCAGAGTCTCCGCCGGACTGCGGGCGAGGGTATCAGGAATAACCCCAAGTTCCGTCTGGAACCCCAAAGGGTCCATAAGTCGCCTGGGGCGGAACCACCTGGTCGGTTCCTCCTCCCTACAGTGGGGGTTTGGTCTCCGAAAGTCAAGCCTCAGTAGGTAGTGGTCTGACCACGACAGGGGTAAGATCTCACTACCCCTCAGACCAAGATCACAAGTCCACTGCTCTGAGAGAAATACGAGGTCGAGCATGTGACCCGCCGAGTGGGTTGGGCCCCGAATTACTTGGGTCAAGCCCATGGCTGTCATGGAAGCCATGAACTCCTGCGCTCCATCAGAGTGGTCCCTGAGCAAAGGCAGATTGAAATCCCCCAGAACCATGAGCCTGGGGAATTCAATCTTGATTGAATTCTTCTTAGGGCTACCAAAGAATCATTTATCTGGATGTTGCTCCTTAGCTCCAAAGCTAAGCTTGATCATTCAAGCAGACATAGATACATATATATTGGGATTGTTTACAAGTTCCTAGTGCGTATGCATAAATACATTGGGCAGGAATCTAGGTGTTGGCATGCTACGATACATACGAAATCAAAAATTGGGAAGCATGCACAGACATGTAGCTTCTTATCTATTTGGCTTCTATGCATGACTTGAACACCCGAGGTTTCTGCTTTTCGGTCCATGTTCCTTTCTAGTCTTTCTGGTTCACTTTCCACCTCTGGCTCCTCGTCATGTGTTTTTATGTAAGCAAAGATTAATAGCACAGTATGCATTGTTGAAGTACTTTGAATATTCTGCACCCTACCCTCAGAACATTGCAGTGGAGGAACTGCTGATGGGCATGGCTGAAAACTTTATGTTTTGCAATAGTATCTCATTCTCCACTCCCCCCATCCCAATTTCTTCTGTTTTTAATCTTTACTAAGTGCCACACTTATATGTATCATTATCTCCACAAATGTTCTGGCACAATCAATAGTGGCAAAGTAGTATATTCAGGGCTGTGTATAAATGTGTGGTCCCTTTCCACTCACCCTGCTTTCTTCAGAACACATTTCTCCTAAGCAGATCTCACCTGACACTTCTGTTTGTCCTCTCATTGAGAGAATAATTTGGCTAGCCAATCTGGCATATTTTATATTTCCTGAATCCCAGATATTTTCTTTTGTCCTATAAAACTTCTAACCAGAATTGCATTGTTCTTTCTTGATAATCCAAATATATTGTGGCCACTCCATTCACATTCCCTAATGCAGTGTTTTTCAACCACTGTGCCGCGGCACACTAGTGTGCCGTGACATAGTGTAAGGTGTGCCGTGGGAGAATTACTTTATATATAGTCAATATAGGCACAGAGTTAAATTTTTTTAACATTTTCTAATGGTGGTGTGCCTTGTGATTTTTTTCATGAAAAAAGTGTGCCTTTGCACAAAAAAGGTTGAAAAACACTGCCCTAATGAAGGATTCTGTTAAAAAAAATAGGAAACATTCCAGAAGCCCATCTCCGTCTGAGGACAGCTTTCTTTAAATGGAAATTGTGAGTAACTGATGTCCAAGAAACTAATGACGTGTCTAATGACGGCTTAGTGTCTAAGATGCTGAGCTTGTTGATCAGAAAGGTTGGCAGTCCAGTGGTTCAAATCCCTAGCGCCACGTAATGAAGTGAGCTCCTGTTACTTGTCCCAGCTTCTGCCAAACTAGCAGTTCAAAAGCACATAAAAATGCAAATAGAAAAATAGGAACCACCTTTGGTGGGAACGTAACAGCGTTCTGTGCGTCTTCAGTGTTTAATCATGCCGGCCACATGACCATGGAGATGTCTTCGGACAGCGCTGGCTCTTTGGCTTTAAAACAGAGATGAGCACCATCCCCTAGAGTTGGGAACAACTAGCACGTATATGTGAGGAGAACCTTTACCTTTATTCCTTCCACAGATTCTGTCTTATGAATCGCCACCTTTTGTTTCCACTTTTCAATAAAAGAATCAAAAGAATCATTAGTGAAAGGTAGATACAATAGGACATTTGGCAAACAACAAGTCCTAACACATACACACACCACCCCTGTGCTTCAAGCACTAGCACCTATGGATCCTGATGAATTGGTACCAGCTACATCAAATTGCACAGCATCAGCTCATGTTGTGGCAACATAGAGATCATCATGGCAGCAGAGCTGAATTTCTGCTCATATTACCTGTAGGTGCCAGTTTTGTGGTCTTCTTGGTTAATTATGAGGAGTTGCCTAATCTCACTCTTGAGCCAAGATAGCTGCAGGAGATGGGTGCGAGAGTCTGTTTGGCCGTAAGCTGCAACTATCTCTTCTGCCAATCTGTACAGAGGTGTGCTTTGCACCATTAATTTAAATGCCAAACTGTAAGCTCCCCGGAAAATGTGGTACAATTAGGGGTGATATGGGCACACTGGGGAGTTATTTGTGGATACTGAGATGCAACATCATTTACAACTGGCATTCAGTTGCAAAGTGATGGTTTACATTGTAAATATACTGTAATTTCTTTTTACATGATTGAAAACTTTACATATTCTCAAAAATGTTATTTTTTTTGTAACTGAACAGATACTTTTGCTGTAACTTAATACCACCAAAGGTTTTCAGAAGTGCAATTGATTCAGATCTTTTCCTCATGCTCCTCCACTAGCATTTTGTGGATTGTATTTTTGAGGAAGAAGAAATTATTGTATTTAGATGAAAATGAAGGAGAAGGGAATAACAAAATTGTGACAGAGAATTTTGTCTCTAGCTAGAGCTGCAAAGGAATGATGAAAGTTCTAAACTTGTAGCTAGTAGCACCAAAATTTGATAGTGGATGACCAAGGAAAATATGTGTTAGAATGCCACAATTCCACAATCATGCCATTATGATTGATCTGTGCATAATAACAACAGCTTATCATGCCATCTTGTGGCACCAAAACCAGAATGGGAAAGATAAAATGTTGCCCCTTTAAAGCTGACTTAAAGAACCAACAATGACTTGCATAAACAGGTATAGAAATTGCACTTAAATGAAATTGTCTCACTCAAGAATATTCTTGTTGCGTTCTTACAGTATGTCGTGTTCTTTGGGCTTTTAATTTGTCTGGTTGTTGAAATAGCAAAAAAAATACACTGGCATAATTTGTGCTGTCCTGATAGTCAACGGTTTCCCATCAAATGGGATATTAACTAATTAAAATGTTTGCATATTATATTAGAACCATGTTTGCAGTTTTCTGCATTCTATTAGACACAGATTAAAAACAGTAATTTCTATATTCTTGGGACAAAAGAGCTTATATTGGGTTCAGTTTCATAGTGGATTGTGCCCTGAAATTCTGAAGAACTGCAATTATTCTTCCAGTTACTTTGCTTTTCATGGGATACCTTAATTTTGATAAACTTAAATAATGAATATTAACATCTTTACAATAAATTCATTTTCTTCTAGTATCTCACAAAATACAGTTCTTTTATTGACCTTCCCCAGTCAAGTTGACATACTAATTAACCACCTGCAATGCTGTCAATTAGAGCCATAGGAAATTACCGTATTTTCACCCATATAACCCGCCCCCGCAAATAACCCGCCCACGCGAATAACCCGCAGGTTTTCAAGATCGTGTAAAATATTTTCCGTATACCCCGCCCACTTATATAACCCGTGACGAGTAAGGGAGAAGGGAAACTGCTGAGATCGGGGGAAGGAACGGAGGAGAAAGCCTGGGCGAGCTGGGGAAGGGGGAAGGAACGGAGGAGAAGGAAACTGCTGAGATCGGGGGAAGGAACGGAGGAGGAAGCCTGGGCAAGCTGGGGAAGGGTTGGAGGAAGGGGAATATCTTCCCGATTCCCCCATCTCCTCGCCCGTAGAACTGAAACGAGAGCTGCCCAAATATCTCCCGGCCCTTCAGGGCTGCCGTAGCGTGGAAGAATATACTCCTTCACTTCAGAGCGGGGCTAGGAGAGCTTTTCCTCCCACGGAGTTCAATAAAGTAGATGGAAGGGAGGGAGGAAGGGTCCCTCCCTCTTACTTTCCGCCCATTGAGATGAACCAGAGCCCTTCTTGAACCAGAGCCGCTTGCTTTGATATACTGTCCATCTATCCGTCCATCCATCCACCCTTCCTAAATAACACCGAAACCTTTTACAAGAAAATCCGCTCAAATCCTCTTACAAATATCTGGGGATATGGATTTTTTCTTCTTTGGGGAAAAATATTTCCTTCCACTCCCCTCCAGAAGAACGGAGCTGATCTCGGAGTTTGGATTCTTAGGACTTGGGAGTCCCAGGGCGGTTTTCTCTCCCCGTAAAATCCCCCTTTTCTCTCACGATCCTTGCAGGCAAAGCGTTGAATTCCCTGGCAAAGAACAAACGGCAGGAATGGAGAATCCGGCTCCTTCATCGTAGGAAACGTTTCTGAGGTTTATGGTGCTTAAAGGTTCGTTTCAAATCAAGGCAGAGATCTGGAAAGGCGGGGAAAGCTGCATTTATTTGGAAATGGCATTTCTCTTCGAAAGACGATTTCCCTTCCTGCCATACCTGCCCCACCCCCCCCCTGTGATTCTGGGCATGCGCAAGAGACATGTGTGGGGCATGTCCGGACATGCCATACCTGCCCCACCCACCCCCTCCCCTGTGATTCTGGGCATGCGCAAGAGACATGTGTGGGGCATGTCCGGACATGCCATACCCACCCACCCCCCCTCCCCTGTGATTCTGGGCATGCGCAAGAGACATGTGTGGGACATGTCCGGACATGCCATACCCGCCCACCCACCCCTCCCCTGTGATTCTGGGCATGCGCAAGGCGCACCTGTCATTACAAGAGCTGGTTAGTTTGCCTTAATTTCAGCAGTCTCTTGAAGATGACAACCTCTGATTCCAAAGATGTTTTTAAAACAACAGCAAAAGCCAGCATCGAATGCTCTGACACAAGACCCCTGCCACCAGAATGCAACAAACCCTGTATGGCAACCTCAGAAGGGGATTTGTTTGATATAAATTTGACCCCCAAATCTCCCAAGCATGGGCGTAGAATAAGAAAAAGACCTGGCTTCATTGAAGAGAATGAACATATAAAGCTTTGTTATTGCAGATTCTGCAAAATATCAAATGGCAAGTCAATATAAAAATTAAGAAAACAGTATTTTGATTAGTTGAAACACCCCAATCTAATTCTACCTTATTTCCTGTTTTAGAAACGGAGGAGCCTCAAAATGTCAGCATGCCGCAAGTCCTGAGAGCATGTGTTATTAAAATAATACATCATTGTTTAATGGGATGTTTAAAATCAGAAGATAATGTGGATGGAAACAGTGAAACAGAACTTATTAACAGCTTATGTATTCGGCTTTCTATGCCGCATGTTCTCTGGGTCATCATCAGTATTACTGACAAAGTGAATAAATTATATTTCACCCAGGATACACTTGACGATCTCAAGACATTCATACAGTGTATTGAGAAGAGTCATAAACCGCTGTCATTAATGTCAAAGATTGAAGCTGAATTGCCATTGGCTCTGAAGAGGATCATATGCCAGAATGTAACAGAAATTAATTACAAGAAACTGTTAAAGCTATGAAATTTATAATAAAATGTGCTTTACAAAACATATGAAAGGTGCATTATGTTTTTTTTCTTTTGCTGACCCTTCTGTTTAAACTTTTCAAATGTTAAACACAGAGATACAGTTTAATTAAAGCTCATGTGATATTATTCATTCGGGATTTCCTATGCTGGTTGGGGGGGCCTGGTCAGTGATTTATGGCTATTTTTTTTTGAAGCACTGACCCCTTGTTAAATGTAAAAATTATTTATAACATTCTTGCTTTCTTGCTTGTTTGTTTGACTGTTTGTTTGTTTGGTTTTTTCACTAGAATGAATTGACAGACTCAGAATGTTTGAGGGCATATGAAGATATTTATCTTTCATACTTTCATCTATTTAGATTCTTATAAACATTCTGCAACAATTCTGACTATTGGGGGGGGGGTCTTTTCTTCCAGAATGGGTGGATGATCAGGCATTCGTGGATCTCACTATTCCTGCAAAACCCCAGGGGTCCCAGCGTAACATGACCCCTCAGCCTTCCACAAGCCACACAGCACGAATGCCGTTAGGAGGTATAATGTCTAACATTTTATCCAACTATAACTCTATTAGTATTATTTTTTAGAAACTAAATGTGGGTCTGTGGAGTTGTTTGTGGCGGCTATTCTGGTAATGTTGGAAGTGGCTGAGGCTCCCCCAGTGGATAAATGAGATTCAGTTTGTCCTTTTCAGACCCATTTTGCCTGGTCAGTCTTAGATACCTCTGCAGTACAGAATTGTAGAGCTTAATGTTGTCATCCTCAATCAAATCATGCCTCTGAAGTATGTTGCGCATCTCATCATCCAACCGGTTAGTGGCTGTAGTCCCCATAGTAGGCGTCTTGCCCTGTAGCTGCTCCATCTGATGACGCGACACCAGATACATTTTCTCTGCATGGTCCATGGTTTACCCTGCTAACAGGCTAGTCAACAGAGGAATAGCAGCCCCTAGCAAGGGACCTATAAAACTGCCCGACTGAAGTATGATCTGTTTCTTCTTTTTGAGTGAAACCTTTCTATCACTCAGCTTTTTAATGACACCCTTCTTACCCTTTAGAGACCGGAATTATGAAGGTTTCAGAGGAAGATTTCCTTTTAGGGTGTTCAGTGCTATTTCTGCTATTGACCCCACCAGGTCATTATTAGCATTGCATAAAATGGCTTTTCTCTGTCTTGGTCCGGACTTTACTAAGATTTTTAAAAGCCCCCAATTTCTACGTAACCTCTCTGACATCTTAAAAGAACTAGTGCTAAGATAACCGGGCTACAACTTTTTACTCTTCTTTTTCATTGTGTAAACAGTAGGCCAATCGGGGGAAGAATCCCGTTCTTAGCCTATAGGATTCTGGAGTGGTGGCTGACAAATCTACTAATAGGTACCCGTGTGGTTTGTGAGTGGCATCTTGGAATACTTCTAAAAAATACTTTGTGTTAGTGGGATACATCTGCCTGGCCAGTGTGACAATTTGCATTTGATCACGGGGGCTTCTGAATAAAACCATATATTTGAAATTCAGAGCTATTGTCCTCATTTTCTTACCTTGAAAAAAACAGGTTTTGTAGTATGAGAATAATGCTCAGGTTTCTGTGATGAACGTACTGTGTAAAAGCCTTCTCTATTTGGTCGCTGTCACCGACAGATGCCATGAGATCATCTATCACAGCTAGAGTTATTTGATTTGGCGGAAACAAAACATCATCTTCAAAAGAAGATGGAAGACCTTCCATAAACTTAATATAAGGGAATTTATTAAGCAATTCTTTGTATAGAGGTTGCCAACAGCTATAAAACCATACAATATTTTGAGGACTTTGAGACAATACTCCATCACCATGTTCTAACATTTGTTTGATAAAAAAAGATTTGCCAGAATTGGACGGCCTACTTATAATACAGGAAAAAGGGTGTACAAATTGTGCAATGTTTTCCATAATCCTTAATAACCGTAAGGCAGCGTACAGTAATCCTCACTCTTTAATAACCTTTTATTATACACTACTTTTAGAGTTTTTCGGAGGACCCTTGTTTCTAGGGTCCACTGTTTCTTAACCCTGACAATTCCCAACTGTTCTACACTGATCTCTTTTTTTCTCTCTGCATCAGGCAGACAATAATCATCTACCAAATCTTTCAAACTATCAAAGTTAACTTTACTGCTATTACCACAATTTAGCGTGATACCCTTCACTTTTACCACTGCTTCACCGTTGGACAAAGCATAAGCATATGTTTTGGGGCCGGCCACAACAAACTCTGTTATCGTAGTGTTTGGTGGAATTTCGCTTGTCAGTTGTCCTAAATAATCACCCAAGGGGGGTGTCCACGCCCCCTCTCTACTTACAAAGATGACTGAATCGGTATCATGGTACAGACACCTATCGCCCAGCCCCTCCAGTAGTCTGTATAATTCTAGCCATGCATAAGCGGTCGTAAAGCTGGCAATGAATACATTAGTGCATGAGGATTTGGTGGGTTGGTTCTTGGCTGTTTTCCACGTCACGACAGCTGTTTCTGTATCCACAAGCTCACATGAAGAAACATCATAATAGGGCACAAAAAGATATTTGAATAATTCCTCAGGGTTTGTCACCACTGATGTGGTCAGGTGATTGGTGCTCTGGCCAAACTTGGCCCACAATGAATTTAAAAAGAGTTTGGCAATCTGTCTTTTGGCAGGATTTACTTCAATGTGGTCACGTCGTAAATGGACCCCTTCCATATTTTCGTAATCCTGAATATATTGCTCTTTATCTTGATCTGTTTTGCACCATTCAGGGTAACCACTGGCCTCCTGTTTCTGTCTGAGATGCATGTTCATATATCCTGAAAATAGCTCATTTGAAGTTCTTTCAAAATGCCAGATCTCATAGTGTCAGCCTCCTCTTTGCTACTGCTTCGGCTGCCATTGAAACGGGGAGAGGGGGCATGGTATTTGGGAGGGGACTCATTGTTGTGCTGGAGGAAGATTCTAGATTTTGAACTGTCCACCTTACTGCGCATGTGGAGGAGGAGTGTTTCCTGCCAAGGCCAACGGACCAGCATTCCATCCTGGTGATGCCTTTTGAAGTTATCTCACACCTGACATTTGGGAGAATTATGATTGGACTGTGCACGGGATGCCAAGGGGAGAAGAATGAATTATACAATATATTATTTGCTTTCGCGCCTAAATAATCAGACTTAGCTTAGCTTAGCTTCTATTCATTTATAATTAGTAAAAGTACACTTGATTTCTACCAATGGAGTCCTGTAGTTTTCTTTCCTGATTTTTGAATGAAGAAGGGCTGACACATAGATTTCAACAATTCTGTAACCTTTTTCTAAGGCTACATTCAATTCAACAGTACACCATGTTCCGGTCAGAGCTCTTTCCTCATCACTGTGTTAACAGGGGGAGGTTTGCAGTTTTTCTGTGCAGGTTGCGCACAAACTAAATATTAATTTGCCTCCTGATTTGTGAGGTAGGACTGGGAAATAGAGATTCCTTGGCGGGTACACTTTGACTTCGACTAGCCCAAAATATTGCTTTATGTCCCCAAAGTTTTGATAGATGATTTGAGGGTGCCCAATTGGATACTCCTTGGTCTTATTCACAAAAGGGTACAAACTGGTGAAATCATAGTATAAGATTTGTTCACCAGGTTTTGGTTTGTAATACAGGCATGTAGCATTTGTTCTACCACCCAAAAAAGCATCTCGAGGATTCAAAGGAGTTGGGAGCTTATTCTCAACTAGAAACTGCTTCAAAGAGGTGTCATCCTCCACCATGGCACGCCACTCAGGTTCCCAGATGCAGCGCACAGCATAACCCTGTGCCCTGACGTATTCTTCTTTAATCTTAGTACGGCTGTGCAGGCTACCATACGTTGACTCAAGTAATTTGTTGAAGTCTTTTTCAGAGTAGCAGACAGGGCACCCATGAAAAAAACACCTGTAAAATTCAAAAGCTGTGGGGGTTCCATTTATGACCGCAAAACCATCCAAAAAATATTTGCCCACTTTATTTTCACCGCCCTTCAGAGCATGTTGAATATTGAGCTTCTCAGTGTGCTCTATATACAACAACCATTGAATCGCTGGAGCCGAATACCTTTTCTGTGTATTGTGATAATTGTCAAAAGGATCTAAAGCAATGGTATTGCTTTTCAAATACATGAACAGGTACTGCGCCATGCAGACAGATGCCAATGTGATATATTGGAAGGGGTCAATGCATTGAATCTCCTCAACAATATCCAGCCCGATCCCACTGTGGTACTCACACTCAGTCATTTTCATCACCTGATCCCTAAATCGAATACAGGCCTCTCTTAATATATCTACATCCTGTCTGCAAGAGTAAGCCAGAGCCTTCTTTAGTTTAAACACAGTACCTCTATTAGCAGTGTGCCATTTCAGGAATTCTTCTCTCTCCCCGGGCATCATGGTTTCTAGGCTGTAATACTTGGTTTCAGGGAGTGGTCCCACGTAGTCTTGATTGGCCATTGTATTGAACAAGTGAGGGAAATATCCTTTGCAGCCTTGAAACCCCATAGCTTTGGGTAATTTGGATAATTTAAGTGGTAAAAATGAGAGGCTATCAATAAACCGAATCTTATAGTCTGGAAGGGTAATACACAGTAGTTTCCCCCCCCCCCTGACTTATAAGTTGAACCCTAACCTTTTCACGGATCAGCTGCCTCAGTACAAGGTACCCATCATAACCTTTGGAGTTGTGGGCAATAAAAGTACATCCTTTAAACTTATGATTTATAAATTTCTTTACAAACTGGTCCAGGCATCTAACACCATAACAATCCCACCTCACAACATCTTTATCGTCCTCATCCTTCAACATATCCCTGGCACATGTATAATTAGGTATGTGGGTGCCTGTTTCTTGGCAGCATTCAAAATCAAATAATGTATCTTTTGCCAATTCGTGGTCGGTCCAACGATTTTAGAAAGCATAAATGATCTTCCAAGCTTTCAACCTTCTCAGAGCACTGCCCACATTTGACTTCCTTGCACTTTTTGTGGTGGGTAAAGACATAAACCCCACACGTTTCACAATATTCTTTAGTTTTACAGTCAGCTTTCCCCTCCTTAGCGAGTTGTGTGTGTCTTTCAGCACATTCCTTAGACCGACAAGGCACTTTGCACCTACAGCACAGCACCTTCTCCACCTCAACCTGCTGACATTCTTGCTTTAGGCATGCTCTGCAAATATATTGACACCCGTGACTAAATTTGTGGTGGTAAGCTGTGTGGCAGAATTTACAGAAATAGCGTTCGCCCAGAAAACCCTTGATATTTTTGATGCCATAGTAATGCTTGTTGTGTAATAATATAAATACTATTTTTTCTTGCTGCGGGTGACCTGTAACAAAAAAACGCCACCCGTCCTGCATGTAAAACAAGATCTTTATAGTGATCCGTAAATGTTTTTCAAAGATGTGTACCTGAGAAAAGTCAATCCTGTTTCCTGTGGAAATACCCAGTCTGCTGTGAAGTTTCCTGGCCCTGGTAATAATTTCTTGATTTCTACCATCAGAACCAATCAGACAGAGCAAACAGCTAGCAAAACAAAGGAATTCGCCTTCCACATTGAAATCTACTAGATGCTGTCTTTTTTTCTCCAGTACTCTGGTGAGCAGCAAAGTATTTAACTTCCTAAGCCCTCCTCCCTCCTTGTTCTTCACGATGGTAACCACTAATTGCAAATTTCCCCCCCACAATATTCCAGCCTTACTTTGAAGCAGATATTCAATACTGGTCAGAAAATCATCAGCATTTAAATCATTCATACACCTCCTATGAGAAAAGAGAGGATGGTTTAACCCCTCTGCATCCAACCGGAGTTGAACAAAATCATTTGGTCCGATGTTCATAGCTACATTATTCAAAAGAATCTGTAACACATTATGAATGGCCTCTATAGCAACTACAAAAGATCAGATTCGGTCAAGATTAACAAATCTGTATCACTGATAGTATTCCACAGCTCTGAAATTCCGGATAGAATTCTCCCATGCCTGCACCATATCCAGATAAATATTGTTCATATTCTGAGAGTTTACAGAGCTAGGAGATTGTAGCTGGGACATAGAATGGCGTGTATCTTCTTCTGATTGAGACACAATCATAGAATCACAACTAACACTGTTTGCTGGGGATTCAGGAAGTCCGGCGCCATGCCGGAGATTCGTACCCTCACCACCGTCCAGACCTTCTGCACAGCCCTCAAGATCTGGCTATCCCGTCAGGCCTGGGGATAAGATTCGAACCTCGCCCCACCCGAATGCTGAATGAATGTTGTGTTTTATCGGTTTATTTTTTATTCACATTTTTTTCTTTCTTGTGTTTTGTCCTACACTCCCTTCCCATTGATTGTAAGCCGCCCTGAGTCCCCTCAGGGAAAAGGGCGGCCTATAAATGTCAATAAACAACAAACAACAAACATGCATTTTTGCTTTTTTGCAGGACAGGTCGGATTAAACAAACAAACGAAGAAACAAAAAGTTATCACCAACATTCCTAATAAACACACACACACACACACACACACACACACACACACACATTTAGTTTCTAAAAAATAATACTAATAGAGTTATAGTTGGATAAAATGCTAGACATTATACCTCCTAACGGCATTCGTGCTGTGTGGCTTGTGGAAGGCTGGAGGGTCATGTTATGCTGGGACCCCTGGGGTTCTGCAGGAATAGTGAGATCCATGAATGCCTGATCGTCCACCCATTCTGGAGGAAAAGAACCCCCCCCAATAGTCAGAATTGTTGCAGAATGTTTATAAGAATCTAAATATATGAAAGTATGAAAGATAAATACCTTCATATGCCCTCAAACATTCTGAGTCTATCCATTCATTCTAGTGAAAAAACCAAACAAACAAACAGTCAGAGAAACAAGCAAGAAAGCAAGAATGTTATAAACACTTTTTACATCTAACAAGGGGTCAGTGCTTCAAAAAAAAATTAGCCATAAATCTACTTACAATTGTAGCACCCATCAAACATTCTGAGTCTGTCAATTCATACTAGTGGAGGAAAAAATTCAATCAAACAAATAAGCAGGCAGACAAGAACTCTATAAAAACCATTTTGCACCTAAGTGTTTCCAAATTAGGCATAAAATTACTTACAATAGTAGATTCCGTTCTGAATAGGGGTCTTCTTAGCAGTTCAAATTGCTCCAGAGGTATGGTTGTGCCAGAAACCAGTAAACATGACTAGACAAGTATCGTTTCCTACTTTTATACACCCTAGTGACGTCACAAATTAATCACATCAGAAAAGGGGAGTTCTTCACACCTTTTGCAAAAACTGTCCACCCTGCCTACCCGGAAGATGCATTTGAATAGAAGTTAATCTAGCAAATTAATCACATCAGAGTTGATGAGTTCTTCACACCTTTTGCAAACACTGACCAGCCCCCCCCCAACCAGCATAGGAAATCCCGAATGAATAATATCACATGAGCTTTAATTAAACTGTATCTCTGTGTTTAACATTTGACAAGAAACAGAAGGGTCAGCAAAAGAAAAAAAACATAATACACCTTTCATATGTTTTGTAAAGCACATTTTATTATAAATTTTATAGCTTTAACAGTTTCTTGTAATTAATTTCTGTTACATTCTGGCATATGATCCTCTTCAGAGCCAATGGCAATTCAGCTTCAATCTTTGACATTAATGACAGTGGTTTATGACTCTTCTCAATACACTGTATGAATGTCTTGAGATCGTCAAGTGTATCCTGGGTGAAATATAATTTATTCACTTTGTCAGTAATACTGATGATGACCCAGAGAACATGCGGCATAGAAAGCTGAATACGTAAGATGTTAATAAGTTCTGCTTCACTGTTTCCACCCACATAATCTTCTGATTTTAAACATCCCATTAAACAATGATGTATTATTTTAATAACACATGCTTTCAGGACTTGCGGCATGCTGACATTTTGAGGCTCCACCGTTTCTAAAACAGGAAATAAGGTAGAATTAGATTGGGGTGTTTCAACTAATCAAAATACTGTTTTCTTAATTTTTATATTGACTTGCCATTTGATATTTTGCAGAATCTGCAATAACAAAGCTTTATATGTTCATTCTCTTCAATGAAGCCAGGTCTTTTTCTTATTCTACGCCCATGCTTGGGAGGTTTGGGGGTCAAATTTATATCAAACAAATCCCCTTCTGAGGTTGCCATACAGGGTTTGTTGCATTCTGGTGGCAGGGGTCTTGTGTCAGAGCATTTGATGCTGGCTTTTGCTGTTGTTTTAAAAACATCTTTGGAATCAGAGGTTGTCATCTTCAAGAGACTGCTGAAATTAAGGCAAACTAACCAGCTCTTGTAATGACAGGTGCGCCTTGCGCATGCCCAGAATCACAGGGGAGGGGTGGGTGGGCGGGTATGGCATGTCCGGACATGTCCCACACATGTCTCTTGCGCATGCCCAGAATCACAGGGGAGGGGGGGTGGGCGGGTATGGCATGTCCGGACATGCCCCACACATGTCTCTTGCGCATGCCCAGAATCACAGGGGAGGGGGTGGGTGGGGCAGGTATGGCATGTCCGGACATGCCCCACACATGTCTCTTGCGCATGCCCAGAATCACAGGGGGGGGTGGGGCAGGTATGGCATGTCCGGACATGCCCCACACATGTCTCTTGCTCATGCCCAGAATCACAGGCAAGTGGGGTGGGTGGGCAAGTAAGACATATCCAGGCATGTCCCACACATGTGTCTTGTGCATGCCCAGAATCACAGAGGAGTGGGGTGGGTGGGCAAGTAAGGCATGTCCGCACATATCCCAGGCATGAATGAACAGGCTTATTCACTGCATGCAACCTGGCGGGGTTGCCTATTGTGAACATTTTAATTCCTGTTAATATTCCTTGTCTTTTCCTGTTGGTGGGCTTCAATCTACCTAGAAATAAATACCTTTTAGATAAAAATGGTTATATGCAGACCCCATGTCTCAACAAAAATTAAAACCAACATTGCCTAGAAATAAATACCTTCTAGGGAAAAAAGTGGGTTTAAATGCAGCCCTTAGGAGATTGATTACAAATAAAAAACATTTTTTATTTCACAACCCCCCTCCGACCAACCTTGAATGTCCATAGAATTAATCTAGGGTTAAACTAATCATGCACACAGAGTCTTGGCATCTTTCTTGATGGGGTAAGTTTCAACACGTCTTATCTGAAAAAATAGGGCTAGGATATTGCACAACACCTTATTTGTTAGGGCTCCTCATCATGATGGGCTTAGGCCATTACAACATATCCAGCTAGGGTTATGATCTTGTGAAACCTGCACCACGTGGGGTCAATTATGCACATCCCAGCTGGGGAGGAGGGCTATGCACGTCACATCCGGAGGGTGGGGGCTGTGCACGTCACTTCCGCTTGGGGGCATGTTCTGGTGATGTAATCAGCACGTGGGTTGGTTTACTTTGATGACGTCACTGATCAAAAGTATTGATAATTTTCATTAAAAATAGGTATGTACTATATCTACTGCCAATGCTTAAATTACTGGACAAGTAACCCCTCGTTTCTTCTGGAGATACAATGCCAACACTACTGATGATGTAGGCACAGTCACCATCTATCTTGGTGTAAGGCCTTCAATGCACTTGAAAGAAAAAGCATTGGTTAGATGGAGGCATTGCACTCTTAACATGCAGAGTTGTTGCGGTGATGATGGTAAGAAGTTGAGGATCCAGTATCTATGTTACCCATGAGGAGCCAGAAGATGCCTTGTGTCTTTGGGACTAGTTGTCATTAGTTGTTGAAAGTGAAGGGGATGATCCTTGTTTGCAAACATCACTTTCTACCACAGTCCAAAGCTATTCTGATATAGAAGGATTTTCATTTTCAAAATTTTGCTGTTGCACAATGCCTACACAGAGCTCTATGTAAAAGTACTGTCAAAATACATTTAGTTCCTCATATTCTGTAAATGGCAGTGGATTTATGAAACCATCAGGAAAAGGAAACATATATATATATATATATATATATATATTGTGAAATACATAACTTCAGGGAGGATTTGTGATATAGAATAGTACATTAGTATTGTGAAGCATAGAACAAATGCGGAAAGACAAAATAGTCTCCTCAACACAGAAGAGATCAAAGTTTAATTCTAATTATTCCTTTGACTGACAAAGCAATGAAAGCCAAATGGCAATAGCAATAATAGCAATAGCAATAACAGTAGACTTATATACCGCTTCATAGGCCTTTCAGGCCTCTCTAAGCGGTTTACAGAGTCAGCATATTGCCCCCAACAACAATCTGGGTCCTCATTTTACCCACCTCGGAAGGATGGAAGGCTGAGTCAACCCTGAGCCGGTGAGATTTGAACCGCTGAACTGCTGATCTAGCAGTCAGCCTGCAGTGCTGCATTTAACCACTGCGCCACCTTGGCCCCTGAAAATGATGTTTTCAACTAGTCAATTAGCTCCCATATATTATTTGGGCATATTTCTTCATTTGGGCTTAAATGAAGTCTGGGTGCTTGAGTCCCAATTTTAAATATTTGGTTTTGTTGAATTTTATTTGTTAGTTTGTTTTGCATTAAATGAACCACATTCCACAGAGTTCTCACTTGAGGCACAAATGACTAGAGTCAAATTATTGTACTTTAAGCACATTACACGAAAGACCTAGTGAAAAGGTGGAAATGAAAGAATAAGAGGATGATTCAATTATAGGTAATTATTGGTACACTCTTGGAGATGTAAAGGACCAGGTAGGGGATATATCATCCAAGAGAAGATCTATCTATGTGGTTATAAGAGTTGACGCTGACTTGATGGCAAATAATCAAATATTTTCCTATTTCTGTGACTAAGTTGCCTAGTGTGGGAGGGGATATTTTATCATTACACAGAGTAAAGGCAAGACAGGTCCTTTACTCAATCCCCATCAATCAATAGTTCCATTATACTTCAAGTTTCTATATGTTTTTGAAACACAAGGAAGTAGCCTTACTCTGAGTCAGATCATGAATCCATCAAGTACTGTACTCTAAGTGGGGGCTTTCCAAATAATGTTGTGAGTTCTGTCTTTGCATGTCTGAGATTCAACCTGGTACTTTTTTCAGGCAAAGCATGTATTTTCTTCCAGACTACTTAAGATGACATTATATACCTTTGCTGACCTGTGCACTATTAGCAGTTTTCTCCAACTAGTATTGAACAGACTGGAATGGACTTTGGTCATTAGAATGGGGAGTTTTGGATATTCTAGTCCCAGCAGTTTTAGAAGGTGACAGGCTGGGGAAGGTTGATATCCTTGCAGATATGGTGACTATGTTGAGTCATTTTAAAATATACTTTGTAATTCAAATGTGACAATTCTACTTTATTTCAAAAAAGATTAAAACAATTGGGATCAACTGGCTCAGAGGTCTTCAAACTTGGCAACTTTAAGACTTGTGGACTTTAATTCCCAGAATTTTCCAGCCAGCTCTGCCAGCACAAGTCTTAAGTCCACAAGTCTTAAAGTTGCCAAATTTGGGGACCCCGAACTAGCTCATGTTTGTAGCTACTGTAATTAAGGAAGCATTCAGAAGAGCTTCTTCACATAACTTTCAAGGAAATAATAAAGGAATTCTGTATTAATAATATATCATCTTTATTGGTAAATTCCAAAGTCTTAAAACAAACCTCTAGTGAATTTACTGAATACTTAGTCAGATCCTTAAAAAAAGATGGTGAGGGAGGAAAAGAGATTAACATAATTAATAATGATGTCCATTTTCTGCTCTTCCCACACATGGCAAGAGGAGAACCAATTAACTACATATTCTTAGAGTTGCCATTGCCAATTAATTTATGTTAGGCCTTGATTTGGAAGAACTTTGGTCCAATTAAAAACACATTGTTTGGTTGGTTCATATAATTTGGTTGGTTCATATAATTTATTTTCTGTCTCAATCCAGATGTATTCTAGGCAGTTTACAGACAATAAAAAGCATAATGAAATGATAATAGTAACCAGTAATAAATCACAATAATAATAGTCATAGATTGTAATTTCCAATAATACATGAATACATTAATATAATGTTAAGTCCTAACAGTAGTGCATGACCACAAACTCTATATTTACACAGACTCTCATTACTCAGTTTTGCTGCTAGAAAGAACTGTTTAGATTACAGAAGTTTCGAAAATAAATATGCAAAATAAACTCCATTGTATTAAGGAGTTGTTTGAATTTCTTTTCAGAGATTCCTTAAATGATAGACCAAAGCCTTGCTTAAGAAATAAGGAAGATTAAGAGATTGCAGTGTCTCATCTGCCATTATTTTGAATAGCACCAGAAGTGGGTCCCGACCGGTTCGGCCCAGTTCGGCGGAGTAGGTAGTAACTTGGCCTGCAATGCGCCCAAACTGCCATCTTGTTTTTTGCTTCTGCACATGCGCAGAGGCATTTTTTTAGTACTGCGCATGCGCTCAGTGCATCCCTGAGCAAACCGGCAGTAGAAGCAGCTGGAACCCACCCCACCCTTTCTCACCCCAATTCTGAGAATACTTTAATGTTTTCACCAGTGCTCCATCAATAATTCCTAAAGCCCCTTTAGAAGTTCTTCATTTTTACTAGCTTCCAGAGGCTATAGAGATGAGGATCATCTTTGCCTCAGGTACAGGTTGTTCCATAAGAAAGTTGCTCCCCTAGAGAATACTGATCCTGAGGTCCTCTGTCATTACATCTCCTTGGTTATAATCTATGAACCCTCCCCAGAAATTCCTGGGCTGTTGGGCTTAATAGGTAGAAACTATTTAGGAGAAGCAGATATATATTTATTCATCCACAAGGATATGTACACTGATTCTGGACAAGCTGATCTTTAAGAGTAGCTTAGTGTAGAATGAATGATGGCCAGGTCCCTGTTGGTGATAGCTACTATTTGGCCCTGGAGTAGGAGCTGAGAGTCTAAGAGGAATACCAGGTTATAAATTGTCTCTCTTTGGGTGAGTACAAGCCACAAAAAATCAAAATTGGTATAATGGCTGAATTTACCTGCATTCCATCTTGACTGGCTCTTCCTTATATTTATAATATTACATTCTGACATTCTGCCTGCCATCCAACTGAAGAAGAGTTGGTATAGTGATTACAGGGACCATGCTAGAAACTGGGATATCATGAATTTGAGTACTGCCTTAGATACAAAGTTAGTTGGCTGACTTTGGGCAAGTCATTCTCTTACTTGCGAGGAAGGCAATGGAAAGCCACTTCAAAAAATATATTGAAAATCTGAAGGACTGGTCTAGGCAATCTCCAGGAGTTAATTTATTGAAGGCACAAATTAATATGATACCCTAACGAGGAGGTGCAAACTTTCCTCACTATCAATATAAGGAGTAGAATTTTAGGTCCTACTTTGCATTACAGCTCTTCTCAGATCTGCTGGTATTCATATTTGATATGTACATCTCACATTTTAATAAGCTTTAACAAAATGCATTTAATTAACTAACTCTGCAATAACTAAATCCTTCCTTCCCCTTTCTCTATTTCAGAGCTTCTGAGGCATGGATACATAATATTGTTATCAGGGTTCTGCAAACAATGGAATTTTAAAGAGGTTAAGAAACTGGATAGGCAACTAAGGTAGTTAGCCAGCATTGAAACAATTTCACCATTCTGTTGACTCATTGTGTGCTGAAAGAGAAAAGTGCTTGCTGTGGCATCAGCAGTAGAAAGAAGGAAGTCTCAATCACTAGACTTAATATGAACAAAGAAATGGTCTGAATTCTGTTGTCATTTTATCTGGTATGTGATACAAAAGGGTTTGGCTCTTTGCTTCACTCCTAGCTCTTTGGTCATTGCTTTATTACTGTGATTGAAATTTTGGAATCTAAAAGTCGTTCTATCAATCAAGGCCAGGGCTATGTGCTATTGCACAGCATGCTAAACATGCTGCATTGTGGAATTGGCTAAATTCCTCATTATTGTGCACAGATATTTTTTATTTGTGTGGTATCAAGTTGGGAAAATATCATGAATATAGGAAGTAGTATTTTTTCATATAATTCACAAACAAAATTCACATTACCAGTTTATTTGGGATACCTATATGAAAAGTTAAACATATGGCATACAATATCTCATTTGTTTTTTGTCTAAGATCATGTAAATGTGTATAAATCCAGCATATGAACAGGTCTGCGTCAGTTGCCTGGCAAATTTTTCCTTACATAGGAAAAAAATCACAATCCTTGGGAACATGAGCAAATGGCATAGAAGTCATAATTGTTGGTTTAAAGAGAATACAAATGCAAGATTAAAAAAATCAGAACAATTGTTTCTGTGTAGCAATCTTTACAACTATATGCACAAATATTACATCCTCAGGTTGAATTCTAAGAATAGTGTGTACTATGAAAAATCCTAACCTGTACTACAGGTTGGTATGGATTAATGTTTAGAAATATTGTATTTTGCAAAATCAGATCTCCTTTGTTTGATTCAGTACATGGTATACACTTTCCTATGTTTCGTTTTCTTCCTTCCAAACCCTGGCAGTTAAACAGGTACATATTATATCATAGACATTTTTGTAAAGCGAAACATCAGTGGGATCAATTTGTCCAGGTATTTGAAAGCTGCGCCATCTCTCTTTACATGTCTTTTGTAGATGTTTCTATCCCTCGTCCCTGCGGCATAACCCTGTGAAGTAATGTAAGTTGGACTGAGAGAGACTGGCCGACCCAAAGGCATCCAGGGCATTTCGTGGGTGGACTAGAATCTTCTCAATACTGGCCCATTACTTTAACTCTACAGCTCTTAGCTTTTATAAAATGACTGATCTTCAGACTGAACAGAGAGAATATTGTACTTCGTGTCCACTTTCACACTCAGAATTACTATTAATACAATGTTAGGATAAATAGAGAAAGAAAGAAAGAAAGAAAGAAAGAAAGAAAGAAAGAAAGAAAGAAAGGAAGGAAGGAAGGAAGGAAGGAAGGAAGGAAGGAAAATAAAGAAAGAAATGCTAAGGCCCATTAGTGTTTCCCAATCCAGTCCGGGTTGGGCAATATTCCATATATGCTTACCATAAATCATAAAACACAATTTACAGCAGGAAAAAGAGCGCTTTATTGCCTCAGGTTGGCAGATCACCCAACATCTCCTCCCAATTTAAGAAGTGTTAAGCTTCAATGAGACGCTAGATACTTTAGGGGGGAAAAATATAGCCACAAGGTTAATGATGACAACAGCTGCCAGCAAACTTTCCATTGAAAGCATGTAAAGACTTGAAATGAATTTCAGCTCCCTTTTTTGTTTTAGTAGAATAAGTGACAAGTCTGTGCTGGTAGAACTTGTACTGCATTCTTTAATATCAGGATAGATTTGTATTTGAGAATTATTAATTATAACTACTGTAAATGGTTTTGTAAAGAGAATGTAACATTCATTTATACATATAAAATGCAAATTTATGTATTGCACAAGTTATTCTGCTTCTAGTACTTGGGCAAATTATGGAGTCTCACCTTTGGCTACAAGATTGCTGGTTAATCCTCACCTTAATGTTTGAGCTTTTATGATTATTTTCCAGTTCTTCAATGGATTTTTAATAAATTGGGATCCCTGAAGCATTGTATTCTGTTCTCAGTGACAAATAGAGGAAGTTAATTTGTCAGACAGGATGATGATGATTCTTTTTTTAGTAGTAGTAGTAGAGGTCATCTTTGTCTTATTTTTGAAATTATATTACATATAGATATAGTATATGTATATCTATGCATGTTTTCTAAGAAATTCATCAGGCTCAGAAGAGAGAAAGAAAGATGAGAGTGGATAAGACCCCCAAAGTAGTTAGGTTTTGTGCCTTCAAGTTAGTTTTTGACTCCTGATGAATGTTGGAGTAATCCCTGTAGTTTTCTTGTCAAGGTTTTTCAGAGTGTTTAGCCCTTCTGTTCTTCTTAGGGCTGAAAGAGAATGACTGGCCCAAGGTTAGTATCTAGGTTCCTGCTGCAGCTTCTTCTCTGAGTGATACTACAACTGTTCTCTTTGCTCCATTCTTCTTTCTGAGGAGAAGGAACAGAGGGAGGTAAAAAATATATATGGAATCTTCACTTTTCTGCATGTCTAATCCATGCAAAGATACAGAGCTTTTGATGTAGTGTCTCCATGTTGTAAATTGTTTGTCCTTCCCCCCCCTTTTGAACTGTGAGCCGCCCTGAGTCCCCCCAGGGAAAAGGGCGGCATACAAATAAAGTGAAAATGAAATGAAATAAAATGATCTTGGTACAGCTGCCATTTTGACTTTTTAATTCTCTTCTTGTAGCTGCCTCTGGGGAGATAACTTTTTTTCCTCCAGCTGGCAGCACCCACTGTGTTCATCCTTGTTATACAGCACGGCCTTCCCAAACCAGCAATGGAAAAGTGAAAGCTCTGTTCCAAGAAAACTTTGGCAGCTGTTTCAGTGATGGAGACTAGGCTTGCTTAAATACGATGATATTGCTGTTTAACACCAGTAAGCTTTGTTTTAATAAGATTTAATCTGTGCAACACAATTACTGTAGAATATTCCAACACATTTTGCATCTGGGGGTTGAGCAACAAATGATATGTCTATGGAGATTTTCAATAATCCAGGTCATGGTTGTCCCAAAAGTGCTTTTTCCAAAACGCAGCTGGACTTTCTTGGGGTTTTTTTCTTTGAAAATGTTTCACTTCTCATCCAAGAAGCTTCTTCAGTTCGAATGGAAGAAATTTCTCAGGTGAGAAGCGAATCATTTTCAAAGACACCCCCCCCCCCCCAAGAAAGTCCAGTTGCTGTTTGGGAAAAACACTTTTGGGACAGTAAATGATATTTTAGCTTTTACTCCTTTTCCATACACATCTGTCCCTGTAAATATTGGTAACAATTGACACTTATCTTTATTGAAGATAAAGGCCGGTAAACGTTTGCCTCAAAGCTGGCAAATGGAAGGTGTGACAGTTAAAGACAAAAACTCTGACTATACTTTCAGTATCCATTGTTTGTGTAGTAATGATATCATTTATGGATTATGTAGAAAGTGAACTAAAGTCTACTGGCATAGTGAACTTCAGCAAAGTGATAACAATTCTTTGCAGCCCTTAAAGGTTATTGAAATAAGCATGCTATACTGCTCTCTGTCAATCAAAATATTTCTAGCTGAATCTCAGTGTGATTTATAGAAACATTTAGCCCATGCACAGCCTTATTATCCTGAAAGAAAAAGTTTACTTTTTAAGTTAATGCTGAACTAAAAATCGGCATCTTTGGACACATTTTAGCAGACCATAATTTCTGCACATTTGTATTAACTTGGAATCAAGTGGAAACATAGCTAGACTTTCTCCATATTATTGGAGCTATCCTGAGCAATAGTTCCATCATTTATTTATTTTAAAAAATAAATTCAGTGGAGACTGTGAAGCTTAATTGCATTAAAGCTAAGTTCAGCTCCTTAATTTAATGTATATGACTGACAAATTATATCTGTAGGGATATATTGCTACATCAAATCTTGTCAGTTCTATATGACAAAGAATTATGGTTTTTATCTATTTCTTTTGTGGAAGATGTTTGTACTTACATAACTGTGAGACGGAGAGCAGTATGTCCTTACAATTATGTCACTGTAAAAAATATACAATCTCTGTTCTTGTTTGAACAAGCACAGACTTCCCCTTGCTGAATGGGATCAAGTGAAGCATGAAAGTATTATCCATGCAAATTCTGCGTGTTTGTGAGGGGGTGGGGAGAAGAGGCTGAGTCTGTGAATGCTGCTATTTATTCATGAAGCTTTCTGTTGATCAATAGGCATCAACTTGCATTTTTAAGGTAACTGCTGATGTTGTCATCAGATGCACCGTCAGTTCTTGAAACCTGCTATAGAGTTACTGTATTCCATAGCCAGCAATGGAAAACTTGCATGTACTTGCCACCTACTTGCTTGAGTAATTATACAAAGCAAAGAGTAAAGGAATGATATGTATAAGAAATCCCAATTAACCAACAGGAACTATGTCAGAATTTGTATTGTGCAAAGATCACTGTACAAGTTGAAGATAATTTTTCACTGACCTATATAAATAAGTAAATTATAGCTCATCTTGTTTAGCACTTAGAACAGTGTGCCTAATGTCAGTTAGCTAAATTCTTTAAGGCTATAGTGTAGTCCTTTATTGCCAGAGAGTAAATCTCATTGCAGTTAGTGAGATAACACGGGACTAAACATACAAAGGCTGTGTTACTGTAGCTTTTGTTAAAAGCTAAATTATACAAGACCCTAAAGATTTTGGTATAAGATTAACAAAACAAACAAACAAACAAGACACATTTTAAAAGTAGTCTCTCTTTGTGAACTGTACAATACTGGAAAAAGATTTACATATTTTTTGTAATCCATTTAAACTGCTGTGCTGTTAAATAATTTTAACTGTCACACCAGTTTTAAGTTGGCCCTATTACACCTGGTAAAATCATAGGCCTTGAATCGTAATAATTTCTAACCAAATATCTTCAATTCTCTTGCACAAAGATTTACTGAGTGGTTGTGAATCAGATTGCTGGTATGATTCTTTCAGCTGGAAGCAAATTGCTCATGCTAACTCAAAGGTAAAAGTTTCCAGAGATGAAAAATTCCAGAAAAACAGATTTTACTCATTTCCTCTTGCAAAATGTCTAGAAACCCAGATCAGCATGTGAAATGTAATACCAGAGGATTTATGTGAATAAATTAACATCACTATTCTTATAGAATGTACTTTTATTGATGAGCTATCCATTCTTTTAAGCTATCTCAAATATTTATCTTTGTTTCTGAGTATTCTTAATTAAAAATCCATCACTTATTATCATACTGTAGTAATAGTCCTTATAATGAAACCCCCAAATGAAAATAACATTTTCTCAAACTCTGTTCTATGTGCATATACAATACAAAGTAATGCTTCTAGCACCCTCTTCTGGCTTTGTTACAATAACCTTAAAATGATAGTGTTATTGACTTCAAGGTAATGATTAATGAGCTCTTACACTGATCTTTAACTTGCTGTTGTGTTAAATTACCCTCTGATTGAGTCTTTTTTTATTTATGAATGATTTGGAAGGAAGGAAGGAAGGAAGGAAAGAAAGAAAGAAAGAAAGAAAGAAAGAAAGAGAAAGAAGGGAGGGAGGGAGGGAGGGAAAGAAAAAAGAAAGAAAGAAAAAAGTAAAAATCTGTCTCTGAGCCTCCTGTCAGCTGGTATATATCTTAGTATAATGCAAGTCACATTTATTATGCAATTTTTAAATTAATTTTTAATAAGCCTGATTTTAATTTTGGTTTATGTTATAAACTTTTGAGAGACCTCAGAAATCAGCAGTAAGATAGATTCAGTAAACAAATAAAATAATTACTTATCCTTGATTTAGAGCCAAGGTGGCGCAGTGGTTAAATGCAGCACTGCAAGCTACTGCTAGATCAGCAGTTCAGCGGTTCAAATCCCACCGGCTCAGGGTTGACTCAGCCTTCCATCCTTCCGAGGTGGGTAAAATGAGGACCCAGATTGATGGGGGCAATATGCTGACTCTCTGTAAACCGCTTAGAGAGGGCTGAAAGCCCTATGAAGCGGTATATAAGTCTACTGCTATTGCTATTGCTATTTAGGAAATTAAGCTAATGGTTTAGGAGGCATATTGGGAAGCCTCTTTAGTCATTAATCTGGACCCATTAATTAATTACACATAAACCAAGATTGAGTTCACCACTTGTTTCTCTGACATTTCCATACATGCATGTACCAGTCTATTGCTTCTCCACTATGTTAGATGAATATTGAGATGATCAAAATACTATTTGATATATTTTGCAGCATTTAAGTACAAACATTCAAGGAACAATTCCTAATGACATACTCACTAGCTGCATAGAAATACTATAGTACTATTCTATTATTATGCATACATTTCATTCTTAACTTGTCTCTTAATTAAATAGTATGATTCTGAGTCTGTTTTAAAAGAGAATATTTGTATTATTTCTAGGTTATGTCCTATTTGTAGGTTGGATTGTGGACTTCCTGGTGCTCCCTTTTACCATGATTGCTGAAAATTGGCAGCATGTTTCCCACCATTTTAAGGTGGAAAATGTACAAAAACTATACTACAAGCCATGTGCTAATTGGAACAAATTTTAAAACAAAGAAAGTTCCCCAAACTCTTCCCTCCCCACAAATCTGACAATGACTTACCTAAGACACACCTCCCCCCCAAAAGAGGCTGAAAATTTGGGTGCATCTTATACACCGAATGTAGCCCCACCCACCCACTGCCCCCCACCCTTTGGCCTCTGCCTCCCAGCAATTTACCTCTTGCAGCAAACATAAACTATAGCAATCCCCAATCCCTGTAGCCCCTAGCAATTTGCCATGTGGAGCAAACAACATGATTGGGAGAAATTGAAAGTGAAACTAGCTGTTTGTTCCACATGGCAAATTGCTAGGAGGCAGATTTTTTCTTGTGCTAATCAGGCTGTTTGATTCAAGGAGGTAAGTCAACAACTATAAATGCCTATAGAACGTTTAAATAGTTAGACTAATTTTTTAAAAGTCTGCTTTATTATTGTTCTAGACAATTTTAAAAAATGAAGAAGCTTTTTAAAAAAAATGCTTGATCTGAAGAGGTCCAGTGCTATTGTTTTTAAAAGTGCTATTCTTTTACATAGCAGAGAATAACTACTACCAGAAAGCCAGAGACGTGTGGTGAGCCTCATGGCCGGTGAGGCAAGAGCGAAAGTCCCGCCGAAGCCCCAGCGCCGCATCCGCCATAGAGCGGAACCAGGACTCGCTCTATGGCCGACGCAGGCGCCGGGACTTTAAAGCCCTGCTGCCGGGGCTTTAAAGTGGTGGCAGGGCCCCGGCGGTGTCCTCCATAGAGCGGGACCGGGTCGGGACTTTAAAGTCCTCCCGTCGGGGCCCTGAAGTGGAGGCCCGCTCATCTTGCCGGCTGGCGCGCGCACGGTCCATGAGGGAGAAGAGGGCGAGCATTCAAGTCCTCCCCGGGGAGCGGCTGCGGTAGCTCCTGTGGTCCCCTGGCTGAGGAAGCGCTCACTCGGCGGCCGCTCCAACCGGACAGGGAAGCCCCCCCCATGCCGGCTCCCCTTGGCGCACTTGAACGCTGCTCCTGCCGGCCCAGGCGTTGCCCTTCCCCAGGCGCCAGGCCAGGTGTTCCAGGGTTAAAGTCCCCCGCCGCCGGGGAGATCGTCCGTCTCCCTCCGGGGAAGAGGCGCAGCCATGGAACCCATCTCGACGTGAAGGGTGCAGGGAGGGGCGCAGGCCTTCTGACACGCCCTGCTGGCGGGCGACGGCTGCACCCTTCTCTGCTGCCTGAGCAACCCCGAGAGCGGCGTGAGCCCCAACTCCATCTTTGACACTAGCGATTCCCACGAGTGGCAGCAGTATCGCTCCAGACACGCACGTGCCGCTTTCTCTCGGAGCTCCGGCAGGCCTGCCGAGGAGGAGCCCGGACAAGGCTGCAGCGAGAGCCATCGAGGCAAAAGGCTGGCCACTCGGGGCTTGGAAGAGGGAGCGGAATGCTGTCCTCCACTGCCAGAAAGTCCGGGGAGGGAAGCGGGGCTGGCCCGTTTCCTCCTGCGGCTGCTGTGAGACGGAACCAGGGCTGCAGAGACTTGCCCAGCCGGCTTCTCTGGAGTGGGGGGGGGGGCGAAAGAAGCAGAGCGGATCCTCTTGCCGCTGCGGGCCTGGCTTGCGGAGTGCCAAAAGGGTAGGGGGCCTCTTGGAACACCCCCCCACCCCTCTTTGCTGTTTCCTCCTGGGGCTGCTGGGAGATGGAACCAGGGCTGCAAACACCCCCCCACCCCTCTTCGCCTTTCGCCTCTGTGGTTCCTCCTTGACCCCACTTCCTCCATCCCCACCTCTGTGTCCGCCAGGTGTCTCGCGTTTATGCCCGCGGACACAGCGGGGGGCGGGGGGGCGATGTGGCAGCCGGTGAAGAAAGGGGAGAGGAGGAGGAGGAAAGGAAGAGGGGAGCAGGATGGGGGGGAGAGGGCTGCTCCTCTCTTCTCAAACAAACAAGGCTCCCCTCCCTGCGTCTGCTCCTTCCCTCTCTTCTCAAGCAAACTCTCTCTCAAATTGAGAGAGAGTTTGTTTGAGTGAAGTTAAGAAAGAAAGAAACACACACACACACACACACACTAAAAACAAATTATAATTACTTAAATTACAAATAAATTGAATTCCTCCCCCCTGCCCCTCCTGCCCCCTCCCTCTGACCCACATACCTTCCAGCTACGCCAAAATTCCAGATTCGGTCTAGCTAGGCTCCAGGGCCAGGCAGGCTAGGATAGTGGCTCCTAGAGCCACCACGTGCCCTCTGCAGGAAGAGGCCCGAGAACTATGGGCCTCATTTGCATATAATTTTTTTGCTTTTTAACCCTTGGTTAACCTTTAAAAGGCAAAAAAATCCTTATGCGAAGGAGGCCCCGAGTTCTCTGGCCTCTTATACTTAAACACTATATACACTCCAAATCACTGTGAGTTGAAGTCTGGTAGCAACTAGCTTGGCCTTAATTATTTTAAAAAAAATATTTAAAATTCCTTCCTTTCCTGAGGAGACTGGTGAGGCCACGCCTCCCCTGCCTCTAGTGAGTGCACGTCCCTGCAGAAAGCACATTTTAACAGCGTCTGTACAAGTATAGTCTGAAATATAACACTACAAACAGTATATATTGTCTGTACTGTTTGTTGCAGAGGCAGAGGCAGATATTTTTCCCTTGTTTTCCTCCCCAAAATTTAGGTGCGCCTTATACTTCGGAGCGTCTTATACTCCAAACAATAGGGTATGTCCTATAAAATTGCATCTTTCCATCAACTTATGCTCATAAAAATGTATTGATAAGAGCATATCTGAATTACCCCATCGTCTTTTTGTTAGTATGTTCATCATATACAATAGCAATCACTTCCCACCTAGATGGCTTCCATTAAGTTAAGATAGAAAAAAGAGGAGTGGGACTGGAGAAGTTCAGATATATACTAAAGATACAAGCTAGTATAAAAGATTAGCTATTAAATAACATGAAATAAAATGAAAATCTCCCCCTGGCTATATAAAATGTAAGTTAAATTATATTATGTATATATTATGTATTATGTCTGTATAACACTGGAAGTTTAATCTTATTGTAACCAAAGTAGAGCCCACAGGAAAACTGGAAGAAATTATGTAGTGAAGTTGGCTCCAAAGTAAGCCAGGATATACCCAGGGTATGAGCCTTTAACAACAGGGTGCCTATGTATCTAAATTGTTTTGGCTTGGATTGCCAATCATGAGGGCAACAAATATCAAAATCTTACAAATCCTTCAATATAAATCAAAATATTCCAAAGGAACAGAAACCAGACACATGGTAGACCTCACAAAATGAAAGGTTATGATTTTATCAAAGCAATGAAGCATAGAGCACGACATTGATGGCTTGTATCTAGCTCAGCCAAAGCACCTGAAACAAACTGAAAAGAGGGATGCAGAGTTGTGTGCGCTGAATCTGTATCAGGTTTAACTAAAGTATGAGAAGATATTGCTTAGGTCTGAAGCAAGCAAACAAATATATTCCAACTCATTGCCAAATAAATTATAGTTGAAGTTTCTAAGACCAGGAGTTCCAATACAACCATATTAAATGCAGTCACTGAAATACAGGAATTGTTTGCTTGAAATATGCACTTTCCAGCAAGATGAACTTCTTGATTCCAATCATATGTACCATCAAACCATTCTGTGCATAATAGAAAAAGAACCGGTTTACTGAACTGTACTAACTTTTTAGGTTGCTCTGTTCTAGCATTATCTATTTAAAAGGTTTATGTCCCAATGTTAAACTACAAAAGTATAGGAACAAACATACACAGAAACATACAGAACAACTAATCTACACTCTACTTAGAAGTCAATACAATAAAAAACTTAACCAGGAGAAAATTAGCCAGAAGAAAAAATATTAAAATTTTCTCAACAGTAGGCTAGGAAGTTGAAAAATATCTACACTGGTCCAGGAATCTCAGTGAAACTCCTTCTGTATTTCTCTATTTACTTACTTACTTACTTACTTACTTACTTACTTACTTACTTACTTACTTACTTAGAATTAAGGAATACCAGACTCCACCAGACTCCAAACAAAAGCCACAACAATGAAATAAACAGATTATAGACACCCAGACAATGACACATAGAACATATTTTTATTGAGGCAACTTTATGCCTTCAGAATTATTTTAACTATAGGTTTCTTTGAAATATGTAAGGAATTAGTTATTGTGTAATAATGGAATGGGTGAGCCACATTTTGTAATAGAATTAAGCTACATTTGGAAGCTGGTTTGGACATTGCCCATACTTGAAACATTGAATTTCCTTGTCTAAGCTCCACTTTTCAGTCCTGCAAGAATTGGCAAATGCTCTCTTTTAGCACAATAATACACACTTCAATCTCTGCAGATCACTGAACGGTAAAATTGCTCAATTTTGAAAAACAGTGTTTGAAATGAAATAGCCATCGCTTTGTAATTTGTAGTCAAAAGTACTTTTCTCTGATATTCTTTGGAGTTCAGTGTGTTAAAAATACCTTTTGCTTTTTGTTCTTTATGCTAAAATCCCTGAGTTCAAATCCTCAGCCCCAGTGGAATAAAACACTGTATCCTCATTCATCCTATCTGTTCATCTGATTGATTAGTCAGTATCACACAAGTTCAAAGCAACATGTCCTGTCAAGACAAGTGCTATTTTCTTTAGTAATTTACCACTTCCTCTTTCTTCCAATCCGGTAGACAAAATAACAATGGAGAGGGAGAAGGAGTTCAGACTGTTCAAGCCACTTGAGAAATAAGAATGTTTTGGCACGAAGTAAATCTAACCTGTTACTATAAACATTAGTACCCCATCACTGTCGAGCCCCATGGCAAAGCACTCATGGTGCTCCACCTAAGGCAGTGAAATATGTGCATAGTTCAGAGATACAAGTTAAATCCCAGGCAGCAACAATAAAGAGTAAGAACCCAAAGCCTTTTCCCAGGTTTTATCTAAAGCAGGCATCAGTGCCCGGAGTGGAGCAATTCAGTTGCTAATTCCTTTTCTGAAACAACTGCACTTCCTCTGTTTGTGTAGAACTTCCTTCAGTGTGAAGAGTTGGGGCAACACAATGTATACAAATACAATAAAAGTTGTGCTGCATTGTCACCTGTGTTTTTTCATCCTCTAACTTGTAGATTCAGTTGTATGACAGGAAAAATCCACATCTATTCAATATGCAAAACCAAATCAGCTTTTCATTAAAAAAAAATGCCTCTCACTGTATTCAGGATTTATCCCAGGTAAATGCATGCAAAATTGCGATCTTAATCAATGAAGAATGGTTATGTGTGGCCATTAGCTAAAGTATGGAATTGTTTTTTTCAAAAATGCGGGCACATGGCTAGTTGCAGAAACGGATAACACTAGACCAAAGCAAAGTATTACTTTGCTTTTTCTTTTGTTGCCATCTAATAATCATCTGAAAGTCTGCACCAAAGATATGTAGGCAGGATTATCAAAATAATAGTGTTCATTTAAATACAATTATCGGAGAGAGCATCATTGTAACATGAAGATACTTTATAATATTTTTATTTTCAACATCCTATATTAAAATACAAACTAACATAAAGGGAAAAGGAATTGACAGAACACATGAAAGTGCAAAGAAAAATACATTTATTAAATATAACAAAGGTGACCTCTTACTTTCTTTTAGTACAGAGATATTAACAATACAACCACCTGTTTCTAAGTTTAAAGAAATAACACCCATCTATAATATTTCTTAAAATACTGATAGTCAACTTACTAAAAGCCAGAATTCATAACATGTTTTTCTCATAATTTCATCTAAAAGATAGTAAATTAACAAATGTAAGTAAACTTATATGTAAAATGAATGTAACACGGCATTAAAATAAATTCAAGCGACCCATTTAACACTTTCTTTTCTAAGAGCTCTTTGTTAGGCATATGGGAAGAAAGTAACCTTCTGCATGACTTTTAAAAATGCTGCTTTTAGGGAAAGCAAAGGCTTTCGCTTCAGCCAGATTTCAATCTGATTTCTTTTTAATAGTAGTTTTAACTGCTTATTTTTTTCCTTTTCCTTTTTAAAATAATCTTAATATCCTAAACATACAAAGCTTGTATTTCTGTGAGCATATGTATTCCTGCATTTAAATCTGTAGCCAAACATTGCCTCACTATTAACTATCTACTATAATAAATTATTTCTGCCCACTTCCGGGGTTTGCAAATATACTTTAAGATGGAAATATTTACAGATTTATCTTTAAAAAAAACCAAGCAGCTGTGATAAATAAAAGTTTCACTTCTCTGCTTATATAATATTCCATCCAAAAGTTAAATACAGGGCCAGCCAAATTGATAAAACCCAAACCAAATGACATACTGTTTAGTTTCTGGAAGAAAGATAGCATTCATAGTACCAAATGCCCACTGATATTCTGCTGTTGATCTGCTCAAAATACTAGCAGCTTATTTAAGTGTTTGAAGGTATTTTGCTATATTGTCATCATCAGCACTCATCAGTTTCTATTTCCAATTCTTGGCTCTGCCCCATCCAGAGTTTTTTGGTGAGCAGGGAGAGAAAATCAACAGGCACTGACTGCAGAGGCAGCTTTCATCCTCAAGGAGGTTGAATGTCCTTGAGGCCTTTTTCCTCAGCTAGTTGTCCTCCTGATGTGCTGGACTTCCCCAGTACTTGGAAACTGAAGCTCAGCACCCTTTCTTCAGGTTGGAGAATTCTGCATCTCATGCTGGTGAAAGAAGGTGCTGTCTTTACAAGTCCCTGCTTTTTAAACAGGCTGAGATTAAGGCCTTTCTGGGAGTTGGGGACTGCGGGTCTTAAAGTTGTGAAGTTTGGAAAACTCTATCCTAAAACTTAAAGGGGGCAACCTTATGGCTCCCACTTCACTGACCCTAATCCTGTTACTACCACCAATCTTATCATCTTTCACTCTTCTGGACTTCATCTTACCCCAGCTACCAGTGGTGAAATTCAAATTTTTTACTACCGGTTCTGTGGGTATGGCTTGGTGGGCGTGGCAGGAGAAGGATACTACAACATCTCCATTCCCATCCCACTCCAGGGGAAGGATACTGCAAAATCCCCATTTCTTCCACACTCTGGAGCAGCCAGAGGTGGTATTTGCCAGTTATCTGAACTACTCAAAATTTCCGCTACCGGTTCTCTAGAACCTGTCAGAACCTGCTGAATTTCACACCTGCCAGCTACCCCCTTACAACTGGATGAGTCCTAAAGCTTTTCAGCTTTGGCTTCCATTGCCACACACCAATTGCAGCATCACCAAGAAGAACCAGCCCTACTGCCTCTCGTTTTCATCTTGCCAACTCCTGCCCTTTCACCCTACAAACAATGTAAGAAAATACATGTGAATATTTCATTAACTTTTCAAGCTAGTGCCCTTCACTTTAAAAAAAAAAAACAAGCTCTTTTATATTTGGCTCCATAGGAGGCTTCATTCAAAAAAAAAGGAGGAAAGGAGCCTCTGACATATTTTCCAAAACAACAAAAGGCAAGAAAAGGAACAATGGATGGAATTAACCAAGGAGAGAAGCAACCTAAAACTAAGGAGCAATTTCCCAACAGAACAATCAACATCAACCAGTGGAACAACTTGCCTCCAGAAGTTGTGGATGCTCCAACACTCAGAGTTTTCAAGAAGAGGCTGGACAACCATTTTTCTGAAATGGTATTGGGTCTCTTGCTCGAGCAGGAGGTTGGACTAGAAGACCTCCAAGTTCCCTTCCAACTCTATTATTCTAGGTTCTAGATTCCTTATCACTGTACATACTGGACAATTGTATATTCATCTAGAAGAATGAGTTATTGCTAGATACTTGACTTGTATTTCATGGATGTACTCCAATTGGCTGGCCCTAGCTATTGTGATCAAAAGCTATTTTTAATGTTTTGGAGGAGGCACAAAAAAGGGACAAGATTTTACTTGTACAATCACAGCCACCATTTTGACTTTTTTACCCCAGTTCCTGTGGGAGCCTCTGAATGAACCATATAAACTGAGATACTGAGCCTTAAATGACAGCAAACATACGATATATATCTATTCAGCCTAGAAAATAAATTGTCTAAAAGTAATAGGAATATGATATGTAACTGCTGATTAAACAGAAAATATTTGTAATAAATAAGTTGTTTAGTCTGAATACAGTGTGTAACATATTATAGGTGTACACGTACTCAACAAGGATGAATAATAAAGATGGACTCATTTACACTGAAGACATTGTTTTCTATTTCACTGGTAAACACTCCTTGTCACTTGTCAAAATGTTTAAATATAGAAGAGATTATTTATGTACATAGAGGGCACTATAAATTGCAAAAGTATTTTGTTGCATAATAACATCTATTTCTCAACAATTCGTGTTCAGCTTTTTTGAACTGTATTTCCAAACATATCTGAGGTTGAAAATTTTGTCCAAGTAGGGTGAAGCATAAGGTTATGCATTTAAGAACACCTTTTGTTTTCATTTGCAAAACAGATCCTGGATATTCCTGCCACTGAAAAGGCACACTTCCTGGTTTCCCAAATTGATATTGTTTCATCAATAAACTAAAGAGCAGTGGTTAGAATGTTCAGTGGTTAGAATGCAGTATTGCAGGCAAATTCTGCCGACTGCCAGCAGTTTGGCAGTTCAAATCTCACTGGCTCAAGATCGACTCAGCCTTCCATCCTTCTGAAGTCAGTAAAATGAGGACCTAGAATTGTTGGGGGAAATATGGTGACTCTTTAAACTGTAAAGCACTGTGAAGTGGTATGTAAATCTAAATGCTATTGCTAACAATATGATCAAAGTGTGCCCACTCAGCCTGACTTCATCAAATAAACAGAAACATACAGAAACAATTGTATCCCTCAAATAACCAGTCCCATCTCATGAAGAGCTTTAGAGGGGATAAGTAGCATTTGTAAGATATCAGATGGATATTCTGTCTGCCCATTGTTAACCAGATCTGCATCTTATCACCCAGGTAAATGCATGTTGGAAGATTCAATAACCAGAGAACCTCCTGAATAAAATAAAATGAGCCAAGTGATCTTCATAAAACTTGCTTTGTCTCCATTTCCTTGTAGCACCTATCTTGTGCTGGTATATTGCCAAGTCATTTGGTCAGTTATAATCTATCGTCCAAACAAATGTCTTTGTGCATGAATGTGTAACCCAGGGGTGGGTTCCTGCCAGTTCTAACCTCTTCTATAGAAGAGGTTCCAGCTCCCGCCCCCCGCCCATCCGCACATCAAGATGAAGAGCAAGAGGATGAATTCTGGGAGTTGAAGACCACAAGTCTTAAAGCTGTCAAGTTTGAACACCCCTGGGTTTTTTTCTAAAGGGTTAGGGGTGCAAGGATCTTGTAACTTGACAGCTTTAAGACTTGCACACTTCAATGCCAGAGTTCCTGAGCCAACATTTTGGTTGCTAAGCAAGTTGGTTGTTAAGTGAGTTTCACCACATTTTACAAGTTGGCTATGCCCACCCAGTCACATGGTTGGCAAGCCACTCCCACTCAGTCACATGGCTGGCAAGCCACTCCCATCCAGTCACATGGCTGGCAAGCCACTCCCACAAAGCAGGCCACACCTACAGAAGAGGTTTTAAAAAATTTGAAACCCACCACTGGTGTAATCCTAACATACATACTGTATCATGAGCCTTCTATTTTAATAGGCTGGAAAGTCACTGGCCTTAAGCAATTATGGAAAGTGCAGTTGGATTTATATGAGCAGACTTACAACAGTTAGAATTATCTTTGCTTCTATTCTGTTGATAATGGACAGTGCTATGGTCTTTACAAAGGCTCCTTGATAAAATCCTATGGAAACCCATATAATTGTAGAATTTTTAAACCTGGGACCTAACATAATGGATTATATTCCTCACAAATTCAAAAATTTGGATGCTTTGTAGGGAGACAGTTGAGATTCTCTGGTGCCAGAGGGCTTAGCACCAAATTGTCAAGGCTATGCACCATAAATCCAGTTCAGCATTAACAAAGAAAAAAGTAAGGAATAGCTCTTCAAAACATAAGCTTTATTCATTCCCATTGATGTATTACACTTTCAGAGACATTCCAATAGCAGTTATACAAGAAAACTCAGCTGTCCCCTATCATGACCCTTTATCATATGTTTTTCATGGACTCATTACTAGAACCAGACAGTTATTTGCCAAAAGAAAACTATGCTTTTCTAAAATTGGCAGAAGGCCTTATGTATTTAGGCATCTCTTTTGCTTACACTGAACATTATGAAAGCCATTTCAGAATTGAGAGCCCTATTATTAATGTACTTTTCTTTAGAATGCACCCTTTTGCCCTAAAAGCAAGTACAAGCCCAGATTATCTAGAATTAGTTGAACTGTTTGCTTCATTTCATAATAGACTGTTCTGAGGGGTAGATAGAAAACTTTATTGTCTCAAATGCCTTATGATTAAATAAAGCATATTCTCTGGCTAGTATTTTAGGCTATATAATATTAATAGATTTAAAAATGTTACCTATTTACAGGAAACAGTATTCTGGGTGCAAATAATTAAAACAAACAATACTGCTGCTTCAATTTGGTACAACAAAAATATCCAGATGATACCAAGCTCAAGAAAGTTAGTCCAAGTTCTGTTGTCCCTGAGTGTGTGAGGGGGGGGGGGGGGAGACAGGGAAAGAGAAAAATAATGTATTACTTAGTTTCATTTTTCTCTATATTCTATACACACCACAAAATATTACAGACAGTCGTAATAGTTGACAACGAAAGGTCCCACATATTTTTCTCTTCATTGGTTATGAATAATATAACACAATGTGTGATATGCCATTATCATTTCTTTCCATATCTACACTGCATGAAATTGGCTGAAAAGCAAAAAAAGCCTTTCTACATAGTGATGTGACGATGTTCAGATATTTTTGGGAAACAGATTAGGTGAAAATGAGGTAGAGACTTTCTCTCTCTACGTCTCTATGTTTAAACAAAATTCTTTTGAGCATGAATTTTCTATTTTTATTCCATATTCTGAAAAAATTGAGAGAGAAGGACTGCCATAATTTTTCTCAATTCATTATATATATTTCTCAACTAATGAATAGTTTTGCTCTGATTCTGTATGTAACAAAAATACTTAAGATTCATTATTTGGGGAGTTTCAGAATTTGCTGAGTAACATATTATGGAGTAATTAAATGGCTCTTCATGTCTCGTTCCAGCTATCAATTTTTATTGTAGGTGGGATGTTCCTGGAGAAGAAAAGGCCAGCAGCCTCCCAAAGGGAGTAAGTGGAATCTATTGGCTTACTCACAATATCAGTGAGTCGTAGCTTAGGGTGCCTGGCACCAGCTGAAGCAGGAAGGCCGGCCAACAACAATGCCTTTACAGTCAAATTTCACGATAGGCTTAACAGCAGACTGTAAATAATGAAGGGCCTTTTTTTTTCTATTGGACTGTAAACTCTGAGTAAACAGCAAGAACAGTAAAATGCCCTACTCTGCAAATACAGTAGGCAAGGCTGTATCTTTAGGGTTTTTGCACGTTTTCATGTAAAGTAATCCATGGCAAAAAATATATTTACAAAAAATATAATTTGTTCTTGCTTTGCTCGTAATATGCATATCTATATGTGTGTGGTGTGTATGTCTCATCTCTCTCTCTCTCCCTCCCTCCCTCCCTTCTCCCCCTCTCTCATCTGCCTATCTATTTATCTATCCTTCTGTCTATTTCAACAGACCACAGGACAAATGCAGTAACAAGACGCCTAAACTACACGGCATAGGCTTGGCTATTTTATCAGCATGTTCAGTTTTGTTGTTTCTCAGGCCAGATGAGTATATTTTAAAGCATTCTATTTTAAAATATATTTTTTATCAAATATTTTCATTACAGTAATAAAAACTAACACAAACTAAACGTGGTGAAAATGAAGACGATAGAAAAATAATAATAAAAAGTATAGAAAAAGAAAAGATAGATGGAGAGAGAGACAAAGAAAGAGAAATAGAGGTATAGATGTATTGTTTGTGTGTGTGTGTGTGCACGTGTAACATACATCTCATCACATGTAAATTTAATAATGTTTCAACTATGATATTATAGCTCCAACAGCTGATTTTGAATTTATCATAGTTGACATTTGTAGAATGGTTTCAAAGTTTAAAGCATTTCATGTGCATTTAAAACTAGAGTGTAAAGTAAATCAATATTATTATAGTGTCTACTGTAAATGGAAGATTGAAATCAATAGGATTGCATGTAATTTATGGATTATTTTTGCATGATATGTTTTAGCTAGTTACTGAATTAACCAATTTTCTGGGTTTTCATAATATATTCAACTATGTATAAATTATGGATTACCAATAGTAATACTTCTTGCTCAGACTAAAAGAAATCAAGACTATACATTGTATAAATGCAGCTACCAAGTCTTTAACTGAGTGCATTAAATACAATATATTATACAAACGTAGCCAGGAAGTTCAAGACATAGGCCTGTTCAACACCTAAAGCTTCTTGATTTATAGCTCTATCTATTATCAATCTGGAAGATTTATGGATTTCTTTAGGACAAGAGTGAACAGCTTTTTTTTTCATCCTTGGAGGCTTGCGCATATTAAAAAGGTGTCTTTCCCTCCTTCTCTTAAGGGTGTAGGATGACACTACCAGGGGACAGAAGCAAAATTTCTCAACTTCACTTAAAACTTTATTTTTTACTAAAATAGTAAAGAATAAACAATTCCACTCAAAACATTGAACATTGACGTTTTTTGCTGTTGGATGTTAGCACTGTGAAATGCTTAATTATATAGTTCTGATTTTTAGTGCTGGTCAGGCTAAGAAGGAAAATGCTCTCCTTTTATTTTTAGAATTTATGTCTTTTATTTTTAGACTCTTGATCTAGCTCAGTGGTTCCAAGGACACTAAAAGTATAACACTTAAAATGATTGAGAAACCACATGTTCTATGTCCATAGAGACTATTTGGTGTTAAAAATTATTTGAAGAGCAAAGGCATGACACTTGGCTAAAGAAAACAAAAGTTGACAGGGGCAAATATCCATCATTCGTTCCTGGTGACATTTTAAAGTGGCCAAGAATGAGAGAATCGAAAAGTGGGCATGGAAGGCTGTTGTAAAAAGTCAGCATAAGAGATTTAAGGCCCAGCAGCTGAATGTGAGAGCATGGGGTAGAAGACAGTAGCTTTTATACAGGGAAGGGAAAGAGGAGCAGCTGGGAATGAAAATTAGATATGTATCTGAGCATCTTCCTCCCTCAAACGTTCAAGAAAATTCAGACAATGAGTTTTTGGAATACTTTTGGCAGTTAGCTGAGCAGACATGATCAGTATCAAGCTTTAAGGGTACATTATGATCTTGGCATGTCATAGCCCCACAGTGTAATTTCTTTACCTGTAAACTGGAAAAAAATGCTAATCCGTTAGGGCTGGGCAATGCAGTGACATTTTAATATGGGATGGGATTGAGGGATGCAGAGGGAATATGGCCCACTTACAGTTCTGGGGCAAGTTTGAGAGTGTTGGGAAAGCTTTCTTTGTTTTTAATATCTGTAATTCAGGACTGAATCCTCGTACAGTTCCCACCTCAAAAATGGCAGGAAAGTGAGCCACAAGACAGAGATAGATAGATGATAGATAGATAGATAGATAGATAGATAGATAGATAGATAGATAGATAGATAGATAGATAGATAGATAGATAGATAGATAGACAGATAGACAGATAGATAGGGAGACAGATAGATAGGGAGACAGACAGACAGACAGACAGACAGACAGACAGATAGACATGGGAAAATAAAATCCTTAACAAAAATATCGGGTATATCTCAAGGGGGACCGAACACCAGCTTTAAGGATGATTTTAGTGTAATGTGAGAGCTAGTTTGGTCTAGTGATTAAGACACCAGGCTAGTCACTCACTCTCAGCTCAACCAATCTCACAGGGCTGTTGTTATGGGGAAAATAGGAAGAAAGATACTTAGGTATGTTCACTGCTTTGATTATTTATAAAAAATAATATTGTTTGGACAAACAAATAAACAAACAAACAAGAAAGTGTTCCTCCAAGTATCCCACCATATGTCCCCTGAAAATCTGAAAAAGGGGACCTCTTTTCCTTCTAAAAGTTGTCAATTATAATGTGGCAAGTATAAAGTAAGAAAAATAATTTGTTAACTATCTGAAGAGGAACTGTGTTAATTGTAGCTTTTGTACTGTAGTTTGGGTCCTGATGATGACACTGCCTTCCTGCCTGCTTGCCTGCCTGCCTACTTTTCGAAATGCCTGTCACCCCAAAACCAAATACACCTCAAATCGACCAAAAAAAAAAAAGGTTGCATCTCCCAAGGGTGTAACTTGTGAGTTGTAAGCAGTGTGCAGTTTTGTACTTTCTGGCTAGTTTTGAGTACTTTGAATAAACATCTTTAGTAGACATTGCCCAGTTTTGTGGTTCGTGTTATCAACTCATAAGCTACTAGAACTGTTTCGGCATTTTGGCAGCTATTGACCATGTGGCAGTTGCAGCCAACAAGCCATTCAAATGAAGTTATGAATTTTCCAGTCCTGATCCAGAACAAGTGGATTGTGGAGAGCAGCCTAAAATAAACCTAGTGTATCATGTCCCAGCAATGCCTGCTGTGGAAAAAAAAGCCTTTTGACTCCAGCTTTTAGTATCATAGGCTGAGAAAATGTTGTCTGTTCTACATCGCTTGTCAAAGCTACTTGTCTACTACAAAAGCATATTGTTCCATTACATATAATGTTAGACATTGAAATTCAGGATCTGGGCTGTATCACATAATAGACAGAGCTGAATTGTACAGATCACTAATGCTCAAATTAAACTTTTCTGGAGGAGAAAAAAAAATCATTTAAAAACTAAGGGGGAAATATGGCATTTCTTTTCTGTTTTCTTAAACAAAAAAGACAAATGGCTGATGTAATGTATTGTTACTAAAGCAATTGCATTCAAATGCCTTCCCAGATTGATCTGAATCACAGCTCCCTAGTCATCTTAAACGTTAAGAACTACCTGTAAAACTCCTAACACTGCGCGAACTGCTCTTGCTAATTGTATGTGAATGTATGTGGTATGTATGTGTTGAGTGGCCGACGCTTTTTCAATTTATTGTTTTTATTGTATCTCTGTTTATTTAATTAGTGGGGTATGCATGTGGAGAATGGTTGGCCGGTGTGTATGAGGGGATTGAGAGTGCGACCTGGTGTCCTCTCCACTGAGTGCAGAAGCAGAATGTCTGGTTTAAATGGCCTGCCGGGGAGAACGGAGGTTACGGGGGGGAAAGTGGGGCCGCCGGGTGCGGAGACGGGCTGGTGCATCGCGGTCATTGTTGGGAGACGCAGGTTCGACGAGAGCTATAGGGCTAGCCATTACCGGGGAAGGAGGGTTCGCTACGTTACAGCGATCCCCCCTTCCGGCCCTACCAGCTCCACTCCAGGACCAGATGGCGAGAGATCTCAGGGTCCTGATCTCAGGCTGCTGTTGCTAAATGCCAGGTCTGTGATTCATAAAGCTCCCCACGTCCGGGACCTAATATTAGACGAGGGGGCAGACCTGGCATGTATTACTGAAACCTGGCTGGGCCATGAGGGAGGAGTCCCCCTCACTGAAATGTGCCCAGAAGGTTTTTGGGTGCTCCACCAGTCGCGACATCAGGGAAAGGGGTGGGGGAGTGGCTGTCATCTTCCAGGAGTCTCTAGCTCCTCGCAGGATCCCTGCTCCAGAGATTGTCGGGTGTGAGTCCCTTCTGGTGAAGTTGGACCTTGGGGGTCAAGTGGGGTTGTTACTAACGTACTTATCTCCCAACTGTGTTACAATGGCCCTACCTGTGCTTCTCGAGTCAGTAGCCGAGCTGGCGGTTGAGTTCCCCAGGCTTATAGTTCTGGGGGATTTCAACCTGCCATCGCTAGGCGAACGCTCTGACGGAGCACGGGAGTTCATGGCTTCCATGACAGCCATGGACTTGACCCAAGTAATTCAAGGTCCAACTCATACAGCGGGTCACATGCTCGACCTCATGTTTCTTTCGGGGCAGTGGAGATGTGATCTTGGGTTGAGGGGCATTAAGATCTTGCCCCTGTCATGGTCAGATCACTGGTGAGGCTTGACTTCCGGAAACCAATCCCCCACTGTAGGGAGGTGGAACCGATTAGGTAGTTCCGTCCCAGGTGCCTGATGGACCCTACGGGATTTCAGACGGCACTTGGGGAGATGCCTGAATCTCTGGCCCGCAGTCCGGGGGGGGGGGGTCCTTAGTCGCTGCTTGGAATGTAGCGGTGGCGGAAGCTCTAAACCGGATTGCTCCTTTATGGCCTCTCCGAGGCAGTGGATCCAGGAGGGCTCCTTGGTTCACCGAGGAACTCCGGGAGATTAAGCGCCAAAAGAGACACCTAGAGCGACGATGGAGGGCTAGTAACTCTGAATCCGACCAAACACAATTAAGAGCCTTTGTTAGGACTTATCTAGTGGCGATACGGGCAGCAAAATGTGCGCATTTTTCCGCCCATATCGCATCTGCAGAATCACGCCCAGCCGCCCTGTTTAGGATAGCCCGCTCCCTCTTGAAAGGGAGGGATGCGGATGAACCTCTACAGGGTAGAGCTAAGGAATTTTCCCAGTTTCTGTCAGATAAAATCGCTCGGATCCGGACGGACCTGGACTCCACTTGGACGGTACTAGCCAAGGTGCTGGGGGAAGGTCCTGATTGGATTTTATGGAGCAAGTTTCAACTTGTCGCTCCTGAGGAAGTGGACAAGGCCATGTGAGCAGTGAGTGCCTCCACCTGTTTACTGGATCCGTGTCCCTCCTGGCTGGTCTCGGCCAGCAGGGAGGTGACACGTGGTTGGCTCCAGGGGATTATTAACACCTCTCTTTGGGAGGGATTCTTCCCGCACCCCTTAAAGGATGCGGTGGTGAGACCCCTCCTCAAGAAACCTTCCCTGGATCCAGCCATTTTGAACAACTATCGTCCAGTCTCCAACCTCCCATTCGTGGGGAAGGTTGTTGAGAAGTTGGTGGCCTTTCAACTCTAATGGACCTTGGATGAAATGGATTATCTGGATCCCTTTCAGTCGGGTTTCAGGCCTGGTTACGGCACCAAAACTGCTTTGGTCGCGCTGACCGATGATCTCTGGCAGGCCAGGGCTAGAGGTCATTCCTCTATCCTAGTGCTTCTTGACCTCTCAGCGGCCTTCGATACCATTAACCATGGTATCCTTCTGCGACGGTTACGGGAGGTGGGAGTGGGAAACACCGTCCTACGGTGGTTCTCCTCCTACCTCTCGGACAGGTCACAATCGGTGTTGGTTGGGGGACAGAGATTGACCCCTAGGCCCCTCAAATATGGGGTGCCGCATGGTTTGGTCCTGTCCCCCCTCCTGTTCAATATCTACATGAAGCCACTGGGTGAGATCATGCGCCGGCACAGGATTAAATATCACCAATACGCGGACGATACACAACTGTATCTGTTCACCCCGTGCCAACTCAGTGAAGCAGTTGAAGTGATGTGCCAGTGCCTGGAGGCTGTCAAGGTCTGGATGGGAGCGAACAAGCTTGCACTCAATCCAGACAAGACCAAGTGGCTATTGATGTTGCCTCCCAAGGACGGTCCTGATATTCCACCTCTTAGCCTGGGGGGTGAAATTATTCACCCCTCGGAGAGGGCTCGCAATCTGGGTGTCCTCCTGGACCCACAGCTGACGTTAGAACACCATTTGTCGGCTGTGACCAGGAGGACCTTTGCCCAGGTTCGCCTGGTGCACCAGTTGCGGCCCTATCTGGACCGGGAGGCACTTCGAATGGTCACTCACACCCTTGTCACCTCAAGACTGGATTACTGTAATGCGCTCTACATGGGGCTGCCCCTGAAGAGTGTCCGAAGACTACAGCTGGTCCAGAATGCAGCCGCGTGAGCAATAATGGGTGTACCGAGGTACACCCATGTTACACCTATCCTCCGCGAGCTGCACTGGCTTCCTATCGGTCTCCAGACTCGCTTCAAGGTGCTAGTCGTTACTTTTAAAGCCCTATATGGTATCGGACCTGGCTACCTGAGAGACTGCCTCCTGCCATTTACCTCCCAACGACCAATAAATCACACAGATTGGGCATCCTCCGGGTGCTGTGGACCGGACAATGCTGGTTGGGGCCTCCCAAGGGAGGGCCTTCTCTGTAGCTGCACCGGCCTTGTGGAACGAGCTTCCTGCTGAGATCTGGACCCTCACCACCCTTCCGGCCTTCCGTAAAGCGACCTGGCTGTTCCAGCAGGCCTGGGGCTGTTGAGTATTCCAGCCCCATTTGATGAAATGGATGCTGTGTTGATTTTAATTTTGTAATTTTAAATGTTTTAAATGTTTTTATTTGTTGTTTTTATTTGCTGTGAGCCGCCCAGAGTCCCTAGGGAGTGGGTGGCATACAAATACCAGTAAAGTAAAGTAAAGTTCAAAGTGATCAGTTACATTTGTATATTGATCAAATATCATAGATGTTTCTGTAGTCAGCAACACTTCTAAGACATAGATGATCCATTATTCCTTATAATTTGATTGACCTGTGTATCTATGATGTAATATAGCAATGTTTCTCAGTCTTGTTGGGGAATTCTAAGTTGAAGTTTGTACAGGTAGTCCTTGACTTAAAGGTAAAGGTAAAGGTTCCCCTTGCACATATGTGCTAGTAGTTCCCGACTCTAGGGGGCAGTGCACATCTCCATTTCAAACCAAAGACCCAGCACTGTCCGAAGATGTCTCCATGGTCACGTGGCCAGCATGACTAAATGCTGAAGATGCCCGGAACTCTTGTTACCTTCCCACCAAAAGTGGTTCCTATTTTTCTACTTGTATTTTCACATGCTTTCGAACTGCTAGGTTGGCAGAAGCTGGGACAAGTAACAGGAGCTCACTCCGTTACCTGGCACTAGGGGTTCGAACTGCCAACTGCCAACCTTTCTGATTGACAAGCTCAGCGTCTTAGCCACTGAGCCACTGCGTCCAAAAACAGTTCATTTAGTGACTGTTCAAAGTTACAACACCGAAAAATGTGACTCATGACCGTTTTTCACAGTTATGACCTTTGCAGCATCACCATGATCATGTGATCAAAGTTCAGATGCTTGACAACTGGTTCATTTTTATGATAGTTGCAGTGTCCCAGGATTATTTGATTCCCTTTTACAGTCTTCTGACAAGCAAAGTTAATGTGGAAGCCAGATTCAATTAACAACTGGGCTACTAACTTCTCAGTTGTAGTGATTCGTTTAACAGCTGTGGCAAGGAAGGTCATAAAATGGGGAAAAACTCACTTAACAAATGTCTCAGTTAACAACAGAAATTTTGGCTCGATTGTAGTCATAAGTTGAGGACTGTCTGCATTTCTTTAAATTGCCAAGGTTAAGAAACAGTATGATACAAGATGACTCACACAAACAGAGCTGAGGCCTTACAAGCAAGCAAGCAAGCACACAGATACAAAAGAGGGAAGAATGTGCTAAGGAAGCACATTCTATTTGCTAAATTATTTTTGAATCCCCAGAAAAGGATACTCTTCAAGCCACTTAAATTCTGGGATGTAGTCTGGTCTTTGGACAGTTGATAGCTGCCTGAAACCAATTTGAAATGAAGTTGGTCTAGCTCACCATCTGGCACTTGCAAGTCCATAGGGCAGCATTAGGCAGCCGAGGTTCTACATGTTTGTAGATACCCCTCGTCGTGCCCACCCTGTCTCCTCTGGCCTTTAAATTCTTTCAATCAAAGTAGATAGGGAGTTACAGAACAAAGCACCAGGCTTTCAACTTACTTAATTGCAGGACCACCTTGGCTTCTACAGGATCCCACAAGGGTGGGAGGGACCACCCTGGGACCTCATTTGTCTTTGGGTATATGAATGGTTTGTCCCCAGCAAGGCACCTTTGCACCTACCATTTAAAAAGACTACTCCGACCCACCAGCCTTCCACAAATACCTCTACCATTTGCTTTCACAATTTCAAAGCACTCTAAGTTCAACTTAGCTTGTAGTCGTCCCTGTTTTGGTTGGAGGTTCTGAGTCATCCAGGTCATGGTTGTCCCAAAGGGGCTTTTCAAGAGGCAACTGAACTTTCCGATTTTTCTTTGAAGACCTTTCGCTTCTTATCCAATAAGCTTCTTAGCTCTGAACACAAATAGTTCTTGTAGTCTGCAATTTTTCTGGAAATCCATTTCATACCCCCACACCATTGGAAGAGTGTTCATCCCAAAGTGCATCGCTAAATGTCTCTGGAGATTCTCAGTCATCCAGGTTATGGTTGTCCCAAAGGTGCTTTTTCAAGAGGCAACTGGGCTTTCTGGTTTTTCTTTGAAGACGTTTTCACTTCTTATCCAAACATCTTCAAAGAAAAGCCAGAAAGTCCAGTTGCCTCTCAAAACAGTACATTTGGGACAACCAAGCATGGATTTTTTTCCCCAAGCATAGAAATGGAGGGTACAGTCGTCACTATTTTTCAGTTTCAATATTGGAAAAAGAGAATAAGAATTCTTCCCCATTAAACTGAATTAAGCATTGCCAGAAATCTGTTATTTGAGCTTCATCTTACCTCCTTCACAGAGGCATCTGCAGGGAAGGTTAAAAAAAATAATCAAGATAGTGGTTGTGACAGTACAATGAAAGTCCTGGCCCTTTTTACATGGGATTCTACCCATTAAGAAAAGGACAGGGGTTTTGGTTGCACAATTGTGGCTGCCATCTTGATTTTTTTGACTGCCCCTGCAACAAGAGCAGCAGCAGCAGCATCTCCTCCTCCTCCCCACTTGTTAGTGGTGCTACAAGATTTGGAACAAAAAAGAAATGAGATCATAATAGGATTCGGTTCTCTCCAACAGAACATGACAGCATGACAGTGCCAACTTTTTTTTTTTTTTGCTCAGCGCAAGTTTCAAAGAGCACTCTAACCTTTGAGCTTCAGTTGTAACAAAATGCTACACATGGCCTGTATGACAAATGGCTTTGGGGATTAGCAGCAGGCTGTGGGAGAATAACCTCATGACATATTTTGTTTTCAGTTCAACGTTTATCTTTTTTTTCTTTCCTTTTTTTCTTATTTTTGGTCTCTGAATTAGTTTCTATAAAACCGGCAAGCCTTGAGAAGGACTTGTGGGGCTCTTCAATAAAAAAGTCACTTTAATGTTATATGATAACACTGAACAGACTCCAGACACGCCATATCTCTTATCTTAGATATACATGCAGCACAACTCGGGGGAAGTAGAGAAGTTAATGCATCTGTAACTCTAGGTAACAGTAGCAGCAGTAGCATATTAGTGTGGTAATCATTCTTGCATGTGGAATATCTAAAGATGTCTTTTATTGAATTCAGTTTGTTTAACTGAGTTAAACTCTGGAGATATGAATCTCATTTACAAGATGATGTTGGCAAGGAAGTTGATCATTACAAGAATACATAAAAGATAAGGATGAAACTAAAAGTGAACAATGTATTTATATTGTATGTGCATCTTTCCATCTCAACACAGCTGAAGTGGATTAATGGATTGTTTTCATGTTATAAGGCAAGACTGGAATACTTTGTTTCATGGGAGTAAATATTCTTGACCTGCTTAAGATTTTTTTTAAATGATCAGGTCTTTTCAGGAAAAGTAAATACATTTATATAACTAATCAGATTAGACATCTATATTTATTTTTCCCTATAGCATGGAACATTCTTAGACTTTTGCTATGGTATTTCTTATAGTAGGAATGTGAATATTAAGTGTATGACTGTATGTTATGTTTTACTGTAATGACCCACAAATATTATGAGCGCTTGGAGTCCTTATTTATAAAGATGTTTACATTTAAGCTTATATTTAGCTGTTTGCTGGTATTCCTTAGAATTTTCACTTCATCAGTCCAAATTCTCTAGCAGCACAATTTCTAGCTCCATTTGATCTAATGTTAATGTTTAGTATTATAATTATATTATAATGTTTTACATATATTTACAGTCTAGGCTAGCAACTGAAATATGGTCTACTTGAAAATCACTGAAATTTTAATACTTCAGAAAGTGGGGAGGGGAGAGGGACTCTAGAATGAATGCTGCCTGCCTTTCATACTTTGCTGTTTTTAACTTACTGTAGAACTTTTAAGGACTTTTCCTGGGAATTTGGAAAAGTATCAAAAACAATTTATATTATCCATATGATAAAACTATGTCTTCAGTTATCTTTAGATACCTTACTTGGCTTAGGGGAAAAAGTAATGTGCTGAGTGCAATTATACTTGATTTTTCGAAGTGCAGTTTGGCATAGTAATAATAAAACTTTAAAACTAAACCCAAAAGGGTATTGTGTGTTAATATTTTCCTTGCATTACATGCTCTTCTAAGACATGAATCACATTCTTTGAACATCACAACGTGCTTAGGGTCTAGGATTAAGACTGGGGGTAAAAATAAAGTAAAAATGCCCATGAATTGAGAACAACTCTTTATGACTATATTTATATAATTATACGAGGGATTTTCAAAGTGATGTGTTGCTATCTTTTTCTCCAAAATATTTTCATCATACTAGTATAGGTTGCAGCTCAGAGATTCTATTGTGGCTTGCTCATGAGATCATACTGTCCTTTTCACAGAAGCCTCACAGGATATTTTCAATATATTGTATGTTTTTGTCCATTGGTGAAGCCTTTGATAGTTCACTTGCTTTTGATCCACTTGCAATATTATATCTTTCTGAATCTGCATTGTAGATACAATACAATACAATACCTTCCTCCAACTAGGCAGGAAACCCTATACCGTTCCAGACAAATAGCTATCCAACATCTTCTTAAGACTTCCAGTGTTGGGGCATTCACAACTTCTGGAGGCAAGCTGTTCCACTGATTAACTGTTCTAAGTGTCAGGAAATTTCTCCTCAGTTCTAAGTTGCTTCTCTCCTTGATTAGTTTCCACCCATTGCTTCTTGTTCTACCCTCAGGTGCCTTGGAGAATAGTTTGACTCCCTCTTCTTTGTGGCAACCCCTGAGATATTGGAACACTGCTATCATGTCTCCCCTAGTCCTTCTTTCTATTAAACTAGACATACCCAGATCCTGCAACCGTTCTTCATATGTTTTAGTCTCCAGTCCCCTAATCATCTTTGTTGCTCTTCTCTGCACTCTTTCTAGAGTCTCCACATCTTTTCTACATCATGGCGACCAAAACTGAATGCAGTATTCCAAGTGTGGCCTTACCAAGGCATTATAACGTAATATTAACACTTCACGTGATCTTGATTCTATCCCTCAGTTTATGTAGCCTAGTGTAGTGTTGGCTTTTTTGGCAGCTGCTGCACACTGCTGGCTCATATTTAAATGGTTGTCCACTAGGACTCTAAGTTCCCTCTCAAGTTACTAAAATTGAGCAATGTACTACCTATACTGTACCTGTGCATTTCATTTTTCTTGCCTAAATGTAGAAACTTACTCTTTTCACCATTGAATTTCATTTTGCCAATTACCTCCCAAAGACCCATCAGATCCCACAGACTAGGCCTCCTCCGAATTCCATCCACCGGCCAATGCCGATTGGTGACCACCCGGAGGAGGGCCTTCTCTGTGGCTGCTCCGGCCCTTTGGAACGAGCTCCCTGCGGAGATCCGGACCGTCACTTCCCTTCAGGCTTTCTGTAAAGCCGTCTAAAGCTGGCTGTTCCGACAGGCCTGGGGTTGACGAGTTCCCTTCCCCGCTCGAATTGTGTGACTGTTGATTGTTTTTAAATTTTCTCTGTATCCTGTTTGTTGTTTTTGCCTTATTTGTATTACTCCTTCCCCTGGGTTTGTTAGCTGCCCTGAGTCCCTCCGGGAATAGGGCGGCATATAAATGAAATAAATCTATAACCTAACCTATTTTATTAGATAGTGCCCAATATTCAAGTTTGTCAAGATCCCTCTGTATCTTAAGCCTATCCTCTGGAGTTTTGGCTATTCCTGCCAGCTTGGTGTCATCTACAGATTTGATGAGTTCCCCATTTATTCCCTCATCCAAATCATTGATGAAGATGTTGAAGAGTACTGGGCCTAAAACAGAGCCTTGGGGTACTCCACTGCATATTTTCCTCCATGTAGATGCAGTTCCATTGAGGACTACACATTGAGTGCGGTTGGTCAGCCAATTACAAATCCATCTGGTGATGATACTGTCCAATCTACTTTATCTAGTAGTAGGTTATGGTCTACCTTATCAAATGCCTTAGTCCAAGTAAACTATATCAACGGCATTCCTCTGGTCCATTAATTTTGTCACATTGTCAAAGAATGCAATAAGATTAGTCTAGCATGATCTGTTTTTTACAAACCCATGTTGGCTTTTGGCTATTACTTTGTTTACTTCTAGGTGTTTGCTAATTTGTTGCTTGATTATCTTTTCCAGAATCTTTCCTGGTATTGAGGTCAGGCTGATAGGTCTATAGTTTCCTGGATCTATTTTTTTTCCTTTTTTTGAAGATGGGAACCACATCAGCTTTTTTCCAGTCCTCTGGCAGTTCCCTGGTGTTCCAGGATCTCTGAAAGGTGTAGTTCAGTGGTTCTGAGTTTTCATCTGCTAGTTCCTTCAGAACCCTGGCTGTAATCTGTCTGTTCCTGGTGATTTGAACTTGTCTAGGGTAGACAGGTGTTCACTTACCATTTTCTTCCCTATTTCAATTTGTGTTCCTAATCTGATTTTTGTGGTGATGTTTTTGATAGGGTGGACTTTTTTATCCTTTTATGTAAAGGCAGATGCAAAAAATGAGTTAAATAGTTCTGCTTTCTACCTGGATCGGGAGGCCCTTCAGACAGTCACTCACGCCCTTGTGACCTCAAGTCTGGATTACTGTAACACGCTCTACATGGGGCTGCCCTTAAAGAGTGTTCGAAGACTTCAGCTGGTCCAGAATGCAGCCGCGCGAGCGCTTGTGCGTGCACCCAGGTACACCCACGTCACACCTATCCTCCGCGAGCTGCACTGGCTACCCATTAGTCTCCGGATCCGCTTCAAGGCGCTGGTCGTTACCTATAAAGCCCTGCATGGCATCGGACCTGGGTACCTGAGAGACTGCCTCCTGCCGATTACCTCCCATAGACCGATTAGATCTCACAGGTTAGGTCTTCTCCGGATTCCATCTGCCAGCCAATGTCGGCTGGCGACCCCCCGGGGGAGCTCCTTCTCTGTCGCAGCTCCAGCCCTTTGGAACGATCTCCCCGTGGAGATCCAGACCCTTACTACCCTCCCGGCCTTCCACAAAGCTGTTAAGTCCTGGCTGCTCCAGCAGGCCGGGGGGCTCTCGAAATATCCAGCCACTCGGAAACTGTGCCTGTTGTGTATTTTAAAGTGTTGTTTTTGTGTATTTATCCCCTTCCCTTGTTTATTGTAAGCCGCCCGGAGTCCTTCGGGAGTGGGCGGCATACAAGATCAATAAACTAAACTAAACTAAACTGTTGCTTGTCACCTTCTTGCCACTTTCTCCCAGCAATGGACCAATTGTTTCCTTAACCCTTTTCTTGTTTTTAACATGTTGGAAGAAGCTTTTTTGTTATTTTTTACTTTTGTGGCAAGCCTTTCTTCATTGAGCCTTGGCTTTCCTTACTTCATCTTTACAGGCCTATTAGCTCCACTCCAGGACCAGATGGCAAGAGTTGTCAGCGCCCTGGTCTCAAGCTGCTGTTGCTAAATGCCAGGTCTGTGGTTCACAAAGCTCCCCTCTTCCGGGACCTAATATTAGACGAGGGGGCAGACCTGGCATGTATTACTGAGAACTGGCTGGGCCATGAGGGAGGAGTCCCCCTCACTGAAATGTGCCCAGAAGGGTTTCAGGTGCTACATCAGCCGCGACACCGGAGAAGGGGTGGGGGAGGGGCAGTCATCATCCGAGACTCCCTAGTTTCTCGTAGGATCCCTGCTCCGGAGATTGTCGAGTGTGAGTCCCTTCTGATGAAGTTGGACCTTGGGGGTCAAATGGGTTTGTTGCTAACATACCTACCTCCCAACAGCATTGCAACAGCCCTGCCTGTGCTCCTTGAGTCAGTAGCCAAGCTGGTGGTTGAGTTCCCCAGGCTGATAGTGCTGGGGGATTTCAACCTACCATCGCTCAGTGAACGCTCTGATGGAGCACAGGAGTTCATGGCTTACATGACAGCCATGGGCTTGACCCAGGTAACTCAGGGTCCGACTCATTCAGCGGGACACATGCTCAACCTCGTATTTCTCTCGGTGCAGTGGAGACGTGATCTAGATTTGAAGGGCATTAAGATCTGGCCCTTGTCATGGTCAGATCACTTCCTACTGAGGCTTGACTTTCGGAAACCAATCCCCCACTGTAGGGAGGGGGAACCGATTAGGTGGATCTGTCCCAGGCACCTGATGGACCCCATGGGATTTCAGATGGCACTTGGGGAGATACTTGACTCTCTGGCCCACAGTTCGACAGAGTCCTTAGTCACTGCTTGGAATATAGCGGCAGCGGGGGCTCTAAACCAGATTGCGCCTTTATGGCCTCTCCGTGGCAGCGGATCCAGGAGGGCTCCTTGGTTCACCGAGGAACTCCGGGAGATGAAGCGCCAAAAGAGATGCCTGGAGCGACGTTGGAGGGCTAGTAACTCCGAATCCAACCGAACACAATTAAGAGCCTTTATTAAGACTTATCTAGTGGCGATACGGGCGGCAAAATGTGCACATTTTTCCACTCTTATCGCATCCGCAGAATCTCGCCCAGCCGCCCTGTTTAGGATAGCCCGCTCCCTCTTGAAAGGGAGGGATGCGGACAAACCCTTACAGGATAGAGCTGAGGAATTTGTTCAGTTTCTGTCGGATAAAATCGCTCAGATCCGGACGGACCTGGACTACACTTGGACGGTACCAGCCAAGGCACCGGGGGAAGGTCCTGGTCAGATTTTATGGAGCGAGTTTCAACTTGTCGCTCCTGAGGAAGTGGACAAGGCCATGGGAGCGGTGAGTGCCTCCACCTGTTTACTGGACCCGTGTCCCTCCTGGCTGGTCTCGACCAGCAGGGAGGTGACACGTGGCTGGCTCCAGAGGATTGTTAACACCTCTCTTCTGGAGAGATCCTTCCCACATCCTCTAAAGGATGCAGTGGTGAGACCCCTCCTCAAGAAACCATCCCTTGATCCAGCCATTTTAAACAACTATCGCCCAGTCTCCAACCTCCCATTTGTAGGGAAGGTTGTCGAGAAGGTGGTGGCCTTTCAACTCTGGCGGACCTTGGATGAAGCAGATTATCTGGATCCCTTTCAGTCTGGATTCAGGCCTGGTTACGGCACAGAAACTGCTTTGGTCGCGCTGATCGATGATCTCTGGCGGGCCAGGGATAGAGGACATTCCTCTATCCTAGTGCTCCTTGACCTCTCAGTGGCCTTCGATATCATTGACCATGGTATCCTTCTGCGACGGTTACGGGAGATGGGAGTGGGAGGCACCGTCTTAAGGTGGTTCTCCTCCTACCTCTCGGACAGGTTGCAGTCGGTGTTGGTTGGAGGACAGAGATCGACCCCTAGGCCCCTCAACTATGGTATGCCGCAGGGTTTGGTCCTGTCCCCCCTCCTATTTAACATCTACATGAAGCCGCTGGGTGAGATCATCCGGTGGCATGGGATTAAATATCATCAATATGTGGATGATACTCAATTGTATCTGTCCGCCCCATGCCAACTCAGTGAAGCAGTGGAAGTGATGTGCCAGTGCCTGGAGGCTGTCAGGGTCTGGATGGGAACAAACAAGCTTGCATTCAATCCAGACAAGACCGAGTGGCTATTGATGCTGCCTCACAAGGTTAGTCCAGACATTCCATCCCTTAGCCTGGGGGGGGGGGGTGAAATTATACACCCCTCAGAGAGGGCCCGCAATTTGGGTGTCCTCTTGGACCCACAGCTGACGTTAGAGCACCATCTGTCGGCTGTGACCAGGGGGGCTTTTGTCCAGGTTCGCCTGGTGCACCAGTTGCAGCCCTACTTGGGCTGGGAGGCACTTCGAATAGTCACTCATGCCCTCATCATCTCAAGACCAGATTACTGTAATGAGCTCTACATGGGGCTGCCCCTGAAGAGTGTTCGAAGACTACAGTTGGTCCAGAATGTAGCCGCGTGAGCGATATGTGGTGTATCTAGATACACCCATATTAACACCTATCCTCCGCGAGCTGCACTGGCTTCCTATTGGTCTCCGGACGCACTTCAAGGTGCTAATCATTACTTTTAAAGCCCTTCATGGTTTAGGACCTGGCTACCTGAGAGACCGCCTCCTGCCACATACCTCCCAACGACCAACAAGATCGCACAGGTTGGGCCTCCTCCGGGTGCCGTTAGCCGGACAATGCCGGCTGGTGACTCCCCGGGGGAGGGCCTTCTCTGTTGCTGCGCCGGCCCTGTGGAATGATCTACCTGCAGAGATCCGGACCCTTACCACTCTCCCGGCCTTCCGTAAAGCCGTCAAGACCTGGCTGTTCCGGCAGGCCTGGGGCTGTGGATTGATATCCAGGCCCGCTTAGATGGAATGGGTGACATGAATTTTAATACTGTATTTTTATTTTTTACCTCTATTTTTTAAAATTAAATGTTTCTTGTCTGTTGTGAGCCGCCCAGAGTCCCTATGGGAGTGGGCGGCATACAAATTCTAATAAACTTGAAACTTGAAACTTGAAGGCATAAATGGACAGAATGGCTGCCACAGAGAAACTTTACTGAAATTTAATTCTTGATTTTTTCAGTAGAGGGTGCTATGAGCATTAGCTAAACTTCTCTAGAGCCTAGTATCGCCTTAAGAGGAATCCCTTTAGAAGTAGCATTTATTTTCATTCCCACTCATTTCTTCTCCTCTCTGTCTCTCACACACACCCAATAAACGTTCATAAACCTTTCTCCTAAAGCACATACAGTATTACAATAAATCTCTGGTGCCTTTATTATTTTCTAATTGGAAAAAAGTTCTATCCTCTGAACACTTTTTAAATTATACAGCTGTAAGATTTTGTCAGAAGGAAAAGGATCAGTAGAAGCCCACAAGAGTAATTTTAATCATCCAGGTGGAACTTTCCCAGCAGTAAACCTACCATAACCACCAACCTTCTGGTACTGAAAGTGATGTTAGAAAATGATGTTTTTTGTATGTTTTTACTCTTTGTGGTAATAAGTATAGGTTAGTGCAGTAAACCATTGAAAAACACTACTGAACTGAATGCTGGATTATTGATGATCCTTTGCTTTTCTAACTTTGGACTCTAAAATAATTATTCATCTCAAAAAGGATTCTGTCCAGCTATAAATGCTCATTATGAAGGTCAAATAATTTTTAAATGGTTTCTTAGGTGATATTAAAGGAATATCATAAAGATGGATAATCCAATTGACTAGCCAAACTAGGAGAATAATTTATCCTGCACCATAAAAAGTTAGTTAAGGTACATAAATTATTCAGAATACAACTGCAAAACTGCAGTATGTACAGTATTTCCGGGATGGTCAAAATAGATACCCAGAAGGACCAGGGCACGAAGACGCACATTCTGCATTTATTGCCTTTGGCCAGCAGGAATGACCTTGAAACATGTTTCATCTCTCTGATATGAGGGATGTTTGCAGAAAATTTCTGGTACCAGGAGATGGATTAGTGAAAAAGCCTTTTATTACCTTTTGCAAGATGAAAAACTCAGAGAGATGTAAGAGAAGTAGCTTTCTCTAACTTTGGGAGATTTACTATTCCAAAAGAGTTTGTATTTCTTGGGTAATTATTAACTTTCATGGTGTGTCCTTATGGAGATTTGTTTTTAAAAACCAAATGTCTTCAATAGAAGAGACAGTTAAGCATCACAGCAGATATTGAGACTTGTCTCAGTTTCCCCTGTTTAAAAGGAGACTTGGAAAAAATTCTCATTTGATGGTTTTAAGAAAATTTCTCATTTAATGGTTTGGTGAGTTTAGCCAAATATACACAAATAACATCTTTTTCTTTTAATGTTACTTAATTAAGTATTATGTGACAATATTGTTCTCAGTAAAACACATTTGATGTTTCTATATTATCTTCAATAATGCCCTATATTTCAGTGACACATTGCTCAATTCCATTTACACCACTAAAGCACCATTAAGTGGGGACAGGAGTAGCATTTTTACTGGAGAACAGCAATGGAAAGAAAGATAGTCATTGACTTACCATGTTTCCCCGAAAATAAGAAAGAGTCTTATTCCCCCCCTCCCCAAAATAAGCGCTTGGCTGCTGATGTCTTGCAATATTTTCTGGGAGGGCTTATTTTCAGGGGAGGGCTTATTTGAGCGCATGCACACATAATAATAAGCCCGACTGGGCTTATTATCCGGGGAGGTCTTATTTTCAGGGAAACAGGGTACAACAGTCCGTTTAATAACTGTTTGTCAAAGTTACAACAGCACTGAAAAAAATGTCTTATGACAGTTTTTCACACTTACGACTGTTACAGCATCCCCATGGTCACGTGATCAAAATTCAGACACTTGGCAACTGATTCCTATTTATGACAGTTGCAATGTCCCAGGATCAAGCGATCACCGTTTGCGACCATTTGCACTGTCTCGCAAGTAAAGTCAATGGGGAAGCCAGATTCACTGTAATTAACTTAACAGCTGCAGTAATTCACTCAACAACTATGGCAGGAAATGTAATAAAATGGAGTAAAACTCACTTAACAACTGTCTTATTTAGCAACATAAATGTTAAGCTTTCTGTTCTTCTGTGGTCGTAAGTTAAGGACTGCCTGTAAGTGAATCTTGTTTATTGAGAGAAAGTTTTTCAGTGAACGACTCCTCAGTGCTGAATTTCCACTATCAAAGGCAGGGAGAAAGAAAAGAACTGAATGGAAAGAAAGCATGTGCTACACTGTGCCTGAGAGTGCATAGACGTGTGTGGTGGTAGAGTGAAAGATGCATGCACAGTTTCCAGGTGACACTTCTGAAAATTAGAAATACACTCCTGTTGTAGATCAAGAAGCAGCATGACAGGTCCATTTCAGAGAGAAGGACAAATTCAAGAAACAGTACACACCATCCTTTGACTCAAGAAACAAGTGGGATAATTAAATGGCAGGGTGACTCTTTCCATTGAATCCACTATAGACTTTAGTTCCCCAGTTATGTTATCAGGGCTTGGCAAGTGGTTTTTAACTAGACTCTATTTGTCATTCCCATAAGAACCAAATTTGGGAAACACTTTCATATATAAAAACTGCCAAAGATAGAATAGGGCAGACCTCTGATTTTCGGTGAGGGATGCTGGATGAAAATTTACTGGTAGAAATGGAGTAGAAATAATGAGTAACAAAACTTCAATTTTACACTTTTTCTTAGGCACAAACTAGAACCATTCCATGGCTTATGGTTGGCTGGTTCCTATTTATATGCATTGGAATAGCTGTTTTTCAGGAGATTTATCCAACTGTTCATTTCAGATTTTCAATATTTGAACACATAAACAATCACAGTATTTGTTTATACCAAGCAAAAGATGAAGATCTTCCACTGATTTTGTCTTGATGGACTTTCTTGCAGAAAAAAAGAAAGGTGAAAACAATTGGAATCATCAAAAATGTTTAAAAATTTCATTATGTTTGTGTTGACAAATATTTATTGAAAATGGTTTATCTTTATCTGCACATGTGCAATGATGTGTACAGAAAGGCTAAAGCTAAAGTTAATTTGTGATCAAGATGATGTTCCAAGTTCACCTGATTCACCTGACATTATTACTCATTTTCTGATTAAGGTTGGACACAACAGAGTACATGTGTGAGTGGGGAAATGATTTGTTGATCCAATTTATTGGTCCAACTGAGTAAATTAGAAGGACAGAAGTAATCAGATATTTAATTCTTCATCCATGTGAAGAAGAGTTTGTCTGCATGAAGACAACACAAACCACATCCTTGAAAACTGAAAGCCAACAAAAACTGTGTATGATCCCTTCTGCCTTTCAATGTTGTCTTCAATGCCATTTGGTGTTGGCTTGGGATTTAACTTTCATCATAAAACAGTAATATGTGCCTATATTAATTGTAAAAGTAGAAGTGTATCATTTATGGGAACTAATGACATGATTTCATTTAGGAAAAACCACTGTTCTGCTTAGTAAATATCACACAAATCTTACCCTTTCCCCTTATCCAGAACTTTATCTTATGGCCTTCATTATAAGCTCTCTAACAAATATTGGGGAAAGAGGTATAGTACTAAAGAACAGGTGTGATAAAAGGAAGCAAAACAATAAAAATTTCTCTGATGATTCCATGTTTCACTTATCTTTTACTCTGATTAATGCAAACTAATTCTGCACTTTAAAAAAAGTATTTTATGGATTGTCTACTCTGGATCACTCTGGTTCCTGTTTTGACTGAAGATCCAACTAAATGCCGTGCAGTAAATGGGTGTCTGAATTGTCAAAACCCACAGAATTGCTGCATAGAAGAGAGCAGCCGCTTGATCTGAGAGGACAAACCCTAGAAGATTTCTTAGGAAAATAATGTTTGAGTCGAGGGGTAAAGATTAAACACCATTACCCTCCACAACTGAAAGAGAGATACAGTAAAAGAGAAACAATCCCTATTAGAAAAAAACAGAAATCTATTCCGGTCTAATAATGACATGTTGTTTGGCCTAATCATTTAAGAGGTAAACTATGTGTTTAGATCATACAGCATATTTAACTCTACTTAAATATGTAAACAAACACACATACATACACACACACACACTGTGCCTGGTCATGTATCTGTAAGTTTTACAGCTGAATTACTCTAATGGTCATATCAAATTTCCTCTACTTGATGCCTTTTAGATATTTGGTTATGGAATCGAGGTTTTGGAGACTGAAATGCTACACATCTGGAGAACACCAGATTGGAAGAAGCTGATTTATATGTTGGGAAATCCCTAAAAGTTATAAGAAAGAGAAATGCATACACGTGTTTGTGTGTGTGTGTGTGTGTATATACATATATACATATACATATACATATATATGTGTTGCATTTGTGCTGATAAATAAATAAAGGGAGACTAGTATAGATCCATTTCAAGCTATTTAGCTCTCATCAGCTAGCCATACCCTTACTGGGATTTGAACCTGTGCTGTATTACATATTAAGCACTTGTGTTAACCACTAAGCCACAAGGTTCTCCTCCTTTATCAGCTGAGCCAGGGAAATAAGTATGTGTTTAGTGTCACAACCCCTGGTATGCCCAAATATGGGAGGAAGCATACTGCTTCCTTTTTCTATCTTATCGGCTCATCACAAGAGACCATCACGACAGAAGGCCATTATTTTTACTGTTGCCTTTTACATTTGTGTTGCATTTGTGCTGATAAATAAATAAAGGGAGACTAGTATAGATCTATTTCAAGCTATTTAGCTCTCATCAGCTAGCCATACCCTTATTGGGATTTGAACCTGTGCTGTATTATATATATATATTTTAGAGTTACAACCCCCGGTATGCCCAAATATGGGAGGAAGATCACTACTTCCTTTCTCTGTCCTTCGGCTCGTCACAAAAGACCATCCAGACAGAAACCCAATATTTTTACTGTTGCCTTTTTGTACAAATACACATACATACATACATACATACATATATACATATATATATATACACACATACATACATACATACATATATATACATATACATATACATATACATACACACACACACACACACACACACACACATATACAAACATAAAAAGCAAAAAAAATAGTAGGGAGTATTTCAGGTAGATGGTCATAACATTCCTAACCCATAGATATTGCAAAATTTTGCATTTTTTTAATGCATTCTTTGTGGTAAGAAAAAAGACAGAAGAATCTGTGGGCAAACACAGGAAGCTTCCAAAGACAATGACTTCTGTTCCTCTCCCCATGAATTTCCATGACTGAGGGAGGAGAATTGCTCAATACTTGTCAGGGAGTACAAGATCATATTTTCTTTATTAAACAAATGTATTACAGTTGCTTAGAAGTATTACCAGGAGACAGATTTGTTTACACATTGTCCAGATGAAGAATAGGAGGCAAGGGACAGCGTGGGTGCGGGAACAGATTCTTTTCATGTCCTAAATTGTAGGACCTAAAATTTTAGTATTAGACTGAATGATTCCATTTCCTGCAAAAGTTCCAGAGATAAAAAGCTACATAGGTGTCATTCAACCTCTGCTATAAAAATCCACCAACTTTTGTTGCCCAGGGAATTGTATCCATACAGAAAATATTAGAAATTTGGTAGGTAGTAATTTACTTTTCATTGAGGATATAGCTGGGATAGAGTAAGTTCCCCTTCTAAAATGCTCTTGTTTTATAGAAAATCCTGAAAACCTAACTTTTCATCTTCTTAAAATGGAAAATGTCTGGGTTTTCCCCTCAAAACAGGAACTATTTCACTTACTCTTCCCTCTTTTGAGCTTTGTAACTTGTGACTGAAACCCCAGACTACCTTTTTTTAAAAAGGTAAGACAACATAAATTGCAACTTCCCTCTGACTTATTAAGTTACATTTTAGGAAATACATTTACCTGGTATTTAGACTGACACAAATTATGCTAATTTTACCAATTTTACCAATAAACTATTTGGCTTTGCACCAGCAGTTCTCTGAGGACAGAAATTGATTTTATTGGTTGTGATGGTTGTGATATGCTTGGTGCATGCTGTATGGTTAATAAGGCTTCATTGTAGTTGAGCTCATTCTTGCATATGATGTTGAAATATACATTATGTAGTCTTCTTTAGCATTATTATAATCCACTGGGTAGTTTTATCACTTCATTCTTGCACTTCTAGTGGTTTTATATTAATGCATGCAGAATAGGTTTGCCTACCACTCATACAGAGGAAACAAAATACACAGGATTATCAGTCACAACTTATTGGGAATGCATTCTGTTCAGGCCCCATGAAAAAAAATACATATTATTCTGGTATATATTGAAATACTGGCTCTGCATTATTTAGTTCTGCCTGAATAGGCTTTGTAACTTATTCAGCAGGACTGTATTTAAATAAAGATAACCTTGGAAAAGACCTTATAATAATATGTTGCATTTAATTGTGCCTATTGAAATTTGTATTGATTTTCATATTGATTAAAAACTGTTCATGCTTTTGGGCATCTGAGTAAATTTACGATGGGTTTTTTTTTCTGGATAAGATGCCTGGACTGAATGTTGTAAGGGTATCACAGTCATCTCAGCCTAACTCACATGGCTCGTTCCAGAAGATGATTATGATGGGTTATTCATCCATTCCTTGGCAGTCATGTTTTGTTCTAATTTTTTTTCCTGATTAGAATATTTTATTTTCATTTCCATAGCATATAATCACATGTATATTATTACATTGACAATATCATGTTGTAAAAGAAGACAATATACATGTGCAATCATACTACTTAAAAATCAAACCTGGAATAGTTCCCTCCCCCACCCTCCCCCCCAAAACCCCAAAACCTACCCCCCCCCGACTTCCCAGAACCCGTACACGGTATGGATATTTAACAACCACAGTCTAAGATATATTGATAAAAAATAAAAGTAAGAAATTATTAACCTCTTTACATTGAACTTAGCTCCTCCTTGCTAAGTTAATTTTAAACAGTTCAAATCATTCCTAATCTTAAGCATAGGCTATCTGGAATTTCTTGGTTCCATATTTATTTTGTATATAATCGATCCATTTTTTCCAGTCTCGTTTGTATCTCTCATTTGAATGGTCTTTAAGATATGTAGATATTTTCGCCATCTCAGCTAAATTTGTAACTTTCAGTGTCCATTCTTGGATTGTAGGCAAATCTTCCTTCTTCCAGTATTGCGCAACCAACAGTCTCGCTGCCGTTATTAAATGCAAGATCAGATTAACCTCTACCACTGTACAATCAGTAATTATACCTAACAAAAATAACTGAGGAGTAAATTTTATCCTTTTTTTAAGAATATTTTGTATAATCCACCATATTTTTATCCAAAATGCCTTAACCTTTTGGCAAGTCCACCATATATGAAAATATGTAGCATCAAGAGAACCACATCTCCAACATTTGGGTTGCAAGTTCGAGTACATCGAGGCCAATTTTTTAGGATCTAAATGCCATCTATAAAACATCTTGTAGAAATTTTCTCTCAGGTTTTGGGCTTGTGTGAATTTCACATTCCTTACCCAAATTCTTTCCCACGTATCCAACATTATTGGTTCTTCAATATTTTGAGCCCACTTTATCATGCAAACTTTAACTAATTCTGTTTCCGAATCCATCTGTATTAATACATTATATATCCTCTTTATATGCATTAAGCTTTGATCTCTTATTTCTTTAAATAGATTATCCTCAACTTGGATAAAACCAATTTTTTTATCTATTTTCCACCTGGCCTGTAATTGCCCATACTGGAACCATGTTTGAACTGCCTTCTCCTCTTTTAATACCTCTAAGGATTTTAGTTGTAGTATTCCTTGGCAGTCATGTTATGGGTTTCCATTAGAGCTTATCCTATCACTCTTTAATATCAGCATGAACTACTGAAGTAGGTAGGTTATGTAGAAAAGTAGACAGAAATGTTAATGTTATTTGGATGATACCCAACTGTTCATTCTTTTTATATTAGGTGAAGTTGTAGCAGTGGTGGGTTGCTCCTGGTTCAGCCCCGTTTGGCCGAACCAGTAGTTGCAGTGGTGGGAGGCTTTGCCTACCCACCTGGATGCTTCTGTGCATGCACAGAAGTGTTGCACGAGCAAATCGGTAGCGAATCGGCTAGCAATCCACCACTGGGTTCTGGGTGTTCTGAATCTGTGCCCTTGGTGTGATAATGAACAGAATAAAGGTCTAAACAACCTCCTCCAACTATCCTCTAGATGTAGAGATCAACTCCCACAATATTCAACAATTTAACAATTCAATTCAATTCAACAATTCAACAATTTGGGCAGAGCACTCAAGTTATGGAATTCTGACCTAAAACCTTTTTCAGAGTTTGGAATATTCTCTAATTAACTATATTTGAAGGAGGCTGTACCAAATTGGAACTCTATTTATCATCCTAAACCAGGAACACGCAAACTGTGGACTCTGTGGGATGTACTCTATGTAGCAGAGAGCTAATGTAATAAGGAAGTCATCAAAGTCAGTATTTATGGATGGGCAAGGGGGACAAATGATAAAAATAGTATCATTCTGTTGTGGTACAAACTCCATCTCTTTTATATGTGCATTACATACAAGAAAAAAATGGAGCATGCGTTGCAATATTGCAATTTTGTTTTTATCATTTTGATGAAAGTTATAGGTCCTCTAGATATCTCTGGTAGGCAGCTATTTCCAGGAATGTCTTTTTTTAAGGTAGACTTATAGATGGATTAAATGTGTTATATCTAAACAGATATTAAGCATCTTTTAAAATATATTATTAAAACGATAGTAAATTGCATCATTTTAAAATATTCCAAGAGATCATATCCTTCCATATGCCCCTATATTTTTCCTAATTATCTCTGATTAATTTAAAAAGGAATGACCGAATTTGCTTCAGTTTACTCTTCTTATTACTGAAGTATAACTCTTTCACTGAATAGTAATTTATAATAATATGTATAATTTTGAAAAAATATATGTGTGTTTTTAACATATATAAAAATTATAATTTTTCAAACAGTTAATATTTATTATATTATTATTTGAAGTTTATTTTTACAAAATTATATGCTATCAAGCAAGATTTGTTATTACTTACATAGAGTCTAAATCTATAACCAAAAATTTATTTTGTATTTTTTCGCATTTAACTTTCTGGCTTGTATGAAGGCTTTAATCTAAAAATAAGCATATATATCATATCAACAAACTGTCTTGCTATTGATAAGTGGAAACTTGCTTCTGTTTGTTACACAAATAGTTTCTTTCTGTACCTTTATTTGAAAATAATGTATTTTTCCTATTTTAAGTATGTCTTTTGATCACTTTTAAAAAGAAGAGGATATTGCATTTGTCATTTTCCATAGGTTTATAAACTATGAACTAGCAGGAAATTTTAGGTATGCTAGGTATGATTGTATTGGATTAATAGTATTTAATATCAAACAATATTGTCCTTGTAAACTCCAGGATACATTTGTCTCTAAAGTATTTCTAAAATAAATATCCAGCAACAAACACAGGAAAGATAGATTATGTGAGAAACCAGTGACGTGCGGTGATGTTTATGGCTGGTGAGGCACTGACACAGTGGTGGGTTTCAAATTTTTTTAGACTTGTGGACTTCAACTCCCAGAATTCCACAGCCAGGCATGCTTAGTTCCAATTTAAAGCGACAGCATTTGTTTTTCTCCTTTGTGAAAAAGTTTTCCTTCATTCTTTTTCTTCTCCCTCCCCCTCCGTCCTCCCTCCCTCCCTCCCCCCTCTCTCAAACAGACACACGCACACAGAGAAGTTGGATCCCTCTCTCACTCACTCACTCTCAAACAAACACAAACACAAAACTTGGATTGGATATATTTTCCAATGGCTTGAAAGCAGCTCCTCTGCCATACTCCCCCCCCCATTCCCCTGCTGCCTTCCGATCCAAGTCTTTGATTGCAGGTGGAGCCATGTTGCCTTTTCAAACTTGTAATCAGTGAAGCTGGGCTTATATACTTTTATCCAGGTGTGTGTGTGTATGTGTGTGTGTTTGAAAAGGCAACGTGGCTTTGCATGCAATAAAACTACACTTGGGGAGGGATCTACACTTGAGGATGAAGTTTGAATTCCTCCCCCTCCCTCCGACCCACACATGTACCTTTTCCAGCTGTTTCAGAGAAGATTTCAACTCTGTTCTTGCCTGCCATCATGAAAAGAAAAAAAATGTAAAAGGAAAAAGGCAAGAGCTGAGGTCAGGTTGAGCTAGTTGCTGCCAGATGACTCAGCTTAGTGCTTAACTGTTTATAAAAGCCTCTAAAAAGTGCCCTCTACAGGAGGAGGCAGGAGGCAGCTTTTAACCCTTGCTTAACTCTGCTCGAGTGATCATAAAGATAGACTAAATGAGGCACGTGGTTCTCCTGCCTCCTCCTGTAGAGGGCACTTTTTTAGAGGCTTTTTTAAACAGTTAAGCATTAAGCAGAGTCATCCACTGTGACTCTGGGAGCAACTAGCTCAGCCTTTTTCCTTTTACATTTTTTTCTTTTCATGATGACAATGGTGAGGCTCTGCCTCCCCTGACTGCACGTCCCTGTGAGAAACCATACTTCCAACATGTACGGTCAGTATTCTGAAGTCATTAAGATACTGATTTGTGTAAGAAGGAATATGATGGACTCCAGAATCTCATTTATGTTAGAAATGTCAAGAGATCTTATATCCGTGATGTAACTTTGGGTTGAATATTAATTGATGTAGTGGATATTTGTCTAGGTATAGTCAAACCTAGACAAATCACTCTTGTTGGTGCCTTCATCAGGTACAAAAGGTCAGTTCCACAACATAAATCATTTATTGCCATTCATTCCTGTGTTTAGAATATTCTCAACGAATGGTTATCACTTCTAGGATTTACCGTATATACTCGAGTATAAGCCGACCCGAATATAAGCCGAGGCACCTAATTTTACCCCAAAAAGCTGGAAAAGTTATTGACTCGAGTTTAAGCCTAGGGTGGGAAATGCAGCAGCTACGGTAAATTTCAAAAATAAAAAATCAGTGTTATTTGAAACTCAAAGTTATGTTTATTCAAGGGACCCGCTTAATTAAAGTGTTCTATAATATCAGTATGACTTATAATACTGCAAGTCTGCAATATTAAAATACTTGTATAGGGGATCCCCGGGATCCCCCGAAGAGATCAAATCACAACCAGTATGCCACCTTCTTGGTATATTGTTTTTATTTTCACTGAGTTTTTAAAAATGAGCATTATTTCATCCTTTTTTTCTTTATGTTTGATTGGTATCTGCAATTTGTGTTAATTCTGTTCATACATATAATATAAATGAAAAACCCAGCTCTCTTAAAAAATATTTTAAGTTCTTTCTGGTGCTCCCTTTTAGAATTGGCCAACTAATATTTCTGTTCGCCCAACTAATGTCAGGCAGAGTTAACTGAAAAAGTAATTTTTCATGAAAGGACATTTTCCTAGGATTTTAATTGTTCTGTCAGATTTCTCGTTATTTCCAGCTTGAGTCTCCTTCTGACAAGTTTCCATTGCTTCTTGTCCTGTCCTCAGGTGCTATTGCTGCCGCCGCCTCCTCCTCCTCCAACAGCACCAGCACATTTGCTGCCCAGCGCTGCGGCTGAGGTGAAGCCGCCAAAGCTCCCGCTGGCGCCCCCACAGAGTTGGGCGGATATCCGGCAGTGCTGTTGGAGGAGGAGGAGGCGAACCAGCCTGCCATCGCCGGCCACCGCTAGCCCCGCCGCTCTTCCCACCCCCTTCCAAGCCCCACAGTCCAGCGGACGGAGCAGAAGCAGCTCCGGGGCTTCGCTGCTGCTCCCCGCATTTTCTGCACGGGGATCCCTTGGAGAGGGGATTCCAGCCTGCCATCGCCAGCCACTGCCAGCCCCGCCGCTCTTCCCACCCCCTTCCAAGCCCCACAGTCCAGCGGACGGAGCAGAAGCAGTTCCGGGGCTTCGCTGCTCCATCCGCTGGACTGTGGGGCTTGGAAGGGGGTGGGAAGAGCGGCGGGGCTAGCGGTGGCTGGCGATGGCAGGCTGGAATCCCCTCTCCAAGGGATCCTCCAATTGGATAGGCTTCCAATTACCCGCCCGAGTGTTTGATTGCTGAATGAAAGTTGTGTTTTATTATTTTTCTTTTGTTCACAAAGTGTTTGTTTTGACCTTGCACTTCCCCTCCCCTGTGGTTGTAAGCCGCCCTGAGTCCCCTCAGGGAAAAGGGCGGCATATAAATCCCAATAAAACCAAACCAAAACCAAACCAAATCCCCGTGCAGAAAATGCGGGGAGCAGCAGCGAAGCCCCGGAGCTGCTTCTGCTCCGTCCGCTGGACTGTGGGGCTTGGAAGGGGTCGGGAAGAGCGGCGGGGCTAGCGGTGGCCGGCGATGGCAGGCTGGTTCGCCTCCTCCTCCTCCAACAGGCAACAGCACTGCCGGATCCAGTTGTAGACTCGAGTATAAGCCGAGGCGGCTTTTTTCAGCCCAAAAAGTGGGCTGAAAAACTCGGCTTATACTCGAGTATATACGGTAGATAAGGATCAACAGAATTCAAGTTCCATTTGTGGCTATGTAGAGATTCTAGGCTGATCCCTCTTTTAATTCCATTGCCAAATTCTACTACTTTAGCTTTTAGTTGAAGGGCTTTTCCAATATAAGTGAATTAAATAAAGCAGCTATTCTGTCTTTTCCTCTTGGAAAAAGAATCTGTTGTCCCATGTCTGCTTCTGGAAAACTGACCACCTCTAGTAAAAGCAGCATTGTGGTAGAACAGCTTCCAGCCATTGCTGTCTTCAATATTCAGTGATGTCTAGTAGGTAGGAAACCACTGTTTATCTTGAGTAAAATAAGATGAAAACTTTTGGGGTCATTTTGAAAGTACACCTAGAACAAATCTTTTAGTTCCCATCCAAAACCAATGAAGGGAAATCAATTAACAACTATAGAAGAGTATGCTTTCCTCTCTAGATGTAAAAATCACAATCTTAAGAAATATACAATAAATCTATATTATATCCGTGATGTAACGTATATGATTTTTCTGCATAGATCATTTGGACTTTTTACTAGCCTTTTTAAATAAAGATTTCCCTGTCTTGTACACCTATTCAGAATAGGCTCCAATTTGTACAATGGGCTTGCATGATCATGGTGGAAGATTATGTCACTATTAAATAAAGCAATGGAAATTACAATATACTGTTACATTTGAAAAGATTATGTAGCTCTATAGAAGTAGAAATGATAAAAGGCTGTTTCACAGCTGATTAAAGCCAACAGTAAATCATCCTGCGATCATGTTTCAATGAGAAAGTTTTCAAGCATACCATAAAAATAGCTATTATACTTGATGTGCCCATGTTTGATTTTGCAAGATCTTGTGTGTTCCTAGGAGAGCCATTCAACAGAACAATATTAATATGCCTAAAGTGATGCTCAGTACATGCCATTGTAAGCATGTGATATCAGATCTCTAGGCTCTTCCTACAGGCTTCCGAGTTCAAAATGTTGGATTTAACCTTTAAAATTAGGTATAGCTGGCCATAGAGAAACTTGTGACTCCCATATTGTCCAATCAATTTTGACTTGCCTAGTTTGTAGAGTTCCTGTTTCATGATTTCAATGGGTAGAAGTTTTCTGTTCATGTGCCTGGGGTCTGGAATAACCCCTCTCTGGAAAATTCTTCTACATTGTTGACTTCTATAAGGTATTAAAAACATCTATTTTGAAAAGCTTTGTGACATGAACAATGCTAGATTGTGTGGAATGGAATTGATTGAATTTGGTTTACCTTTCTTTATTTTTGCTTTGATTTACTGTATCAATTTTATCACATTTATGATAGATGCATTGTAAATTAATGAGTGTCTTTTCTATAGTTTCAAATATAAATCCAATGAATAAATACTATCAGACAACATCCTATTCTATTGTATAATACTTATAGTAAACCAGTATCATAGAGATCAAAATACTCCAACAGAAATAAAATTTGTTATTTTTTTTTCACATGCTTTTTGGCCATGCTACCCAGACCCCTTCTGTGTTGAGACTCCCTCATCCAAATATCTGATCCATGTAGCATCATAACCTAAACTAGGCTCCCTCCTGAGGTTCAGAGTTCTGTTCCCTCAAATTGGCCAGCTCTAACTTTGAGAAATGCATGTAGAAAATACAAAAGGTGAACAGAAAGAATTAACTAACCCCATGATGCAGTTTAAATAAGCAAAAGGGTGGTTAAATCAGTGAGGGCAATTACTTGTAGCTCATTTCTAGGTAAACACCCATGGAAGCCCTCAGCACCATTAATTCATTCTGTGTGTGTGTGTGTGTGTCTGTGTCTGTGTCTGTGTCTGTGTCTGTGTGTGTACGTACCTTATTTTGCTGTCTCCCAACGTGTAATTAATATAGCCCTACAAATCCCCCTTAATCAGAATAAGGTATCAGAATGCCTCCTGGAGCTGCCACAGGAATACTAATGGGAAACTAAAATGAGGCATAGAGTGAGAACTCTGTATCTTAATGTCAGAGGCAGCTTGTTCCGTCCCTCCCTTCTTTTGCATTGCCCCCAGGGATGATATGTCCGCTAAGCAAAATGCCGGGCTTAACAGTGCACAGCTAGCAACGAGGTCTGTTGTGGCTCAGAGTAAGTCTCCTTGGCGGTGTTTGTTGTTGTTCGGATGGTGCAGGGAACTTGGCAGTTGCAGAGCAGCCTGTTTCCCAGTTGGTCCAATAGTCAGGAAAATCTCACAGCCTGTGGAGGAGACAGGCTGACTGAAAGAGCCAGCCAGCTCCACTGCAGATAAGTTAATGTACACAGAGTGGACATAAATTACCACGACCCTCAGCAGCAGGACATTGGCCAGGGCCTGTCAGAGAGAGGACAAACGTCGGCAAGCTGTGCGTCTCCCTGACATTTACCTCTAGATAGAGCTGCGTATTGCCCTACAAGGAAGGACCTCTTGGAACCAGAATTTCCTTGAAAACAGCTGCGTGTCCCTGACACCTACAAGCTAATGCAATTTTAATCAGAGGAATTAGTAGGGGGCGCTGACTGTTTTTCCAAGCTATTTGCATGGGAGCAACATGCATATTCGCCTACTTTGTGACATGATTGACAATTCCATTATATATCTTTATCTGAAGCCCATATTTCCTCTTCTTCCTCTCCAGAGATCTCCCCCCCCCCATCTCTACTCACAAACCCTGCCCTATGGATCATGTTTAGATAGCAACATTGAAAATGAAAGGGTCTTTTTTACAGAAAATAATTAATAAATCTAAAATTAAAATCAGACAATAATCTTGGTGGGTGCCCAATTTAGGGTTTGCTGTAAGTTCTGAGTCATATTTCTGGATTACTATGAGCTACACAGTTAATATGCTTTGCTGGTTCAGATGTACATCCCAATTTGTCTCTATTGTTTTAAATCAATCATTCTGCCTGAGTTGTATCTTAAAAGGCATGGAACATTGGTCAGAGAAATGGGCTATATCACTATCTTTACCTGACTTGTAGATAGCCTGGTGTAATCTAAACTTTATCATACATGAATGCAACTGCAAAGCAATTTGCAAATATTCCAGTGACCCTAAAAGCAAAGGATGCTTCCTGGAGCCATGATTCCTAAACACATTGATAATAATTTGTGTTGGCTTCAGTGTCTGATGCGGAATGAAAGAAAGCAAAAGCTCCATAGGTTCCAGTACATGTAGGATATAATACTAACTATGGAGGATGGAGGAACTTATGAAAGAATAAGCCATCATAAAATCCATGTGATTTTATTTAAAGATACCTAAGCACCAGTGACGTGCAGGTAGGGGAGGCAGGGCCTCACCACTGTCATCATGAAAAGAAAAAAAATGTAAAAGGAAAAAGGTAGTTGCTGCCAGAGTCACAGTGGATGACTCTGCTTAGTGCTTAACTGTTTAAAAAAGCTTCTAAAAAAGTGCCATCTACAGGAGGAGGCGGGAGAACCACATGCACCATTTAGTCTGACTTTATGATCACTCAAGCAGAGTTAAGCAAGGGTTAAAAGCTGAAAAATTCCTTATGTAGATGAGGCACGTGGTTCTCTCGCCTCCTCCTGTAGAGGGTGATTTTTAGAGGCTTTTTTAAACAGTTAAGCAGAGTCACCCATTGGGGACTCTGGCAGCAGCTAGCCCAGCCTGACCTCAGCAGCTCTTGCCTTTTTCCTTTTACATTTTTACATTTTCATGATGGCAGGCAAGAGCAGAGTTGAAATCCTCTCTGAAACAGCTGGAAAAAGTATGTGAGTTGGAGGGAGGGAGAGGAATTCAAAATTAATGTAATTTGTAAGTAATTGTAAGTAATTTGTCTGTGTGTGTGTGCCTGTGTTTGTTTCTTCACTCAAACGCTCTCTCAATTTGAGAGAGAGTTTGTTTGAGAGTGAAGAAAGGGAAGGGGGTAGGAGAGGCAGGTTGGGCAGCCCACCAGCTTTCTTTCTCTGTGTCCACGGCAACCCGCCAGCAGAGGTGGGTCTTTTGCCCGCCTTTGCTGGCGGGCTGCCACTTTCTTTTGCCCAGAGGTGGGCAGTTCAGGTGAGCTGGCAGGCTGGCGCTTTCTTTCTTTTGCTCAGAGGCGGGCAGCTCAGGCGGGCGGAAGAAAGAAAGCTCTTAGACAGTGGGATGTCGGGGGAGAAGACTGCCTCACCAGCCATAATCCTCACCGCACGCCATGGAAGCAGACTGTTGCAAATTCAAGTATTTGAATTTAATGGCGAGAGTCACCATTGCACCAACTTTTCCCACCCTACTCCTTTCACACATGGTCCTCTGTCTCTATCTTCAGGTAGCTTCTACCAGTCCTATTCAGCACAGCAATAAGTTGTACTGGTAAGAGATGACAGTTGTACTCAATTTAGTTGGAGGGCACATCTAGTTAGGATTGATCCATAACCCTGAGTGCCTTTCCCCATTGATGCATTGAAGTACTATCATCCTATCTCTGAGTAAATCATAATTATACTAGTATGAAATTTGCTAACCCCATTGCTGATTCTTATCTTGCCTCTATTAGTTCTGTTCCCGGTGACAATCTGTCATCTAATTTCCCCCCAAGCTGATGGGTGAGAAAGTCTTGTTGATTTAATACATTATGAGTCTGCCCCTAGAGAGTGTTGTAGTTAAGAGAAAATGGTACTTTAATTCCGATGATATAAGCTTGTCTCACTCATGGGCTGAAGGTGTGATGAAGGGACGCAGCAGGGGAGGGAATGGTGCTGCCAGGGTATATGGTTGAGGAAAAGGCCCTTATGACAAACTCATTTGAAAATCATTTTAGCAAATTACTATTCCAGTGTTCTGTGTTTAAACAGGATTTCCCCTTCCAACTCGTTAATAATTAACTTGTTGCAAAGTCATTATTATCAAATCTAACACTGAAGGTCATGGAGAGAATAAAGCACGTATCTGAAATGTAATAAATGGCAGAGCTGTAGTTTACCTCAATGAGACTATCACATCTTAACATCATTTCAAGATTTCTTTGCTTTCTGGCAGAGTAAGCAAATGAGGCAAAGCTATTCCTTTGGCACCAGGTGGTGAAACGCAAGAAGAAAAGTGAACCCCAAATGACCCTTTGTATTGCATATGCCCTTCAACTACATTAGGAAGCCTTTTGTTCTAATATTTAGACAATGGCCAGAAACAAACATATAATCTTATCACTGAAAGGAATAAATTTACTCTTTTATAAAACTTGGTGGGGCTTGTTAATCTCCGTAGGATAATTTATGGGTAAGACTTTTCTACATTTTCTGTTTTGGTTTGATTTTGATTTCATTGTGTATAGTCTCTACTATTCGAATTTTGTAGTTCTGCCAAAATATTCCTTCAAGGGCACGTACACAGACCAGGTATGCCAGACTTTCTATGATAGGGTTTAGGCAATTTTAAAAAAAACTAATAAAAGAGTTGCTTCCAAACAAATGTTCCTAGTGCTAATAATCAAAATACATTACAGGGAGTCCTCAGCTTACGACCACAATTGAGCTCAAAATTTCTGTTGCTAAGCAAGATAGTCGTGAAGAGAGTTTTACCCCATTTAACAACCTTTCTTGCCACACTTCTGAAGTGAATCAAGGCAGTTGTTAAGTTAGTAACAGGCTTGTAAAGGGAATCTGGCTTTCCCATTGACTTTGCTTGTCAGAAAATCATCAAAGGGGATCACATGATCCTGGGACACTGTAAACAACAGATACAACAGATGAGCCAATTGCCAAGTGGCTGGATTTTGATCACATGACCAGAGGGATGCTGCAATGGTCATAAGTGTGAAAAATGGTCATAATTCACTTTTTTCAGTGCCATTGTAACTTTGAGCAGTTACTAAACAAAGTGTACGTCTAGAACTACCTGTATATGCACATTTCGCTTTATGGGTTTGTTTTCTCTGCTAAGAAATGCTGAGAAAAACTGACATACCAAATTCTTCCCAATGAGCTCATAGTTGAGCAGAACCAGTCGTTTAGGCGTACATCCAACACTTTTGTCAGTGTACCAGAGGATAATGTATATACAGCTGAGATTCCAGAAAGAGACATATTTTAATTCCTTCCAGGAACTAAACGTGCTTTCTTAGCCAAGTATTTAAATTATTGCTTTTCATTGCACAACCTCTAGTGGTTAAAACCTGCAAAACCTTGTGACAATAGACTGCCCTCAGCTTGTGTTGCAGTCATTCGTGTGTCCCTTTTCTATTTCCTGCTTTCTCATCTAGTATCACAGGGCACATTTGTTTCTGTTACAGGACACTGTGTAATAGCTAGCACTGTGACCATTTCCCTACCATTGAATAAAATAACTATATATCCTCCATTTGTTTCTATCTAGAAACAAATCAAGTTATAACTATAAGAGCCGAGGTGGCGTAGTGGTTAGGGTGCAGTGCTGCAGGCCACTTCAGCTGACTGTTATCTGCAGTTCAGCGGTTCTAATCTCACTGGCTCAAGGTTGACTCAGCCTTCCATCCTTCCAAGGTGGGTGAAATGAGGACCCAGACTGTGGGGACGATATGCTGACTCTGTAAACCGCTTAGAGAGGGCTGAAAGCCCTATGAAACGGTATATAAGTCTAACTGCTATTGCTATTGCTATAACTAGTGGCCAGCATGGATTTGTTAAAAACAGATCATGCCGAACTAATCTTATTTCAGTCTTTGACAGAGTGACTAAATTAGTAGACCAGTGAAATGCTGTGGACATAGTATAGACTTCAACAAGGCATTTGACAAAGTAGACCACAACTTGCTGTACTTCTTGGTAAGCTAGAAAAAAGTGGAATAGATAACATCACCACCAGATGGATTTGTAGCTGGCTGACAAAACTGTATTCAACAAGTAGTCCTTAATGGTACTACATCTACATGGAGGGAAGTAAGCAGTGGGGTATCACAAGCTTACGTCTTAGGCCCAGTACTCTACAATATCTTCATAAATGACTTAGATGAAGGAATAGAAGGGGAACTCATCAAATCTGCAGATGACACTAAGCTGGCAGAAACAGCTAACACCCCAAAAGATAAGTGCAGGACCTAAAAATTTTTTGACAGACTTGAACAATGGGCCCTATACAGTGGTGGGTTCTGGATCCCATTGCAACGGGACTCAGCATCTCCCACATGCACATGTGCAGCATGCCAGCACACATGCACATGCATCCTTATCTCCGCGATGCCTCCGTGATGTCCAGCTGCTCAATGGAGTGTCGCACAGGCACCGTACGCTCCGTGCACGGAAGGACCAAAGAGCTCAAATACAGGTAAGGAGCTTGGGTGGGTGGGCCCTCCAGAGCACCATACCAGAACAGTACCCGGTGCTCCCAGCAGCAACCAATATGCCCGTACCAGGGCATACCGCCTGCAACCCATCTCTGACCCTATCAAACAACATAAAATTTAAAGCAAGGTTTTACACCTAGGAAGGAAAAAAGAGTACAAGTACCGATTAGGTGAAACCTGGCTCAAAAACAGTAATTGTGACAAGAGCCTTGGAGTCCTAGTGGACGATCACTTAAACATGAGCCAGCAGTATATGGCAGCAGCCAAAAAAGCTAATATAATCCTTGATTGTATAAACAGAGGCATAGAATAAAAATCATGTGAAATATTAGCACTGCTTTATAAATCCTTAGTAAAACCATACCTGCATCGAGTTTTGGTCACTATATTACCAAAAAGATGTAAAAGACTTTGGAAAAAGTGCAAAGAAGTGCAACTAAGATAATTAAGGACCTGGAGACAAAAATATATGAAGAATGGTTGCAGAATTTGAGTATGACCAGGCTAGAGAAAAGAAGGGCTAGAGTGACATTATAGCTGTATTCCAGTATTTGAGGGGCTGCCACAAAAAAGAGGGGGGGATTTATTTTCCAAAGCACCTAAAGACAAGAAACAATGGATGAAAACTAATGAAGGAGAGAAGCTACCTGGAATTAAGGAGAAACTTCCTAACAGTAAGGATAATTAACCAGTGGAACAGCTTGCCTTCAGAAATTGTAGGTGCTTCATCACTGGAGGGTTTTAAGAAAAGACTGGACAGCCACATATCTGAAATGGTACAGGGTCTATAGAGAGGTTGAACTAGACCTCCAAGGTCCCTTCCAGCTCTAGTCTGATTCTATGTGTCAGCAAGAAATTTCTGTCCCCCTCACAAAGTCTCTATCCCTACCAAATTATGTTGTCCTAACTTCTGAGTGTACCTACGATCATAAATGATGGAATTGATGGATTTTTTCTTCTGACTTTGTGGCCATCCATCTTTGCCACATTGAAAATTTTCACTAACCACTATATACAACGGGGTTGGGTACAGGGATAATATGCTACTGGTTCGGGCCGGTTCGCCTGAACCACTGGTAAAAAATGCTACTGTTCCTCCAAACCGGTAGTAAAAAAAATGCTTAAAAGGTTTTTTTTTAAAAAGTTCCGACGATTAGTCACAACTTTTTTTTACTTTTTAAAAGGATTTTCTTTACTACCTATTCGCCGGAAAGTAGAAATAAATGCTAAAAAATCAGCTGTGCCTGATTGTCTGTGAGGTTCCTGCTTGTTCCAGGGGCCATTTTGTGTCCAGCTCCTTTTACATTGTGTGTGAGTCAGTTGGGTAGCTTTTGTGTTGTTTTTGTGTGAAGTGTGATAGTTCGTTTTTGAATTCTCTGTGACTGTGAGGTTCCTGCTTGTTGCAGGGGCCATTTTGTGTGAAGTCCAGCTGCTTTTACATTGTGATGGTGATTTGGCCATGCCCACCCACCCGCCCATCCTGTCACATGACCACCTGGTCACATGACCCACCCGCCCATCCAGTCCTCCCACCTGGTCACATGACCTCCCCAAGCTCCCCAAGCTACGCCAACAGAACCAGTAGGGAAAAGTTTTGAATTTCACCACTGGTTGAGTGGGTTTAATGTTGTTCTGAAATTCCAGACTCAGCAGAAGCTTCTGTAGGTGGGCTGATTAGACTCTTTACCATCTGGGCATTACTCAGCTTCAAAACCATCTGAATAAAGAAACTGCCTTGAAGTGGGAGGACAATTCTAGACTCTTTGTGCAATTCACTAGGGCCTGTAAACCTGGGTAATTAAAACTGACTGGTTTCTTGACATCCCTGTCTTTTAGTTCACTGGGGATGTGATGGAAATAGACAAATACAGGAAACTCCTAAATTGGGTCAACAAAAGCCCAATTTAACACCATGTAGTATTTTCAAAACTCTGCAGTGAGGAAATCAAGACTGCCTCAGAAAGTATAAAGACCTTCCATTTCAAGGTTGTGGAAGTATGCTCCCTCTTCTTCCCAAAGTAAAATATTGGAAGTCTGCTCTCCTATAATTCATTGGGAACCTAGTGAAAAGTTTGTCTTAAAAAAGATGGGGGAGAGATGACAAGTGTGAAGCACACTTGGAAAATTTAGTGCTAAGGAAGAAGACAAGTAGAGAAATGGTTGTAGCAACCTCTGGCTATTGGACAGAGAAAGGCGCATGCCTGTGCCTCTCAGTGTTTTCCAGACACTCCTCTGATCATACCTACTATTGAACCTCTTATCTTATCTCCATAACAATAGAGGGGAAAGCATCACAGATTGAAGCATTGAAGCCGTGGTGAGAAAATGTTGGCTTAAGAAGAAAGGGATACCTTTATTCAAAGTTACAAAATGATTATTTATGATTGTTTAACTTAAGGCAGGGGATAAAATGTGGACAACATTGTATGTTCAAGGGGGAAAGCTGGGATTGTGAGGATTATCAGGGTAGTGCCTTGATAAACTGCTAAAGGGGGCAGTGCTCATATACAGCCCCTTGACAAAGGAAAACACATTATTGGGTGGGAGGGTTATAAATACTGAGCAGTTATTTTCTTACAAGATTAATATCATTCTGCAGATATGTACATTAGATATCAATAAACAGTCAGAGGCATTCAAGATAAAATCAAGGAATGGAAAATATGGGGACTGGATAGATGTTGAGAATATCTCCCTCCTAAAATTTTATACTTTCTTTATGAAAAATTCAAGGCTCAAAATACAAGTCGAATGCTATTTTGCAATAAGCTCTGATTTCTTCCTAGAATTAATGACTGAACGAGGCAACATATTCTGTTGTCATTATCAGAAAACATCACCACTGCTGAATTCTAGAGAGAAATTCCTAGTATTCGTGATCAAGGTTAGAAACCGCCAACACCATAAACAATCCACACAAAATAGACTTCTCATCAGCAATGGAGCTTCTTCTTATGCTTTCCTAGTGGCTGAGCAGATAGAAGATAACAATGAAAGAAAAAGAGGATCTGTTAAAAGGAGCACCCAGGCAATATAATTTGGTAGCTACATGGCCATTAAATGTTGACAGTTTTCAAACTGTAGCCTAGAAGTCTAATTACCTATACATATCTGACACCATTTGGGATAATCGAGAATCAGGTATGTTGCCCATGATAAATTTCATAAGATATGAAAGCTGACTTAAGTTACCCCTGATACAGAAGGGTGTTTCTAATGGTGATGTAGTTAGTCATTTATACATGACTCAGAAACACACTGACTTGTGAGAAACATAATGTTATTTTTAAACATTTATAGGACTCATAAATGCTTTCCAGTTCTTATCTGTGCAACAACAGTTATTGTTCTCACTGTTCAGATAAGACACAGAAAAACTGAGTCAGTGGCTTGCTTAAGACCATTCACTGAGTCCTTGGCTGGCGATATCTCTATGCTTTGTGCAACTGATTGCTAAAAAGTCACCAGATTTTTGCCACTGTTTCTTGCAGCATAAATTGCTTTAACGCCTTGGTCTAAGATATAAAGCACAATGGTAATGGTTCAGTTCAGACCAAATGATAAACCAGATCAAGCAAGTCATAATATGGAAAAGCAAAATGTGGACATAGGGAAGTGTATTTTTTAATTTTATGTATCAAAATTATATAGCTCCACATCTCACCAAAAACAATTCTGGACACTTTATATTTCCAACCACATTTTAAAGGGCTGGTGTTAAATTTTAAAATACTTAACCAACAGTGCACACACCTTTTGGTGCTCAGGGTCATTTCAATGGGGATGAAAACTACTATCAAATTTCAGCAACCCAACCTTGGAATTTATCTACTTACTCAACGAGGTTATTGAGGGTACATAAAAGATTATTAGGAACTATAGATGCCTATCCTATCTTAATCATTTTAATCCCAGTTTACTAAAAATATCCAAGTCACTTAATATCTGAAGCTTTGCTCCTTGTTTCAGTGATGACATAGTGACAAGCGGGCATAAGAAGAGATCTTTTCTGTGGCTAGCTTGATAAAGCAGAATGACCCACCTGCTAATGACCTTCCATCCTTTAAGACCGGGGTCCCCAAACTTGGCAACTTTAAGACTTGTAGACTTCAACTCCCATAGTGGCTGGAGAATTCTGGGAGTTGAAGTTCACAAGTCTTAAAGTTGCCAAGTTTGAAGACCTCTGCTTTAAGATGTATTGTTTGCTGAAGCATCCAGGAGGATGCTGGTGCATCAAAAGTCAGGATGATGGTTATGATGTACATAGAAAGGGGTGGCTTCAACTGTGTGGTTGTAACTGTTGTCTTTAATTTTTGACCCTTCTCTTCTTAGACACCCATCTAAAATGCACTTGATAATCTTGCTGAGAAGTTTTTTTTAAAAGATGATTGATTTTGGTTACAGTATTTGAAAACCGTATTTTTTTCTGCTTTCCGTATATTAGATTTGGAGGGAAAGATCAATCAAATGATCCTGTTTATGATGAAAGAAAGTGGTAGATCCAAGTTAGGGCAGAAATATTCTATTTGTGAATTCTTCTGGAGTGGCAAAAAGGATTAAAGCAAATGAAATAAAATTGAAACGTGGATAGCACAGCCACCAGGCAACAGATTAAGACTTATCAATTAGGACCAGGCTTTTTAAAAAAATTATTAAATGTATTTGTTGCCCATTTTACCCCACTGTCTCTTTATGTCTTAAGTAAAAATAGGTTTATTTCAACTTGCTATGATTGATTTTAAGTAAAATTTGTTCCTAGAGCTAGATGTCAATAATTTATTTTGTTGGTGTCTAGCACATTAGAATTCACTGCAGAAATATAAGTTTTAGAATGACAAAAAATATAATGGTCTCCTTTGTAACCATAAGAGGCACAATAATTCATTTCTTTGATGATTGAAGCACTTTTGAAAGGATCCCCCAATCTGTGTTTTACAGAGACTAATGAAGTTGTTGATTCTCATGATTTGAAAAAATGAAATTTTGGATGCAGTCCCACCTTCTAGCTTTATGCCTGTCAGGAATAGTATCTATTAGTTTTTAAAAGAAATAATAATAATAAGGACAAGCAGCCAAGGAGAGCTGTGTGAATTGGCTTTCAATCAATGTTTTGTGTTTCTTCTTTTACTACATTTTTGTAGTGTTTTCTTAATAAAAGAAATGAGATTTTTCCATCTTCAAGACCCTTTTGCTTTCTACTTTTTCATGGGGTGAGGTTATAATCTCTTGTAGCTTTCCTTTCCTCATAATGGCCTGTACCAAAATAAAAATCCAAATCACCCATGGGATAGAGTTTCCCAATAATACAAGAGAAAATAAAGAAATGAATGCCATATTTTAGTTTCTGTATATCTTCAAATGTGTCACAAATGTTCTCTTAACTGAATTAATAAATCCTGAAAATCTAGAATAAGGTAATATACAGTATGCATTATGATAAGTGTTTTTAACCCTATGGCTGTAATAAAGATTGATTATTTGATTGCGTTGAACATGCCATAAGTCAAACTTTTAAGATGGAACCTGGAAAGGAATAGGGGGAGAGGAGAGGCTTTGCGAAGTGCTGTTTCAGGTTCAGTTTGTTCCTGGATCTCACACAATAAAGAAGTTTATGACTGACTTTCCCCACTCCTGATATTGGAAAATAAAATCACATATTGCAACCCAGATTTATCTACACTTAGGCAACATGTTGCTAACAGAACTAAAGAGGAACTAAATAATTTTGCTTACATTAACACAGCTGGATATTAATTTTGGTAGTTATTACATTTTTAAAAAGGATTTTGTTTATGGAAAGAAAACTTCCTGGGCTCTTTTATTCAGCACAGTATTGTCAATAGGAGCAATTCTTAGCCAATAAGAATAACATTCACTTTAAGCAGTTGAACTTTGCTGTAGTAACTTCCTTAGAAATGATTTTCAGATCAGATAACATTTGGGTTCCTTGTTATAACAATTTAAACCATAATATTTTCTTTGGCTTGTTGTTCATCAGTGATTCAGCCTCATCAAACCACTTTGATGACATTTAGAAAGGAATTATAAAATACACGGGAAGCAACATCTTGCTTATTATTACTAAAATTGTGTTCATTGCTTTTTTTTTTTGCAAAGTCTTGTATATTTCTAGTGATGAAGCAAACATTCTTTATTTTATCAGAATGATTCCTTTTAATTAGTGAAAGTGAGATGACCAAATTCCCAAGCTGTATAATTCTTTCTTAATTATCAGTTCAATGGATACTCCTCAGGAATATCAGTAGATACTCCTCAAAATATTTTCAAACTGAGAACCATGACAGTACAGCAGTTCTACACACCCTAGTTAAGATGACTACTAATGAATGAATTATGGTCAACACAAATCATTAAATCTGTTCTGTTGTCAGGCTTACTAACATGATTAAAATGTTTTCATTTTTGTGGCCAGTTATTACCCATTGTGTTCCTGTTTGCTTCACATATCATATGATATCTATGAGATCATAATGTATATCATATATTATGCATATTCCTGTATTTGATTCCTTCTCTGGTAACACATGCATGCATGTAATCTTTCTTTAGTTCCAATAACTGAATGTATCGGCATGGGACTGTCATCTAAAATGCTGAATTATACAAAAAATAAGAAAAATTTACAACAGAATTGGGACTGTATGGCTATAGTGTCAATAATCCAAAGGAATTTCTCATGGCTTGTTAATACGCATGCTTCCAAGTTTTCAATACAGGATTATGGCTTCTGTTGACCAAGTTGTCATCTACCTTAGTGGCTACTCTAGTGATTGCAGCTGTTCAGCAAAAACAACAATCCAGATCTCATTTTGACTTTAAAGGGCACACAAGGAGAGATTTAATATGCTTTCAAAGCTTTTAATAACACTCTAGCACTGGAGGAGAGATAAAACTCATGTAGTTAGTCATTCTATGGATAGAAGTCTCTTTGGTAGCCCAAGCCAATATGTGGTTGTGTTCAGCTAGGACAGGAGAAGAGACATGTTGCACAGCCTAAAACAGCCAGTAGGAACTGGACAGACACCAGACCCTAACCACATTATCGGCAATACTGTTAATCAATTACCATACATATAACTCGAAGTTGACTGCTTGGAATGAGTTGAGGGTAATATTATGAGGCAACTTTTTAAAATGGTGAGGTATCTTCATGTTGTACTTAGCAGGATGTGCAATGAAATGTAAGTTGCAGATGATATTCTAGGGTAGTGATGGCAATCTTATGATATATGCGTTACCTTTGACATGCCATGATGTTTTGAGTAACCTACCATGACCCAAAGGTCTTGGGATTGATAGTGGTGGTGCTCAGCACTGCCACAAGTGCTGTTTTTCAGGGGGCATAAAGGAGATAGAGAATTGTTCCTCTTTTGTTCAGTGTATGTGAGACATGCCAGCAGAATCAAGTTAGTCACTTTCTTAATTATTGACATGCCAAGCCCAAAAGGTTTGGCATCACTGATCTAGGCGAATGAGTTAGCACATTTTGTAATTATCCCTATGTTTGTCAAAAGAGAGATACAAAATGCTAAAAAATACTTCAAATGAAATAATTGCATTTAAATCTGGTTGTTACTCACTTCCATTGAATGTATATGGTATTAATTCATTCTGTAACTACTTAACTCCATTTGTGCATTATGAGTATTCATGCACAAAATGTTGTAGACTTCAGTTTTGTTTGGCCCATGTTAAAATCTAAAGTCAAAAGGAAAGAATGCCCTCTTGAAAACAGTGTTGGATGTTTTATCTGCCAGGCATATTAAAGAGTCCCTGTAGCAAAAACCTGCATTAAATTTCATGTTCATTGTACAAAGCAAAATCTTAACCTATCTTTACTGTTCCTTCTTGTACATATCATCAAAGTATTTTGCTTTGGCCAAGTCTTGAGGGATGGAAAGCCAAAGTAAACAATGCTGTTTAAATGGCAAAGGGACCAAAATTTTATCCAAAATTATAAAGTTCTGTTCCAAAGAGGTTAGTGTAAAAGGTTTCCACATTTTATGGAATTGGCTCACATATTAGTTTTGATGATGTTTGTTATTCATTTCTGATTTAAGCATAATTTATTCTGTCAGTCTATGTATAGCTGATGTTTATAATAAGGAAAACCTAAAGCTTTATGTCATGTGAAAGTCCTATTTCTTACATGATTTTAAGGGAGTAATTCTCTGGCCTCTAAAAGAGCACATATGATATGTTAGAGTTCACCCTCTAAGGTCGGAGAGATACCTCTTCCCTCAGAGGGGTACATCCGACATCAGATTGTCCTCTCAACCTCCCGCAGGAGTAAAGCCAGTTCTTTCTAAAGTTGGGAAATAATCATTGGACACTCCACAAAGAGATATTGCAAGAATTTTGACCTCTCTGGCTTTCTGCCATTCTGCAATATGCAAATTCTTCACAGTTCCTCTGCAAGGAAGAACTACAGGACTTTACAATTTAGAGAAAAGACAGGTAAGGAACATCATGATAGAGTTATATCAAATATAATGTGTGGTATATAAAACGTAGTAGGGAGATTTTTCCACCTTTGCACAATGTAACACAAGGGAGTCATTGCTTGAAAATGTGAAAAAGATATTGAGACGCTAGAAAAGAGTGCAGAGAAGTTGCAGGAACTGGGTATGTCTAGTTTAATGAAAAGAAGGACTACGGGAGACATGATAGCAGTTCTACAATATCTCAGGTGTTGCCACAAAGAAGAGGGAGTCAATCTATTCTCCAAAGCATCTGAGGGTAGAACAAGAAATGGAAACTAATCAAGGAGAGAAGCAACTTAGACCTGAGAAGAAATTTCCTGTCAGTTAGAACAATTAATCAGTGGAACAGCTTGCCTCCAGAAGTTATGAGCTCTCCAAAAATTGAAGTTTTAAAGAAGATATTGGACAACTATTTGTCTAAAATGGTATAGGGTTTCCTGCCTGATTAGGGGTTTGGACTAGAAGATCTCCAAAATCCCTTCCAACTCTTCTATTCTGTTCTGTTCTTAAATGTGAGATGTCAGAACCAGGAAAAATAAATCCTTACCCAAGGCATAGCTCACTATACAGTATACTGGACACATATGTAGAAATCAGTCATCGGTTAAGACAATTTTAAAGGGGGATTAGAGAAATTTGTGGAAGATCAACCAGTGTATGGCTATGTAGGTTGATGTCTCTTAAGAAATCACTGGTGTCAATTATTGCATAGTATCTGCTGGGGAGCAATAATGGAAGAAAGGTATCTGCCTCCTGCGCATTTAACATAGCTAGTTTAATGCCACAGAATATTGGATAATGGCTGATCAAGTAGGATACTTCTTATGTTCATATATAGGGAAATTAATTAGCAACACCCTAATTTGTTAAGGGAGATGTTTTTTTAATAAAACAGTTTCTTATAAAAAGTTTTGCAAATTACTGCATTGAACATTTTTAGATTTATACTTAGTAGCCACAAAATTAAGAAAAAGAGAAACTTTAAAAGAAAACTTTTTCAAAGTGATAGGAATAATTGGAAATTATTGGATGTACCAATAGGTTTATATATTGTATATCCAGCTGTAATATGTTAAAACTATAACATGTCAAAGTATCAAGCTAGTTCTCTATTAGTATTATATGGAACTTTCCTTTCTCCCTCCCTTCCTTTAATTCTTCAGCATTAATTCACTAATATAAAATTGACTAATCACTTTCATTGCAGTCAAAATACTAGATTACCATTAAGGGTATTTAGATAATAACTTTTGACTATTGCACAATAACTGTAAATTAAGGGAAACTAGTAAAGAAACACTTTTGTTTTCTATGCTCCTTTTTATAATCATGCTCATGAGTGTGCAAAAACAGCACTATGCTATGTGGTTCTAATCCAGTGAGCAATAACTTGTGTTGTGTGCTTTCTGTGCAGCCCAAGATGGCTGAGAATATCTGTGCAGATTCTATGCAGAAGGAACCTTTACTGAAAGACCTTCTTGGGAAGCTTCAGAATTAATTTATGATTCAGTCCATGAAATTCAATTGGACATGATTTCAGTTATGTATTTATGAAGCTGCACATATCAGCTAACTAATTACTATTTTAAAAGTCATGCATAACTCTGGATCTAATTCTGCATCTGATCTGTGTGTGGGTATGACCCAGAAGTGGAAAACAATCAATAGGTAAAATACTGCAGTTGTGTATGTATTTCTCATGCTCAGTTGTGTTTTATATTTACAAGCTGTTATAGCTTTCTTTCCAGACTTAAAATGGGCCAAAGCTTTTTGTGTTCAAAAAAGCATATGGGGTTGATGAAGCCAAAAGAATAATATAATTTCTTTAAATAAGAAATTAGGATTGACAATTCACATCAAGAGAGGGCATGCATTCTTCATAACTTTCATTTGTAGTGACAGCATGAGAGGAGAGAGAGACATAGAGAAGGAGGAAGGGGGAGCGGAATACAATATACAGGAACCCAGATTGAAACATCATTTGTCACAGGAAGGAGGCTTGGCACTATCCAGCCACTTTGCAATGTAGTGTCTCCAGGAAAAGTTGGCTGCATTTTCTCAGAACCTGTCTTTTGAGACTTAGTGGCTGCTTTTCTTCCCACAGATTTGATTACACTAATTGCACTCTTTAAAAAAAAATACTGAAGAGATCAGGAGACTATGTAAAATGTTAGAAATCAGTGACTTTTCTTTTTATTTGCATGTGGTTGTCGTTTGTCCCAGGTTGAACCAGCTCAGAAAAGTTTTACAGTAGATCTACTTGAGATATTATTTTTGTTCAGGATATTTGAAAAATAAAGGAAAAAACATCTTCCTTTTAAACCTCTATTTTTTAACCTTTTAAAAGTAATTTTACTTTCACTTCTCTTGGAGAGCAGTTCACATGGCCTCCTTTCTTTCAAGCATCTAAAGATTCATTTTCAGCACCCAAATAGAACTAGAGATACATACTTCGTGTGACTTGATATTACCAATGACATCTTCAGTGACACAAAGAATTATTTTGAATTTAACAGTTTTTGTGTTGCTTTCATGCAAACAGGCTTCTTACAATTATCTAGCCATAACCTTCCTATGGGTGATAAATAGCACGGTTTTCTACAACTGAAGTAAAGAACATTGCTCAAAGAAATTGTGAAATAGGATTGTCAGTATGCAGACCGATTCAAATATAACCTTCTTCCAAATGAAAACATTTAAGGGCAATTGAATGAGATAGTATTAATTTGTTCTTAGAATAGTTTTGCCACTGCAGCTTCAGAGTACACATCTATTCTAAAGTCAAATAAAGATCTTGTTACAATATTCCTTCATAGTTCTGTTTCTCATAGAGCTGGGATAACTTTCAGGATCTGGGCTTCTAAAGGCAGTTAATTTTTTTTTTTTTTTTACTGGAAACAAAAAGCTGATTTAAGTTATTTATTTGTTGCTTTAAACAGATGTTGGTTTAAATCAAAGTTTCCTCATCTCTTCCTTCCTGGAGCCAGCATTATGGCAAATATGTCTCATTAGATAATCAGCTGATGGTTTCTTTAAAGCAATGGTTAAAATATTCCCATCCCAGCTGGAACAAAGCAGGAATAGCATTTACCATATGAACAAAAAAGATGGGACATCACATTTGTACCTTGCCTGTATATCGTATATTTCATTGCACTAATGGACTTCAATCTGACATCATGTTGCCCCAGTTGATTCCAGTACAGTTTCTCACAGTACTGTTCAGATGACAAATGTTAGGGTGGAGTTGCACATTCTTTTTACACACCAACATCTGGTTTTGGTTTACTTTTTAAATATATGGCTTCATATAGCATTTATAAGGCTGCATAAGATAAGGAACTAAAAAAGTAATGATGTATTCCGATATATTTGTTGGAATCTCACACTAGCAAACTGTCTTTCCAAGTGCTAAAATATGCATTTGAAAAGAAGCTTCCTTTAGCATCAATGGATGCTTCCTCTGAAAGGCAAAATGCAACTTCATAAAGGGCTCATGATTCTTATCTTTTTCTTTTCCCTTTCCTTCTGCCACTTCCCTTTTCCACAAAGTTTACAACTGCAGCTGCTATTTAGCTATTCAAAGTTCATAGAATTCATGTAATTCATATCTTAGTTAATTTGCCCCTATGTAGGCATTCTAGATATGGATGGAACCAATATATATAAAGGGAGAGGGGGGATGGGACATTCTTTCCACCTTCCACATCACTAATCTTGTCATCTTCCACAAGGTACAGATAGATGCAAGAAGATGGCAGCAAGCTTTCTCTAGTTTTCTTTCTGACATTTTAAGACACTCCTGTATTATTATTAACATTAAGGGACCTAAAAGATTTAGGTAAATATTGAGATAGCAACATACCTTGAAGAAGGTATGCAGCTGCCATTAGAAAAATGTCAACTTAACCTGAAAAGAGACAGCAGGAGGGAGGAAGAAATTCAAGGTGACCCTGTCTTGATTCTCTTTGGTATAACAGGGAGGATTACTGAACGCTCATGTAATACTGAATTGACTAGTCTTTAAGATGGCTATCCTGCACAGTATTATTTCTTGTAATAGGCTCATCAATTGCTTCCTATATTTATGGAAACTGTTATTACTAGTATTTCATACATATGCAATAATATATTGAATTACACTCAATAATCCCAGTAGAAGCTCAGAACACAACCTGTTTCACTGGTTAATTCAATTATCTCAGTTTGTTTTACAGAAATAGGGCGGGGGAGTGAAATGTTTAAATTCTGTCTACTTTTGGGAGAAATGATCATACAAAATAAACCAAGGAATGATTAAGTGTATGAATGCCTGAAATGGTAGTGAGTAAATGAAGTGGTCTGCATGGGGATTTCCATGAAACCAACAGTAGATGACAACTCATACAGAATGAACACATACCAGACAAGAGATGTAATATCTGCTATTGACTTAAGCATCCCAAGACTAGGGTTTGAAATTGTGGGTGGGTTAACCAATTATGAATGTGTTTGCTATTCCATGTATGATTTTTATTTAATGTATTATACTTTAAATGGTTTTTCTGGACTGCATTCCCATTCAGAAGAATCTATGAGAGAATCTTACATAATTTTTAAAGGAATTACTGTATATAGAAGAATGTAATAAAGTAATGGTACACTCACATCACCAAAAGAAATGAAACCACTGAATTGCATAAATGCTTCAAGGCAATCACAAATGCATTCTGAATTTGCAGGGTCTTCATTTGTTAGTGAAGGAACAAGCTCAGTGTTATGTCTCACATAACCATTTACATAGCCCCAAAACAGAGATATACCTACAAATATTCAATAATATGTTTTTCTGTGCACATTCACAAAGGCTTCAACAAAAATTGGAAATATTTACTAGAAACATCATTCTAGTTTCCATGTTTGACTGTCACTTAGCTTATAATGAAGATCAAGAAAAGCAGTATATTATTTTCCCTATTAATTCAATTCCATTTCTCTTCCTATTTTTTAATTTCTCCTTTGCTGAATTTTAGGATGGATACCCCTATTGTATTCTGAAAAGCATCTGACATTTCACTATAAACAAACAATAATAAAGATATCTGGAAAGACATACATCAGATACAAATTTGTAATGACCAATTTTTAGTAAAAGACTTAAACACACCCTCATATAGATATCTAAATAGAGGATTAGTTACCAGAGAATGAAAATAGGTGGAATTAAATTCTTTGATTGTGTTTGGATCTTTGAATAATTAGGTGATGTGCACTGTTTGCAGAGGCTTAAATTGATAAATGGAATAACATAGATAGTTTGCTCTCCTTTTCTTTCAGAGGATGTCTATGATCAAAGCAGACCGGGGAATCATAAGATAAAAAGGATTTCAATGGAGCTACTCAACAAATATTTTAGCATCAATGCTGACATATCCTTCTGAGAAAGGAAAAAAAAAACTCACTCCACATATGAGAAGGAGACCAATAGATAAATACACTTTATAAAATGAAACAAAAAAATAGTAACAAGTTATGATATTTATGTAGTTTGGGGGACTTGGAGTCTACCCTATATGGAGTAAACCTAATTTAGAATTGTTTGTCTTCCAATATCACAGAATTGAAGACTGCTCTGATTATGACTTAGTACATTGTTCTGGGTATATAGAATACTTGAAGTATTTCTTTTTATTAGGCTCACATACAGTAAATATATATACAAATGTCAGCTTCATGTAGAGAAACAATCAGAGGAAGTAGTTCAAAGAACCATTCCTCCCCTTTCTCTGTGACCTGTTTTTTTTAAATCAGCCGCAAAGATCAAGAAGTGTCAGGAGATTAAGATTTTCCATCCTCGAGGCATTGTGTGCACATTAACAGAATTGCTCTATTTGTCCATGATTCGTTTTTAATTTCAAGATAGATAGGTGTGACAGAGAGAGGAAGAGCTATAGAATGGGAAGTAGGAGAGAGATCGTGAGACAGGAAGGGTGTTGGTTCTGAAACTATTGGAGATGAAGTTAAAGGCGGCTTTTCAAATAGATTTCTAACATCAATCATAGGGTTTTTTTAAAAAAAGCAAGTTGTCTGAGATCTATCTTAAAAATCTTTGAAACTCCTGTTTAATAAAAATAAGTATTATGATGGCTGTCATCTGATTATTATTATATTAGTACATTAAAATAAAATCATGTTCAGACTAATAGGGACAAACTAAAGAATAGAAGAATTGAGCAGGGGGAGAAGTACTAACCCTGATCTCTGGATTGTCCTCACAGTCATGTGCCAAGTAATAAAATGAAAAAGTCCAACTTAGTTACTTGTTGAATTTCAGTTCATATGTCAGCTTTAGTTGAAAAAGAATGGACTCCTGATAGTGAGGCATGCTCTGTTGCTCTCTACTTTAAGAAATATAAATTCTTAGATTTAATGATCTAAAGAGTTAAAAACTCTTATAGAGTCGGACTGCATAAAGTCAATAAATTTATTCCACTTCTTGAATAAATATTAGGAATCTAGTCAGCAAAAAAACCCCTACTACTGAGTAGTTGAATGAATCTTCTCAATGATACTACACTTGAAAGATCAAGGAGGTGGTAGCGAAATGTTCAAGCCAGTTTTGCAGCCATGCAATTCATATTTAACTAGATTGCTAATCATGCAAAACTTAGTCAAATATTTGTCTGACACCAGGAGCAGTATGCCTATCCAAAAAGTCAGTGTGATGTGCAGGAAGTCCCAATTTAGCAACTACAACTGGGACCGGCAACCTGGTTATTAAGTAAAGCAGTTGCCAAGTGAAATCATACTTGTGCTTATGATTTTATTTCAGCTTTCCTTTCCTTTACAAACCTGTGAAGGTCAGAAATATAAGGATTGGTCATGAAATTATTTTTCATCTCCATCGTAACTGTGAACAGTCAATAAATGAAGCAGTTGCTAAATTAGGATCACACGTGACTGTGAATTCTTGGGCTCAAAGCTAATCTGGGGCAAATCACACTTCCTCAGCCATTGGAAAGCCACTTCTGAAATCTTGCCAAGAAACTGCAGGGACTTGTCCAGGCAGTCAACACTTGAAGGCACACAAACATGTCTATAGACATGTTCTTACAATATCAGCAAGTTGTCCAATGGAAAATTTAAAAAAAGATTTGACTGATAAAATTTGGAAAATCCATCTTGTTTTATAATAATTACCAAATTGTTTTGCTTCCAGGTCCCTTTGCAGTTTCCAAGAACCTCTATTTCCTACATTTTGAAGACAGATAAGTCATAAGTTGAGTAGTAGTTGTATTTGCCTTTCTTTCCCATTCTCCAAGTTTTCACAGAGACAATTCATATTAATAAAAGTTAGGGTTAGGATTAGGGTTAGGGTAAGTTCCTTTACTACTCTAAGATTCAAATAATGTGATCATTTAAATTTAAACTCATTCAGTTAATGTTCCCTGACTATGGTTCCATTAATCTCAAGATTCAGTCCTATTCCTCCATTTCATTTTTCATAAGACAACCTTGAGTTAATCCCTCTCTTCAATCCAATCTATTTTACAGGAATGCCCTTGTGAGAAAAAATCAAGGAGAGAACTACCTTGAGTTCCAGAAGAAAATATAAATCTGATAAACAATTAACCAAATATACACACGAACACAATTGCCTCTTCTTGTGGAAGAAAATAAGCCAAAAACAAGTTCAATATCTCTGCCTTTACTTTATTACTTTGTCAGCATTTTGCTATATTCACTGAACAGCTAGTATATTTAATTTCCCACTGTCTTTTGTATTTAATATTAAAATTATAATTTTATAGGATAGAACATATATTAAAAACAATTTAGTTTGGAATCATTGTATGACATATCCAAATAAATATATCTTTTACTTCAACCTTGAGTCAAATCGTATTTAATAAGTACTTCACTGTCATGTCCCTTATTTTTAGTAATTATAATAATGTAGATTTTGAAGGAAAAAAAGGTTTTCAAAGATTCAACTTAGAGGACATAGAAATTAATCGATTATTAAATCCTTGGGAAAATGTTGGATGTTTGCATTTTAACCTTTAAAAAATGCCATGTAGTAGATTACTCTGTGTCTGTGTGTGTGTGTGTGTGTGTGTGTGTGTGTGTGTGTGTGTCTCCCTCTGTGTATGTGTACCCACTCCACACCTATACATAGATCACTTTCTTGTATTATGTAGTTAAATATAACATGCAAATGAAAAGCAATTCAATTATTCAGCATCAATGCAACACTGCATCCTCTGCAGTGAACTGCAGTCCATTTGTCCTTTTCATTTCAAAGTCAGTGTGTATTGTTCAGTCTCTCTTTCACAGTACTTTAAAGAATTCTTCGTTTGGATTTGGATCAACAGACTATCATTAATTTTAATAGTTCTCCTTAGTATAATGTCATTCTCCTTATCTCTCTCTTTTCTTCTTTCCTTTGACTCTGTCTTTGAACATTAATCTGTTCTGCAGCAACAAGTATTCCCTCTTGGGTCTGATCTTTGTGTTTGCATTGCCAGAGCCTAAACCTGATTGCAGATTTCTTCTGAGACAGTGACTTTTCTATCTGGAGCACCAAAAATAAAAGTCTTTGCCCCGTTTGGGGAATGTTTAGATCTGGGATGCTAGAGTAAATCCGAAGAGCTTTGATCTGAGATTAAATTTTCAGAGATTCTGTGAGAACATGCACACGTACCCTATAATTCAAAGATCTCTAAGTATACTCATGTTCCTGTGACTACAGACTTTCCAATTAATTTTAGTAGAAAGGTTAACACTGTGCAATTAATATGCAAAGATATCTGCATATTAGGAAGCTAATTCAAATACAAAAGCAGATTATTGGTTGTTTTATATTGGCTTTGCTTTCACTAGGGATGAGAGATACTCTCTTATTATTGGCTTTCAGTCATATTTGCCCAGTCAGGGCAGCCAATGGCAAAGAATTAAAGGAATTACACGGCATTAAATTACCAGTCCTGATGTGCAGTAATTTGTAGTTTATAACTGGTACTTATTTTGTGATGAAAGTAAAATGTTTTCTAATCAGAGTTAAGTTTTCTTCATCTTTCTGTTTGTCAAGTTTTTCACAATAAACAATTAGAAATGTTTACCCTTTACATGCCTACATTTTAAAATTCTTTTCCGTTTCAAAAATCTTTCTTTTCAAAGAAAGGGGAGAAGTGTTTTCTGAATACACTATTTTTCATCAAAAATGGATATTTGGCAGCATAGGGAGGCTTCGACTTACGGCCACAATTGGGACCAGAAATTCCATTGATAAGCAAGGCAGTCATTAAATGAGTCACACCCAATTTTACAATCTTCTTTGCCATGTTTGTTTAATAAGTCACTGCAGTTAAGTGAATCACGTAGCTGTTCAGTGAATCCAGCTTTCCCCATTGACGTTGCTAGTTAAAAAGCTGGCTAGGAAGTTTGCAAATGGTGATCACATGACCCTGGGATGCTGCAAACATCATAAATATATATTGGTTGTCAAGCACCCAAACTTTGATCATGTGACTGTGGGAGATGCTGCAATGATGGTAAGCGCGAGGACCAATTGTAAGTCATTCTTTTCATCACTTTTTTTCATTATAACTTAAAATAGTTCCTAAACGAATGGTTGCAAGTCGAAAACTACCTTAATATGCTTTGGGGTGTTGAATTAAAGTATAGTCAAATCTAAATATCTGGTTTACATTTGTTTGGATAATGGAAATACGTATGTAAGCAATTCAGCTCAGCCTATGGGACAGGTGCATATCTTGCAGTAATCTAATTACAGTTGCTAAAAATTATTATTGAAGCATCTCATCATTTTCATGCAAAAATAATTATTTTGGTTTGAGTTAACTCTAAAGAGTCCACCCTATAAAGAGAAAAACCAAAATGTAAAAATAAATACAAAAAGCCAAGCGCCACTGACATATTTGATATTGTGCCTGTTTTGTATAGTGCCAATAACAGAAGCCCAGACTGCAGTCAAAATATCAGTCCAAGAAAATACCAAATCACCTTGCACTGCTCCTCACTGGTGTTGTGACACGGCAATGACGTGATTACATTAATAACATGAAATTGCCTGCATTATTTATTTATGAAATCACCATCTGGTTATTGGTAGTGACAGCTTGGAGCTCAGGGTTTAGAAGAGTAAACCCAGCTGGTTGATGGCAATCCCAGAAAAGTCTATTTTTTTTCTGTCATTTGTAGAGGAGAGAGGAAGCAGTTGGCTACAAAGGAATAAACAGAAAGTTTTTCCCTTTTCATTGATGCAATAATTCACATATCAAGGCTGGGCTTACTATGTGCCATAGTTTCATGGAAAGAACCACTTTTTATTGTAGTTGCAATGTCAACACACTCTGCCAAACCTTGTTCTGATTTTCAGTGAGAACCAGAAAAGAAAGGTTTCAGTAGACAATTCAGTGCAGGATATTTTAGCTTTGGGGGCCCATAGATTTGTATGAAAATATGCAAAAATGTCTAAGCATCACAATAAATTGCCAAAATTGGCAGCCATAAAATGTTGAAGCATCACCTTTCTTCTAGTGCCTATAGTTGTATATTGAGTTGGATGAATGGGAGAAGGAGGTGAGGGTTTTATTACTTTCATAGCCCTCCTGTGTTTTTCCATCTGGCAGGGTGTTCTCTCATTCTTTCATATAACTTCCCCATTAAGATTCGTCTGTCCAAAAGCTCTGCAGCTCTGTGATGTTACGTTGAGAGCTGAGCTGATTTATTTCCAGTCATTTGTGGTGTATCTGAAATCACAGCTTTTTCTGGCATGTCTGTGGCTCTGTGAAGCCGCAATCCATTTGTCCATCTGAAGAAATTGTGTCTCTTCTCAAACCTGCCAATTTTTGAGTTTTAGGTCTTTCAAGAGGAAAGGTGGCTGAACAGTTTTGCAGCTTTCCCTCAAGAATTTCTGGATGGATATACATATACATATACAAAAAAATATACATATACGTATACGCATACGCACACACACATATATATGTGTGTGTGTGTGTGTGTGTGTTTATTTGTGCTAATAAATAAATAAAGGGAGACTAGTATAGATCTATTTCAAGCTATTTAGCTCTCATCAGCTAGCCATACCCTTACTGGGATTCGAACCTGTGCTGTATTACATCTTAGGCAAACATCTTAGCCATTAAGCCACAGGTCTCCTCCTTATCAGCTGAAGCCAGGGAAGAAGGTATATATTTAGAGTCACAACCCCTGGTAAGCCCCAATTATGGGAGGAAGCTAACTGCTTCCATCATCTGTCAATCGGCTCGTCACAAGAGTCCATCACGACAGAAACCCAATATTTTTACTATTGCCTTTGTTATATTTGTGTTTTTTTATTTATATATAAAGATCTTTATATATAAAGATCAAACAAATCTATAGTTTGTAAAGTTGTGGCTGGGGAGAAATGTGCAGTCAATTTATTTTGTACCTTTTTGTGTGGAATGGAGATGAGGAATGTCATTTTTTTTTTACTGTAGGACATGTAGCGGCTTGGAATGGGGCATTGGTTTGCTCCTGGTTCTCTGGAAGCTACAGCTCACTTGGAGATTATTACAGTCACTAGCAGGAGATAGGAAGAATTATTTTTATACATATTGAATAGAATGAGGTAGGTGCCAGAAAGGGCAGTGAGGAAGAGCTTCAGGGGTAGTACAAATGTAACCCACAATATCTTTGATCAGTAGACCACCAATCTATCAATCTGAAATCCTGAGTGGAACAATGTTCTAAGGCCAACAGCTGATTGCAAATATTAATTGCTTTAACCAGAATTCTGAATTTCCTGTCCCTTGTCTCTAGCACGGATGTCCCATCTTAGGGAATCTATTGTGTAGCATCAATCATATTTCATTCGAGGAAAAATTCAGCCTCCTTTCTTTTTGTTTCATGTTGCTGAAAAGAAAACCATCTTCATTTTCCCCTTTTTTATTTTTCAGCTTTCAGAGCAAATTGTTCCTACTAAGGGAGCAAAATCATTGAAGGAAATCACATCACCAGTGAAGGGAGCGCCAGCTCCTTTATAGTATTCTTCTCATCCTGTTTTTGGAGCCAATGGTCTGTCATTCATTGAATAAACAAGCACCTTATCACTTCATAAACATTTATTTAACCCTTTTCACCTGGGTTTTTACCAGCTAAGAAAAGTGCTTGATGGGGGGTAGGCCCTTAAGTCTTAGCCTCCTGTGGTCAAGAAACAGATTTCTCTTCTTTACTCTGCTCGGCTTACTTAGATAGAAAAGCTTTGGACAGAGCTACTGAATTTCATGCAGCTGAAAGGGGAGCAGGGGGGCATTTCCATGCCATTCTCCTTTAGGTCTTCGGATACGGACACCCAGCTTTCCTGAGACCATCTTGCTGGTTCTCTTCCCTTGCTGAAGGGCAGGAAATGGCAAAACACTGTCAGCATGTCTTCTTTTAATTGATGAGGCAGGACCCAGAATGCAGTTCCAAAGCGTGTGTGCCTATGTATCCTGTACACAAATGCACAGACCAATATTTTTTGCCTCTGATATCATCAGAACATGGAACTGGTTAAGCATGTCCATTTCCTTAGCTCCCACAATATCCATTTTTCTCTCTGTGGACTTGTTTTATTTTTCTTTCATGGTGTTTCTCCCACACAATGAGGCCAATTTTTGCTCAAGACAAAGGAAACATAAACAGACACAGATTTGGAGTTAGCTCATGGCCTGAAGTCAGAAGGGGGCAGGGAGAGTGAAAGGGTGCCTGGTCATTGAGGCATTTTAACTATTAAACATCTGATTTTGACTAAGGCTTCTCCTTGCAAGTCGCCATCCTAATGACACTGCCTTCAAAGTACACCCCCCCAATAAAATTGATGGATCTCATCCAAGTAATTTAGGGAAACTTCGTTAAACCAGTGGGATTTAAACATGTGTTTGTTTTGGGTCAGGCTGTAAGCTTTTAAACACATGATAACTGTTTTGTGTTTTTTGGCAAACTTTATAAAAGCAATAAAATAAACTGCTATTTAAAAAAAGATTTAAGAAAAATCTTCTCACTTCTTTTCCTTCATCATTTTTTTTTCTATTGACTTCATCTTCCCTGGTAATCATACATGAAATCTTGGCTTTATTTTTGACTCCTCGTGTTCCTTCATTTCAAACGATCAAACAGTTTAATAATAATTTAAACTACTTTTTTATCAGAAGCGTGTGAGTAATGACGCATTCAGATGTATCCTGTACTTCAGCTCCTAGCAATACCATCCAGCATAACAAAACATGAGGGATGCTGGGAAATGCAGTTTAGTGACATCAGGGATGGCCACATCTTACTCATTATGAAGTCTGATCCAGTTTGACCATGTTGATTGTACTGACAGAAAACTGCTTTCTGATTCCTTAAATTCAACTGGACTTTTGTATGATATTTTGCAGCCTATTTTTTCAGCATGCTTCTTTAAAATTTTCTCCACACATATCTGATAACCATTGCACTTTATCAATGGAATAAAACTGAAAAAGCAGCTGACAAAAATACTAGCAAGTGATACCTCTGGAACAAAAGAGATTGAAATATATACATCTAAATCTCATCAGATGTCCTCATTTATCTTTGTAATTTGTTTCAGATTTGGCCCTATCATTAGTGAAAGCGGCACTTTTAAGCAGGGGACTGGGAGAACATAAGATTGAGCCTGGCAACACTTTTACCAACTAACACATTTTATTCAAAAACATAACCTTTTGTGAGCTGCAGTTAACTTCATCAGATATGCAGAATGGCTAAATTGATGTAGAATTTAATTTAGGGTGAATTGAGGGGAGAGGGAGAAAAGATAGATGGCTATGAAGAAACAGGTTAGATGTGAGGCAGATTATAACTATTTTAAGAACTAACAATCATAATGTGTTAAAAGCTATAGTCAGTTTGGTGTAGGGGTTAAGGCCTCAGACTGGAAACTTAAAAGACTGAATTTTACTCCTGTCTTAGACACAGAGTCTATTGGATAATATTGGGCTAATAACTCTCTAAGCCCTAAGAAGGAGACAATGGCTAACCACCTCTAAAATCTTGCCATGAAAACTCCAAGGATCATGAAAAGAGACTTCCACACAAAACACACACACACATACACACACACTTAAAAACTCATTGTGTTTGTTGGGATCTTTTGAGATTGCCTGAAACATTTTGATGTGTGCAAATTTAGCAATCTTTTGTTCAATTGTGTTGTTAAAGTGTCTTTTCTACTTTGTGGTCTGCAGACTTTTGCCCACAACTACACAAACAGCACAAACAGACCCACAACAAGGATCACAGCAGATCAGAGATGCCTTCCTGTAATAGGATATATGCCATCATCAGACAGCAATGCCCTCTGGCTTCTTCACGGGACAAATGGGACAAATGTAGAAATGAATTAAGAGACATAAGTTTGACATCAGGACTCAATCAAAAAGAAAGTAAAATCAAAGCATTTCAAGGTCCCAGGATACTTTATTGTGGACCAATTTCTTGCTATTGAGCAAGAAATATGAATTTCAAAAAGTTTCAGGCAATTTCAAATGGTGTTAGCAAACATATTGGTTTTTAATATACTCCATTTGTTAATTAATAAAGTAATTATATATTCTCTCAGATGTAAAATGTACCTCTATATTCATCTTTCCTTTCCCTGCCTCATTCTAATTTAAACCTTACAATGGTGTAGGCTATATAAAGTGAGCTTTTCAAAAATTATGCTTTTCAATACAAAAATAGTTGGGAAAAGTACAATTCTAATTTCTTCTGATCTTTTGTTGCTATAGACCAGGGGTGTCAAACTGACAATGACACATTGCCATCACGTTACGTATTGCAACTCCCCCCCCTTCACTAAGTGGGGGAGGGCATGGCCAGTGTGTGATGCATCTGCCCCATGAGTTTGACACCCCCGCTATAGACCACTATTGGTCTTCTCCTACAATGCCTTCTAGCATCTTAATCTACCTGAAAGAACTGCTTTTCTTCCTCTATAGAAGGACACCTGAAAAGAGGAAGGCTGGCAAGAGTCCCTCAGGAACCTGCTCATTTGTCTTTCTTCCCACCCACAGAGGTGCTGTGGAATAGGATCTAGATTTTTTTTGCTTATTTTAAAAATATTCTTATTATGTTTGTTCACATAGGTTGGGAAAGCTTGGGGAGGTTTGTAAAGGCAGGAGTTGCTGCACATAGTATTAACAACATAAATAATTATTTCTAAGACATGTGTCTTTCCCAGTTGCCTCTAAGTATTGCTTTGAGGTTTTCTTTGCTGTTATATGTACTAAAGAAGCAATAAACTTCTTATACTGATGGTCCCTTTGGCCTCTTCCTAATATGTTGCCCTGGGGTTCAATATGACATCCATCTGGCTTTTAGCTGGAGGCTGAATAGCAGCTATGTGGAAGAGTGTGTATGGGGAGAATGTACATCTGGAATGATTGCAGTGAAAAGATGAGCAAAAGGACAATCTCTTGTCTCTCATGCAGGTTCTCTTAAGCCACCCCTGTGGTTAACTTTCTTTTCCCATTTCTTCCCCATCTGTTCAAGATAATGTGGAATTCATAGTACATTGATTCTACTTTTAAAAGCCAGGCCAAACAATTCAGAGGTCCAAATTTAGAGGAAAATGGACAGAGAAGAAATACGGAAGGATGAGTTAATAAACAAGCTTGAGATGCAAATAAACATCCTAAACATTTCATAAAATGAAAACAGTACTCAGAATCCAGCTTGTTCCAGCAAGGGAATCCTCACACTGTAGCTGTCCCACTGGGAGAAGCAGCTGAAGGGCACTGTGTCCTGCTTAGAAGGGCAGTCTGCCAACCCTTTTCAAGAATGTGTGTCTCCCTACTTTTCTTTGACAATAAAATAATAATTTGGCAGAGCTGGTAAAAAAGATAGTAAATCAATACCAGATTGCAGACCTTGTTGAGAAACTCAACCAATTTGTCAAGTAGTGTCAGTTAGCTATGCGAACTGAACCTGGATAGAAGCTTCTGTACTTGCTGAATGCTTGGCTCTAGAATGCGGAGGAGACCAATTAATATTATACAAAAGGGAATAAGTCAGATTGGCCCATTTTGTACAGTTGTAAAAGCCTTATATGGTTCTAATAATCCTTGATAGTCAAAGAGGCAGAATTGACTCTCAGTAAAGTGAATGGCTAAGTAGCAGCAACAACCATCTTTATGGAATTATAATATGAAGGTTAGCAAAGTGGTAATGCTTTAGTTTGGCAAAGAGACAATGCAGTTCCACAGTCCACGTTTTTATGCAGAAATCATAAGTTTAATGTAAAGCCTGTTCAGGTGAGTCTAGTAATATTACCCGCAACCCTGCCATTCAGCAACCATTACGTAGACTAGATAAATCAAGAAACCTTTAAGAGTTCAGTATGCTCATTTAATCTCATGCAAGGAAACTTATTTCATAAGATTTGGCTATCTTGAGATATTAAATGGTCTTTATTTAGTCTTGTATTGATAATATATTGCACAGCCTCTGAAGGCTTTCAACCAGTCTGACTAGTGTTTTCCAACACTGCCAATTCACTGCTAATTTTCTCAACATCTCATTGGTCTGCCCAGCATCTTTCTGCTTTGCTAGTAATCTTCCTATGCCCCAATCATCTCACTGTCTTCTTGTCCAGCTGTCAATCCTACTGTCTTGTTCAGCTGTCTTCCCACTACTGCTACCAGTACCAATTGCTCTGCGACTTTTCTTCACCATCTTGAGTTATATGTTTTAGAACAATTTTTAAAATCTGTTTTATTTGGTTTTATTATATTTGGTTTTATTCTGGATTCACAAAAATATGAGATGTAATTTGCAATCTGGCAGCATAACACCTTTGGCTGTAATAAAAATGTTTTTTTCAGTTTTTGGAGTTGATGCATTTACCACCAAATTGATATTGTTTTTACTGAATGTACGTCATACAATTAGGCCATCAATATTTTATTTGCATGCTCATATAAGGGTATTGGTTGTGGAATTTGTATAGGAAATTTATTCATATGAAATTTCTCATTTGTATGACACAGAAACAAACAAGAAAACCATTTGACGGAGAAGGAGGAGCCAATGTCGCGACGACACATCACACGGACCCGACAATCCGGGTCCGTCGATGAAACTTTTGTCTTTGGATGGTCCGGTAGGACCTAAACCGTCCCGAAGAGACAGTGACAGGGAAGCCAAAGCCTTGCTGGTCACAGGGACATTGCAAAGTCCCTGTTTGACCCAAGGGTAGTGCTTCCAACTGAGGACAAACAGGCAGCCTCCAGGCTGGCATAGTCGGAGACAGCTCCTGAAGGAAGAGGCGAAGCGAAAGCGTTTCATCTGGTGAGGTTTTTTTTTCTTTTTTTACTTTCAGAAGATCTGTGTTAAGAAACTTTTTTTCTTAAAAAAAAATAATAACAACTAGTCCTCAAAGTAAGAATAAAGCGGTGAATTTGACACTTATTGGACTGCTACTAGAAGATTTCCTGCTCTAGTTAATAATGATGTTTTGTGGATTGAAGTAATTGCAACATTTCCTGTCTCCCTGCTTGTAGTCTATGGACTGATCTTTTTTTCAATTTTTTCCTTTTTACTACCCTAATTTTTTTTTGTTGGCTAAATTAAACTTCTCTTACTTTAACAAATTTTTCCTTCTCTTGGTTAAAACTATATGAAAGATATTTAAGGGAAAGCAGAAAAAAATAACAATTGACTAATTATTGAATCTGCCACCTGGAAGCCAAAGTCTGAACTTTGTTTCTGTTTTGGATACAATGTATCCTTTGTTCTGCTTCACTTGGTTTCACTGACCTTGCAATGGAAGGGTTTGGAATTCGCTTATAAAACCTGATAAGACTTAAAGCACGAAACCTGTTTTGTTAGTGCTTCTGGTAAATATTTTGGCAAGAAAAGGAAAAGATAAGCAAGAATAAAAACCCTCCTATTTTAAAAACTTTGAAAGAACTGGTGTTTAAGATTTAAAATAAATACAGACACATTTCCTAAAATTTTGACAGGCTAGAGTGGCAGATTCCTTTTCCTATTTTTTTTCCTTTATATTCCTTTGCATTTTGAAAAATGGATCAATATTCAGAGGAAGAAAATCTAATAATCCAAAACATCCTGGCTGGACTTCAAAATATTGCAGAAGGACTTAAGAGATTTGACAAGAAATGGGACAGTTTATGGGGTGCTAGAGTTAAAGAGGAGGGGGTTGGAGCCCCAGAGATCAAAGAACAGAATGGAAACATAGAAAATAAAGATAAGATGGGTCAGATGAATCCATCAATGGACTAAATACGTGCGAAAGTGAAAAGAAGGGAAGCTGGAAAAGTGTTTTTGACAACTTGGAGCCTTTCTTTCAACTTCAAGATGCAGGAGGGAAAAAAAGAGTGAAAAAGATGGAATTAAGAAGACAAATATATCCAGAAACAAGTTTGATAACCAAAGCTAAGCCTACGTTAATAACAATTAAAGAGCAACGAAACTACATGAGAGATCCTTTAAGCTACAGAGTGCAGAGAGAAATGTTAAACTCTGAAAAGATTCTAATAAGAGAAATGACACAACTGCTGGTGAGAGAGAAAGGATTATTTTGCTACTGGAAAGACACTGGCTGATAATGCCAATTAATGATAAAAATTAGCTAATTTTTGATGGTTAATAAGTAGGGATTTTAGTATTTTGTAGACTCTTATAGATTATCATTGAATGTTCATTCACTAACATATAATATATCATGATATTAACAATGAAAGGATAACCTTAATTAGGACAAATAACCAGCCGCAAATTACAACTGAGATTTGGTGAAATGATAACGCCTATAAATTTGTGTTTCAGACCTTGTTATGAAGCTATAAATAATTTGGATTAGAATAAGAGGTGATGTGATATAAATATCAAACAATTGTTTTCTTTTTTTTCCTTTGCTGTCTTTTTTTAATTACAATAATAAAAGGGAATATTAATGCATACCTTGGAGATTATCAACTAGAAATTTTAACTTGGATTAGAAATGGCAAACAATTGTTTTTTTTCCTATCTTTTAACTATAAAAAAAGGGAAGATTAACATATACTTTGGTGATTATCAACTAGAAATGTCAACATTTTTCTTTTTCTCTTTAGATTGTCTTAGATTTTAAATGGTCATTTTGTTAACACATATTAATAGATTGTTGTTTAGAGATTGTTGCTTTTTGCGTCTGTGGAGAGAAGAGGAGAGAAAAATGTAAATAACCCCTAGTTAACTATAATAATAATAAAGATATGTTAGAGAGAGGAAATGTTAGATTGACTTTTTTTTTCTTAGAATATGTTACAAAGATATAAAGACATGGCAGATTGACTGGAACTGGGGGAAGGAAAAAAAAAATGCCTGTAGGTAGCTGTGTCTTTGAAATCTTAACTAAATGAAAATTGTGGTATGGTGATAGTAAAATATATAAATTTTTAACATATACAATTTAAACTGAATGGAATATATGTGATTGTGGACAGAACGCACGAAATGTACTTGTGACCAATGGATACGCTTTCTACAAGATGTAATGAAAGATGATTCATCCTTTGTTTTTACTATTAAAACCTTAGACCTGACAATAAAGGTTAGGTTGCACTTTGTGGGATAAATTTTTTTCCCCACTGTTTACTCTTTTTTCTACGCCTTCTAACTTTCCTCTTGTTTATCAGAGTAAGAAAAAAAAGCAAAATTTCTATTTTTAGAATGATGCTTATATCTAGAGCCAACATGGCTAAATATGTCAGGCAACTTAAGTTTTCAGAAATGTTTGTATTGACTTCAATCAATGCATGTTAAATAATTTACCAGTTGTTGTTGTTGTTATTATGATTATGTTAATCTTTGGTGAGATTCACAGCCTTTGGGGCTGGTTGGTAGCTCAACAGCTCACGTTCTAACCAAGGTTCTAGGAACTGTTAAGGTAACATCAGAGGATATAAGTTGTTCCAAGTAGGGTTCTTTTTTGTACAGTCAGATTGTTCAAGTCAGGTAAATTTAGAATTTCCAAATAGCGAGGTAGCCCTTTAGGTATTGCTCCAAGGGCTCCAATTACAATTGGGACAACACAAGATTTCTTTTTCCACAGTCGTTCAACTTCAATTTGCAAGTCCCGGTACTTTGTGATTTTTTCTTGCTGTTTATCTTCAATTCGTGCATCTCCAGGTATTGCAATGTCAATGAACCATACTTTTTTCTTTTCAATTATTGTTATGTCAGGTGTGTTGTAGGCCATGTGCCTGTCAGTCTGTATTCTGAAGTCCCACAAGATCTTGCCTTTCTCATTCTCTAAAGCCTTCTCAACCTGATGGTCCCAGTGTTTTTTTGCTTTTCTCAAATCCAAACTTTTAGCACAATTTCCAATGAATAATCTTAGCAACACGGTCATGGCATTGTAGGTAGTCAGTTTGTGAAATTTTGCTGCACCCGCTGATCAAGTGGTCGACTGTCTCATCTTTCTCATTACAGAGGCGACATTTGCTGTTGGTGGTAACATGTTGAATTTTTGCCTTCATGCAGTTTGTGGCTAAGGCTTGTTCTTGAGCTGCCAAAATAAAGCCTTCTGTTTCTTTTTTCAGTACTCCTGATCTTAATCAGTTCCAAGTTAGTTTTTGGTCAGCTTTGTCTTCAATACTTTTCAAGTATTGACCATGCATAGCTTTGCTTTTGACAAGTACCTTCTTAAAATATGTTCTGAGTAGCGCAGTTTTTTGCAGTTCTGCTGGTGTTATTGCAGGAAGCTGCAATTTATTGATGTATCTTGTAAAATTCTTGGACATGGTGCCAAGTGTTCCGATGACAATGGGTATAACTGTTAAATGCTTCACCCATAGCTGTGTAGTTTCGATGGCCAGGTTGCGATATTTCTTCTTCTTCTTCTTCTTCTTCTTCTTCTTCTTCTTCTTCTTCTTCTTCTTCTTCTTCTTCTTCTTCTTCTTCATCATCATCATCATCATCATCATCATCATCATCATTATGCAGTATTATTATGTAGTATTATTATGCTTTATTATTATGCCACTTTTAAAAAAAAGTATATATTTAATCTTTCATTGAATATAAATGGATTTTTAACAAACACTTCCACTACAAAATGTTTTAGACTTAATACATTCATCGTAATTTCTTCAACTTCAGAAATATGTTCAATAATTAAGAGCAAGCTCTCATTCAACATCAAATATAGTCATCCTGGATAGATTTAGCCAAAACTAACAACCTGTTAACCTGATATCACCTGAATTCAGTAGTGGGTTTCAAAACTTTTTAGAACTTCTTCTGTAGGTGTGGCCTGCTTTGTGGGAATGGCTTGCTGGCCATGTGACTGGGTGGGAGTGGCTTGCCAGTCATGTGACTGGGTGGGAGTGGCCAATGTAAAATGTGGTGAAACTCACTTAACAACGCTCTTGCTTAGCAACCAAAATGTTCTCTCAGAAACTCTGGCATTTGAAGCACACAAGTCGTAAAGTTGTCAAGTTACAAGACCCTTGCACCCCTAACCCTTTAGAAAAAAACCCCAGGGGTGTTCAAACTTGACAGCTTTAAGATTTGTGGACTTCAACTCCCAGAATTCCTCTTCTCGCTCTTCATCTTGATGAAGTGTAGGCGGGTGGGGGGAGGGAGAGAGCTGGAACTGGTTCTAAATGGCATTGTAGATTTGTGGAAACTCTTCTATAGAAGAGGTTAGAACTGGCAGGAACCCACCTCTGCCTGAATTCCACAATATGTTAATTTCTTCCAGTAAAATGTAGTTTCAGTTCTAGTCTGTATATATTTGTAAAACAAACAGTTCTCACTGTAATTAGAAACACTTTTAGTATTAGACAAAACTTATTATATTTTAATAAGTTATTAGAACTAGTACTACAACCCAGAAACTATTTTGTCCAAAACAACTTACTAAAATGACACTAAACATACATAATTTATATTTTGTATAGTTATGTAGATTTTTTCCCTTAGTTACAAATAAATATTTTATGTGGAAACACAAAATCCTTTGTCTTTAAATTTGGAGTTCTGTATCCAATTATTTTGTGAACTTTGTTTGAAAGTTGCAAATTGTGGCAAGCATTCTGTAAAAATTATGGTTACAAATTTTCATATTTAAATTAACCCATCTTCTTATTTTGATTTAATAAACAGAAGTGCCCAGTATAATAAAACATACACCATCAGATAGTTTTCTTGGGACTAGTATAGTATAGAAATAGGTTACCATTACTTTCATTGGATATGTTATTTTTTACTTCATTTTTGTTTATGATTGTGAGGTTTCCTAGTGGTCACCCATGCATGTATTAATGAATTCTGAACCTGCTTAACCTTTTGAGATCAGTAGATTAGAGGTGGAAGATTTAATTAGTTGGATAAAGGTTGTCACTGTATAGAAAGAAAGAAACTCAAATGGGCATATGACCCTGAGAATTTCATGAGCATGTTTGTTTGTTTTTGGAGTATATTTAGCTTTTGCCCCTTTATTATAAATGGGAATAAAAAAGGAAACATTTTAAATGCTTCAACGCTAAGTAATAGCTTCTTCCCATTGTACTCTAAGATACTTTCTTTCAACTGAAAGAATTTGCATTTAGATAATAAAAGAGGGTGGATACTTAGTTCATTTCTTTAGATTTCTATCCTAAGAGCTTCTATTTCTCATCTTTGCCAAATCTAAGATGTGTGGACTTCAATTCCCAGAATTCCCAGGTTAGCATGTTGGCTGGGGAATTCTGGGAGTTGAAGCCCATGCACATCCCCAAGGCAGGGTATATAGTTCTTCAGCTTGCAATTTTATCCTTATGGCAATAGTCCTGAGGTTGATTGAATTAAAATATAGCATCTAGCCCAAAGTCATTTTGTGAAATTCATGCTGAGGTAAACTTGAATATGAGTCTGTCCTGCTCAGTAAACCATATTAGCCTCCATATAGCTGATTAATTATTTGGATTCAGTTTTCTAGCTGTCCATCATCAGCACATAATCAGGTTACTTATGACTATCATGAACTTTTCTTTACAGAATTCAAAACCATCCGGATCTATCGCAAAATATTTTCCTAACAATCACAGCTATGGACATTTTATTCACTAACATCCCACACAATGATGGGGAAGTGACCAGAAATATAATCTCTGATGAGGCCACAGCTTGCTTAGCTACGCAGTTTTCCCAGTCATCCCCACCCTGAATTAATTCCAAGTGAAATTGCAATGAATCATCCTAAAAGAATATGGCCTTTTTTTGTTTCTGCCTCAACTGAGTCTCACTTGTGGAGGATGGAATCATTTTATTTTCCTGAACTATTAAAAAATACTGTGAACGGGCTTGGGAACCATGAACATTAGGGAATATTTTCAGAGGGAGCCAAGTTTCTTCAAGACAAAAAAAAGTGGGGCTCTACAGGGCAATTGTAACACACTTTCTCTCACATAAACTCACTCACACCCTCTCCCTCACTTTTGCATTAGCACAATTGTTATTCTTTATCTAAATATTTTATAGCAGCATTTACAAATGGTGAGCTGAGTTGCTGTTCTTCCCTTTTAACCTGAGGCAATTTGCCTGCTCTCTGTGGAGCATTCTTTTTATTTTTATTTCTTTTTGTTATCATTCATCTTTCACTTGTGCTAAGAAATACTTTTTCGCACTTTCCTATATAGAAATGCCCTTGTTGGGTGTTCAAATTATGCTCTCCAAACTCAGTTGGGCACCTAATTGCTTCTAACTTTTTTTGAAAAACATTCTGGGATGGAAACTTGAGGGAAAGATGAGAGGGGACTTACTACACAACCTCCTGCCTGCCTTTCATCGTATCCCAGGTTGGGTTTTCTGGCAGTTGCAGGTATTTATAGCACAGCCAGTCAACTAAATCTTGATAGCAAAGTCAATGAAACTGCTCTGTGGCTGGCTCTTATCACAATTTGTTAATTGGCTCAATTAGCATCCTCCCTACTCTTTGCAGCTTTCATTACCTCGGGACAAAACGAGGCAAATTGAAATACCTGATTCAGTTGTCTCAGCTACAAATTTACAGTTTTAGTCACAAATTGACTTCCATGGATCTCACTTCATACTTAAGAGGTCTGTAGAGAAGGCGTGTATAAGCACACTGTGCCTAATCGTCCCTGTCATTATATTTTTGTGTTATTCCTGTTTTCGTTTCTGTTTGACAAATTACAATAATAAATAAATAAATAAATAAATAAATAAATAAATAAATAAATGTTATAAGGTAAGCATCCTACAAGTTCAGATACATACTGCATCCCTTGTTAGTCTACTTTATGTCTCTTTGGATCACCAAGGAGATATACAGGATGTTTTCCTCCGCATGGGCCATAGATGGGTAATTCATTCCTGGGAGCATTGTGATTATCTTTACTAGAGAGAAAACTCATTATTTATTATGTACACAGAACTGTCTGAGTCTAGAAGAATCCCCATTCACAACCCCATGAAGTTCTCCTTAATGTTGTTTGAGTAAACCCAACATGACAATACTCTAGACTCAATATAAACAACAACTCTTATAACATAATTTTACCATGCAGGGAAAAAGTCCCGCTTCCCCTGAGCCAAGCACAAGGCAGGCATCACATACAGCCATTTCAAAGGGCAGAAAGGACATGTCCATGCCCTACATCCCAACCCATCTGCTTGATCAACAGGAAACAAACATTCAGAATTTCTATCACAGCTTTTAACTGAGCAGGTATAGAAGTTTATTAACTTCCACAAGATTAAATTGGATAGGCATTTTAGTATTTATGTCAATGCTCACTTTAATAGCGCCCCTCCCCCCAAAGCATAATCCTGTTAAACGTAAGTTCCCTGAACCTTGCAGACACATGGCTTATGCAGATCTGGGTGATTAGATTATAATTATTGCAACATATGCAAGGTTATCTAAAAACAAATGCAAAAGTACAGAAACAGCGACTAATGTGATATGCAGATCATAGTTCATCAATATTGCAAAAGGGAACATTTTCAAATAGGATTTGTATATGGAAGAGAAAAAAAAATGAGAAAGTACATTGTGGAAGACATTTATTCTTCTTTCTAACAGGCTCTCAGTTTGTTTTTAACTTTGATTTTTGAATCCCTATATAGGGTAGGAATAAATATTTCAAGAATTGCTAGACCAAGGAAAAAACACTTGCTTGGTTAAAAAATCAAAAATTGCAGCTATCAGAGGAAAAATGCAAAACAGTCTGTCTGTCTGTCTTTCTTTCTTTCTTTCTTTCTTTTCTTGTTTCTCTTTTTGAAGTCTCTTACCTCACGTGATGCAAAAGTAAGCTATTGTTTTTCAGCAATTGCATTATCAAAATAGGATGACATGATCCCAGAAGGATTCAAAATGATTTTTACATTCTCTACATCTATGAATCAAGGAAACATGCTATTCTTTATTTTGCATCAGAATGATAACTGTTTCAAATCTTGTTTTTTTTTTTAAATAGCACTACTATCATTTTACTATCTGGTTTATTTTTTCATGCTTTTTAATTGGCCTTTTGATGATTGTGGTATCTCAAATATATGTGTGAGCCCTCGGAATGGCTAGCAGCTATCATAAGATATAGATATATGTATAGATGTATAGCTATATAGATATTTGTCATGGTTACTTGCCATCTCCAGGGTTCATACTTGATGATGGACAGATGGATTTTTAATGTCTTAAATAAATAAATAAAACACCTCAGGGTCTTGGTGTATGAATTGATTAATGCCATGGCACATGGGCTTGTCAGCCCTGATAAATATCTTTAAATTCCATTGGCTGCCACTTATATGCCTTGCTATAATTATGACTTGTGGGAAAATGTCTAGCTTCAATAGAGGAAATTGATGCTTTGTTTAATTGCAATGCGTAGCTACATGGTAAATCCAAAGTAATCAAAAGAAAACATTATTTTATTTTCCCTTAAGAATTGTCTTTATGGAAGGTTGGCAGAAGAAGTACAATCTCAGAAGGCATTCAGCACTGGGATCTAGTTGCTTGAACCAAGAGATGATTTTGTTCTGAGGAGTGCATGTCTCCTCCATCAGAGAATTTTTTTTCAGAATAATAGAATCATGGAGTTGGAAGGACATTAGAGGTCTTCCAGTATGACCAGTGCAAGAATCCTCAGACCATCCCAGACAAATGGCTTTCCAGTCTTTTCTTGATTTTGCAGCTCAGGTGTTTCATAAAAGTTTTTTCCACCAGAGAAAAGCAACAGCAATAACAATAATAATGGCTTTGCTTTCTTGCTTAAAAGGCATGCCTAAGAAACTAATACAGAAAAATAGTAAGGTTGACGTAGAGAAGGAAAGGAGGTAGTAGACAAGGAAAATAGAATATAAAGCAAACAATGCTTAAAATGTAAGACAAGAACAATATCCTTGAAAGCTATAAATCTATGTGTGTTTAATATGTTGTGTACTTTTTTTTGATAAGTAAAATCACAGGTTTGTTTGTTTTTTTTAAAACAAAAACAAAATTAGCTAGTCAGACTATCTCGTTCTCTCTTTCAGCTTAATATAGATGCTGTAGTTTGGATGACATGGATTTCATTCTGTTTGGGGGAAGAAAAGACCAAGTGTGTAATCACTAATGAACTACCTCACCCTCTATATTCTGCCTGGCCTGTTGCACCAGATATCCAAGTTATGTACACAATAACTTCCTTCAAGAGGCCATATGGCATTGTGTGGGGTGTTTTTCCCCTCCTCCTTTCCATATTAGATTGTTGATAAGAAAAGACTATCCATGTGTGTTGCTTAATGTGGAAATAAGCAAGTTTTGCAGTGTTCAAATTGGTCCTAAGTGTATCTTCTATTTCAAAAATTTATTACCTCATTACTGAGCTATTAAGTTAAAACATACTCTGAGTAAACAAGCCTTGTTATTTTGAAAATGATATGGATTCTTAATTGTATCATTGTTCTGAGAACAATGGTGGAGTTTTATATTCCTAGCAAAAGCTATATCTCAGCAGGCCCGACTTGGAAGGTTGGCCCTGGTTAATAGAAGGACAGTAAACTGAATATTCTCATCTAGTTAAATTATGCTTCCCAAACTTGTTCCTTCATTATCCAAAATTGCTTATCCGAAAGTCCTTTTACCCAATATAGGTAAAACACTACAATTTAAATGCCCCTCTTATAAATGGGTTATGAGTTCATGTGTCCTTATCCAAAAAAAACCCACTTCTACCCAATTGGGGGTAATTTATCCAGGTTTGGGAAGCATTGTATTAAAGAGACTTGGGAGTAATGATGCTGTCACTAAGTGTAAGTTGATTGGAAGGACTCAAACCTTCACATTTTTGTCTATCCACATTGGAATAAGAAGTATTGAATTGAGCTTAATATGAATCTTCTTTCATATTTTGTTATCAAGCTCAGTTGTTACTTTTATTACCTTATTGCTCCATCTGTCATGTTGTGTCATCATATCAACTCTGAAAATTCCAGTTACATCTGTTTAAAGATAATCTGTGCTCCCTCTGCTGGTCTTAAAGATAACAAAATAAAACATTTTTTAAAAAAAATATCAACATTAAAAAGCATTAATTTTACCAGAAAGTAGATTGGCACATTTGCTTTTAGAGAAAATAAGTTTATGAAAAGATATTTGACCAATTGTACATGCATTAGGCCCAAAAGACTAGCTTCACACCTGAAGTTTCATTTAACTGATTTAAATGCTAAAGGCCAATGCACAGGAATCTTCTTAACTGATGGTCAGCATTTGGTTAGAATTAGATAAGATCAAAGGGGATTGGACTTATTCCATTTGTGACTACATAGTGATTCTAGGCCTATCCCTCTTTTCACCCCTTCCCCTAGATCTGCCAGTCCTCCTCCTAAAATTATATAGCTTCAAAAGACTGCCAATAAAAATAATAGTAATAATAATAGAGTGCAAACTTTGGAGGAAGAACAACATAGACTGAAATGGCTACTTTAAAAAATGCTAAGAACCATTGCTGAAGGAAGTCAAAGAAAGAAAGCTCCTGAAAACAACAAAGGTGAAGGCTGAATATAGAAAAGAAACAGTTGGAAACCAATTTGTTAATTGGAATAACAAGCCAATGCATAGTCAGTACTTGCAGATGGAAAAGCTGATAAAAACAGCTACTTTGACTAAGATCAGAATTCTTAAAGAAAAAAACTGAAGGCTTTACAGTGGTATCTCAATACTCATTGTTAATTGTTTCATGGAGGTACAATGAGTACTAAAAATGATGAGTACCGAACACATTTTCCCATAAGAAATAATGTAGTGGGTCGCAGGGCAGCCACACCGACAAACTCTAACTTGTGCTTGTGCATTGAGTAGTAAACAAATGATTGAGACAAAATTTTTATAGCAAAATGTGCTGAGTAACAAATTTGATGAGTTTTGAAGCAATTTACTACCAAAGTACCACTGTATTTTAACAGTTCAAAAACAAGCTTTGCCAACTAATTTCATGAATACAAAAATTCAACAAGTTAACTTGGTCAATGGTAGAGGTCAATTTTGCAAATGTCAAAAACATGTCAACAGTAAATTGTAAACTTTGGGTTTGAATGTATTAGACTACTGAGACCATCAAGTTGAGAAGGTTTTGGAAAAATGGACTTCAAAATCCAACAGATAGGCACCTTGTTCATAACAAGATTTAATTATTGAAAAGAAGACAGTTTGATTCATTGATATTGCTATATTGGCTGATGCTAGGGTTGAAAAACAATTGGGAAAAAAAATCACAAAATTTTGGGATGTGATTGGAGCCTTCGGAGCAATATCTAAAATGCTTAATACAGTAAAACCTCTGGTCACGACCATAATTTATTCCATAACTTTGATCACAAACCAATTTGATCATGATCCGAACATAATTTGGGGAAATTAGGCGCTTGCAAAAAAAGGGGGGGGGGAAATCGGCCACGGAGAAAAAATTATGAAATTTTTGGTCAATTTGATAGTTGTCAGAAGCATTTGTGACCAGAGGTTCTACAGTATCTGTAAATATTGAAATTTTCAGACATAAGCACCCTGATTTTATAAAACAACAACCCTACTAGGAATTTCCTATATTCTTTGACTCTCCTTAATAATTCTTTGATCCCTAGTTAGAACTTGAATTATTAAATTTCCACCATTCTAAGACTATGACTCTAACTATAGATTACCCATACATAATAAATGTGCAAACACAATGTTCTTTGACTTGCAATAAAATGAGTTTGGAGTTATTTGCTGAATGGCCAACATGAGTACTATTAGCTATATTATTTGAAGTATATCAAATATAGTTAAAAGTGGGATTTAAATGTATTCAACAAAGGGAAGTGAGATTTTATATCACCCAATCAGAGCACATTAACTATAGAACTATTTCCTGAGCAGTTTCATTGATGTTTATAGCTAAAAGGTTGTTTGATTCTTTCTTCTTTTTTCACATGCTGAGACTCAGTATCTTCAACCTCAACCCCGCTTCGCCACCAACACAAATTTGCCTTCCTGTGTGATCAAAAATGTGGAAGAAAACATTCTCACCAGAGGTGTCTGCCAGATATATCAAAAACATCAGGATGGCATCCAGATGCATATGACACACATTTAAAAAAAATGGTTAGAATTTTAATTTTAAAAGTCACTTTGACTTTTATAACCATGTCCTGAGGACATATCTGCTCCTCATTCTGTGCTGTATAGCATCCTTGGGTTTCCTTAAATACAGTATAGTGGTCCCACGTTATGGAAGGGCTTTGAAGAAACAGGATAAGAAGAGTAAAGACACTTTTGAGCTTTTGGGTTGGAGAAGATTTCTAGAGAATTAAGTGGATGGTTAAGAAAACAAATTAGTGGATCATCAAGCAAATCAACAGAGATACACAAGTGAATGGCTCAAGTTGTCCATATATTATGTGAAGAGTCAACTCTCTGGAAAAGGCTCTAATTCTGGGGAAAGAAAGAAAAGGATGACCAGTTGCAAGGTGTATGGTCTTAGTTACATTTGTGATTATTCCACCTTAGAGAGACCTGGAAGAAGAGGTTAGGGATAGATCATCATGGGGGGGGGAGGGGAATCTATCTATTAGATGCTAGGAGCCATAAACAACTTTATGATACATGTTCAATCACATTATGGAATTTGGGATTTACTTTCTAAAGATTCATATGAAGTATATACTGTATGAATGGGTCTGCAGTTTGTATAATTCATGTGACTCCTAGTTGAGTATTTCTATCTCTGACTCTTAAGATAGGATTGTGTGACTGTCACAAAACCCCTATCTGTCTCTCTAACTGTGTAGCCTGACAAAGACTTGCCTGCTTATCTCACCATACACATGCAAGATCACCAAATGTGGATTGCTGACTGCTCAACACTCTTTCAGTCCCTCTATCACACTCCTAAGCGGAATGTTTTTATTATTCTTATGACTGTGGTGACATAAGCGCCATGACTTCCAGTGATGCTGTGTACCCACAGCTTCAGGAGAAGCGAAGCATTCTCAGAGAATCAGAACATATTTATATACTAGATGCTTAAATACCATGCTGGGTGCTTGACTGAAGGGAGCCAGCTTGAACCTTTTAGCTAAACACTTCCCCCATTCCCAGGCATCTGAACTATTTTCACTTTCAAGTGGACCACTTTCTCTTGACACTTGTATCATTTGGCACCAAGCACCAGTGGCACTAGAATACATCTTCTGCACTCGGTTCCAAAAAATAAGTGAGAATGCCCTGAAGTTGTAAGCCAAAAGATGGGCCAATCTCTTCCGTCGTCCTCCCCCTCCAACCCCCTCCTCCAAGTATGCAGTGGGTGTGTATTTTCAAGGAGTGTGTGTGTTTTGGATGAGGGAGAACATCAGCTGCCTGGTATCAGTGCTCTGGCTCCGGCTGGGCGGGATGGAGTCTGAGCAGAGCCAGGCTCGGGAGGGTCAAGTACAGGTTGCTGAGCAGGAAAAAGGCAGGGGGAAGGGGGGCTTGGGTCACTCCTTTCTGCCTTTCATTTCCCCCCCTTCCCGTCTTTGCACAGGGAAGGGAATGTTGGGTCTATTCCATCAGTGTGGTATGTCTGTATAAACATCATTAGCCTGTATGAACTGACATGTCGTAGATTTTCATTTCTTCTTACAAATTGCTGCTCTCCACAATAAAAATACCAGTTGTATTAGATGGGATACAGTGGGGGTGGGGAGGAAGAGGGAGATGTTTATTCTTGCTCCCTTTGATCTTGAGAAGGCTGGGCGCTGACTGCAGCCACTAAACACTATAGAGACAAAGACGAAAACGTCACTGGCAGGTTGGGCATTGTTTTTTCCACATCAGCATGCCAAATAGTGGGTCCTGTTGTGAAGACAGGTAGGAGGTATGCCAGCTTGATTCATAGCAGGGTCTTAGGAACGATGTAATAAATTATGTAGGGCTAGGCGCAGTCTGGCAGCTGAAAGCAAAGTTGGATCCCATTTGCCTTGTTTCATCAATCCTCCTCCATATAATCCTAATTTAGGTAAGAAGTTTAACTAATGGTTGTACTTTCTGAAGAACATCCACTTCTTGGAAGAACTTTGGGCTTTTTATTCCTGGGTTGTTAAGATCCCTGCAAATATTTGAGCATTTTCAAGAGAAGGTGTGTTAAGGCTTGTCTCGTTGGGAACTTCCAATGCTCCAGCAGCTTCTCCAACCAGGTTCTGTATGATCACTAATCACAGAATCCTTTGTAGGGGATAATATTTCAACCTATCCAGTGAGCCCAATTTAGGAAGACTATGCTATATAAAGGGACATGATGGCTCAGTGGCTAAGATGCTAAGCTTGTCGATCAGAAAGGTCAGCAGTCCGGCGGTTCGAATCCCTAGCACCGTGTAGTGGAATGAGCTCCCATTACTTGTCCCAGCTTCTGCCAATCTAGCTGTTCGAAAGCACATAAAAATTCAAGTAGAGAAATAGGAACCACCTTTGGTGGGAAGGTAACAGCATTCCATGTGCCTTCGGCGTTTAATTATGCTGGCCACACGACCACGGAGACATCTTCAGACAGCACTGGCTCTTCAGCTTTGAAATAGAGATAAGCATAAACCCTAGAGTCGAGAACGACTAGCACATATGTGCAAGGGGAACCTTTACCTTTACCTTTATGCTATATAAATAACAACAATGCTGATAGTTAGAACCCCTGTGTATTAGAAAGAAACATTAGTCCAGTCATTTAAGGTGGTAATTTCCATTTCCAGTCCTATAATCTTTAAAAAATGGTTTTAAAGTGCTTTCATTTAGACTTCCATGGAAAAGAGAATAGAACAACACACCCACCGGTCTTCTTCCAGGAAGCCTAGAACACTGGTTGACCAGTTCAGTAGCAAAATCATTCCTCCCACACAGCTATTAATCATTGAAGGCCTCTGCCTCAGTGTACGAAATGCCAATGCTGGAATTACAGAATGAAGGGGAAATGGAAAGGGATTCTTTAAACAACGTTTTATGACAGTGACACATCATTAATGTAGAAGTGCTGGAAAGAATTATTGTCCCTTATATTAATTGGAGTGTACTTGTACTTTTCTCTGTGTAGAAAAACTGAAGGATCATAATTTGCTATCCCTTCCCGAGCATGAACATACATAGTTTGCCACAATATGTCACAATCTGAATCCAGGCTTCACAATACTTTGCTCTGTGCAAGGAAGAGATGTGGGGAGATAAACAAGTAATTACACACAGTTCAGAATAAAATAAAATACATGCCTTCTTTATACTTGTGTAACATACTGAGATTTTTAGCTTTATAAACCTCTGACATTATATCTAACTTATACTATAGGATCTGTACACAGTTAAACTTTGTGTTTCATATAACTGGCTGTATCTCACTCATCACCTTACTTATTCTTTCACATACAGGAATTTGTAATTACTGTGTGATTTTGAAGTTATGTTTATGCATTTTAGTTCTTTCTACTTTGATTTATAATTGAATCTCTCTACAATGTTTCACCAGGATGTATTCATGTGAAGACAGAGTCCTATGAACTGAGTTTTCAAGGAATACAGCTGTTTCTTCTCAAGGGCAGAGGCAACTCCTTAATTACTTGAACTGAAAATATTCTGGTTCTTGAACTATAAAATAAAAGCTCATATAAAACATTGTCTGAAAGTATATGTTTCTAAGGAAATTTGAAGAGTACTATGTGGCATAATTCTTTCATCAGACTTCTTGTAATCACCATGCCTGGTTTTCATATCATTTGGTGTGTAGTGAAAGACAATAGCAAGTCTCAAATTATTGTCTCAAGGAAAATACAATCATTTTGAACCTGGTTATTAGCCTTATCATGGTCAGAAATCTAAGGATACAAAAACTATGAACTCAAGGGTATAAGGATACATCACTGATTAGTTAATTTATCTCTGATTTCATTTGGTTTTCTGAGACAATAGTCTACAGTGGTCATAGCCAGAGAAAGCTCATTTGGAACTGTCATCGCTCATTGAGAAATCTGGTTAAGATTTCTCCCTTGACTTTACCTGCCTTAACTCCATTTACCTACCTGAGGTATCTGCCATGATCAATTTATATCAACAATTTATCTTGCTCTGATCTCAATTTGTTAGATTCTATCAGCTTCTCCTGAAAGACTCATATCTTTCATATGAATAGTGAAAAATCTAAATAATAAAAACTAAGTGATAGAACCTATAATTTCTATCAATTTATCCCTGGCAATTAATTGTTTGCTTTCCAAACATTGAAAAAAATCAGTTATTTTAAGAAAATAAAGGAAAAAGAGCTGCTAAATACTCAGTTGCCAGCAATTAGCCTTTGATCTCCAACTCATGCAGAGAATTCAGAAGGATTCCATGGTCAACAACCCCCACTGTATCGCATCTAATACCACTGGTACTAAAGACTACTTAAAGATCTAAAAGGAATTGGGGGGGGGGGAGGCGTATTACCTGCATGTAGGTCCCAGTAAAGATAATTGACTAGATACATCAATGTTATCTTTGTCCTTTGTCCCAGCTTGAATCTTGCTTTAAAAAGGTCCAGATAATTCACTTAAAGAACTCTACAACTGAATTCCTACAAATTACTCAACAACCTTTCCTAAAGATTTATTCTGCAACCATTGTATGGCTATTTGAAATCAGGACTAATGCAGGAACAAAAGATTTAAACTCTTCTGCTCACCATGCTAGAACCTCTGTCTTCATCAGGCACTCCAGAAAATGACACATGTAGTTCATCTTTCACTCATCTCATGACAATTTGTGAGCTATTGCTGCAAGTGAGAATTGCATGTTGTTCAGCTTTGTCTAACAATGGCGTTACAAGAAGCAGAGAGAGGATGGATGCCTTCTGTTCCCATTACATGTAACAGACATTACCTCCTTGTCTTCATTTTCACCTTTTTTGACATCAGAAGCTCCCTTGCAATTTCTGTTTTTGATGAGGTGCCAAGTTTATCACATTTTAATGGCTCAGTTTCCATAAAATTTCATTCAGCTGTCCTCTTTTACTTGTTCTTTTCTTCCTTTTATCTTTGTTTTAATGTGTTTATTCCTTAACACTGTTTTCTGGAGCTAGTACAACAATGTCGCAATGTTTCTCAGTGGTTATAAAGTGCTTGACTCAGAATGAATATGGCTCAGCAAGACATCTTACATCACTCTTGCTTACATTGGTGTGAGTATGTGTGTGTGAAAGAGAGCAAGAGAGTGAGTGTGTATGTCTTAAATGTGGCATAAAGTGTTGTATGCTACTCAGGTCATTTCATGTGAGATGGAGGACTATGCAAATATGATGGATAGATGATAGATGATAGATAGATAGATAGATAGATAGATAGATAGATAGATAGATAGATAGATAGATAGATAGATAGATAGATGGATGATAGAGCAAGTTTGTTATGTTTACTTTATATATAAAGCACTTATGGACTATAAACAGCAGTGAGAATAGTCATGAAGCCTGATGATATTACAGATATCCTCTTTGGGACCCTTTCAAAATTGATACCTACAAAATATAATGGATGGTGTGGTCTTTATAATTGCTGATTTTCTAATAATGTAATTTTAGGGTTTTTTTTCTTGTGATCATAACTGCAAGACTCTTGGTAATTTGGGATCATTATATATACATATAAATATCAGTATACATATAAATCTACGTCTACATCTACCTACATGTATATGAATATGTATATATATTACCCCAAATCACCAAGAGTCTTGCAACTGTGATGTAATAAATCAATTTTAAAAAATCAGTAAATGGAATGCTGGTTCCTCCCACTTGGAGGACTCTGAATAGTCTATTGCAATCAGTGGAATGCGTTTTCTTTACAACCCATCTATACTATGGTTTGAATGTATTAATAATTCTCAGCAATACAATTTATTTAATACAAATTAATATTGTTATGGGAAGGTAACCAATTTTATTGGACTATCTAGTCAATATTATCAAAGATTCAAATTTCATCAACATAACATTTGCATTTGTGGATCTTCAAAAGTTTCATTTCATTTCAGTTTGAAACTAAATATATTGCCTAATGGAAACAACACTCTAAGCTTGCTAGAAATTGGAGATCTTTACAGTACAGATATTTGCCTAAAGCAGGGATGTCAAACTCAATTTCATTGAGGGCCACATCAGCATTGTGTTTGACCTCGGGTGGTAGTGGAAGGGTGGGTGTGGACAGCTTGATGTCACTTGTGCCAGTGGGTTCATCGACAAAACTGCGATGGACAAATGAGCGCCGACAAAACCGTGACGGACAAATGAGTGCCGTCAAAATCGCTAATTGATTTTCGACAATAGCGCGCCGACAAATGTGCGCCGACAAAATCGCATCATCAAGAAACTATAGCTAACTTAACATAATGGGACACGTATATGTACGTTGTAACCCTAACCCTAACCCTAACCCTAAAATTTTGTCCATTTTATTGTGCTTGTCATCGCGCTTTTGTCGGCGCGATTTTGACGTCGCGAATTTGTGGGCTCAATTTTGACATCACGTTTTAATTGGTGCTATTTTGTCGGCGTGCATATGTCTATCGCACAATTGTCGGGTCATGGTGCTGGTGGTGGCTTGAGCGTTATGCCAATGAAAACAGGCTCCTGAGCTCTGTTTTCGGCTGCCACAGCCTCCTGCACCCCTCTGCCAGTGAAAACAGAGCATGTGGCCCTCACAAGCCCCATTTTCACTGGCAGATGGTTGCAGGAGTCCATGGCAGCAAAAAAACGGAGCTCAGTAGCCTGTTTTCGCTGGCAGAAGCACTGCAGGCCAGATCTAAGTACCCCATGGGCCGGATCCAGCACCCGAGCCTTGAGTTTCACACCCCTTATCTAGAGGTAGTGCTGATTACAGTACTTTTCTTATTACTCTTTCACTGTCCCTTTTCAGTCGAATAACACCTCCTATATTTATGTTATCCTGCATCTCTAAAATGAAAGTTTATATTTATATATATATATATAAGTATATATTTATATTTCACACAGTCAACTGCCTGCAATTATTTAGCTGGTTTTCATATACATTTTATATTTGTGTGCAATTTTATATCTATCAATATATATAAAAGCTAATGTTGACAGATTAGTTTTTCTCTATTCCCCTATCTCAGGATGCCTGTACATGCATATTGTAAATCCATGCCTGGATGAAATAGCATTTTGTAGATCCCTGTCTGGACATAACAGGTATGTTTTGGTTTGGGTATGGGCCAGATGAAATTGCAATATTCAGTCCACGCATAAAATATTTTACACATCTTTATCTATCAAATTTATAATCTGATCAATGCAGGCTGGGACATAATACATTCATAATAATTCAATGTGGATTACACTCCTAGGCACCCTTAAATCTTGTTCAGTTCTTCCAACAATTGGATGGAGAGGGCAATATTGGGAAATGGTCTTCAATCTGATAGCCTGCAGAATGCCAATGTGCTAGAAGTATCTCTCTCCAAATTGCTAGCCACAACTTTGTGAAGGCTAGAATGTTTCATAGCCACAGATTTACTTACCGGTAGTTTCATGGTTATGTAGCTTACATTTTCCAATTGGAAATTGAAATTTAATTTATTTTTTAAATTAATTAACCACTAATCAGTTATATATTAAGGCAAGCCATTAGTTTCTCTAGTCCACTGTTGCCTACTAGGGGCAATGAGGGGTGGCGCAGTGGCTCAGTGGTTTAGATGCTGGGCTTGTCGACTGGAAAGCCGGCAGCTTGGGTTCAAGACCTGAGTGTCACATGATGGGGTGAGCTCCCATCCTTGCCCCAGCTCCTACTAAGCTAGTAGTTTGAGAACATCGAAATTCAAATAGATAAATAGGTACCACTTTGGTGGGAAGATAACAGTGCTCCATTATGTCATGCTGGCCACATGACCATGGAAATATCTTCTGACAATGCTGGCTCAATGACCTTGAAATGAAGATGACCTATGACCCATAAAGTCAGTAACAACTAGTTAGTAAAATCCATAAGATTTTACTTTACCTTACTGTTGCTTACTATGATGAACAGTGACTATGCCAATATCCTGAGCAAAGGCCCTGTTGCAGTCCTACTATCTGGGATTATACCTTTTGGGTATATAGTAGCACAGTGTTTCCTTATCCAGGAAAAGGCTTTCCAAGATGCTACACTAGGGGCAGCTCTTCAAATAGAAAATTGCCAAAGATCAAAGAACAGAAAGAGAGGGAGACACACCCAAGAAGAACCCTGCCTCTTAGGCCAAAGATCAGTCAAGTTCTTTATTCTGGATCACAAAGGCAACCAGAGGCAACTAGAATTGGGAGAGGGGGGATTGCTTCCCACTATTGCTCCCTAGAACAAAAAAGAAAAAGAAAGAAAATAAATAGCAACAGATATATCTGTTGTACATTACATTAATACCCTTATTCTTTGTACAAATACTCTTTGTACAAATACTTTGTATTCTTTGTGCTGGAGGGCCAGTAAATCTGAGTCAGACCGAACACTGATGAGAGCCTTTATCAGAGCCTATCTTGTGGCAATACGGGTGGCGAAATGTTCGCATTTTGCCGCCCTTATTACATCCGCTGAATTGCGCCCAGCCGCCTTGTTTAGAATAACCCGCTCCCTCTTGAAAGGGAGGGATGCGGATGACCCTTTACAAGGAAGAGCTGAGGAATTTGTTCAGTATTTAACGGATAAAGTTGCTCGGATTCGGACAGAGCTGGACTCCAATTGCATGGTACCAGCTGAGGTACCGGGGGAAGGTCTTGAGCATACTTTATGGATTGAGTTTCAACTTGCTTCTCCTGAGGAAGTGGACAAGGCCATGGGAGCGGTGAGTGCCTCCACCTGTATACTGGACCCGTGTCCCTCCTGGCTGGTCTCGACCAGCAGGGAGGTGACACGCGGCTGGATCCGGACGATAGTTAACACCTCTCTCCAGGAGGGAATCTTCCGGCCCCTCCTAAAGGATGCGGTGGTGAGACCCCTCCTGAAGAAACCGTCTCTGGACCCAGCCATTTTGAGTAACTATCGTCCAGTCTCCAACCTTCCCTTTGTTGGGAAGGTTGTTGAGAAAGTGGTGGCCTCTCAACTCCGACGGTCCTTGGATGAAGCCAATTACCTAGACTCCTTTCAGTCGGGCTTCAGGCCTGGTTACAGCATGGAAACTGCTTTGGTCGCGCTGATCGATGATCTCTGGCGGGCCAGGGATAGGGATCCCCCCTCTATCCTTGTGCTCCTTGACCTCTCAGCGGCCTTCGATACCATCGAGCATGGTATCCTTCTGCGACGGTTGTGAGAGGTGAGAGTGGGAGGCACCGTCCTTCGGTGGTTCTCCTCCTACCTCTCGGACAGGTCGCAGTTGGTGTTGGTTGGAGGGCAGAGATCGACCCCACGGCCCCTCAATTACGGGGTGCCACAGGGCTCGGTCCTGTCCCCCCTCCTATTTAACATCTACATGAAGCCGCTGGGCGAGATCATACGCCGGCACGGGATTAAGTACCACCAATACGCAGACGATACGCAGTTGTATCTGTCTGCCCCGTGCCAACTCAGCGAAGCAGTAGAAGTGATGTGCCAGTGCCTGGAGGCTGTTAGGGTCTGGATGGGAGCAAACAAGTTGGCACTCAATCCAGACAAGACCGAGTGGCTTCTGATGTTCCCTCCCAAAGATTGGCCAATTATTCCATCTCTCAGGCTGGGGGGTGAAATTATACGCCCCTCAGAGAGGGTTCGCAATTTGGGAGTCCTCCTGGATCCCCAGCTGACCTTAGAGCACCATTTGTCGGCTGTGACCAGGGGGACCTTTGCCCAGATTTGCCTGGTGCACCAATTGCGACCCTACCTGGATCGGGAGGCCCTTCAGACAGTCACTCACGCCCTTGTGACCTCAAGACTGGATTATTGTAATGTGCTCTACATGGGGCTGCCCTTGAATAGCAGTAGACTTATATACCGCTTCATAGGCCTTTCAGGCCTCTCTAAGCGGTTTACAGAGAGTCAGCATATTGCCCCCAACAATCTGGGTCCTCATTTTACCCACCTCGGAAGGATGGAAGGCTGAGTCAACCCTGAGCCGGTGAGATTTGAACCGCTGACCTGCTGATCTAGCAGTAGCCTGCAGTGCTGCATTTAACCACTGCGCCACCTTGGCTCTTAACACCCTTGAAGAGTGTTCGAAGACTTCAGTTAGTCCAGAACGCAGCCGCGCGAGTGATTGTGGGTGCACCCAGGTACACCCACGTCATACCTATCCTCCGCGAGCTGCACTGGCTACCCATTAGTCTCCGGATCCGCTTCAAAGTGATGGTCGCTACCTATAAAGCCCTACATGGCAACGGACCTGGGTACCTGAGAGACCGCCTCCTGCCGATTACCTCCCATAGACCGATTAGATCTTACAGGTTAGGTCTCCTCCGGATTCCATCCGCCAGCCAATGTCGGCTGGTGACTCCCTGGGGGAGAGCCTTCTCTGTTGCAGCCCCAGCCCTCTGGAATGACCTCCCCGTGGAGATCCGGACCCTTACTACCCTCCCGGCCTTCCGCAAAGCCACCAAGTCCTGGCTGCTCCAGCAGGCCGGGGGGCCTGTGAAACATCCAGCCCCACAGAAACTGTGAATGTTGTGTTTTTTTTAAGTGTTGTCTTTGTCTAGTTATTTCCCCTTCCCTTGTCTATTGTGAGCCTCCCGGAGTCCTTCGGGAGTGGGCGGCATACAAGACAAATAAATAAATAAATAAATTACACTGACCAAGGAATAAATATCACTGTATTCAGTGGGATGGCTGAATAAATAGCTATGGGCTTCAGTTCTCCACATTTTAGTGTAAGCTTCTGAACTTGAATATGTGTGTGCGGGTGTGTATTAAAATTTTTGGCAGCTTAAACTTTAAAACTTCAGCAAAACATTTAAACTTTTAAACTCTGAACCCATTTGAACTATGTTTGATTTATGAATTATTAAACGTGGCACTAGAATTGGCTGTCTTCTCTTTTCAGCCATGAGACATTTTAGTTTAAAAGCTGTAGGCTTAAGAAAATCGCTGTGTGTTTTGGAGTGGGGGTAGGGGAAGTAGAAGACTGACCAAGCCAAGAGGCCCTGCTCTAATTTGTTTGGCAAAATCTCAGGAAAATACCAAGAGAGAAGATCTGGAGGGAGGGAGGGAGGGAGGGAGGGAAGGAGGAAGAAAGGAAGGAAGGTAGGTAGGTTCAGTCTTAAAATTAGGTAGAGAAATAAAGAGACACCTTATATGGGTGGTGTGGAACTTGGGTATTACACTTACATGTTCCAGGCATCTCCAACTACATTCAGCCCAAATTGTATTTTACATCTTGCCAGCCATTCTCCAAAGAGAATTTCTTTAAAGCTTTAGAAATCTTTTTCTTCACAAAATCTGCTGAGAGTCTTAAGGTTGGGGTGGAAATATGGACAACCAACCAACCAACCAACCAACCAACCAACCAACCAACCAACCAACCAACCAACCAACCAACCAACCAACCAGTTCTTGAAATATATTTGCATCTTCCCATACATTTCAATGCATCTTTTGTCTGGCATTCCAGATTTCACTTGCCCTAGCAGGCAAAGGATTTAAATGGAAGAGGTAGTCCTCAACTTATGACCACAACTGAAGCCAAATTATCTGTTGTTAAATGAGACATTTGTTCAGTGAGTTTTTCCCCATTTAATGACCCTTCATGCCACAATTGTTAAATGAATCGCTGAAGATCTTAAATTAGTAACACGATTGTTAAGTGAATCTGGCTCCCCACTGATTTTGCTTGTCAAAAGATTGCAAAAACTGATCACATGACCTTGGCACACAGCAACAGTCATAAGAGTAAATCAGTTGCCAAGCATCTGAATTTTGATCGCATGATCCTGGGGATGCTAATAGGTTGTAAGTGTGAAAATGGTCCTAAGTCACTTTTTTCAGTGGCATTGTAACTTTGAATGGCCACTAAATGAACTGTTGTAAATCAAGGACTACCTGTACAAAGTCTATTCCTTAAAATATACATATGAATATTATACATATATATATATTTTTAAAAACTGCTATAACTAATATCATATAATCAATGCAGGATAGTCACAGTTTCAAGCAAAGGTTGTGCAAGCTTTTGAAATGTGTGCCTGGCCATTAATGTCTCACTTAATAATCAAGCATGTGTTTTTAACAGTGTATTTATTTTATTACTTTTTAAACCATTACTTTTAAAATCATCAAGTCTTTGGAACCAATACTAAACCAGTACTCAGTAGTCAATATTTATCAGTATTTAGCACTAAATAGTACAACTTTTACAAAATAACGTGCACATCAAGTATAGTCAAATATATTTTAAATCCTTAGTCCTCTGTTGCAACCTTGGCAACATGTTGGAAATGTCACAAATGGGCAAAAAAATCATTTCATAGATGAAGTAAGTGAAAATAAATGTGGGGCCATCCAGGGAATAAAATTGTAATTTAAAACTCATTTACTAAACCAAGTTAATTTTGGAGAGCTTTTCTTCTCAGCAAACCTGTGCACATTATAATTGCTTTAATGCTGTGCTCAGATTCATTACTTTGTTTTATGCAAAATGTAACAAATTATGAAGAAACAGGATACAGTCAGACATATTGCTTGGATGGATCCATCACATTCCAAGATCATTTGATTGTTTGTTGTAGCCCCTAGTCTGATATGTGAACAGAGCCAGAATATAAAACATAGTTTGTTTTAAGACAGTTTACATAAGTTCTCACTTACCAACCGCAGTGGCCAGCAGCAACTCTGTTGTTCAGGGGCAGAGTAATTAAGCATGAGGTCACATGACTGCACCACTTACAGCACATCTGACTGCACTCATGAAACAATTCATCCATGGTCATGTCGAGTGATTGCACCTTGCAACTTCCTGCTGGCTTCCCCATTGACTTTGCTTGTCGAAGCTGACTGTGCAGGTCACAAATGGTGCTCATAAGACAGGGAGATGTCAAAATGGGGAAAAAAGAAAGATAATCATCCAGCCACTCTGGATTCTGGTTCAATCCATCACTAGTTGTGGGGTGAATTTCCTGTGAATCAGGTTTTTTTTTTAAAATCTTCAAGATAAGCTTGACTCATGATTTCATTAATATAGTACATCTACACAGATTCCTTGGGAGCAGCATGGAAGTTGTTTGTCACTGCCTTTTTCCAGAATGACTTTCAGTCTAGCCTAAAACTCTACAGTTCCTTGAACACTTATTTTCCAAATGCTAATCAGCCCCAACCTTGCTCACTGCCCCCACTTCCCACTCTCTCCACACCACAACCCCTTTATGCAAAATTGGGTCTATGTATGTTGTTTGAAAATGGTTATTCTATTCCTCTTGCAAATCCTTTTGTCTAAACACATTGTTTTCAATTCTCCGTTTCCATTTCTGTATTGTGAAATTGCTTGCAATATGGTGCCAATGTGGGTTCATAAACAGTGAAGATTCTCGTATGTTAAAGTGGTAGTCCACAACTCTCAAGTCAGGAGAATGCTTATTAAAATAAGCTACTAGCCACCAGATGGAGCTCCAGCTACCCATAAAAAATACCAGCATTAAGGAAGCATAAGAGAAACCTATTACCTCCCACAGATTTATTTAGAGTACACGTGCAACCACTTTAGCCTTGAAATCAATGTAGGAGGAGAGTTTGTCTGTAACAATCCTAAACCAGAAAAGCAGCACCTTTTCAAAACAACACGTTTTATTAAAAGGCCAAAAGCTGTGTCTTTTTTAATCAAATTGATTAGTCTGAAAGGGTGCTACCATTTTTGTAAGACCTACAATGGCTTACCTGAGCTACATTACATTTGGTAGAGCTTGCAAAAATCTAGACAATTCAATATATGCAAGAAATATCAAGACAAAAACATTAGTAAAATATTTTAAAATATCTTTTCTCAGAAAATTAAGTGTCTGCTCCTTGGGGCTTATCACTCATATACACAAACACACTTAAATACTTGGCTGGCTCTTGACTTTTCAACATACTCATGACACACACACACTTTATATTATAGTTATTTTTATGGTACTACAGCTAACTGGCTATGTTTCTTATAAGGCAGTTTCAGATCTGTTTTAAAGTGGAATTTAGGTGTTAAACTACCCAATGCATCAGCTGTGTAGGAAGAAATAAGTCAGAGGTCTCCTACTGCTATTAGCACTGCAGACATGAAAAGCTTACTTAAAACTACCGTACTTCAGGAAAGAAGATATAATTGCCCCCCTCCAATGTCTGCATTGGAAGGGGGGCAAATTATATGCATGTCCCTATGCAAACATGTCTGTCATATATATATATATGAATGTGTGAATACCGGGTTTCCAGCAGATGTCTTCTTAAGCTATGTTCAGAGGACTCTTAAGGGGAAATCTTTCTGCTGTTATTGCTAATCACTGGATAGGAGGAACTGACAGCCAGAGTTTGAAAAGAAAAATCTGAAATGTGCTGTCACTTAAGAAAAAAACAGAGTGAAAAAGACATTTGCAGAGGAAAAAAAGAGGGAACGACTCAAGGTTTTGTTTGTTTGTTTTTTAATCTACTAAAAATGTGGCTTGAGTAGAAATAGAAAGAAAAAGTTGCTGCTTTTGAAGTTTAAGTAGGCAAAATACTTTCATCTCAAGAATGCATTATTTTTCATTCTCCTCCCATCTCCAACAACTTGTGACCTCTGACTGATTATTTAACACACATATGGTGTCCCAAAATGAAAGTAATTGTTTACTCCTGGACTGAATCTTCACACTTATTTTTTTAATTCACCAATTAGATCAGTAGCAATAGAAATGGAGATTACTACACAACTGGACATAAAAACAACTCATTTCTGGTAACAGCCATGTTTCATTAGGCTTACATTCCCTTCAAGTGGATTATTCACGATCAGCCTTTGACTCTCATCTCTATCCTATGATTTTGACTTTCAGAATCTATTCTCTGTGATGAACTGTATGCACCTTAAGACTTAAGTCATCTAATGTACTGGTCCCCAACTTTTCTGACATCAGTGACCATATTTTCCACGGACTGGTGGTGGTGGTGATTTTGTAATATTGGCAGCTATATGTGTCTTATAAATAAATAAATAAATAAATAAATAAATAAACAAATAAACAAATAAATAAATAAATAAATGATAATGCTGAGTGCTCCAGTCTGACATTTCATTCACTGTCCCTTGTATAGCCACCTCAGAGAATTTCAGCAAGTGAATGAATAAATAAACAAAATATTCTCTAAATTCTAACACACATTTTGGTTAACACACATCAACTTTCATGCACTTAAATAACAGAAATAACACACACACACACACACACACACACACACAAGAAGTTACTGCACGAATATTAATCTCATAGTTATTCCATCATTTTCATGTACATGTCCATATGTTGGAGAATTAATTTGTTTCCATTTTCCAATCTCACTTAAAAAATGGAAAAGAAGTTGAACTATCGTGTTTCCTCCAAAATAAAACAGAGTCTTATTTTCTTTTGACCCCCAAAATAAGCGCTTGGCCTTATTTTCGGGGCGGTCTTATTATTTTTGAGGTGCAGGAGGCGGCAAGCATGGTCACCTCATGGCTGCTTCTTTGTTGCAATATTTTCAGGGAGGGCTTATTTTCAGCAGAGGGCTTATTTTAGCCCATGTGCTCAAAAGCCCAATTGGGCTTATTATCCAGGAGGTCTTATTTTCAGGGAAACAGGATATATAGGCTATTTTTAAATAATCTTCCAATAAAGAGTCCTGGCAATATATTACTTATTCAAATAAGGTACTCAAATAAGCTCTTCAGGCTACTGATGACTTAAGAAATTGGGTATCCTTCACCCCATGCAATGTCAATGATGTGTCTTTCTAAGAGCAATAGAAAACAGAATATCAGTTCTTTTCTTCTCCTACCTTTTGTTTTGTATGTCCTCCATCAGATGCTTCTTTAAGTATTAGTAAAGGGAGAAGGTAGCAATCATTATGACTATGTGTTTGGAATTATATTAGTTGGACGTATTGCCTGGGAATATTAGGGCTTATCCGGTGGTGGGATTCAATTTTTTTTACTACCGGTTCTGTGGGCGTGGCTTGCTGGGCATGGCTTGCTGGGCATGGAATGGCTTGCTGGGCGTGGCTTGCTGGGTGCGGCAGGGGAAGGATACTGTAAAATCTCCATTCCCACCCCACTCCAGGGGAAGTTTACTGCAAAATCCCCATTTCCTCCCGATCACCTGGGACTTGGGAGGCAGAGAATAGATGGGGCCGGGCCAGTCAGAGGTGGTATTTACCGGTTCTCTGAAGTATTCAAAATTTCCGCTACTAGTTCTCCAGAACCTGCTGAATACCACCTCTGGACCTGTCCTAATGTATTGTAGGATCCTAGCCTGTGGAAACCAACTTTCTAATAATATTCCAAAATGAATTGTTTGTAAGAATCCTAATAATTTGGATGATTGGTTTCAAATTCACAAAGTTTGCAAATGTGAAAATGTTGCCTGAGCTATGTTATTTGCTTATTAATTTAAACTTTCATTTCATTTTAGACTTAGTTTTGGAATTCTCTGAAACTAAATAAAAAGAACAGGGATATATTGAAGCTCAGAATACAACTCAAATACCTTTAAATCTAATGCAATGTGAGGAATAGAACTTAATTTTAAAAGAATAATTTCAATGAGCAACAGTGTAATAAAGATGGAAGTGATGAGGGGGGGATGGCCACCAAAAAATGTAGCAATAATTTAAAAGGCTTGAACCTTCAATTAAAACATTTTTCCTCACTACTTCCTTTCCTTATGGCAACAGTACTAAAGAACATCTCCCTCTTATGTTTGATTTTTAAAGATGTATTTTATTACAGGGCATTGATTCTGGCGTCGTATTAATTGTGAAAATACTGGTGTATGACTTCACTCAAAACAAAAAAAAAGATGCTGCTTTGATGCCATTGAAATTGTGTGCTAAATAAGCCTGCTGAAAAACTGGATTAATCATCTGGAAAGGAAGATACTTGAACTCAATGGTGAAATTCAATTTTTTTTACTACCGGTTCTGTGGGCGTGGCTTGGTGGGTATGGCAGGGAAAGGGTACAAAAAATCTCCACTCCCACCCCACTCTGGGGCCAGCCAGAGGTGGTATTTGGCAGTTGTTCTGACTACTCAAAATTTCCGCTACCAGTTCTCCAGAACCTGTCAGAACCTGCTGAATTTCACTCCTGCTTGAAATGTTGATAATTTACAAAATTTAAAAAAAATTCAATGTGGCATATAAACGAGGTGATAGTAGAAACATGATATTTTCTTCCCAAATTCTGTGTTTATAATAGTGGCTATTTAGTCAAATTCATTACTTTGACAGAACTCTGAGTGCAGGACTGAGTGTGTATACACACAAATGAAGCTAAGAATATCCTTAATACTTTAGCCACATGCCTATTCTCAGCATCTAAGAAATATATTCAATGTATTCAAATAGAGATAGATTTCCAACACAGTACATTACTCGGTTACTATGTTAATACACAAGATTATTAAAACTGTGTTTAGGCTTTGTATATTTACTACACATCCACCATAATATATTCTTGCTAGAAAAATTTAATTATCCTCTCCTATATCTTTATTAACACAAACACATATACAGAGATTTGGGGGATTATTGGGAGTGTAACTACATGAGAATGAACAGTACAGGATATATAGTTAAATTGTGCTGCATCTGTCCTTGAGCCAAAACAAAATTACTCTGATGTAACATTTATTTTTCCATGAGGAATCCCCATCTGACCATGGACATAATGCTGGGAAATGGTACTATCCAGGGGTGGGTTCTGGCTGCCATTACTACTGGTTCGGTAGTAAAGAAATTTGCACTCGCATGCTCGCTTCACTCTCGCGCACGCCAGATGCGTGTTCTGCGTCCATGCACATTTTCATTTAAAACTATCTGCGCATGCGAACAACATAAAAAAAAAATTACATTTTTAAAATGAAGATTTTTCTGCGCATGTGCAGAACACAAAATCACGATGCCGCTACCGATCATATAACCGATATGGTCATGTGTCCACCGGAGTTACTACCTATTTGGCCGAAACGGACCAAGTAGGTAGGAACCCACCTCTGGTACTATCCTTATTTATGGAGCATGGGGCATTTTATAAGCAGGGCAAGCTGAATTCTTTGTTGCCTTGCTTGTCTATCGAAAGTCAGCAGGCAGTGAGAAAACATCCACCAATTATTCTTCTTAACATGGATTAAGGAGAGCTTGTTTTCTACAATTTACTGTTTCCTCAGTTTTTTTTAAGGATTTGGGGAGCACAGGAGAAATTCAAAACCAAAGCCAGGTACACCTACTAGCAGTGGACACCCTGAAAGGTTGTCCTACTCAGAAACAAATACTTGGATTGTAATTAGCTTGAAGAGAAATAATCCAGTAACTACTGCCACTTCAGATAATCTTACTGAGAATAATTTAGCATGGAAGAAAGAAGGAAGGGGAAAACCAGCCAACTTGGTCCCACTCACCCCAGTTGATTAGCATTAATCATGGTTAAGAGGGGGAAAGGTAAGCATAGGGAGACCAGCAGTGAAAAATGGGAGAACTTCCAACTGGAAGAAGAAAGAGTAGTGGACTATGCTGGGACCACCTAGCTAAGACCCAATTTTACTTCCTAAAAGCAATCCTGAAAACCCACCAAGGCATTCCAGGTTCATTTATATTTCTGAAAAAGAAGGAACAACATTATGCAAATACAGAATGTACTTTTTGAGGGACCTCACAAAATGCTTATTGCTGGAAATGCTTGTTGAAGTTTCATGAACATAGGAGAAAAATCAGATGCAATGCAATTGCACATGTTCAGATAAATCCTCAATCTGGGATAGGGATGTCATCTACAAGATTATAATCAATCAATGATATCCAAATTTTTGGTGACAAAATCTAATTTGATACTTTTAAATATTTCTAATTGCTTGGCTAATAAAGGAACGGATTGTATTTTCTCACTGGAGTGTTTTACACAGAAGACAATAACTGACCTCTTTCCTAATGCTGCCAGAAAACTGTGTGAATGTAATCCCCCTGAGCCGGGCTCAATCAAACTGTTTGTTTCTGACATGTGCTGCTTTTCTTCAAAATGGTTTCTATATTCTATTGCTTTGAACTCAAGAATTGAGATGTTATATTATTATCTCTATTTACTTTTAGTGAAAAGTGAAAGCAAATGGTAGTAAAACATATCAATGTATACCTCTAATTGGAGATGCTGTACTGTGGAACCTGATTATTTAAATACATAGAGCATTCCCACCTATTGCCCTCTGGACACAATGGAGTACAATTCCCATCATCCTCAGGCAACATTTCCAACATTTGGTAAGATTATTGAAACCATCAAGAAGGTTTCAAGTTATGGAAGGATGTAGCAAAATCAATCTCACTATCCAACATAGTGTGAAGCTTTGGGTAGCTTTGAGAATAACTTTATTTATCTTGCTCATTTAAAACAAATTCCTTTACATCCAGTGGGCACTATAGGCAATGCAGGTTTAATGTAAGGTAACTACATACAAAAAAAGTACAGTAAAGAAACAAAAAAATGATGCTCAGAAATATGACTTGCTCAGAGCAGAATAATGAAGTTACCCAATTGTGAGAAGACATGCTTCAACTTATACACACGGCTGCCCCTTGTCCTTTGATAGCTATCAGGAGACACGATGGAACGTATTCGGTCAGTTGGCTGCTACTTAGCTTCAAGGCTCTATTTGAGGTATGGATGCTTTCTTTTGAAGCTTCCTGTGACCAGGAAGATACATAACTCCAGATCTTTCCTTCCCAAACTTCACATTCTTCATGTTGGATCCTGTTCTCCATCCTTTCCCTTAACCAGCTTTTCCTTTTCCTAAGGGTCTTTTCCTGGAGCCTGTAGGATAACCTTTCTCATGAGGTTTGGGAGTGTCCCCCCCCCCCGGTGAGCTTCTCAAAGGTGGTGAGGAACCCCATACATAGAAAGATTTAAATAGCTGTAAAAAGAAAAAGAATACATAGGAAGAGAAAACTCCAACAATTCCAGCTGAATATATACAGCAAAAAAATGTCATTAAGCCCCAATATTGTTGTAACAGTAGTTTTTTATTCATGGATGAGCAGGGCTAGTTGTTTCGCTGGGAGACATCACAGGAACAATCATACAGTACTGTCCTACTTTAAGTGTAAATTGACCAATTCCATTAAGAGGTGTCAAAGGCATATAGTTTAAAAAGATAGTTGCTCCAATAAATTCTTATTTATGTATTTATTTATCAAGCAGGTTGCACATAACAAAAGGCAGATCTTCAACTGCATTGTCACAATCTCCATCCTAACCTTTTGGACCAAACCATGCAAATGTCCAATTTTCCTCCCTGATATCTCTAAGAGAACAGAATTCTCTCCAAGTGATCCCATTCTTTTATAATTTGTAGAGCAGATTCACCCTTGTGAAACAATTTTTTTAAAAAAATGTTATTGTCAATTCTAATTGGCTTTGTTTGGGATATTCTATATAATTTTTTTAACTTTTGTATTATGTGTTTCTTTTAATGTTGTACACAGCACTGAGTCCTTGGGAGGAGGGTGGCATATAAATCTAATAAACCAAACCAAACCAAACCAAACCAAATAGAATTTCACCCATGCATCCTCCGTGCTCCAAATCATCCATGCAGCTCATCTTGAGGTGAGTCAAGTATTTCTTTTCTGCAAGGAGGTGGAAGAAAACCTTATGGAGCTCTCTTCAGAGGGTCAGTAACCTGCTAGTCTTCAACTGGCCCACTTTTCTTTTCTGGTTGGAGACCTCTGCATCTCCATGGGCTGTTAGGTTATGGTTACCAGAGATTTTGAACATCTCATTCAGGCAGTCTATTTTCTATTTGCTTATTTGTTTGGTCATGAAACTACTAATCCTGAAGAAGATCCATAGTATGATAGCAGACAATGAAGCAGGTCACTGTTCTCAGCTTCATTGCACCCATGTTTTTCAGAGAAGACAATCAAAATATCATTTGTATTAGTTTCTGTACAAAACTGTTCAAATTATGTCTTGCATGGCACAACTTTAATGACTGAATAGTGGAACCAAACTCTCTCTTTTTCTCCCTACCTATGCCCAAAATTATTCATTAATATATGATAAAATCATAGAATTATAGAAAAATTAGAAGACAAGAGAACTGTAAGGAGATTCCTAGCCAAGCAGAGAAAGGACCAACTCTATATTAGTAACTTCCTTCCTGTCATGGATAGTACTCCCTCCTGTATATAGAGCTTTGTTGAAAGAATCTATCAGGTGATCCCACTATGGTGAAGGACAAAGGAAGGAAAAGACTGCAAAGAGTCATTTTGTACACACTCAGAGGCAAAGAGGAAGTGTTAATAGCTTTGAACTGTTAATGTTGTGCCTCCCTTAACTGTTAACAGTAAAGGAGATGTATGTGAGAATTCCCTGTGGTGGGAATTCCTGAAGTTCTGAAAACTCCTGGAGAAGTTAGTTCTACAGACTCTTCTCATATCCACTTTTAACCAACTGGATGTTTTGTAATTAGAGGCAGGGGCATTTCCATCTGAAGCAGCATAACATAGTTTCCATTGCTTTCTTTAACCATTTTTGTGATTGCGCCTCTGGAAGTACAACTGTGGTCACAGATATGTCTACTATCTCTGTCAGGGACATCCTACCTTAAAGTAAGCACATAGGCAGAATATACATGGAACTTCTTTCCATAAATGAGGCATTGTGTTTTTACATTGTTTTGAACAAAAAAAAAAGCATCAGGTGAACTGATTGGAGCTTACATCAGAGATAGGATGAGTAAGACCACAATGAAAAATTCAAACATTTGTGCATTTTTGACAGGACCTCATAATGCAGTATATTGTTGTATATGGAAATTTACTCTAACCTACAATGGATGTAGTGCTCCAGTTCAAGATATAGCATAACTAAAATTATAAACTGGCAACTAAATTTAATTCCTGGACTTCAAAATTCTGATTGTTGTTCATGGGCATGAATTCACAAAGTAACTTATTCTATCTCAATGATACAGAGTTTCTGAATTCTTTTGGGGTCACTTTTGATAAAAGACATAGCGCCAAACTAGGAATGGAGCAGATCATGGTTACTATTACTATTTCCACTGGAGTGGAAGGTAGCATAGGAAAGAGATGTGGTTACATTATTTTTGGGAGCAATTGTTGCTGGGACATCTGAATTGATCCTTGGTAATTTGAATGAGGAGCATGTTGCAAGGCATTGCTCATAGTTGAAGGCAATAGTCCTTGTGGAATGCAAATATTCAGCCCATCAGCATACTGATCTTGTGAAAAGTGTCCTCAGGCCTAGCATATTTCACAGTGGTCGTATGTTGCTAATGTTTGAGCTCTATTGGCTTATTCCCATATTATCAAGATGTAGATCTAGAAGAAGAGATGTGGACTGTAATAAGAAGACCAAAGACTGTGAGAGTCTGGCAATATGAGACATTATGTCTGGCATTGCTTGAGAAGAAGGAAGTTTGACTTCCTCTCTTAAACACAAGAAAACATATGTGTACAACTAAAGAAAACATTTGTTATTTGCATGTCCTTTTCCCATTCTTAAAGCTGATATATGGTAAATATTTTAAAACATGGATAATATAATAATCATTTTAAGAACATTTGAAAAAAGGGGAAGAGGAAGTCCCCTTAAGTGATCTTTGGTAATTCATCTGAAAATATATTCATTTTTCTAAAAATGTTATTCAGTTTTAGGTATGGCAAGCCTAGGTTTTGGTCATGTACTTTTCTACCTTGTGTGATATTCTGGGATTCAGGGTAGAAACAACTTCTACAGTTTTCATAATATCTCAAGTAGAAGTTACTAGTTAATTCTTTTGTGGGGTCCATGGTGGTCTCCGAGTTTGATGGTTTTCTTGCAGATGTTTCATTGCCATGCTAGGTAACATCATCAGTGTTCATTACCTGGTTTGTTAATGAAACATCTGAATGAAAATCATCAAGTTCTGAGAGAGAACCAAGGACTCTACAGTTCAAACCTGAGATACAAATATTGTCCTCTATCAATTATTCTTTTGCTTCTGGGTTTCCTTGTGAGAAATTACATTTCTCATGGAAAAATAATTTGGTTCCCTATAACTTTCAGGAAAGTATACACTAATGAGCAAGTAAATATATACTTTGCTTCCTAGGGAGTCATTCTAATGAAAGTCTGAGATGTCTCTTCTGGCTAGGAAGAGCTCAAACTACTACCTTTTAATTGACAAGACCCCAGTGTCTTCCAGCAGAGCTTTTCCCAAGAACAGCAGAATATGCTCTTTCTGTTCTAAGCCATTTGTTTTCTAATTTAATTATGAATCTGTTATGATATCTTGACTGCATATTTTGAATAATCATAAAACCTAATGTGCAATAGTAAACACTATTGGTTGCAAAGCTAGAGCCCTTAGAGGTTATCATAGCATGTTCTCAAGAATAAGTGTCACAAGAAGTATGGGTGTCTGCCTTTCTTTATTAATTAGAAGCATTGTAAAAATTACATTAAGATGGGCAAAGAAATTATTCCAAGGATGAAAGATTGAGGAAAAACTAGATAGGATGATTGCTCCTGGTAACTATCAATATGCAGGTGGAATAGGACAAGCTAAATTCTTTGATAAAATAATTTCTGAATAATTTTCATGACCACAGAAAGTATACATGTTAATTACTAATATCTTCTTTTTTACTGTAAAAACATCTCTTCAGTGATCTGCAGCCTTCCTTTACATCCCACCTTTCAATTAAATCTCAGAGAAAAAGGTAATGGAGAATTCCTTCTATTGGATTATTCTAATAGTGTCACCACCATATGTTCTGCTCTTGAGAAATTATTGGATATTCTCAGAGAAAGAATTTAACCAGTTTCTTTGCTCACACAATTGTGAGAGATTTTAGAAATCCTAACTGAATATGCCACTAGCTTGCCAATTTTAATGTGTTGTAAGTCATCCTTCTTTCATTCAATAACAAACAGCTTGTATTTCAAAGCTCTCTCTCATACTAATGTTACCGCTTATTTCATTTTTTACAACAAACATAACCTAACATCGTTTAACTATAACTTTCCCTACTGTTGGAGGGAACAATTTTATTTACAATTTTATATTATTTTGCTTCCTCCTTGTTAATGACCTTCATTTCTGTTCTCTGGTATGGTATTAGGTTTAAGCCCAAACCTATTCCAAACCAAGCCTATAAATCTCTCATTCTAATAAAAGGAAGGACTTTAAATGTAGTGTGTGGGCCTTTCTAACTGTTGGGTCAATGCTGGGCAAAGTACACATTTATTGGACCAAATTTGTGCAATAAACACAGCTCCAGAGACCTTTGTCCTATGGCTTCCTAACAGAATTTATGTTTTGTTTGCGTTTGGGGGTGGAGGGCATGTGGAAAAGGTAAGGATTGCTGTTGCAGTGTCTTCATATTATACCACTTATGCTATGAAGGTAATCTCAGAATAATCTAAGAATACCCTTTAAAAGAAAGAGCTGCCTGCCTAACACAGAGAAAATTTGCAGGAAAAATGTCAGTCCAGCCTGAATCTTACACAATATTTACAGCAAACGAGCAAGTAGAATCTTAGAGGGATATATTGCCATGTATAAAAATTCTGATTTCTGAAATTGAAGCCTTGGTCACAGATTACATCAATTTTGTTTTGAGTTTCCTTGAGAGTAGCAACAAGCCCATGATTTTTTTAAAAATCCACTAATATTTCTGAAAATGGATTGGGATTAAATGGATCCCATCTGATAATCTATACTTAAATTTAATAGAATCATATAGTTGAAGGGACCTCAGTGGTCTTCCAGTCCAACCTGCTCCCTACGACGGGAAGTTTATCACAAAGGATGCTATGGTGTACTTTATGAAATGCCCTACTGTGCCCTAAAGTCCAAATACATTATAATTGCAGCATTCCCTTCATTGACTAATCAAATCACATTGTCAAATAAATTAAAGCATTAAGATACTGTAACTCTGACATGATCTGCTTTAAGCAAATCTATACTGGCTTCTGATAACAACACTGTAACTTTCTAAATGGTCATCAGCTTATTACTTGATAATCTTTTCTAGGATTTTTCCAAGTATTGGTTAAGATGATTGGTCTGTAGTTTTCTGAGCCAACTTCCCCTTTCTTTTTTAAAAAAAATGGAATAATATGGACTGTTCTCCAATTTACTGCCACTTTCTCGGTGCTCTAGGATTTCTCAAAGATTTCAGTCAGTGGCTCAGAGATGATATCTACTAGGTCCTTTAATACTTTGGTATGTAGTCCATCTGGTCCAGGAGATTTGGTCCAGTACACAAAATAATACAATCTAATCCCTATTATTCCAGTTTCAAAAATCATCTGGTCTACAGTACATAAATCCCTTATCCTTCTTCTAAATCTCTGTTAAAAAGAATGAAACAAAATTTCCTGTGGGATTCCATTTCTTTCTTCTGTCTAATCAGAAACTATGTTTTAACAGACTATTTTGGTCTGATAAATCTATCATTCACAGTGACTATGATTCTGTAATGACATCAGAAATTAATTGCAATCCTGAGGCAAGACACAATTATCCACACAACTTCATGGATGCAGGATGTGATCCGGGTGTGCAGTTTGACTTTGGACTGCAATTATTCTGTATCATGTTTCCTTGGAATTACAACACAGTTCTGCAAAAAAAAAAATTTCAAGAGCTGTTTTGGTTATTCCACATAATCTTTATGTTTTTTGGTGCGCTGAATCAAAAAATGATCTCCATTTTGTCACAGGACATCACGTTTCCTGACAATTTAGGTAACTATGTTAAATAAGGCGATACCTCAAAATAAATGGAAATAGACTCATAAAATTAAGGTTTTATTACAATATTTTCATGAAAATCCTTTTTTGAACTGAAATGAGCTCACCTACACACACTAAACTTGATTCTTCTTCCTTGTGAGTAGCATCTGGAATGTCTCTGAAGCATCCAACAGTAGTCTGCCATCATTGTAATGCTCCATTTTCCCTGGTATCTCCTTTCCATCTCTTTAATATCTTGGTGGAATTGTTCACCTTGTTCCTCACTCACAGCTCCCAAATTTTCAGGAAAGTAGTCAAGGTGGCACTTTCACTATGGTTCTTTTGCTCTCGCTATACCATAGGAATCCCATAACGGAAAGGTTTTTTCTTACCCTTGAACCAGTTTCAGAGGTCCTCAACACACCGTTTGCACACTTTATGAGACACCCAAACTTTATCTTGATCTCCAATTTTTAGTCCAAAGTATGCAAAGTATACTTTTTTCACAAAGTTTGTAATATTCTGCTGTTGCTTCAACACTGTATATTCACCACAGATGAAACAGAAACTATCTGGCGAATTAATACACTTTTGCAGAGCCATAACATAACGGTTGAAGAATAACGAGCTAACATGAATTGCGATGAAAAAGTGTGAACAGCCTAGAACCAAGAACCTGATGATGATTTGTGCACAAGTGTGGCATGCAGGAGAGAGCAGCTCTGTGTCTGTGCATGAGATGTCACAGTGCTGGCCACGCTCCCTGCACTGACCAGAGATGCTGCTATCTGCTCTGTGTCTCCCTCCCACTGGATTCTTCAGGAAAGATTAACCCCTTAAAAGCACAGACTTAAAACTTGCTTAGCTTATGTATATATTGCTGACCATCAGATTTACAGTGCTATATTTTTTTACATAACTCGGACAAAGCCTTTAAGGTTTTTTTTGGCATTTTATATCTTAAATGCACTTATGTGAATTAACTAATAGTAATTTGGACTTTAAATTTGGTTAAAAACCCATAATATAAAAAAATACCAAAATTTTTTTAAAAATGACAAATTTGAAGACAATTTTGCATGTTGTGGCAAATCATGACGTCTAGGAGTTTTTTCAATATTTTATTGTTTTCAGCACACCAAAATACATGGAAATTAGATGAAAATAATCAAACAGCTTTTTAGTCACAGATCTGTGATCATTAGATTTGCAAATGGCTGCTTTTAATTCACACAGATCTATGTCGGTTTAATACAGAAACCAAGCTCTGATCTTCTGGTTAATCACACTGTAGTTCTCTGAATCTTAATAGTTAAAAATGCCTAAGTAATTTAAAATAACTCTGTTCTATAACATGTGCAAGACTCTTATATATAATTGCCCCTCCCCAAAACATATAATTTTAAAAGTTGTGAATAGAATAATTTGGTACATATTTATCTGTGTTACTTTCAGCAAGAGATGGCCTGTAAACCAAAGCATTTTGAACATCTTAATCCCATGTTTGAAAAACACTCTGGGGAAGGGAGGAGAAACATAAATACTTTTAGCTGTTGTGATAGGTTGCAGTCTATCACTTCTCCCTACTTCTGCTTTTGTTAAACATAAAAGGAAGGAAAATGGAATGAAGGGAGGAAACAGTGCTAACACTATTTCCTCTCATTTCATTTTCCTTCATTTTATATTCTTCTTTCCGTCATTTATTGGAAATGAAAGTGAAAAATCCTACAAAGAAAAACTGCATTTCCTTTTACTGAAATTACAATGGTGACAAGAAGTGAGGCATGTTAGAAAACTGCAGCTGCCTATGTTCTTCTTTTAGTGTGTTCAGATTTTTATGACCTTTGGTCTGCTAAGACATATTCCAGAAGAAAGGACTTTAGACTCATATGCAAACATATTTTTTTTAAAAAAAACCTAGTTTTTCAAAGTTGGAATTCCACAAATGAGGCAAGATTCCACCCACCCAACCACTGTTTTAGCAAAACCACTTAGCTTCTTGCTCTTTCCTCCCTGCAATCCAGTGTAGTAACATCATCGCTTAGAACAGGCCACTCTCCATCTTCAGTATGACTCTACATCACCGCCTTTCCCAGGGTGATGTCCCTGAGAAGTCCTGTATCACCAGTCAGTCTGTAGACAGCCTGGCTGAAAATGAGCTTTGCTGTCCAACAGTTCTGGAAAGCACCCATTTGGATAAGGCTGCAGGAAGGGCTGTTCTGAACTTTGCTCCTGGAGACATGTCTTCAGTTGAAACCATCTGTTTCTTCCTTTTCTCCTCCTGCAGTTTCAATGCATGCATAAAAATGAACTTGTAACTTAAGTCTGTCACCAGGACTGAACAGATTAACGAGTTGGAAGGGACATCGGAGGTTTTCTAGTCCAACTCCCTGTTCAGGCAGGAACCCCATATCATTTCAGACAAATGGTTGTCCAAGCTTTTCTTAAAAATCTCCACTGTTGAAGCACCCACAACTTCTGGAGGCAAGTCATTCCACTGATTAATTGTTCTTACTGTCATAAAATTGTCATATGGTAATGGAGTTCTGACATTTCAAAAATGACTGATGATAAATTCCCCAGTACACGGATCTTTGCATGGTTACAGGTCAGCAAAATAATCTCCATTGAATGTGAGAATCAATTACTCTGCCAAGCACCATGTCTTTAAGGTGCTGAACAATTCTATCTGTGTTTGAACTATTTTACTTTCCATACAATCAGCAAAAATGTGCCAAGGACAAATTATTCCATTACATCAGACTCGTTTATCACACTGCTACTCCCTCTTAGTATACATATTTGCCCTTTGATACTGGTCAAAAAGTGTTTCTGTTAAAGAATACAAAGAATCAACTTTCCACTATGCTTGTCTTAAATTGAAATATTCAGACTCCTTGTATGATGTGAATCCACTGATTAACACAGCCACGGGATCTGCATAAGGCATGGATTGTTATGGACTGGGTGGATGGAGTGGAGTGGGGAAATCAGGTTGTCTTCTCCTCAAAGTATTTCTTCGCTCCGCAAACTTTTAAGCCTTATAGGTTTAATGACTTACTTACAATGTGCCACCTATGCAAACTTTTTTCTTCACTGTGTGCGTATAAATAATAATACATTATTTAATCTACAGCCTTACTCAAGGTGGCACCTTCCAGCTGAATTGGACTTGAACTCACAGACTTTCCTAGCTGGCATTCCTAGAAGGGATCAGATTGGAGAAAAGTGGTCTGTCACTCAATTGCCTTTTGGCTTCTATTCATTTTAACAGCACCACTTTATTTGATAAAAGGGAGATTTATGTTTAGCTGTGAATGCTCATTTGTTGGTCTGTACCTGAAACAACTTATTTAAGGGGGGAATTCTGTGCCCATGTATAGTGTCAATATTTCGGCAAATGATATCTGTATCTTCAGAAAATAAGGCCTTCAAGAACATGAACTGGGGAATGGATTAGCTCAAGGGCTCAAGAACTTTGTAGTTTCCAGCCCCCATCAGCACACCTAACATGGCTAGTGGTTAAACATGCTGGCAGCTGCACTGTACCATCTGGTAGCCTCAGGTCCTTACCTCTTGGTACATGAATCTTTCTCCATCTTTTTTCCAGATAAGAGACTGGTGTCTACATGATGGAGCAGAGCAGGCATAACTTCAGAACATAGTTTGGATAGTACTCTAATAAATTAATCAGGAAGGAGCAACAGGAGATGCAACAAACAAGATCAGAGTGTTTTCAGAGTTATTGATAAAGTTTGGCAAACTGGCAATTAACTAGTTGCAATTATTGTTTTAGAGATCGGAAGTGTGGACAGGAAATAAAAGGTAAAATGGTGATGGACTAAGATTATGTAATGGTCCTCTTAAGGAAGAAAGAAGGATGCTTTAATGAAAGTCCAGAACCTGGAAGGAGAGAGAAGAAACTTTTGCTTTCCTTTCTTATGTCCTATTTGAAATAGAGAAAGAGTCCCATGTCTTCCCTCACTCATCCAAATAGCTCAGTTCCACTGGAAACTTCAGGGTAGTAGCATACAAGAAAAAAGGTGACAACCAGTCTATATTCTGTATAATGAGATTACATCTGAGATTACTTCAAGAGAAGAAGCAAAAAAGGGGGCAAACCTAGGAAGTTTGAAGCCAGACTTCTAGCTATTCCATCAGGACCTCACTCCTGAAGAGGGTAGATGTATCATTCCTCTAACTCTAGATGGTTGGTTTATACCTAAAGCATATTGTCATGCTATTTTACAGAAGCTGAATATCTTCCCATATCTAATTTCAATGTATTTTATCCTCATTTGCCCAGCCAACATTTACAGGCAAAATTGAGATTTCTAAATTAGATATACAAGGAAAGACCTCAACACATATCCCCATAGAAGAAATTAGCAGTAGATTCTAGTCAGTTCCTATTGCCCTTAATGTTAAAAGTCAAATAACTGCAAAGTAGCCACCATACAACGAAACGTTAAGTTCTGCTGAAATCAAGGCAGGTTCATAGGACTTAACCAGAGGTGAGTTGCTCCCGGATTGGCCCGGATCGGGCGAACCAGTAGTAGTGGTAGTGGGAGGCTCTGCCCACCTGCCTGGATGCTTCTGTGCATGCACTTCTGTGGAGGAGCACACCCGAACCGGTAGTAAAAAAATTGGCAATCCACCACTGGACTTAACGAGTGCTTTTCACTAGTGTTCACTATGGATTGAATCCACAGGACCTTCTTTAGAAATATATCTATCTCAATTTGATAAAGGACGGGTTGACACTAAGAAAACAGATTGTAAGACAGGTTTGGCAACCTGAAACCATAAAGCCCTTCCACTCCTTCCTTGGGGTCCACAATAGCTTCTTCAATTACCCTTTCTGAAAGCTATAGGGACATTTGTTCACCATTGTGAGATAAGAAGTGTACACCAATTGTAATATAGGTCATCAAGTAGGCTTAATATACTTGGAAAACAAACAAACCTTCCCCTAAGCCAGGAAAAGAACAGAATGTCTTACAACATGTATTATATGGCCTTATAGCAATATAGCAATAGCAGTGGACTTATATACCGCTTCATAGGCCTTTCAGGCCTCTCTAAGCGGTTTACAGAGAGTCAGCATATTGCCCCCAACAAACTGGGTCCTCATTTTACCCACCTCGGAAGGATGGAAGGCTGAGTCAACCCTGAGCCGGTGAGATTTGAACCGCTGACCTGCTGATCTAGCAGTAGCCTGCAGTGCTGCATTTAACCACTGCGCCACCTTATCAACTTCACTTTGTTGGCTTGCCCATGTAAGCCTGCCACCCTCCCCGATTACAGTTTGCTCAACTTATCATGGAATATTTTAATTTGAATAAGTTGCAATGTTCATTGGCAATGAATATTTTCTATTAAAAATGGAAAACAAGAAACAGAAATGGTAATGGAGAGGTAAATTATTGGGAAAGGTGTACAAGATTCAATATAGACTTCCTCCAAACCATCCAGCAGATCAGATTCCTATGATTTCCTATCTTGTACCCTTTAATATCTATAAAAATTGTTGCTTTCACATTGTTTGAGATTACTCTTTTCGAGATGGAACCCAAGGATGATTGCCAGAAATGTGGTTCTTTCTCTGCACATTGGATACCCTTTACATGCTATTCTATAAACCTTGATTTGCTTTCAGGAAATTCAAGTTCTTGGAAGTCCCTCTTCCTGGTATTTTTGGAAATTTCCGAAAATCACTCCTAGTGCTGTTAATTCTACATTTTCAAAACCATGGGATTTAAGAACAAGTTTTGGAAAAAAAAAAATCTAAGTTTTTCACACCCAACAGTGTCCTGCTGTTTTATCTTTATGATAGCAAACCTTCGAAAAATTGTACTAAGAGAGAAAAAAAATAATTTAGCTCTCAGGATTGAAATAACTTTTATACAAAAGCTTGTCTCTTTATCAGTACACACCACTGAGAAGAAATGGAAAGTAGAAATAAGCAGATTTCCTGGCCTGCATAACATTGCAGTATTTCTTGATTGTTGCCATAGTATCAATGCGTAAATGTAAGAATTTGGAAATTAGTAACTAGCAACAGGACAAAGATTTTCATATACTTGAATCATCCACTTTGATCTAGGTCTACCAATCAATCCTTAGTGTTGACAAAATGGAACAAGTAAGAAAACTTAATATTTACATTTATGAATGAAACAAGTCTGAATATTCTTTTAATCTTACCTGAAATTTTTTCGAGCTCACAGGAAGATGCTTCTTGAATATGCTCCTTTATTTTGCAGTATATTAAAGAGAAATCACATATGGACAGAACACGTAATCTTTTTTATTTTTAATCCTCTGGTGAAAACAACTTTCCACATGACATCCCGACATTGGCTTTTGCTTTGAAAAATACCTAAACCAACCTAGCTACAGGTCAGCCTATATTCTACAGACTGCATCCAATCTTTGAAAATTGTTTCAAAATTCTGATGAAGTATTTACATATTTTGCCATTAGGTAGTAAAATTTTATTGCAATGGACATTTTTCTAGCACATACTTTATTGGTGGCAAGAGAGTAGGGATGACTGTGTATCTATAAAAGCTTATGACTAGAGGGGCCAGCCTTTCTCAATAGGCCTAGCTAGAACTATCAGAATTCCCAACCAGCCTCAGTCTTCCATTATGGAGGGTTGGAGTTCTGGGCATTGCAATCCAACCCGGTTAGAGGCCAAGAGCTTTGTGGAAGGCTGGCTTAGACAGGTCAATCTTTTTTTTTTCCTGAGAAAACTTTTGTTCTTGAAACCTTTGCTTGAAAATCAGAAAATCAGAAACACAGACACCAAACATTTTTACTGCAATAAAAAAAAACCCTATAAAGATGCCTAGTTTAACTTGTTTACTTTTAAATTATTTATGTACCATTAAGTTAAAATGTTTACATTCATTCCATTCATTCGTATAAAAACTGTGGTTAAATCTTATGCTTATGATTTAACACTGATTGCTGCAACAGAAATTGCACTTTTCATAAGAAAATTGTGTATATGAAAAAGGGATCTCTCTCTCTCTCTCTCTCTCTCTCTTTTTTTAGGCTACCCTGTTTACAAATTCTGACTGGCTAGATACAGCTCAGTCACATCATAGACACTGCACCTCTTCCATCACAGTATATACTTAAAAGACGATAATGCAAATATTTTAGTATACGTTCTTGTTAGCAAGTTCTAACTTGAGAAGGGTGTACCAAATGTTTTCATTGGGCTTTACCGTAAGTTACTTCAGAAAAACTACCCAGAAAATACAGAGCAGAAGGCACTAGCTGAGAACACTGACCTGGGATAAAGATCAGAAACTGTCAAGTACAAGATATGCAGTTACACATATGGACAAAATGCACATTTGCATTGCTCTTCTACACTGCATTATCCACTGTAATGTAAGCTTTGCCTACTTTGTCTACAAAAAGGAGGGGAAATGTCAACATCAATCAGGTCTTGGATGTTGGTCATGTGGGAGTGAGACAAAGACACAATCCTCAAATACACAAGGCCAGCATAGATAGTCACGGTGAAGATCTATGAATAGTGCAGAAGGGCACTCCTTGTTGAGTTAAAAAAAAAGCAGTTCCAACTCCCATGAATCTCTTGCAGACTGATTTGGAGAGTCAGTTTTGCAGGAGAGAAATGTTATCTAGAAGCAGGTATGATGGGCAAAATGTCCCTGCCCCCACTGCGACAGCTTCTTGGACTGCTTGATCAAGGCAAAAATATCCAATGCAAGGGCAAATGACTGGCTGCAGCCCAGGGCAAATATCCACACCAGCGTTGATGTGCCACCAATTCACGCTAGAGCTAAGGCACACCATGAAGAATCCTGTCTCACAGAAGCTGTCACTTCTGCAGTGGAAGTCAGGCTGACACCGGAGTAGAGCCCTTCCTGGCCAGAATATTTGAGTGTGCTAGTCTCGGGACTGGTGCTCTCGCCCCGGTTGGACATCACAGAAGAAACTGCCTGCAGCAAGAAAAACAAAATACATTATTTTAATGTTCAATAAAAAGTAATCTCCAACAAAGGTGGGACAGGGATTTCCCAAAAAATGAACACCTGTTTCTCTTTATTTCTCTCTCTGTGTGTGTCTCTCTCTGTCTCTGTCTCTGTCTCTGTCTGTCTGTCTGTCTGTCTGTCTGTCTCTCTCTCTCTCTCTCTCTCTCTCTCTCTCTCTCTCACACACACACACACACACACACACACACTGCTGGTGCTGCTGCTTTTCCCACTGCTCAGATGCTCACTTTGGTGTGCAGCTGCAGGTGACTGATCATCAGTCTGGGTACAAACTACCCTGGAGAATATTCAATACAAAGTTTCAGTGTAAATTCCGGATGCTTTTTTGGGATAACGGATCAGCCACTGGAGTGGAAAAACACACTGACTGCTCTAGACAATGTGTATACTGAGTTGTTATGAATGATCATATCCTTGCAAATTCAGTTCTTTTAATCCCCGCTTCTTCTTTAAGATGGCTAGCTCACATTTCACTATTCACTACTGCTTTGCTACCAAGCCCACAATTTGCTATTAAACTCCCAGAAGCAGCCATCTAAGGTACCAGACTGGGGCAAGCAATGAAGTGGGACTGTCCCACCCACCCCCCTCCCTAACCCACCACCCAAATAAGACATTTTTATGTTACCATACCCAAAGTAGGCAATTCCCCTCAGAATGGTGCAAATAAATCAGCAACTAACCCACCCAGTAGGTGGTATGCAGAGAGGAGGACATCCCTATAAATGTATTTTTTTTTGGTGCCATGGCTGAGGTCAAGACTAAATGGGCTAAACATACAGATAGACTTGATGGTATTCAGACAGCTTTTCTTTCGTTAGTCAGTTGTTACAGACAGTCCTTGATTTATGCCCACATTTGGCACCAGTATTTCTGTCGCTAAGCAAAGAAATTGTTAGGTGAGTTGTGTCTGACTTTTTTACCATGATTATTAAGTGAATCATGCAATCGTTAAGTGACTCTGGCTTCTCCATTGACTCTGCTTGTCAGTAGCACCTTGGGAAGGTTGCAAAAGGAATTTAGAATTAGAGGTTTTTTGATCTCAGGATGCTGCAATCCTTACAAATACTTACCATGTTTCCCCAAAAATAAGGCAGGGTCTTATTTTCTTTTGACACCCCCCCCCCCCCGAATAAGCGCTTGGTCTTATTTTCAGGAAGGTCTTATTATTTTTGAGGTGCAGGAGGCAGCAAGCATGGTCATCTCTGGGCTGCTGCTGTGTTGCAATATTTTTGGGGAAGACTTATTTTCAGGGGAGGGCTTATTTTAGCGCATGTGCTCAAAAGCTTGATTGGGCTTATTATCCGGGGAGGTCTTATTTTGGGGAAAACAGGGTACCAGTTTCCAAATTGCCTCCAAATTTTGTCCATGTGACTGTGGGATTTCTGTGATGGTCATAAGTGCATGACCAGATGTAAGTTATTTTTTTCACTGCCGTTGTACCTTTGAACAGTTGCTAAATGAAGTCTCCTCCTATTTGTTCTTACGAATAGTAAATGAAGAGTCCCCTCCTAATTGCTCCTATGCCCTTAATGGAAGATGTTCATAATCTGGTAATTATTTTAAAATGGGCATAATCAGATGCCAGGGATCATTTTGAGTCTAAATTTACCTACCTTCTTGCATACAAAAAAGAGGTTGTGCCTTAGTAATCCTCCTAAAGTTTTCAAAGTTTGAGTGAATTAAAGTGAGTTTCAGCTGAGTATAATTGTTGTCTTTATGGATTTTTGCTGAATCTCCACATTTTCAGTAAGGCTTTTGGCACTGTTGTCTAGAAAAACGTAATAAATCATTTCTATCCCAGGAAAAGAAAAGAATGTGTTTTCTTCTGTCCATTAACAACTTTTCCACGAACTGAAAACACTGGTGTCTAAAACTTCCTATTCAGTCCTGAACATCATCTTTTAATCTTTCCTGTTAATTTGGAATTTTTCTGATTGGCAAAAAAATACAGTGCAATATAGCTGGCTTTCCCCAAACGTCTCCAATTATATTGGACTACTTCTCCCATTATCCCCCGGTCTCCAGTTTGAACATCTGTTAACAATGGATAACACATGGGAAGAATATCACACCTCCAGTGGCTGTCAGATTAGAGAAGTCTAATACAAAACCCTTTCAAATCCATCTTGCTCTATTTTCAGCAATTTGTTCTTAATTGAGTGTCACCAGAATGGGGGATAGTTTGCAAAAGACCATTGAACACAATACATTTAAAATACAAAGAAAAAAGTCCCATTATGAAACCAGCAGCAGAATTTAAAAGAACTTTATATCTAAACTAGAGCACTTTAACCAAAGTGAAATATGTATATCTTTACAGTTATGCACTATACATGCAATAATTATGATCCATATGGATAAGAGGATGTTCATCAACAAAACTGAGAGCTTTATTTTATTATAAAGAGTTGAGTGGAGCTCTTTTGATTTTTCTTTTATGTTAAAAATTTTTTAGAGATGACACCTGAAGTTATTTTGCACTTTCTGCATTAAAGAATCTGGAACCTATGTTACTAATTTTCAGCAATACTATAGTTAGATAGGTTTCTGAAGATGAGTGAGGCTTGAAGTGTAGTAGTCTATCTCTGCATTAAATTCTTATGAGAACGTTTTCCCCCCACATGGCCAAAATGTCTAGAAGCCAAGTGAGCCAATGCTTGGTAAATCCAGTTGCGCAACATCTTGGCTTCAGTATTATCAGGATAGGCATAATTTCAGAACGTATGAGAAAAGTCAGTGCCCTGAGGTCAGTGCATTGGAAATTTATGAAGGTTACCCTTGGCTTGACCTCCAGCTGTGCCAATAATCTGTGTGGGTCTGTAATCTGGGAGGGCTTTATATGTGGGTTTATTTTCTTCTGGTCCTGCCCTATCTCAATTTAGTTCTGTTTTCTCTGCCAGCATGTTTTGGCCAGAGATGAGGATTTTTCTGACAACAAATCCTTGGGGTCAACCAAAAGAAAGATTTTTTCTCTAGTAGAAAAGGACTTCAGCCAACTTGTGCCTCATCTCAATCTACTCCAGACAAAGCACTTTTGATTTCAGACTGCATGCTCAGTCTGTAAATTAATCAAATACTCTTCACCATTGATACTTTGATTGAGTAAATATTTCTAGCTCGGACTAGTTTTCATTGTTTAAATTGTATCAGTACGTACACTTAATGAAAGCCACCAAGGAAGGAATGTTTCTTTTCTGGATTATGTCAAGGGGTACGTAGATAACATTCCCTCGTCATTTGTTACAATTAGAAAATCTCCTCCCTGATTTCCTGTAGGGAATTCTAATCTAACAAATGTGAGCTAAGAGCATCTTAATTATTTTATTATTGTAGCAGCAAATAAAAGTGAGAAATGTTGAAAATAATGGAATGAATCCAGAGAAATCTAACTGCATTTTGATCCTACTGAAATTAATGGAAAAAGAAAAAACAAATGGAGGAAAAAAAAGACCCAGTTTGGCGTACTGGTTAAAGTGCTGGCCTAGAACCAGGAGACCATGAGTTCTAGTGCTAGTTCCAGGCTGGGTGACTTTGGGACAGTCATTCTCTCACACAAGGTTGTTATTGTGGGGGAAATAGGAAAAGGAAGGAGTAGTATATTCGACTACTTGAGATTTATACAGTAATAAAGTGGAGTAAAAATCTAATAAATAAATAAAAATTACCTAAGATCTATATTTAATATATATTTAATATATTTGAACTACATTGAATTCAGTCCAGCAAATTTTCTAAGAATAGTTATTGAAGTACAGATAGAAATCATCAGGGTATGAGGTACTGAACTCTCATTTTAAAAACAGAAAAGTTTCTAGCTTTTTGTGAAATGTGATGTATAATTTCCAAACAGAAAGGAAATAATTTGCTTTGTGAAAAATTGATGTTTTGTGCCGTATTTTTCGGAGTATAAAATGCACTGGAGTATAAGACGCACCAAGATTTTGAAGAGGCAAATTTTTTTAAAAAGTTTTTGCACTCTGCAGACCTTCCGAAAATGGACCCATTTTTTTTAAAGGGCATGAATAGCCTTTAGGAGGCTTGTAGAGTGCAAAAATGAGCAAAAAATGGCCCTTTTTTTGCAAAAATGGGCCCGTTTCCCCCCCAAAAAACCAGTATGCATAGCCTTTAGGAGGCTTATAGAGTGCTCCTGGGGGCTGGGGGGGGGGAACTGAGCAAAAAACTGCCAATTGTTGCTCATTTTTGCCCTTCCCAGCCCCCAGGAGCACTCTGGAAGCCTCCTAAAGGCTATGCACAGCCATTTGATAAAGGGAACAGGGTTTCAGAAGGCAAAAAATGCTGTATTCAGTAGAAAAGACACACCCAGATTTTCAGCCTCTTTTTGAGGCAAAAAGGTGCATCTTGTATTTTGAAAAATATGGTATATTAATATATATTAATATATGTAAGATATTATTTGTCATATATTACTAAAATATTAATATATTAAATATATATTAAATATAGGGTTTAAGTGAAGTCATAGGTAATTTTATTTATTTATTAGATATTTATCCCATCTTTATTATTTATAAGTAACTCAAGGAATCGAACATAATACTTCCCCTATTTTCCCCACAATAACAACCTTGTGTGGCAACTATTTTGTGAAAAGTCAAGTTTTTCCATTGTAGTCATTTTGTGAAAGCACCCATAATACAGTCCTAAAGGTTTAAATTAATCCCAAAAGGGCTGATTTAGTTTTTTAGTGGGAGGTGGGTTTTTTTTTTAAAAAAAATTAAGTTGGATTATGGGATTCTTGTTAAATTTGTTAAATTTATTGTATAATCATTTTCTTGTATGTTGAATAAAAAAGAAAGGTGGTTGTCATGGGTGGGTTATTACTAAACAATTAATTCATTTTAATTGTTAAATTGTTTAAATTGTTTAATTTAATTCACCTATTCATTTTTAAAAAAATCTGGGACAGACTAAATGTCACCTGAAGAGACTAGTTTTTGTTATACTGATGTATTATATTTCTACTTAAAATAAAGTTACTTGTATATCCTGATATCTTCATGTGGTGAATCTAAAGAAAAGCATTTTAATCTTTAATATGAAAGCTTTAATTCTTACACAGTATTCAAATGATACTTTTAAGTATAATAAATCCTCAACTTAATGTATCTTCGTAGAAATAAATGTGCAATTCAAAATTATATTTTTAATGTTGAGTTAGATAGACAATCCCATTGCAGAAAATTTTACAGCTTGTTCTGCAAAATTATGCTTGGTTTTGATACAAAGCGGTAACTTTAATAGGATCTTGTTAAATTGCTTTATAGTGGCTTCTCTTGCTTCAAAAGCCTTATAAACAGATATTTTGATAATATTAGAAAATAGCACAGTATGAGAGATCTAATTACTACTAAGCTAAAAGGACATGGTATGAGGTTCAGGTACTGGACAATGAATGGCAAGATCCATTGTCTCCATCTTTGAATGCCACCATATGCTAAAAAATATATCTAATTGAAATAAAAGTATATTTCTTGAAGGAATAAGTGAGAGTGAGATGTCATATGAATACAATTACTTTACATTGTTTTATAATTTTCTGAGAATTCCCTCCTTGGTTTGCTGACTTCGAATGATTCTTAATAACAGCTTAGAGAAAGGATGTAGAGTGTGTACATGGACAATATTTTAGCCTATGAATCTTCCCACCTGGGATCAGAGCCAATGTCTACTAGACAACAGTACAATGTAATATATATTATACAGCACAATATAATATATAATATACAATACAATATAATATATAATCCAATATAGTATAAATAAGATACGTGCCTGAAAGCAAACCTTTAATAAAGTTGTTTGTAAAGTACTTTAGATTTACACTATGTTTGCATTTATAGGCAATTTCCTGAGAAATTCCTACTCCAGTATCAGCTAACAAACAGAACAGTTTATTTAGATTACTGTTATAATAGTAGATAAGATAAAAGTGGAGATAACATGAGCAATGGATATCCACTTACAAGTATGGATTTTATTTTATCACTTACCCCCGACGCTGTTTGTGTGCTTGGAGAAGCATTTTTTCTACAGTCATCTGAGTTTGTAGACGAGGTGGAAGTTGGAGTCATAGGAACAGCATTATTGTTATTATTACCTGCAAAGGTAACACCCTGCATTAGAACAATTGCAGTGGTGGGATTCCAATATTTTTACTACCGGTTCTGTGGGCATGGCTTGGTGGGTGTGGCATGACTTGGTGGGCATGGCAGGGGAAGAATACTGTAAAATCTCCATTCCTTCCCCACTCCGGGGGAAGGTTACTGCAAAATCCCCTGGGGCTCGGGAGGCACAGAATAGATGGGGGCGGGGCCAGTCACAGATGGTATTTACTGGTTCTCTGAACTACTCAAAATTCCCGCTACCATTTGTCCAGAAGTGGTCAGAACCTGCTGAATACCACCTCTGAATTGCACCATAGAAAATTCTTCATCCCTGTTTAAACTCTTTGAATATATTTACCAGAGCATGATTTTGTCTTAGCTATATTCTTTGGTTTTCGTTTCCTGGTTTGAATTCCCTCTTTCTTCATAGCAAGAGGTCGGGGCACCTAATGAGAATACAGAAACATCAAATTTCATAAATCTTTTAGGAGATTTATCAGCCTCCATCAGAACTATTATGCCATGAGCAAAATTACACCATAATGTTCAGTAGAGTGACTTTAAGCCTCAGATCCACTGGAAGGTACCCTATTATTTATTCTCCCCAATGTTTTCAGTTAGAATTGTTTTAAGGTTTTTCTAAAGTTTAAAAATAAAATACATTAAAAAGCAAGGATCTGCTCCCCCTCCCAAAGCTTTTGGGATTAATAAGTCACTCAACATTTTTATCTCTTCTTCCTTTCAGGTCTACTTTTTGAGTGTCCATATGAAATGACCTGAATTTCATTAGATTGAATCTCCTATCTCCCAGAAAGAGGATCAGAGCAACTAGAGAAACAACTTTGGCCTTTTACATCAGGGAGAGAACAACCAGGTTGCTTCTGCCTCCGATGCTGGAGAAAACCTCAACATTGGATGACTTGGGAATTAGGGTGCATTGCAGAAAGCACACTCTAGTTCCACCTGTTGTCCAAGGGAACAAAAATAACATTCAAAGCACAACATCAGGAAGACATTAGCCTACCTTGAATTGCATATGAACACCAGCAAGATGCTTACCATACTTTTAGGCTTTGAAGAAGACTCTTTGAAAGAAACTTTTAAGCATCGATTTAGCCCTTTCCATTGTGAATTTTGTTCCTTTTCTCTCCACCCACTGGGTCTTAACAGCACTCTCTGGGCAGTTTACAATATAGAACATTTGCATAGTGCTCCTAACAATCAAGATCCTCATTGGATCTTAGAAGGATGGGAGGCTGAGTCAACCATGAGCTTGTTAGGCTCGAACTCCAGGCTGTGGGCAGAGTTTATCTGTAATACTGCCCTCTAACCACTGTGCACCAGGGCTCCTTGGTATAAACAAACAATATGTGCATGGATAAAAACAAAGACATTCCTCTTCTGAAACTTTCTTGTCTCTATATGATAAAAAGTAGACCCTCTCAACTAGTCTCTTTTATTATTTCTCATTTGTCAGCATTTAACAAGGAAGCTTATTTATTATGATAATGTTTCTAACTGAAGGATTCTTTAAAATGGAGAATAGTTCCTTTTCTTCTTATCATTCATATTATATGAGACCTGGCAATAGCAACAGTTAATTACTTCTGTTTTGTATTCAGTGTAGCTTTGCTGAAACATTATATGAGGGGAATGTGACAGAGAGGGATGCCATTTCTCTGTTGACATTCCCCTGTATCTTTTAGCTCTAGATGCAACTGCAAACACATAAAACAAACAAGCAAGAAAAGCATTTTTATTCCTCTGGGATTTCTCCAGCAGAGTTGGATATGGCCTTCCATAAATCTTAATAAGCATTTCCCCTGAGGGTCAGCTGCCCATGAAACTGAAAGAGCTGGACAGAAACTGCTGCTTACCCCATGAAGCTTCATGTACAGGCCACAAGCATTGCACACGGGCTCTCCTTCTGCATTCCTGCGCCAAAGAGTGGTGGTTGTGGTATGACAGTTTGCACAGGACAAGCCCAATCGCCTTGAAGAAGGCTAGAGAGACAAACACAAGAGAAGGGGAAAACATCAATGGCCCAATGTGTGACTTGACCTTCCTCCCCCACAAGCAGCTGCAAAAATTTATAAAAGCGCCTGTGAAAAGAAGAGGAGGCACCAGTAAATAACAGGTAGATAAGCAAAGGCAGAGTCTCAACATTTCTCAAAAATAAAGGTCTCTATAGTATAAAATCATTAAAACACATCTTCAGGGGCGAGAATCATGTTGTGTCTTCAGTCACTGCTTACGAATTTGGTCCCAGAGCTTATCTGACTGATTTTGGACTACATTTGTTGCTTTTTGTTCTCCTGTACAAAAACAAGGCCTTGGTTTAGACATGTTTAACTTTTCTCATTGAAATCCTTTATAGTCAAGGAAAGGTATAAATTGTATAGACTACTAGAGATGATTAGTAAAAAAGATTAAAAAAACCTTTTTAGATTTTTCTGTTCTGGAATGGTCACAACTATCCAAATTGTTTTGATATCTTTAAATAAAGAATATAGCTGTAAAAAAGAAACCCTGCAAAACCATGGGGGAATATCTAAACACATGTCTGAATTTGATAACCTCATAACATAAAATTTGGGACTTTTTTATCAATTGTTGGTGAACTATGACTCAGGATGCAAGCAAGTTAAAGGTTGTTGGATTTAGATTCATTAGCTGCTATGTAGTAATGATACATTTAGGGGGGGGGGGACATTAAATTCACACCAAATATTATACTTTGAGAAAACTGGCATAAGATGTTTTATTATTGATATGTTATTCCACTTCTGGTCTCTACAGTGAATGTTAAAACAGCTCATTCTTTAAAAATGGTTAGAAATGTTAACAGTTTTCCATATTTGGTGGCCACATTATAAGCGCAACAATTTTAGAAAATGATGCCTAATAGAATAAAACATTTTAAAGCTGAATTCCTTTTCCAATTTGCTGTTTTTAAAAATTATATATTACTAAATGTAACATACCCACCAAGCAGGGACGTGCAGTCAGGGGAGACAGGGGAGGCAGGGCCTCACCACTGTCAGCATGAAAAGAAAAAAAAAATGTAAAAGGAAAAAGGCTGAGGTAGTTGCTGCCAGAGTCACAGTGGATGACTCTGCTTAACTGTTTAAAAAAGCCTCTAAAAAAGTGCCCTCTACAGGAGGAGGCGGGAGAACCACATGCCTCATTTAGTCTATCTTTATGATCGCTTGAGCAGAGTTAAGCAAGGGTTAAAAGCCAAAAAATTCCATATGTAGATGAGGCACGTGGTTCTCTCTCCTCCTCCTGTAGAGGGCACTTTTTTAGAGGCTTTTTTAAACAGTTAATCAGAGTCATCCATTGGGGACTCTGGCAGCAGCTAACCCAGCCTGACCTCTCTCAATTTGAGAGAGAGCTTGTTTGAGAAGAGAGGGAAGGAGGTAGGAGTCAGAGAGGCAGGGAGGGCAGCTTGTTTGAGAAGAGAGGGGCAGCCCGTCAGCAGAGAGGGGTCTTTTACCCGCCTCTGCTGGTGGGCTGGCTCTTTCTTTCTTTCGCCGCAAAAGAAAGAAAGCAGCTTTTGGCCAGCCCGCCAGCTATGTCCAACTGCAGCCACCTTGGTATTGTGGAGTCCCAGCAGCCCGTTGGCCAAGCCGTGTGCTCCGTCAGCCAATCCGTGGAACAAGTGCGGCATGCCCGAGTAGTCCGGGTAAAATGGCAGTTCTGAGCCTCGTGTCGGAGTGAGCAGGACTCAGTGGACGAGAGTCGGAAGCCGCAGCCACTCGTCTCGCCTCGGTCTTGCCTCTCTGCCCGGCTCTGCGCAAGGGGCTCTGTCCAACGTCTCCTTGCCCGCTATGCCCCCCTTCCCTTTCTCCTCTCCCCCCACCAGGAGCCCCATCCTGCTCCCCTCCCCTTTCCTCCTTCTCCTCCTCCTCTCCTCTTTCTTCGCCGGCTGCAACTGAGCAAGGAGGCACCACGGGGCCAGGCCCCTCACACCCACGTCCAGCCCACTGGAGCTCACTGCACCGGGGGAGGAATGAGACCCTGTTGTCCCACAGAGCCCCCTGCCGCTTGAGCAAGGAGGAGGAGGAGGAGAACAGTGGTGAGATCTTGTGCCGGCCAGCTGGCCAGGCGGGGAGTAGGTCAGGCAGGGGGTGAGTGGGCTGGCTGGGGTGGGGTGATCATGCCGCTCAGGTGGCTCCCGCCACCGCCACCAGCAGCTTGGGTGTCCCGGCTCCATCCGACCTGAAGAAAGCAGAAGCGCAGCAGCAGGATTGTTCGTCAGAGGAGGCGGTGGCGAGGAGGCGAAGCGTGGTGGTGGCGAGAAGCAGTCAGAAAGTGAAGGTCCAAAAGCACCGGTGCTGTGTCCACCATAGATGCAGGACGCCTCTATGTCGGACACAGCGGCAGGGCATCCGAACAACATAGGGCGGCTTTTGCCCGCTTGCCTCACCAGCCATAAACCTCACTGCACGTCACTGCCACCAAGTATATTGATTTAAATATGTATATGGTAATGGCTGCAAAGTTATTTTACATTTTTATCAAAAATTCAATATTGTTCTTTCTGCAGAAAAATGGCTAATTAATGAAACTCAAGTTGTATGCCTAGATATCCAAAATAACTTTGCTTTTCAAAAGTGAATCTTTTGAAAGATTAATTAAAATGGTTATTTGAGTCTCAGGGTTGGACTGTTGGTTGTTTTCTGCAAGATAATTAAACCTAGACTGGACAAAGAACTCAATAAGAACTACAATTAACTGTAATTGTTAATCTCACTTTATGATTTATACTGCACTGATTATTGCTGATATTATCTAGATTTTATAAATGATTTGTGATTTAGTATATTTGGTTATTTAAAGCTAGCCAATGAAATACTGAATTTTTTAATCTAGTTTTTTAAAGCTTTTCCCTGTTTATCTATTTTGTGCTTTATTTTTTCCTTTTCTGTCTTTTTTCTTTTCTTCTCTTAAAAATGTTTAATAAAAACATAATACTACAAAGAAAAAAATGAAATGTACTTACACATTATGTTCCACTACATCTAAATATCCCTAGAATATTTTGAAATATATTGTGTCACTGAAACTTATTTGTGTTCATATTATGTACATATTAAATGATATTATTGTATCATTTTAGGTTAATTCTTCTCCTCTCCAATTGTTCTTAGTTCCTTCCTAACCAGTATATGATCTGGTTATTAAAAAAACAAACACTTCCCATTTCCACAAAATAACAAATAAAAAGCAATAAGAGCCATGTCAAAAAGACAGACTTCTGAATTACGAGGGTTCCAGGAAATTGTACCAAGTCTGCCCCCAACCCAAAATTGTTTTGGGATCATCCAAATGTATAAATCACTTCCCTCTTTAGCCTGTGAACGTTCTGTAAAATAAGTCACATTCCAAAATGTTTTCCAGAAGTGGGCTTGCCTTTTAGAGGACAAGAGTAATTCAGTAAAATATCAGAACTAAAAAGGCCTATATTATAAACAAGAGAGTTAAGATAGTCTTCTGTGATGTTTGAAGCGAAGGAGAGGCAACTGTTCATCAGAAATAATTATACAATTGTGGGGTTTATATCCAAAGTGGAACGAGTCCCCCTAAACACATAACGGGAAGGTGACCGGGTTATAACATTTCTTGCACCTGATCTCTCTTACATTAATTAGAGACAAGGGATTCCAGCTATATCATAAATCTGCTGTTTTGCAAAAGAATTTCAGCCTTAATTTAAAAAAAAAAACAGCATCTGAGGAGAGCTTTGCAAGCATACAAACACAGCACAGAAAATGTCATTCCAGGAAGCTGCAGTTGCCTCCTTCAAGGTTATAAACGAATGCATTACAGCAAAAAATCACTTAGCTTAGACAGCCTCATACGTCTTTCTCCAAAAGGATCCATTGGCTTACTAGTAACATTTCTCAAATGCTGGTTCTGTTAATCTTGCCAGTATAATAAAAACAAAATAACACTAGTCTGGCTCTGCTTTAAAAAAAAAAATTATTACAGACAAAATTGTAACAGCCAACTTTTACTCATACAAAGAACTACTTTGCTTTATTTTTCTTTATAGATCACCCAGAGTCTGCTACGGAAGATAACCAAACTTTTTAATGCAGTTCTAGGATCTGGAGAAGGCAACCACCATGAATAGATATCACTGGATACAGTCTTAAAATGTTCTTTCTCTACTGTAACCAGAGATGCTTTCTGTATATCTAAAAATGTAAGTTATGCCTCTGCTTAAGCATGTTTTGACAGATCATCTTAGCTGAGCTCTGGAGAAAACTAAGCAGAGACAGGGCTGGTCACTATTGGAAGAGAAGGAGATCCCAAATCCCACTGATTAAACCAATAGCACCCAGGAAGTGAGAGGAAGAGTTCTCTGTTCACAGCACTTACCCTCTAAAACAGAAGTCCATGTGTCCTTGCCCTTACTATATCTTTAAAAACATGGTTATTTATTTCATTAATTAATTATTCCAAAAGTGCTTTTTCAAAAAACTTTGAAAAAGATTGAACTTTGTTTTTTGAACATGTTTCACTTCTCGTCCAAGAAGCTACTTCAGCTGGAGTTTGAGCTGAAGAAGCTTTTTGGATCAGAAGCAAAATGTCATCAAGGAAAAACAAAGTCTGGTTGTCTTTTCAAAAAGAACTTTTGGGACATCCTGAATGACTGTGAATCTCCATAGACATTAATTAATTAATATGCTGCCTGATGCCCAGTAACATTGGGCAGTCTTAGCCTTGGCTTAGGGCTAAGTTGACCTTAGCCTAATCTCTCATAGGACTTTGCATGCTAGTTTGAAAGTTCACTTCCGGGTACCCATCATTCTTTCCTTTATTATACTGTTTCTTGCTGTTGTTAATATCATTCACTATGCAGAGCCTTCCTGGAGTCAGGCAACTCTATAAATGTGATAAATAAAATGAAAAAGCTGGTAGGCTAGAGTGAGATTTAAGAAAATATCCCAGAAGAAGCAAGCCAGTTCCATAACGTGGCTAAGGAAACGCTCTGCGCATATCAATTCTGAAGTCAAATAAACCAAGGAAGATTCCTTTTCCTCAAGCAGTGCTGAGCAGGGAGTTGGACTAAAAGACCCCCAAGGACACTTTTAACTCTGTTATTTTGTGTTATTTATTCTGTAGACAAACTCTCTGGGATCTGCCCAGTGGTGGGATTCAGCCAGTTCGCACCACTTCGGGAGAACTGGTTGTTAACTTTCTGAGCAGTTTGGTGAACTGATTGTTGGGAAAAATCATTAGGGCAGAGAACCGGTTGTTAAATTATTTGAATCCCACCACTGGATCTGCCAGAATGCAATTCTGCCTGTACTCAGTGGGTATCACTACATGAGAAAAGTGCTGTAGTGACTCAGTTAAAATAAGGCAATTGATGCCTTCTAATTTAAGGATGTTATTTATATTATTTACTATTACAGCTAAATGCTATTGTTATATTTTACACAGATCAATAAAATGTATTCAGTTACGATAACAAAAATAGAGTAAGCACATCCCTTAAAATGCTGCTCTAATGATGGATGTACTGTATAAGCATAAGAGTTTTGGGAAAAGAAAAAATATGAATTTCTAGATATTCAAATTTATCAGAAGCAAATTGATCAGTGTTGTATATTTTTTTAAATTGTAAACAGTTTTGTAAATGTATACACTGATCTGGGTGGAAATGTGCCTTAACTCAGTCACCTGGGGAGTGGTCAATCACAGAAATTGAACAAGTAAAAAAAAAATATGTTTGAAGTTGCTATAGAGAGATTTTTTTCTGATCTCAGTATTACTAATTTTTGCTGGATTACACCCAGTAAATGTCACAATATTACTATATTCTCAATTTAAAAAAACTCAACAGAATTTCATTTTCAGACTCTCAAGAAACCCATTTAAATGAGCATACGTTTTTCCTTGAATTTGTGAATGATATATCCCTTTCAATCTATTGCTGATAGTTAACTATTTTTTTTTAAATACACATTAATACCATGGAAACACAGTGTGGTAATACATATCATATTTCTGTTCTTAAATGTTAACATGGGCACAATTTTTCACATATGAGAAATATACATCTATGATTCCTCTTGTCTACTTGTTTGAAATGCATGGACATAGTTTAGGAAGCAGCATGCTATAGCTGTAAACAATGCAAGGCAGGGCAAATGAATTGGAGAAAAAGAAACATGACAAAGCAATCAGTTCCCTTTTTTCCTCCTAATTAGATTGTGCTTCACTTAATGAAATTAGGGAGATAACCAATTGCAAAATCCTGGCAGTGATTAACTCAGAAAAGCCTTCTGGTTTAAGGGAACTTGATTGTATAGATAATAATCTCATAAGGAAAGTGTGATTTTTAAAAATACATTGTCTTTAATTTGAGGGCATTATTTGCTTGTTTGTCCTTCAACAGATTGGCAGAGATGACACAGTTTAGATAAATAAGAATGGAAACAAAGTGCTGATTATTTGTATTACAACATACATTAAACAAAGTTAACACAATAATAGCTCACAGCTTGAAAAAAACAGAAGTGAACTTAAAAGTTTATAGCTTCATGTGTTTTAATATTTATTTTAGGAAAATATATGTAAAAGTTAAATTTTGCATCTACTATCCTATTAGTATCAGCTCATTTTAAAAACACTGTTTAACAGCAAAACTTCAAATTACTGCTTCAAAAAACTGCATTTTTAATTATTTCTTCTCAGTGTCGTCCTGCATACATTTTGTAAAGAAATGTTTTTTAAAGAATACCAATATATAAAAGTTATATATACTACTGTAGTCACCACAGGTGAGATATGTAATTGATCATATATCCTAAACCTTTTCAATAATGATGATGATGATGTTGAGGTTGATAATGATAATGATAAAGTTTCACAAAATATCAAAATCTGAAAAAATAATTTTGAAAGATTATGGCATAAATCAGCTATCCAAGTGGTTATCGCCACAGTGGATGCCATACAAAAACATCTTGTCAATCTTCCATCTGTCAATTACAAAGTGCCACACTGCTTGGATCCACACCTATTCTATATCTCGCGTGCCCTAAGAAATGGCTCCACGGGCCACCGGTGACATGCGTGCCATCACAGTTCCCCATCACGGTCCTAGGTTATTGAGAAGAACTTAATGGCTATGAAGGCCCATGCTAGCTGAAGAAATGGTAGCTTTGACTTCACGTTATTGTTTATATTACAGGACCAACAATAAGAAAATCGAGAGAAGTGACAGCAGTGGAGGAAATACTTGGATAAAAAATTGGGGGATAAAATACTGGGGGATAAAGAATCCTTGGAGAAGGACCAGGACAATGGAGGTGGAAGGTTCTCTTGCTTCTTTTCTTTGCTCTGAATGTTACTGTCCCATCTTTCACAGCAGCATTGGGGATTTATCACTTTGGTCCTCTGCCTTTGATACAGAACAGATCAGACCACTCACATGGCTTTTAAAAACCTCCCCTTAAAAAAAAAGTTTTATATCCCTTCAAAATGAATCGCAACATTTAGGGTTTACCCACTTCTTGTATCAATTAATTTAGAAGGCATTAAAATGAAAATAGTCAGGAATGCTTGAAGTATGTTTTGCAGATAGACTCATTCTAAAGAACTGGTGGTTTCTAATCCTTATGTACATTGACATATTTTAAATTCTTGAAAACCCAGACTTAAAAATCTCAAGGCTCACTTGGTTGGAAGCGAGCATCTCAGTTTTGGTTTTGAAAACATAACGTGTTGCCCCAATGATTTGCAAAGGAATATTCATTAAGAAGACAATATCTATATTCTTACTAGAACAAAGCAGGCAACAGGTTTATATGCTAAGCTAAACTATAATCAAGGGCTTTTGTTTGCTTTCAATTACCAAAAAACTTGCACCTAAAAATGTTTTTAAAATCCCCCACCATATTTCTAAAAGGATTCAAGATAGTTTTGAAAGAGAAAATAATAGTTTTAGAATTAAAGTCACCCGTAGTGCTCCTTATCAGAGCACAAAAAAACATATGCTTGAACATATACTGTTCAATTCTCACTAAAAAGTAGACAGCAGGCTACTTCCTCAGATGCATCATCCAAACATAAATAATGTTACCACCCATTGTTTGCAAAAGGATTTGTTCTTAAATATTTGCAACATTGCAATTGTGTCTACTAAATCAAGCAGAAAAGCAACCTCAAGTCACCATTGACTCTATATTGTGGTACTATGGAAGGTCAGGAAATTAATTGTGTAGCCTAGTGAATAAATTTAAATAGGTACAGATTGAGTTCTTATTACATTGCTATTTTCATGTGCAGTTAAATAAATGTTTCATCTATTCCCACACACAATAATTATTTTATTTTACCTTAGATGTGGCTTTAAAGTGCCATGGGAAGCAAAATAAAAATGAATTCAGTAACACCATGAAATGGGTTCTATAACCCTAGCTCCTGAATTCACACTGGGGTGTTTTTTTTAATGTTATTAATAGACAATTTATGGGTACAACCTTAGAGGGGAAACAGAACTATAATACTTTTATCTCTCCACCATCACCGCTACTACTCACCACTCTCTTCTGAGGTTTGATCAGGGGCCTACTTAGGCCATTCATCTTGGTGTACAACCCACAGGCATTGCAGAGATAGTTGCCAGTCCCATCTCTTCTCCACAGGGGGGTCTGGATGGAGCCACAGTTGACGCATTCCCGGCTCTCATTCAGATCATCCAGGAGATCTACAACAAAGGCAGGCAGGAAGGCTGGATTAGCATGGAAGTCAAGAGGGAGGGCCAGTTGAAGCACTGTTTGGCTATTTTATTCTCCCCCACACACACCCATCCTTATCAGGACACCCCTTCCAAATGCAAAGAGGAGTCTCCCATCTCCATCATTACTTTATACAAAACATTACCTTTATCTCCCAAATTGTTTCAATCACAGCCAAAATCAATTCAGTAGGAAAACCCAATAAATTTCCATGGAACCAAACTCAGGAGGTGAGATAACACCAACCCAGCTTTGTTTGCAGAGTGGGAGCCCTAGTAGGAGCGCCTTCATGGGGCAACCTTATTCATGTTTTCCTAGGACCAAGCCCTGCTCTATACAATAGAAGTAATTGCAGCTAAACATACACAGGCTTCCAGGCTGAGTTCTGTGAAACAGATTTCTGAGTAAATAAGAGGTAGGAGAAAGCTATTATTAGCCCTTGTTCACAAAGGTGCAATTAATTAGACCCTGTAACCTGCTCGTTTGGAGCACACATTAATTTATTACATAGGAATAGCAGAAACAATATTAAAATGTTGCCCTATTCTTTCCCTTACCCTTGACATGACTTGATGTGATAGGAATTTCATTCTAATCCTGCTCCAGTTCCTATCCTCCAGTTCTATTCATTCCCCCATGGAGATATTCTGAGAAACTCCCCCCACCTTTTTTCCCCTTCCCATTTTTGCAACTATGAGATAATTATGCAGATACCTCCTTCAGCCTCACCCTCCAACTTTAACTATGCAGCAGCAGCCCAATTTCGGTATCCAGATTGCTTTTCCTGCCCTCATTTGGTTTCTGGCTCAAAAACACTGGGGAATAACAGAGAGTTGGAAGAGACCTTGGAGGTCTTCTAATTTAACCCCTGCTCAGGCAGGAAATCCTATCTCATGTCAGACAAATGGTTGTCCAACCTCTTCTTTAAAACTTCCAGTGTTGGAGCATCCAGGATGAGTGGATCAGCAGCGATTGTGCCTGGTATCATATTTTGATCAAAAGGGATTCCTTTTCTCGCTTCACGTCCTTTCTATTTAACAAAGCCTCTTTTTATCAATTTTGCTGTGAGATCCTTAGCCTTACATCACTCTCTTCTTTTCCAGTTTCCATAGCTATGGATGCTGCAGAGAAGTATTCGAGATTCCCAAACCCAAAGGGCATAATTTAAGGCAGGAGTCACCAACCTTGGCACCTTGAAGCCTGGCGGATTTCAACTCCCACAATTCCCCAGCCAGCAAAGCTTAGGGCAGAGGTCTTCAAACTTGTCAACTTTAAGACTTGTGGACTTCAATTCTCAGAATTCTCCAGCCAGCTTTGCTGGCTTGGGGAATTCTGGAAATTGAAGTTCGCCAGGCTTCAAGTTGCCAAGGTTGGAGACTCCTGATTTAAGGTACAGACCTAAGACTCCTGGACTATCTGCCTGCATCTTCGCGTGTTCAGGAACGGAGGAGGGACCCGATGAGTCATCGCGGGGAGAGGGGGTGTTTTTGGCAACGGAGGAAGTCCCTTCCCCCGCTTTCCCTCCGCCGCCAGGCGTTATCGCCAGGAAATAGGAGGCAAGTCCCCGTCCCCCGCCGTCGCCGCCGCCCCGGAGCCTCAGCGATCTTCGCGGGGCTTGCGCTCTTTTCCAGCCCAACCTGGAGGCGTTCTCTGTCATCTCCCCTGCAAGCCGCCCAGGCTGGTGGGCGACTCTACGGGCCGCCTGCCAAGCTCCGCCTGGGCTGCTGTGAGCCCAGCGACCGACCGGTTGCTCTTTCTCTGCCCCGCAGCGTGCCTGAGATCCCGGGGTTGTCTCCCTCTTACCTGAGCGGGAGCCGGGAACACAACAGCGGGTGCGCCTTTTGACCCGTTGTGGTTCTCTTTGGTGCCACCGACTTGACCTGATCCTCGGCCCGAAATGCACGAGGTCGTCTGAAGAGAGTCCCCACCCCTGAGGCTCACCCGGTCCAGATCTAAAGCCGCTTTGCTATAATAGGAGGGGGAAAATAATAAAGATCCCCCCCTTAAGCCAGGAGTCCCCAAACTTGGCAACTTTAAGACTTGTGGACTTCAACTCCCAGAATTCTCCAGCCAGGGAGGAAGACTCCTGGCTTAAGGGGGGGGGGAATTCTCCAACTCTAGGAGTTGAAGTCCACAAGTCTTAAAGTTGCCACGTTTGAAGTCCTCTGCCATAAGACGAGGGGCTTCTAGTTCTGGACTGCAAGCCCCCGTTTCCCAGTCTGGGTTATGGCAGCCAAGATTTAGGAGCCCTCCGGGAGACGGGATCCTGCAGGAAGATGGGACCATCCTTGCTGTGGATTATGGTCCAGCACTCGGAGGTCACCAAGTGGAGAGGGGAAAGGATTGGGTAGCAAGGGGGGGAGGGAATCCTCCGTGCCTGCAGTCGACGATCTCCAAGACCAGTGGTTTATTAAGTAATAAGCAGACCAAGCAGACATGCTTAGGGCACCAGGCCCAAAGGGGCACCACAAAGTTGAGAAAGGAAAAAAAAAGCAATGAAAATTTCAACAGTATGTACAAAGGAGGGGGCACACCAAGATTTGTCAGTGCTTAGGGCACCAGTGAGCCTTAATCCACCACTGTCCAAGACCCAGTTTTCAAAAAGGGTTTCCTCTCCACAGTGCGGTCACTGGACCCTGATTTCAGTCTTGGCCACTCTCCATCTTGCCCCGGCAGCAACTTTTGATTCTCTACGCTCTGGATTGGCCTCTCAAAGCAAGCAAGAAGCCAAGCCAGAACATAGTGGACTCATACCTTGAACCATGATCACCTCCACCCTGAACATGTGCGGCTTCTCAATACAGATAGAGAGGCTTATGCTCAGGAAAAAGGACCTGGTTGGGATTAGGCTCCACAGCTGTGGGGAAAGGGGTCTTTAAATTCAAGCAGACTCAATCCGCCCCACCACCACGCTGGGCTGGAAATGGACCATTCACTTCCCATTCAGTAGAAGTCAGACCATTTCCCCCTAGTTGACAGGAAGGCTGAAATCGCAGGAGCCCATCCCTACCTCGGAACAGGGTGTAGCAAACTCCCTTCTGTTACAAACTGATGGGTTGGCTAAAATTCCCGTGGTTATGGGAATCCACCAGGCAACTGGGTGGATTCGGCAAGCCAGAACCCGGTGAACCACAAGGATGACCCCAACCAAAGCTTCTGACCTTTCCTAGGTCTGTCTCTGGGGCTGCCAAATGCCGAAATTCTCCCCCCTCCCCCGCTTGTTGCATGGAGAACGATTCTGGGAAGAGACTGGAACTCGATTTGAAGCCTTGATTTCAGGCTCCAGAGGACACTGGTATAAATCTCAGTTTGAATTCAGTAACCTCTGGTGGAAAGTTTCCCCAACAAACTCTGTAAAATCTTTCAAGAGGAAGCACTGGAATCTCTGTGACTCATTTCCCAGCAAGCCTGGTCTGCAAAGCTTAGGATTCTCTTGGACCCAAGGAAAAGCTGCAATTATTTCCTTCAAAAGGTATTTTACATGGCCCTTCCCAAAAGCATAGACCGAATGGTGACCATCATTTATTTACATGTGCAGAATAAATTTCCACACAGGATCCAATCTGGGTCGGTCATTTCACAGTTAATGGGGAAGCCAGCACCCACAACCGCTCACCCACAACCTCATAACCACACCGAGTTAGCTGAAGTGTGGTGAGAGAAGAGTGGTGGAGAAGATTTAAATCCCAAATAAAACGAATGCACCTCGGTTTACTGAAGTGATTTTGGAGAAAGGCGAGAAAAAAATGAGTTTCCATACGCACTTCCAATTGGCCCTGATTTCTTATGGGCAAAGCCTATCAATTCCCCCATCTTTTGGCACACACCCTTAGGATCGACACAGCGGCTGAAAAGTGTCCAGAACATATCAAAGGTCGGAAAAAATGCTTCTTTTCCGCCACAGCAGGCACGTCCTACGCGCTAAAGAGACCTGTCCCAACCTCTCGAGCCAAGGGCTCGTTTCATCCTAGGCAAAAACACCTGGGCGCGGCCGGACTCTCCGTGGCGAAGAGGCGGCTTCGGGGAGATTCTCTGGGAGCCCTGGGAGATTCTCCCGCGAATTCAAGGGGCTGCATTCCCACAACATGGCAAACCCTGGCTGATGGCGTTCCCCATCCTTTCTGGTTCCCTTGCCCTAAAAGAAGGCCGGCCGCTTTCGTGTATAAATAGTCGGTCTAGCTTGGCAGGAGCTTCGCCTCGAGGGAGAGCTGAGTTGCCTGCCAGCACCAACAACCCTCTGCTTAGGAGCCCCACCGCCTTCTCTCGCCGTGCCCTGGTCCTGCCCCGCTTCCTTGGCGTGACGCGCGGCCAGGCGAGAGAGTTTTGCTTCGTCCCGTTTTGAACACAGAAATAGGTAGCCGAAGCCCCGGGACGCTTTCTCCCGCCACCCCAAAGCGTTGGCCTTTAGAGACGGGTGAGAAACGGAGGCAAGGACTCGCTGCTCCCTTCTGGGCTGCCCTGCGGCCGCCTGGCGATCGCGGCCTCGCTTCTGCATTCGAAGCAACCGGGCTCTGGGCTTCCAGGAGAGTTTGCAGAACTATAGAAAAGTTTCCTTCTAGGAAAATAATTATTTCCGCTTTTGAATCATAGTAGCCATCTGACAACTTCACATTTTGATTGGATTTAAGTTCCCACCTCTATCACTATTAATTTATTTTATTTTATTTTTTTACAGGGAAGGCTCTAGGAAGCTATTGCTTGCAGAGTTCATTTTCCAGACTCCACTATGTCAAGCTTGTTGCTCACTAAAAATAATGCCAGCTGCTTTTGAAGGGAAACGGAATTGCAGCTACAAGTTAATGCATAGGCATTCCAGTACCAAACATACTAAAACTAATTAAATCTTTATTTTGGGCAGCATTTTTAACGAGAAACAAAATTATTTATGAATTATTTTAGTGCAAGTTTTCTGAAATTGAACTTCTCCAGAGGTGAACCACATTTCCATAGTCCGTTGTAGTAGTTGAAGGAAAACTGTCTTTTTTTAAATCTAAGGAAACCTGAATTAGAACATCCATTCCATTTAAAGAATCCATTTATTGCATTTCTGCAGGCTTTTGGATAATTAATGTTTTAATTATAGGGCAGCTTGTTTTAATTTTCTGAGCATTTCTTGGGGTCCTCGATTAGAGTGTTACAATAACTTGATTAATCAAATAATGTGTATTTTAGTTAAAATTAGTAAAATTTAGTAAAAAGTGCTTTCAATGTTCAATATATCCAATTTCTTGAGAACATTTTAAATGATTTATTATGAATTATTCAAACCAATTAGTCAAAAATACCTTTCAACATCTGTAAGTTAAAGTCAATATCTGTAAGTATTATTTTGGTTGTGAGCTCTGTAAGGTACAGCAGTGTTGACTTTAATCACCTGGCTGATAGATGGCTTAAGAATCAAATCTGTGAAATGGCTTGTATCCTAATCTAAATAAATCAACATAGATCTTACTACAGAAGCAAGTGAGCCTAAGGATCACAACCTAGAAGAACTGCATTTACGAATGAAGGAGAATATACGTGTCCCAGGATAATGTTGCAGGTTCCAATTTGGGTTCCAATGATTGGAACTGCATTTAGTTAAAGCCAATCATGCTAAATCACTTTAAATCATTTTTCAGAACTGCACTATTGGTGCATTTTAAAAGAAAAATATCAGATGTGGTAGTGGATTATTATTGCTATTATTATTTTACAGAATTTTACAGTGTTCTAAGCTTGCATATACATAACAAATGAAAAGGGTTTTTTTTTTCAACTGAAGATCTCCATTAAATATCCCCCCTATGTCTGTACCAAACAATATATCTCAAATAGCTTGTCTGGCAGAACAAAAGGTATTTCATCGCTACTATCTATCATTACTTGATTTTCATATATTTCCCTGAAGGATTCAAAATATTATCACAACAACATTGTTCTGTAGACCACTGTGATTTGATCATTCATTAACAGAGAAGAGATTCAGTAGTTTAAGACCACTAATTACATTCACAATTCATTTTGATTGAAGCCAGGACCTTTTGGCTTCAGATGACATTTATCCATATACCATCCCAGCTACATTCTATTCAGATCTCACCACTTGACCCTTGGATCATAGCCTTGTATGGAGAATACCAGAATTATTTATTGTACCATGATTAAGGTCTTGTGGGTTAACAAGTGACTTGGCCAGATGCTCTGGGAAGGTGAGGAACACTTCTGTAAGAAACAAAACCTTGAAACTTCTAATTATTGTATGTCAGGACAGTGTAGGGCCTATAGCTGTTAAGAATGAAAGATAAATAGTAAATGTCACTGTGACAGTAACAAACCACAGACTCAAGTTCTTGGCCATTCTGGCAGCACTGAACCTCCCCAAGAATTTTCAGTAACACCAAACTTCTATTCAGAAGTTTAGTAGCTGAGAAAATATATGTGGCAGCCAATCCCAAGAGAAAGTAAATCCATAGTCAAGCCCCTCCAGCTGATACGTTACAGTTTAGATTCCTAAAAGTTTGTAGCCTTGAGACAAAGATGTATTTTTCTAACCTAAATCTAGAGCATGCTGTACCTTGGATTGTAGTTTAAAAAGTGACAAATTCTGGGTATTTTAGTGATAAGTGCTTTTTAAAAAAATTTTCAGCTTGTGGAGTTGTTTCATATCTTAATTGACTGAGTAAAATGTTTAATCCCGATCCTCTCATCCATATTTCTATGTTTCTAACTACTCTGGAAGATGGGGATGGGGCTGAAAAATCCTAAATATGTCTAGGGTCTAGCATTTTTGGACACAGAATGCAACTGCAACCAGACTTCTGCATTGTAAACTATTTTCAAAGATAATGTATGAATCAAGTACCTTATTTATTTTAAAAGGTTTTTTTGTCATTTCATGCAGAATTATTGGTTGTTAATTATTTGGGAAATCATCCTGAAAGCCTTTTCTAAAAAGTAAGCTTAGGCATTGAAACACCAGCAATGTTTGTTTTAAAAGCTTACTCAATCAATCAATCTGCTAAAAAAGCAGGCGGTTCGCTCAACTGAACTTTAGCCAGTCAACAACAGCCATAGGGTTTTTTTTTTGGGGGGGGGGTAGGGACACGTCGTCTAATTGTGGAAGAACTAATTAAGAACCCATTCCTCCCTCCCTCCCCCCACGCCAAGAACCGAAGTGGACACAAACGGTTTTAAGTGTGAAACCTTGTCCACTCCGACTATCTGCGGCTCCGCACAGCCAAAGAAACTCCTGCCTGGCTCGAAACACAGACTGAGGGGAAGAAGCGAAAATAAATCTGGGATTTTTCAAAAGAGGGCTATGAAGTCTTAGGCTGAGCCCAATCGCGAGAAGGGAAGCAGACGAGCCTCGCCAGAAAACGACTCATTGCCGTCCTAGAACCAGGTTTAATGGACACGGGAGCCCAGGATTACGGTTTAAAGTCTCGGCCTTCGGCAGGACCACCTTCTGCCCAGCAAAGTGGCCCCCCGCTGCCTCCCGAGGCGACCCCAGACGCTTCTTCGGGAGTTCGTGCCCTTGTATTGTCCCACGGCTTCCTCCCAAAGCAAGGCACTATGGAGCACAGGGACTCCGGGTTCAATAATGATCACGTAGGCACAAAAGGCCGTCCGGATTCAAGACGGACTGAGGTTTAGCTGCTCGAATGGCCCGTCTTTAGATGTCCCATATTCTTAGGCTGAGAGGTAATGTCGCGCTAAACCGCGATCGGATAAACATGGTTTGAAAGAAGTTCCCACTGCCTGGGTGAGAATAGTTCTAGGGCATAAAGAGCGATCTAAAAAGCAGAACTTCTTGGGTTGTTCTCAGGGCTTCGTGTAAACCGGGCTTCTAAGCCAAGAGGGCAAACATGGTCGGCGCGTGAGACTTGATCTTGTCATTTCAAATCGCGATGTCGGCATCGATCCTCTTAACACCCCTCCCCCCTCCAGTTTTAGGTCACCTCGACGGCGCCTCCAGTCCTGCGGCGACCTTTGGCGCGCTGTCGGCAGATCCGCGGACAGCTCGGCTTCTTCGCGCCGGCTACGGAGCCGGACAGACCCTTCCTGCGCCCGGAGCCATCTGTTTGCTGGCGGAGGGGGCGTCTCGGAAAGTGGGGAAGGGGGGACAGCAGGCATGGGAAAAATATACCCCTGGTTAACTGGTTTTCTTTCTTTCTTTCTTTCTTTCTTTCTTTCTTTCTTTCTTTCTTTCTTTCTTTCTTTCTTTCCTTCCCTCTGTAAATATTTCTATGTGTATTTTCTTCCCCACATATTTCCTTAGAGTGGGGAGGGGGGAAGAATACCCGGATTGCGGTCGAATTATTTCGGCAAGGAAGTCGGTGAGATTTTCGGGATCGGAATACGTTCCTTTAATTTCTTCAATAATGAAAAGAACCGAAAGTCACTTCGTAGGACAAAAGTTAACGTTATTTTAACATCATATAATCTTGGGGGTGGAGGGAGTGGGCGTCGAAGTTCAATAATTTGGAAGTCTTAGAAAGCCCACCTGATGCATTGCTATATGGGACACAAAATCCTTTTTAAAAAATGTGAATTGGTGTGTATGTGGAAGTGGCTGAAGTCTGGACTCCCCATTCCACCTTTAATTAACCATTAGCTCTTTCTCATTAAAAGTCTGTGAAATGCACTGGATGTACCATTTTCCAAACCTGTCCCGCTCCCAAAAAAACATTTTAGTTTCTCATTTGAAAAGAGTTTGAGGAGTGAATGTTGACCTTCAATCGGTAAAATATAGGGGCTGGGGCTGTAATAACTGCAGGTCCTGGAAAGCAACAATGCACCTAATTATATATTACATATGATAGGAAGATTGGATTTCTCAAAGGATATTACTGGAACAAGCACTCTGTACAGAGGCCAACTGGAGATATTTAATGTGTATATATTTAATTAAATTCTTCTTTAGAAACACTCCATTTAAAATAGTTGATTATCAATGTGTGACAAATTGTAACCTGAAATTTCTGAAAGAAATTATATCCCATTTCCTTTTTTATTTATAAAGAAAAGGAAATTACAATAAGACATTTAACTTTGAACTGGTTCCTCTTAAATCTATCCTAGTACCATCATTTACATTACAGGCAGTAGGAAAAGAAAAATAATGATGATATATGATAGTCAGGTATCTGGTTTTCAGATGCAGAAACTAAAATAACAGATTTGTCTCTGATAAAAAACGCAAGTGTCCCAGTAGCTTTATTGGTTCTCATTTGCTTATTGTTCTAAAACTAATAGCTGGAGATGCCCAGTAATGTTCACGTTTCTCCCATCTGGGATTTAAAAACACCTTCCTCTCACAAATTATTTAATTCTATTTAATTTCCTGGTTTCTCTGTTTTAAAATAAAAGGACATATCCTTACAGATTCCTAGAATGATTAAAATATTTTCAACAGGCTAAACTTGAGGTAGCAAAACACTATTGCTAACCTCATATAACAGGCTTTTGCTCAGACAAATAGAACATACTACAGTGCAGTATGGTAATAATGGGAATTTCTGCTTCATACAATATGCTGAGCTGACATCGGCATTCCCACATCACAGTTCAACCACAAAATACCTAAACCCATTTTAGTTTGGTCAAATCCCTTGTGTGAACCTCCCAAAGGTGGATTGTCCCAGATTCCCACCTGTCTTTTGAAGATAGTTAAGTTCAACTGAAATGAGTATACTTTTACTAAATCACTTGCAGCTTGATTGCAAGATTGCCTCCTTGGATATTTTCCCTCCACGCAGACAACAGGACTCATAATGCTTCTCCCAAATCATCTCACATTAAACCATACATAGCCTTAATGCTCAGATCAGGCCCTGAAAGACTTCAGAGTGAATGCCAAGGCATTTTGAATAAATTTAATGGGCAGCTTGTTATCTGGAAAAATAAGCAAAGCACAGGCTAACCTATGCAATCACCTCCCCAACTCAATGGAGCCCTTTTGTTCGGGTGGGGGTGGAGTGGAGTGTCTTTCCTAACACAATATTTGAAAGAGAAGCAGACCCACCTTGCTATCTCTGCTAGCTCCATGGAGGTGAAATAAGGGAGAAACCCCCACCCCACCCCTTTAAATTTGCTCCTCCCTTAGGTTTGAAATGATCAGGTAAAATATTTTGTGTATTTCTGGTTCCTCATTCCCCTAACTTTGAGACTCACTAAAGAGCTGGTCTCCACAACTATCCACACACACCCAACATTAGGACATGTTCTGGAAACTTTATGGGGTAACAGGCTTCTTTGTGGTCTTCCCTCTGAACATAATACTTCTCCTGTTTCTTTGCGTTGAAGGTCAGGTTGGCAATCCAATATAACATCAGGTTTCACATCTTTGTGTGTGTGTGTGTGTGTGTGTGTGTGTGTGTTCTGTGAGGATAAGAAGTTTCATTCTTTCCCTACTTTACCCCTTCCCAGATCATCACATAGAGAGAGGGTGTTTGCCAAGGACACAAAAGGGCCCACTCTTCACATATTTTTCATTTACTTCTAAATCTCATTTAAAAAAAACCTTTCCACACTCCTGTTTATTGGATTATGGACTTTGGTGAAGGGAAGAAAAGGGAGAAAAACTACTCCATAGTGAAATTGTGAGGTTCAATTAAGCACTCTCCATTCTCCAGGACCTCTCAGGCAGAATGCATGCATAAGACATAACTAGTAGGTTAGGGTTAGTACATTATGTGAAACCTATTTAATTATGGTTAACTATGCAACAGCCAAACTCTTAAAAAATCTCTTCCCTCCTGCAAACACTTAAGGCTTTTCCAAGTTTCAAACATTGTTCCCCTCCCACCTATTTTTTGCTTTTCTATAGATACCATTCCACTAAAGGTGGTATCCCAATGGCTTGGATGATAGGAAGGGAATTTATCCCAACCACACATCCCCACTTCTAATACAAGGCCCATAAAAGGGATTCAAAATACTTGCAGGCCTCAACATTCTCTCACTCTAAAGAGACACAAAGACATGATGCAGCAACTCTTAAATATTTGCTTCCAATGTCATCAAGAAAAGCAAGGGGACCTAATTCTGAAGCCAGGACCTGGATCAGTGGAAGACAGCTGCCTTCAGATGAGTAAAAAAATGAACTTTCACAGCTACTTTCAGCTATGGATCTCCTCGGTTGAGTGTTGAATGTAATGTGATAGCAACCAACTTGGAGGCCTTTCATGTTGGGGTGCTTCATATTGCCACCATTCCATTGTGTCTGTGCTGAACCCAGCACCCTTTTTCACACAAAGAGCGATGCATAAACAAACACAAGGGGGTGTGTGATCACACACTGTAATTTTTTCTGGTGCTCAAGTATTTAACGAAAACCTGTGGCTCATATTATACCTCGTTTTGAGCTGTTTTAAATCCGCCTAAATTCTCTGCGGATTTTGCTCAGATTTTTCCAGGCTTTCTACAATGCCACATGCCTCCCATTTATCCAGCCATGCTCATAATGCTCGAAACAGTGGTAAAACAGGAACAACATAACATCGAAAATATAGGACACTGCACACCAGAACAATTAGACACAAGGATAGTTCCCCCCCATGCCATCACTCTGCTTAAAAACTAATTCCCACAACACTGTCAAATAATTTACTAAGATTTTATTACTATTCTTCTTCTCTTCCTTCCTAATAGCTATCTCTTCCAATTTATTACTATACCCATGTTGCTTGTATCTTTCAATTAATATTGTTTTTCTTTGCTTCCTAATATGATTTGATAGCTTATTAGTAACCTTGACTATCATTAAGTATTGTATCTTTTTATTCCTGATGAATGTATTTTATTCTCCTTATGTACACTGAAAGCATATACACCAAGGACAAATTCCTTGTGTGTCCAATCACACTTGACCAATAAAGAATTCTATTCCATATAAAAAAAAGAATTATATTCTAAAAGGAAAACAGAATCCCGAAAAGCAGCACCAGTAAAATAAAGCCTATCAGCTACTAGCGGGCCCACCAGAGGGTTTCTACTTAACTGGCAAGCAAAGGTTTCTGTCGTTCTCAGCAAACTCAGATTCTTTCCCTCTTCAGAAAAGTTTCAGCCCGGGAGGACTTCGTTCTGGGCTCCTGCCTCGGTAGCCCATCAGTCTCGCCTGCCCGGGTTCTTACCTGCGCTGGACGGCCTCACGGCGAGGGTGGTGGGTCGGCTGGGCAGGCAGTGCAGTAGAGAGTTGTCGAAGGGACTTCCCCAGCCTGGCGGGCTGAACTGGGCGCCCACGTAGGGGCTATAGTAGGATCCGTTCAGCGGCCGGAATTGCTCCCGCGGACTGTAGGCTGCCGGTTCTCGGGGGGCGCCGTTGGAAGCCGGGGGGCTGCCAGCTGGGTAGGAGAAACGGCCCGAGGCTGGATGGGCGCATCCCCCAGCACTGGCGCCGTAGGAAGAGGACGGGCTTTCCGGAGCGCCCTGAGAGGGCCAAGCTGACGATCCCCCAGCCTGTCCCACGCCCGGGGGATTCTGGAGGTAGGGCAGCATGGACCCCACGCGGGTGGTGGGCACGTAGACTGGAGATCCGGCCGTGGAAGGCACGAAGCCGCCTCCGCCGCTGCCCGGAGACGCTCCGTCATAGGTGCTGCCCTGTAGGCTCTGGGAGTGAGGATGGGCATGCGGGTGGTGGTACATGTCCTCGACGATCGGCGGCGGAGGCGCGGGATCCGGGCTCAGCTTGGTCGAGGAGCGGCTTGACCAGATCAGTTTGTTGGCCTGATCCAGGTCCGCGAAAAGGAGCAAGTCCTCCCAGCTGGGCAGGCTCGAGGGTGCCGCCGCCGCCGCCAGAGACACAAAAGGCCCCAGCAAGGCTCGGCCTTCGGCCAGGCCTATCTGGGGCGAGGTCGAGAGGGCGCCTCCGGGCTCCTGCTTGAAGCTCCTGGCGTTGTGCGGGCCCCCGCTCCCGCTGGGGGAGCAGCCCGAGGACGAAGACGGCGAAGGCGAAGGGCCCAGCAGTTCCCGGGGTGCCAACGGACAGGGCGAGTCGTCGGGACCGCAGCGCTTCAGCAGGCACCAGCCGCCCGCGGCCAGGGCCATCCAGCCCTGCGGCGCTGAGCAAGCTTTCCGCCGTTTGGCTTCCGCGGCTCGGTCAAGACAAGCCTCTGCGAGGGGAGAGAAGGAGGGGGAAGGAAAGACAAGTTAGCCCGATCCAGCAGCCAGACCAAGCCTCCTTTTCCACCGACACCACCCTCCCCTCTGCCCAACCTTCTATCTGGTCACCAACAGGGTCTCTGAGCATGTGTGGAAGGCTTTGCTTCACGATTCGGATCGGTAAACAATTTCCAGACCGCTCTAATAAAGCAGCTGGAGGGGACAAGACGCTTAAAGTCCCTTTGGCCTTCGCCCAAACGCCCTTAAGCGTTTCATTCATATACATCGATAACACCTCACAGCCCAGCTTGCTTTTTAAGGGCATCGCTAGATCCTTTCCTTCCTCCTTTTTTTGGGGGGGGGAGGGTAAGGAGAGTTCCGTTGATGCTGGCCTCTAAAACGCCGGTCCCGACCCTTTTCTTCCCCTGGGGAACCCCGAAGGGTTTCCTCAACCTTGGCTTTCCCGTCTGGAAAACGGAGGCGGTCTATTCTTTGGGAGCAACTCCGGCCCCAAACCCCGAACACCCCATCGATCAGGAAAACGCGGCGCCTCAGCCTGGCTAAAAAATCTCCAGCTAGCCCTGGCTTTGTCCCACCTCTGGCTCTTCCAAGGAGCAGGAATTTTCCCCAGAACAGCCTCAATCTGGCTCCGAACAGGCACTCCCTCCTTTGACGTAGTTTACAGAGCGAATGAGTGGCACGGGGGGGGGGGTGATGGCGTTGGGGCTTGGAGCGCCTCCGGTAAGACAAGACCCGCAGGCGGCCCTCCCCGCTCTCTGGCTGGGCTCTTTTCGGTTTCAGCTAATGACTCACTGGAGTTCGTTCCAGAATGAAAACAATTAGCCAGGCAAAATAAGGAGGAGGCGTTTCAGAGTTTCCGCCGGAGGGGGTCGAAATGTAGCCCCCCTCGCCCCCTCAGGTAGAGAGGGATCTTTTCGGCGGAGGAGACGCCACGCTTAGAGGGGGAGCAGCGATCCGGGACTGGTTCGGCCCTCCCCAAACTGCCGCTCTCCCTTTGGATCAGAAGTGGGGAGGCCCCTGGTGCCAGTCTGTTCCGCGTTTCCTTCGCTCGCTCTCGCTCTCCCTGCCTCCAGATTGACCGGGTCAGCTCCAAACCCCGCCGCGCTCCGGCCGGCACACCTTAGTAATGGCAGCCGTCCATAATCAACACAGCGCCCGCCCCGCTCCTCGTCCCCGCCGCCTTGACTTGCCTTGCCCTGACCCAGCCCAGCCCTACCCGGAGACCTCGCCGAGAGATCGGCCGCGTCTTGCAACGCGGTGCCTCTCCTAGCGCGATCGCCGCCTTTTCCTGGCGCGATCCGAACCGGGGGAGGGGGAAGGAACATCGGCCGCGGCGCCGGCTCCCTTTGGCAAAGGCCCGCGTCAGCCGGGGGTTGCACCCCAGAGCTTCTCCCCCCTTTCCCCCCCGCCCTTCCCGGCGCCTAATTTCCACCGGCGGGAGCTCCCCTCCGCGTCTCGCGACTCCTATCGGAGCCGAGATAAGAGCCCGGAGATAAGGAGTCCTGGCGGAGTGAGGAGACGGTTGTGTCCCCTCCACCCACCCCGGGAAGAAGACGGTCCGCTTCGCCTGCGCTCTCGTGACCCGGCGCCACTCACCTCTTGGGCCCTCGAGGCTCTGGAGGCTCCTCTTTCCCGCGGCTGCGGCGGACTGCGAGCGGCCAAGGCAGAGTGCGGACCGGAGCGGCGCCTGACAAGCAGCGAGCGAGCGAGCGAGGCACCTCCTCCAACAGCCGCGCCGGAAAAGTGCAGCCGGACAGCCTGATTGGCTCGTGAGGACCCTAAACAAACAGCCGCGCGCGAGGGAGAGAGGCGCGCCGTGTCAGGCGCCAGCGGACTTTCGGCGGGGATGCCAATCCCAGTGTCAGGCCCTCCCCGCGAAGGCCAGCCCGGCCCTGGGAGGAGAGGCAGTGCCCAGGCCCCAAAGGGGGGGGGGAGCCACCAAAGCCTACGCGCGCCAAGCCAGGAAAGGGAGGGCGCTGGAAGCGAAATTCTCCTACAGGCAACGGCAAGGAGATTCCTCCCCCTGTTTTTTCCCCCATTGGGGGGGGGGGATCATTCTTTTTTTTTAAATGAGAAAACGGTCTTTCTGTTTGGGTTTTATTTCATAGCTTTAATTTATCCTATTTTTATTTCCCCTTCCCCTGTTCCTGCGCGAGTTTTCCTTATAAAATAAAAACGGAGGTTTCCTCTGCTCCGTTAATGGGTCAGTCAGCGAATCCCTCATTTCTTCGTTGGGACTTTTTCCAAACATTTTGTTCCACCAACCCTCCCCACACCTGCTTCTCTGTTGGTGCTTTTCGATCCGGCTCCAATTATTCCCAGACTGCAGGGAGTAATACCGGAAAGGCGGCCGAAAGGAGAGCAGGGGGTCCTTTCCCGGGAAATGGAGGAGCCCTCCTCTTTTGAAAGTTACCAGACTTGGAAGGTAAACGGTCGTTCAGATTTGTGCGTTTCGAAAGGGGATCGCAGCTGCAAGGATCCCAGTCCAGTCACCGCTTCGGCGGCCTGGCAGCCTTCCGGTTCCTTGCCTGTGTGTCTCCCTCGTTGGCTTTTCCCTCTTATCTTAACGGGCACCCAAACTGATGCAGTGCTGGTCAGGAAAGTGACTGGAAATTAAAAGAACTTATTCCCTCTGAGTCGAACTGAGCCATTTGTGTCCAGTGTCGGCCGGTTTTTCCGACCCGCCGCAAACCCGAATTTCGGCGAGCGCGAGTTTTGGGCGAGAGACGAAATAGGAGAAGCTCGCCAGGTGAGTGGACACCATCTTCGCTCGCTCTCGTGCCGAGTCCGTTTCGACTAACCAGCTAATAAAAGTTTAGAAATGGAAGGTATGCCATATGAAAACTGGACTGCTACTTTGGGTATACAGCTTTTTGAAAAGGTTAAAGTGCGTGATTGTTACATTACTGCTTCGCTGAAAGAAATTATTGCCTTTGAAAACGAGTCGCACAAAAGTCTAAAGTAGACTTTACGGAAGGGCCATAGGATGGCGGTCTTTGGGACAAAAAGAATTGTAGAATTGTAGAATTGTAGAAGTTTATTTATATGCCGCCCTTTTCCCTGGGGGGACTCAGGGCGGCTTACAACTCCAGGAGGGGGGGGAAGACAAACTTTTAACACGTAAGACAATACATAAGACAATACAAAAGCACAGACACTTCCATTCCGATTGGACTCAGAAAAATACATTTTCGAAACCAAGGCTGACAGCATCTTTATTGGCACGAAACCAAGCAGGCAGGAAACAGGGGGCGCGTTTTTCTTAATTTATAGCCCAAACAAAACGCTACAAAAACAGAGAAACTTTAGAAACTGCTGGAATTTACACCTGGTTTAAGGATTCCTATGCCAAAACTGTATAATATTTCAAAATAATATCTCTCCCCTCAACCCCACCACCGCCTCTCCTAAGACCACTCTGCCAAGCAGCAGCCAAAGAAAGAAATGGAAGCTGAGTCTGCAAAATAGAGCAGCCGCAGAGGCTCCTCTCCGTGCCATCCTGTCCCTACCTCGGAAGTAGTTGCTAAAACATTGGGCAAGGAGACAGGGTTCAAGTCTATCTATAGTTCTGGAAGTTCAATGGGTGATTAGGGCAAGTCACACTTTCTCTTACACGAACTGAGCCTACCTCACTGGGTTGTGGGCATAAAACTTATAATTCTTTCCCTAAATTTCCTTAACTTCTGGGAGAAACGTAGGATGCTACATATATTTAGGGAAGAAATAGAAACAAACAATTCCCCACCTTTAAAAATATTTCAATTAACACCCCCTTTCAGGTTCTTGAGGCTGCGTCCCCAGTATGCTGCTCATTCATGGGATTGGTCCACTCTCGCGCTCTGATGGATGGTGTTCCTTGTATTTTCCACTTTGAAGAAGAAGGAAGGAAGGAAGGAAGGAAGGAAGGAAGGAAGGAAGGAAGGAAGGAAGGGGATTCTACTAATCCTGGCTTGTAGGAAACTACTTCTGGGTTTTTCCCCCTCCTGCTCCTGTGCAGAGGGCTGCCCTCCAAATAGTTTGGAGTTCTCCTGGCAGACCAGGCAGAGGGAGACTGCACTGGCTGTTGAGGTATCTGTCCCCAGTGCGAGAAACCATGAAAAAGAAGGAATGAATAGAACTCGAGTGCTCTTCCCCAGCACTTTTTGCAGCTGAAATGAACTCAAGATTGGGCGGTACTTACTTATGTGCTCAGTGCAAACTGAGGCAGACACCTGTATGTTGAGCCGCCCTGCTTAGGTGAGTCTGAGGAATGGTTTGCCAGCCTTGTCCTCAAGGTATGATATTATCTTTCCTCACACAAGCTCACCTTTTTTCAGGGTGGAAGGTCCCTGAGATGTGAAAATAGATCCTAGGGGCAGTTGCAACTTTTCAGAACTCTTCCTCTACTTGCCCAAGGGACCAACCAAATTCCTCCTCTTGCAGGCTGGATTTTTTCCCCTCCCACAATCATTTAATTTTTAAAAATCATTACAAGCATATTTTTAGGGCTGTTGTTAAGTATTTATGTAAGACATCCAAAGGGCACTTGTTTTGTATCCTGTTTTCTGTCAATTAAATCAACTGTTTCAGGTATCTTTCTGCTTCAGGCATCCCAGGTGGAGTTTTGAGAGGCCCCTATTGAGAGTTAAGATTCTTTCAGACACAAAAAGGATACTTAGGAGTCTCCTGGGCAAACTGAGGTCAACCATAGAACCAAGCTGCTTTACAGTTAGAAATTGCCAATGTGCTTTTAAAACAGGAGCATTAGGTAACCTGAAGTTCTAGGACCCTGGCAATACCCATCTTCCTCACAAATGTTTTATAGCATCTTAAGCCTCATCCAACTATCTTTGTGGTGATATAAACCCAGTCTTGATTACTAATCCATCAGAACAGGAATTTCTATATTGTACTCAATCCAACAAGGAGAGGGCAAAAAGGAGATCATAATTCCCACAATCCCAGTTTTTTCAGTCTGTGATGCCTTCTGCTGTTTAGATTAGAGAGACACATCAAGTCCCTGCCCTTTTTCCTCCTGCATATGCACACACAATCTCATCCATCCACCCAGGCATCTAGCTATGTAACAGTTTGAAACCAGAAGTGGAGAGGCAAGAATCAATATGTCCTCTTGAAAGTTGAACTCCTTTGGCTTCACAAATTGCATGGTTTTGCACCTGTGCACCAGATTGTGGATGTATACTGTATATTTGGCAGGTTCTTATAATAATTAAGCAACAGTGAATAAAAGCCCACTCATATACAATTCCTCAAATGTCAATAAAGCATTTATTGATCAAATTAAAAACAAGCCTGGTGAGATATTCAACAAAATCAAAAAGCAGACATGCATTTTGCTCACATGTCTACATGATCATCTCATTGTGACCAGGGGATTGGACTAGCTTTCAAACCATGACAGGTTTTGTTTGTTTAGTGTTCTGGGTCCAAATCAAGGAGAGAGAATGTTCTCAGAGACATTTTGTTCATTTTTATCTCAGTGGCCTTTTCAAGATTAATTTGGTTTATAAAACTAATGAAAAGCTTAGGGTTTTCAAAGGGATATTTCCTTGGGACGCAGAGAGCAGAATGTTAGGTGAAATTTTAAAATGACACCTGGAAAGTTTTTGAGAGTTTGAATGAAATCATCTTGGAAGGAATTTAGTCAATCGTGCAATCCTTCGCCCTCTTTAAGGCTTATTGATGTAGCAGCAATGGGGAGATCTTTCCAAGCCCAACACAGATTGGGTCAATGAAATGAACCAAATTTGTGGTATACTGTATGTGTGAGATTGATGTCCCAAATTCTCTGCTCATGCAGGTTTTCATGGCACTCCATTTCTAAATTCGGTAACAGCATTCAGCAAGACAGGCTGCGAATATTCCTCTGCAGTTGTTTGTCTGTGAAAAGAATCTATTATTTTGCAAGGCTCAGAAGTCCTGTTCCATTTCACTTATCAATCTTTATCTTGTCTCTGAAATCAAATAGGTAAGGACTGATACAGCTGTTTCCTGTGAATGAAAGGCACTTGTCATACATTTTGGGCACACCTGAGTAATTTAGGAATTGGAATTTTGCCAGAAAAGCTGTTTTAATACAATTTATTCTAGGGCCATTCAAGACCAAAAATGTCCACTAAACATAGCAGGTTCTTTTTTTCTCAGTATATTCAGGTTATTGGGTAGTTGTTGTTATAGCACATATTGAAAGTTACTAATGATTTAAGTAGTACAGATTTCAGAGAAAAAGATCCAGCCAACTTGACCCTATCTCTATGCGTTTGGAGCCAATCTCTCACTGACTTCGATAAGATGCACTTTGGACCTGTTTAGAATAACATTTTTAAAAATCCGAATCCAGATCCGTTTATACAATTACAACACCGCTGAAAATTCAAAATCGTTTTCTTCCGAGGCGGCGGCTGAGCTGGAATAAAGCAGGCCTTTGGAAGCTCGACTGACTTCATCCACCCGCTGCCCCCAAAACTGCAAGGTAGAGCCGGAAGAGAAACGTGACGGGGCGCGTCCAGCACGAATATACAAGCGCCTGGCCAGGCTGCCTGCAGTCCCCAACCCTTCGTTTCGTTTCCTTTTCTTTTCCGGCCTGCCCTGGTTTGGATTACGTTGCTTTGCAAATTCGTTTCCACAGGTCCACCGAGGTTGACTCCCAAGTAAAGGAAAAACCCACCCCTCTTAAAACTGGTGCATCAAAAAGGAAATCAAGCGACACAAGCCGCCTCTTTGGTTTGAGAAAAAGGCGCCGGTTCGCTTTCTCGCTCGCCTGGCCAACATATTGCAATCCTCGGTCCCCGAACTAGGCAAAAACAAACCACTCCGGACTGATCCCTAAACAGACGCTATGCAAGATGGTTTGCTAAACATCCCGCGGATTGCAGCGCGCCAGGCTTTTACATGCATTTATTTGGGAGTAGGGAAACCGGTGTTCTTAGCATTCAAAGGTCGAGAGACCTGTGATCCTTTGGGCTGTTGAAAAAGGGAGTCTCTTTTCCAGTCACTAATAGCCACGACCTGGTGGCACTTTTATCCATCCAAGTTTTTCTACAGTACTATAGTGTCATTTCAAATCTCACAAGAGACGGTGTTCGCTGAGTGTGGTCAGAAAAGTCAAGATGGCGGCCGAGACGCTGTCATTGGACCGCTGACGGTTTTTAGGTGCGTCGCGGCTGCCATCTTTAAAAAAAAAAAACTCACGCTGCCGTCCGCAAGACATTATTGGCTGAATTGTCTCATTGCTGAGCCGTCAACTGGCCAACCACATGCGCGCCATGCACGTTGGCGGAACCCACTGGGATGTTAGCTTGTGAGTGTTTCGCTAGACCTCAGAAAGCTGGGTTCGTTAAACAAGCCAGGATTTAATTAATCGGTAACGTTTAAGCGTGTTTTGCCCGTGAAGACGTTTGTTGCTTTCTTTTTCCTGGGAAGAACAACAACTTTACCCTTCATTTCCTTCCCAGGTCTGAGCTGTTGACATGAATGTGAAAGGGTATTCGTTTTATTTTAAACCTATCTAGGACCCATTTTTGCTTACTACCCAACTTTTATTTATGGTGCTATCTCAACGTAACACACACACTTAGACGAAGTATAAGGAAGAGTGTTTGGGGGGGCGCCAATTTGGCTCTAGTAGAAATTGTGAGTTCTAGTCCCACCATCCAAGATACGGAAACTGGCCGGTGACTGGACCGATCGCTCGCTCTCAGCCCAATCCATTTCACAGTTCTGGGAAAATTAGGAGTACTATGTATGTTGGCTATCTGGAGTTATTTATGATAATAAGAGCAGGGTATAAATAAATACTAAAAGCGTAAGGATGATAGAATTTAACGGACCCTAAACTACTAGGCTAAGATGCAATGTACTCTTGGTTGCTAATCTTTGATCTCCCAGGCTCCGATCCATTGGGGCAACATTACAGAGGATCGTATTCACATTCTAGATTTCTCCGAGGGCACTTTCTTGTGTTTCACCATTATATTTTTAAATTGAATATTATTTTTCGCGGCCGTTTTATCGTTTTGAAGTCCATCCCCAGAAGTTGTTACCGCTGGACATTTTTAGGGTTATTGGACTTTCTGAACTCCATCGAATTACAGTAATTAGAAAGCAAAGAAAAAAGAAGAAAAAAGAAAAGGAAAAAAATGCTCCAGATCGGCAAACGGATTCTGAACAAAATTCCAACAAAAGCGGGTTTCTGGGATCTACAACTTGTTTAATCCAGATCAGGGGATCACCTATTGGAAATCTCTTCGCGGCTTGCTAATGAACAACTTCCCCTACCCTTCGTTTAATTTTACTACGCTGAAAAATTCCGAGGCACTATGAGAGCGAGGGAAGATATTCGAGTCCGGATATTTGTTTTTTTCTAAATATTTCTGGGTCGCTATTTTTGAGGGATATGTGTTCTTCCGAAACATAACAGCCCTCCTGATAACGTCTGAATTGATCCCGTTGCTCAATTGGAATCCGGCCGGAGAATAGCCTGAGGTTCTTAAAGTAGACGGGTAGCCGAGTGCCGGCTTTTGAATTGCAGAGCAGAGATTGAACTCCACGACTTTTACTATCGTTATCGTCATTGGTCAGAATCGTTGTCGTCGTCGTAATTATGTTTGACTATGCTCCATTGTCAACCAATCGCAAGGAGCAGAGAAAAACGCTTTTAACTGAACATGTGCAGAGAGCGACAATCAGTGCATACTTTCCTTAGTTGACAGTTTTGAGTTTTCATTTGCCTGAAAAAATCTCTCTAGATGGTCCGGACGTAATGCGGGCTTGGCCATTGGCGCCCAAAGTTGCCGGCCTGAGAAGGGACCGCCTCGTCTGTCGGAACCGAGAAGAACATTCAGGCTAGATCGCGAAGCGGAAAGATGCTTTCTTTCCTTGGGTTTATGGAACGCGACCGTCGAGCTATACAAGGCGCTGCTCAAGGCCGGTGGCCTGATAAAGAGGGAGTTGCTAAACCCAACTCTGCTCCTGAAGGCTGCCCTCCCCCTCCTCTCAAAGAGAGGTTATCAAGGCCACCCATTTGCGAGCTGACCCAACACCCACTGAGCCAGTCCTTCAAAGTCCTTTGTGTCTTCTTTGTCTAAATTATGTTCCCTTAAAAACCATCCTTATTTTGATCCTAGAAAATACATCTAACCAGCCAAGCTTAGCTATCCATCAAAAGTTATAAAAAGGAATGTTTTCTGTTGCTTTTCAGTATTAACTTTGGGATTATTGCAGAAGCAATTGACAAAAAAAAAATTTAAAACAGAAAAGTTTGTTTCCCAAATGCCAATCACAATAAAAAAAATAAATGCTAATAAACTTGCTGGGAACTGTATGTCCCTTCACCATCTTTAGCATGCTGGGTTTAAGATCATTTCCCTATATTAGTCCAAATTATCATATCTGGTTTTTGCTGTAGGAACTGCTGCCTTGTTCTGATTTTTGGTTGATCAACTATAAAAATTCTCAAAATTACTCAAGGTACATTTCATTCATTACAACATCTGCAGTGCTTAGTACTTAGCCTACTAAATTAAAATGCAAAGCAGGGACATGTTTAGGCTTTCTCAAAAATAAAGGGGTTGTCTTAATGGGATGTGCTTGGCTCAGGGAACCATTCCTTCATCTTTTAATTCTAATTAGACCAAGTAGGAGCATGGCACAACAATTAGAATAAACAATGTTTCTCATCCTTAGTAATGTAGCATGCTGTCTGGCTTAGAAAGTTAAAATGTTGATTGGGGAATTCTGGGTATTGAAGTCCACAAAACTTAAAGTTGCTAAGGTTGAGAAATACTAGAATAGATTGTCTAACTAAGTCTAGTGTGATCAAAGTTCAAATCTCACAGGATGGTTTCGGCCAGTTGCTATCATAGAATTTAGCCCATTTTACCAATGTGTGGTTATAATTAACTAGCTAGTTATGACCAAAGAGAGAAGACCTTTACATACCATGTTGTGCTTTGTGGAAAAAATATGAATTGCTGCATCATGCATCCAAGCACAAAGCTGAGTAGAGTTGGATGTTAGGATGGGAGGCCACCACCATTGTAGGTTTGAGTGGGAAGTGAAAAGCATTCAGAAAGAAAGTAATGGTAAACCACTTTGGTACTGCTGCTAAGAAAATTGCATGGGAGAAGTCCCTTGAGTTTCCAGGAATTGAGCTTAACAGAGAAAAAAATTGGATTCTTTTAAGCAGATATAAAAGGCACAAATTTTAGATTCACTCTCCTTTGCTGTTGGTTTATCTGCAGATTACAAGTGTTTGTAATCCCACATTTTCTTTTAGTAAACCCAGGTCCAATTGCTTTCAGGCGCATGTATTGCCACATAGAGCAAACTTCTGGAGTCTGCCAAGAATAGTCCACCATGTGTCACAAGCTGAGAACAGCTGATGATTTTAATCATTGAACTTTATAGGTCTGAATAGGTTTGAAAGATTAGCTCTCCTTATCTGATCCATTGTCTGGGGCTTTATTCCAGCCTTGTTTTCATTTTTAGTTCAAATTTCAGCTTATGCAGAGTACATTTTTCCCCACACGCTTCATCACAGACTGGAAAACTCTTGCAGTCCAGGAGAGCAACTAACCAGCTGGCATCTTGCTTCAAATCGGAGCCCAGCGTGAAGCTGAAACTGGTCTGGGAGATGAACCCCCTCTCCAGTAGTGCACTTCTGCCCCTCACATTCTCCCTTCACACTAAATCATTGGAGACCTCTACTAGAGGCCAAGCCACTGACAATACTGAAGTGAAGTCCAAGTGCTTAAAAGTTTGAGCTATAGCTGTTTTTCAGAAGAGATAGGTCAGAAAATTATGTGATTTCATCCTAGTTGTGTGGTTTTTTTTTCCTGGGCATACTATTAGAAGGACCTCTTATACCATGAATGTGTGGGTATGTTTCTGAGATAGGAATCCTATGGAATTGGGCTTATTTGAAAAGCCTCTTATTCCTCTGAAGGTATCTAGTGTGCTTCCATCTGGACATACAACCACTTATTTCAGACTGATATAAACTGTGTGTTGTCAGTGTGCATCATCTCTTAGAGGAAGTGAGAGTATAAAGAACTTTCATTAAAGTATATAACAGACATGGAAAAAAGAATGGGGATAGAAGAGAGGAAAAAAGCAAGAAACTATAATTTTATTTTCATTTGAAAATTCTCAGGGGAAATGGCAGGATATGGTAAAAAAAAGAAAGTCAATATCGCACCCATTACAATGTGATCAAAACTGTGTTTATTTTTTGTTGCAATGTACACAAAAAACAGACAGATCTTAGATCATACTACTGTAGTCACCATCTTGATTAGTCTGCAGATACCCTGAGGCCTGTTTACAAGTATGTTAGCAGCCAGCTCACAAAAAGTAGGGATTTTCCTATTTCAGAAAGCATTTTCTTACTTCTAAGCTGTATTTTGATAACACATAGTAGATCAGTGCAAGGGAAGTAAATCAAGACTGCTCCCACTGAGCAGCCTTATTTTGATCTTTAGACACAGACAGATATAAAACTATTTTGAAGGTTCCCTGGAAACAGAAAAGGGCAATGGGGATTTAGAATTGTAGCAGAATAATCTTTTATTCAGCCGCACTCTATTTTTGCTCTTCAGCTGAAAAAGTTACACCTGATGGTTAGATCATACCTTGGTTAGTTCCAAAGGGAGGTCCAGACTGTACTTTTGGGTGATTTCCACCTAGGTAGAGGAGGATAGGAGGAATCTAGAAATGATCAGTTAATAAAGCAGATAAAACAAATATATCACATTATTTATCTTATAGATCTTCACCTTTTGACTATTTTTCTTTGAAAAAGAAAATGCGAAGTCAGCCAGGAGTTTAGTTTATATGAAAAGAGGAACAAAATCTGTTAAGATGATAACATGGTCATTCTTCTTAATAATGATGTAAATAAGGATAAATGCAAGTCTGAAAGGTACATTAGCACTGTTGTGCTGACAGCATAGCACTGGCTGCCAAAATTGTGTTCACATGATATAAAACTTTTGGTTATTACTTTGAAAAATCTATATGACATTTTTTCATTCACCATAACTCCATAATATCAGCAGCAATGTTTTTTTTTCTTTGCAAACATTAATTTATGTATTAAAATATTTCTAGGCTGCCACCAAAGGCAAAATGCCTCCCAAGGGTAGTTTGTATAAAATAGCTACAAGAAAACATCAATCACTGTTGTTTAAAAGGCCTTTGAATTGAATTATAATTAAGGTGACAAGAGGTCCCGCTTTTGGCGGGACAGTCACGATTTTTCAAAATTTGTCCCATGTCCCGCGATGTGTTCAAAAACTCCCAATTTTCCAAAAGAAAGAAAAGACACTGAATCATCAATTTTAAAAAGGACGCCATTAAAAATTTTTTTTTATTTCTCTGAAATGTCATTCCTGATGTGGCATTTAGAGGGTAGTGGTTTCCCTCCCCCTGCTCGGCTCACTCGAAGCGCCCAACAAGGGGCGAGGATCCCTCCCCTCCTGTGCGTGCACACGCCAATGGGCGATGTTTTTGCGACAGCCATCCAGTGGCCTCAGGCAGAGGGGGCTTTCTGGCGGTGGCAGCGCGGCAAGGAGGAGGCTCGGTCCCGGGCCAAGCAGCTCAACCATCGGAAGTTTGGGGTTTTTTGCCCGCTTCTCTCGGGTGCCGCTCTCCCTGCAGCCATGCTGTGCAAGCCACCGTCAGCAATCTGGTCCGGGTGAGCCGAGGGGAGGCAGGCAGGGATCTGGTTGGGAGAGGCTGGCGATGGAGGTGGCTTTTGAAAGGGTTGGGAGTTGGGGAAAGGCAATCGGGGGAAGGCTTTTTTTTTTTTACAGCTCGGGTGCTCCGAGCCCCCCCCCCATCAATGGTGTCCCGCTTTACCCATCTTAAAATCTGGTCACTTTAATTATAATATTACTTCTTCCCACACCAATTCCAGCATCCTACTCTATGTAAAACCCTGGTTTAATTGAACCTGAACCTATAAAGTAACCTTTTCAATCTAGGCTATTTAATTCCTTAGACTAGGACTGTCAAACCCTCACCCTATGGCCAGATGTGTCACACGCTGGGCCACGCCTATGCCCGATTTAGCGAAGGGGGGAAAAGTCTCAATATGTCACGTGACGCCACTGTGATGACATGAGTTTCACACCTCTGCCTTAGACCAATGTCTCTCAAGTTTGTGAACTATAAGAGGTGCGGATTTCAGCTCCCAGAATTCCCCAGCCAGCATGGGAATAAGTTCACAAGGTTGAGAAACCTTGCCTTAGAGTAGGCTATAACTTAATTGTTCTGTTTTTACCTTTGCTTCTGATTGTGTGTGTGTGTGTGTTGCTTATTATTTGTAGGTTTTATTATGCTTTTTAATTGTTATTAGCCATCCAGAGAGTCATGGCTTGAAGTGGGCAATTGTATACTTTGAAATATAAATAAATAAAATAATTTCCCATTACCCTGAGCTAGTATAAAAATAATTTATGTAATTAGAAGGGGAACTGAGTATATTGGGGAGGCCAATTTAGAAAGGGCTCCCCTAAAATATATACAGCCAGCTAAAACAAGCATGGGAACTTCTTGAATGGAAATGAATATAATATCTACATGATCAACTCCCCTTTAAACACAAACATCAACAAATATGAGGTTTCAGGAGCTCATTTAAATATATAGTCAGTTATTGTGTTGGAGCAGTATTTCTTTAGTAGAAAGCCATAATAAATACAGGTAGTCCTCAACTTACAATCACAATTCAGCCCTAAATTTTAAGTGAGGCATTTATTAAGTGGGTTTGCCCCATTATACAACTTTTCTTGCCACAGTTGTCAAATGAATCACTGCAGTTGATAAGTTAGTAACCCAGTTGTTAAATGAATCTGGATTCCTTATTGACTTTGCTTGTCAGAAGATCACAAAAGGACCTTGGGACACAGCAACGATCATAAATATGAACCAGTTGCCCAGCATCTGAATTTTGATCACATGACCATGGGGATGCTGCAAAGATCATAACTGTGACAAATGGCCATAAGCCACATTTTTCAGTGCTGTTGTAACTTTGAATGGTCACAAAATGAACTTTTGTAAGTCGAGGATATACCTGTAATTGTAATACCAAATGCTTTATTGTTTCATTACAACAATTTCATAATTATTACTATTGGTATTTTTAAAATCATGTTTTGGAATAAAACTAGGAGCCGAGGTGGCGCAGTGGTTAGGGTGCAGTACTGCAGGCCACTTTAGCTGACTGTGATCTGCAGTTCAGTGGTTCAAATCTCACCAGCTCAAGGTCGACTCAGCCTTCCATCCTTCCGAGGTGGGTGAAATGAGGACCCGGACTGTGGGGGCAAGTTGCTGACTCAATTTGCTAAAAAATTTGTAAACTGCTTAGAGAGGGTGAAAGCCCTATGAAGCGGTATATAAGTCTAATAAATAAATAAATAAATAATAAATAAATAAATAAATAAATAAATATCCTCCTCATAAGGGATTTACAAGGGATAGCAAAATAAAAATATTACATAGGCCAGAACACAGCATACAGATTTAAAAACAAGAGGGGGTATATAAATAAAGCAATGAAATAAAAATGTTTTGAAAAGGCAGTGGCTAAAACTGACTCAGATAAAAAAAGAGAGAGGAAAAAAACTTAATATTTTTTTACATTTTTTTTACAATAAATTAAAAACAATTTATTCTCTTGAAAATGAACACATGCTATTGGTTATTGAAATATCTCTAATACATCTGACTGCCAGATTTTATTTCTATCACTTCTCCAGAGAGCTCTGATCAGCAGTTTACTTTCTCAAATACAAGGGAGAGTGACTGGAGGGGAAAAAATGAATGTCTAGCTATGAGACTCATGCATAAGATTGCTATGTCTTAAGATGCATTGCCAAACCAACTAAGAGCCATCAAAATTACAGGTAGTCCCTGATTTTTGACCACAATTGGACTGGAACTTTCATTATTAAGCAGTGCAGTCATTTAGTGAGTCATTATGTGACTGTACACAATGTTATGATCTTTTTTGTCACATGTGTTAGAAAATGGTTTCATTAAGCAAAGCTTACTTTTCCCAGTGACTTTGCTTACTGGAGTCCAGCTATGCAAATCACCACCAGACTCTGGGGCAGTACATAGAGACATGCCAGTTACCAAGCTGCTGAATTATGATCACATGACCTTTGGGACCCTGTGGTGGTAATTAGAGCTGCCGGGGCGCAATGGTTAGAATGCAGTTTTGCAGGCTACTTCTGCTGACTTCCGACTGCCTGCAATTTGACAGTTCAAATCTCACCAGGCTCAAGATAGACTCAGCCTTCCATCCTTTCGAGGTGGGTAAAATGAGGACCCAGATTGTTGGGGGCAATATACTGACTCTGTAAACCGCTTAGAGAGGGCTTGAAAAGCACTGTGAAATGGTATATAAGTCTAAGTACTATAAGTGCAAGGAGCATGCCACTTTTTTTCAGCAGCATTATAACTTTGAATGCTCACATAACGAATGGTCGAGTGGTCATAAGTGGAGAACTACTGTACTTGTATGCAAGATTTAGAGCATAGTTTTTCACACCCATGTCAATTCATTTACATATTAAACTGTGGATGAAGACCCAAAGATGCTTTTTTTAAAGGCAACTGGACTTTCATGGGTTTTTTTTTCTTGAAAACATTTCGCTTCTCATCCAAGAAACTTCAGTTCTGATTGAATGGCGGGGAATGGAAGGATTTATATTCCTTACAGTCATCTGTTCATTAGCAATATGAAGGTTGGTCGTTTGAGAGCCATTGAGACCACTTGCTTTTATTTGTAACCCAGTGATGGGTTGCAGGCGGTACGCCCTGGTATGGACATACCGGATTCTGCCCGGAGCACCGGGTACCATTCCGGTACGCTACTCCAGAGGGCCCGCCCACCCGAGCTTCTTACCGTCTTTTAAAGCTGTCGGCGCTTCCTGTGTGATGCTCCGCCGAGCAGCTGGAGTGTTGCGGAGGTTTGCAGAAGTGTCATTTCCAGCTACAATGCATGCGCCACACGAGTGCATGTGGGTGACGCCAGGGCCATTCCAACCATACTGGTTGGAATGGAATCCGGAACCCACCACTGCTGTAACCTTAGGGTCACCTGAATCAGGGGGCAAATGATTGTGGAACCTTCTTGGGACTGCTGAAAGGGTTGTGTTATAAACAGCAGGTAAGCGATGTAGATGGAAATAGGTTGTTTTACTTATTTATTTAATTACAAAATGTATTTGCCACCCATCTCATATCCAATGACTCTGGGAAGCTTATAATTTAAAACTTTTTAAAAACATTGAAATCATCAATTGTAAAACATTCAGGAATTCAGTGATGCTTGCATTTAAAAACAACAACACAATCCAGGCAATCAATCAACCAATCAACCAACCAACCAATTAATCAGAATAGGGCTGGAAGGGACCTTGGAGGCCTTCTAGTCCAACCCCCTGCTCAAGCAGGAGACCCTATACCATTTCAGACAAGTGACTATCCAGTCTCTTCTTAAAAACCTCCAGTGATGAAGAACCCACATCTGAAGCTAAGCTGTTCCACTGGTTAATTGTCCTCACTGTTAGGAAATTTCTTCTTCGTTCCAAGCTGCTTCTCTCCTTGATTAGTTTCCACCCATTGTTTCTTGTAATGCCCTCTGGTGCTTTGATAAATAAGTTGAAGCCCTCCTCTTTGTGGCAACCTCTCAAATACTGGAATACTGTTATCATTATCAGCCCTAATTCTGTTCTCTAAACTAACCAAACCCAAATCCTACACTATTCTTCATATGTTTTAGTCTCCAGGCCTTTAATTGTCTTAGGACACAACAGTACATTCCGAAAGAAATCATCTTCTGCCATGTCTTGGGAATAAGTCAATAATTTACCCAAATGTGTGTGTGTGAGCCCTCCAAAATCCCCTTTTCAGTCCTCTTGGGGGGGAGGGGGGAATGCTCCTGCTTTTTCTATAGCCAACCTATACTTTGTTCTTCCAAAGTTTGGGCATATAGATCTTGCAAAGTGTGCGGCTTTATTTTATGTGAGCTTCATAAAATAGACATGTTGACCCAGAAGCAATTCAGTTGTTGCTGAATTTGTAGTTCAGCAACTTCTGGAAGATTACAGATTTCCTATTTCAAATATAAGGGAAAGATAAGGTAGGAAAAACATATCCCTAGTCTCAATATACATCACTGTGGCTTACAGCTGCATCTCTTTTATTACGATAGTGGCTTTTCAAAGCAAACTTGTCTTAAATGATTTATTCAGTATCTTAAATGACTATATTTATAATTTCACGTAACTGTATTGATACAGATGTATATGATTGCTTTTCTCAGCCTTTTTAAACATGATCCTCTACATATTTTTTATCACTGAATATATATTTCTATCTGGAAACTTTAGCAGAAATTGTTGATTGATGCTTCCATCAAAAATCTTCAAAACAATTTCCTTTTGATTCTACAATGGGAAACAACTTTTAAGAAATGGAAAAAACATTCATTTGGCTGTTGCTTGCAGTGATGGAGTACTGCTTAGATAGGGAGGAAAACCTCTGATGTATGACATACAAGAGTTTTCTGAGAAAAGAAACATGACGTGAATGTTGTAGTGAATTATGATTTCTGCATTTTCAGTAATGGTAATAATAGGTTTCTGATACTATAGTGATGGGAGCACAATTTCAAAAACTGGGGAAGATACCACGAGTAAACATATTTTGGGACATAACTTGCATCAATAGGTTGGGAACATGAAAAATCCAAGCTTTTAAAACTCTTTTAATTCGCTTGAATCCTGAGCGCTATCACCCATCATTGCCAACTGAAAGCATCATTTAAAAAAAGAAAGAAAAACTCAAACTATTTGCTTTAGAGAACGAAGCTGAGCTTATAGACCTTCTGTGAAAAATCCACCACTACAGTCCAGGTAGTCCTCAACTTACAACAGTTCATTTAGTGACCATTCAAAGTTACAACATCACTGAAAAAAGTGACTTACAACTATTTTCTCCACTTATGACCATTGCAGCAACATCATGGTCACATGATCAAAATTCAGATTTTTTTTTTGCAACTGAGTCATATTTATGACAGCTGCAGTGTCCTAGGAGCATGTGATCACCTTTTGTGACCTTCTGATAAACAAAATCAATAGGTAAACCAGATTCACTTAACAACTGGGTTACTAACTTAACAACTGCAATGATTCAGTAACAACTGTGGCAAGAAAGATTGTAAAATGGGGGAAAATTCACTTAACAAATGTCTCAATTACCCTGTTTCCCTGAAAATAAGACCTCCCCGTATAATAAGCCCAATCAGGCTTTTGAGAACATGTGCTAAAATAAGCCCTTCCCTGAAATATTGCAACCTAGTAGCAGCCATGAGGTGACCACACTCGCTACCTCCTGCACCTCAAAAATAATAAGACCTCTCCGAAAATAAGGCCAAGTGCTTATTTCGGGGGTCAAAAGAAAATAAAAGTCTGTCTTGTTTTCAGGGAAACACGGTAGTAACATAAATTTTGGGCTCAACTGTGGTCATAAGTTGAGAACTACCTGTGGTTATATCAGTTTTTCCCCCAGTAATATAATTTAGAGCAAGTGGATAGCAACTCAGAGAGTTTCAATCAATTGAGAACAAATAATTCCACTAAAAGCTTAATTCGGGGGGGGGGGTCTCTCAATTTTTATGATTCCTGATTTAGATTTCATTTCTTACCTACCAGTTTAAGGCAACCTTTGTATTAACAATTATTTGTTGTGCATATAGCTCATACAGTATGACCTTGTTACGCTTGCTCTAATGTGAGATCCACTTCTATGGACTTTGGACACATCATGAGTATATTGGAAATTTCGGTAATGTTTTTCAACACTGAAAATAGTACTTTAGACAATTTCACAATTTCCTCCACTTCATCAATTGTCTGTACTTTGTCTCTTTGTCTCTTTATCTCTTTGTTTTGTTCTCTCTCTCTCTCTCTCTCTCCCTCTCCCTCTCCCTCTCTCTCTCTCTCTCTCTCTCCTTTCTCTCCCCCCTCTTTTGCTTTCTTGCTTTTAGCAAATGGTGTGCACATTGTCTTTTTTTCCCTCACAGAATTCTTTTTCAATATTCTTCGGTTTCTCTGCATCTGATTGTTCCCATATTTTTTTATTTCTTTGCTAAGTATTATTTCAAGAATCCTTGTTTCCCATTTTTTAATTTTTCTCTCTTTTTGACTTTAAGAACATTATGGCAGAGCTGGAACTGCAATGCAAAGCAAGACAAATATCCCGGCTTTGATTACAGGCAATGGTTTTGTTAAAGACACATTAAATTGCAACATGATCAAACAACTACTCTGAAAATAGCAAAAAACACTTTAGAAAGAAATGATCAAATGACAATAGCAAGAGCTTTTTACATTTAAAAAATAACTCCAAATAAACAAATAATCCATAATCCATGCCCTTTATATTTGTGTTTATTTTTCTTATTTGTTCTTCCATGTTTTGTAACTTAGAATCATATTTTTGATTACATTATTTTCTTAACTGGATCCTATTTAGATGTTCTAAATATCTTTCAAAATTCCCAACCAACATTGAAGCTGAAGCCCAACATATCTGGAGGATTAGAAAGTCCAGTCCACAGACAAAATCTGTTTATATATATGCATATCCTATCTTTCTCTCAAAAACTTAAGGTATGATTCAGTATTCTTTCTGTTCTCTCTTTCATTTCATTCATATAACATCTCGTGAGATAAGATGATAATTGAGTTTTGGGTGGCCCACTGATTTTCTAAATGAAAATCTGAATGTAGGTTTTCTGATTTTAATCCAATGCTCAGGCATTGAGTCGGCATGCATAAGCGCACCAGCATGCCTACCATAAACCTGTCCTACTGTCCCATTTATATGTACTCCTTTTATGTGTTTGTGGCTATGCTTTGCTTATTTATATCCATTTATTTGTGCCATTTTTTCATGTGTTTTCATACTTGTTTCCTTGAACTTGTTGACAAATAAAATAAAATAATAAAATAATAAATATTATACTACCCCATGGGAACATAAATCTGGTAAGAGAACTTTGGCAGTTGATAGCACAAATTAAACAACATATGTTATTTGAGTTTCAGTCATGAATCAAATATGTCAGTCACAAATAAGTTTTAGACTTTCTAGCGCAGCTAATGTTATTTAGTAAGTGAAAATATCGAAGTAATATTTCAATCCTCTTTCATGAATAGTTGTTTTGTAGAGAAATAAAAAGGGGTGGAGTACATAGAAAACTATTTTTAAAAACAAAGTAATAATATTGTTGTTTTTAATTCATTTTTATCTGTATAATCCACAAGATTTGCAAAAGACAAGAGTTCTACATTTCCAGACTAAAAAAATCCAAAAGAAAATAAAACAAAAATACATACTGTGGTAAACTAATGGCTGAATCCCGAATGACGTATTAGACACTGAAATTCTCCAAGGAAGCTTAGCAGCGTTTTATTTTGACAACACATGAAAGGAAATGCATTAATCATTGAAATAAACAGCATGAGTGCAAAGTGCCTACTGTGTTTTAAAAAGAAAATCACTTAATTATTTCTGTTGATGTCAGTTATTCATTTGGGACTATTAAGCAGTAAAAGAGCACAACTTATATTGACTGCAATATACATTGGATCTGTGCCTGTATTATCCAATGAAAACAGAGCACTGCAAAACAATACAAAGAAGAGGTCAATTGCACAGAGTTCACACAACAGAGCTATATCATCTGAGAACTGCCTGGAATTACTAGGTGTGTCATTAAACTATGCGGAACTCACCAGCCATCCTGCAGCACTTCCTTTTCTCTGAGCATCTTGGTATATGCCCATTAAGTGGGAAATTCACCGTGCCATGCATGATGCCCATTTTTTAGCAGTACAAATCACTGAGTTTGGGGAAGAGGGTATATACTTAAAGGCTACGTCCAAAGGTAATTTTTTTTTCTGTTTAGGTCGGAGATGGGTCGCCTGGTGACCTTCAGTCTTTGGAATTCCTAAAAATGGAGCTCCTAGATGGAGCTTATTTCATGTCCTTTTCCAGGTTTTTCTGCACCAACAAAAGGAAAGGGATGTAATACTGGCTATTGTTTAATCATTTTTCTTTACTGCTGGCCATCAAAATTACCGTGTTAAGCATGCTAAGGTAACAAGTAGTTGATTCTCTATAACTTCTGATAGGTTGTGCCTAAATATATGACTTTCCAAATAACTCTTATTGGAAATTTCAGATTGATTTCTTCTTTGTAACAGGAGTGGGGAGCTCTTAGTTATCCAGGGACAGCTAAAGTTCAGTTCCTCACAGCCCCAGACAGCCAATGATGTGAATACACAAAAGTGGCTTCTGGAGGGGCACCAGCTGTCATCCGTCTTTTATACAGAAGTCTAAAACCAATCTACTTCAACCAGTGGAAATCGCAGGGGGAGGAAGAATATCTTAATAATTCAGAAGCTGTTGTGCTAAATCTTTCATGCCATATTGTCTTCTGAGCAACTGAGTGGTTGGAAAAGTAAAAGAACGAGAAGAGGTGTTGCTAAAAAAAAGTTCTGAAGATATCCTGCATGAAGGCTTGACCCTTCTGGAGTGGTTCATGGTTTCAAGACTTGACCAAAAGTGAGAATAAGAATTCAAGTTATTTTCATTTCAATATTGCAACCAATAACTTTTGAGCTTCTTTCCCTGAGTGCTCTTTGAACATTAGCTTTTTGTCAAAAGGAATGTAAAAAATATTCTCTTCATTAGGAATCAAATGACACTTTAAATAAATCAAATCCCATATGAAGGCAGTTTTTGTGCCTTGCTCCGGAAATGGCAATTACTTCATACATTCTGTAGGGCATTCAGCTGCCACTATGTGATTGGGAAAATTGTAAATTCTCCTAATTTTCCTGGTGCTTGTCACTTTGCTCTTGTGACCTTTAGACAAATAGTACAAATAATAAAATTAATACTAATATTAGTATACAGATCCATGTTGAGTTTGGCCTGTAAATAGTTATTGACTACAATTATTTTAAGGAGGTAGAAATATGTCTAAATTAGGCATAACATGTTCTCCATCAACACTAAAACTAATAGAGCATGGCATAACAGACATGGGTCCAGATTTATACAGGAAGGAAATCAAGCCTTCCACTCAACTGTTAAAAGTGTCACTGAGTACTTTGCATAATTTCAGATTCTACAAATTATTTGTGCAAAACTACATCATGCATAGCAGATAGTTTATGAGACAAATTCTAATTTGAATTTGAAAAGTTCATGAGTCCTGGCATGATGAGAGGTAGCTTATAATATGATTTAAGGATTTATAGATAACATTAATGGTGGGGATACAATTCCTAAGATGGTTTGAAAACAACTGGTAATGCTCTGTGAATGCCATTTTACACATTCAGCTTAGAAATAGGTTTCACTGAAGCTTTCCCCCCAACAATGTGCAATCTATCACAATCTATCTAAACTTTTTTAATTTCAACAATATAAATCATTTTTGTAAGTAACACATCCTCAGAAAATAAATTAGGTACAAGGCGGATCTAATTGAGTACAAGGCTGGTCCATAGTATTTAACTACCCAAACCAAAATATAATCCCTGGTCCCTCAGGATCATAGGAAATTGCAACCCTACTTGAAAACTGATTGAATAGCAACTCATTATTGCTCACTATTACAGACAAACACACACACACACATGCATAACAAACAGTATGGCTTTATGTGTAAAATGTTTTAACAATATGTAAACATTAATGTATGAAACAGGCCTTAAGTGAGGAGTTCAGATTCCAAAACTTGAACACAAAAGACCCGTTTGCAATAATTATAGAAATAAAGTTACCTTCAGGTAAGATGAGTGGCCTGTAAATTTTATAAATAAATAAAATGATAAATTTGACACCAACTATGCAGCTTTAAGGATCCAAATATATTTATTGAAAAAGAATAAAAGTTAATGATTTATTGCTAGCTTTTTCACAAAAATAGAATAGAATAAAATGAAATAACAGAGTTGGAAGGGACCTTGGACGTCTTCTAGTTCCAACCCCCTGCTTAGGCAGAAAACCCTACACCACTTCAGATAAATGGTTATCCAACATCTTCTTAAAAACTTCCAGTGTTGGAACATTCACAACTTCTGGAGGCAAGTTGTTCCACTGATTAATTGTTCTGTCAGGAAATTTCTCCTTAGTTCTAAGTTACTTCTCTCCTTGATTTACTTCCACCCATTGCTTCTTGTCCTACCCTCAGGTGCTTTGGAGAATAGCTTGATTCCCTCTTCTTTGGGGCAACCACTGATAGCCATATATTCTTTTTGATAGAACTCAGAAGCAAAGGTATGCTTCCCACTCACCCCTTACTTGTAGAAACATTTGATCTATGTAGATTTGTGTAATATTAGCTCTGAAAAAATAAAGCTATAAAATAATGCTATAAAAATTATTCTTTGAATAAACTATGTAGAGGTGTCAGGCCTTAGATCTGGCAGGTGGCATTGAAGATGTGGTTAGTTTTAATCTTCTGGGATGCTGAGTGAAGCCACAGTATTATGTAGCTGCCTGAAGCAAGAGTTGTGTTAACATACTTTTATTGAAAGAAATCATTTTAAAGCTGTGAAATTATGTTTAAGCTTGGCTGCTGAACTGAAATACATGTTCTGTAAAACATGCAGGATTAAGTGTTGGTGCAGAAGTAAATATTTAAGGGTCTATTATATATACAGAATGAACCAATTGCACTAAAAGTGGAATTAAGGTGGGAGCACTTTAAAAATAAATTAAGGAAAGGTATCTTTAAGTCTCCTCACGTTTACAACATTCAGCATATGATGGAAGCACAGTAGAGAACTTACAAATGCTTAAAAAGCAGCTTTGGAAAATTAACCTACATGTTTTGGCTGTGGATATTTGTAGTTTTATGTATTGTATTGTGATTTGATTATTATCCATTTTTTTAGCCAGCTTATAGAAAGGTGCCATAGAGGCTGAATATTTGCATAATTCTAAATAGTGAAACCTAATGGAAATGAACAGTATAATGTGATTTGTATTGTAATTATTCAGTGAAACTTGCTCACTGGTAAATCCTATGAATAGGTAAAATCTGACTGTGGGATAGAAAAGGGGAGCATGTCCCATATGACTAGTTTGAGAATCAGAACTAGAATTTCTGAATTTGATCAGCCAGTTTGCTGGCTCCACAATGGAATAGTGCACTTTTCCTTCTGCAAGCTTTTGCTGCTTTGTGTTAGCAACATTGCAGAAGAACCAAATATGTTAGGAGGTTTGGATTCTTTTTTCCTAGATGTCTTTAAATAGAAATTGAATAGCCATTATCCCAGAAGCTTTAATTTGGATTTCTCTGCTGAGCAGGGAGTTATACTCCACGGCTTCAAAAATAATACGCTAGTCTGCATAGGGTAGAGAAAGTCTGGCCTTTAAATGTTGCTGAGTTACAACTGGCAACAATGAAAGTTATTTTTATATATACAATTATATTACATGAATTTCTCACTATTGTGTTATTTCAAAACACACACACACACACACAAAAACACAAGTGGGGATGCCTGGTTATGTGTAGATATATTCACAGATTTTTGTGAGTCCCTCATCAAACCAAGTAACCAAAAAGAGTAGGAACCAAATTGTTTATACATTACTACATATTATTGCAAGCATGGCACCAATTCTAATACTCTCTTTTGAAATTCCAAGTTTGATTCGATGTGTCTATAAAAGCTTTATATTTAGAGCCATTCGCTGTCTAACGACACACATCCATTACACACAGCCCTGCCAATGAACTGCCAAAATAGGAAATGTCTGGGCGAGAGTTACCTACTGTGGAATCTATGAATAGGCTGACCTTTTTGCCATTGTTTTTTCATTTTCCATGTGGAAAACAAGACAGGTTGTAATAATATTATTTAAAGGCCTAAGGTGGCACCTAATTACTCCTTCTGTTTATTACGTATTTAGAAATTTTGCAACCTGGCAACACATGGTTGGATAAATAAAGGAAATACAGGAGTTGATGCAGCGTCTTGTGGAAAAGGGTGTAGAGGATGGTCTTTTGGATTATTTTATGCATCAGGGTGGTAGAGGAACCTTCTATTGGATTTAACCCACTGTTTGTGTGAAAAACAGTCAGTGACAAATGGCTATTGAGATAAATCGTTCTGGAGTGTGAGTTGGGAAGGAAATGCTGCAGTCTATACTTTTATAGAGCCATACATTTCACGTAAAAAGGCTGAACTTGAAGCATGGAGGCCTCCAGACACAGTGACTCTGATTACATGGGAAAAGAGGATTACAAACTGGAGTGGGGCAGGATTAGGCAGGCAGATTTAGACTATTATGAACCCAAGGGAGTACAACAAGCAATAAACTCTAACACAGGGGTGTCAAACTCAATTTCATTGAGGGATGCACCAGGGTTGCGTTTGATCTCAGGGGGCCAAGGTGGGCATGGCCATGGTAGGCATGGCCAGATCAACATCACTTGTGCGGTCGCCTGTGGCGGCCCAAGCGCTCTGTCAGCAAAAATGGGCTCCCAAGCTCGTTTTTGGCTGTGACGGCATCCTGCTACTCTCTGCCAGTGAAAAGGGAACTCGGGAGTGCTGCAAGTTCCATTTTCACTGGTAGAGGGTTGCAGGAGGCCATCGCAGCTGAAAATGGAACTTGGGAGCCTGATTTTGCTGGCAGAGGTACCATGGACTGGGCCTTTACTGTTTCCAAGGCAGCCCCATAGGCCAGATCTAAGCACCCTGTGGCCTTGAGTTCAACACCCCTGCTCTAACACATAATGTAAATGTACACAAGAATAGAAATGCCTCCTCTTGGTTCAAAAATATTGGTTGATGTCACTAATGGTTTTCCAATAAATACAGTAAACGGAACATAAGACTTAATTTTCTTCTGTATAATTCATACCAATAGACGTATGAACTGTTAATCTGGTCACAGATGTCCTTCCAAACAAAATGAAGTGGACATAATTAATGCCTATTTCAGTAAATCCCATTTGGCAAAACTATGGTATTAAACAGTCACCAAATCATTGTTTGTTCTAGTTGTATTAATTACCAGCTCAGTTAACTTTTTAAACCGGGCATTCGCAAACCTCTTTCCCATATTTAACATTATAAAGAAATTATATACTGCAGAAGAAACATTATGGAAAGAAGAGGTCGTGGAATGTCTGTTAAGTCAAACTATCATTCTTTTCTCAAAAGAATGCTTTAATAATGCTAATCTCACCTCTTTGCTTTGACAGAAGTTTTAGTTTCCTTCCTTTTCTGCTTCCTAAAACTGGATTTTTAATAGATTGATGGGGAGAATCTGTACTTGACTACCTCAGCTTTTGAGAATGAAATGCTTTTATGAAAAAGAAGAAAGGAGAGAGGAAGATTTTAATGTTGATTATTATTATTTTTTTGCTATTCTAGGTTTATCCCAATGGCTAGCAAAGATGGAAGCAGTCCAAAGCTGTAATCCTTAACCTGTCTCACAGATGCAGCACACTAGCTGCAATAGCGTTTGATGGCTTGTATAAACTTTTTGTGTCTTTTCTGAATTTATGAGAGTACACTCAAATATTTCCTACTTGATTATTGCCAGTGGCATTTCTATTAAATAATAGTAACAATTCAGTCCCAGATTTTCTTAGGAACTGATACTATGATTATATCAGGAGGAATTGTTTAATCTTCTAAGCATTGATCCTGATCCATAGAGCCCATCACTCTCACAGAAATGTTGAAAGAGTTGTATTTTCTTTATTGGTATGAAGAAGTATTTCATTTCTGGACCATACTCATTGCAAATAGTCACTCTGATTTCAGTATTCCCCAATTGCTAGAATGTATTTAAGAGGAAACTATTACGATCTGTTATCTGAACATGCCATGTTAAATGGAGTTCATAGCTTGGATCCTGATCAAATTAATTTTCACATTGATATCTTGAAATCAGAGAGATACATTATTAACTTAATTCTCAAAAATTTAAATGAGTCTTTAGTGCAAAACTAATTTAGTCTAGACCAAGCTGTTGCAGTTCATGTTTTCTAGTTGAAATTGTGCTTTCAAGGATTGGCTGGGCTGATTTTTTAAAATTTTGATTTTTTGTTTTTATTCTGTGTGGGTTTTACCTCAGCCATATTATTCTGATTTTGCTGAAAACATTAATAAAAGCATTTTCAAATGAAAGGATGACAGTACAGTATTTACTTGTGAGTAATTATCTAATTTCATTTATTGAGAAAAGGATACCTTATCTGAAAGGGGTGGTAAATCAACTCAGAATATATAGAAAGCACAATTGCAAGAAAGACTGTGTTTTAATCAGTGAATAGTTGTGATGCAGGAGGCATCTCACACAAACACACACTGCTACTTAGTTTCTTGGATAGTTTGTACAGTATAATAATTACTATGCATACTTGAACACACATGCATGCAGAGAAGAAGCTTTTAAAAGCATCTTCATGGATTGCTTAATCCGCTAAATCATGCTTGGTTACCTGGGGCTTAACCAAATATTACAGCTACTGACTAGTCCAGCAGCTAAACAAATGCTTCCAGAAATCTTGTCTTCTTGAAGCAGCCTCTTTAATCTCAAACTGCAAGAATACACAAAAGATAGCACTGGCTGATGACAGATATGAGGAAATGTAAATAATCTATTAAAGCAAGGTGGCTGCTGTCAATTTTTTCATGGTTAGTGGTACATAGATGACATTTGTAAACTCTTTCTACATTCTGTTTTCATGATGACAGGATTTGGTTGTGTCAACGGGTAACTTTATGTTGTTTCAGTTTTGTGACACCTTCCTTTCTCTTTCTTTCCAGTTAGAATGGGCATTGATTAGGTTATGACTAATAAACACGAGATGTTACAGGGAGATATCAAAATTTAAATTTAAGATTTACACCCATTTAATTTTGCGCTGTATTGTATATGTTAATGCTTTATATCCTGTAACTGTCTGGACATTTATGATTTCTGTCTTTTGGGGAATTAAATTTCTTTCTGCATAATAAAGAATTATACATAACTTGAAAACTCTCATAGCTATTGCAAATGATAAAATAGAAGCTTTTTACAAAATCAGGAGGCAGCATTTCAGATTTTTGGGATGTTCTTCTGCTTACTTAAAGATTTGTATTATAACCACAAAGAAATTCCAAAGAGGCTAAAACAGATGAACTAATAATTCTTCTTCATTTGATTTAAACACAAACATAAGGCAATGGTTTTCTGTTCACCTCTTAGCCTTTTTTGAGATGTTTCTCTGATGGCTACTTTTTTTTAATGAATTGTCATTAGCATGTACCATTGCAGATATATACAGATATTCATACATGCACTTCATTGCTACCTGATTCTACTTGTACAGTGGCTTTTTCTCAGTGTTCATAGGCACGTAACAGTCTAGCAAGTTAAGATAATATTAGAGGGTTACAATCCATGAAAGCTTCTGCCAGGAGCTGAAGGCTCCATTGTTTATTTGCTGCAGGAAGATTAACATGGGCCACTGAGCTGGAAATCACCCTATGTTACATTTGTGATTTATCATAGAGTCACAGGAGAACTCGGATTCAGTCTTTAAAAAGTCACCAATTCTTCTCCATTAAAAAAACAAACCATAAACACACACAGGCACAAGGAGAATGTCAGGGGGAGGTTAACTAGTACAAAATCTATTTGCCAAGGTATTTAAAGTATTAAATGGACAGGTGTGTCATTATAAATCTACAGTGTTGATCCTGTCTTGAGAAAAGGGTTAGATTTATTGACTTTTGAATCTCTTCTAGCCATATCATTCTCTCATCTTGTGAAGCAGTATACCAGGTGTAGGATAGTCCCGTAACATGAGCAATAACTTGTATGTTTAATCTGAAGGGTGGGGTATCCTCTCACATTATATGACTTCTTCTTTCTAGTTAGATTTTAAAGACAGACACATTCATCCTGTGACACACAAACCTGAGAACTACACACTAAAGAAAAATAAGGGCAGAAGAATTGGGAATGGTGGTGCAAAATGAAACCACATTGTTCTGGTTTTTAAAAAAAAGACAATTGATGTATCATGAGATATAAATCCTACACTAACAAGTCTTCTGGATACTTGTACTGTGGTGCCTATTGCACCAAACAAGCAGTCTGGATGCTGCCATGCAAAATCTGTAGAAATCCTATAAATACATACAGTACTTAAATGAGAGATCTATAAAAACTTAGGCAAGTTTTATACATTAACTGTATTATTATTAATACATTTATTAGTCTAAATCAGTGACTGGGGAATTCTGGGCATTGAAGACCACAAATCTTAAAAATTTTGAGGTTGAGAAACACTGATTTAGATAGCAATTATGTAAGCCTGATGCAGAAATAATAACTGAGAGAGCCGAGGTGGCGCAGTTGTTAGGATGCAGTACTGCAGCCACTTCAGCTGACTGCTAGTTCTGCAGTTCGGCGGTTCAAATCTCACCGACTCAGGGTTGACTCAGCCTTCCATCCTTCCAAGGTGGGTAAAATGAGGACCCAGATTGTGGGGGCAATATGCCGACTCTGTAAACTGCTTAGAGAGGGCTGAAAGCCCTATGAAGCGGTATATAAGTCTAACTGCTATTGCTACTATTGCTAACTGAAGAGAAAAAAATCTGTGGTCCAAAGACTTTATACTTTTCCCCCAGGAATACTGCCATTCAGGTCATAGCAAGAAGCAGTGTCTAACATTGGCTGATCTTGAAACTGTTAATCACGATCTATCTACTTAGTTCTGGATGAGGAAATCTGTAAATTGGAAAATAATGACAAACTATTTCTTACAGTTCCCAATAAAATGACACTGATGTTTCCATGCATGCCTCAAGAGTCAAACTAAACTCAAGAAAACCCATTTTTTTAAAGTGCCATTCAAGGTTTAGCATAATATGACATTTTGTAGACCGATAAATCATTTCCATTTCTTCATAAAATTCTTTGCTTACTTTAAATTATGCAAAGCTGGGGTTGTATTTATACAGTATTAAAATTACTTTTATGTCTTCAATGAAAGAGCTCTCAAAGTAACTACCAACAAAATAAAAATATGCTTATTTGGATAAAATAGAGGATTCAGGAAAAAAAACTTTTATGTAAAACAACTTCAAAAACAGCATCTGAAAAAATATATATGACATGATCCCCATGTGCCTATCAAAATATCCCACTCCAAAAAACCCCCAAAAGTTGAACAACAGTCCCACAGGAGTAGGAATGTTTCGTTTTAAATGGCCAAATAAGGAGAGCGGGTTTTGCAAAATAAATGGCTGGAACAGGAGAAAGCCTGCTTTTCACTCTGAACACAGGAGATTTATGCTTCCATTAGCATAAAGGAAAAAGTGAAAAACAATGACACACTGAAGATTTAGTATGCTGTGTAAAGACCATATTAGGAAACGTGTTACACTGAATCAGAACTATAATAAGTGGTGGCACAGTGGTTAGAATGCAGTATTGCCGGCTAATTCACCTCACTGCCAGGAGTTTGATCAAGGTTGACTCATGGTTGACTCAGCCTTCCATCCAGTGGTGAAATGCATTTTTTTTTACTACTGGTTCTGTGGCCGTGGCTTGGTGGGCGTGGTGTGGTTTGGTGGGCGTGGTTTGGTGGGTGTGGCAGGGGAAAGATACTGCAAATCTCCATTCCTACCCCACTCCAGGGGAAGGATACTGCAAAATCTCAATTCCCACCCCACTCTGAGACCAGCCAGAGGTGGCATTTGCCAGTTCTCCAAACTACTCAAAATTTCAGCTACCGGTTCTCCAGAACCTGCTGGATTTCACCGCTGCTTCCATTCTTCTGAGGTCGGTAAAATGAGGACCCAGATTGTTGGGGGCAATATGCTGACTCTGTAAACTGTTTAGAGAGTGCAGTAAAAGCACTGTGAAGCAGTATATACGTCTAAGTGCTATTGCTAAATGCTAATACTATATTATCCATTGACCTCAGCATTGCCCATCCCAGGCTGGATGGCTTCTCATGTGGGCTGGCAGGATGATGCAAGGAGGCTGGGCTTGAAAGAGAGGAAATCTTGACTTCTTCCACAAGAGCTCGCACCCTGTATTCCAGCCTAAGTTTGGTAACAACTGCCTGGTTTATAGGAAGAAATAAAAAGTGGTGACTTCTTGTCTTCTCCTGGCTGGAGTATTCTGAGTGCACACATCCTAAAGTTGACAAAGTTGAAAAGTAGAGTGAAAACCATCAGGAAACATTTTGAAACATTCCTTTTTGGAATTTTTGGCCACTCACTCACCTTCTCTATCCACCGAATATAAAGAAGGGGGGAGCTAACTTTTATTTCATCTGCTAATGATGGGTAAAAAACAGGAACTTTGGGGCAGGGAAAAAATATTGTCTCATGGGTTTGCTGGTAAGATGAGCCAACATAGCACCCCCAAAACAAGATCAAGGACTTCAAGTGCTTTTCTCATCCCAATTGAGAAAGGCTCAGCTTTGAAATGGACATGTTTTTTATGCAAAGCTTCTGCTGAATCCCTGAAATATTTTCTCATACCGCTTTGACTACTAAGTCCAGATTTAAAAAAATAATTGAGGGGAAACCTGTTCCAGGGCTGGGAGGAGAAAGAAAGGGAGAGTGAGCCAGGCAAGACTCTTTCCCACTTGTCAGAAAGGCCGGCTGGCTAGGCTAAGCTTAATGTCTCAGGGAGGAAACCAAGTACCTTTGCACATTGGAACTGCTTACAATGACTTTTGTTGCTGATGGTGCATGTTTCGGTCTCCTTGTTAAATGTTGTTAAGCAGGAAACAGGTTTTGAGACAACCGGGTCCTTGGGAGTTCAAGCTCCTGCCTCAAATGTTCTTACAAGATGCACAGTTGACATCAGTTTACAGGAAATATTTAATTAGAAACGGAAGGCACTGGCTCCACTGACCTTGCATTTATATCTACTGTATATGGCTCATTACAATGACTTTTACCGATGGTTTACATTAGTGATTTATTTCTATTAACCAATGGAGAATTTGCAGGATTAAAGAAGATGCAAATAGATGATGGGATACCCTGGGCCAGGGCAAGGGAGTAAAAGAGAAGAGAGATCTTCTTGTAAAGGAGAGGACTGTGAGTCAAAGAGGGAGGAGAGTGACATATTTATGAGTCCAGTATCAGTTGCCTGCACCGATAAGCCATGGTCATTAAAGGAAGGAAAAGTCACCTTTGTGTGTATAAAATATGCATGCCGCAGAGCTTGAAAAGAGTGGACAGGAAAGCATTGGGTAAATAAAGGATATCCCATGAAACATAATATGAAAATAAAATTACCTCACCGGGCAGGAAAATTCTCCATCCAAGTAGTGGAATTTCAGGGAAGTAGAACAATTCAGATTTTTAATTTAATTTTTATTCTGCTTTTCTACCAGACGTTTCAGATTATACCTTGAATTCTGCCCACTTATAGATCATTCATTATAATGGATAAAGTTATAGATATACACAATTCAGAGGCGGGTTGCCAATTTTTTAACTACTGGTTCGGGGGAGTGTGTGTGATGCTTCTCCGCATGCACAGAAGTATCTGGGCGGGTGGGCGGAGCCTCCCCCCGTCGCTACTACAGATCCGGCCAATCCAGGCCAAACCGGCAGCAACCCACTTCTGACACAACCCCTGAGGAGATTAGTTATATATTCTTATATCAGTTATGTGGTAGTGAAACTGAATGGATGATTATGATACATCATGTCTTAAAGCCACTGGTACACTACTTGATTTATGAAAGGAGATCTTCTATATCTCACAGTGGACATAGAAAATGTGAATAAAGCAATTCATTGCAAGACTCTTGAAGACTAACTAGTAGACTGGCCTAAAACTTTTGAAGTGTAGCCAGCTTGACTGTCACCACTGAGCAAATCACGATTCTATCTGAGCTTACACAAACAAGAACATAAAAGGTGACCATGCAAATGACTCAAGTGCCTACTCCAGTAATCTCAGAAATAGAACAATAGAGCCTGAACCTCTTATCCTTGTCAAGAAAAGATAAACCTAATTGCAGAGAGGATGACGAGCCAAAGAAATCCTTGCTCTCAAGATACATTAGAGAATAAGAAGAATAAGTTGATGATTAATGTCAGTTGGTGCAGCAGTCCAACTCTGTTGAGCTTTGCCATTGCAGTTAGTAGAGAAAGATCTGCATATACTCTAGAAGAGCACCAGGGAACCCAATGATGCAAGCTGAGCCTGGCCTTTATAGCTGACAATCCATTGCTTCAATCCAGCCATTCCTTTGGGAACCAGTTTCAAAATGGAACGTTTCTCCTTTCTCAAAACATTTTGTGCTTTGCCTCCCCTTCACCCCACATCTGTGTGTTGTTATTCAAAATTACAAATAAATGGCAAGATAATGAACAGTTACAAAAGTCCTCCTCTTCCCCTCCTCCTCCTCCTTTTAGCCATTGTCTATCCCAGTGGTAGTCAACCTGGTCCCTACCGACCACTAGTGGGCGTTCCAGCTTTCATGGTGGGCGGTAGGGGTTTGCTGTAACTCTGCTTTATAAATTTTATAAAGTAAAGTTACTTCCCTACTTTATAAATCACCATTACTGTGGAACCGGTGGGCGGTTAGAAAATTTTACTACTAACAGATACACAAAAGTGGGCGGTAGGTATAAAAAGGCTGACTATCCCTGGTCTATCCACTGCAGAACGAAGGCCTCTTCTGTATGTTTTCAACCTACAGCAGTGATGGCGAACCTTTTTGTAAAGATGTGCCAAAATTGTGCGTACACTTGTGATAGCACACACCGCGTGTCCCACATCCACAATGCAATGTGCTCTGCCCACCGATGCATGCACGTGTGACCCCCCTGCGCATGTGCATATGATTCCCTCCCGGGGGGGGGGGAGTTTTTGCCCTTCCCAGGCTTCAGGAAATCCTCTGGAGCCTGGGGAGGGTGAAAAACAGGGCCTCCGCAAAAACGGCCTCCCACAGCCCCCCGGAGGCCCTCCGGAAGCCAGAAACGGATTGTTTCTGAACTTCCGGTTAGCCCATTGGACCTGTTTTTCACACTCCCCAGGCTCCAGAGGCTTTCGTGAAGCCTGGGGAGGGCGGAAATGGCATCCCCCGGCCCTCCAGAAGGCTGAAAATCAGGTGGCCTGCACACACATGTGTGCTGGAACTCTGCGTACCACCTTGGCACATGTACCATAGGTTCACCATCATGGGCCTATACAATTCTGAGATTTCTTTAGCCAATTGAGTTATAGAAAGTTTTTGCTGATGTTGTTAATCCATCTTGCTTTAGGTCTCTTTTGTGGTTGTTTTTTATCGAGTGGGATCCATTCTATGACTGCCTTGGTCCACCTGTCATGTGTTCTTATTGCTATGTGACCAGCCCATTTCTATTTCTTTTACTCTCTTGATGATATTGTATACGTTCTTTGGTTCTCTAATTCATGTGTAGGTCTTTCTATCTTGTCTTGTAATGCTGAACATGTATCTTGCCATGGCTCTATATTCCTTTTATAGCTTTTGTATTGATTGTGAAGTTAGTGTCCATGTTTCACCGGCATATGTTAGAGCAGGTAGCACACACTGATCGAAAACTTTTCTCTTCAGGCATAGGGGAAGGTTGTTCTTGAAAACTATGCTTAACTTGCCGAATGCCTGCCAACCACATTTAACACACAGACTTTGACTTTCCAAATCTATTCAAGTTGCAAATCTACAACCCTGAAATTGCTTTTAAAAAGAGAGTAATGCACCTTGCATACCAACAAAGTCAGTATTTTATTGAAGTCAGTGTTTTATTGGAGGAAATGCCTGTGAAAACAGTGATAGAAATTAACACCTCTGCAGAAACTTTCTAAAGCAAATACATTGCTAAATTCCTAAGCTTCAGTCCTGTTTAAAGCCAAGTCTGACTAATTCCTACTTTGATTTGATTAACAAGCAAAGAAAACGAAAAATGTTGGAAAGAAGCAATAGGAGTATAAATTGTTATATCAATTGAAGAGGCTATCCTCATGTCCTGTAATCATGGCATGGACATGGGGTCATTTCTTATGCAATAATCTCATCTTGTTGCTTTTGAGTCTTTCCAGGCCATTATTTTGAAACAATTTAAAGTTGCCTTTTCCTGCCATTGAGTCAGTATTGATTTTTGGTAACTGCCTGTGCTAGTCCCTTCTAGATTTTTGGGAAAGATTTTAGAAGTGATTTTTCTTCTTAGGGCTAAGAGAGAGAGAGACTAAGCTAAAGTCACCCAGTTGGCTTAGTAATTAAGGTCTTGGTTTCTCAAGTTACAGTTCTGGCCCAAACTCAGATATTTTTTTTAATTGTGTGTTTGTAGTTCTTTTTCTTTCTCCTGATCCCCAGAGTTATTCCTTGTGTCTATTACAGGCATGTTTTACCAACAATGTGGCCACAGATATGTTTGGGAAGGAACCTGCCCTATTCCCATGGATGTTTTAGGCTGCTGCAGACTTATGCCCATTTGGGAGGGACCAGCGCTTAACTTCTGCTGTCATCGGCTCATATTATGTGTGATCCTCAGTTTCCATAGAATTTACAGGGTTATTTATTTATATTTTTTAATCCCATTTCTTTTGTGTGCTCCTTATAAAAAGGAAAGAGTGCAAGACCTGATTTTTTAAAATGAGGTCTCATAGTTGTGTATTGTCCATTCACTCACCATTGTGACACTGATGGTATTCTACCGGTTCGGACCAGTTTGCCCGAACTGGTAGTGGAAATCGCAGGTGGCCCTGCCTACCCACCTCAGCTCTACGGCATCCCATTTAGGCCCTTTTTTCCACCGAAAGCACATGCGTGGAAGTGGCGTATGCGCTCACATTTGTGAACCAGTAGGGAAAGAAAATGAATACAACCCCTGCACTTTGAGGCCTTCCACTGCTGCTACCAAAAGGGAGTTTTGCTTTTCACTGTTTTAATGACTCGGAGGAACATAATTTTGCTACTCCATTCCATTTCCGGTTTCCTTTCGGTGCCGCTGACCACAAGGCTAGAAAGGGCACCAGTATCATTCCTCCCTAGAAATAGTGAAAGGTAGAACTCACATATTACATTTGCTCCCTTCTGCTACATCTTATGTGATCATCTTTGTTAACTCTCAAGACTCTCTTTTCCACTATGTATTCTCAATCAATGGTGATTTCTATACATAGTGCTTGCCTTGCCTCGCCTTCACCATGTGGATCCACAGAATTGTCTCCTCCTGCCTACACACAGGTAATTATTGGCACTAGCCTAGCCCCTCCTCCCCACTGGCCAGTGTCTCCCAAAGCCGCCAGCTTGCACCTATTAGCCAAGCTATTTTTGGACATGGTTTCAATGCTGTTTCAAAGGAACACTCCTGGTAATCCTCAAATTATGACCCTTTATTTAATGACAATTTAAGATGATACATAACAAAGGAACTTACAACTACTCTTTAAGGTGATGACCATCACTTCACCACCACCCCAAAGTCACCTGATTATAATTCAGGTGCTTGGCAACCAGCTCACTTTTACATCATCTTGTGTCATGTGCAACCTTTTCAGCTGATTTCTGACAAACAAAGGGAATAAGGGGAAGTCAGATTTGTTAACAACCATGTGATTTGCTTAATGATCACAAGATTTGCTTTAGAACTGTGGCAATTTGTTTAATGACAGTGGTTAAAATGGTCATAAAAGTAGATCCGTCACATGACAACTCACTTAACAACTGCATGGCTTAGCGACTGTAATTGCAGTCCCAACTGTGGTTGCAAGTTGAGGACTTACCTGTAGAGCTGTATGTCGAAATAGCTCAATAGACAGATTGGAAGGGTGGAATTTGCAAACTATTAGCCAATTACATAGACGGCTTAAACATGCTCATCACACACCTATTCATAATTGCGCCACTCATTTAGGAAGAGTGATTTGTGGTAGTTTTCTGATGGGCAGCCAATACTTGGTAAGAGGGAAAACAAAACCCATCAATCACTTTCTTTAATTTACTGTACAATAAGTAAATAGAACACTATATGACCTCATTACTGTTGCAGAATAGAGTTTAGCAATCAGGGCAACAAGTTTTATGTATTCTTAACCCCTCTCCCCACCAAAAGGTAGTCTTCAAATGGTAAACAGTATTATTTCTATTTTCTTCAAAGTGTAGAAACAGGCCATCCTCCCCCATATACAGTCCAACCTGGAGTCCTAAGTGGATGATCTCTTAAGTATGAGCCATCATTGTGCAGCACCAGTCAAAAAAGCTAATATAATTCTGGGCTGCATAAACAGGGGCATAGAATTGAGATTATGTGAAATATTAGTGCTGCTTTATAAAACCCTAATAAGATCACACCCGGCATACTGCAGCCCCACCCATACTACAAAAAAGGTTTGAGATTTTGGAAAAAAGTTCCAAGAATAGCAACTAAGATGATTAAAGGCCTGGAGACTAAACCATATGAAGAACAGCTGCAGGTTTTGGGTTTGGCTAGCCTAAAGAAAAGAAGAGTTAGGGTTGACATGATAGCAGTATTCCAGTATTTGAGGGGCTGCCACAAAGAAGAGGAGGTCAAATTATTCTCCAAAGCACCAGAAGGCAGGACAAGAAACAATGGTTGGAAACTAATCAAAGAGAGAAACAACCTGAAATTTAGGAGAAACTTCCTAACAGTGAAGACAATTAATGAGTGGATCAGCTTGCCTTCAGAAATGGTGTGTGCTCCATCACTGCAGGTTTTTAAAAAGAGACTAGACCAATGGTTCCCAACGTGGGGCCAATGTTGGGAACACAGGGGGGCAATTTGATTTTTAATGGGGATAAAATGAACCTTGTTTAAACCAAGTTAATGGCCTTTTAGACTTCCTCTGCATGAGTAAGTTCACTTTTTGAGTAAAGTAAGAAGTATATGTCCCGGGGGAGGGCGGGTGGCATCAGGATTTTAGAGATGCTTAGGTGGAGCATGCCCAAAAAATGATTGGGAACCACTAGATTAGATAGCCACTTATCTGAAATGGTATACCCGTAGGTTCTCCTGCTTGTGCAGGGGCCTGGACTAGAAGACCTCCAAGGTCACTTCCAGCTTCTATTCTATTCTATTCTATTCTATTCTATTCTATGTCATTCCATTCCATTCAATTCTATTCATGTTGACAGCAACAACAGATGAATACATAAAAGATTAATGGACAAAAGTTAATTTCTATTATTTTTTTAAACTTTTAAGAACATGGGCCATGAAAATCCAGAGTAAATTAGCATTTGGGGGTAGTACAGTAGCCTTCATATGAACTCAAAAATTCATATACAGTGGGTGGCGGCAGCCAAAAGAGCAATTGCAGGAATTGGGTATGTCTAGCCAAGTGAAAAGAAAGACTAGAGGTGACATGATAGCAGTGTTCCAATATTTGAGGAGCTGCCACAAAGAGGGGGTCAGCTATTTTCCAAAGTATCAGAAGGCAAGATAAGAAACAATGATGGAAACTAATCAAGGAGAGAAACAATCTAGAACTAAAGAGAAATTTCCTAACAGTGGGAACAATTAACCAGTGGAATGACTTGCCTTCAGAAGTTGTGGGTGCTTCATCACCGGAGGCTTTTAAGAAGAAAACAGCCACTTATCTGGAATTGTGCAGGGCTTTCTACTGGTGTTTGGAATAGAATTGTGCAGGGCTTCCAAACTGGTGTTTGGAATAGAAGATCTCTAAGGTCTCTTCCAACTCTGTTATTCTGCCTGACACTGCAAGCATATGGAAGCAGGGAGATTTCCTTCTTATTATTATTATTTTTTCTACTAAGAGGTTACTGTTGCTCAATACGGTTTTCATTTCTAAGAAGCTTCCTCTCACCTGCTCTAATGTTTACTCAAGAGATTTTTTTAACTATCATTTTATAACCATAATTGCTATAGTTTTTCAATCTGTTTATAGCTAAACATGTTTGTGGAACACTTCACCTCATTGGACTCTGCTTTATTCATTTTGCTCGCAGATTATACCAGATCTTTTGACAAACCATTTTTCTAAACTAATTTGTCTGTTGATTAAAAAAAAAAAGATGAAAATGTCACTGCACAAAAGGAAGACAGATGAAATCAAGCTGTCAGTAATAAATAACAGAGCTTTTACTTAAAAGTTGCCGGGAGGACACTTGAACAAATAAACCCAATCTTTCGGAAAAGAAACAAAATAATATTTCCTTTTTAACTGAAATTATTTCATTACAGCAGTGTTTGAAATTTGGTTGCTGCCCACTTTTCCCCCCATAGAATGACAGAGGAAAGCAAGCAGGGGATCAAATGGATTAGACACTGAGCAAAGCACTTTAGGGACGGAAGATGTTTGAAGCCAAACCACAGACCACATTTGTCAAGCTCTTAAGAAATAAAAATGAAAGATCAAAGCAGGAGCCTTTGACAAATATTAACATTTGTCACCTACTATTACTTTTGATGTACTTCTTTTTTAATTTGATAAAGGCAGCCAAGTTCTAAAAAAAAAGAATCTTTGCACCTTCAGAAAAATAATATAACAGCAATATCACTAAAGCGAGGAATCTAAAATGAAAATAAGGGATTCTGAAAAATCCTTCCACCCCAAATTTAGCCATTGATTCATACATTTGGTGAAAGTCACATCCCTGAGTCTAGAGCTATCCAAAGGTATTGGATTTGAAGTACAGCAAATGAGAATGATCAACATAAAGTATCTCAATAAGATTCTTTACGCATTTTTTCTCCTACCTCTCCAATATCTACTTTAATTTAAAAAAAAATTAATTATTTGATTGATTGATAGCAATTAATGTAATTAATTGATTAATAACAATGCAACCTTTTGCATTTCTACTCAGAAATAAAGATTTCTACTCCAAAAAGGTCAAAGAGACTCATTCTTTATATGCTTATATAAGATGGTAGCCTTGCAGTGCCATTATAGAGACAAAACACAAATTACACAATTTGATACACAGAGTGTAGCTGATTTTAAAAAGACATTTTGTGGGTTCTCTATCTGGATCAGGATTACTGTGCAAAATTTGGTAATGCTTAACGTTATTTTTCCCCTCTGAATTTCACACACAGTTCTGTGGTGTGGGAGATCATTTTTCTGTTTTTAAGCTCAGAGAACTTATAAATTAACCAGTTTAGGAAAGGGGTCCTCCTCCCAATTGCATAGTCATCCTGATCCAGTTATCTTCACAAGCAACCATTGCAATAATAAAATCCTTAGAGTAAATGTACAGTCTGTGAATTAAAAATCCCTAAGTATGTGTAGTAGGAATAAATGCAGTAGTCAATTACTGAGTGTTAATCTGATTAATATATCTTGACTACATCATAAATGCATTTATTCTCCAGTAAATATTTTGATAATACTCATTTTGCTGCTTATCACATACAGATGATGTTTAATAATTTGGCCACAACAATTTTTATCATGGTCCTGCTTAACAACCTGTACATATATACACTATCTATGCTGTACATCTACATGTGAATATCTTGTTTTGTCTAATATTCTGAGTGTCTGAATGCTATAGGCTTTTCACAAGACTGTTAGGTCAATGAATTTACAGTATTTTGTACTTGTGTATTACAGTCATCAAGTTTAATATCAAGATCAACCTACTTTATAAAAAAAAACAAAATAAGATGCACTCCCAGTAGACAGTTCTTTCTGTTTCTAAGCTAAAAAGCTAAATGGAAAAAAAGTTATTTCAGTCAATTGAGTATTTGTGGTTGAGCAGACTGAATATGAGGCAGAAAGATAGATAATTTCTAGGCTCAGAGATGTGCCTCAGCTTCAACCGGCCGGGCGCCAGTTCTATTTTCCTCACCCTCTCAATCAGGTAGTTTTCAAGCCCATGCTGACATCCAGAGCAGCAGAAATCCAATTAGGAGACTGGGTTCTGCTCCTTGTTTTATGAGCAACTTGATCCATACTGAAGGATTTACAATATATGGTCTAGGTCTTAGGCATGGCTCTGCATTCGGTGAGATGCCTAATGGTAACAATAGCTCAGCCTTAATTTAAGAAATCAAGTCCTTGTCAAGGGTGGTAAATCATCTTTAAAACTAACACTCTTAAAGTTTTCAAGATAAAGGTCGTTCCCTTGTAATGATGTGGTAAGATGGAATGCCATGAGGAACTGGGCAGGGATTCAAAGCAGTAAAATCACATTAGGTAAGATTATAGTGGCCTCTTGTTGCTGGGATTTCAGAGAATGTTGGCACCAGGATGACATGCCAGATTAACTTTAACAGGACAAGTGTGTCCAATACATATTCTCACCTTCACTTTTGAAAAATCTAACAGTATAGCTTTGGGACCTTTCTCACCTTTCACTGCCGAATTAAATTGTGAAGAAGGGACTGATGAGGGCTGATTGGAGTTGATTGGATACACAAAAGGGAATACTGAGGCCCCTATTAATTGTAATGCCATTTCACGTGAGCTGCTTTTGATCATATCTTGAGGAGAATTGTCTCTTCCAAGCATATTTTAACTTGAAAGAACAGATGCTGTTAGTTTTTAAGTCAATGCAATATGTGCTATTGCTGAAATCTTCATCATGACCCAGTGGAATAGATATTTCAACAATGTGTTATGAATGTCATGAAGTGCAGGAAATGTGCAGGAAAACACTTGGGAAAGTTATTAGGACTTTCAGGAACACCCACAAGGGATTTTTGTTGTTGTTTATGGCATTTGGGGTTAAAAAAAGGAGGGGAGATTAAATTATACAGTGAATTTACACCATCTTGCCTTTTCTGAGCAAACTCTGTATACACGGCTATTTTCTTTCATGATGTGTTTGAGGACATGATTTTGACTGTGCTACAGTAATGAACCAAATTATTAAAGCAATGTGTTCTTAATACTTGTTTTAAAGCATCTGCGGGTTTTTTTTTTAAAGACTCTTGGAAAAGCTTCAAATAAGTATGCTTGCTCCAATTAAACAGCAGTTGTAATTGTCAATGTTTGTAATATCTCTGGCTAGTCAAATCAATCTCCTTAAAAATTCTTTTTGACAAAGGCAGCGATATTTTTCCAGTAAAATCGGAAACAATTTTAACAGTTGTTCCTCACTACTTTGGTTATTGTATTTATTATGTTCAATAGGCTAATACAGGGGTCTCCAACCTTGGCAACTTGAAGCCTGGAGGACTTCAACTGCCATAATTCCTCAGCCAGCTTTGAAGTCTGAAGCAATACAGGCAGATGTCTGTATTACATAGGATCCAATGCTAGAGTATTCCAACTGGGGCCAACATTTTTCTATATTTTATCTTTCCATCTCATAGGTCCGTGATGGCAAACCTATGGCACGCATGCCAGAGGTGGCACTCAAGAGCCCTCTCTGCTGGCACACCCACTGTCACAGTTTCTTCTCTTCCAGCTTTGTTAGGCTCCACACTCTGCAGCTGTAGGTCAATTGATGATTTAACTACTATGGTGTTGATGGTGTTAATTCTTCCTTTAGTGTTTTTCACCTGATGGAAGATTGATTATATGGAGTTAAAATCGAACATGCACTGTTCTTAGCACGATACTTCTTGGTCAACTGTCTGCATGGCATCGATCGCTTGGCCAAGGTGGATGTCAGAATTTATATTTTCTATTGGCTCATCATGTGGTTTTATTTCATGGCATGGGCAGAACTGGTTTTGCAAGCTTTGGATCGTTTTCTGTTGATTTTCAGGCTGACTGCTCTGCTTGCCATATTGAACTCATGAGAATGCTCTTTGGCTTTTGGACATGGTGGTTGATTTCCTCTCATACCTCATGTTTCCTGGCTCTTTGACTTTATGTTTTTTTCCCCATTATTACTGATTTCTGACCTAAGCAGCACCAGATTTTCTTTTGTCTTTCAAAAAACCTTTATATTGTGACATCTTCCTTGGGATGTCACTTGGTCCTCCCTTTGAATCTCAGACTTTGTCAGCCTAGCAGTCCAATCTATGAAGATTTTTCTTCTTCTTTCACATGGCAGCTCATTTTCTAATCATTAGGTGGGAATGGGATATGATATATAATTGGTGCTATTTTTGATCCAGTATGAATTCGGCACTGAGATTTTTTTTTCTTTTAAATTTGGAAAGGCACTCTATAATCTATATACAATAGAAATTTTACCTGATTTGTGACCTCAGTGCTTATAATTTTTAAATACTGAAATAAAGCCAGTGTGATTGTGTTCTTAAAAACTTCTCTTTTTTTGTTCAGATTCCTTTATTAATATTTGACTGATTCTGGATGTAATCTTGTGCCAACTTTCTTCCAAGTAAACATAGAGGTGATTTTGAATGAGTTCTTTATCTATATTTTTCGTATTGAAAAGCTGAAAGGAAAGCAGTGAAGTAAGTACTTAGAGCATACTGGTGGTTAAAACTGGTTGTACAGGTTTGTGTGTCTATCCCTGCACAATGTTGCCCTTGTAAAGCTTTGTACTATAACAGGTGAACTTGGATTGCCCTTGTAGTGCAAAGTTTATTTCCTGGGCATCCCATTAAAATGGTTTCTTAGAATATTGTAAATAATAAATCAATAAATAAGAGTTCTAAGAAGATGTGACCTAAAATTGTTCTCTTCAAGGCAGGGAAAATAATTATATAAGCACTCAGAACCAAATAGTTTGAAGGAAGTTTCTGAATATTTGCTTAACCGTCCTAGACAGAGCGAATACAGTGAAAAGTGAGCTAAAAGATTATTTTCTATTTAAAAATAATGGTTTACAGTAGAAGAGGTATTGTGAAAGGTGGACCATGAAAAAACTAGATAAGAGGCAAATCAATGTGCTTGAACTGTAGTATTGGAGAAAGTTCTTGAGCATTGCTTGGATAACTAAAGCGACAAAGAAACAAATTTTTATCTTGTTGTAAGTTGACTTGACATCCTTGACGATGAGATAGGAAAAGGTAAAGATTCTCCTCGCACATATGTGCTAGTTGTTCCTGAGTCTAGGCGGGCTGTGCTCATCTCCGTTTCAAAGCCAAAGAGCCAGCCCTGTCTGAAGAGATGTCTGTGGTCATGTGGCCAGCTAGACTAAACCCCGAAGGCACATGGAACGCTGTTACCTTCCCACCAAAGGTGGTTCATATTTTTCTACTTGCATTTTTACATACTTTCAAATTGCTAGGTTAGCAGAAACTGGGACAAGTAATGGGAGCTCACTCCATTACTTGGCACTAGGGATTCGAACCGCCGAACTGCCGACCTTTCTGATTGACATGCACAGCATCAGTACATCCCTCATGGTGTGATAGGTGACATTTAAATTTAATAAAATAAATAAATACTACCTACAGGTCTTGCTAATGCAAGTAGTCCTCCTTTAATGACCACAATTTGGACTGGTAACTTGATCATTAAGTGAAAGCAGTTCCTAAGTGAAATTGCAGCAATGCTTATCTCTTGCTTTAGGTTTCTTTTGTTTATATAGACCTTTGAAGGTCATTATGCTAGAACTGGTCACAAAGTTACTTTTTTATCACTATTGTAATAGTGAATGGTTGTTAAAATAGGCAGTCTCTAAATGAGGACTACTTCTAGTATAAAATACAAGGTTCTGTTTTATGCACTAGGAGCATGCTTTTGATTCTTAACAAGTCTTGGAAGATGTATTTATTTATTTGAGAAAGGGCTTCCTACATTTTGATGCAAATAAAGTAATGAATTAAAATATATTCTTTTCTAATCATCCTAGTGCTTTCAAAAGGGATCTGTTCTGTGAGATTTGATGGGATTGAGAAGGAAGCCAATCAGTGGTGGGAAGCCAATCAGTGGTGGATGCCTGGCGGCATCCACATGGATGCGTGCAGCGCGTGCATGCATCTTGCTGTCCAGTGATGCTCCAGCTGCTTGGTAGAGCGTCGTGCAGGTGCTGCACGCATCTTGCATATGCTCAGAAGCGCCAAAGACTTTAAACACCGGTAAGGAGCATACGTGGGCAGGTGGGCATACTGCCTGCAACCCACCACCAATGTATCCTGCTCATGGAACTCATTTTATTTAGCGATACATTGTACTTATCCTATGTTTTGTAAGCTAAGAGATTGGTTTATTCCTTTTTGAAGACATGTAAAGAAGACATGTAAATAAAACTTATTCCTGGTGGTTGAATTTGCCCAATTACAGCAAATCACCTTTTCCAAAGACAACTATCCAATAATGAATGACCATACAGGAAAAAAGATAATATTTGAGAAATTATTTCATTACAGCCTTGCCAACCTTTTTGGAGATTTTGCATTTATGGTTGGAGGAAGCTAGTTTTAAATAGAATATTTCAATAGTTGCAGGGGGAAACTATGCAGGAAATTTTGGATAGATAATGACACAGCTTGGTAAAAGAAAAATGGAAGTTGAATGCATGCATGTTATCAATGAATTATAATTAAACTAGATATGAAAAACAATCAATGCTACCTTAAATGAAGGGTTTGCATCTACTTCATTAAGGTAGTGATGGTGTGGTATTTTCTGAAGTGGCTTTCCTAGATTCAACTATAATGTAAAATTACTGCCCTAAAACAGAACATTGTTGAGAAAATGCTGCAACTGCAATTACAATTTACAAAAGAGAAGATTGATTATCTAGATCTTTTTTACTCAGGGTTCCAACCAAAATATAAAATGGAAACAGCATTGATTGCCTTCATTAGGGCCTGGATGGAGATAATATGTGCCTCCTGATATTTGATTTATCAGTAGCATTTGGTACAATCGACCATTATATCCTTCTGGACACTTCCAAGGACTATGGGTTGTTGGCATGATTTTACAATGGTTCTTTTAGTGACACCCACTTTGATGAGTGGTGGATTTCCATTTTTTTATTACCAGTTCGCTCATGTGCGCTTGTGCTCACATGCATCACTTCTGCACATGTGGAGAAGCATCCGTGTGTGTGTGTGTGGAGCATCCCACCTCCACCACTACTGGTTCATCCGATTGAGGTTGACCCGGGAGCAACCCATCTCTGACTTTGATGAGGTTTTTAAAGACACCGGGCTAGAATTTTGGGGACTACAAGATCTAGTCCTAAAGAGATTACAAGATCTAGTCCTACCTGGATGTAATGGTATCTAGCAATGATCTTGGGAAACAGAAAGGAGAGCTGCAGTCTGGACAACTAGCATGTAAAAGGTATCTCAGCTCACTGAAGGAAAGAGAGCATAGGAACCATTTCAGAAGATTTTTGGACAGTAAAATGAAAGGATAGGAATACTTTCAGACTTGCAAGATTCTGTTAATTTAACCTTACAATAATACTGTCACTAGTATTTCTGGTTGTGCTTCTTATCAGTACTACCTTACAGGGCTAAGACTCAGGCATAAAGGTAGTTTGATGACTTTGAACCAGTCATTCTTTGTTAACTCTAGTGACAGTGCAGTGGCAAACTATATCAGCAAATAGTTGCCAAGAAGATTGAATGGATTTGGCAATGTGGTTGCCAGAGGTCAACTCTGACTTGAAGACATAAACAGCAAAAACTAAAATAAATGGTTATAGTGGTAGAGGAAAGGAAATGGGTGTTCTTTTTTCATTTTTGTATGACTAAGTTATCTCACCTTTACTCTTTAATATCTAATGTATATTAAACAAATTGGAGAATTTATCTGTTGGTTTAGAATGAGGTTTCATCAGTATTCTGATGATACCCAGCTCATTTCTCCACCAAGGCAAAATTGGAGATGCTGTGGAAGCCTTAACCCAGAATCCAAATGTTTATGGGGATTTGGATGAGTTCAAACAAACTGCAATTGAACAAGAAAGAGCTTCTGTTTATTAAGAAATCATATGGTTCTCTGCTTCAGTTTTATCTCTGGATGGGTGGCATTTCCCCGAAGAAGTAAGTCCATAATTTCAGAGCTATCCTAAACTCACTGATAATGCTGGATTTGCTGGTGAATACCTTGGTTGGAAGACTTCTGTCCTCAGCTTCAATAAGTGCACCAGTTGCAGAACTAGCTACAATGGAAGGTCCTGACAATTCATCATGCCTATCATCATTAGAGGATTGAAATACTTCTTACATGAGATTGCATTTGAAGACTACTCTGGAACTGCAATTCCTGCAAAATTAGCAGCCCACGTGTAAGGAAAAAGAACTGTTGCGGCCACATTGCACCTGTGATAGGTTTCCAAGTGAAAGGGGCCTGCTTTATGCACAGGTGGCTTATTAACTATTCCATCTATTCTTGAGATAAAAGTGCTTCTCTATGGTGGCTCCCATCCCTGCAGAACAACTTCATCCAAAAATGGGTTGGCACCCATCTTGGCATCCTACTAGAAAAGCTTGGGAAAAAAATCTAACAGAGGGTTTTGATTTATAACACACTGCAGTGTAAAGTTGGTGCTATGGATGCCACCTCCATTATTTTATTATCCAAATAATTTTATTGCTTGTTTTTTATTTTAAAGTTGAATAGGATTTTATTGTACTTTTGATTCTATTTGCACTGTAAATTGATGACAACCACAGATTCTGAGCATATGCTGTAATGAACCAATCAAGAGAGATCTTGAAACATTATTTTCATCAAGGCAGCATAGCAGGCCCCCAGAGGGCCACACTTTTTGAAAAGGATAAAAATAGCATTTTTTATCACAAATTGCACGCACAGAAGCGTGCAAAATATTTCAGATTCAGACACTTAATTTTGCGTTCAAAATATTTATTTAGTCCAACCATTTGCAGAACTGTTTTTGGGTTTGGAACCCATGCAGAATGATCAGAGCAGCCTCATTGAACAAAAAATATTTTTTTAAACTCAAAAGGACCTTTATGTTCAAAATCTGTAGCTTGTATTTTCAAGCATGAAGAAGTGTTCAGACGAGAATAATTATAATTGCCTATTCAGAGCAATGCAGTGACAAAATAAATGTGTCATTTCCAGACCAGAAGTACTTCCAAAAGGAAAAATATATATTGCAGTTTGGAACAATCAATGAACCAATGAACATGAAACTCATTAAATGAACATGATTTTCAGCAAATATGGCATGCGTTTTTAACAAATAATATACAGCAGATAATTTTTATCTCATCTAGATCTACCCAGCTACTTTAGGCATGTAATCCAGTCTGAAAACATTGGAACACCTTCTTATCTTTAATATATTTACACTCCCATTTTACAGATAGGGGACTACTAGAGAGAACACAAGTTGTATTTGGTTGAAATAATCACTGAATGGAAATGATTTGTGAATGCTTGCTGAAGAGAAGAAAATAAAGATCCAATGGCAGCTTTAACATTTTAATAGATCCTTGATTTTTTTTAAGTTGATGTGCTCAGGGAAGTGACAAATTCTGGCTTATCTATATAAAAGCTACAGAAACACTTCAGGGAAATAACCAACAACAGCATTTTATTCACCTTTTCTTCACACAAATGGGTTCTGCCTGCTTCTCTTGAAGTTTTTAAACTTAAAGTTACCTTAACCTGCTCATTCAAGTTATGAGCAAAATTCTCTGTGGATGCCTGTTTTCTCAAAAAAAAAAAAGTCACAAATAAAAGGGGGGGAGAAAGGAGAAAGAAAAGCTGCTTTAAGAGGCATTTGCAAAACTGGACAAAAATTTCCCAACCAGCTTGCAACTCTGAAAAGATAAGCTCTGGTCAACTGAGCCCCAATTCTTCTGTCTCCACTTTGTGATATGTTTTATGATCTCAGACACAGCAGATTGTTAGCTTGCAATGTTTGGAAATAGTAGATGATTAAACCTTCTGGCCAGGTGTAAATGCAACCTTTGTCTTCCTCAAGCTGTGTGAGAATTACCTCCTTTCTCAAAATTCCCACCTGGCATTGGCACCTTGAGCCTTAGAAAATAAGCCCATCATATAGGCAAAATCTAACTTTATGATATTTCTAATTTATTAATATATCAGTTTGGATTGTTCTGAGTTTCAGGAAAAGTGCTGAACAAGCCACTGGGAAAAAATACAAAGAATGTGCCCTCGGAGTTGTGTATCCCCTCCTCCACTAGGGAATTTTGTTCCAGGTAAATAATAAAAAGTGTAATGATTTACTAGGCTTTTAAAGTGAACTGAAGGTAAGTTTGCATTGCTTTTCCATCTGAATATTCACTCTGCCCCTTCCCTCCACCCTCATCTACACATCCATCATTGTCATATGACATTCTCTTCCTAATCTTAATGTATTTTTGTTCCTTAAGAATTTGGCAACATTTAGAATGTTACCTTGGGAGTCACAAAACAATGATGTTGTTTTATCCAGAAATGTTGACATAGGCTATACAGAGTAGTTGCATGTCTCTGTGTCAGGTCTCTTTCGTTTCAGCCTTTAGATACCTTTAGTAGTTGCATGGCGGAAAGATCTTTGCTATTTCTTTTCCTCCTTGAAGTAGGAAATTCAGTGTTGGGAATATTGCATTTCTTGGAACTGCCTTGTCAAGATTGGAATTGCACATGAGAAACCTTGATTGTAGAGAAGGATTAGCAACATTATCTTTGATATAATAGGATAGTGATCTCTTTCAGGGATGTTCTCTTTGAATACAAGCATATGAAACAAATAAGGTTTTACCAGATATATGGCAGTGTGGGTTCCGGGGCCTGGCGTCCTCCACATGAACACGCGTGGCACACGTGCACATGTGCGCAGTGCGTGCATGCAGCTTACCTTCAAGTGATGCTTCCATAAGCCTCTGCAAAGCTTCTGCTGCTCGGCGGAGTGTCGCACAGGCGCTGTATGGTAAGGAGCATGGGTGGGTGGGTGGGTCCTCCGGAGCATCGTACCAGAATGGTACCTGGTGCTCCGGGCAGTATCTGGTATGCCCGTACAGGGGCATACCGCCTACAACCCACCACTGATATATGAGTATTCTGTGTCCATGTCCCGTCTCTGGCTTCCAAAGTCATTTCCAGAGTGTATGGTGCCAACATTATCAGTTTGAAGCTTGCCTTTTAATGACCTTCAAAGCCCACAAGTCTTACCAGATAATCTGCCTTAGTTATGTGCCATTCTTTCCACTTTTTATACTTGTCCTTTTCATCTTTCAGTTTATCAGAGTTCTTTGTGAAGCCATGAGATGTCTTATTTTTCTTCTTCATTGGAATTGTGCTAGACTGGGCTTTTATAATCTCACTTTTCAAAGTTTTTCAAGCTTCTTGGATTGTTTTCCCCTGGAGGATTCTCATCCATGGAATCCTTCCCAAGCTCTCTCTACATTTATTGGAATCAGCTTGTTTAAAGACCCTAGTTTGACTTTGTTCTGTTAATTGTGCTTGCATAATGTTGAATTCCAAAATTGTATGGTCACTCCCCCTCAAGTTTTCTGTAGTTTCTTCTCTGTTAGTGAAAATTAAGTCCAGTATGGCTGACCTTCTAGTTCCCTTTTCTACCTTTTGGGAGAAAAGGTTGTCGGCTAGTTTGTCAGGAATCTGATCTTCCACTAGGTGCAGAGTTTTTCCCCCAGTTGATCTCAGGGTAGTTAAGTCCTCCATAACTATTGTGGTTTGCTTCCTAGATATCTTAGTTAACTGATTAGCAAAAAGTTCATCTATTTCCTCTGTTTGGTTAGTACCCTGTAGTGTATGTTTATGACAATGTCATTCTTTTTTTCTTTTATACAGCAAATGCATTGAAGATGGTTTTCATCATTGTTCTGTTGTGTTTCTGTAGAGATGTTATTCCTCATATATAGCACAACTCCACCTCCTCTTTTATTAAGTCTGTTTCTTTTAAACCATTTAAATGGCTCAAGCTGTATATTCCATTCATTGGTTTCATCCCACCAAAGTTTCTGAAATGGCAACAATATCTTATCTACCCTCCTATCCTCATGTACTTGGATTTTTTTAGTTCACCCCGTTTATTCATCAAAACTTTGTGCATTGGTATATAGGGATTTGAGCCCTTTTTGACTGACCCTATGTTTATTTTCTGCCTAACCTGTTTTGTGTCTGAGTTCCCCAGACTCAGTGTTTTAAATCTTCTGAGTTTTAAATCTAGTGTATCTAATTAAGTTCCCTCACTGAACATCTCTCTTATTCCATCTGCAAATGAATATTTGAATGATCCAGTCACTCCAATCAATCAGTTTTACAAGGTTTAATTTCATATCCGGAAAAGTAAAAGAAGCATTGCCTCACATGGAAAATGGTAGAAGCAAATGAGACCACTCTTAAAATGGCTAGCTGAAAGCAGATGTAAAATGGCTCCATGTTATATTTAGGCCACAATTTCCATTCTTTGTAGTACAATAACCTTATTAATTGTTAAACGATCCTTGTGAATGTTCTTCATAGCTGAGAGGAATATATTTTATGCTATCTGAACAACCAACTGGGCATTTAGCCAAAAGGGGTGATGGCAGTTGCAACGTAGCGTGAGTTTTTCATCTCCTCCAGTTCTGCAATTTAGTTCCAAGTTTTTAATCTATTATTTCCAAGTAAGCAAAGCAAAACTAGGCAAATGTGAATGCTGAAAGCTGTCAGCTACATGAGCAATGTCAGTGGGAGGGCCAAATATCACAGAGTTGACAGCCTGTCAGAGTCAGAGGATATATTTTGGCCCAGTAGTCAAGTTAGTGAACGTTCTCTACAGTTCATTGTGTCCTTGGCTCTTGTGATAGGACTGAGGACATTCAAGGGAGCCAAGCCCTCCAGCTGAACTAGGCAGAGCATCCGTATATGTCTTTATTTCCCTCCATATAGCTTTTCTTTTCCCTTCAAAAATGCACATCCAGAGCTTTTCCACTTTTCTCCCTTCTCCCTTCCCAAATCACTTTTGCTTTATTCTTAAGGGGCTTATATACATGAGTTTAAACATTTGGTCTTTCATTTTGTCTTGGCAGTAGTACAAGGTGCTGGGAGTTGTGCCATGCTTTCACTCCCAGTGAATGAAAAACGTGCATCATCATGATAAGAGGGTGGCTGTGGAACCCTGGAAGGGAAGCCAAATGGAGCCTGCATGCCCTGGGCTATCCTGGTTTGTGAGTAAAGAACAAATTCTAATATGTCAAGCTGACGACAAGGTTTTCTTGTAAGTTTAATGGCAGTTTCCCTTCTGGAATATACAGCAGCAGTGAGATTCTTTGATACATTCAGCAAAAGACTGAAGATCTAGTCCAGGGACAACAGAATTGGAATACAATCATTTGGAATATAGCTCGCACAATTGTTTGCAATTAGCTAATTGGTTGGGGCTGATGGAAATCACCCAGGTTGCTAACTCCAATTTTAATCTAATTCCCCTACCCAAAGCAAGAAATATAAAGTCAATCTCTCTCCAATAGATTAACCTCTAGCTTCCACTAAATGCCAAAATAATGTGATCTGGTACATTTATGTCTAGGAAAGGCTTGAGCAAGTCGATGATGGCAATTATGAATACAACTTTAATATTTTCCCAGAGAAAACTGGAGGGGGAGGGAAGCCAACTCTCCAGATATTTCCTGGGCAATCTCTTATAATAAATTCTGGAGCAAAAGTTCTTCAGTTCACAGTGATGATTCAGCTCCAAGCTTTCGTTTCTGTGGTTCCCATGGAAATTGGTCATATGGCTTCCCTGGTCACCTAGACTAGGAATTAGGTTGAAAGAAAGTATCCTAGGATTCTTTAAGTAGGAATAGCAAATAAAATCTCAACAGAAGCAAAAGCAACAACATCTTACTGAAGATTGAACTTAATGGCCAATGCTATGTCTCTTAGGGCTGAGGTTTTAGCTTTGATTCTTTTAATATTGCTAATATAATTGTTTTCATATAACCCTGTTCAAGCATAAGAAGAAGCCAGCAATCCCTGTGAAGCGAAATTATTCATCAAAGCCACTCATGTTTTTCAGGAGCTGGTATCTGGTGTCTTCCTGATTACTTGTTCCCAACAGCAGTCATTGTGAATGGACAAGGACCCCAGTTCACAGGAGAAAACCTTATCTTTCTTTCATATACATGTTTATAACCCTCTTGTCATGACACACAGGTGGCAGACATCTTAAATACAGGCCAGAAAGGAATATTGTTATTTTGTCATTCTTGCATTTACCGCCAAGCAACATATTTGTGCCTCCAACCCAGTGGTGAAATGCATTTTTTTAACTACTGGTTCTGTGGGCGTGGCTTGGTGGGTGCGGCAGGGGAAGGATATTGCAAAATCTCTATTCCCTCCCCCCACCACTCTGGGGCCAGCTAGAGGTGGTATTCTCTGAACTACTCAAAATTTCCACCAGCAGTTCTCCAGAATTTGTCAGAACCTACTGAATTTCACCCCGCTTCAAATTATAACATTTTGGAAGGGAGAAGAAACAAAGATGCATTTACAAACAAAATTATATTATTACTTCTGAATTAAATAAGGATCAGAGTACTTGAGGGTAAAAAAAAAAGAGAGTACAGAGCACAAAGCTATTTTCTCTTTAATTTACTAAACATATTTCAATTAAAATGACCAATTTAATTAAATAATTAAAAGACAATCCGACATTACAAATACAAAGGGTATGAAAATATAATAATTAACATTGAAAAGGATTATAAATGATTGCATTTATTTATTAGATATATTTCTCAGCTTTCATTGAGCAACTTAAGGTGGCACATAGCATTGCTTCTACCCATTTTCCCCTCAGAACAACATCAGTAGTAGGCTGAGAGAAAATGGGCTGAGAGAAAGTGAGTGATCCAAAGTCACCTAGAAATCTTTCATGGCTGATGTGGGCTAAAACTTGAGTTTTCCTAGTCCCAGTCCAACATTTTATAGACAGTTTAGATAACATTATAAGTTCTGTTGACTTCTAATAAATCACACACAAATAGAATTATGTTTCTTTGGGTGGGATAGAGGCGGGTTCCTTCCTATTTGGACCGGTTCGGCCGAATCACTAGTAACTCCGGCGGACACGTGACCATACCGGTTCTATCCTTGGCAGCCCCATCTTGATTTTCTGTTCTGGACATGCGCAGAACAATGTTCATTGAAAAAATGTAATTTTTATTCCTTTTTAAATGTTGTACAAATCTGCAGATGGTTTTAAATGCAAATGGGCAAAATTTTTCAGGTGCCAAACCAGTAGTAATGGTGGCCAGAACACATCCCTGGGGTGGGGGGGATGACTATGGAAAGTTTCACAGGAATCCTTGAATGCTTTTTATTGAATTGTTATTGGTAAATTAATCTTCTTGCATGCTTTTTTTTACTGGTTACTGTTTATGATGTGGGTTCTCCCTGAGTCTTTTTTTAAAATGCTTGTCAGTTGCTATAAATAGCATTTTTTCTTCAGCAATTCAACATTTTGAGAAGACTTTGTTCACAGCTAAATATGGGGGGGAGGGTTAACTACAGAAATAGTTTAAATATGAGAACATGTCAGTCATATAAAAGTATCTCACTCTTTATTAGAACTATCAAAGGGAAGGAAAACATTTAGTAGAGTGTACAATCTGGCCATGTGGGCTTTTTAAAAAAAATATAGATCTAAAAACAGCATTTGAGAGTTGCTGTTAAAAATATGAAAATCAACGTTATTATAAATGCAATGCAACTTGTAAATGCCTTTATCAGTGTTACATGGTTTTGGTAAATAAATTCAACAATAAATCTCTGGAGAGTCCATATAATATTGAGACCGCATATACCAATATTGCTACATCAATATTGCCAGTGGAAATGAAGCATGATCAAATAGATAAATGTTTGGGAATGGGGGAATAAATGGAATTCAATTCCAGATTAGGCATTCTAAATTTAAGATGGCACTGGTAAAAAGACATTGTGAAAGAAATAGTCCATAATGTTTACATGAAATTCAAGAGGGAAGAGTAATCTGGAGCAAAGTGCAATATCTAGATCAAAGCATTATTTGAAAATAGGGCTACACGGAACAGTGAGGCAGTTTAGAAAGTCAATAGATCTCTTAATACCAATGATGCAATTCAGCCAGTTCTATCCAGTTCAGGCGAACCAGTAGCGGTGGTGGCAGGAGGCTCGCCCACCCACCCGGACATCATCACATCCCATTTTTGATGCTCTGCACATGCGCGAAGGTGGCAGATGCAAGCGAAGCGCACACGCATGCACGCACTCACATTTGCAAACTGGTAGCGAAGGTAAGTTGATTTCACCCCTGCTTAATACACTAAATCAGTGGTTCTCAACCTGTGGGTCATTCGACCCCCCAAAGGGGTCCCGACCCACAGGGGTTGCCTAAAACCATCGGAAAACACATATTTTCAATGGTCTTAGGAACTGAGACACCAATTTTATGGTTGGGTGTCACCACAACATGAGGAACTGTATTAAAGGATCGCAGCATTGGGAAGGTTGAGAACCACTGCACTAAATAAATCACTATAATATGACAGTACTAACTATTCTTTAAATTACTAATTCAAATTGATCATAAAAATTGTTCCATGAAAATTTTCCCAAAAGGATGGCAAAATAATGACAGTCCTCTTCTCCCCTCAAAAAACTGCCATCATTATCTGCCTCCTGAGGTTCTCAATTAATCTAACAATTGGCCCCCCTCCAATTTTAATGATAAATTATCTGGAGAAAAATCACCATCCTACTGCTTTTTACAGTCTTAACAAATGTCAGAAAATGTTAGTTTATATGAAAACTTAGGTCAGAATTAAAGGCCCCAATCAAAATAATTAGAATATACTTAACATAATGCAACATAAGAACATTAGAATGAATAAATTTATTGGAATCAATAAATGAGAAGACTGAAGACACAATTGGTAAAAAAAGGTAAATAGAAAAAGAAGGAGCGCAGTGTTTCAAACAGAGCACCCAAAGTGCCAGATCTGATGTAACATTTCATAGGCTTCTTTGCCTTCACTGAGGACATTTTAAAGAAGCATCTCCCAATATAAGAATAGCCAAGCTACTGAGCTGAACTTTTTAGTATTATCCTATAATTTCATAACTTTTGAAGAAGGGAGATTCTAATTTTATTTCCAGGCATTTTAGTTCTTACTTTATTGCCTTGATATTGTGTTGCCTTACTGATTCATAATAATACTTTCAAGATATTGATTTCTGCAGAAATTCAGTAGTTGTCTCCACTTTAAGACTGCAACCTTGGAAAGATATAATTTGCTCCTGCAAGGAGAGTAGCAACAAGTCGGGCAAGGTCAGACATCTGCTACTTTCTCTACTTCTTATCCACATTGTTGCAATTATCAAGGTTTTAGGGCTCATGAGCATCACCAAAACCTTGAAGATGATACAGGCTGACCAATTTTCTCTTCTAGCCATAACAACTATTCAGCTGCTGCAAGGTGGGGAATGCAATGCTGTTTTAACCAAAACAATATTTAATTCAATTTGAATGCATGCTCCTCTGCTCTATAGCTGAGTCAGAGGCACAAATGCTCAGATTAAGAACAAATACAAAAACCAAGACCTTATACAAATACTTATAGCCATTTCATTATATTCTGATTTATTTTACTTTTGGTGATCCATCAAAGAAGGGAAGACTCACAGAGAGAGACACAAAGCACGTGTTGTAAATTCTTTAATGTAACCTTTATTGCAGTTTTTAAACATGCTTGTTTCTTGTGCCTTCCTCAATTTCTGAAAAGGAAAAGCTTGGCAACCCTATCAAGTATGCTTTGTAAGTCAGATTTTCTCAGGACAACACAATTCAGTCTGGAGTGAGTGAATTCTGTATTACTTCAATCTTTTGTTTCCTGTAACCATATTTTGTTGCCACACACATAATGGTGTGTGTGTGTGTGTGATTGTTGAAGATAGAGGGGAAAATTACCGCTGAGAAAACCAACCTATACCTGTCATAATTCTTCTTCCCCCTCCTTCCTCCTTCCTCTTTTCTTTTTTCTTTCTTTCTTTCTCTCTCTCTCCCTCCCTCCCTCCCCCACTTATTCTGCTGAAATTCTGTTCCTATGTTATTAAATATCAAGAATGGGACATAAGTGAGTTAGAAGCAAAAGCAACATTGTGTTTCTTTCTCTCTTCATTCTTCTTATTTCTTTTAATCTGTGTTTTCAAACTTGGCAACTTTAAGGTGTAGGGACTTCAGCCCCCAAGTTCCCTAGCCAGCAAGGCGGGTAGTTGAAGTTAAAGATTACAATTTTGTAAAAACACTGATGTAAAGGAATTCTCACTACTACCATCAATGAAAAACCAGTTTGAGCATGTGTCACTGTCCAGAAAGGTATAATATAGCAAAACTGTGGCCCTTCCTGCCACATGTCTTCTTGTGGAATCCTTGGTGTTCTCTTAGCTTAGTTGTTTGCTTGCAGACATTTTGTTACCAACTAAGTATCATCTTCAGTGCTTGAAAGGAATGGGGTTTGAAAGAACCAAGCATAGAGATCATCAAGGACTCTAGGTTTACCCTGAATTACATATATTCTCTTCCATTGGTACATATTATTTTCCTCTTTGAGTATTGGAGTGAATGTTGTGCACACTGGAAGAAGATTCTAAGGTCAAATTCCCACCCACCCCCTTCAAACACAGTATATTTTCAGCTTCACAACAGAGGCATCATCCTATAACTTTCTTAAGATATCATAGGATTAGGTTCCGAGGCTCCATAAATAGATCCTCTACTTATGGTTTAGGACCAAAGGTGGGTGTCACATACTGTAACAACCGGTTCACCCAGAACCAAAAATGTGAGAGTGTGTGCAGCATCGAAAAAATGATGATTATATAGGACAGGATAGCACCAGGGCGGATGGACAGGCCCAGCCACTTGTGGGAACTACTGGTTCACCTGAACCGTCCAAACTGGCACAGCCCACCTCTGTTTATGACCATTTATTTGAATTGTGCATCTTAGTTCCAAACTTACAAAAGGAAACAAACACCAAGTTTAAAGTTAATAAAACTTCATGAAATCTAAAAAAGTTTAGATTTAGTTTAGATAAAAATACATTAATTGCACTATGAAGAATTCGTAGTGTGCCCACATCTCAGTTCATAATTTTTGGTTCATTCTAACCCCTAAGCAGAGTGATGCGGTGGCTCAGTGGCTAAGATGCTTGCTGATCAGAAAGGTCGGCAGTTCAGCAGTTTGAATCTCTAATGCTGCGTAACGGGGTGAGCTCCCGCTACTTGTCCCAGCTTCTGCCAACCTAGCAGTTCGAAAGCACGTAAAAATTCAAGTAGAAAAATAGGGACCACCTTTTTGGGTGGGAAGATAAGAGAGTTCCGTGCACCTTGGTCATTTAGTCATGTCACCCACATGACCATGGAGATGTCTTCGGATAGCACTGGCTCTTCGGCTTTAAAATGGAGATGTGCTCTTCCCCCTAGAGTCAGGAACGACTAGCACATATGTGTGAAGGGAACCTTTACCTTTACCTTAACCCCTAAGCAAATAAGTAAATAAACTAACAGGAGCTTTTTACATTTCTGATAAAATGAAAAAGAGAAAGAGGAGAACACAGTAGAATGACAGTTAATCTACTTGCATATGGAAAAAATCTGTCAGTGTTTTCCTTTCTACATAAAACTTGGTTGGTCTGAATGTTCAATACCACTCTGTACAAAGGACTTGTAGCCTTCTGTTTCAATGGCTTATTGACATAAGGTGGGGTTTGGGGCTACCGCAGTGGAGGCAACTTCCTGCCTCAGTTTCTGATAGTCATAAATCAGAACAATGGGGCTGCCTTTTTGTTCTTAACACTAAGTATCAGGAGGAAATTTTTGAGGACCTTCACAGAAGAAAATAAAAATAGTTAACCCTAGCCATCATAATAATTCCTTCTAATAGTGCTTGAGTTAATTTTCAAAATTAGAATTAATATGAAGTTCTTTTCTTTCTTTTACGCAACTATTACCAAGATAGCAAGTCACTTCTCAGAAAGTGTATCAGACATAATAATTCCATTTTGGAAAGAAAATTTAGTAGCTGGGTTCAAACCCCATTCAAAGCTATAATCTGATTTATTTGGTTCAATTCAATATGATAAATGAATTCAATCGTTATAATTTATAAACTACATTTTATGTTTTAGTGTTATATGAACCAGGCTACTGTAATAGATTCAATAAATAACAAACCATGTAAATTATTATTTATTTATTAAATGTATATGCTGCTCATCTCTTTGATAAGATGATTCCGAGTTGTAATAAAAGGAAATACAAAATGTAAATTAGTGTCTCCATCATATTACATTTCTTTCCCTTCTTTTCAAATGGTACCAGCAATGTGGTGATACTTTGACGTTAATTCAGATATCTCATTTTTTTTCAGATTGCTCCTCATTCCACAAATAATGGAAATTATTTTCAAGTTAGTTTAAATAAATACTACTAAGCCATTCATATTACAGGACAAAAGAGAAACATCTGAAGAATCCATTGATTTGGTCAATATTGTCTTTTGGTAAGTAACTCTCATAGATAATGATTTTTAACTCTGTAATTTTATCTATTTATATGTTTGTAAATAGCAATATTTTTAAGGAGAGTACTTTCTACTGACTGGGTTTTTTTTAAACAGTTAATCTCTGAGATAAACTGAAAAGGAAGTGCTTCTTACCCACTTGGAGGAAAAAGTATCAAAGAGTTTGGAACTTGAGTGCATGTGAAGTGTAATATCAATTTGATGAATTTTCATTACTTGAACATAGGTTTCAGTTCCAGGTAGGAGAAATGTATTGTTAGTAAGAGCAGATTGATAAATTGATCAATTCTTAATGGTCATTTTTTCCCCTTGCTGGAGATTTTAAAGAATTCCAGAATTCCTGTAACAAACATTATGAGCTAGACAGATGCATGACCTTCAAAATGTTGCTGAATTGCTGCTCCCAGTGTCTCTCATCATGGGTTAAGATGGCTGGTGGTTGTAAATTTGACATTTTGAGAGTCATGTCCTCTATGCCTTGTATAAACAAAGTCCCCTTGAAAATATGATTTTGAGGAGACATAGTCTTGCAGGGATAACTCTATTGTGATCATGAAGTCATTATATACCAGTCAAAGTTTATTTCAGATACAGAAGGTCTCCATACTGTAGGTCTCCAGTGTATGTACTGCATCTGAATGACTTCTTTATTGGTTTCATTAAATGAATAAATTCTGATAAGGCATTACTTTATATATGGAAATATTTTTCCACTGCAATTAATAGCAACTCGCTCTCTGCCAAAACAAGAATTCTTCTGTACATCTGATATCTCAGTTCATGAACTAAGGATTTTAAGTTCAGAATCAATGTAAAAGACTTTTATTGTATATAATAGTTCAATATTCAACTGCTGTGAGTTAAGACATTCATGAGAACAGCTAAATTTGCCCTATACAAATTTGTGTATTTGCCCTATACAAATTTGTGTATTGTGTCTGTATGTTTGTCTATAGTTATAGCTATATTTATCCCATGCTGAGAGTCACCTATGGTGAAAGGGACAGGTACAGTATATAAATCTGATTAATTAATAAATAAATACTTGCTGCGTACAAGTGAATTATTCACCTTTTTTTTAATTTAGCCTTTCCTTTTAACATAAAGGTAAAATAAAGTTTAGCCCAAAATCTGGCTTGAAAATTCCATGTAAAATGTGTATCGAAGAAAAACAACGGAGAGTATCTTATTCTGAGGTGGGGACTGTGATCCAACATTGAGTTACTATGGCATTCAGGCAGTTCCCTCTTCTTCCTTTGTAATGCCGGTATCAAGGCAAGGGTTGTAGTAAGAAGCCTGCATACATACATGATTGGTGCTTCCTCGTGAGCTGAAACCCTCTATTATTATGCCTCCATGCAACCTATAAAGGGAGCATTTCTAATGGACACCCCCTTTTTTCCTTTTTACTTTCTCCCCTCACCTCTGCTAGCCAAGAAGCTGTGTCTGTACCCAGGAATATGAAGCTCATGGAGTGTTTCAGCACTCTGTCTTTCTCCACTGGGTAAATAGACAACCAAAATATTCAGATCTGAGGCATCTTGGCCTTTTAGTGACCCTTCACTTGACCTATCCCTAGTCACTCTCACCAACAGTTTTATTTATCTTGGGTCCTTGCTGCTCTCAGTGCTAAGGCATCGCCTTCTCTGACTGCCTCTTCCAGTTACACTGCAGCTATTTGCCAGTTACAGCTGAAAGGCATATAGTCAGTTATATGAGAAAAGCAACATTGAGTTTCCTCTGCTGCCTTTGATATTCCTGTGGGAAGATGATAGCAATTCCAATGTGGACAGGACCCTTAAGCCCTTCCATCTGTAGTACTCTTCTCACTGCCAAGCCATTATCTCTGTTATCATGGCTTCTGATTAGGAGGCTGTTTCCTTCTCACTTAACACACAGAATGCATACTCTAGGGAAATCCTGGTGCAGTAGCTGGGTTTCCCAGCACAATAAGTGAATGCCTCCATTAAAATAGCCTTCTTGTAGCCTCCCAAGATGATGCCTGGGATGATATCAGACGCAATGAAAGTATGATTTCATGGCTCGAGCTACAATTCCAGAAATGATTACTCACAGTTAGAGAAATGCACAGAAGATACTAAATCAGTCCAGAAGCTGAAAGGTAAACGAGCCTAGATCCAATCAGTGTTTCAGAGAACAAAGGCAAGAGTGATATCAGGTTATATTGATATACCACCGCTGATGCATCAGTGAGGCTTCAAAACACACTTAACCAGTAGACTTTGCTTCCATTAATGAATTATCCATAGACAAAGCGCTTCATATTAGAATCTATAGCAATTCTTAGTCAGAATTTCTGTCTTTAAGGCATCCGGGAGTATTAAGTTAATAACATTTATTCAACTGTGGCCTCCAAAACTCGATCCGGCTTCACACTCTGCTTTGTAAGCTTATATTTTTGTGCCTCTTGCTTTCTGATGCCTAACCAAAAGGGAGCATCAATCATGTAACCTTGTACTGGTAAGTTTAATCAGAGTCCTGGGCCATTGGAAATTCATTTTGGTCCAAATTTGTGGTGAGGGTCCATCTGGTGCAGAGGATCAGTGAATCACTTGACCTTGTTTTCCCTTCTAAAAACTATTCCTCAGATGTGTCACCCAAGCTAAAAGTCCAAGTTAATTAGATATTATTTTTATAACCCTGTATGTATATTATTCTATATCATTTGTGTATGTAGTAATTATTATTACATATTGCATCTATTATTCATATATATTCATATATATGATTAAACATATTATTATATATTACTATATATTATTTTTATACCCCAGTATGAACTCCCTTCAAAATGGGGGCAGCACTTTCTTTTTAAACAATAATTTTATTATTCTACTATTTAAATGTTTCCTTCAATGAATAAAAATGGGACACGACTTATAAAGTTGTCATTTAGTTGTCAGAACAGCTTCCTATAATAAAAGTATGGGGCAACACAGGCCCCAAATTGTAGTATTTTTGCAACATTAAGTTGATCTGACTTATTTCTGTGGAAAGAATCAGTTGTCTTCAGTAACCTGGAAGGCTACTGCAAACATCCAGAGGATCCCTAGAGGGCTACTGTTATCCTCAACTCTTTACTGGAATGCAGTGGTCATTTAGGTTTTTACAACCCAAATTTCATACCTTTAGCATAATATAAGCTAGCTCTATAATATTAGCTAGAATAAAGTGATTTTTTTTTTCATTACAGTGGAAGGAATGCTTAAAACAGCAACTCAGGGTGCATTTTCTGACTTTTAAAAAGAAATCAATCTGTATGTGATCCTGAATATACATATGTTAAAAATCCACTGTAGTGTAGTTGTTGGTTCACATGTATACATGGCAATCATATTGAACTACAATAACTGATCAAAGTGTATGATGCTGGATTGGTTATTGTAAAAAACCACAGAGAGAATCTTGGGAAAATTAGGCAGAGACCATAATGCCTGCAGAAACAGAAGTATATTTTAGGCCAGGGCAATAGGGAAAGTGTGAGAAAGAGGCTCCTTTCTAATTTACCTAGTGTACGGGGGAAAGAAGGAAGAGGATAAATCAGTCAGACTTTTATATTATTTTATATGTTTTATATTTCTATAGCCTATGTCAATAAAATAGAGTTCTGATTCGGTTCGGTTTCTTGTTGTGGCTTACCTCACAGGGCTGACACATCATTTGCATCTAATACAGAAATGCTTTTTTTAAATCCCGAAAAGCCTCTTTCAAGCTAGTTTATTACAGATATATAAGTTGTCAAATCCCTTCATCCACATCATTTTCATTTTCATTTTTTCATTTTATTGACATTTATAGGCTGCCCTTTTCCCTAAGGGGACTCAGGGCGGCTTACATTTCATAGGAGGGGAGTGTAAGACAGGACACAAAAGAAATGTGAATAAAGGAAAATAACCAATAAAACACAACATTCATTCGGCATTCGGGCGGGGCGAGATTAGGATCTTATCCCCAGGCCTGACGGGATAGCCAGATCTTGAGGGCTGTGCGGAAGGTCTGGACGGTGGTGAGGGTGCGAATCTCCATGGGGAGATCGTTCCAAAGCGTCGGAGCTGCAACCGAGAAGGCTCTCCTCCGCGTAGTCGCCAGTTGGCACTGACTGGCGGATGGAATTCGGAGGAGGCCTACTCTATGCGATCTGATGGGACGAAGGGAGGTAATTGGCAGAAGGCGGTCTCTCAAATAGTCAGATCCACTACCATGAAGGGCTTTATGAGTGGTGAGTAGCACCTTGAAGCGCACCCGGAGATCAACAGGTAGCCAGCGCAGCTCATGGAGGATCGGTGTTATGTGGGCGAACCACGGTGCGCCCACAATCACTCGCGCGGCTGCATTCTGGACTAGCTGAAGTCGCCGGATGCTCTTCAAGGGCAGCCCCATGTAGAGCACATTGCAGTATTCCAGCCTAGAGATCACAAGGGCTCGAGTGACTGTTGTGAGAGCCTCCCGGTTCAGGTAGGGCCGCAACTGGCGCACCAGGCGAACCTGGGCAAATGCCCCCCTGGTCACAGCTGACAAATGGTGGTCAAAAGTCAGCTGTGGGTCCAGGAGGACTCCCAAGTTGTGGACCCTGTCTGAGGGGTATAAATTTTGACCCCCAGCCTGATTGATGGAACGTTGGCCAAATTGTTGGGAGGGAAACACAACAGCCACTCGGTCTTGTCTGGGTTGAGTACCAGTTTGTTAGCTCTCATCCAGTCCTTAACGGCCTCAAGACCCCGGTTCATCACGTCCACCGCTTCATTGAGTTGGCACGGGGCGGACAGATACAGCTGTGTATCGTCCGCGTATTGATGGTATTTTATCCCGTGCCTCCGAATGATCTCGCCCAGCGGTTTCATGTATATGTTAAATAGTAGGGGGGATAAGACCGAACCCTGCGGCACCCCATAAGTTAGGGGCCTCGGGGACGATCTCTGCCCCCCCCACCAACACCGACTGCGACCTGTCCGAGAGGTAGGAGGAGAACCACCGCAGAACAGTGCCTCCCACTCCCACCTCCCGCAGTCGTCGCAGAAGGATACCATGGTCGATGGTATCGAAAGCCGCTGAGAGGTCAAGGAGAACCAGGATGGACGCATGGCCTCCATCTCTGGCTCTCCAGAGATCATCGGTCAATGCGACCAAAGCAGTTTCTGTGCTGTAACCGGGCCTGAAGCCGGACTGGAAGGGGTCAAGATAGTTAGCTTCCTCCAAGGTACGCTGAAGCTGGAAGGCCACCACCTTCTCAACAACCTTCCCAACAAAGGGAAGGTTGGAGACTGGACGATAGTTATTAAGAACGGCTGGATCCAGGGATGGTTTCTTCAGGAGGGGTCTCACCACTGCCGCTTTAAGTGCGGCGGGGAAGTGCCCCTCCTGAAGGGAAGCGGTAACAACCGCGTGGATCCAGCCTCGTGTCACCTCACTGCTGTTGGCAACCAGCCAGGAGGGACACGGGTCCAGTATACAGGTGGAGGCGCTCACAGCTTGCATAGCCTTGTCCACATCCCCGGAGGCAACATCCTGAAACTCAACCCACAGATGGTCTGCCAAGCTATTCCCTTGTGTCTCGGCTGGATCTGCGGGAGTGGAGTCCAGGTCCGACCGAAACCGAGCAACTTTGTCCGCCAAGAACTGGACATACTCCTCAGCCTTACCCTGTAAGGGGTCCCCCGTCTCCCTCCTATTTAGGAGGGAGCGGGTTATCTTAAACAGGGCGGCTGGGCGGGACTCGGCGGACGCAACCAAGGTGGCAATGTGTGTTTTTTTAGTTGTCCTTAATGCCCTGATGTATTCCTTGGTGCATGCTGTCAGAAGTGCTTGGTTCGATTCGGACCTATCGGACCTCCACAAGTGCTCTAGGCGTCTCCTCCAGCGCTTCATCTCCCGGAGCTCCTCGGTAAACCAAGGGGGCCTCCGGGATCTGCCGGCCCGGAGGGGCCGTAGTGGCGCAATCCGGTCAAGAGACTCTGATGCTGCCGAGTGCCAGGCAGCAACAAGGGTCTCCGCCGAACTGTGGTCGAGAGTATCAGGAATAACCCCGAGCTCCGTCTGGAACCTTAAAGGGTCCATAAGTCGCCTGGGGCGGAATCACCTGGTCGGTTCCTCCTCCCCACGGTGGGGGTTTGGCCTCCGGAAGTCTAGCCTCAGTAGGCAGTGGTCTGACCATGACAGGGGTATGATCTCGTTACCCCTCAGACCAGTTACCCCTCAGATCAGTCTATGATTATGGAGATTATGGATTATGGAGATGGTGCTCAGAAATGTAGCATACCACTGGGGTGTGTGTGTATATTATTGTTTTTCATAAATGACCAGAGGACTCTGGACAATGTTTTGGCAAATGTGTGGATTTTTCAAATAGTATGCTAAGGAAATGAATTGTAAATTTTCATGTCAGAAAAAGTGAATATATCAAAGAGAGGCTTGGGCAATGGAAGACTAACTATTCTTTCTACATATTTTCCATATTCTAGTATAGCCTCTAAAGTAGAGGGTTGCCACTTCATATCACATGCTACCCCCTATCCATAGATCTACAACAGAGAGCAGCCTTAGCTTTACTCACTCTGTGTAAAGATAAGAGGGCAGGGAGGGAATATCATGTCAGGGAATGTCTGCTGTCTAAATAGTGACTAGAAACATCCCATCTCAAATACAGGCCCATTATCAAGCCCAGTTTAAATAAACTTCACTGCATTCAGTGATCAACCTCCCTCAGAGCTGCCGGCTCCATTCATCACTGCCACCTTTTCAAAGTGACTCAGTGATGGCTCATGATCATTAACCTAGTAATGGTGTGCTTTACATTAAAGTGAAGGCACATCAAACAACAGGCCCTTCCCATGCATAAGGTAACTAAATGATAGAATAGGCATTCCCAGGCTAACAACATACAGATGCTAACAACCCCCCCCCCCCAAGGAATAGACAATAATGATTTGGAGACAGCAGACATGCCTGCTATTTATGCCATTGTTTTCCTTGTTAGTATTACAATCATTGATTTGCTAGGTGAAAATTGGGATATGTAAGATTGGTTTAGGTTATAAACAAGCATTCTGGAGATCAACAGCTTTATAAAACACTATCAATAATCAGTTTCATATGTTTATAACTGATATAGGTCCAATAATTTAATTATATCATAGCTGGGGTCTAAAAAACTTTTCTAAAGCATTTCTATACACATATAATTCCTAATTTAAATTTCTGAATCCAAATTCATTATTTGCAACAAATACTCTTTCAACTGGTCTATAATTGATCAACACCAGTGGAAGGCAGAGAGTTATTACAGATTGAGAGATGCATAGAATAGCCCAAAGCACACACTCCGGTAGAGAGAAGTTCCTTGAGGATGCGCTCCAGCACAAGTCTGAAAGCTCAGAAGACTAAACCTCTGGTTCCGGTGACCAACCCAGATTGGATCTTGCAATATTTTCCTGGGAGTTTGCCTTCATTCGTGAGACTGACCCATCCTCAAAGTATGTTGAAAGATATGTTAGTGGCTTTGAATCTCTTCTAAACATACCAAGCATATCTGCATATCCAAGATCCTTGCAGGGCACTGTAGTTATCACCCTACTGACTGCATATAACATTTAAATAAAATGCATATCCTAGTTAACATTGATCCAAGATTTAGTGAGTATGGGATAATTATCCTAGGGAAGATGTGCAACAGATCATTGAGTTGTACGTGTAAAATGCTGGTAGAAATGGTAATAATAGGGAATTAAATAGCAACCTTTTAGCTGAAAAGAAATCCTTATTTCAATACTTTGCAGATCAGCAATAATATTGGCAAGTTTTCATTATGATAGAGAAGAAACTACCATCTCTGGAGGAGATGAGAAAGAAATAAAATATATGTGAAAGAACGAGAGAAAGTACACAGACCCACTCAAGTGCTTTGCTTTTTGTTCTTCTATATATTTGCTCTGCATATTAACGTTTGTGAGCGAAAGATTCACTTAAATGTCTTTAGATGGATCCAGATAGCTAGCAACTTGAAGGTTGGCGGCAAGATTTCAAATTAATTTTGTGCTGTAACACTCATATAATGCAACCCAAATGTGAAAATCAACCAAAAAAAGGAGTGAGGAATAGAGGCATTAAAGGAAAACATTCTGAAGTAAACAGATGGGCCTTATGTTTATTAAAAAGAAACATTCTGATCTCAATGTGATTAATAATTAAAATCTATTACTATATGTGATAAGATGACATAATAGTAAGATCAGCTTCAACAGAATCAGATGGTCATTTCCAGCAAATTCAAAGCTTGATTTGCTACAATAGGCTTGTGAATCAATAAGCTGGCAATACAAAAGTCAGTAAAGTTATTGAGCACACCCATATCCTCCACCATATTGCTTGTAGCCTAAGCTGTGGTTTCATTAAAGAGAAACAATGCAACCCTAAAGGAGGGAGTGGGGCTGGTGTGCCTACATTAAGAGAGGAGAGGATTGGGTACACTTAAGTTGGCTTCTCTTGTGCAGGCCTTTTGTGGGAGGCCTTCGTGCTGTGCCATGTCTCAGTTGCAGCATTTGAACTAGGACAGCAATCTGGCACACATTGCTGTGAGCAGAACACGAATTGGTTGGGATTAGCTTTCCACTTAAGCTTTTGGCCACAGCCCTGCCTCGTAATGTGTCTGCCACAATAGGGGGTTTGTTCTCAGCAGGGGAGGAACTGCAACACCGAGTGGGCTGGAGTTGTTTGTTTGTATTGTAGCACTCTGATATTTATTTCATTTCCCGCTCTCAACTTTCCATGGATTAAACCTCGCTTAACCAATATAGCCCACTTTGGCACTTGAGGTTCAGTTTAAAAGAGCAATAAAGTTCTTGATTTCCCAAGAAATCCTCTTCTTTCCTCTTCATCCTTCACCACACCTAGAATTTCTTTGGATTCAGCCAGCCAGTCTCCCACAAAGCATCTTCAAAGCAGGACTGGTATGAACATTTTCTTCACTCCTTCCATCAATTGAGAACAGTCTCAAAGTTCTAGATAGCATCTGAAATTGAACATGTCAGCCTTTCCCAGTCTGGCACTCTCCATATTGGAGGGATTGAATTTCCAGAATTCCACAACCAATGTGGTCATAGCTGAGAATTCTTGGAGGGTTGCTCTTTAGAAGGCCAGATCCTGAAGATGAAACTCAAATACTTTGGCCACCTAATGAGAAGGAAGGACTCACTGGAGAAGAACCTAATGCTGGGAACGACTGAGGGCAAAAGAAGAAAGGGACTACAGACAATTAGGTGGCTGGATGGAGTCACCGAAGCAGTTGCCGTGAGCTTGAATGGACTCCAGAGGATGGTAGAGGATAGGAAGGCCTGGAGGAATGTTGTCCATGGGGTCACAATGGGTCAGACACAACTTTGCAACTAACAACAACAATCTAAACTGCATTTCTTCCACTCAAGGGCCATCTGACCAAATTGTTTCTTACATGTGTAGAAGGGGAAAAATTCCAAATGTAACATCTTTATTTTAGAAAGTTTCAGCAACTATTAGTTCCTGACTTGTCGGAATCATGACCCTGGCCATATTTGAGAATAGAGTCACTTGCATCTCTGCCAAAGTTATTTATGTTGCTCTTCTACATGGTGAGTGGTTGCTTCACATGCTAGATTAAATGTGCATTATATCCATTAAACAATTGTTTCCAAAAATGCCCTTATAGTTATAAAGCACCTTTAGCAAATATATTTATGTGTATATGGCTTGGCAGGCTTCCCAACATGGTGTTTACAGACTCATACAAATGGGACTATGATTCCCATTGCCCCATACTGGCTGAGGTTGAAATTTATAGATCCAACACATTAGACAGAGAGGAAAAGGCGCAGCAATAGAGTAATTGAGAGACAGAAAGGGTGGGAGAAAAGAAAATTCATGGAAGTTAAGAGCATCAGCTGAAGGAAATGGAAATAATATAAGCATCTTTGTTGAATTTAAAATCATGCTAGAGATCTTGATGGAACTCTATCCATAAACTCTAACAGTGAAAAGATGGCCCATCTCTGGAACAACAATTGACCAAAAGCATAAAGTTTCTCACTCCACAGAGAAACAGAGTCTTTTTTCTTATTTCTAACAGGTAAGGACTTATATACATAATTACATTATAAAAATGAAACCATCCTCTTTCTCTATCATCTAATGGAAGACACACTGCCTTTATTGTTTCCTAACCACTTCTAGTAATTCTACCACGGCCAATATTTGGCAGAACATCAGGATATTGCTTTCCACAAATGATCAAATACGACTTCTGAGTGAACATCCAAAAGAATGGAAGGATTAAAACAAAAAGAATGAAACCTCCTCTGTATGAGCAGGTGACCTAAGCTCATGATACTCCCTTATATGTCAATTTACAAGGACAACATCATGTTATAAATGCAACTATTGTTAACCCAAGCAACCACCAACTATAGAGAATGTGAGGAGAGGAAATTGTGAAATAGTTCAACTGAGTCTTAGTGTTTTGATGTTCACTCATTGATGTAATTTTTTTTAAAAAAAGGTCTTGGGCTAGATGAACCTGACCTGTTTTACTGAGGTAGGTGCCCTTACCGAATCTGCCTGCAATTGTCAGAGCTTTTACCAAGCAGATACAACCACAATAGTAAGCTTTCTAAAAGAATCTCTTGTTACTTTTTCATGGTGGCACAAACATGCTCCAATAACATTTTTTTTCTGTCATGTGTCACATGATGTTGTCTACTTCATCCTCAACTCATATCTCTGCCAAATTGGGTCATCCTTAGCTGTTCCAATTTTCCAATAGTGCTTCCTGTTTTCTCCTGGCACAATTTTTCTCATGAACATAATCTAGCACTGTGTTTCTCAACCTTGGTGACTTAAGTCCACAGGACTTAAAGTCGTCAAAATTAAGAAACACTGATCTAGCAGACAACACCAATAAGGTGGTGAGATCTAGCAAATTCCTACTGGCCACTTTATGCTCCTGCAGGAATGATCCCACACTCCTAGCATTGGGAGCTGTCTTCCATTTTGGCTGGGCTGCATGAGAGAGTAGACTCCTAGATTCTGGACAGTAATATCTGATTAGGGCTTTCCAATGTACCTGTGTGGTCTTAAGTGAGCTCCTTGCAAACACCAATTTAGTACAGGGTTTAGCACTCTTTCAAAAGTGCACTAAACCTGCATCAAGAAACAGCCTGATTGATGGGTTATGAGTGTGGAGCAGATGTCAGAAGATCTCCCTCCTGCTTGATCCCAAGTCCCTCCTCTATATCTGCAACCTGTCATGTAGACTATTATTGGATATGGTTTTAATGTTTTTTCAGAAGCACAGACCCATGTTCAGAAGTAACCCAACTGATAGATCATATGAAGGCTTTCACCAAGCAGGAGCCCTAAGAACCCCCTCCTCGTCACCTCCTATACTGTTCCATGCTTGAAACATATTACAGTAGAAGAGAAGATACTGAGAGCATACCATAGAAGAGGATATCTCCCATACCATTCTGTGCCTCAGACCTTTCAGTCAAGTAGTTTTCCAGATGATGAAACCCACCATTCTAGGAAGTCAACTACCATAGACTTGCTCAAACCACATTAGGAAAAGTGATGGTAATTTTTTTCCTTTAAAAAAAAATTAACATACTTAAAAATAAAAACAGAGGGGTGGGGGAGAAAGAAATGGATAGAAAGGGGAAAGAAAAGGAAAATGAAGTAAGGATTTGCATTTATGGGAAGACACAATAAATGCAGACATGAAAAATGCCCAGTTGGACTCAGATATCATGCTTGATCATGCAAGATGGCGCTTGTTGAGCCAAAAAGCAGACCCTGCACCTGCAGGAAAAATGCAAGGATGATAATGATGATGATTAATAGGCATAAACCAAGTCAATTTCAATGCATGACTGGCATGGTGCAAGGAACTATTTAGGAACAACTTAAGGTGTAATTCTTCATGCTTGCTTAGGCAAGCTATCCTATGGGAATATGGTAGGATAACAGCACTGAAGTTAAACAAACACTAGAACTTATTTACCCCCTTTCATGGCTTGGCATCCTTGAGGTGTTTGGCAAAGCAACTTCCACAATTTCCTTCTGCATATCAGGTAGGAATTCTGGGAGTTGCTGTCCTGTCACAAAGGGAAGAGTGATCTATAGCATATTAATTGGGGGGGGGGGGACTAACAACAATTCTTTTAGAGAATTCTCTATAAGAAAGTCCTTGGTGAGTTTGTTTTTGATTAAGACATTTCTGTCCCACCTTTCCAGTTCACATCCCAAAATGCTTAAGCTGGTTACAGTTGCCCAATTGTAAAACATGAAATATACAGCAAATTGTCTCAACCCTAGGAAGCAGTTCACAGCAAACCACTTCCAAGAAAACCACAGGGACTCATCCATGCAGTCACCATGACTCAACAGTGATATGAAGTCTTCTCCCCCAAAACCCAAACCATAGAGCAGTACACAGAGCACATAAAAAGGGAAGGATTTTGATTGTATGGTTGCAACTGACACCTTGACATTTTCACTCCCAGAATTAAAAACAAATCATTAACACATAAATAAAAGTATCATCAGGAAAGCAATGTACAAATCAAAAGATGGGGAGGGAGACAGGCAGAAGTTTTTTAAATTAAGTTTTCTTCTCAGCTATGAATTGTTGCCACAAGAAAAAGAAAGTGAGTGGCTGGATAGATGGAGAGGCAGGCATTTGTCAAAGGAAAACAATAATGTAGTCTCAGCACCACCATAGGGGGAAAAACAATGCTCACCTATGCAAAAAAGATTCCAGTGCAAATTATAACTAGATAACCACTACTACCTGTCTCCAAGGCCCCCTGTCCTCAAGCTATTCATGATGTTAAAGTAAGCATCCAACACAGGAACAGTCTTGAAATAATGCAGTGAATCAAGTTCTAGATAAAGAAAGGAGCAGCATAATGCTAGACATTTCTCTGATTGCACCTGCTATCTCTGTGTGCGTATCCCAGCAACATTGTTTCCTGGGAACGTGAAGTAAAGCAGCCATCACTGCACATGCATGATACATAGATGGCCTAGGAAAGCTTTTGAAGCAGCTGCACCATAGATTGTGACTGCCTTACAACTTCCAGGACCCGTGTTTTGCTCTCACTCATGGCTTCTGTGAAGCATAGATCAGCCAAACTTTCCAGATCATTAAAGAAGACACAAAAGTTCAATATGAAATGTAAATATGGCAACCAGCTGAGATAAAACAATGAGTTGAGTCTAGCACAGGGTTGTCAAACTCATAGCCCGCGGGCCGGATGCATCACATGCTGGCCATGCCCACACCCGGTTTAACAAAGGGGGGGGAGAGAAGTCCTGATACATCATGTGACGCCATTGTTACGACATAAGTTTGACACCCCTGGTCTAGCAGCTTTTAAAAGATTCATTTTTATGCCTTGGATAAATCTTCTCATGAACACAGTAAGAAAACAAGAGCCAGTGAATATTAATATCAACCTTGTGTCATCTAAGCAATAGTGTTTCCATGAACATAGAACACAGCTTTATCAGTCCTCATAAATATTGATTGAATATACACAGATAAGGTCTGTTTAAACTGTCATCATTGTGATAACACATATACACAGAGACAGTCTTGAGTCTTAGTCATGGCTACTGCTTAAAAAGCATCTCTAAAAAGTGCAGACCTCATGAAATATGTGTCATTTAAACCATTCAGAGTTTCTGTGCCTGATTTGCATGTAGGGATATGGGTGGGAAAGTGGGAAGGGTTGTTGGGAATGTATGTGTTGTACATGTTTGTGGCACCAGCTTCATAGGTCAGTCTTTTTAGAGTGAATTTTGCTCTACTAAACGTGAATTAGATAAATATGGGTACCGTATATACTCGAGTATAGGCCGACCCGAATATAAGCCGAGGCACCTAATTTTACCACAAAAAACTGGAAAAGTTATTGACTCGAGTATAAGCCTAGGGTGGGAAATGCAGCAGCTACCGGTAAATTTCAAAAATAAAAATAGATACCAATAATGTTTTTGAATATTTATTTCAAAGAAAAACAGTAAACTAGCGGTGTATTCAATGAAATACTTCACTCACCTCATGATGCTGATGTCCCGCTGTGATGATGATGTCCCGTGCAGCCGCGGGAGCGATGTCCCGCCTCCTATGACACACGGCACAGTGATTCCTATCATTGGATCACTGTACCAGAGGAGGTGGGACATCGCTATGTGGCTGCTTGCCATAACAAGGAGGAGGTGGGACATCATTGCAGAGCGGCAGGAGGGGGAGGAAGGGGAATCGTAAGACAGCCCTGCATTACATTAGAACGTGAGGAGGGGGGATGGTGCGGTGCGCGCTGCGCGGCAAACTGACACAGAGGGAGGGGAAACTCACAGGGGCACTGGGCCATTCACGAGTGTCACCCAGCGGCATGGCCCCGCCCATTTTTCTCCTCCATTTCGGGCAAATTTTTCACTGACTCGAGTATAAGCCGAGGCGGCTTTTTTCAGCCCAAAAAGTGGGCTGAAAAACTAGGCTTATACTCGAGTATATACAGTACGTCCTTTTAGTAAACTTCATTCAAGATGGACCAGCAAATATGGACCATTTTAAACAGCATAATCAATATTAATGCCTAATAGATCAAAATAGTCACATTTGTGCTCATATCAGTGGAAAGGACAGAAGACAGAAAATGAGCTTTGAAACATCCTATTTTCTTTTTTTCCAAGTTCCTGCTCAAAATCAAATTTCAGTATAACAGGGCTTGGGAATGTGTGTCTATATTCCATTCTGTATCATATCACTGTTGACCTAGGAATACTTGAAAGCTCAATTTTTCAAATCTAGTGATTACAGTGACACCAAATGGTACAGAAGAGTAAAGACTCATCCAAGAGTTGCAGTTCAGTAATACATTTCGAGAGATCCTGACTCTTGCTCATAAAACATGGAATTGATAGGTACTATTGAACATTGGCACAATGGAACAACCAAGGATTTTCTTCTCCTGTCCTCAATACCCAACCATTCTATTTGTCTGAATTGGTATAGGGTTTCCTGCCTTAGCACGGAGTTGGACTACAAGACCTCCAAGGTCCCTTCCAACCCTATTATTCTATTCTATTCTATTCTATTCTATTCATAGCCTGTAATGGGAAAGAGATCCAGAAATACTTTGCTGCAAATTATATATATATAATATATAGCCTGATTCTACAAAAAAGTTGTATGCCAAAACTGATAGGATTGCCCTGAATTATTTACACTTTTTGAATTAAAAAAAGGCAGGGGATTAAAAAAAGGAAGTTTATACCATTAGTTTGAAGAACTATATAGCACAGGCTACACATTTAGACTGTTCGTTGGTTCTATACAATTTCTATTTCCTTTCGTAAAAAAACATTTTTACTTTTTTGTGCAGGCAGATAAGCAGGGTATTTTTTGTGAGTTTCATATTGTTGCTTAAAGTCAGAGGACAAGGACATTTCCCCAAGGTAATTTTTAAAATCCCCTGGCAACTTTAACCATTTTTATTTATGTTCTCCTTACCTATATATTCAAAACATTGAAATGAATAAAATTATCTCAATAAAAAATGTTTCCATTTTTTAAATATAAAAAGGAAGATAAAATTTTTAGAAAGGTTTTTTTAATGAAAATATAAATTTATAACACTTTAATAAAGCAAAAAATTAAAAATTAAAATTCTGAAGGAACAAAACGGGGAAAAGAGCACCAAAAATATAGGAAACTGAATATATTTTGAAGAAAAGCTGCTTTTTATTGATATGAAAAGGATAGGTTTGGAAAGCTTATAGGAACTAGATGACTCCAAGAGAGTAGGCTGATGCCATTCCCTGAATATTTATGGAGATTCTGTGTCATCCAGGTCATGGTTGCCTCAAAGGTGCTTTTTCAAAAGGCAACTGGGCTTCGTTTTCTTTGAAGATGCTTTTTCTCATTCTTGGATGAGAAGTGAAGCGTCTTCAAGAAAAAACAAAGTCCAGTTGCCTTTTGAAAAAGCACCTTTAGGACATTCCCTGGATAGCAAAGAAATGCTGCAAGTTACAGTATGTTTTTTTTTTGTTCTCTTTGCATATTACCTCCAGTTCGAACATGCCAAGAAAGATAATCACCTCATCAGTGGTTTTACAAAAGAACACACAGCCTAAATCTTGCCTTAAGATTTTTCAGAGCATACTTCAAGGCAAAGAATAGTCTCCTGAATAGTTTTGCCGGAGACGAATTGCCCACCTGGTGAAATCAAGAACTCCCGCCCCTTTCTCTTGCCCCAAATGCAAAAGATGGAGCCCAATACCCAGAGGAAGATTTCACTTTATTGGAACAATGATCGTTGAGCTCTAACTTGCAAAGAAAGAGAAACAGAGAACAGAAAGGAAAATCTTATATGAAGATTTTGAGTTGTGACAAGGGAAATTCTAGGGCTCTGATTTACTGTCAGGATCTTGAACCATGCAGGAAAAACTGGATAAATTTGGCTGCATAGAGAGAGCAGAGTTTTTGTGTTTTTTGTTAAAAAACCTTCCTTGAGCATGCAGATGTTGGAAAAATTTTTCTTGTTAGCAAGTGAGAAATATTGATCAATTAAGTGCTTATCTCCACATTAGTTTGTGCAATTTCCTTATTAGATTTTGTCTTAGTTGGTTGCTTAGGAACCAACTGTCTCTACTCGATTTCATTTTATCCTTGTAAGTGGTGAGCAAAATTTCCTTGCTAAGTTCCTTTGGACTTTTCAGGGTGATGTCAGGTGAGGAACCTGCTCCTGCCACTTATGTTGGTAAGTAAGCCAGAGGGGTCCTAGAAAGAAATTTCTGTCTGATTTCAGCCATTACACTCTATTGCTGCCACTTTATGAAATACTCTCCCCCATAGAAGTATGTGCAGCTCCCACCTTGTTGCAGTTTAAGAAACAGCAGACATCAAACATCAAAATTGTTTCAACATGCTTTGGAACCTAATTGACTGGCTGTGTGCACCTAGCATGGTTTGTTTTTTTGGTTCCACCACAAAACCGCGGTAGACAAAAGCGCGCTCGACGAAAGCCCGTACGTGATGTCATAACAGCGCGACGAAAACATCGCGCTGTGAGCAGTAAATTTTAAATTAAAGCGAAAACCTTACCCTAACCCCACCAAACCTAACCCTAAACCTAACCCTTAACCTAACCCTAAACCTAACCTTAAACCTAACCCTTAACCTAACGCTAAACCTAACGCTAACCCTTAACCTAACGCTAAACCTAACCCTAACGCTTAACGTAACCCTAACCCTAACCCTAACCCTTAACCTAACCCTAACCCTAACCCTAAACCTAACCCTTACCTTTATGTGAATCGGCTTGCTTTAATTTTATTTTAATTTCAATTTAATTTATTTTTAATTTTTTTCGTCGCGCTGCTGATGACGTCAGGTATGCGCTTTCGTCGAGCGCGGTTTTGTCTACCGCGGTTTTGACGGGTCACGGTTTTTTTTAAGTTTATCTATGTTTATGATTACTTTTACATTGTTGTGATTTACTTATTATGTTTTTAATTTTCTTTTTGATATATTCTGCTAAGAATTCTTTAGGTTATGCAGAATGTTTAATAAACAAATCAATCCACAAGTGGCCCTATAAGAATGTAGTCTCATATGTGAAAGGTATTGTACGTAAAGGCCTCTTTTGCATATCATTTGTCAAGGAGGGGGGAAAATAGAGGAAAATGTAATTGATATGGAATTGGAATAATCTGGGCTGCCAAACACGATGGCTGGACCCCATCAAAGCTGATACCAGCCAGTGCATAGAAAACCTTAGATAAGTTCTGCAAGATCAGAAGATGTGGGAAGACACGGACCACAGAATTGCCAAGAATCAGTCATGACTGATTGGACATCATCATCATCATCATCATCATCATCATCATCATCATCATCATGGATAATCTAACAGAAACAGTACTAGAAGGAAGGTGGTTAAATTAAATTAAATGCACAAGAAACATTTTACTGATTATTCTGGCTCATAAGAGAAATTAAGAACTTAGCATTTTTCAGCTTTGGAAAAGTAACATAGACAAATTTATTCAATAAATTAGCTCAACGTTTTGCATTGTGATAGGATTTATCTTAGCACTGGAGTGCACTACCGCTCTCTAGTGGATAATATCACTAAATGCACAGAGACGGGGACTACTTGTTGAGTAATCCTGATCCTTCAGTCAAATAAAATGAAATTCAATGGCGAAAAGAGTAAGGTTCTACATTTAGGCAAGAGAAATGAAATGCACAGGTACAGTATAGGTGGTACCTTGCTCAGTAGTAGTAACTGTGAAAGGGATCTTGGAGTCCTAGTGGACAACCATTTAAATATGAGCCAGCAGTGCGCAGCAGCTGCCAAAAAAGCCAACACAGTTCTAGGCTACATAAACAGAGGGATAGAATCAAGATCATGTGAAGGGTTAATACCACTTTATAATGCCTTGGTAAGGCCACACTTGGAATAATGCATTCAGTTTTGGTTGCCATGATGTAGAAAAGATGTGGAGACTCTGGAAAGTGTGCAGAGAAGAGCAACAAAGATGATTAGAGGTCTGGAAACTAAATCATATGAAGAACAGTTGCAGGAACTGGGTATGTCTAGTTTAAGAGAAAGAAGGACTAGGGGAGACATGATAGCAGTGTTCCAATATCTCAAATATTCTTTGCCACAAAGAAGAGGGAGTCGAACTATTCTCCAGGGCACCTGAGGGTAGAACAAGAAGCAATGGGTGGAAACTAATCAAGGAGAGAAGCAGCTTAGAACTGAGGAGAAATTTCCTGACAGTTAGAACACTTAATCAGTTAAACAGCTTGCCTCCAGAAGTTGTGAATGCCCCAACACTGGAAGTATTTAAGAAGATGCTGGATAGCCATTTGTCTGAAATGGTATACAGTTTCCTGTCTAGGCAGGGGGTTGGACTAGAAGACCTCCAAGGTCCCTTCCAACTCTGCTATTGTATTGTATTAAACTTGTTCAAATTCTCAGTATGTTGGAATGACATTTGGTTATAGCATTGATAGCAGATTTTTCAGAACCAGGTTGTGCAGTTCAGTAGAATGCATATGCACTAGCAGGCACCAAGATGGGAAAAAGTAAATTTGTGGAAAGAAAAACACAGGCAGGAGAAAGGTTTCATGTTCACGATAAGAACATTATAGTCCTCATGAAATTTAAGAAATAGCTTAATGAACAAACCTTAGTTATCAAGAACAAGATTCAATCCCTGAAAAAAGCACCAAGAAGACCGGCACGTTTTCAACTAAAGCAAAGGTTAGTGGTCTTTCATTTCTGCTATGGTATTACTTAATCTTGCTCTATCTTTTATAATTTGAAAGTATTTCCAATTCAGACCTGCAGTAGCTAAGTTATTCTATAATATTAGCCAAAAAAGAGTTAAGAATTTCCAGTACCTCTTTGTTGCCAGCTTGGGGCCATATGATATGGTGACCCTATCTGATGCTCAAAACAAAAGGCTTGTAGGAGTATCCAATGGAAATCACTTCATCTAAATGGACTTTGCCCATTAGCATTGCAAACTGGAATGATTTCTGCTTTTACTGTTCTCTAAACCATCTGAGTTTCTCTTTTCAGTGGGCAGATTCGATCTGTAGAAGCAGAGCACTACACAAGAACATTGTTTTGCAAATTAATAAGGAAGCCCTTGAAGCTTGTAGATATTCATAACATGAGAATGGGTCAATATTTGCAAGCAATGCAGTTTGATTCATATTGCTAAGTCATATGCAGTGGAATAAAATGCCAGTTCTTAAAATCTAACTCCCGAGGCAATAAAATTTGTTTAGAGTTCATAATCAAATCTAATAATAATGACCTTATCCTGGCTGATAGGAGAAATGAAGAACTTAACGTGCTTGTTAGTGGCTTAATAAAAACTTGAGGACTAGCATAAATTCTTGCAATTAAGCTATAATTACTTAGTTGCTGTGTGTTTCCAGATGCGGCAAGAAGTCACTGATTGCATTTAAACTGATGACGATTAGAGGCTGAGAAACCAAGAGATCCTGGCTATGGCTATGACATATTGTGAGGAGTGGAACTCCCCCCTCTAATTAAAATAAGGGTTAGGGTTAGCCTTTATTTGGCCAAGGAAGTAGTAATATGATTACTGTATGCTTTTCTTCCAAAGATAAACAGGAACCTCAGGGTGAAGATTAATCTCTTCTTCCTGTCTGAATCTCTCAATTCAAATTATGCTTTTTCCATAGAAAAATGCTATATCTAGCTTGATGTTTCATCTTTCTATTCAAATGAACATAGGACAATCAGGTACTAATTTTTTTTGCTACTCACTTTACCATATTGGTTTAGCAACTTTATTATTTTAAAAGAGCTACAACTAAATTAGTGTTTGTCAAATTCATCTACTTTTAAGATACCGGTATATGGGCTTCTACTCCCAGAATTCCCCAGCTAGCTGTAGCTTACTGAAAAATGTGATAGGGAGAACAGCTGAAAATGGCTTCAGTTACTACCCTTGGCTTTTTTCTCCTAAGGATCACAATGACACAGGAGCAAGTAAAACCCAGCACCGACCTCTCCCCCTGCGGCTAGAAACATTCCGAGAGCAAGGGGGGGGGCAAGCGACGCCGGATGGCTAAGGTCCCACCCTTAAGCGTAAAGTATGATGGAGAGCCCAGCGGTCTGGGGTTGTTTATTATTCAGGTCTGGAATTATATGCAAATATATGGGCCTGATTTGGACTCTGATGAATCTAAAGTGAGAATAGTGTTAATGTCCCTAGAGAAGAAAGCAGCAGACTGGATGGTCGGATTACATAATAGTGACTCCCTTCTCCTGAGGAATTTTGATGACTTTATGGCGGCAATGAGGTGAAGGTTTGACGACCCCCTCACCGAGCGTCGAGCTAGGCTAAAATTTACAACCCTCAGACAGGGAAAAAAGACTGTGCCTGAATATGTGCAGGAATTCCAGGAGTTGTCGGCCTATATGAGGGGATGGTCTGAAGAAGCCTTGTTGGATCGATTTGCTGATGGCTTAGATAAAGATGTTTAGCAGCAGTGCATAAACAGATGCATTCCCCGCCGCTTGGAGCTTTGGTATGAGAATGCTGCAGATATCGAGCTTGATTTAACCAGTCTTCATTGCATGGAAGAGAGAGAAGTTGAGGCATCCCCTCCACCCTCCCTAAAAGCCCCCTGCCAAAAAGTGAAAAAGAGGGTAGGGGAGGTTTTGCAGGCAAGCCCAAGCCCTCCGCTTGTTTCCGCTGTGGGAAGGAGGGGCATCGTGCTGTGAATTGCCGAGTCAAACTGACACCCTCTGCTCCACCCCCCGGAGGGAGAGGAAACCTGAGAAGCCTCCAGGCAAGAGAAGGGAAACCACCTTGGCTGGGGAAGAACCTTCTCGCCGCTTTGAGACAGAGGAGGGGGGAAACGGAAGTCCCAGCTCATCTGATGATAGTGACTATGAAGATGCTGATCGCTGTAAGTTCCCGCTCTGGCCCCATGCTTATTCCCCTTGAGCTTAGAGTGCCCTCTTCTGGCGCAAAAGAAAAACTTATGGCTCTTTTAGATTCTGGTTGCTCCCGCTGCATGATAAGCCCTGAAATGGTTGAGAAGCTGGGCTTGAAACTAAAAGCTTTAAAAATCCCTATTGCTTTTTGCCAAATAGATGGCTCTATTGTGGGGGGAGGTCCTGTTCATTTTTCTACTGAGCCCATCGAGATGTGGATGGGTACCCACCAAGAAATGATAACTTTTATTGTGGCATCTGGGATGGACCGGCCCCTTATTTTAGGACTCCCCTGGCTCCGTAGATGGAACCCACACATTAACTGGAGAGAGGGGTGGTTACGAATTCGGACAACCACACCCCCTGTGGGGAAGACTGAAGCTCCAGATTCTGATACTACTGCCCCCACACAGGCAGCCAGGGGGCAGGAAAAATTTGAGGGGGAGGAGAGAATTCCAAAGGAATATTGGGACCTCAAGGATGTTTTTAGTGAAAAATCTTCTGATAAATTACCCCCTCACAGGCCCACAGATTGCACCATTGATATTTTGCCTGGAGTAAAGCTTCCAAAGCCCCAAATATATTCAATGACCCCTAGCGAGATGGAAGAAATGAGGAAATTCATTGATAAAAACTTAGAAAGGGGTTTCATTGAACCAGCAAGGCCCAAGGTAGCTGCGCTAGTATTGTTCAGAGAAAAGAAAGATTGCTCCTTCAGATTGTGTTAATTTCAAAAACTTAAACTGCATATCTGCTCATAACCTCTATCCTTTACCACTGATGGACATGCTGGCCCAACTGGGGAAGGTCCGGATTTTCACTAAATTGGACCTAAGGGAAGCATACTATAGGGTCAGAATTAAAGAGGGGGATGAATGGAAAACTGCTTTCAACTGCCCCCTTGGTTGCTTTCAATTTCGAGTAATGCCATTTGGCCTCCTGGGGGTGCCAGCAGTCTTCATGCAACTGATTAATGAGGTTTTACACGACCATCTTTACAAAGGCGTAATGGTCTATTTAGACGATATCCTTATTTACACAGAAACACATGAAGAACACGTGAAGCTTGTTCTCACAGTTCTGAAGAAACTCCGAGCAGCAGAACTTTATGCCAAATTGTCCAAGTGCGAATTTCATCAGGAAAAAGTTGATTACCTGGGCTATCGAATCTTCCACAAGGGGATAGAAATGGACCCCGCTAAGGTCAAGGCTGTCACAGAACGGGGGGGAGGCCCCACATACAGGTAAGCAATTACAGAGATTTTGGGGATTTGCTAACTTCTATCGTCAGTTTATTCCCTCCTTCGCTAAGATAGCTCTCTCTATAACTAACCTCCTTAAATCGAAAGGAGGGGCTAAGCCTAAACCTAGCAAACCGCTGGACTGGACTATGGACTGTCAAGCTGCTTTCAAGAAGTTGAAACGCCTCTTTGCGAAGGAACCAGTCCTAAAGCACCCAGACATGGATGTGCCTTTTGTTGTCCAGGCTGACGTTTAACCAACTTTTCACTCGTAGAAACCACACAAAATTAGTACTTATAAAAATTTCTGTAATCGGATCGAGATACATAATTTTTATTAATATAACCAAAGTTTTTTTAAGGTTTTGAGTGAGTTTATGTGCTAAAATAAACACAACTTGAATTTTCGAGAATGTTAGGATTGAAAGTAGCCAAACAGCAGCAAGCTTTGGCTGACCAATCAAAATGCAGAGGGGCTAAATCTATGAGCCAATCAATGTTGTCATACTCTCTGACTATAAATAGGCATGAAAAGCATCGAGAAGGCCTTTGCTTTCACCAGTACTGAGCAGCGGCATCACATCATTGTGCTTCATGAAGAGGGTTATTACTGTAAAGAAATAGCCAAGAGAGTGAAATGCCATCCCACCACAGTGAGCAGAGTGGTTGAAAAATATCAAATAACTGGTTCAGTGGATGACAGGCTCTGACAAAGTCGACAAAATAGCAAGATCGGGCTCTGCAATGCATTTTGATGGCTGACAGGAAACTCACCTCACCTCAGATTTGGGGTGAAACATGTGATGCAAGTGTGCACAAGTGTCAGAAGGCTCAAAGGCTGCAGAGCTCGAAGTAAATCTTTGCTCACAGACGTTCATTGCTCTCATCGAGACGTGTGTGGGCCAAGAAGTATGCCAAGTGGACCAACGAACAGTGGGCCAAGGTCATCTTCAGTGATGAGAGCAATTTCTACTTAACTGAGAATCAGTGCAATAAATATGTCAGAACATTTCCAGCTGAAGAATTTAGGCCATACTGCCTGAATCTATCTGTAAAGCATCCATTGCACATGATGATCTGGGGCTGTATCGCTGCTTCTGGTATTGGTCAGATACAAATTGTGCAGGGAGTCATGAATTCCAAGCAGTATGTTGAAGTCCTGGAAAAGACCATGCTTCCTTCAGCTCAGCAACTTGTAGGGAAGGACTTTTACTTCCAGGATGACAATGCTCCTTGTCATCGAGCCAAGTCTGTCCTGCAGTGGATGAAGAAGCATGGTGTTCAACTCCTGGATTGGCCAGCTCAGAGCCCGGATTTGAACCCAATTGAGAACTTGTGGGCCAAGATTGGTTATGAAATAAACAAGAAACATCCGAAGACCAAGCAAGAGCTGATTGAATCCATTACTGCAGCCTGGCACCACATTGTCACCAAAGATCACATGCAAAGGCTTATACAGTCTATGGCAAAGCAATGCCGCCTGGTGATAAGCAATAAGAGCTGGCCAATTTCATATTAGTAACCATGTTTGGTTACCTAGATGGTCCTTTTCAGGGCCACAAACAATAAAAATGTTAATAAAACACTAGCATCGGCCTTAGTAATTGCAACACGTATGCCACTGGGTATGCATCAGTTAATCTGTTTTCATAGTCATTGTAAGCATGCGTTGTAAGCATGGAAGAAAATTCACAATCCCCATCCAAACAGCACCAAATTGCAAAAAGCTTATGCTTTTCACTTAAAACCACCAGCATTTATTTAAATATAATATTTGCATAGTAGTTAGCATAAAATATCATAAAATCAATGGCCTATCCAAAAAATGTCATAAACTGTAAAGCATGCAGGACTTTTTCATAGCTGTATGTGTATGTTATGAATTGCATGTGTGGGAAATGAGTGTGTCTTATCATTTTCCACTGTATATTGTACACCAAAGAAATAAAAACTGAAACTCCTAGTAAGCACATTGCACTTTTCCCACATTAGCTATGAAATAGTGCCAGTCATTTTGTAAGGTTTTGCTGGTTGTCCCTTTCAGTTCCAATATATACAGCTGCAGAAAAACATTGGCACAGTGTAAAGCAATTCTTAAAGTGAGGGGTAATTATGCCCAAGAAGACAATTGGGGCATATTCAAGTGTATATATGTAATGAAGCATTTAGTAATAGCTTGTTTATGAATTGAAGACTCACCAATTATGAGTTTGGGACTGCTGCTGCTGAGATGTAAAACATGAGAATTGGAGGTTTTTTTGTGAGCCTAATGATATTGAGACTGGGAAAAAGGATAATGGGGTTAAACAGTTAAAGAACCATGGTTGTTAAGCACTGGAGTTGGCACATTGCTGGAGATCTTGAAGGAAGCAAACTGTGTTCCACATACCTTGCTTGTTGTGTTGCCATTTAGTTTCCTGACAAAATTATAATATATATTTATAAAATAGTTTGATGTGGCTATCCATTTCAACTTTCAACTTGCATTTTAATACAAGTAAAAATTTAAATCCAACATCTAGTTTCATATGTTTTAACAATTAGATGCATTATACAAATGTTAAATAAATCTATTTAACTACTTAACAAAGGAATCTCGAAAAACTGTGTCCTTTTGCTTCAACATTATTAGCTTAACATAATTATTATGCAATCTAAAAGTTAAGATTCAATATGAGTCATATATTTTATTTGAGGTCAGTATAGCACTTCTTATCATTCTTTCCAATATTGAACATCTTACATGCATTATTGTTTTTTCTTCCATTTGATTGTGTTTGGTTCCTAGACACTGCATGAAGGCGGCAGTTTCTTCTGTCTTCTCAATATTAACAAGGAGAGAGCTATCCTAACTGTATTCCAGAAACTGAGGCAGGGTTGGATATGGACAGTAAGTCTGTAAGCAACAAGAAATTTGGCTACTGAATCTTTGGTAACTATCCTTTTTTTTTTGGGGGGGGGGGATATTATTCAACACATATATGCTATGTTTAGCATATTTCCTAACATAAACTTGATCCCAAATCAATTTAAACAATTGTTTATATTTAGATATTGGATACCTCTGAATTATTATATACATAAATACTAGTCTAAAAATATTTCTGTATATAAGCATGCTAATGCCTGTGGAAATAATTAAATTAGAAAGACTATTACGCAAGTCAGGAATGAATTTCCCAATCAAAACAAAAAGAATGTTCTAAAAATGTATAATTTTGAGTATATTTGACAGAAAGTGAGCGTAAAACAATTATAACAATTCATGAAGAAAAAAATAACCAAATTCTGTAGTTGGGGTAAATATTTTTATTGCAACCAAAATGCCATAAAAGGATATGCAAATGCTTGAATTCTCCAGAACTCTTTTTCAGATAAGATGTTACAAAAAATAGGAAAGAGAAGCAAGAAAATTCAAAAATTAAGCTGAATGTTTTAGCTGAGATCTATACTTCATATGAAATTATAGATTAAATGGCAAGTGATAATGGTGCCATGTTGCATCTAATATTCAGAGATGGAAAAAAAAGATTTTTCTAGCCCTTTCCCAAGCACAGTTGTAAAAAAATTCCCAATCAAATCCTGGCAAGGGCTATGAAGGAACAGCAATAAAGAAATATTACAGTGATTATAACCACCAACTTAAAACAGTGGTTTCTGTTTGGTTTGTTCACTGATTTAACAGATTTATACTTCATTCCCAAACCAATTTCTTTTTATGCTTCCTTTTAAACTAATATAATTAAGTTCCAAAGGGCCAATAATGTTAATGCAGCTAAAAGAAGGTTATGCTGCAAAATCATGTCATTCTTATCTATGTTTATTAAGAATTAAGCATAATATACTCAAGTGTTTATTCCAAATTTGTATGTATGCAAATTTCATTATACCAATACAGAAATCTGGATATCTGGCAGTTTCAAAAGTTAAGTCTTAAAACACTTTCATTACCAAAAATATTGTCAATATATGAGACATTTTACTAAATGAATCTCTACAACTATATATTGGTGTAGTGTTCTACAATATATCAGGAAAGGATAACTTAAAAAAAAAGAGAAAACCTTGCCCTCCAAGGGTTGCAGAAATAGACAAACATCATTCCTGGAAAGGGCAGAACCAAAATATTAAGCCCAGAGAAATTTTAGGAGGAAAATGCTGAAAACAGTGTGGTAGTGTAACCCTAACAGAGAAATAATGTGCCTACTTTCAGGCTTATATGCTTTAAGAAAAAGATTTTTAAAAAAAATAAAATAAAATTAGAGATACAGGTAGGTTCCTGGGCCAGGAAAAGTTGGTATAATACATGATCAACACTGCTACAATGCAATCTGCAGTAGTAGCAGTAGCAACTAAACATACAAAAAAAACTTGGCAAAGATTGGTAATTTCACCAAATATCCAATACTCCCACAAGCAATTTTCTTAAATAATTAAGAGGAAAAGCAACTCATATGCTTATAAGAATTCACTGATGATAAATACAAGAACTGGCACTTCTGTCAGTTACAAATGTAAAAATCATGCATCATCTTTAGAAAGTAATTTAATATTTGGTGTTCCAATTTATCATACCACGGAGTATTCAAAACATGTCTTAAGTCCTTCCATATTTCTATTAAAATGAAGATATTAACGGAATTATCTCAAATCCCAGAGGGATTGATAGTAAAGGCAGATGACAAATATTGTGACATTTGCAAAAATAATGAACATTCTTGCTACAGTTGTTATATAATCTTGATATATATTTGCTTTTTGCAAAGTAGTTAACTAGACTTACTATAATTTTTAACTAATTCAATATTCATTGACTTAAAACAAAGTCTAAATATGACAAATTATGGATATAACCCTGTAGCCAGAAAGCATCTTTAAAACAATAACTATGCAAATAATATAATATATTTTGTCACTGTCCTAAACATTGGTTCATCAGGTGAGATTCAAAATAGCCTTCAAGCGTAAGAGTTTGCTTGCACAGTTCTCTTTTTATTACTAGTAACAGCCTGTATTGTTTTCAAACACATCTGGAATTTCCCTGAGTTCTGGAAAAAGTATTTCTAATAGAAAATTATAGAAGGATCAATATGTCATGAGAATGCATGCTAAATTACTTTTGATCTCCTTTTTCTTAAAAAACAACAACATAAACCCACTGACCATGCAGAATTATCAGCTTTCAGATTTTAAAGGCAATATGTAATACTGAAATGCTATTTAGTTATTATGTCAAATGTTTTAATTCCTCAACTTAGCTAGATTCTTTAGCTTGTTGTTGTAGTTTGACCGACATTATTACTATGAAAATTAGAAAATTAAAAATATTTGTACACAAAAGCAACTGACATTATAAAAATTAATATCATTGAAATTAAGAGTCTACGTGTAAAACAAAAATGCCAAGCTAGAAAATCAGGATTATCCCTTTAACATAAAGGGGTTCTGGAGAAGAAGATATAAACAAACTGTGTTGATAAGTAATCCAATCTTACTTTAAATTTCTTCATGGTAGAAGTTGATTGTGCAAATAATAATCTGTGTTGTAGACATCAGCATTTACAATGTAACTCTTCCTGTAATGCTAGACATATCTTTACAACTACCTTTCATACTAATTTATGGGGATCCAAAAAGCAAAATGTAATCATAATGTCACAAGCATAAGACCCTTGACATTTTAATACAAAAGAATTCTTCGTTCAATAGCCTTTCGACAGATAGGACATTCACTCATTCGATCCCCACAAAGCTGACAGGTTCCATGACCGCAGAGAAAGATCATATTCTTCAGGCGGTCCAAGCATACAGGGCACATGGTCTGTAAAGAGAAATGAAGAAATAAACGTTTCCTTGGGAGTACAATAATCAACTATAGTACTTAATCTTGTATACATATACTTCCAGAAAACTCAAACTGCAGAAACAAATGGCAAATATAAGGAGAGTTAACATCATTCTACCTAAAAGTAGTTTAGCTTATATTAAATACACTATTTTAATACATTATTATACAGAACTTAAGACAACTATCAAATAAGAAATCACCTAATGAAGGACTCACATTATACCATGGCGGTTACAACTGCTGAAGGTGACTATTCCCTAAAGCAGAAATGGGCAGAGAGAATGAGGGATAAATATATTTATTATCATGATGGATACTTCCCCAAGCAGTAGCATCGCAGTAGAACTTCCTCACTCCCCTAGTTCAAAAGAAATAGAGTTGAATTTAACACTGCTGTCTATTAAGGCTTCAAAGGAAAGCCTCACAAGCACTGTCTATTTTTTTTAATTATATTTCAGATTGGTTTATTTCAAGAAAGTGAATGTCTTCATGTCTGACAATAAGGTACAATGAAAGGAAAAAATACTCTCCAAATTTTTTTTTTTAAATCTCAGGCAAAGATATACAGTATTTCCTGATTTTATACTTTATAAAGTAGGTATCTGCAAAGATGTTTGTCCATGTAAAATACCATTTAAGATTTAATGGAAATAATGCCTCAAAATCTTTAATCTTGCACACCAATTGTACTTACACATGCAAGTTCTACTTTTTACATTTATATCACACTATGCTTTTCTGAGATATAAAGAAATATATTTCTGTATATTCTGTATATTTTATTTTTTAAAAAGTCAGGAAAATATCTATTATTAAAATATTTATTTATTTAGCCCTTGAGTTAGTGTTGACACCTGGTGACTACCTGGACAAATCCCTGATGTTTATGGAATCTAGTAAACTTGAAGAATATTTTGCCCTCAATATGTGTATTATTTGAATTTTTCATTATGTAGCACTTACCCTGAAAATATTCACATAATTGTTTTCTAACAAAGTATATTATTGTCATATTTGATTTAATTTACCTGTTCCTTTATGTCTTGCAACTGCTGCTGTAATTTCTGCACGTCAGCATTGACATTAGTATTATCCTTATCCTTCTGCATAACAGGAATGTTTCCACTTGCTAAATAATGCACAGAGGAGGAAATAATGACAGACAATGCTTGAAGAATCATCATTATCATCTTCATCCAAAGTTACTTCAAATGTTCATCTAGCCTGGTTGATATATTTTCATTTGTGGATTTTAACAGCTTTTTTTACAGCTGATATTAAAAGAACCAACAAATATATATCAGTGGTGAAATTCATTTTTTTAAACTACTGGTTCCGCGGGTGTGGCTTGGTGGGCGTGGCAGGGGAAGGGTACCGCAAAATCCCCATTCCCTCCTCACTCCTGGGGAAAGGATACTGCAAAATCCCCACTCCCTCCCCACTCTGGAGCCAGCCAGAGATGGTATTTGCCGGTTCTCTGAACTACTCAAAATTTCCGCTACCGGTTCTCCAGAAACTGCCAGAACCTGCTGAATTTCACCCCTGATATGTATCCATCCTATCTACATACTAATCTTCTGAATTCTGAAATTTATTATCAGAATTCAGCTTCGGTGTGTGAATTTAAACAGATCACTACAAAAAGCCAATATTTGTAATTGAGTAGTTAAAGCTTTAAGTAGATAAATTTTTAGTTTATGTATTTGTTAGGCTTTCCTCCTCTTTCCTATTGCAACCACCTGTGTGATACAGTTTGCTGACAAAGAATCATTTGTCCAAAAATCACCCAGTGAGCTTCTATAAAGATAGATTTGAACTTGACTCTCCCCAATGCCAGACAAGCATCTTAATTATTACACCATATTGACAATGTCTTCTAATCACTATCACTTCTTTGGAAATGATAAACAGTTCATGCATTTTTCTTATGAGAAAAGGCTGAAGGGTGTGAAGCTCTATTTCCAAAGTGCTGGAGAAAAAATGTAAACTGAAATGGCTTCGTGCATTGCTTTTCAGTTTCTCAAACTTATTAGGATATAGATTCAACACCCTTTTGATTTGATTCATAGGTTTCTTAGTTAAGAATTAAAAATAAAATTCCAAAGACTTCTAGCTAAAACACTACAATGGTTGCGGCTGTCATGTATACATTCTATTACTATTATTACTACTATGAAGAAGAAGAAGAGAAGAACAAGAAGAAGAAGAAGAAGAGAAGAAGAACAAGAAGAGGAGGAGGGGGAGGAGGAGGAGCAGCAGCAGCAGAGCAACAACAACAACAACAACAACTCACTAATGTCATCTATGGTTTCTTCGGTACCTTTCCCACCACAGCACATAATAAAAGGAACTCTTCGTTCTACCACTGCCCGACATTGCACACATTTTTTCATAAGGCTGGCACAATCTGCAAAGAAAAAAAATTAAAACTAGTATGCCTTAACCAAACTTAAATTCAATTTTAATAGATAGTAAAGGTTTTTGCCAAATATAGCAAACTCAAAGATCAGCGTTTATATACCCTATTTTTCGGAGTATAAGACACACCAACGCACCTTAATTTTGGGGGAGTAAAACAAGAAAAAAAGTTTCTGCCTCTGCCTACCAGCATCCATCAATATTAATCAGGCTAGCATCCTTGCAGCAAACAGCAGGTGGAATACCCCCACTCAGCTGTTCCAGGCTGCAGGGATTGCCACACACCATAGCCACCTCTGTGCCTCCCATTTTCGGGTGGTTCCAGGCTGCAGGGATCCTCACTTCCACTTGGATTTTGATAACAAGCTTTTTATCCATTTAAAACAAACCCTATCACCCTATGTTATTTAACTGGATGGGGTGGGGTATGATTTTCATGGGGGCAGAAGAGGGACTTGGCACCGAAGGCTCCACTCCCGAAACACCCCGTCTTCCTACCTATAATTGTAGGCATAGAAAGCCTGACTTTCTTGCAGCAAGTCCAATAGAGATGCAGCACTTTAGTCCTTCTGGACACTGCCATCTCATAAACATGTTACCGGGCTTCCCAGCAAGCCCCCTACACCTTGGGCGGGGTGGGGGAGAGCGTGGAATGGGGATCCATCCCCACCAATCCTGATCAAGCAGTCCTTGCAGGCCAGCTGTCAGGGGAGCAATCCATGTGATTCTCCTACCAGGAAACTTTGTAATGGGAAGTGTGTGTGTGTGTGGGGGGAAACCCCTCTGACTGCGAAGGTTTTTGTTATCGGGAAGGAAAGTCTTTTCAGGTGGCAGCAGCACTATTCCCCCCCCAATTGCAAAAACGGCCTGTGTGGACACCGGCAGATCTGAAATGAAGGCGTTTCAGGCCGTAGATCTGGCCAGGAGGAAAGAGAAAGTGAGTCTGCAGTGCCTGCATTCAGGGAGGGAATAGTGGTCGTGCCACCCGAAAAAGCTTTCCTTCCCGATACCAAAAACCTGGCGTGAGGAAGGCTGCTTTGGTTCCTGTCACCAAGTACAGGCTTCACAGCCGGGTTTCTTTCCTCCTTCCCACTCTTCTCATTACAAAGTTTCCTGGTAGGAGAACCACATGGATTGCTCCCCTGACAGCTGGCTTGCAAGGACTGCTTGATCAGGATTAGGGGGGATGAATCTCCATTCCACGCTCTTCCCCCCCCCCCTCCCGAGCTCCCCTCTGGACTCTTCCCCACCATGCACGGACAAAGGCAAAGCAGCCAGAAGCAGAGGAAAGAGGGGAGCCTCGCAGTGGCAGCTTCCCCATCCAGATGGAGCACAATCAGAAGCGAAAGCAGTTCACCTTCCGCTCAAACGGCTGTCATGATAATAAAGCTGTCTTATTGTATGAATATGTAGGGAAGAGGTTGGTGGAAGGCAGCAGATCTGAAAGGAAGGCGTTCAAGGAGGTGGAGATCATGGCAACTGTCTTACGCCTCCTGTACAGTGCCCGCTTCGCCAACTGAATCCTGACCCTCATACTTCTCAGGGCCGCTTCAGGAAGCAGCAAAGGTGTAGGGGGCTTTCTGGGAAGCCCGCAACGTGTTTATGAGATGGCAGCATCCAGAAGGACTACAGTGCTGCGTCTCTATCGGACTTGCTGCAAGAAAGCCAGGCTTTCAATGCCTACAATTGTAGGTAGGAAGATGGGCTGTTTCAGGAGTGGAGCCTTCGGTGCCAAGTTCCTCTTCTGCCCCCATGAAAATCATACCCCACCCCACCCCGTCCAGTTAAATAGCATAGGGTGTTAGGGTTTGTTTTAAAGGCAAAAAAGATCGTTATCAAAATCCAAGTGGAAGTGAGGATCCCCGCAGCCTGGAACCACCAGAAAATGTGACGCGCAGATCAGGAGAGTGAGGCTACATTCAGAGTATAAGACGCACCCAGATTTTCACCCTCTTTTTTGGGGTAAAAACGTCTGTCTTATACTCCGAAAAATACGGTAATAACCACCTAATGTCAAGTCAATTTAAATAACTTGCTGGATTCCTCTTAAGAAACAACTGTTAACTTACTTTCACAAGCACACATGTGTCCACAAGGCTGAAAGAGTACTGCAGCTTTTTTATCTGAGCATACAACACATTCTTCAATCTGTAAAAACAAAATAAAGTAACTTTATAGCATTTAGTTCTTCAATTAAATGCTTGTTAAGTGGTAGGAAGACCTATTAAAGATAACATCTAGCATGCAGAAAGACAAATTTTCCTGATGAGTCAATATTGTTTCTGCAAAACTAACTTTGCAGAAGTTTCAAAAATGATAGAGAGGATGATCATTTACGCACTGTGTGTTTCCATACTTTAAAAAGTGCCTCACTGAAGTTTCCTGAATAAACAGTAAAAGCAGCATGAGTGATGGATTGATAACTAGTTCAAGAGAATGAATCAAGTGACAATGTTCAAAGCTAAGTAAGTTCCCCAAATTCCACATAAGGCCCATTACTTTTTAACTTGCTCATTCTTATTTAGAATTAGGAAAAAACCAGTAAGGAAGGAAAATTTGCAAATTACTGAGGAAAGAAAAACAGCTCCTATGTTTTAAACCCAATCTAAGTGAGCTAACATCACACTTAAAAATATGATTTAATGTACATATATGCATATACATCCCTGTATATACTACTGTTTACAGGTAGTTCTGGACTTAAACCATTTGTTTAGTGACTATTCAAAGTTACAACAGCACTGAGAAAAGTGACTTATAACTGATCCTTGTATTTATGGCCATAGCAGCATTCTCTTAGTCACATGAGCAAAATTTGGTCACTTGGCAAGCAGACAGGGAAGGCATATTGCAGATCCTGTCAGTTAAAGAATCCCAACTTTTCTACCATTGCTCCTGCCCTGTGGAATATTCTCCTTTTGGAGGTCAGTTCTGGCTTTCCAAAAAAGGAGTCAGGGCTCCTCTGTGGGGCTGACTGGTGCCCTGAGAGCCCTCCTTCACCTTTTAATTTATTTTAACAAAGTTTAATCCTCCTTGTCTCCTTTTCAAGTTAGAGAAGTTTTACCTAACTTTAATGATTTTATATGAAAAATCAGAAAATCTGTGAAGATACGTTTATCAAACAATTACAATTATCCCAACATGAACCTTCTATATGTAGAAGCAAAAACAAGGAATTATTATTGCTTTTACTTAAAAGAATCTGGTTGTCATTTTCAGAAATGGAATGCTGAACCAGATGTTCTGGTTTCACTAAATCAGGACTGTACATGCTAGATTTAATAGAATACATCATTAAATAAGACTATGGGGAGAACTACTGTTGTAAAGATAATTAATTCCTTCTGACAAGAGTTTAAACTATAAACAATTGGAATATCTGTTCTTTGTTTAAGCATTTGCTATATGTTTCATTTTAAAGGTAAATGATGAAATAAAGCACACACCTTTGTTCTTGATTGAACATGGTCTTTGCAAATGAGGCATTTCTTGACTCTTGGTGAACACAAGGAACAAGTAGCAATGTGCCCACATGGCCCAAATAGAGTATCTCTCTTCATGTCAGAACATACCATACATTCTTCTAAGGTTTCGGAATCATTGCTGATCATAGAAGGACTCCGGGAACCAACCTGCCCACTAAACACAAGCCTACATTCAGATATTTATGTGCACACTGAATATAATATCCAAAATTAGGAGTATTATTAACATTTGTAATGATTTGTAATTATAAATTTAGGAAAATAACAATATGATACTTTCTGACAATCTTACAGAAAGCATTTTAGAAAATGATGGCCGAGTTTGCAAATTTATCTGCTGACTTGGAAGCACATCTTGGTGAGGTCAGTAAGATTTTATCTTTCAGTTGTAAACTGAGTTGCAGTTACCACCTGGCTCACTTAAAACAACCAAATCACTCTGAAGATACAACAGTAGATACTTACATAAAACTACATAAAACTGATTGTACAACATCCTTCACTTGACGGAGAAATAAATCCTTGTTTGTGTTTTTCTGTTACATATTTAATTGTAACAGAGATAATGTGCTAAGGCATAAAAAACCAGATTCAAACTAATCAGAGTTTACTATGCTGTATGAATGAAGCCGTTAGTTCTTTAACCTAGTCAGCATAAAAAAAATATGTTTAAAGTATACTGAAGAAAATATGGTCTTTTTTTAAAAAAGTGGTTGATTAAATAAAGACTGATTGGTTAGAATGCAGTACTGCAGGTTACTTCTGCTGCCTGCCAGCTGTCTCATTTTGGCAGTTCGAATCTCATCAAGCTCAAGGTTGACTCAGCCTTCCATCCTTCCGAGGTTGATAAAATGGGGACCCAGATTATAGGAGGCAATATGCTGACTCTGTAAACCACTTAGAGAGGGCTGTAAAGCACTGTGAAGTGGTATATAAGTCTAAGTGCTATTGCTATAAATATAGCAGAATTGGCCAGGGGAAATGTTTCCCATTTAATTTATACATCAATCTTTCTAGTACAACAAGCTGTCTACTGACTAGAATGACAACAATTTAAATAATTAAAATACCCGTGAAGCAACTATGATTAAATTTAACCCAGGTTAAAGTAAAGCACTATCTAACAAATCTGTACAAAATAGACTATGTAGTGAAACGTAAGTACTGTAGAGTAGTTTCTTGTAATACAAACCTGATTTTTTCTTTGTGGCATTTAGCCAATGCTTTACAGAGGCTAGGATCAGGACATAGGTCAAGCGGTGACTGGCCCTTCTTGTTACGAATACCAAGGTCAGCTCCATTGGCTGCCAGGAAACAAGCAATAGATGCTGCACTTTTCTTCTCTGCTCCCTGAGTCCCCAATCCCATTATCAACTGGAAGAAAGTAAACAAGCAACTTCTTTGAATTTGTATTCATGGGCATAAAATATCATCAAAAATAAAAAAAAATCTGGTACCTGTGTGCAGATATAATTACTATTAATAAATTTTAGTAAATGCAGTTCTAGAATGCAATGTTCTACAAAATTAAGATATCTTTAGTCTGGATTTCTTTAATCTCCCTTTAGGTCTCTAGGTATTTTTGGAAAAGTGTGACTGACATGCTGTCACCCTCACAACGGGCTTATCATGTGGAACAAATCTTCTGCCCCCTACACATTTTTGTAAACAGATGAGTCAATTTCCCCAAATCATTTTTAAGTAATTTCTTCCAAAATTACGTCTTTCAACATTTGTTACCTTCCAATAGGATCCCAAACATTACAAAATGTATATTTACAATGAAGGATGACTGCAAAATAGTTCTCCAATTTTTCCCCATCAAACACACACCTTTTGACTCTTTGGGTTGCATATACATATCGTATTTCCCCACTTTCTTCTATTGCTTTCCCCACTTTTTTTCTTTTCTCCTATGCCTGATTTCCTCCCCTGCCTTTTCCTTCTACTTTTCCCATTGTCTATCCTCAGCCCACCACAAGCCCCCACCATCTTTTTTCTTCCACTTTACTTTGGGCTGGCTGGCTGGCTGGCTCAAAAAAGAACTGTGACCTCTGGGTCTGAGCAACGCTCTCCATGTAAGCCCTAATACAATTTGGCAAAGAAAAGAGAAAAACCATGCCTATTAAGACTGAAAATCTGAAATTTCAAAACAAAGGTTGTTAAACACTAGAGAAAGGGAAGGGCGGAAGAGAAGGAGGAAATGCTGACCTAATTTATGCTGAAAAATCTTAAATCCTATATTAACCTTTTATGCATTTTTATCCTGTCAGCCCTTTATCTGAAAGGGTCCTTTGTCAGAGTTTTCCTGATAGTTGAGACCACAAAACCAAATTTATGGATGCTAATACTACTTTTATTATAAGATTACACAAAAACCTTGCAAGTCTGAATGAGTCTCTCCCCTCTGCCTTTACATTCAAGAAAACTAGGGAGGGTCAGGTCTGAGGTGATTTCTCAAATTACATTCCTGCTTTGGACTCAGATTTCTCTTATCAGACCATTGTCTTGGTTACAAGCTGTTTTTCCTGATTCTCAAAGTTATTTTCAGTATTACAATTCTGACATTGTTCATATTTTAAAACTCAGCAATTAACCCTCCTGCTAGCACTGTTATAATATTAATGCAACATTTCTCTGCAATCCTTTTTAATAACTCTACTTTAAACTAGTTATTGAATATAAAGTTATTGAATATAGAAACAATACATTTGACTCCAATACATAAAGGAGACATATACATTCTTTGATAATGTGACAAAATTAGTGGACCAGAGGAATGCCGTCGATATAGTTTACTTGGACTTCAGTAAGGCACTTGATAAGGTAGACCATAACCTACTACTAGATAAAGTAGAAGAATGTGGGTTAGACAGCATCACCACCAGATGGATTCGTAACTGGCTGACCAACCGCACTCAACATGTAGTCCTCAGTGGAACTGCATCTACATGGAGAAAAGTATGCAGTGGAGTACCCCAAGGCTCCGTTTTAGGCCCAGTACTCTTCAACATCTTCATCAATGATTTGGATGAGAGAATAAATGGGGAACTCATTAAATTTACAGATGACACCAAGCTGGCAGGAATAGCCAACACTCCAGAAGACAGGCTAAAGATACAGAAGGGTCTTGACAAACTTGAACATTGGGCACTATCTAATAAAATGAAATTCAATGGTGAAAAGAGTAAGGTTCTACATTTAGGCAAGAGAAATGAAATGCACAGGTACAATATAGGTGGTACCTTGCTCAGTAGTAGTAACTGTGAAAGGTATCTTGGAGTTCTAGTGGACAACCATTTAAATATGAGCAAGCAGAATGCAGCAGCTGCCAAAAAAGCCAACACAGTTCTAGGCTGCATAAATAGAGGGATAGAATCAAGATCACGTGAAGTGTTAATACCACTTTATAATGCCTTGGTAAGGCCACACTTGGAATACTGCATTCAGTTCTGGTCGCCACAATGTAGAAAAGATGTGGAGACTCTGGAAAGAGTGCAGAGAAGAGCAACAAAGATGATTAGGGGATTGGAGACTAAAACATATGAAGAACGGTTGCAGGAACTGGGTATGTCTAATTTAAGAGAAAGAAGGACTAGGGGAGACATGATAGCAGTGTTCCAATATCTCAGGGGTTGCCACAAAGAAGAAGGAGTCAAACTATTCTCCAAGGCACCAGAGGGTAGAACAAGAAGCAATGGGTAGAAACTAATCAAGGAGAGAAGCAACTTAAAACTGAGGAGAAATTTCCTGACAGTTAGAACAATTAAACAGTGGAACAGCTTGCCTCCAGAAGTTGTGAATGCCCCAACACTGCAAGTCTTTAAGAAGATGTTGGATAGCCATCTGTCTGAAACGGTATAGGGTTTCCTGCCTAGGCAGGGGGTTGGACTAGAAGACCTCCAAGGTCCCTTCCAACTCTGCTATTGTATTGTATTATTTAATATTAAATGTATATGCTGCTTGATCCGAGATACTTTTTGCAACAGAAATGTCATCACACATACTAAATACTTACAATTTACACATATGTACATATATGGACACACACACACACCAAACTGCAAATGTTTTAGGTCACCTCTATTCAAATTATCTTCTTTAATTATATATATATTGATGTTTAAAGATTTCAAAAGTCAATTAAATGAAATTGAAACATTTAAAAACTTTTAATATAGCTTTTGCCATATACACATTCAGGTTTATTGTGTTATCAAATAATATTTACTTACTGGCACAGAATCTTTAAATAACTCTTTTCAGAGAACAGAAAGCAGATCAAGGCAAAAGAGCCTTTACAGCCCACTGCAAAGACAAAATTTAACAGAGAAGAAATAAAAGTTTTCTTACTGTATTCTTGGAGGGCTCCCAAGCTGTATCTACCTTGCCCACATCTTGCATGTCTTGGAGCTGGCGAAGCTGCGACAAAGTATGATGTCGCAGGGCCTCATGCAAGGGAGTATCCCCATCTTTATCCTGAATATCCAATTTAGCGCCCGCACGAACTAGAAGCTGAAAGCAAATAAAAATTTCAAGATTTTGAATACCTTTTGCAATAAATAGAATTACATTTCTTAAAAACATCTTGAAAATTAAAAACAGCTGATAAGCTTAGCTATTAAACAAGGCTATTAAAACAGTTTCTTCTTAATTAGATTGTGTAGCCTATGCTTTAAACTTTTCCTTTACTCTTATTTTCATTAATTGATATGCTCACTGAATATAAATTAACCATAAATATGGTTAAACAGTAAGTAGGTAACAATGGATATCCAAAAGGAAATTGCTCCAATTCTCTATTATTGTAAATCAGGGACGTGCAGTCACTAGAGGCAGGGGAGGCGGGGCCTCACCAGTCTCCTGAGGGAAAGGAAGAATTTTAAATATATTTTTTTAAATAATTAAAGCCAGGGTAGTTGCTACCAGATTCAAAGTCACAGTGGCTTGGTGTCTGCTCTCAGTGTTAACTATGGGAGGAGGCCAGAGAACTCGGGGCCTCTTTTGCCTAAGGAATTGTTCGCCTTTTAAAAGTTAAGGAGGAGTTAACAAGCGAAAACTTTCATATGCAAAAGAGGCACTGATTCTCCCGCCTCCTGACCGGGGAGCAGCGAATCATGCCTTATGAGCTTACGTTGAGCACGCTTACATTGGGCGGACAAGAGGAGAGTTGAGAGAGTTTCCACAGCTGGAAAAGGTGGATCAGACGGAGGGAGGGGGGGTTCAAATTTATTGTAATTTAATTTGTAATTTGTAATTTAATAAAAAAAATATTTTTTTATTGTGAGGTTTGTGTGTGTGTGTTTTTTTCTTTCTTCACAGCGGTGGGGTCGGAGGAGGCAGGGGGGCGAGGCGGCGGAGCACGGAAGCGGCAGGAACGTTCTCGCCGCTGTGTTTCAACAGGCCAGGCATCTCGCATTTATGTCCGCCATAAACGCGAGACACCTGGCCTGTTGGACACAGTGGTGGTGGTGGGAGGAATTGGCTGGGTGGGCTGGCTGGCTGGGGAGGGGAGACCCCTTTAAAGCCCAGCACCGAGCGGGGAGGAGGAGAGTGGTGAGTCCAGGTAGGGAGCAGGTCGGGCGGGCTGGCTGCAGGCTGGGGCAGCAGGATTGTGACTGTCCGTATGAGGAGGTAGGGGGTGGGGGCAAGGCGGTGGAGCGCGACAGTGGCGAGAAGCATCTCAGATGGAGCCGGGACACCCGGAAGACAAGCCGGCACTTCGGCATGCCTTTAAGTGCTGGCTTGTCTTCCGGGTGTCCTGGCTCCATCTGAGATGCTTCTCGCTGCCGTCGCGCTCCACCGCCTTGCCCCGCCTCCTCCGACAAACAATCCTGATGCCCTGGCCTGCAGCCAGCCCAGCACCGAGCGGGGACGAGGAGGAGGAGGAGAAGAGCGGTGAGTCCAGGCTCGGTGCTGGGCTGGCTGCAGGCCGGGGCATCAGGATTGTTTGTCGGAGGAGGCGGGGGGGGCAAGGCGGTGGAGCGCGACGGCGGCGAGAAGCAACACCCCCGCCACTGTGTCCGACAGGCGTCTCACATTTATGTCCGCCATAAATGCGAGACGCCTGTCGGACACAGTGCCGGGGACGTTGCTTCTCGCCGCTGCTGCGGTCTTGCCTCACCAACGGTAACCGTCACCGCACATCACTGTTGTAAATACATGAAAAATTACCAACATGACCAATGCAATTTTCCAAATATGTTGGTGTAATGATATTATATGCAAAAATATACAGAAACATAATATGGCAAGCAGATTTTAATAATTACATTGAACTAACCTCTATTTTATAATCAGTATCTTGCAATTAAAAGTTGCAGTGTATCTTTAATCAATAGTCCAACCACTACATTCCTCACCCTCTTTATTTTCCAGATCCTTCTAATAATTTGGTTCTTCCTCTATGTTCATTTTCCATCCTCTTCTCTCTTACTATGATTATCACTTTTCCCCACTCAATCTCTATAGTGTGGTTATTCGGTAATAGAATTTACTTATATATCTCATGTGCATGGAAGATTAAATCAGAAATAGAATAAGCAGTGTTTTATTTTTGATCAATATTAAATATATTGATAATATATTTAAAAATAATTTAAGCATGATATATAAGTGGAAAAGCAACTAGACTCTCATTTAAACAGACCACATTTCCTATTAACCTCTCTGGAAAGAAAATAAGAGCATGAAAATGGAGAGAAATTCTCTTACTCCATAATCCTTTTAGAAATCCATTTAGAAATATACGGCACAAGAATAGTAGAGTTGATAAGTACATTCTTATGGTACATTATTATTGCCTTACCCGCACTATTTGAGTGTGCTGTCTTTCAACAGCAAGGTGCAGTGCAGTTTGTTGATTTACATTCTGAATATCCAAGTTAGCTGTGCCCTGAAAGAGAAATCTCAAATGTTACTCATATTAATTGAACTGAACTATCAGGATAATTCACAAAAGAAAGTATATGATAGCATAATTAAAAATTCTAGACTATTATTTCTCCACTGTTAAAACCAACTAAAAAATCTATACATGTATTTTATGAAACTGAATTAATTTTCATATTATTTCTATTTTGTATTTATCAATATTTAGCATGAATCAATATTTGATATGGAAAGTTTATGAAATGTTTCATTTGTTGTTTTCAAAATTTAAAAAGAATTTGATCTACTGAAATAACTTAATATTTTTTACAGTACAGCCACTCTTTGTTTAGGGCTACCTCATTTAGTGGCCACTCAGAAATATGATGCTAAATCATTTTCTGACCAGTGCCTGCATTTACCACCAAATTTCAGAGTCTGACAACAAAAGCTTTCAGCGTGAAACTGATTAAGGTCTGGTCAGTTGGGGGCAGCAGTATGAGCTAGTGGGAAAGTTCTAATAAACTAATTAAGTTTATAGAGGCTTGTTCACTTGAGGTTAGTACTTTTTAGGGAATCACTACTCTGTGGAGGAAAGCAGCATGGAAAGAAATACATTGTTTAAGCAAACTCTCTGCTCTGCAAGGGCACCAAAAAGGGGGTATTGGTGAACAAAATGAAAAGAAGGGGGAAATAGGTCAGGCACAGGACCCATTGTGAGACAACTTTATCTAAATGAGAAAGAAGCAACCAGTTATTTTTGCAGAAACCCTCTCTCTCTGAGTCACATGTTTGTCTAGTGACCATTAAACAAGGAGATGGTGTATAATCCAATTCACAAGGGGAGACTTGTTCTAGAGGGCAGGCACCTCTACAAGAAGGTGTACTTTTTAGAATATGTTTATTAAGAATTTTAAATACAATAATAAAAACTAATACAAACTAAACTTAGAGAAAGAGAAGAGAATAGGAAAAAAGATAAATAGTGCAGAAAAAAGAAAAAGAAAAATAAAGAAGTTATTTCCAAGCTTTATTACAAGTATAAACAAATTTAACTAATCTACTCCTATAAAGTTAAATAGGTAATTCTTCACTCCATATTCCATCCTTTATCTACTGTAAGAAAATCCATAAAATATCAACTTTTCTATGTCAGATGTTTCTTGTCGGAACATTGCAAAAAATTACTTATTTTAACCTTGATCGAATAAATCAACTTTATATTCCTTCCTTTTTCTTCTAACAGTCTAAATTTTTACATCAAGCAAATATTGTCATAAGTTTTCTCTTTAATTTATTCTATTACACAGATCTCTTCAAATTTTTAACAAGCCTCTTTTGTAGATCCAATAAGAAAATATTTTCCAGGTCATTGGTTTATAATCTGTAGTTCCCTTTTAATTTTTAAACCTTCAAACAGTTTCTTTTGTATATCTAGGTTCAATTTAATAATATTATTTTTAGCCAATTTTTCTAATTAATTAAGCTTCTTTATTTTATTTTTGTATCCTGGGATACTAAGACACCTAACTAACCATCCAATTTATGATTATTATATCCCACACATTATGTCTCATATTTTGTTGAGAAACCATTTATGAACATTGCTCAAGTATGATTTCCAATTAAGTATCAATTAAAGGGTCATGCCAACCAGATTACAATTAAGCATTTTGCTAATCAGACTGTCATGGGATACTCTTGTCCATAAACTGCTTAAATTAAGATGTATTATGCCTGTAGCTTTCACAAAATCTAAACTGCCTGACCAAAAATGTGATTAATTAAATTAGCAAGGACTTGGACATGATTGAATGGAAGGAAATAAACCCAAAACAGTTCATTTGGTAATCTAGGATGCAATTTATATGACTTAATTCATTCAAAATAAATGGGCATTCTATAGCTTTTTTTAAAAATTCAGGAACAAGTTTCAATTCTATCCGTTCATCTGGCTTTTCATACATGCTGTTTTGTTGGAGAAGAGTGAGCACAGTGATGGCTCAATTTTCTTATTTTATCTTGGTTACTAGCTGCTATTTTGTCATTATCCCAAGGTTACAATAGCTGGTATAGTGATCTTTTTTCCTTTATTTTATTTTGAACATAGTTGAACTATATTTATTCATATGTTCTTTTTGTTTAGATAAAGCCAATGTAAGCAGTTTCATTGTTTCAAATTCAATTGAAATGTCAATTTCAAATTCATTCATTAGATTTTCTACTTGCTTTAACCTAGATGCTTTCTATAGTACAGTCAATTTCATTTAATTCTGAGCAAATATGGATCTTATAAGGTTCAGTGCTCTTTTCTTTGAATAAACTATATTTTTCAATTGTTTAACTAAGGGATTCATCTCACAAAAGTGGCTATATAAATTAGAAAAAAGAAATATATGCATCTCCAACATATCAATAAAATATCCAACTACAACATAAAATAGCTGATTATATTAAAGCTTAGTTTTTGGAAATCTGTGTTATCCCACTTTGCTATCACTAAGAGAATCAGTGGTGACATATAAATGTCTTAATAATTAGTAAAAAAAACTCTAGTTTTATTCGGACGTAGAAAATGGATTGTAAGCAATGTATGCATCTATTTGTAACAAATAAAACATTCTTTCTTTCTGGTATAAACTTAATTAATAGGAAATTTTACCTGATGAACCAAAAGTTCTGCTACTTCCACATGATTATTAAGTGCTGCCAAATGCAAAGCAGTGTATCCATCATCTTTTTTTTCATCTACAATCCATGGTCTTGGAAGCTTAGACAGTAACACTCGCATTGCACTGAAACAGACCAAAATGAAAATGATTATATCAGTATTAACTTCTAGAAGGAATACAATTTTCCATTTAAGTGTAACATCCCAAAACGCAGTGATTATATTGCCAGGAGTTTTTATTATTACTGAAAAACTGATTTTATATAAAATACTATCCATTCTATTAAACCTTAACATTCTTTCTCAATTAGATAATGTAATGAAATCCATATTAGCTATTCTAGTAATCCATGTCCAGATCTTATGAGTTTTATTCATATTGTCTTATATATCACCATAAAAATATGTTAGTTTAATACACTTTCAGTACTAATAGCTATTTTACAATCATTAATAGGGTAATGATTTAATTCTCCTGAACTCAATAAGGCTTACTTCTGAGAAAATGTATGTATAATTTCATTTAAAAATGCATTTTTCAACTATCCTACTCAGTTTGCCACATGCAATATATATACAGACATTTATAACTGCCTAGTTACCATGAATGGGCAGCCTAGAAATCAGAGAAATAAATATATAAAATCTAGTAATGGTATGCTTTGAAAATGGGAAGGAAGTCTCTATTTTCAACACTATCCTGTATCTCACGTTTATTCTCCCCCCTACTTGCCTCAAATATCATTACTTCATTTTTGAGAATTATGTTCTTGCAGTTCATACACCACCTGCTGTGCTTCAATCTACCATGCTGACATTACATACTTTCTTTCTCCAATTATATATGAATTGAATTTTGTATCAGACTTCATAGTGGCAATATGAGATGTTGCAATACTTCTGTGTAGCTGGGGGTGGTGGTCTGTATAACAAGTATATATGTGTGGGTACTTTTGTGCATCTTGGGGAATGTGTATCTTTCAGTCTTCCCCTCTTAAAAACTTAATTTACCCTTCAAAACTATTCTTTTTAAAAGGCAACTTCAAATGCTCTTAAGTCTTCCTTTCTTTGCCAGACGTTATATATATTTTTTTTTCACAATGATCATAATATAAAAGCTAGAAAAACTGAGGACCAGAAACCCTTGGTGCAGTTTACCATTTAAATATATTTATATCCTATTTCAAAAACATTTTTCAAGGTAATCTATTTGTGGATAATTAAAATCCACAAATAGATTCATCAGAAAGATTTTTGAGCGCTTTCAAATAGTCTTTAAAAAAAAAGTTAAAGGAACAATAAACACAATGGGGAGGGGAGAATCATATACCTATCACCCAACGTATCCATTCCATATATGGGGTGCCATAAAACAAACATGGAACAAATATGGGCATTGCTACATAGATTTATCAAGGTACGGTAGGTTTATTGGGGGGGGGGATGCAAATATAGAGATACATCTATCGTACATATAAACTATTCTTTCTGGGTGGTTATTTAAAGATACTTGACAGAGGAGTCCAATTACTTACACTATCTCATGAGTGATGGACTACTAACCTCTGTATCTTATCAATCATCAGCTCTCCACAAAATGAGCAATCAGAGAAAAGTTATACACTTGTAGAATATTTTACAGATCTAATTGTTATTGACATTTTGTCAAGACAGAACACAAACCACATTTAATGTACAAATGAAATTACAAAAATGTTTTTTTAAAGACGAGCACATTGTTATTATATAGACACATATTCCTAAAATATGCTGTAGTTTTCTAAAATAAACTACAAGTTATAAGTTAAAACTTCAATTATCAATTTACAGTTAAAACTAAGAACATAGTTTCTGCCATCCTGATTATTACAAAGGTTTGATTCTTTACTCCACAGTGTATTTAATTATTTTTTCACAAAACAAAGTTTTCTGAAGTTTTTGAAATGTTACTTCATTCTGAATTTCCTCTTGCTTTTATTTCTAGAAGAATAAACACAGTGACTATCAGAATTTGAACCTCAATGAAACAATAATAATTAGAAAAACTTAAATTGCAATTTAATTTGATATCACAGATATACTTAGGAAGTGAGTAGTAAAACTTAAGGTTGAGCCATCAATAGGCAGAGTAAAAGACAGAGGCACCCTGTCTGTTCCTGGAACAGCAACCAACAGTTGAGATACTATTTTTTGCAATGGTTGACTAAATATGGTCAGGGAAGAGAGAGGCAAAAGACAGCCTGGGAGTGGATGTTTCAAATGCCTGGCTGCATATAAAGCTGAAATAGTTTTGCTAGTGCCCTGAGTAGCAAATGGATTCATGCTAAACAGCATGCATGTGGAAGTCCTGACCTCAAGAGCAGTGTTTGACCTCTAAAAATGAAAAATAACTACAAGCAACGTGTCTGGGAACTAAAATTCAAGCATGAAGAAATCAAGTCCTCTATCTATGAAGAAAGAAACAATACTTGCTTGAGAAAGGGGGATGGATAAAGGTGTATGCTGTTTTTTGGGTTTTTTTTACAATCTCATGAACATTTTTGAATTATTTTCAATTATCTAAACAAGATGAGATTATCCTTCTTTGGGTTTTTCTAGCATCTACAGAGGATATTTCTGTTTTCTGTCCAGCAGGTTCAAGAAACTTAGTTCTATGCACAACACCTAAATGGTTAGGAAAACACGACATATACCTTGTAAGATACGTGCTCATATTTTAATTATACTTGCTTTATAGTGAAATATGTATTCATTTTCACCTCTCTATTGCTTCCCCCCTCCCACATAATGAAGAGCTGAATCAGCGATAGAGTGAACATTCAAGATGAGATGGCTGCTGCTGATGTCTCTCTCTAGGTCATCCAACTGCAAATGCTGCATGATAAGCTTACAGGTAATAGAGCATTAGAAGACCTGAATTATTCCACAGATTTAAAGGATTCATATCTGCATGTATTTTTTTAATAATTTGTGTTTTTTATATATTAATCTCAATTGCAGCTTAACATACTACTAGTGTGCTTAAAGATCAAAAATTTCTAGTGTAAAGTGTTAATATGGAAAGTAATCAGCTTTGAGTAATATTATAGCTTAATACTGTTGCAGAAAAAAATCTTGTCAATTGTATTTTAAGTATTATATCTACTAGTAAGTTAGCATTTCAAAAAATATTAATTTTGCAGAAATGCATTACCCCATTGCTACTTTTACATTATATTCTGGATCCATTCCATTGTATATAAAAGGGTAGGATAAGCCATGATTTAGTAATAAAGTACTTTTACTAAGAGATTAAAAATATTATTTTAGAGCATGAGTGATATAATTTAAATTTGAAACAAGCAAGTTGTAATTGTTCTGCTGCATTGCTGTTTCTTCTTATAGAATTGTGCTAGCTCCTGCTAGTCTCTGATTTGCTCTCTATCAGCTGCACTAGGTTTTTCTCTTGAGCTGCAGAAACTGAACAACTGGTTTTCTTTAACATCATCAACTGGAGCTTTTTTTCCTAATTTTTGAAAATGTGTAAGTACTGGATGAATGTTCTTGTTCTGATTATAAACCTACTTTACAAAAGGATTTATGTATCATTTAAAATGAATTCTCTACATATTTTTTTTAATCCAATTTTTTTTGTAACCTGATATTGGGTTTTTTCCCTGTCTTATGATTAATATGAAACCAGAGATAAACTACCGTATCAGTCAACTAAACCTGTGAAGATATATGAGCTACTAAACTTATAACAATTGTGACATGAAAAAATACATTTTAATATGAACTTTTCTAATTTAAAAATGTTCTGCAAAAACTAGTTCACATTGGTTTGAATTAAAAGTAAAGGCCAAATCTTCACATTTACAACTTATTTTCTTTCTTGGAATATAGTCAGCTATTTATTCGTCTATATTCTCATTAATTATAAAATACGACAATTGAGATTCTTCCCAAAGGCATACATCATTATAAAATAGATCATTTTTTTCCACTTCAGCAGATACTAATATAAATATGATAAAATATGAATGAAGACCAATGATAATGCAAGCTTAGAGTGGAATACATGAATACGTATTACCATTTCACGAAGGTATTTTGTATAAACAAACTTTGGTGAAATCATCCAGTTCACCAGGCTTAATAGCCAATAAAGGCAAGAGAAACCTAACAAGCATCTGAATCTTCATGAAACAACGTTTTTTAAAATGTGTTTTAAATTATTGTACAAGTAAAATACAGGCTTTAATTCTCAGCAATAAGGCCAGGTACTAAGAAACAGGAGAAAAATGTGTTTTTAAAATTCACCAGGAACAACAATTTTATACTTTAGTTTAAAAAGGGAACAAAATGTTGTTCAGTTTTATCCAGCAGATAGCAGCTATGAAAACCTGCCCAGAGCACATACTTCTTTATGTACCCATATGGACATACAATATTATGGAATGTAAAGAAGTATGTACTTTTGGCAGGAGTGAACAACCAGTAAAAGAAAAATAAACTATATTTCACGTGAAAGTCGTGGTTTTTTAAAAGTGAAGATAACATGTAAAAGGATCAAATGAATATTAGCATAAAAGAACATACTAGAGGGAGGGGGGAAATAATGGGACAATTGTTTAAAGAATTGATATTAACAATATTGCTCAATCATTTATTTATTTGTTTTATTAATTCAAAACCTAAATAAAAACACTCACAACACAACATACAGTGCAACAGCACACAAATAAAATAATTACAGAATTATTTCTGGATCTTAATTTTGAAAATCACAATAAGTATTCCTTTTGAACCTTAAAAAAAAAAGTCCCAATGTGATCTCTTGTCTAACCATCCACATTAATATTAAAATGATCAATCAAGAATATTGCTTATAATACGAACCTGGGAACATAAAATATGGTTCAAAAACAAGGCTTTTTCATGTATGCTAAAACGAACGTATTGCAACAAAGACTTATCTCTGTTTTTGTACCTAACTTTTCCATTATAAATCCACCAAGCATTTATTGCACATTGGCACCTTTGTTGCATTTGACACAACTGTATGTGTCTAAAATTGCCTCATTTCCACTGAAGATTCAGTGCAGGAGTTTATTAATATGTTTATAGCCCAGTTACACAGCTCAAGCATTGCCCACATTGACTTTATCTCATTTTGGGAGGGGAGAGGGGAAGCATCATGTACTCTTGCATGTTTTATTTATTTTTACCCTAACTTTATTATTTTTTATATGTAACTCAAGACGGCAAATACACATAATACACCTTGCTCTTCCCACAACAACAACCCTGTGAGGTGGATTAGACTCAGAGTCACTTGGTCCCTAGCCTGGTGTTTTAACAACTACAGCAAATTAGTTAAAGATAAAGAATTAATTACACACACACACACACACACACAGAGTGAGACAGCTAACTAGCTAGCACAGGCAAAATGGGACCCTATAATCATTTCATGCTTTTTTCCATTTGCAAGCATGTCAATAGAATTTAATTGGCTTGATATATAAAGAGATTTGTTGCACACTGAGCTGAAGCAGGGCCAAAATTTCCTCTTTTAGCATCTTTTCAGGGACATAATTAGCCTACTGGCTGCTTAAAGTCTCTCTTTTATTTCATTTTATGAAAAAAAAATCTGTGGGGAATTGTGCTGCTATTTGGCAGGACTAGCCTGAGAGATATTACAGCCTCCAAAAGAAGAGGAGATTGCTTGCAACACATGGCTTTTCCACCTATTTGAAACCATGTCTGCAGCTGGAAATAAAAAAAAATGATGAATTAAATAAAGTTCCTTGTTATATTAAATGTACATTAATCAAAATTACATCTGAATAGTATATCATATTTATTTAACAAATATAGTATTATTTTTGATAGGGAAATATTACTGTATTCTGTAATTGCCAAAGCAATCTTCACCCACCTTTAAATGTTCAAAATGTAAGAAGAATTTTTGCCAGATGGTAACAGCTCACATCCTAGAAATGTGTGTGGATTAGACAATTTTGTATTTTCTTTTTTCTAACATGGTTCCTTTTTGTTTTACTTTGCTTTGGTCTATGACTAAAAAGATGTTATAGCAAGCAAATTAGATATGAATAACCTGTATGTCTATATCTTGAAACAGTTTATTTCTTCAGATGAAAGTAAACGGTGGGTTGCCAATTTTGTTACTACCAGTTCAGGCGTGCTCCCACGTGCGCTCAATGCTTCTGCGCATATGCAAAGCCTCCCGCCACCACTACTACCAGTTCGGCCAATCCGAGCCGAACTGGCAGCAAACCACCTCTAAAAGTAAATCAGTTTATGTTTGGCAGATTCAGTATCATTCCTATTTGCAAAATTAATTAATATGTTCTTTAAGGTAGAACATTTTTATGTCATTCTGTTCAGAGAATAATTGTACAGCTAAAAGGTCAGCATTCCCATTATTTAATATTAACCTAATTACTTTTAGGAGAAAATCAATACTGTTTAGGTAAATCATTATTTTAAAAAGAATTTATTTTAATCCCTCATGTTTAGTTACATGGAAGTTTTCCTAGTTATACAAAGGATGTTAGTATGTAAAATATATAGTTTTCTGACTGAAAATTCAAAGTAGGCTAAGTGGGATTAAACTTGATAGTATATGACACCTAGGCTCTTGGGCTTCATATTTAATTCATATTTAATTTCTAATTGCCATCTCTTAAGATCTTATTCAGTTTATTCAGATACAGATTTTTCTGCCAGAAAAAAGATATCACTAGTTCTTAAGAATTTAACAATACATTTGTTATTTAAACAGAAATTAAAAATTTTCCTGCAAATAAATTGTTCTATACCTTCATTAAAAAATTAATTATAATTCATTGAGTAAATGTGCAAAGCATAAATAAATATTGATATTGTCATTAACACATTTTATTCCATAATCAACAGATTGATGATCAGAGAACAGCCTTCATTAGCAACAAAGTTGGCAAACCTGCCTGAATTCTATGAAGCACAGCCTATTTCTAATAATAAGTCATGTGAGCAATAAATTAAATATTAACTTCTGTAGAGTCACATTTTAAAAACGCTGATGATTTATAAAGTGAATAACATACTTTGTGCTTTTGCCCAAAACATAATTATACACCAGCACTAAAGCAAGCCTTACATAGAATTATGTATGCAGCTTTATAAAAACAAATCTTAATACTTCTTTGAACATTGGCAGTCATGTTAAAATGTCACCTCCCTTACTTATGTCAGTTGCTGAATTCTAACTAAGTACAAACTGAACTCTGGACATCTGCTGACACAGTTGTAATTCAGACATCTCAACCATTTGACTGACAAGGATAACAGATGCTGACATTATCAAATGCTGCTATACTTCTTTCCATGGTCACTTTTTGCCCTGATATAGCCAGTAGATGAAAACTGTTGCCATCTAAAAGAATACTTGAACAGCTGGACAATGCAGTCCTATATTACTGACAAAAATAGATACAGTTTTCAATGTTCAAGTTTTATATAGGATAAATTTCTATTAAACTCTAAGCATAAACATACTGTATATTTAGAGAACTCTGTTTTTGCAATAAAAGATTTCATACAAGTTATGCATTACAGCCCAGATTAATCTTACCCCAATTTAGCATGGCTTAAAGTTCACAAGTCTTCATATAAGATGCTGTTCTACACTTAAAAATGAATCCCATTTTATTAACTAAAATATATGCATATTAAATTATATGTTGAAGTATAACTATATGTCAAAAACAGTGAAATCATTTTTCAAAAACAGATGCAGATAGAATATGTATAGAACAGAAAAAGTATTTAAAAATAAAACTCATTCTGGAAATATTAACCAGAGTTATACTTGAGAACAAACAGTTATACTTGTGAAACTGTTCTCTAATTAATTCTTTTCAGTAAACTTCAGTAAAAATATATTCACATTCTCAACCAAGAAATGCAAATAACTAAGAAGAATTTTTGCAAGGCATAATTATTTTCTTCGATGGCTTAGTCTGAAGTTTATTTTTTTCTATTTTTAATAATATAAAAATGAAGCATTATAAACAAAAATTAAAAGTAAAGGAATATATGATTCCCCATTATCTGATATTTATTTAATGGAGAAACAGCGGTATGTTTCCTAAACTTCCATTTATTTATTTAATAAATTTCTATGGGCACCTATCTGTTCTGGGCATCTAACTGTTAAAATAGAATTAAAACCAGTAAAAAAGAAGTACAATTGAAATTAGAAACAACATAAACAACATAAAATAGCAGCAGAGAACACTCCTGACATCACACCTTCATTATAACCATGGCCAAGAAACTGGCTCACGCATATAATTTGATGGCAAAACTAGGTTTTCAATGCTTTGCTTAAGCTGGTAAAATGGAATCAAATCACATGTTTAATGGATTTGGTCCCCTTCAACCAGCTGTAGCTATGTATTGATCACTACAGGACAAGGGTTTTATCAACTTATTTGTAATAATAGGAATATTAAAAATAGAAAACTTATACAAAACTGACCATCAGAACCTATTCTGGGAAGGTTAACATAACTGTTCTTTTTCTTATTTTCCAAGTCAAGTTTGATTGCTGAGGGTTTTATAGATATATTCATTTGGTTTTCTTGGCAAGAATACTGAAGTGGTTTGCTATTACTTTGTTCCAATTTCAACTTCTCACTTTAGCCTACAGTACAGCTATTTCTTAGCCATTATTTATCCAAATAATAAGTTGGTTCGATCTTGCTTAGCTACATTGCTAGATACTATGCTTCCAAAAGAAAAGATATGAATTAGAAATCGAACATGTACTGTAGGAATTTTATTCTGTGAAGACACCTCTTCTGTATTCTGAACTGACTGGACCAGAAGCTAATGTAATTTCAGAACTGGTGATGGATCATCATCCTCTACCTGAATTTTAAGCATTTTGGAACTAATTAGACAGCTGGTATGGCATGAACAGTTTTGCTATCAACAGAGGAAATAACCTGGAACACAGAAGGAAGACTTAGACTGGGTCTGCTGTTGGTGGTCCACATTCACTCCAGAATTCACCACCAAAAGTGATTATCAAAAGTGTTTAAAAAAATAAGATTGTATCCAAACGTTTTACAGGTACTCTTAGAATGGGCATGAAAGCATCATTTATCACATAAGGGGAAATAAGAGACAAAAAATGTAAACCCTGAACCTGACATATTAACATAGTTGGATTAATAAAAACTGTAGTAGTTGATCTTTGTTATTAAGGCAGCACCTTTTTCAATAAAAGCATTTTATGTATTTGAACCTTGTTCTTGAATCTTTCAATGCTAGGCTCATGATTGCATGTTTGCTTTCCTAGAAATTTATTTCCATGCCCAGGACAAAGCTATAACAAGAATTGGAAATTCTCGGGTTAGATAAAGCCATTATATAAACAATGAATGATATTTCAAAATCTCAAGTAAAGGAAGACAATGTTCAAATTTCTCTAGATGCAAAAAAGCAGAAAGAAAAACTCTAGAATTTAAATGGAGGAAGAGGGAGAGAAGGAGGAGGTGGCAACCTGAGATCTGTAGTATATAGATTTTCACAACATGTGGCTTTTATCTTTTTGCAATAAAAGAGTTTATCTTACAATGTTGTATTTGTGAGTTTATGGGGTTGTTTGTACAGTCAATATTTATTGCTGTGCCTGCCATAAAGTCTAGTACCATCTTACTCTGTTGAAAAATCTAGCATACTTTATTAACTTAATAAAGCAAAATACCATTTCCCAAAAAATAAGACCCAACTGGAAAATTAGCCCTAGCATGATTTTTCAGGATGCTCGTAATATAAGCCCTACCCCCAAAATAATCTCATTAAAATGGTCAGCCAGACAGACACATTTAATACCCGGTCAGATTATCAGAGAAACATGGGTATGAGGTAGTGATGACTAACTGAAAGAGTTTTTAAAAGAGTAAAATTTATCGTTCCCTATTAGCTATAGTAACTTAGGGGCAATCTTCAGATTTAAATGCAATTTGTCTAAAAATAACAGATGCAGAATGAAATTAGGTAAGAGAATTATATTTATGTTTTACTGTTCATTTTTGGAATTTTGGCTGAACTTTGGATCTTTTCCCTTATGGTATACAGATGGGATCTCACAGACAATGTTTTTATCATCTACAGAAGCTCAAGATACATTTAAAGCTGATTTTTCCCTTTCTGCATTATGCAACAAAATAAAGAATTAAATTACTATCAATAACAAAAAGTGTGACAAAAAGGTATTCAACATCGTTTTTTCACCATTAAATTAACATTGTCTGTCCAAAAATATAAATTAAGCTGGCATCTGAATAAAAATGCCATTAAATTACAAGGCTTCAGTGAATTACTATTAGATAATGTATTTTCCCATCTATTACTTTGTAGCTTTCAGCACAAGTTCTGAAGGCTAGTTTTGAATTAATACGCTAACTCCAATCTAAAAAGATGTGTTGCCAAATAGATACGTACACCTTTGATTCTACTACTTCCTTTCATAATTGAGATATCTGTGGAAGACATGTTTTCATCCAAATACAGAACTACAGGCTTCTGACTACTAGCATCACATCATTAATCATTCTATAATGGTTAATGTGAATGTTGTTAAGTGCCAAATGCACTAGCCAAAGCTCTGGCCCATGGTATGCCAAAGATTTCAGATATTGCAAATCACAGATTGTTAACTATGGCTTCTAATAATTTATTAAGGTGATATTAACTTACAAAAAGTAGTGCCATTTCTGAAAACAGGCACATATTCTTCTGCACAGTAGTGCACAGTATTCAAATCCAAAATGGAAAAGGTGCTTTAAATTTAGCATGAACATCTCACTGAAGCTTTCAATGGCATTTTAAAAGTTGGGTCTTTTCCTGGTCTCGAAGCATGCCAAAAATATGCTACTGACAAGTACAACAGACACGTCCATGCTAAATCCAATAAACCTTTCTCACTTTGGTTCTGAATACCATTAATTGCTATTGTCTTAATCAGGTAGTATACCAATTAAGAGAGAAATATGGATAGAATTTCTAAATGAGCAGGTAGTTAATGATTACAGAATATCATTTTAAAAATTCAGCCAATAGCCCTCTTTATACATTCACTTCTATTCCCTTTTGGGCAAGGGCAATTTTAGTTACACTGACATATCAGCTAGCAATGACCTAAATTATGGCTTATAAACTTAATTACAAGTTTTGAATTATCATAGTCTGAAAACTGAGCTTTTAAAAAAGTAGATCTAAAGAGAATCTGTGGCTGAGATCGGAAAATGTATGATGTTATAAAGTGCTTCACAGGCACAAGAGTGCTAGTGAATTGGGCCAGTGGCCTGTCCAGTCCAGCACTCATTTTTCAACTGTGCAGAGTGACCAACCAGATGCATTAGACCAAACATGGATAGGACAGTGATAATCCTATACTGTTGTTGCTTCTCAGATGACATTTAATATATCAGCCTATGATTCTATTTCAGCAAGTATCAATGCTCAGAAGACAGGAGAAAGAAAAAAAATACCAGAGCTATAAGTTGGTCTAGAGAGTCAAAAAACAGCTCAGAAAAAGAGGCTGACAATTCCATTTTGCTTTGATGTTTTAGTTATCAACTACTTTATTTTTCAGAGTATAAGATGCAAAAAATGTGGGTGGAAAAGTCTGTGCATCTTATACAGCGAATATTCTGGTGAGGGGAGAAGGGGAGTTGGTGTGGCACCAATCAGCTGTTCTACAACGGGGCACAACGACGAATCGGCCCTAGCGGGGAACAGGCAGTGGTGGCGAATAGGCGGTGGCAAACAGGCATAGCAGTGAATGGCAAGCAGCGAATAGGTCATGGCAGTGAATGGGCTGTGGCAAATGGGCCAAATGAATACCGGATGGATGCTTGTTTTCCTCCCCAAAAGCTAGGTACCTCTTATACTCCTGAGCATCTTATAGTCCGAAAAATATGGTATATGAATTCATCAGGAGTCAAGCTTAATTCAAAGGCATCTTTATCTTATCTACAATCCCAAAAGAACTATACAGCCAACAAGAATCGTAGGCACCGATGGAATTAACTTCAATGAATTTCTCCTACCATTTTTAAATCAGTCAGCCATCATGTCTGATAGCAGCAAATTCCACAGCTTAACAATAAGGCTTGGACAAAGCCTTTAAAAGAGAGGCTTCATAATATGCATAAGCCCATTTGAAGCATTTATTCACAAATCATTAAAGAAGCCATAACATTTGCAAGGCTCATGCAGCTGCTTCGAAAGAGGCAAAAGCAAAGCTAAGTGGTTTGTGTATGACCACACATATGGAAATAGTCAAGAGCAGCTGCACAAGCTTTGCAAGCATACTTTAGCAATTTGAAAAGAAAGGCTTTGTATATATGTCCACATGTTACGAAGCACTTCTTTAAAGGCTTTTCACAGTTCTGATAATTATTCATTCCATAAAGTAGTCAGTAGTGTGAATGGAGGAGGGGGGTGACAAGGGAGAGAAGATCAGATAAAAGCCCACTCCTTTTCTTCCTATATTGTAATTCCTGTCACGTACCCAATGAGGCATAGCTTATAGCACAACTACAATATTTAAACAGAAAGACAAAGATCCTTGGAGGTGCTAAATGTAGTATTTTGTTTTATTGGACTTAAACATCCTCCATAATTAGTTTCAATGGGTGATTCTGAGTTTTAACATCACAACAGAAAAAGCAAAATGTTATACTGTTATACTTGGTTTGTAACCTATGTATATGCCCTGTTATTCTACAAGCTTTTATTCCATCCCTCTGCCCAATTTAAACAGCATGCCTCAAATTCACTTCTTAGTCTGAGTAAGAAAGCTGATGGGATAGAACTCGGACATGTATTTGTTGTCACAATGCTGCTTCACATTACATTTGCACGTTCACATTCTTTTATCTAGTCTTAGTCTTTACGAAATAAAGTAAATGTAAGTCTAGATTGCGTCATGATACTTTTACATATTGTAGTTGCATGAGAACAAACACCTGACCGCACATAAAACAATTAACTATATGGATAATTTAGTATAACCTGCATTTGTTCAAATACCCACTACATTAATTCTATAGTGTACGATTATATAATTTTAATATGTCAACTACCAAGCTACAGAAAAATTAATGTTAAATTCTTCTGAATTAATGTTAACATTTTTACTATAACATTATGCTTATCAAAATTAAAGGCAATAAACCTACACAGTACCTTGGATTTCCCCGTAATGCAGCATGATGAAGAGCATTAAATCCATTGTTATTTGTAATAGTGACATCTGCTCCAGCTTCCAGAAGGACTGCTAAAATGTCATCACGCTTTTTGCTTATTGCGTCATGCAGAGGAGTATCACCCTCAGAATCCTAAAAATAAATATTAGTCAATTTGTATCAATTTCTTTATCTCCCTGTCTAACAACCTATCAAACGTCAAGAAAAAAAGAGCTAGATATGAAAAAAAATGTTGATGTTTGGACAGAATACATCTGTATAATTTTGAACCGAATTGATCTTAAATTAGCACAACTTAACAATATCTTCTGTGTAAATGTTAAGATGCCTTATATCATAGAAGACATCAATATAATTCTGTTTCCCTTAAGCACAGAGATATTATATTACAGATGCAGGAAAAGAATTGCCCTAAAATATTTTAAGCTTACTCAATAATAATATTGTAAAATACAAGTGATTTAATATACCTTTTATCACTGACTATATAAACTAAGGTTGATATGGAATGCTGATGAAGCATATTTCTGGCAAATAATCCCAATAGAAAGGGAAAGGCTTTTGTTTCAGGCCATAAAGTGTAGAGCTAGCCTCAAGCACATAAACAGATATAGAACACCTACAGAAAATATTCATGGATATGATCTATCAAAGCAATAAGAAAACAGATAATGTCTTGAAAGCAATTTCAGAGAAAGTTCATTTGATGCTGCCTTTTTGAATAGAAAGAAAAATGCCATTTTAGCATCCTAATAAAAAATAATGTAAAAAATCAAATTAACATATAATGCAATACATTTCTATAGAAAGACATTTTAACTAAATCAATCTCCCCCATCTATCCAAAAGAAAACCCAGCAAAGTTCATTTAAAAAGAAATATCCTGATATAAGAATATAATAAGAGCTTTGCTGAATTTAGCCAACAGCATATTTAGTTAGACACCCTGTTCTTTTATTAATTTCTCCTGTTTCTCTTGACAAACATCTACATCAAATCATCACTATGTTTGGGTGGTAGCAAAGGCAGGTAAAACAAAAACAGGCCAACAGTTTCACAAAATTAAAGGACCACAAAAGAATTCCTGTTTACAATGGTGTACTTTTCTATTTAGAAATAATTGTTCAGATTTTATAGAAACCCAAAATACTGTTCTTAATTTATTCATCTACATCATATCTAAACTACCATCACCTTCAGTATATTCAACACTTCCATACATCCTCATAGGAAGGATGGAAAGCTGAACATTACCATGTTCTGATATTACACACCAAATTATAACTTGGAGGCTAACCCTATTTAATATTTCAAAGTTATGTACGTATGAAAAAATGCTCAAACTGAGTTCATAACAAATAAATAAAAATTAAAGAGCAATTAAATTACCTGGAGACTAGGATGGCAACCAAAGTCCAGTAACGTCTTCACAACTTGGAGATGACCTTTATTCACAGCAATATGAAGTGGTGTCTGTCTACGCTTATTGCGAGCATTGAGATCTGCACTGCCTCTATGTAAAACTTCTATCACAGCTCCTTCATCACCAAAGGCTGCATGATGAACAGCCCTGTCTCCATCTTTGTCCTAAATAATTAAAATTCAGCTGCATAATATTTTTGTTCTACAGTTTAATGGGAGACTTCTAAATTGTTGTATATAGTTAATAAAAGGATGCAATGATGTAAAGCATCAGTAGCAGATGACGTGTGTGTAAAGTTCTACTTCACATTGAGACAGAATTAACATATAAAACAATAGCACTTAGACATGCATACCGCTTCAAAGTGCTTTACTCTATAAGTGGTTAACAGAGTCAGCATATTGCCCCCAACAACATGGGTCCTCATTTTACCCACCTCGGAAGGATGGAAGGCTGAGTCAACCCTGAGATGGTGAGATTTGAATCACCGAGCTGCAGAACTAGCAGTCAGCTGAAGTGGTTGCAGTACTGCACCCTAACCACTGCACCACCTCAGCCACTGCACCACCATGGCTCCTAGCAACTTATTTTGATGTTAAATATTAGTTGCAAGTCATAGCCAATTGTTTATAAGAGAGGAACTTTACTTATGAACTGCTGTATTAATAACTTCCGATACTTCCTGGATCAGCCTAGTCAATAACTCAATTTCTAGTGCAAAGAACCATCCATGGTGTAGCAGTAATATAATCTGTAAATTTCAAGTTTCTTCCCCTTTATAGGGAAATATCTATTAATCTCAATTCAGCAAAATTGGTTCAAGTAACCATAGTTAATTGGTTAATCAGTTGAATGAGTATACCTGTATTTTATTGTACTGACTTTATTTTACATGGGGGAATGATTTTCTTTTTAAAAGTTTGAAATCCTTAAATAACCCACCCCATCCCACCCCCCCAAAAACCACTGGCTACTACCAAATTAAATCATATGAAAGGGACTCATTCAATAAGCTAGTAAAATAATTGCATAACTAGCAATAAAATAAATATTATTTTACAAACAATAATCCATAACATTAGGCAATTTTATGTTTTAAAATGCTTTAAAATATAATAGATATTTATATTTTATAATATATAATAAATACATTTTACTAAGTATTGTTAAACATTTAAGCTTTAAGATACCTCTGCTTCTACATCCACATTCTGTTTCAGAAGCAATTTCAAAATGTCGACATGTCCATTTTGACTTGCAGCCTGCATAGCAGTGTGTCCAGCGCATTGTCCATTCACCTAAAATATATTAATAAGATCAAAGAAGTTTAAAATGAGACATTAAGAATATAGCCATGCTCATTAATAGCAGTATAATGTCAAGAAGTTAGAAGTTAAAAGGCAACATATTTACATATGTAAATTACATATGTAAATTACAAATATGTAAACATATTTACATTGTAAAAAATACCTTTTAGAGATCTGATCAATTGTCTTTCCAAATTATCTTTAATTTACTACATGTAATAATGGAGGAAATATATCTTAGATCTATTAAAATATTTTCAATTTATGCACACTGCCATAAATTGTGAAAAACAGCAGGATATGAACATATGAAGTATGAAAATATTAATTAAAAAAAACTGAATTGGAAAAAATTATCCAGGTGGCATGTTGAGGGTAACTCGAGAAGATTGGATTAATTACTTGTTTTTTAAAACTTTACATCACTCCAAAACAAAATAATTATTTACAGCAATAGCAGTAGACTTATATACCGCTTCATAGGCCTTTCAGGCCTCTCTAAGAGGTTTACAGAGAGTCAGCATATTGCCCCCAACAATCTGGGTCCTCATTTTACCCACCTCGGAAGGATGGAAGGCTGAGTCAACCCTGAGCCGGTGAGATTTGAACCGCTGACCTGCTGATCTAGCAGTAGCCTGCAGTGCTGCATTTAACCACTGCGCCACCTTGGCTCTACAGGACATTATAATGTAAACATCTTAGGAGGCTAATCTTTGAAACATTTGAAACAAAACAGTGCATTCAAAAAGTAACGAACCAAATGTTAAAGTGGATAGGTCTTCCTATTTTTAAACATAATTAATTTCCTATTTACAACAGGAAAGATTGTGAAAGAACAATCTATCTTTATTTTGATTACCCTGTTTCCCTGAAAGATGTCCCCGAATAATAAGTCCAATCAGGCTTTTGAGTGCATGCGCTAAAATAAGCCCTTTCCTGAAAATAAGCCTCCCCAAAAATATTGCAACACAGCAGCAGCCATGAGGTGACTATGCTCACAGCCTCCCACACCTCAAAAATAATAAGACCTCTCCGAAAATGCCAAGTGCCTATTTCAGGGATCAAAAGAAAATAAGACTCTGTCTTATTTTCAGGGAAACACGATACAAAATGTTTTATCTTTACAAGAATCTTTAATTATTGATCAGAAACTCTTAATTCCTCTTATTAGGAATGATATAATTAAATACTCACATCCACATCAGGTCTTTTAAGCAAATCTTCCACTTTTGCTACATCCCCATTAGCAGCTGCTTTAACCAGCTCCTCATTAAGATCCCCAGATTCTTGAGTTTCAAATAATTTTTTCAGCAACTGGGACAATCTCTCTGTGAATATTAAGTGAAACAATTAATATTACCAATGTATAGTATCTGAACGTAGTGTTGCATTTAAACAAAGTATTTTTATTTAATATACATGTAACAAACAATATTTCACTATTATTTAAAGTTTGCTCCTTGCCTAGATCATGACTGCATACTAGCATTTCCTACAATGGAAACATTATAGTGGAGCAGATATTCATGAGTCTACCAAGAGCAAGCTTAAATGTTATTTATCACCTGCTAGATAATGAAGGTTAGAAAGTTATTCCTGTTACAGGAAACAATAACAAAATAAAAAGAACTGCAATAGGGACAATAGAAAGTAAAGGTAGTACCAATAGTAATAGACACCTTGGATGCTAACCCAAACAATTAGAGCACCACTTGAATACCATCACCATTGACAAATTCACCATCAGTCAATTGCAAAAGCAGCTTTACTTGGAAAAGCTTACTCTTGCGGCAAAAATGCCAAATCCAGTCTGAACATCTGGGTGACTTATGCAATAAACCATTATAAATAGAATAGTGCTCAACAGTGTCCATATATACATCCAAGATATTGAAATGGATTTTTGACTTGACAAATGTGCTATGCTCACCATTAAAATGGCAAAAAGTAATGAAAACTGAAGGAACCAAAATGCCCTATAGAAATAACATCAAGAGTCTGGATGAAGACTTGGGAATCCTTCAAGCTGATATCATCAAGAATACTAAGTCCATGAAAAGGTTAAAAGTGAATAAATCAAGAGAGTGAGGAAGATCTTAAAAGTCCAAACTCAGTGAAGGAAATAATATCAAGGCAATTAATACCTGGGCAATTCCATTCATTAGGTACACAACTGAATAGTGGACTGGACTCAAGCAGAACTATAGGCCCTGGATAGAAAGACCCAAAAATAATGACAATAAATCATGCCCTTCATCCTTGTAGTTATATTGACAAATTCTATTTACCAAGCAAAATAAGTGAATGTGGGATGTTGCAAATACATCAGATTGTTGAAGAAAAAAGAGCATTGGAAGAATATTTCAAGGACAGTGAAGAAGATGCAATGAAATTATACCAGGAAGGCTTATGAGTACTTAGAGACCAAACTACAAGAAAGACTAAACGAAGAACAGAAAAAACACATGGAAAGACAAAATATTTTACATGGCCAATTCATTTTAAAAAATAGCAGGCAAAGCAGATACTAAGAACACCTGGCAATGACTAAGAGCATAAAAATTGAAGAAAAAGACAGAGGAGCTAATTCTAGCTGTACAAGACCAAGCCTTAAGAACAAATGCATACAGAATTGAGAAGACAGCGTGCCAACTCTGCAAAGAAGCTGAAGAAACAATGGATCATTTGGTTACCTGCTATAAGACAGCTTAACAGACAAATAACAGCATGACAAAGTAGCAACAATGATGCATTGGAAGATTTGCAAGAAATACCATTTGTGGACAACCAAGAACTGTTGGGATCATAAAATAGAGAAAGTTATAGAAAATGAAGAAGCTAAATTGCTCTGGAACTTTAGAATTCAAACAGACATGGACCTGACACATAACACCCCAGACATAATAACTATTGATAAGAAAGACAAAAAAGCCTGATAGTAGATGTGGCAGTATCTGGAGACAACAGAAAGAACTAGGGAAGATAACAAAATACAAAGACCTGCAATTAGAAATAGAACAACTGGAGCACCACTTGAACATCGACAAATTCACCATCAGTCAATTGCAAAAGGCAGCTTTACTCGGAACAGTTTACATCCTGTGACATTATCTTTCACTATCAAATATTGACATTTGCTTATCCCAGTCCTATGGAAGGACTCGATAGATGAATAAAGATGTCAAACCCAGCCTGAACATCTAGCTAACTATGTGACAAACCATTAATATAATATTGCCAGGGGGGTGGGGGAAGTGAAATTACAGAAATCGGTGAAGAATAAAAATGAAAATAGCAAACAAAAGATAGGGATAATAAAACTTAAAACATTTTATCATTTGAACAATTACTGTACAGTAGGGATAAAGTTGTTGAATAAAAACTGATGGAGCCAAAAGGACAGAAGAAGAATGCGTCTGTAATAATAGCCTGTTTTTTTCTCTGCAGATCAGGAGAAAAGCCCATTGAGGTAACTGGCTTTGGAATGAGAACATGCTGTAATTGGCCTCCAATGCATTGTATGTGCTGTGGTTTTGTGGTTTTTATGTTCATTGGTTCCTTTTATTCCATATTTAATTATCTGTTAGTTAACCAAGGCTCCAATTTATGAGTCAGGAGGTCACATAAATTGATTAAATAAATAAATAAATAAAATCGTAATTCATGTATCTAACAAAATATCCAAGAGTAGACTGCACACTGTGTATTTTAGAACTATTCTAAATGAAACTGCTCTTAAAAGACAGCAACAAAAATTTAAAACTAAGAAACATAGCTGACTTCAAAATGTTAATTTCTTTAGTATTTATTAGCTTGTAACTTACCACCAGATGCATTGCTTATAGCTGATCCTGCGGAGGCTACCTTTGACACAGCAGCTGGATTGTATGTCCAAGACGTTCCACAAACCTCTACTTTTAAGTCACTATCCGAGTAGATCTGCTGGACCCTTCCAACTTTACCTAGGGTCTAGATTAAAGAAAACTAATATTATTTATATTATTTTATTTATAAAATCACCATTTTATATGGGCATCTTACGCTATATTTCAATAAAGTTCTGTGAAGGTTGACCTAATAATGAATGATTGCAGATCATTGGTATGTAAAAAAATAAGCTAATTTCTATTATCATTTCAATAAAATATTTTTATTATTTTCAATAAATTCAGTAATCAAATAATACAACTCATTTTAGCTAAGTGATCTTCTACCGCAGAGTTCCCCAACCTGTGAGGATTTTGCAACTGGGCTGTGGAAACAGCTGGAGAGCCCATAAACATACATATCCTCACTTGCGCGAGCAACAGGTGAGTGTTGTGTGCGCACTACATTTGTGTGGCACGTTTGGGCAAATGGAGCTGTGTACACTTTATGGCTGCTTGCACGAATCATCTCCTCTGCCCCTCTCCTGCCGGTCCACAAAGTTGGGGAAATCTGTTCTACCAGATGATTTTCACATATTTAAGATACTAGAAATTCATTGTACAAATGTCTAATCCTAGAAGATAAAGCAAGATATAGTTGAGAGAATGAATGTTATACATATAGTCCTCAACCTACGGCCACAATTAAGCACCAAATTTATGTTGCTAAGCAAGACATTTGTTAAGTGAATTTTGCCCCGTTTTATAATGTTTCTTGCCAGAGTTAAGTGAACCATTGCAGTTATTAAGTTAGTAACATGGTTGTTAATTGAATCTGGCTTCCCCATTGATTTTGCTCGTCAGAAGGTTGCAAAAGATGATCACATGACCCTGCGGCACAGCAAACCATCATAAACATGAACCAGTTGCCAAACATCCAAATTTTGATCACCTGATCTCGGGAACATTACAATGATTGAAAGTCTGAAAAACGGTCATTGGTCACTTTTTTCAGAGCCATTGAAACTTCAAACAAGTGGTTGTAAGTTGAGGACTACCTGTGATTCATATTCAACAATATTCCTAGTCAATACTCAATAATGCTTAAAAAATAGGTAGACCTAATATTTCCATCAAACTTCATTCCAAATTCATAACTACCTGTGTTTCCTCGAAAATAGGACCGAGTCTTATTTTCTTTTGGGCCCCAAAATAAACACTAGGGCTTATTTTACAGAGTGTCTTATTCCCCCCCCCCAGGAGGGCCCACTTTTTCTATTTGTTTATAGTGAGGCAGGAGTCCATGTGGTATATTAATGCTGCTGCCGCAAGGCGGGGTAGTGATGGTGGAGCTGCCCCACACCCCGCAGTGGCTTACCTCAGGGCCCTCACAGCTAGGACACGCCCGATACCTGCCTTGCCTCACAGCCATGGCAACAACACACCACTTGGTCTCCTGCTCCATTGTGGCCATGAGCAAGCAGAAAAAGTAGGCCATCAGCCATGTGGGCTGCTGTTGCACATGGTTGCCAGTGCTGTCATCATGAGGCAGGTGTTGAGGCGTGAATGGCCTAGCTGCAGGAGCCCTGAGGTAAGCCGGTGCTGGGTGCATGGGGCAGCTCTACCACCACACCTCACAACTGTAGCTCTGAGAGCAACCAGATAGAATGAGTGGCCGGCAGGCTGCGCGAACTCCTAAGTAGGGCTTATTTTGGAGTAGGGCTTATATTAGGCGCATGTGTGAAAACATGATAGGCCTTATTTTCAGGATAGGTCTTATTTTCAAGGGAACAGGGCATTGTTTACTGTGTCATAATGGTAACTGCTGGAATAAACTATCCAAACAGAAAGTCATTTCTTCCTGATTGATTCATTATACCTGATTATCAATAGGATTTATCCAGAATGAGAAACCTATCTCCAGTGGACATAATTTGCATAATTTTCTAAAATTTCACTGTCATTCATTGAAAGATTTCACTTCAGTTCTGAAATAAACTTATCTACATTTTATTTCAAATTACATAACAACAAATATATTTATATAAACTTACAGGAAGCATTGCTTCAGCCCATTCACCATGTCCCCTTTGAAGCAACTTAATTCTTTCTAAGTCATAACAAACTTGGACAAGATCACCCACTTGAAATTGTGAAGCACCACCTTCAGCACCTTGCACACCATCTCCACTTCGGACAACATTGGCTTTAGTAAGAACAGCAGGGTTAAAGGTCCATCTAAAAAGTAAAAATAACATTATTATGGCAAGTGGTTTTATAGTTTTATGAAAGCATAACTGCACAGTTCAGTTTTGCCTCCCATTTGCAAAAGATGCTTGATTATTATTAGAGAGGGCTGGAAATCACTATGAAGCGGTAAATAAGTCTAATTGCTATTGCTATTGTTTTTATAACATTGCTTTTAGGATACAAATTATTAGTTCAAGTGAAAATGATTCAAGGATTTTTTTAAAAAATCAAGCAATTTAAAGGCAATCCAGTACTTTACAAGCCAGTTACATTAAGGTTTATTCTAAGTAGACCTGCTGATACTCTAATGAATATCAAGGAGGTAGTAGAATAAATCTTATTAAAGAATCGTGGTAGTGCTCAAAAGATAGGTCTTACAAATCTTTCAAAGCACCATTAACTATGCAGTTAGGATGAACTGACAGATAAAGCTGACAGATATTTGAACTTTCTAAAACTTTTTACAGCTTTTATTAATGCAAATTTAATAGTCATGGACAAAAGAAAACATTTTACAAAATGTTGTTTCAGAAAAAAAGCATAGGCTAAGAATAAACAGACTGATGGATGTAAGAAATAGAGTTGATGTTGCAAAATGTGCTTGTACTTGAGCTGATATTAATTTGCATCTCAGTTATCAGTTAGGTAGTTGACAATAATAAATACCAAGCTAACAACAAGCAGCAGCAGCAGCAACAGTAGCAAAAGTGTAAAAGAATGAAGAGCTAGACTTGGTAAAGGAATGAATCATTAAGGGAAGAGAAATATCAACTCAGTCCTGAGAAAGAAGAAAATGTAGGAAAGAAGCTCAGATTAATTCTGCCTTAATTTTGTTTGGTATAAAATAGAGCTGAAAGAAAATTTGAGAGGCTTTTAAGATTCTGTTATTATATCCTGTAACAATAAAGTAGCATTCCTGAATTCCCTCTGATGTCTGTTTCTTGACCCTAATGTACTTCAAAGGCCTGAATAAAAAAGTATTGGCGTATGAATAAAAAAACTTGGAGAATGGAAATTAAAATTGCAAATATAGTTCAATATAAACTAGAGGGAAAAACAATATCATAACTTTATATGGAATGTATACAGACAAAAAATAGCATCAGCTTGTAATGACTGACTAGCAAAGGGATTTTAAGCTGTAAAACATAACTAGGAAAACACTGTCTTAATGTGTGACAATTGTGAAAAAAGATAAATTCATGTTAAGTATTAGAGGTATTCTCAGAATTCAATGTAGTCTTTTTCAACTTAAAAAAGAAACTTAACAAATTTGTTTTGACTTTACCAGAGCTGTTTCAAGCTTACTCTGTTGCAGGTTGGAACATTTCTGGTAAAGTTTGCTACGAGTTCAGAGTGATTTGTTTTAAACCTGAAACAATGGTCTGAATTCAAAAAAGTGTCCTTATTGAAAACATTTTGCACATCTCATCTAACAATAATTTTAAAAAGGATTTTAAAATATATGACTGCCAATATCAGTTTCACAAAAAAGAAAGCCAAAGCAATTTTTTTAGAATGAGAACAATTTTGATAAACTTTTCTTCATTGGGTATGTTTAAACAGAAGCAAGAGAGCCCTATGGTAGAAGTAGATTAATTTGGATTTCCGCATGAACTAGTAGATTGGAATCAAGAGTCTAAACCGCTCCTTCCAACTCCATGACCAAGACACTAAAGATCTCCCCTTGGATGAAACATTGGAAATATGGGAATTAAGCAAATTACTGTAATACATCGTAAAGGAAGTCAGAAAGAAAGAAAAAATACTTTTTCTCACAATACTGGAAACCTGGGTCATCCTTTAAAGCTAAATGGGAAAGTTTTTTTTTTAAAGAAAAACCCAACAATAACAAAATAATTATATCATTCAATAGCATAAGACAACCTATAGGCATCTGTTTGGCCACTATAGAAAACACAATGCTGGATAAACCTTTGGTCTGACTCAGCATGCCTTTTAATTTAGTCTGATATTTGAAAAATAAAACTGCTCATATATTAATTTTTAAGAATGTAGTCATAAATCAGATTTTTAAGTATTCTAAGCAAAAACTGTCTAAGGGGTCTAGAAAAATGTTTCCTTGTTCTATGTAGTATGATCTCAACAAAGAGTTGTTTATGACTAGAGGAAGGAGAATTAACTGAACAAAGAGTTAAGGATACTGTTGCTGACAGTTTCCCCTGAAAAATATTTGTGTACCTAATGCCTCTAGGTAAGGAACTGCACAGATTTTCAGGCTGAAGCTATAAAAGTGCTGTTAGACTGTAGCAGGAAACAGAAGTAGATCAAATATTCTTAAAGAAAAAGAATTGGGTAGTTTTCTTTACAAAAGTATTTGGAAAGGGATGAAAATGTACTATTCAAATTTGAACTGTTGGTTAAGTAGTGCTCGTGAGTAACACCAACCCAGAGCTGGGTTCCTACTGGTTCAGACCAGTTCGGCCAAGTAGGTAGTAATTCGGCCTGCTATGCCCCCGAACCGGTTCTCTCGGCTGCACCACAGGCACCACCACCTTGTTTTTTGCTTCTGCGGATGCACAGCATTTTTAGTACTGTGCATGCATGCATAGCGTGCATCAAGCACGGGTAGAAAGCGCATCCCTGAGTGAACCAGCAGTAGCAGCAGCCGGAACCCACCCCTGAACCAACCTTCCTTTATCATACTGTTAAAGAGGTTCTAAACTAAATATTTTAAACAGGCACTTCTCCAGTCAAGGTAAATAGCAGATGTACAAAGTTTTACAAAAAATAGAAATAATCTTTATTGTGTATATATATATAAAGCAAAACTAATATAGATGCTATTAATAATTATAATTTTGTTGCAAGACATAAGAAATGGACAAATGACACAGAATGCAGAATGGAGAATCTAAAGATATTTCTGGGCTATATTAATTATTATATTCCTGAAAATTCTATTTGAGGGGGTAATTTAAAGGATCTAATTTGTGTATAAAACATATAAAAAAATAAACATAAAAATATAACATTCTTATTTGTTATAGTATTTTGATGTGTTTATAACAAAAGTAATGCAGATTACTCATGGAATATACTTTAAGCTGCTATTAATTGGTGGAAATATTTCCTAGTAATACTATACAGCATAGGTGTCAAACTCAATCGCATCACATGATGCATCCGACCTGCAGGCCACCAGTTTGACATCCCTGCTATACAGGGCAATGAATATAAAATAAAGCCCAAGGCATTTACCCGAAAGCCACATCATCAACATGAATTAGCATTTCCATTCTTATTTAGAGATCTTGCAAGACACAACAGTAAATATAAAACACTAATTAAACACTTGTATAATAAGAATGATTTGCTTTATGAAAAATAAATTAATATACCTATTCCCACTTGGATATTGTACAACAATGTCATGATCTTCATCTATTCCACAAACTGTGCCAGTAGTTGTTAAGGTTTCAAACATTCCATCAGTCCATCCTCCATGACCATGTTGCAATGACTGAACAATTTCTAAGTCAAGATCAATGTTTACTAGATCACCAATCTGTAAACCACCAGGATTTCTGTTGCCATTCTGTTCTCCTAAAGTTAAGAATTTAAAGAGAATGTATGCTTTGGAAATTTCATCCATAAACACACATAATTCATAATCATATAGAAGGGTACATTGCTATTTTATTAGTCTAATCTCAGTAATGTAGAAACATAGCAGCATTACATAACTAAAAGTGAAATCAGGGAATAGTATTACCACTTCATGTGACAAACTTATGCAATTATAGTCTGGAAAAATACAATAAATATTAAGTAAAATGTTCTCTGGGCAGCACATAATGTTCTATCTTTGCATATGATTGCTCTAAAGGATTCTGAATTCTACAGTGAAAGAAGACAAACTATTTCTGCCTGATGACCTGGAAGGGAAAGACGCAGATAATCAGATTCTTCTCTTTTCCTTAGTATGAATGAAATCAATATAATGGCATAATAATGGACACTTTTTGTTAAGAGGTACCAGCATCAGTAGAAATGGCAGGCTTGGAATCATGTTAAAGAAATAGAATTTAGCAGCTCCAAATAAGTCCATAGTAAGATTACCCACATTCTCATCAGATGCTAGGTTATGGCTGTAGAAGTAATGAAGTAATGTATAATTTCAGAAAACATTTAACTTGCAGCCTTGCTCTTCTGCATTCCTTGACAGGGAGTCCAGCGATCACTATATTTGTGAATCCCAATAAACAACATTCACTTATTGCATTTACCTCTAAGAGTTATAGATTCCTTACGTAAGCAGGCATTTTTCTTATAACCACTGTCATGAATGTCATCAATCATCTATTAAATTGCCTACACATATATCCCTTTAGCTTTATGCATTGAGTATCAGAATTCAGATTCTGTATCTTACCAAGCACAGGACAGTGATCTCGATAGAAGGATCCTCCTTTTGAATCCTGGACACATTTAAGGTCTGACTAGAAGAAATAAAAATCCATACAGAGGATTTAACTCTGAACCAATATATGCATCGTAAGATTGAGTGAGATAATTATTATGACTTGATAAATGGTATTTTTAAAGCTTTCAATAATTCATAAAGTAATAGCAGACTAATACTTTCCTATAGATGTTAAGAGTGTTCTACTATGAAAATTCATAGTACGTTTCCTCAGATGCAAGTCTGATTATTTTAAGTGAAGCTTATTACCAGTAAATATGTAAGGAATTGTTGCGTAACCTTTGCCCTATTTGTTCTTTAGTTCAGGGCAAACAAAAAAAAGGAAATTCTGCCATTTATTTTGTAGTAAATCTGTACAAACTATTTGGAAAAGGACAATTTTAAATTAATTCTCAAGCCTTGAAATTATAACTCAGGATATAGCCATTTGAGTTGTGCTGGCACAGTGGTTAGAATGCAGTACTGCAGGCTACTTCTGCGGATTGGCAGCTGCCAGCAGTTTGGCAGTTCAAGTCACCAGGTCAAGGCTGACTCATCCTTCCATCCTTCGGAGAGATCGGTAAAATGAGGACCCGGATTGTTGGGGACAATATGCTGATACTGTAAACCACTTAGAGAGGGTTGTAAAACACTGGGAAGCGATATATAAATCTAAATGCCATTGCTTGCTATTGCTATTATGATTATCAAAAGTTTCATTTCTTTCTCATTTTAATCATACCAAGTTCCTTCTCTATACACATTCAACAAAGCCTTGTCTAACTGAGGCACATTAATCTCTTATAAAATCAGTGATAATGCTGAATCAGAGTTTTCTCAAACATTTGGGAACATGTGCGTTTGCAAAGTCAAATAAAAATGTACAAAATAAGACAGTCTTGCAAGCTTACAGTGTACATACAGGTCATCTTGTAGGGGGAGATAAATAAATAATCAATCAATCAATCTAAAGAGTATCTCCAGCTAGTACACCTAGCAACAAATTCTAATTTTCCTCTTATCTAATTGTTCTTGCCATGCCTAATCCAAATCTGATTCTATCTCTGAAGCAATATGCGCTGAACAAAGGTTGTTCAAAGCATATATATTGAAGTAGGAAGCAAATGGGAAGAAAGCTGGGTTTTAATTTGTATCAACTGCAACTCAGGGAGCAAATAAAGGGACAGGTGGTGTATACACCAATCATGTGCTACTACAAAGAACTGTTTCTTTTTTGTCAAGAGACAAAAGTTCCAGAAATGTAAACTGGCATATGCAAGATGCAAAGAATAATGTCTTCTCCTTTGAATAATATAAATACAACAATCTTAAAAATCAGTAACTGATACTTCCAAAAACTACGCAATACAAGGCAGAACCTCTGCATTTGCACACTTGCACCCTGCAATTTGGTAACAAGAACAAAACAAAAAAAATCAAAGCATGGGAGGAAATCATGTACATGTATGGAACTTAGTAAGCTATTTTTAACTATAGTTATGTTTGAACATGCAACACCATGAATTTCAAATGTAAAACTTTTCAAAAAGTGATTTTAAAATCAACAAAGCACCTTGGCTGATTATGCTCTGTTTATGTTGCAAGATTAACATGATGGCTTATTTATACTAATTCGTAATATTGAACAAAATACACTTTTCCCAACATTTGCATCACACTATTTTATTACCAAACAGAAAATGGGAGGTTTTTGCATCTTGATTAGTGTATCAATTTGTATAAAGACAACAAACTCCAATAAAACCAATTTTCACAAGAAATGAATAATTTTACTAATACTAAAAAATGCTCACTAACAAGAATATTCTTGTTATGTAATGATTGCAGAAATAATGTACATGTGAAATAAAACAAAATAAAATGTTAGCTGTAGCCCTAGTATCACTGAAACCAAAATTATTCAAGCAAAAAATAATGACTATAATGCATTAACATTAATTAAAGTTTTATGAATAATCCAAATATTTAACTACAACACGGAACTGTTTTACAGCAATCTCTACTATTAAATATATTAGCTTTATTTTATAGAAATGTCACCTATTTAGAACAATACATATTATAGATACAAAGATAGAAGCCACCTTAAAAATTAGGCTGAAATCAGACTTATGCATATGCATTAGTTATCCCTATAGCTGTAGGAACAATGAAGCGCCTAATAGCATGCAAACTGACAGAAGGATAACACAAAAGAAAATAGCACAGCACAGGCTGTTATTACTTCATCATGAAATACTTCGGTTCTTTGTATTGTTTTACTTCTTACCATGCCCTCAAAGCCAACTCTGTAAAGGTTTTTAGCTCCATTGTCCCATAAAACATATGCTGCACTATGTGGACTTGATGCACTCCAATCTTGGATTTCAGTTACCTAGCAAAATAAAAAGGATACATGCTTATTACCAAAAATAAAAAAATAAAACCATGATCATCCCACAATCGGCAAGAATCTTTGTTATTTTTCTAAAAACACTGAATTGGTTACACCCAAAAATCTGCTAATATATTACAATACAAACCATCATTAAAAAAAAGAACAAAGAACTATAAAAAGAAATCCATTAAAGTAGCATTTGAATAATATTCTATGTCTTTGCACCGATGACTAAAAATATGAGGGACCAATGGAATTCTCCAAAGACCAGCAGGCAAAACAGAGACATCCCTCCCATTTTCCACACCAATTCCTTATATTGAGTCATTTGGAAAGGACCCAAATCACTTAAACATGGTGCCACAAGTCTTGTCTGGCAAGCTGTTAGAAGAATATTATGGTTAATCAGCAAACACTAATCAAAATCAAAAAAGCAGGAATGCACTCTTTCTCTATTCCCTAACAGTCATCTGTCAGGGTAACTACATGAACCTCTACCTTGTAGCCAAAAACAAAAACTGCAATGTGACCCACAACCACTTATGGGCTGCAAGGCTGAAGCCTAATCAAACTATCTTAAGGTCAGTACAGTTCAGTGGGTCTCCTCTTATTTTTTTAAAAGCAGTTATCACTATTGCTTCTTTTTAAGGCAGCAATATTTCCTATTAGTATTTTATATTCTTACAATATGTGATTTAGGTAATGAAGCCCCACTCAAAACTTAATAACAGTTGTATTTTTGGAGGTCATGTTTTTTCAAGTAGTCTGCTCATAAGTTAAAAAGTAATAAACATGTAGACTACATAATCAAAGATAAATAAGCCAACCACAATATTCAAGAAGTCCACTAAATCAGGGCTGTCAAACTCCCAGCCCACAAGAACAATGCATCATGCACTGGCAACACCCATGCCCAGTTTAGCAAAGGGGGGGGGGGGGGAATCCTGATATGTTCATGATGACAACATGGCGTGAGTTTGACACCTTGCACTAAACATTATGTCATTAAGTTTTCTGAGGAAGATTGATTAGCATCTTTACCAAGAAAGAAGTATTACACGTCATCATTGATCAGATGCAATTGAGATGGACCAACAAATTTTCTGCCATAAAACACCTCTTAGAAATATACTATAGTCTGGTTTTATCATATTCATCATGAATTTTAACTACCTGTTCATCAAATAATTTTATTATACCATCACCTCAGTATACTACAGTATTATTATACTGTTAGTGACTCACACCAGGATGAGTCAGTAAACATATCAATATTTATATTTTAAAGGCACAGAGAACAGATAAATGATGCTAGTTAGAAGGAAAATACAAAGAAATATTAAACATATATTATGCTACTAGTCATGAACTGTCCAGGAAACAGTAATGGTACTCTGAACTCTTACTTTGCCCCTGCGTCCATTGCCACCATCCTGATCTTCCCATTGCCAATCAACTCCTCGTACCACTCTGGCACCTGTAAAGATTCCTCTTGCAGTAATTTTCTTTGATTTACGGCGAGATTCCAGTAATACCCTAAAATATAATATTGATGATAGGTTAAAGAGATGCCCAATCAAAAATAAGTTATTTAAAAATATTCGTTGCCAAAATCTAAGACTTGCTTTAATGTAAAACAGTATATTTCACTTTAATGAACATTTTAGATGCAGGAACTTTTCTAAATAATATAGTTTTAAAATTAATTATATGTTACCTTTCACTTCCAGGTGTGGTTATTCTGTAAAAGCGGTGTCTTAGATGATGTTTATCCCCATGATAACATACTGTGCATAAATCATAATTTGTACATTCCGCACATTTCCATCGAATACCAATTATTGGTTGCTGGCGACAAGTATCGCACATAGTCCCATCATGTTTAATACCTATAAATAGTTATACAACTAACATAGTATTTTAAACAGAACATATGAAAACAAACACAAAAACACTGAGGTTTAGGCATTGAGTATATTATAATTTCAATTACTTTTCAAACCACATCCTATAATGCCCACATTATTCAATTTAATCACATAATAGCTTCAGATACTAATTATGTCAAATGATCAAATATGAATGTATATAAGATACTGGGTCTATAATTACATATTAAACACAATCCAATCTGCCAGATAGGCAAATACACTACAGGTACTCTTTACATATTAGAACTGATTAAACTTCAGTTATTATCATCAACATTTATATATAAATATATTATAAAAACAGTCCATGGCTCTAGACACTATATCTTTAAAAAAGAATATAGTTACTATAAATTAAATGGGCTTTTCTCTTCATGGTATAGAAAGAGAAAGAACAAAACTGTAATATCACAAAATAATAGAACTAGGAGTCAATTAAAGAAATTAACAAGAAAAAAAGAGCAAACATCACAGATAGGAACAGCATTCTTAAAAGGGCAGCTACGTCAGTTCTCTGTCTGAGTCTGAATTCTTCTCAGAATTAGTAAGTTACAAGAAATCTTCAACATCATTAGGTGAGTTCCATCATTATTACGTTGCCTTCCCTTCTATTTCAAACTTTAGAGCTGGGCCTACCAAACACAAATGCCTTATTGAATCTAATGCATCACTGAACTAGCCTGGCATTTCCTACCAAATTATTGTTACACAAGAATATATATGGCTATCTTAGTATCAAATACACAATTCTAATTTTATAATCAAATTCCTATAGTATTACAATGATTTGCATAAGTAATACCAACAATTAAACAATATTTAAATGACTAGAATTCATAACATTCTGGACATCTATGGAGATCCTCTTTATTCTAGAAAACTAGATTCAACTGAAACTCCTAATTGCTAAAAGCATTGATCCATAACGTAATAAAGATGAAACCACAGATATTCACCAGCTTCTATATTTTATACTGAATATTAATAATATTATACTTAAAAAAGACAGTGCCATTAAAAAGTATAAAATATTTGATGAATCAAAATGTGTTTATAAAAGCTATAAATAAAATATTTGGCCAAGGGAACAAGCAATCCTTGACTTAAAACTACAATTGAGCCCCAAATTTCCATTGCTACCATGTTTCCCCGAAAATAAGACAGGGTCTTATTTTCTTTTCACCCATGAAATATGCCCTTGGCCTTATTATCAGGGCGGGGCTTATTATTTTGGGGATGTAGGAGGCAGCAAGCATGGGACTGCATGTCCTGTCGCCCCCATCGCCTCACCTCCCTGTTCTTTGTGCCGGCCGAGCAGCTGGCCGGCACTGCTGTGACGTGTTCCATCATCGCTCTGTGTCAGGTTGGGCTTTCTTTGAGGGGGACAATCTGAGGAGCAAGAGATTTAGGAAGCCTGGGCTGGCATGGAGCAATTTCTCCAGTGAAGCGTCTGATTCATCCCCAGGGATGATCGTTTTGCCTCCTCTCTGCCCCGGCTTGGAAGCTGCAGAGGAAGCCTGCCATGCCTGGCGAGGGGGGGGAGAGAAGAGACGGCAAGAGAAGCCACGTCTCGCTCCACGCCTCTCACTTCTCCTCCACCCCACCTGCCACCCGTCTCGCTAAAGAGACGGTGGGGAAAGGAAGCAGCCTGGATTCTGTTAGCATTGGGGCAGGGTGGGAGGAGTTTTACAGGAAGCACCCTGTAAAAAAAAATCTCGCCAGTTCAACTTCCTGGACAAAACAGTGAGGAACACGACAGAGCTGCAAGTCTCGGGTAGGACGCATGTCTCGCAGCCCAACTCCTCCCACCCTGCGGGCCACCTCTCTGCTTGAGCTCAGCCGAAGGGGGGCTGAGGGAAAGGGCGAGATGAAGCTGATTGCTTCCCCTTTGCCTCCTCTCCCAAAAGCAGTCTCAGGCGCAGCCACTTTTGCAGCAGGAGACTCAAGCCGGCCTTCCGAAGGGTACTGTAGCAACAGCTATCCACAATTTTTTTACCCTTATTTTGTCCTGATCCATGTGGCTCACTGGGTCACGTGGGTTGGGACGAAATAATGATTAAAAAAAATGTGGACAGCTGCTGCTACAGTACCCTTCGGAAGGCCGGTGCAAGCCGTGTGGGGTACATCACTTGGCCTCCTGCTGCTTTTGGGGCCGCAATTGATGGCAAAAGCAGCCGCACTTGCCAGAGGCCATAGCCTGAGCAGCACCCGCAAATCAGCTGTTTTTTGAATGGCAGCTGGATCGGCTCAATTGATCCAATTAAGGAGCCGAGAAGCGCTGAGGTGACTGGGGAAGGGAAGAACTTTCTCCTGTACTTGCCATGGCACCCTTACACTAGGGCTTAGTTTTGAGGGAGAGTGTATATTTATACCCACCTCAAAAACCAGGCCTGGCCTTATTAGCAGGACATGTCGTATTTTCAGGGAAACACGGTCAGACAGTTGTTAAGTGAATTTTGTCCAATTTTACAACTTCTCTTGCCACGGTTTAAGTGTATCGTTGCAGTTGTTAAGTTACAAAAATTATTGTTTACTGAATCTGGCTTCCCCATTATCTTTTGCTTGTCAGAAGTGGCAAAAGATGATCACATTACCCCAGTTCACTGCAACTATCAGAGCTGAATTTTGATCATGTGACCACAGGGATGCTATAATGTTTATAAAGTGTGAAAAATGGCTATAAGTCAAGGTTTTCAGTGCTGTTGTAACTTTGAAAGGTCACTTGCTAAATGGTTGTAAGTCAAGGACTACTTGTATATTCTAAAAGTAAAATAGGATTCTATGTGCGCTTACATGGGAATAAGACCCACTAAATTAAACTGGAATTAAACTGGCAACTGGAATTCTCATTTTTCTAATATGAACATGATACTTCAATAGTAAACACCTCTCTTGCATATTGAAATCTTAAGGGAGACTATGAAGGAACTGAAAGCACGAGAGTGAATCTCACCAGTCCTAATTCTAACAGAACCTAATTTATCTGGTATCTAGTAGTTCTAATTATGTTGCTAATCAATTTCTAAAAATGTACAGTTTAATGAAATGAAAAGCTTTCTACAGAAGCTATTAGCAATCTTTTTTCCATCCCACATCTGAGTTTAAGCTCTAGTACTATGTTCACCAATTTAATGAGATTTCAAACATGTATCTCTTAATCATAAAAAATGAAGCTGCCTTCAATGGTAATTGTTTAATAATAAAAAGGGCAGTCCAATATCTACATACAGGTAATTCCATCCTTAATTCTGGATGGAGCTGCACTACCCCTGGCAGACCTCTTGTGCAATCTGGGGGTCCTCCTAAACCATGGGTGTCAAACTCACCACATCAAGTTGCTGTCATGTGATGTTTTGTGACATTTTCCCCATTTGCGGAGCTGGGGTGGGCGTGGTCTGCATGTGATGCATCCAGCCTGAGGGCCTCCAGTTTGTCACCCCTGTCCTAGACTCATAGCTCCTGCTCAAACAGCAGATGGCAGCCATGGTTAGGAGAGTCTTTGCACACCTTTGAGGGTGTGTGCACCTACTACACCTATTCTTGGACCGGAATGCTGTTAGTAGCACAGTATCTCACACTACTGTAACCTCTTATCAAGATTACTGAAACATGTTCTACATGGGGCTAATACTGAAGAGTATTCAGAAACTGGTATAGAACTGGAACAGAATATAACTGCGCAGGTGGTAAATGTTTCCAGATTTATGGCAAGTGTAACACCACTACTACTAGAGTACCTTTACTGGTATGTTTCCAGGTGTAATTCAAGGTGCTGGTTAAGCCTTTAAAGTCCTACATGGGTTACTTGAGAGACTACCTTTTTCCAAGAATCTCTACTTATCCAATTCAATTTAGCAATTCAGCATGCTGCAGATCCTGACAGTCAGTGCTGGCTGGTAGGAATTAGAAGATGGCCATTGTCTGCAGTAGCCCCTTATTCGTGGGAATATTGGTGGATATTCAACTCCGACATGAGAATGGCCCAAACTCTATTTGCCTTTCATAAAGCTCTAGAAATCTAGCTGTTCCTGAGCCTAGGGTACTGAATGTGCTAAGTGCCCCATTCCCTGGCTTCATTGTTAGCTAGCTTAGTATCTCTGCTAGAATGCATGTTTATTTTCAATGAATATTTATTTCATTTTCTATTGTTTTTGTTATAAAAGATTAATATTGCATATTTTTTAATTGTAAGCTGCCTAAAGCCATTGGTTTAGATGGACAGCTATAGAAATTGAATACATAAAATATCAGAAGTGTCATTAATTCAGTAACAACTGATTTCTAAAAACCTGATATTTTTCATATTAAAATAATTATTTGAGAAAATAAGGCCATAGACAATGGACATTTCCTCACTATTGTAAAACAGCAATGTAAATATAAATTTATTTCCCTGTTGCTGAATAAGCTACAATGGGCATCTTCTCCAAGACTAAATGTATCTTAAGCATTGGGATAAAACTTTCCAAACTTGGATCAAAAACTATTTTTAAAAAATGAGTAACTCAGTGACATAATGACCTTATTACAAAGACAAAAAAAGAACCTTCCCAATATTTAACTTCAACACTATACTTATTTTTAAAAGGATGCTGAAACAGTCTCTCGAAGAAAAGTCCAAGATGAAAGATGCTTTGCAATATTGCTTCAGAAAATCCTTTTTATATAGCACAATCATATGTCCTGTGCATGTGTGTCCCACAGAATAAAGGGGGCGTTTTTTCCATTAAACTTAAGAAACTCCAAATCTTACTAAAAAGTTCCAATTGAGCTAACTTCTTACATAGAAATTAACCTCCAAAGGGGCAAACCTAGACATGTAGGATTTAACTCCACTGCCTGAAGGCAGAAGAGTGGGGTGCACTCCATCCCCAGTAATAACCTGCATTTTCAATTGACACTCTGGGTCAATTTCATTACACACCTCTTTCCTTTCCTATTAAATGACCCTTCAACATTTTCTGTGCTCTAACATTGACTGAGCTCTTAAGGTCCCTGTGCAACTTCTGCCATGGGCTTCCCCGTTCACACCCCTCTTAAGCAGGGAGTTCCTTGATTAGGAACCCTGCGGAGAAACAAGGCCTCGTCTGAGTCGTTAACAACCCTCGCCCGCTCTTGGGAAACTCCCAAGTGTCCCGACGGCGTCTACAGTCGCACCGCCGGCAGGGAGACTCGCTGAACCCTAAAGAGAATTAAAACCCGTACACTTCTCCCCCAAGACCTAAACCCCCACCCCGAGCGCCCGCCGTGGCTAAGACACTGAGCTCGTCGATCAGAAAGGTCCCCAGTTCGGCGGTTCGAATCCCTAGTACAGGTCTCCTGGGTTGGACTGGATGACCTCCAAGGTCCCTTCCAACTCTGTTACTAATCTTGGCTCTCCCACTTCCCTCTCACCTGTGGGCGCGCTGTCGAGGATGCGCAGGTCGTAGGCTCCCGAGCAGCGGTAATTGGCGGCCGTGCCGTTGTCCCAGACCACCACTACCTCCTCGGGGCTTTCGAAACTGCGCACAGTGCCCACGTGGCCCTCGCCGCCATCCTGCTTGCCCCATTTCCAGTCGGGGCCCCGCACGACGCGGGCACCGACGCCCTCCACCATCACTCGGTTGTTCCTTGAATTGCTCATTGTTACTCAGCTCGCCGGGGTGGGGGTGTCCCTTGCGGTGCAGCGACAACACCGGGAGGGTCGCTGACGCCAATAACCCGGGGAACCCGAGGCCGTAGGGATGCCTTCCCAGAAACGCCGGAACAACAAAGACCTGAAAAGCAAATCCAAACAGCCAGCCGACCAGCTTGCCGGTTTCCTTCCGCGGGGTGGATAGGATGCGGCCTCCGCCAGCGGAGCGCAGCGTTCACGACGTGTAGCCTTCCCCCCTCCCGCACTCCCCCCAAATGGTGTCGCCCAACCCGGAGAAGCTGGCTGCGCTATATACAGGTTCGAAAGGGGAGGGGGCGAACCTGACGCTTCGGCTGTTACATCCGGGCACTATGGCGGTATCGCCATCCCGGCGGCCGTGGTAGTGGAGGTAGGGCACACGGGGCTCTCCTGCGCATGTTCCGATTCTGCAACCGGAGAAGGGAAGGGCCCCATTCAGAACAAAGGAAGCGAGAGACTCCTTAGGGACCTCTAGGGAAAAGAGAAGGGTATTGCATCGCCTAGGACCGAACTTCTGGGTTTGTAATGGGTGGGCGGGGGCTGTGCAAAATGTGGCTGCACCTGAAAGCTCCCTCAAGCCTATGAAGAGCCTGATGAATCAGGCCGGCAACAAGAGCAAAGACAACTGGAGGGCAACAGCTCTCCCGCTACCGCTCACAGCAGCTATTCTGACGGCGTTCCTTTCAGGACTGTTCTTGGTTAAATCGTTCGGTCAAGACGTTTTGTGACCAGGTGGCTGTGGTTGTCAGTAACTGCTCCTTTGAGTTGTTGGAAGCTCATCTTTGTGTTATCGGGGAATGCATCGAATTACCTTGCCTTCTCTTGGCCTCTCAACGTTTTCTCCCACGATTCTATAGCCGTCTCACGTTGTGTTTAGAATGAGTGCTGATGAGTGTTTTGGTGAAAATCTGATTTTATTTCATCTAATATTAGATTTTCTTTCTGTCCAAAGTATTCTCAATAATCTTCTTCCAACAATTCAAAAGCAATGGGATCTTTCTGAGTATCAGGCTTTCACAATCTTACTTTACCATAGATTGACAAACATATGTCAATGTGATGTGTACCTGTAACACTTTTAGCCATGCCATTTTTCCCAATTAGCAGAAGTGGCTTTTATTCAGCATGCCTTTAACATTTTGAACCTATGAAGATAAAGACTACTGTTACTACAACTTTTACTCGGCCTTTTTGCTTTGCACCAGCACTAGCTGTTAGTCTTTTTTTAACGGAGTAGGTAGTTGGTCTTCTACTATTCTGTAAGTTTCAAGCACTTAATGTATTGTTACTTTTAATGTCATGAAGTGGTTTGCACCTTTCATGAAATATTATGAACTGTTCTTTATGTATAGTCACAGAAAATCTAACATCATAGATATGGCTTATAACTCTTTTCAATACTCTTTATTAGCAACAGTTGAAAAGCATTTTAATGTTTTTTGAAAATATAACTATATTTGTTTCAGCAAAAGCAAAAAATCATGCAGCTTCTTAAACATTACACATCATGACTCATGTCTATGGACTAGCAGCTATGTACTGGAAAATTAAAATGTTAAGTTGAATAAAATGTGTAAATTAGTAACTATTTGGTCAGAATATAATTGCATGCTATACAAAATTGTTCCAGTGATGTCTTACAAGAATGGTAACTGATGTTATAATTGTACAGTACATTAGCACCTGTAATAGGACAGTCTAGCTGTCAACAGAAATGACGAGAAGACATTAGCAAGCTATCCCTCAGCAACCCCACAAAAATGGATGATATCTTCAACACACCCATGACCATCCAAAAAACAGTCTGGATTTATCTTTTCCTGCTCCAGTTTTAAAATGATATCTTTCAGCTCTTGAAGCATAAAACGTGGAATTATATGCAATGTACTGTTCACAGTTAATAGTAGGGGTAGGACTCTGTCCTTCTCACACTGGCCCCTGAGGCTGCTGCACGCATGCTCTCTATCCATCCTTGGTCAGAGTTTTTCAGGGACACTTGCAAACAACAATGGAAGATTGGGGCAAAAAGTCTCTCTCCCACTTCTCTTGCCAACAGACCCTATTTTTTGACACACACAGTGAAACATAACTAATGACACAGGCTCAGTTTACAAAAAACATTGGGCTAAAACACATGGTAGTTGGTTTGTAGCTTAATGTATTGAACAACAGTAGCCTATCTTTTGCAGTTTATTACAATGCTTTTTTACACCAGAGACCCGTGATGGCGAACCTATGGCATGCATGCGACAGGTGGCATGTGGAGCCCTCTGCGGGCACGTGAACTGTCATCCCGCTCAGCTCTACTGCGCATGCGCACACGCCTTCCGCCAGCCAGCTGATTTTGGGGTTTCTACCATGCATGTGGGAGATGTGAGGGGTACAGGGGTGCAGGGGATGCAGCGCGCATACATGCCCCATTTTTGTCCCATCAGGGAGACCTGCTAGGCTCAAAATGGGGCGGGGGTTGCACGTGCATGCATAGGGGAATGGGGCGCATAGAGGGGTGTCACTTGCACATTGCATTATGGGTGTGGGCACCTTTCGGCACGCAAAGACAAAAAAATTAGCCATCATTGCCATAGACTATTCTCTTTATTTTCATTTTCTAATTGTATTTTATATTGGTTTTGAATGATTTTATATTTATTCCAGTTGGAAGTATTAATCATTTTTATGTTTATTATGGGGTGCCATTCAATGCTATTAAATTACTAAATAGCAGTTAGACTTATATACCGCTTCATAGGGCTTTCAGCCCTCTCTAAGCGGTTTACAGAGTCAGCATATTGCCCCCAACAATCCGGGTCCTCATTTTACCCACCTCGGAAGGATGGAGGGCTGAGTCAACCTTGAGCCGATGAGATTTGAACCGCCGAACTGCAGAACTGCAGTCAGCTGAAGTAGCCTGCAGTGCTGCATTTAACCACTGCGCCACCTCGGCTCTAAACAATTCTAATAGACATAATAAATGGGGTAAATATTTATTGGCACAATATTATATATTCAGATCATTCCAGGTTCAATTCATAGAATTTCATGTAAAAATTTGTATCTGCCTAAGCATTGGAAAAGTACCTGCGAGTTAAAAATAGGCAGTATAGGTTTTGGTACTATGAAATTGGTAGTAAGGCTATTTCCTATAGATAATTTATTGTTAAGTAATTTATTAATTTTCTCTAATACCCATATTCAGTGTGTTACTCAATGGACATTGTGGGCAGAGCGTGTGGGGAAATTCTGATGCCATAGGATAATTTTCTAACCTGCTTAAAGTCTGTAGCGATTCTCAGTCATCTGGGTCATGGTTGTCCCAAAGGTGCTTTTTCAGGAGGCAACTGGGCTTTCTTGTTTTTTTCTTGTTTTTTTTTTCTTTTTCTTTTGAAGACATTTCACTTCTCATCCAAGAAGCTTCTTCAGCTCTGACAGTTTCTAACCTGTTTGTAGAGCTGGAAGCTTCTTGTTTGCTTCTATGAAAAGTATAGATGGACTGTTTTTGGATCTATTTGATCACCAGTCCTATTCATTTAAAAATATCAATATTAGTGAAAATGGCTTTCAGTGATGGAACTAGGTAGCTCATGGCATCTTGCAAGTGTTTGCTTATAATAATGAACATTATAAAACTAGTTGCAATAATGGATAGAAGTTCTGCACTGATATTATCCGTAGTCTTCTGAACAAAAGCCAGCATGATTATGGCCAGATTGCTAGGACAACAGAAAGACGTTTCATATATAAAACAACTACCAGTATTATGTACTAGCTTTTGAATTGGATAAAAATTATGACACAGAACCAAATTCTTTTAAACACAACTGTAATATTTATGTTTAAGACTACATTTGAACTACTGGCGTTCTCAGAATGCATAGTAAGATCTAGGGGACTTTGTTGCTCTCTGAAAAACAGAATAACAAATTTGGAGGGGACCTTGGAGGTCTTCTAGTCCAACACCCTTCTCAAGCACAGACCATATACCATTCCAGACAAGTGGCTGTCCAGTCTCTTCTGAAAGACCTCGAGTGATGAAGCACCCACAACTTCTGAATGCAAGTCGTTCCACTCCGTAATTGTTTTCAATGTTAGGAAATTTCTTCTTAGTTCTAGATTGCTCCTCTCCTTCATTAATTTCCATCCATTATTTCTTGTCTTGCCTTCTGGTTCTTTGAAAAATAACTTGACTGACCTCTTCTTTGTGGCAGATCCTCAAATATTGGGACACTGCTATCATGTCACCTCTAGTCCTTCTTTTCACTAGACTAAATAAATGCAATTCCTGAAGAAGGATTAAAGCACAGGGGACTGGCAAAGCCCCAAAACAATGGCAAACAATGCTTTATTTTTGAAAAAATATTTATTCACTACATTTTTATATATCTCATCTCAGCCAAGTGAGTGTTGCCTATAATGTTGTCAAGAAAACTGTAGGGAGGTGTTGTCATCAACAAGCGAAATTTAAATTCTCCGCTTAGCATACTTCACTAATGAAAAACAATGCTCCTGAAAACCAATGGACGTTTAGTTATAAAACTATCTACTATTCCTCTTTATTTTTATTTATTTATTTTGCTACGCCAGGGATTCCTATAGCCGTCTCGCCCTCGCCCTCCCCGCCGTCGAGCTAAGGAAAGGAGGAACGGGGGCGGAGTAGTCTGGTCTGTTATCCTATAGAGAAACGGGAGCTGCGGTAGAATTAAAGCAATCCCTCTACTGTTGCAGCCGGCATCTGTGCCGCTTTCGGAGAGCGCCATCCTTACCGTTGCAACCATCTCTCTCTCCCTCCCGTACCTCGGCGTTGTAATGTAAGGTGGGGGTCGCGATTTCCTCGACGCGTCTAGAAATGAAGTTAGAAGAGCTATCGGTGTACTTGGAAAGTAAGGAGGGCCTGTTGGCCTCGGGGATCGGCTGGTCTCTGGTACTGTGCTTTGGAGCAGCGTATGTCTGCTATTATCTCAGGACGATCGCCAAGGTAAGGAAGGCTTTCTGTTCTCTCGCCGCCTTTTAAAAGTGGTCCGGGAAACCCACCTGATGGCGGACAGAAAGCGGGTCAGTCAGGTCAAACGCCTCTCGTCGCCAGGCTCTGACCCACTTCGAAAGAGACACGTTAAGTTATCCATAGTTAACGTTATAAGCTAGGCCTTGAGGGCAGCAAACGGTTGGGATTTCGGCGTCTGAGAAAGCCGGGCGCTTTAGGAGAGAGAAAGCAAGGGGCGAGATTTCCCCTTCCACATTTTAAATGAATAAAACGAAAATCGGCTTGATTTTTTTTGAGGGGGGAGAGGTGTTGTTTTTCCTGTGTAACCTGGTGATTGCGCAGGACACACTGCAGAGGAACCCGGTGCCAGGGGAGAGCAAACGACCACGCATACAGGAAAATCTAGGCTAAGGACTGAAATAAATGGAATGCATTGTTCTTTCTTACTACAGCATTAACACTTTGAAATAAGGCCCCTAATTCATTGGTCTTTTCCGAAAATACAATTCAGATGGTATTTTTTTGGGGGGGGGGACGACGACGACGACGACGACGACTTCCAGAATTTTAGCCAGAGGAAATGGCAGCAGTTTTATTCAGAGGACACTAGACAGGACAGCTTAAAAACTGTGTTCTTTGTGTGACATATAGCTCTGCTATTCCTATGTAGCAAGCCAAAGGAATAAATTTGTATTCATAGTAATATTACCCTCTTTGCCACTTTTAGCTATTCTCAACTCTTTTGCTAGGCAAGGTTGTGTGAATGACTTATTAGCTAAATAAGTCTTAATGAAATCATGGTCAAAAATATTTGAATGTGCTTATCCTCATAATAAATGTGGGCAGCATACAGTTAAAAAAACAATACCATTATAATAAAAGAGAAAAAGAAGGTGATTGCCTGCAGACCAGTGAAGCCAGCACATTCAAGGCATTCCCACAGAAGGCACATATTTTCCAGTACAGTATCCTGGAAAGAACAGGGCTGCTAGAGCATATTTAAAAGGCAGCAGGATCAGAGATACTTTAAAGTCCTTTATCATCCCATCCCCACTAACCTTAGGCACTGAGATAAGTACTCAGCCTTATCATTTGATTGATGCAGGGTTGAGATACAAACTTGGGTATCATCAACATATCAATGATACTGACCCTGTGGTGATGAATGACCTCACCTACTGGCTTCAAGCAGATGTTAAACAAGAGAGGCAAATTGTGGGCCTCAGGCTCAGTCCTTCCACACTGGAAAAACACAGTGACTGATGGTGTGAAATGTCAAGGAGAATCGAGGCAATAAGGGCTGCCCCCATCTCAGCCCTTCCAGAGATCATCAATAAGCATAAAGAAGCTTGAAACTTGACTGAAGAGTCAAATAATTTGCTTCCTCTCAGGCTCTCTGAAGTTGCTACCTCATAATTGCTGCAAAAAATTGCATTAAAATTACAAATGTGGAAGGACATCTGGATTTTTATGTAGGTTAACAGAATTTGCACTGTGACTCAGATTACAAGCACACATACTGGAAGAGCAAGCATTTTTTTTAAAGCCCTTGCTCAGTTATTGTCTTGAGTAAAATGTTTCCTTTGTCTTCTGCAATGTAGGGGAAAATGGAGTGAATCATTATTAAGACTTCGCTTATGTGTCCACAGATGTTGGTAACAGGCTTACATCTAGAAAGTAATGGAGAAGATATTGACATTCTTCCTTTAGAAAAACAGGTTTAACTTACTATAAATCATTCTCTGCACATTACACATTGCTAGGGTTAAGGATCTTGGCATTCTCCAGTGCACTGCTCGGAGAGTCCAAGCGTGGGTTAACACAGCCTATCTGCCCTTGGACTGAGTGATGTTTTTCTCTTGACCACGCCTCCCTTTGCCTCACCATGCTCAGTTAAAAAACTCAGTCCGCCCGTTGGGACTCTTTTGGGAGTGCTCCAGTTCAAGGACAGATAGGCTGGAGTTTTTCCCACTTTCTTGGACCACCTTGATTCATCCTTATATTTAGTAGATTGTGCAGATTCGTTGGAAGGCTGAGAGGTCACCCGGGCCATCCCTGTCACCGCCGGTCGCAAGCGGTCCAGGGCGTGTGAGCCGCTTGCCCAGCGGCTGCTGGCGAGCGGCGGGGGTGGTAGGAGGCACACCCAGGCATTGGATCCAGGCTCTCTCCCCCAACCGCCATTCAGTGAAAGCTCGCCGGGCGTTTTCACCGCTAGCTGGAGCGGTTTCCTTTCTGCCCGGCAACAGCGGCGACGGTTAGCTGCTTCGTGCACTTTTCCCCTCAGGAGATTTGGATTTGGCAGGAGGAGGCTGCGTGCGCACCAGCCGCCATTTTGATTCGCCAGAGCAAGGTCGTCGAGAGAAGAAGTTTCTCCAGCTTCGAGAGAGCGAAGTCCAAGCTTCAGCCAGGGGAAAAGACTCGTCTCACCTCTCAGCGAACGCAGAATGCTGCAGGGAGGAACGGGGCCAGTCCGGGGCGCCGGCTGGCCTTCCTTTCCGAAGCTAAGTCTCGGGGCACCGAGGGCAGTGGGAGAAAGGACCCTGGCCTACAGGCGGCCCTTCCCTCCCGAAGTGTCTGTGAAGGCGCTTTCCGAGCTGGCTGGCCAACGCGTGTGCCCGTTCCTGCAGCAGCTACCTTCCAGGCCTGTGGTAACTTGAGCATGGCTGAGGAGTGCAGGAAGGCCTTGGAGGAACAAGCAGGGCCCTCCAGCAAGCGCAGCAAGCTGGATCCCGTGGCTAAGAAAGGCAAAGGGCACAAGGGTCCTAGTGGCAGGTCTTCCCCAGGGACTGCAGGGACCACAGTGGAAACCAGGGAGGTGTGTAGGCCCCACCAGCAGGCGGAACCCCCCTCGGCTCCTCATAGCAGGGACAATTCCCCCTATATTAGGGAAGCCCAATCCCCAGGGGGCAGCGAATTCTTTTCGGGAGAGGACTGTGAATCCAGGGATCCCTCACCAGAGGCTTCCTGAGGTTATCCTGATTCCCCTAGCTCTTCCATCAGAGAAGAACAAGATTCCCTTCTGGGCTCCCTGCGTGGGGAGGGCGGATCCAGCTCAGGCAGAGCAGGCCGCAGCAGGCCCCACAAGCATCGCCCAGGGAAAGGCAAAAGTCAGGCCCTTTCGGCTGAAATGAGGAAGGCCATTTCCCAAGGGATAGCGGAGGGGATCAAACATAGGGGCTCTCGCAAGGCTAAGGCCCCCAAGAAGAAGCATCAGGCCAAGGCCTCCACCTCTAAGGAGCCGGCCTCTACTTCTGCTTCATCCTCTTCCTCTAACTCCGACTCTTCCAGCTCTGAGCAGGAGGGGGCTGAGGGATTCGTGCTGTCTGAAGATGAAGATCTGCCCCCTGACAAGCCGGCCTTTACTGGCCTTTTCAAGCCGTCATTATTTAAATCAATTCTGCACAAAGCTATGACGGCTATGGAGCTAGGCCCCACTTCTAAGCCTGAGGCTGCACAGGCCTCCACATCCAAAGATCACAAGCATGGGCTATTTAAAGAGACAGTTTCTGCCCCAGAAGTCATCCCTGTCCCTGACCTCTTCATGGATGTCGTTCAGCGCCAGTGGGTTCAACCAGGCACGCTGACCAACCCCAGTGGGGGGGATAAGATCCTTTATTCTGTGGAAGGGAAAATGGAGGACATCCTGAAGTTTCCAGAAGTGGATGGCCTGGTAGTGTCCTTAACATCTAACTCTAACCTGCCAGCGGAGCTTCTGGAGGGATTGAAGGCCGAGGACAAGAGGTCGGAGAAGGCGTGCTACAAAACTCACATGGCATCCGCCTGGGCCATTAAGGCGTCCACCTCTGCCTCATTTTTTACCAGGGCTACCTTATTCTGATTAAGACAGCTCAGATCCAGACCACCTCCCAGGAAATCCCGGTGGCGCCATGAGCTCACAAAAATTATTACTGCAATTGAGTACTCGGCCAACGCCTCCTTGACTGCTGCCAAATTCGCGTCCAGGGCTCTCGCCTCCAACATCACTTCTCGCCGCCTCCTGTGGCTTCGGCACTGGCAAGCCGAAATGAAGGCCAAATGGAAGCTGGCATCAGCTCCCTTCAAGGGAGGTCTCTTGTTCGGAGATGCCCTGGACAAGTTTGTCACCGAAACCAAAGACAAACGAAAAATACTTCCAGCTATGCTGAAAAGAGGCGAGCGTAAGGGATTCGGTTCCTTTCGTAAACAACCTTACAGGAACCAGGAGTCAGGGCCTTCACCTCAAACATCCTCTTATCAGAGGCCCTTTCAGCAAGGGGGAGACAGACACCAGGACAGACCCTCCTTTGGGTCTCGTGCCAGACAATCCCAGTCTTCCTTTCGGAAGCCATTCCGAGGAGGCAGCAACAATAATGGCAGCTCCTGTCCCTTTCGTAAGGGGAAGTGACGATCACAGGGGTCCTCCCATAGCGGGTCGGCTGCAGCTGTATGCCGATAGGTGGGAGGAGATAACATTGGACAAGTGGGTCCTCAACACCATTCGGAAGGGCCTGGTTCTGGACTTTCTAACCTTTCCCCAGAGGAAGTTCCTGCGCTCTCCTACCCCCAGGAACCTAGAAAAGAGGGATCGCATGCGGGCCGAAATCCTCCATCTCCTCCAGATAGTGGCCATAGAACCAGTCCCCAGAGATCAGGAGGTGAGGGGTTTCTATTCCATCCTCTTCCTAGTCCCGAAGAGTTTGGGTGGGTGGGTGGAGGGCCATCTTGGATCTCAAAAACCTGAATCAGGATCTAGCCTACAAGAGGTTCAAGATGCAGTCGCTCCACTCCATCCTGGACTGTGTGAGGGAGGGGGACCTATTGACCTCAATAGATCTCAAAGAGGCCTACCTGCATGTCCCCATCCATGCAGCCCACAGGCGGTTCCTGAGGTTTTGTTCGGAAGGGAAGCATTATCAATACAAAGCGCTCCCCTTCGGGTTATCATCAGCGCCCAGAACATTTACCAAGATACTGGCAGTGTTAGCGGCCCATCTCCGCAGCCATCCGGTCCGCCTGGAATGTTATTTGGACAATATAATTATCCATTCTCTCACCACCGAGCAGCTCACCGCGATGTCACACTGACTGTGCAGACGCTGCAAGACCATGGCTTCTCTGTCAACTTGGAGAAAAGCCAGTTCCGGCCGTCCACCCGCATTCAGCATCTGGGTGCAGTCATCGACTCCTCCTCCTGCCAGATATTTCTGTCGCCGGATCGGCTGTCCAACCTGAGGCACAGAGTGAAGCGCTGCAGTCTTTCCAGGTTGGTGCCGATAGTCCAGCTGTCTCAGCTCCTGAGGATCATGATATCGTGCTTGAAAGTGGTCCCCTGGGCCCGTCTCCACGCCAGGGAGCTGCAGTGGGTTCTGCTGCCGATGCAGAGGGCAAAAATCAGCAACTCCCACAGGCGCATTCGGCTCCCGCAGAAGATGATCCGATCTCTGGCCTGGTGGAGGTCCAAGGCAGTCAGGAAGGGCTGCCTGTTCAAAGAGCCAGAAAGAGTCGTTGTCACCACGTACACCAGCCTTCTGGGGTGGGGCGCCCATTGTCAGGGTCAGCTTGCCCAAGGTCAATGGACTCAGAGGGAGACTGCCCACAGCATCAACTGGCTGGAACTGAGGGTGGCCCGACTTGCACTGTGAAGGTTTGCCAGTCTCGTAAGGGGGACTCACGTTCTGTTAATGATGGACAATGTGGCGACAAAAGCCCATATAAACAGACAGGGGGGCACTCACTCAAAGGCTCTCATGCTCGAGGCAGAGGCTCTGGGCAGGTGGGCGGAACATCATCTGGCTTCTCTCAGTGCAGATCATATCTCCAGGACCAGCAACCGTGAGGCAGATTGGCTGAGCCGCCAATGCATCAACCACTCGGAGTGGCGCCTGCACCCGGACCTGTTCCAGCAGATCGTGAGGAGATTCGGCAAACTGCAAGTAGACCTGTTTGCCACACACACCAACACACATCTCCCACGTTTCTTCAACCATTACCACTCACCTCTGGCGGAGGGGACGAACGCACTGAGGTCCAAATGGCCTCAGGGACTGTTATATGCGTTCCCTCCTCTACCCCTTATCCCTCAGGTGGTGAGCAAGCTCCTGACCGAAAGAGCAGACCTTCTTCTGGTGGCCCCCTTTTGGCCCAGAAGACCCTGGTACGCAGACCTGGTCAGCCTCTCAGTTCAGAGACCGTGGCGAATCCCTCAGGGCCAAATCTCCCTCAGCCAAGGGGCCATCAGTCATCCGGACCCTCAGTGGCTGCAGCTAGCCGTCTGGCACTTGAGGGGGAACTCCTGAGGAAGCTGAACTTCTCTGACCAGGTCATTCGAACGATTCAGGCGTCCAGGAGACCTTCTACTACTAGGATCTATGATGCCACCTGGGCTGCCTTCTCTCAGTGGTGCAAGACCAGGGACATTGTGGACTCTTCAGCCTCCGTTCCCCAGACCCTAGACTTTTTGCAGGAGGGTCTGGATAAGGGTCTAGCTGTTAGTACACTTAGATGTCAGGTTGCAGCACTGTCCACCATCCTGGCCAGGGGTTCCTCGCATTCTCTGAGTCAACACCCTCAGATCAAGAGTTTTCTCAAAGGAGCTGCAAACATCAGCCCTCCGGCAGTTCACCGGTACCTGTCCTGGGACCTGCCATTTGTCTTGAGAGCTCTAACGAAACCTCCATTTGAGCCTCTGCGCACGGCCAGTCTACGCCACCTAGCTATCAAGACTGCCTTTTTGGTGGCTATCACGTCTGCACGCAGGGTGTCCGAGCTGGCAGCTCTTTCTGTCAGGGAGGATCTGTGCGTGGTTCACCCCAACAGGGTCATTCTGAGACTCGACCCTTCCTTTACCCCGAAAATTAACTCTCTGTTTCACAGGACTCAAGAGATTATATTACCCAACTTCTGTCCCAATCCTTCTCACCCTAGAGAGCGTGAATGGCATAAGTTGGATGTGAGGCGTGCCGTTCGTACCTATGTAAAGAGGACTAAAGAATTCCGCCGTTCAGAGGCGTTTTTCATCTCCTTTCTTCCTGCGTCCCTTGGCCGCAAGGTCTTATCGCACACAGTGGGTCGTTGGTTGCGCGCTGGCATCAAATTGGCATATGAGCACCAGGGCAAGATGGCTCCGGGCCGGGTCACTGCACATTTGACTAGAAGCGCTGCAGCATCAGCGGCCTGGGCTACCCAAGCATCTATCCTAGACATTTGCAGGGCGGCCACGTGGGCTTCATCCACTGCTTTCATAAGGAACTATAAAATTGACACCTTTGCCTCAGCCGAAGCCTCCTTTGGGAGAAGAGTATTACAAAGCGTAGCTGAAAATCCAGAGGCTCCGGTTCTTCCCCACCCTGGGACTCAATAGCTTGGGCATATCCCACACTTGGACTCTCCGAGCAGTGCACTGGAGAAAGACCGTTGACTTACCTGAACGGTCGTTCTCGGGGCACTGCGAGGAGAGTCCAAACCCGCCCGGGGTGTTTTTCTTACATGTTGTGACTGTATTGACTGTAACTAATTACAGGACTGTCTACCTTCGTTTTTTAACTGAGCATGGTGAGGCAAAGGGAGGCGTGGTCAAGAGAAAAACATCACTCAATCCAAGGGCAGATAGGCTGTGTTAACTCACGCTTGGACTCTCCTCGCAGTGCCCCGAGAACGACCGTTCAGGTAACCAACGGTCTTTTTGGCAATTTCTTAATTCCTCTCTTCTATGTGCCTGGTGCAGGCTTGGATATGTAAGAATAATGTAAGATAGTACGTTAAGATATTTTACAATAGCCACAGTTACAATACTCTGTTAATCTCTCTCCCCCCCTTACACAATTATCTTTTATTTTTCCTATGTACATGGAACCTAATAATGGTACATTCTTGGGAAAATGTACTGTTACAAGTACATATGCTATGTACATAATTGCTTTACTTGCTGTACTACTCCTTTTTTGAGCCTGCTGAGCTTTGTAGATATAGATTCCTTGTCTGCAAGTTTAAAAACTTGCAAGAGACTTAATCCAATCTTTATCTTTGCAGGCAATTATTTCTGAAATTTGCAAAATGTTACCCTGCTTTGCTCCTATTTATTTCAATGAGGACTTCAGCAAATTTCTTCACAATATTGCACTTCTGATTTGTTATTCCCAGTCCATCTCAGATCTATTTCCAGAACAGCAGATTCATTGTGCCTCCCTGTAAACTTTCTCTAATATTGTCTGATGTTTCCTCGTTTCTAAATGTCTTTCTAGAAACCTCAGCTGATAACTGGCAATGAGAACTTGTGCCAATTTCTGCAGGACCAATGCCCGGTGTTGACAGAAATATACTACCCCACTGTATGGTGCTGGGAAGGCCATTTGCAAACACTTCTACGCCCTTTCATTACATCTAAACCAAATGTGCAATATAGGAAGTAAGTGCTGTTTTCTTTCCTACACAGCTGTTCCTTCCAGAAACTATAGGAATATCCATTCTATATATAAAACCAAATATTTGCTTAAATCTTTCTTCCTTTTCCTTTCTATCCTTTCCTTCCTTTTATCCATCCTTCTTTCTTTTCTTCTTTCTTTCGTCTAGACTGACTTTGAGTACTTGTCTATCACATGTTCTACGAATGTGTAGAGAGGAGAGCACAGGCACTCCATAGACCTCTGCATCTTTCCCAGAAGAAAAATTTGGAATCTGTACTTTTAGTTGCCTGCACATAAATGTCTACATCAAATAAAAACCTTAAGTGTATAGGTATACAGCAATATTTTGGTAGAGGAATTGGTAAGAATGAGCCAATGCAAATGCAAAAGTTCTCCTCTCACAGCATATTCTTGGAACATCTGAAGAATCACTTCTGAGCTTTTAGAAGAGAAGAGTAACATTTTAGAATGCAAACTACAGGCTATGGAATTTTTTCTAAAGGTGATTTTGCACTTACCATTAGTCCAGATGTTATATAGACTTGCATTATATTTTAAAACTTCTTTCAATAAACATGAATAAGAACAAATAAAGTTACAGTAACTCTACTATCATTAACAATGTCATGTTGGTAAAAAGGGTATTTATGAAAAGTCAATTTAGGAACAAATTTGTTACTATATCTAGCTACCGTTTTCTTTCTATTTCACAAAATTCCTTTCCGTTGCTTTTTAAATGGGAATAATTTACAACAGAAGCTTTCAACATTTAGTTATATTTCTGTTCAATACCTCTTATATACAAGTGAATTGGTGTAACTTATTTGTTAAGTAATTTGCTTAGTAAATGTGACAAGAAAAGTCGTAAAATGAGGCAAAACTCACTTAACAAATTTCTCACTTAGTAACATAAATTTTGGGCTGAATTGTGGTCAGAAGTTGTGGTCATGAGGACTACTTGTATTCCAAGAGCTGTATTTAATTATTTCCCTTTATGTGAGAAGTTTCTTTTCTCTCACTTTACAAATGAAAGACATGGCAACTTTTGGAGCATCTTTGGGAACTGACTGAGGGGGCTAATGTGCAATCTTACATTGAATAGGGGCCTGGTTTTACACTGCATTTCTGTAAAACTGTTTACTGTTATTGTTGTTCTTTTTCTCAGTGAACTTGTTACAGCTACAGATGGAGGACAGATTTCCCTGGACTGGTTTGATAATGACAATAGCATACAGTACCCTGATTCTAGCACCAGACCTACTGTCCTATTGCTGCCTGGCCTCACAGGAACAAGCAAGGAATCATATATTCTTCATATGATTCAACAGAGCAAAACACTGGGATACAGGTATAATAATTTGTCCTTGACATTTCTGTTATAATTTTGTTTGTGCAATGGAAACTGTGATTGTCTATAATACATGCAAGAAATTAGAGAAAATTTCCATCCCTGATTATGCTTTAAAATGCATGATAAATTCACAAATGTTTATGGGCCCCTTTGGAAAAGGTTCCCAGAAGTGATGAGAATTAGCTTCAAGATAATTAGGCCACATCAGAGACCCAGTTCAATGTACAAGGCTAGAAGTGGTGAAAAATGTTACAAATAAAATTAAATAAAGGGAACAAATATGAAACTGGCATTTCCATAGAATCTTGGAAATTGAATGAGACTCCTTCTTGGGTCTCATTATGAAAGGCCATCTTGTCCTCAAGCCCTTTAAATTTTTAAAATAAAAAGCCACATCCTATTATACACATTTTTCCATATCCCTCTCTTGTCCCCAGGTGTTCTTGTAAAGATGCTACATTTGTAGCCTCCTTAGAAGCAATTCCCATAACTTCTCTGAAGTATGAATCCTGAGGATATAAAAAAAGCAAACCTAATCAGCAATCCTGACAAACCATACTGTATCAACTGAGGTTAGTTGCAGAACATGGTAGCTTCCCATCATATGTGATGTTGGATGAGAAAACAGTTTTGTGTCTCTTTGTTTATGGCTACTGTACCTGGACAATGAAAATGTTAATACTCTCATCTAGTAATTATGTTGATTTTTTTTCAACCCAGATCTTAGAGCTCTAATGTTAGACCCCCTCCTCCAATATTTATTCTGACAGGACAGATATAATAGGACTCATTCAAAAACAAAACAAAAAGTAACATGCATGTAAAGTAGCCAACTGTGCTTTTTTGTGGTGCTTACAGTCCTTAAAAAGTTCTAATGGAACTTCACCCCTGTAGTTTGCTCCCATTCCTCTGCATGGAAAGCTGCTTGTGTTTCATCATCCTAGTTCAAAGCATGGATTTCTTGCATGTTTGTGAAGGAATGTCATGTCTGTTTTAACTGGCAAGATACTTTTTTAGAAATATGCTCCGGCAGGAGACTTTTGATAAAATAGATTTTCCCTGGCTCAGTGTGACTTTCCCAAGAATCAGTCAGGCCCAGCCCAACAGCATTGGGCTCTGGAAAAATGGAGGCTCCCCCAATAGAATAGTAGGTGGAAGCCAACTACAGGCAAATTGTCTCCTGACATGGTAGCATGGTGGCTGCTTTGCGTGTGCCTTGGACAGGCGTGGTTTTCAAATCCACTCATAAACTGATTCAGCTGTGTATAGTGTACAACTTGTAGGGTTTTCAGCTGAGCTAGTCGAACCAAAGGCTAACACAGGCCCATGTTTGCTAAAGGCAGGATCAAACTGATAGGGTCATTGTCCTAAGTCAGTTTGTACTGAGTGTTGGCTACTGCTGTTTTATGAAATAATAGAAAATACTTGTAGCTTGGGCTTTAGACTTTGGCAGTGATTTGCTCTCCAAAGATTGTTTCAATTTAGTTTCTGAATGTTTCGTTATCAGACTAGGTAACACAATCAGCAGGCTTGTCTTGTCCTATTCCTCTTTAGCTTATAAATCTTGTGTGCCAGTGTGATCAGTTGGAATAGGACAAGAAAGTCCTGCTGATAATGTTACCAAGACTGGTAACAAAATGTTCAGGAACTAAATTGAAACTGCTGTTTTATTTCCAGATCATTTTGTCACGTCAATAAGCTTCATCTTGTGAAGTTTTTTCTTCCTTCAAGCCATTTTGCAGGAACCCATCTGCAATGTTATTTAGAGCTGAGTGCAGGGGATCTTCAAAGCGTATCAGCCCAGAGTCAAATCCCAGATTTTTCTGCAGTTGAATTCTCATCTTATAAATCTCACTACAAGTCCATGTATTTCTTCAGTGTACTTTATTCTTATTCTACGTTTCCTCTCATCTATAAACAAATGACTTTTGGGGCCTTTCACCCTCATTCTGCTTATCAGCCAGCTTCTTACCATACTTCTAATTCCTCCTTCCTGCCCCCACCCTTCCCAGCAAAATAGCTATAGGTTTGCAAGACCTTTTCATGTATTGTCTCCATCCAAACCCTCATTGCCTACAATCGTGGTTTGGGCTGGTCATCCCAACTCCACTCTTCCCTCTTCCCTTCTACCTCCTGGCCTAAAACGCTCATCCCTTCATCTTTCTTAAGGACCTGCTTGGCTTTTGCCTGTGAGGGTGATTCCAACTTTGTTCCCTAGCAGTGTTTTCAAGAGACTTAAAGATTATAGTCTGCTGCAAACAGCAACTGGATTGCTCCCATACAAAAACATTGTGATTGTTTGGGGGTTCAGACATACAGAAAGGCAGAGAGAGAGATAAATTAACAACAGCGGGCAAATTAAAAAGAGAAGGACAAACTGATGAGACATGGCATTCTGGGTGCAAAGACTGTTACTCTTCTCAGCCTGAAGCCCACTTGCACCATGGAATTGATCTTTTGTTAATAAAGAGACACTTGCCACCCTTAGTCCGCTGTAGGTATTACACTACAACATAAACACTGCATTTTTCAGTGAGAGTTGAAAGTACCTCATCACCTTCATCAAAATTGGCTGCAGCATGTGCACCAGAGGGAAACATGTTAATGAGGAAGTCAGCTATTCCCTTCCTACGGATCCATATTCTCAGCCTTCTTCCTGTTCTTATCTATATAGCTACAGATGATTTATTATGGGCTACAGAAAAAAAAAAGACAGATACAGAAAACGTACATCTGTGGAAAATTCATGTTTTTATTCCTTGTTTTGAATCTTTTGGCAAATAAAAAAAACAATTGAAACAGCTTTCAGATATGTGGCTCTTCACTTCCAAGAATACTCAAATGAACAGTTCTGGTAAACAGTGCTCTTTGTTTGTCTTTTAAAGGTGTGTGGTTTTTAACTATCGAGGAATTGCTGGTGAAAATCTCTTGGTAAGAATTGCTCTTAAGTAAAGTAAGAACATTGAGCAAATGTAATGTAGTGAGTATAACTGAAAGAACGTTACCATTCTTTACGTGTTGAAAAACTTAATTCCTTGGTGGTTTTTCTAAATTTATTTTTATTTATCAAATTTTGAAATTACCCATCTCCCTCAGGAGGACTCTGGGTAGTATATAAAATGGACAAAAATGACAAGTATGATTAAGAAATCAATGTTAAATGTGGATTAACAGGTGGGAGGACAATGTTCAGGGAATTAATCATCTGTGTGTTCCTCTGTGAGCTTTAAGCAAGGCCGCAGTGTTTTGAAAGGCCAGGAGAGTAAGAGCCCCACCTCACCTTTTGTGGGGGCAATGTTCCAGAGAATTGTATTTATTGTGAATCTATGTTTAAGCTTGTTAAAACCTTCTAAGCTAGAGCAGCAGTGTTTGTTAGCTGGAGATAATGGCAGAATTTCAACAGCAGAAAGAAACTTTAAGTCTGCAAAAGATACTCTCAGAATTATAGAAATTATCAAATACATATGAGAGGATAGAGAAGAAGTTGGAAGAGTTAGACCATCTAACAGTAAAATATGATGAAGAAATTGGTGAATTAAATTGAAGCACTAATTCCATTTAATACTGTGTTCCTTAAGTTGAACAAAAGGGAGACGGGGGAACCCTTGCAGGGCAGAGCTGAAGAGTTTGCCCAATTTCTCGCGGACAAAATTGCTCGGTTTCGGTCGGACTTGGACTCCATCCCCGCAGCTCCAGCCGAGACACAGGGGGATCAAGTAGAACAACTCTGGGTTGAGTTTCAGGATGTTACCCCCGGGGATGTGGACAAGGCCATGAGAGCTGTAAGTACCTCCACCTGTGTTCTGGATCCGTGTCCCTCATGGCTAGTTACGAACTGCAGTGAGGTGACACGAGGCTGGATCCAGGCGGTTGTGACCGCCTCCCTTCGGGAGGGGAACTTCCCCGCCGCACTGAAAGCGGCGGTGGTGAGACCCCTCCTAAAGAAACCATCTTTGGATCCAGCTGTCCTTAATAGTTATCGCCCGGTCTCCAACCTTCCCTTCCTGGGGAAGGTTGTTGAGAAGGTGGTGGCCTTCCAGCTCCAACGGTCCTTGGAGGAAGCAGACTACCTAGACCCCTTCCAGTCAGGCTTCAGACCCGGCTACAGCACAGAAACCGCTTTGGTCGCATTGATGGATGATCTCTGGAGAGCCAGAGATGAAGGACATTCCTCCATCCTGGTCCTCCTTGACCTCTCAGCGGCTTTCGATACCGTCGACCATGGTATCCTTCTGCGACGACTGCGGGAGGTGGGAGTGGGAGGCACCGTGCTACGGTGGTTCTCCTCCTACCTCTCGGACAGGTCGCAGTCGGTGTTAGTGGGGGGGCAGAGATCGTCCCCTAGGCCCCTAAATTATGGGGTGCCTCAGGGTTCGGTCTTATCCCCCCTACTATTCAACATCTACATGAAACCGCTGGGAGAGATCATCCGCAGGCACGGGATTAGATACCATCAATATGCGGACGATACTCAATTGTATCTGTCCGCCCCGTGCCAACTCAATGAAGCGGTAGATGTGATGAGCCGGGGTCTTGAGGCCGTTATGGGCTGGATGAGGGCTAACAAGCTTGTGCTCAACCCAGAAAAGACCGAGTGGCTGTTGTGTTTCCCTCCCAAAGATCTGACTAGTATACCATCACTCAGGCTGGGGGGTCAAATTGTATACCCCTCAGAGAGGGTTCGCAACTTGGGAGTCCTCCTGGATCCACAGCTGTCATTTGACCACCACCTAACGGCTGTGACCAGGGGGGCATTCGCCCAGGTTCGCCTGGTGCGCCAGTTGCGACCCTACCTGAATCGGGAGGCGCTCACAACAGTCACTCGGGCCCTAGTGATCTCCAGGCTGGAATACTGCAATGTGCTCTACATGGGGCTGCCCTTGAAGAGCATCCGGCGACTTCAGCTAGTGCAGAACGCAGCCGCGCGAGTGATTGCGGGTGTACCTCGATTCACCCGCATAACACCTATCCTCCGCGAGCTGCGCTGGCTACCTGTCGATCTCCGGATGCGCTTCAAGGTGCTATTAATCACCCATAAAGCCCTACATGGCAGTGGATCTGGATACTTGAGAGACCGCCTTCTGCCAATTACCTCCCTGCGACCAATAAGATCACATAGATTAGGCCTCCTCCGTATTCCATCGGCCAGCCAGTGTCGGCTGGCAACCACAAGGAGGAGGGCCTTCTCAGCAGTAGCCCCGGCCCTTTGGAACGAGCTCCCTGTGGAGATTCGTACCCTCTCCACCGTCCAAGCCTTCCGCACAGCCCTGAAGAACTGGCTCGCCCGTCAGGCCTGGGGATAAGGATAATTGCCCCTCCCCAATGTTGTATGGATGTTGCCTACTATTTTTAGTATATGTCTCTATTTTGTTGTCTGTATCCCCCCTTCCTAGTTTTATGTGAGCCGCCCTGAGTCCCCTCAGGGAAAAGGGCGGCCTACAAATTCTAATAAAACTAAAACTAAAACTAAAACTAAGTGTTCCCAGAAAGAAGGCAAAAATCTCTCCTCACATATATTGCATTCCTTTAGATTGCATCTGCTAACGCTAATATGTAATATAAAATGTAAGATCTGGTAATTGTCAAAATACAGGGCAGAAGAAAACAATGGTGAAATAGGATTGGCATTGAGAACCAGCATTTTCAGCCAGTTGCCAAGCTTTAAATGAATTAAGGGAATTCTCCATTCTTTCTGCCTTTGCTGTTGTTTTTCCACTTTGTTGCTTACTCCCCCAGAAGAAAATGGCAGAAGACAAAGGCTCCTAATCACTGTCACAGATTAATTGCGCTACTTATCCAAGAAACAGCAGTTGCTCCTTCAGGGCAATGGGATGGAAAGCCCAGGCTCCATGTCACCCAGAGGAGGGAGGGGTTGCCTTTGCTGTTCACCATCCAGGTGAGATGCAACAGCTGTTCCTCATGCTTTTGCAGCTCTCTGGGAGTGGAATAGTAGTTATAGTGGACTAGTAGTAGACCTGCTAGTTTTCTCTGCAATTAACAAGATGATGAGAGAAACCACCACATCCTAGGAGGAAATTCACCAGAAGGAGGCAAGAGAAATCTACCAAAGGCACCTAATTAACAGCATTCTCTCAACCCTTGTTTTTAGAATGAACTATATTCTGAGAATCCAACAGTTAAAAAAGCAAGGCATGAATAATATAAATAAAATTTATGTTTCACCTTTTGAAGTAGATTTGTAGAAAGCGCAGGGATCAGCAGAAGACAGGCCTCTAGGTTCTCAGTCAGATAAGCAACCATTTTTAGATAGCAGGGAGGATTTAATATATTTTACTATAATCTGCACATTTTAATTGACTTCATTTGTTTTCATTATCTCCTGCGTGTTCCATAAATCACTTATTATATTGTTCATATTTCTGCAATCTATCAGGGATCCTGATCTAAGCTTGAAGGAGTTCCTTTGTTTGCAATGAGGATAAAATAGGATTTTGCAAGGAGATGGTGCTTGCCATGTCATATTTACAATTTTGAAGAATTTAACTTGTTCTATACTTTAGATTTCAAATTATTTTGCTAAATTAGAGTTGTAGGAGTTTCCTTTGCAGACTTGAAACTTTTCTGTTTTCTTGAGCGCATCTCATTATATTGTTTGAAAATTTTAATTTATAGCATGCAAGACAAAATGCAGCACCTGGATCTACTCCAAAAGTTGCCCAAATACAATGACCGATATCATTTAATCTTCAATGTAGGAGATAGGAAGCTTAATAGATGCATGAGGACCAATCACATGACCTATGTTTACGTTTAGTACAATTTAAATTCAATCAGTGAGAGCCAGTTTAGTGTAGTGGTTAAGGCATTAGGCTAGACACTTTGAATTCTAGCCCTCTGGGTGATCTTGGGCCAATCACTTCCTCTCAGCCCTAGACAGGAGGCAATGACAGACCACTGCTGAAAAACCTTGCCAAGAAAACTGCAGGGACTTGTCCAGGCAGTCTCCAAAAAGTGGATATAATTGAACAGAAAAAAATCAATCCCCCCCAAAATTTGTTTTTACAGTAGCCTTTAGCAAACGGCATAAAAAGCTAATTGGTCTGGATTTAAAAGGACTGCATGTTCCTGACCTAGGGAATTATATTTAGCTCAGGCAAGACGTATGCATAGTTTTGCTTAGGCTAGCAGAACGATGCACAAATCCATGATATCCAAAGCCCAATGAGTTGATCTCACTCCAGTTCTCTGAGCATTTAGTTTTGCAGCACACCAACCACTCTACAAATGTATGCTTTAAAAATATAGGTGGGGTGGAAGCCCAGCAAATGCTAAAACGATAGCATAAGTATAGGTAGGCTTTGGTTTAAAACCTCTATTGAGTCCAAAATGTCTGTTGTTAAATGAGACAGTTGTTAAGTGAGTTTTACCTCATTTTGTTACCACAGTTGTTAAGTGAATCACTGCAATTGTTAAGTTAGTAACACGGTTGTAAAGTGAATCTGACTTCTCCACTGACTTTGTCAGAAGGTCACAAAAGGTGATCACATGACCCCAGGACTCTGCAGTCATCATAAATATGAGCCAGTCGTCAAGCATTCAAATGTTGGTAGTGTGACCATGAGGATGTTACAATGGTTGTATTAAAAATGATCATGAGTCACTTTTTTCACTGCCATTATAACTTCGAACAGTTGAAAAATGAAAGGTAATAAGTCAAGGATTACCTGTACAGTGGTAACCAAAGCATCACATTAGAAACGGCAGGTGTAACGTCAGATAAATTTGTTTGGATAAGTCTCCATCCAAATATGTAATACATGAGAGCTAGAGCAGCAACTTTCACCGAAAAAGGTATTTCTTTTATAATGTGAATTATGACAGTTTTCATGTTGAGTCATCCCTAGAAATTAATTAGGAATCAAATGTGAAGTTCTTCACTGAAATTAGGTCCATTCCAATTTTTGCTCCTGATCTAAAATATCAATAGAGATTTTCAAGGTAGAGAATGATTAGCCAACCTGGAAATGGTAGAATTTCACATATATCACAGTTATAAGGTGCCTTGTCTCTGGAAGTGATTATAGGGGGTGAAGCAAACTTCAGTTGATGAAAAGCATACCAGTTAAAGTTTATTTACAGTCATAGTTCAAAATAAAGTACACTGTAGTACAGTCAAATAAAGCAAAGTTGCTTGAGGGAACAGAGAGACGGAGATACAAGTTTGGGAAAATATAATAATAGAATTATAGATCATCCCAGCAGAATTAAATTACTCAGCAGTCATTATCAACCTCAGGGCCTTCTCATGGCACTTATAATCAAAGTAAATGGGGTAACTTCTAACAACAATGAAACATTCCTACAAAGAGGTATATGTAGGTGATAGATAAAACTTTATTATTATTCGTGATCAGTAAAACAAATCTATTTATTTTGTGTTCATTACATCAGGTTTATAAATTCATTTGTCATGTATACATTCATTTGTACTGTATATATCTATGTTTGTACAGATAGTCCTTGACTTACAAAAGTTCATTTAGTAACTATAGTTACAGTGGCACTGAAAAAAGTGACATGATCATTTTTCACACTTACGACCGTTGCAGCATCCCCATTGTCATGTGATCAAAATTCAGACAATTGGGAACTGTCTCATATTCATGACCGTTGCGGTGTCTCAGGGTCATGTGATCACCTTTTGTGCCCTTCTGATAAGCAAAGTCAATGGGAAAACCAGATTTACTTAACAACTGTGGCAAGAAAAGTGACAAGATGGAGCAAAATTCACTAAAATGTCTCACTTAGCAACAAAAATGTTGGGCTCGATTGTGGTTGTAAGTTGAAGACTACCTATATACTTTCATTCATTTCTATATTCGTTATTCAATATTCATTATTTCATTGTGAAATAATTTTATCCTATCCTCTGTTAATACAGATACTATATCTGTATAATTCTTTTGTGTATTGCACAAAAACTAGCACAGAACTTCAATGCAAATACTGTTCTCTTTGAATATTGGTCTTATATTGCAAGTTAGATATGCCCCACATCTTTCTGAGAACTGAACTTTCACAGTGTAAGGTACATCTCTATGATACAAACAAGGTAGCAACTTACTAATAACCATTTGAAGTTCATCATCTTCACATGGACACCACTGATTAGAGCAAGGCACTCTCCTTAAACTTTGTTCAGAAGGAACAATTTGATTATATTTAAGCAAGTTCACATGAAGGCTCCTCTCTGGTTTGTATCTATGAAAATTATATGTGTTGCTGCTATGAGTATGATCAGAGAGTATATTCCAGTGGTGGGTTGCAGACGGTACACCCCGGTACAGGCATACCGGAGCCTGCCCGGAGCACCGGGTACCGTTTCAGTACGGTGTTCCGGAAGGCCTGCCCACCCGGGTTTCTTACCTGTCTTTAAATCCTTTGGCGCTTACACGCATGGCGCATACAGCACCTGTGCGACGTTCCGCCCAGCAGCTGGAGCATCGCAGAGGCTTGCGGAGGCATCGCTGGATGGTAAGACTCATGTGCGCACTGCATGTGTATACACGCGTGCTGCACGCGTTCATGTGGAGGACACCGGGCCCCGTTGCAACCGTACCAATTGCAAAGGGATCCGGAACCCACCAAGGGTATATTCCTGCTTGGCAGTGAATTCTGTATAATTTAAACATCAACCTCTTAATTTATTGTTTAATGATCTCTTAGCTTTTATACATCTAAAGCAGAGGTATCAAATTCATGGCCCATGGGCCGGATGCATCACACTCTGGCCATGCCCACCCCCATTTTAGCGAAGGGGAAAAAAAGTCGCCATATGTCATGTGACGATAATGTGACTCTGTAAGTTTGACATCCCCGATCTGGAGGGATGGAAGTTCATAAACCAAATCAACAGTTTTTCCTGTACTACTTTGCTCTAGGATAATTGGTAGTTTTCCAACAATACCAGTGGTGTTAGCTCAGATGGGGAAAACATTTGAGTCAGTAATTTAAAATGTTACGCCAGGTTTGTGTTTTATTAATATGTGAAACTAGTGTATACATTGAATAGCCTTACATGTTTAGTTTGATAGCTTCAAACTATTTATAATACATTCTTTTCAGTCATTGAATTTTCTGTCTCTTTTAAGATAAATATAGAAAAATATACAGTGATAGATCAAGTATTTATTTTAATTATATCTCAGAAATAAAAATATATTTTAACTGGATTTTGAAATTATATATGTTAACATTATATTTCATTCTAAAGTAGAGGCATTTATAATCTCTGAATATGCATAATTACATACAGTCATATTGAGTTTGAAAAAATAATCAAGGCAGATATTACAGTTAAGAATCCATAAGTGAACAGATGCAATATTCCTGTTTTTTTTTTAAATAGTCCCTGATTAAAATATATATACATATAAATAATGCTTAAAGAAGACTTTGCACAATTACTTTAGGAAGGCAGATCTTTTTAAGTGGGGCTGAATATAGATTATTCTTTTAAAAACAGTATAATTAATCTATAATTTTACAGTAATTCTGTTATTTGCCATTTATGAACAGCCATTTCAAATAGGGATGTTGTATGATATTAAAAGACAAGTAATTTGTTCAATTATCAATTACTAATGAACTAAAATTCATATTTTGCTCTGACTCAATATACAACCTGATTATATAATTTATTCTCCTTTAGGCTCACCCCCATCTTTCAAACCCTGTTTCTTCCTCTAAAATTTCTAGTATATCTTTGATCCTCATTCATTTATATGCCTCTGTCTCTACCTTTCTTATCTCCTTCCTTTTAGTCCTCCATCTCCCTTCTTCCTCAGGTTAAATCACATAATAAATCATAACAAAATACTTAAGATAAACAGCTCAAGTGTCAACTTTACCAACTTCAGTTCTACCACCTGCAGCCTAAGTGAAGGAGTTTAGTTATTGCACTGACTTTAAAATAGCTCAGCCTGGATTTGTAGCTTAATGTGTCCATAAATGTATGAGCCAAGGTGGCGCAGTGGTTAAATGCAGCACTGCAGGCTACTGCTAGATCAGCAGTTCAGCGGTTCAAATCTCACCGGCTCAGGGTTGACTCAGCCTTCCATCCTTCCGAGGTGGGTAAAATGAGGACCCAGATTGTTGGGGGCAATATGCTGACTCTCTGTAAACCGCTTAGAGAGGCCTGAAAGGCCTATGAAGCGGTATATAAGTCTACTGCTATTGCTATAAAGGACTGAACTGTCCTCTGGATCTCTCAGGTGTTTCTACTTTAATTGCTACCTTGTAAAATAAATTATACATAAATACATCAGGGAGTGTAAGAGATGTGCAGCTGGTTCAGGAACTGTTTCTGGCAAATTCCTTCAGCTTTCTAATTGAAAAAGAGAAACTCATTCTAGTTTGTTTTATGAGTTGATTTTATACTGAGTTAAAGAGCATGCAACATTTTGAACCTTCAAATTAGATAAATAGTAAGAATTGTATTAGGCTTTAGTAGGCTATAAAATTAAATGTGGCAAACTCATTTAACAAAGCAGGTAGGGTAGATTTTGGTTTAGGGGTGGGCTTCAAAAATTTCAGAAACGCGTTCTCTACCTGGTTGGATGGGTGTGGCCATGGTGGGCATAGCCTAGTCGGCCTCCTGCATCACGTTTTCACCTTCCCCAGGCTCCAGAGGCTTTCCTCAAGCCTCTGAGAGGGCGAAAACTGCCTCCCCCAGGCTCCAGAGACCTTCTGGGAGGTGCATTTTTCCCCCAGTCTCCGCACAGGCCCTGCATTTACCTCACATCCAAAATGGGCCACATGGAGACATCTGGGCGGGGTAGGGTGAGCAAGGCCAGCCAGGGTGTGATTTGGAGATTCTCTGAACCGGCCATAATGTTAGCTATGGGTTCTCCCGAACCTGGGTGAACCCATAGCAGCCCACCCGTCTGGGCTGCTTCAAGTGAAAACCTTGAACATCTACAAAAGTATCATATACCTGTAGAGAAATCTCTTCTGTCCTAGGATAAAATAACTATAGTGCAGTCCTTTCCATTGTGTCTGGGCATATGTGCCTTGTTAGTAGTCACTGTATCTGATGATATGTATCTGAAACTGGGTTAAGTTGCAAATGTATAAAGTAAATGATATACGTGCATTTCTTGAACTACTACACTGATTAGGCTCATGTAATGTATTAAGCTAATATCAAACAAATCACAATGCTTTGGATGATTCTTGCATCTATGCCTTCTTGAATAACCAAGATTAAATCTATTTATATTTATTAGCACATAATTGACAGAAATTTACTAATGGCAGAAGATTTGTTTATTTTTAATCTTCCTTATCCTGTAGTTATTATCTTGAGGGTTGGGGAATCCTTGAGAGCAGTTCAGGAGGCAGCACAGGAAACGCAGTGAAAGGGAGGAATCAGCCAATGTTCTTCCCCAATGGAGGGCTAATGTTAGTTCTTTCTCCGTGAAATTACAATCTTCAACCTTCTAAAGCAGTGGGTCTCAACCTTCCTAATGCCGCGGCCCTTTAATACAGTTCCTCATGTTGTTGTGAACCCCAACCATAAAATTATTTTACGTTTTCTGTATTTTTTTGACAATATGTGTTTTCCGATGGTCTTAGGCGACCCCTGTGAAAGGGTCGTTTGACCCCCAGAGGGGTCCCGACCCACAGGTTGAGAATCACTGTTCTAAAGTGTCATTAGAGCTATATTAATACACTGCATGTATTGCACTCAATAGCATCCTGCTTTGCTTCAGTCTTATTTGAAGTTAACCTAAGTTATGAGTATACTGTTTTTCATTTTGGGGCTCTTTGTAGACGCCAAGAACATACTGTGCTGCTAATACAGAGGATCTGGAAACAATTATTGATTATATACATAAGTTATATGCTTCAACTGCAATGATGGCAGCAGGTGTTTCGATGGGAGGGTAAGTATTTTTGTAATGGAAATCCCAAAGTTGTAGATTTATCACATTGGGGAATAAATTGATTCTGAAGAAGGCCATTCACCCATACTCACTAAAATCTTAGTGGCATCTGATGGCAAGCAGATAAAAGCTCATTAGATAAATATTAAGAAATGTTTAATCTCATTCTTTCCCTCACAGGAATACTATATCAGTTGACTGAAGGAAGTCACAAAAATCTTCATGAGCAATTTCCACTGGTGGAATCAAATCCTAAAACACAATTTAGTATTAAACTCAGATTTGAACACATTGATGCTAAAATAGTAAATATTGTATTATTAAAATCCTATTGTTATTTCAGCCTTGTTAACAAAATAAACATATACTAAAAATTAATCTAGGTAGAGAAGAAATAAAGATTAGAAATTGATCTAAAGAATGTTAATGGTGCTTTGTCTTGAGTGACTTGTCTTACGTTTCACTAGAAACATCTTTCTTTAAAAACAAAAATCTTATCCCCAGCGTGGGTCCCTTTTAGGAACAGCATAGAAAGGTGTGGCAGATATACCAGCCTTTCAGTATATCATAATGGATTTCTGGATCCAACTCAAGTGATTCAATGCAAGCCTTTTGAGTTCCAAATTTGAAAACTGGCATCATAATAAATTAACAATGAATTAACACTGCAACTGGAATTGTTTACCATTGAATCTGTCTCAGAGGTTACAAAAGCTAGTGCAAATATTCAGGATAGGTACAAATACTTTGTGAGATCATTTTTTTCCCAGACTTCTCTTTCTCTCCTGTTTGTAGCATGCTTCTTTTAAACTATTTGGGCAAAACTGGGAAAAAAACACCATTAAAAGCAGCTGCAGTGTTTTCAACAGGATGGAATGCTTTTGAATCTGCAGACTCACTGGAAAAACCAGTAAATTGGCTTCTTTTTAATTATTATTTAACCAGCTGTCTAAAGTCTTCACTCACTAGGTAAGTGAAAGCCAAGAACATTTTGAAAAAAAATTGTTAGTATGAAATTCAATTCCAGTGAAAAATGTTGTCTAAAGAATCAACTTCACCTAAGATCATCCCTCCTAAGATTGCTGTCTGTTGCCCTATCGATGTAGAACAACAATTATGTTGCAAGTCAGGGAAAAAAAGTCCTTCAGTACATACACTGAAAAATTGTATGCAGTCTGATCTGCTATGGTAATACCTGATTCCAACCTCAATTCAGGAATGAATTCTTTAGTTGACCTTAGCCAAGCCATCACTTCAGTTTTTGCCTTAACGTGCAGATGTTAAGAGTCTGAAGATTAGTGATTTGTCATCATTGTTTCTCCAGCAAAAGGGATCGAGGAAAGAAGAACCAGTTTTAATCTCATAACTTTTCCCCCAAAATCTTTTATTAGTTTATCAAAAATATAAAATACAAAGAAAAATGAAAATAGTAGGAATGTAGGGGAGGAAAAAGGGAAGAGGAAGAAGTATAGAGGAAAGGGGGGGAAGCATTGACTTCCAACTCTTTAGTGCAGTAGAATAAGAAAATAACATACAGCCTCAACTTTTTACTTTTACATAATAATATATACTAGCCAGTTATATAACAACAAACCTATCTAATCAGCAAAACCCAAACACAAAGTTTCAGTTTTTTCCATCTCAATCACAAAGTCCAGAAACGAGTTTTAGTCTCATGATTGAATGTCTTATTCTTCACGCTATGGCAGAGATCAAAACTTTTATCTTTAACATTATTTCTCTGAAACATTCTGGGATCTTCAATATTGCAGTAATACAGCTGCCCACAAGAATTTCAATAAACATCATTTATAGTGTGGTACAGGATGGCCATTGAGCCATTTATTTTTGAACTGACATACTGTACATGGGTATCATTTAATGGCATGGAGCACAATATCTTTCAGGCATCCAGTGATTACATCCTGAAAGTGAATTGAACCAAAGTTACAAATTTTCAGTCACTATAGCTTTATGTCTTCATAACAACTTATCCATGATTTACTAAATTAGCATTTTTCCTGAATTCATTGGTCATAATTGCTGTGACCTGGAACCAAAAGCTAGACACTATAAAGACTAGAATATTGTGCAAATTCGGATTTGTTTGACAGCTTTTAATTTGGTTTCTGTATTTTTTTATAGACATCGGCAAGTATTTGATGAGCTATTTAACATGAATCTTGTAATGAAGGTATGAGTGAATCATTTGTTTCTAAACTTTATTTTTTATTAATGAAGATAAATTCATAATTTTAATTCCATATTTCAGGCTAAGACTATTAGGGAATTTGACAAACAGTTTACCACAGTCATGTTTGGCTATCCTTCAGTTGAAGCTTACTATGAAGATGCTAGTCCATGTCATAAACTGAAGAAAATTGGAATTCCAGTGTTGTGCTTAAATTCTCTGGATGATGCATTTTCACCAGATCATGGCAAGTTTTATTTTTTGTTCTGTTATGATGATGCTCTTAATTGATCTTGAATTGACTGCCCTTAGAAATAAATTTGCATTGTATAATTTTAAAATATTTACAGAGTAAGGCAGCAATGAAATAGGATACGGATGTGCCAACGCAAAGATTGCCAAATTTGGTTTCAAGTAAAAGTATTTTATAAACTATAGTTTATAGCCTTATTTAAAAAGAGAGGTTTTACGTAATAGTTTATAGCCTTGCTTAAAAAGATGGATTTGATATAACCTCGGAATCCATTTTTTGATCCAGATGCAAAGTAGCCAATTATCATTCCTAATTTCTAGTCTTGTAATCCAAAAGAATGTTTACATATTGTGTGTGTGTGTGTGTATGTATGTATGTATGTATGTGTGTGTATATATATATATATATATATATATATATATATATATATATATATATATATATACACACACACACACACCTTTATAACCAGTACTTATCGTTTATTAATCTGTTTCCTACATCCAAATATCTAAGTAAATCATTAAGTTCCAGTACTTGCAAATAATTTTATGAGAGTATTAATATATTTTTCTCTTTCCCTGCTACCTGTTTTATTTCTTCAGCTATACCAGTGGAAATTGCAAAAGAAAATACTAATATAGCTTTGATCCTTACTTCCTATGGAGGCCATATTGGTTTTCTGGAAGGATTGTGGCCAAGAAAGTGCACATATATGGACAGAATCTTCAAACAATTTGTTCAAGCTGTGTTTGAGCATGGGAGAAAAATTGTTACTCTCTAGCAATTTATCCAAATGATGGTTGGAGCACAGTGTCAGAGTAATTAATCTTAATGCACATACTTAACACTTAATCAACCAGAAAATGAAGAAAATCCATGATTCAGAGCAAAATATAATTTTGCTTAAATATTTTTGCAGTATTATTGTTTTTGTCTCATATGACTTTTAAAATATAATTAAAACCATTCATAAAATTGCACTTATCTAAAATGATTAGATATTACTCAGGTGTTTTAATTTCAATAATTCAAATGTAGGAATCAGACATTTGATTACTTGTTCTAATGCACTTTATGTTCACAAATATGTGAGAGCACAGGAACAGCTTCTATGTGGGTTCAGGCAATGGCTAGGAAATGCTAAATACATATTTTAAAAATTAATAAAAATAACAGTTCAAGAAGCCATAGATTGTAGCAGTTATTTGTTTTTGCATCTGTTACACAAATACATTGCAAACTCTTATGTTTAAAGCTTTAAGTTGTTCTAGGTGTCTTATTTTTAAAATTGTTATCAAATTATAACATTTATATTTATACCAAGTATTTTATCTTAAAATGCAGAACAGAAATAAACTGCTTTTTAAAAAAACAAAAGCTAATTCTTCATTTTATAATTCTTGCATTTAAGGCTTACATAGTTTACATAGTTTTGTGTGATTGTGATGGGTAAAATATGGTTCATATGAAGACAATTTAGCTTTTCTTTGAATAAGAGTTGACAGGAATAGCAATAGCAATAGCAGTTAGACTTATATACCGCTTCATAGGGCTTTCAGCTGTCTCTAAGCGGTTTACAGAGTCAGCATATCGCCCCCACAGTCTGGATCCTCATGTCACCCACCTTGGAAGGATGGAAGGCTGAGTCAACCTTGAGCCGGTGAGATTAGAACCGCTGAACTGCAAATAACAGTCAGCTGAAGTGGCCTGCAGTACTGCACCTTAACCACTGCGCCACCTCAGCTCTTAAATCAGTACTGTAAATTGTTTGACTCCCACTGGATTTTTTCCAGTTCTCAATCCTTATGTTTAGAACTTTAGAAAAAAATACAAAATATTTTCAATACCTTCAGGAAAAAGAAAAGGTGATTCTTTGCAATTTTAGGAGGTCATTGAAACTGACTACAGTTGCTTCCTCCCAAAATGTTTTTATAATGTTTAGTGGGTAAAGCACATGATACTAAACAGCCATGTCAGAATTAAAGGGTGAGTTAACTCTAGTTGGCATTTGATGAATTAGATTCCTCTACCTATTCCCACCTTTCTTTCATTCATCATTCTAATAAAATCTTGTTCAAAAACTTTTTCTATTATAGGCTTTTCCATTGTAAAAGACAACATGTTGGTGAGGATGAAAACTGAATATATGTTGTAAAAATCAAGCAGGAGCTTGGAGTTATGATTTCCTAAGGTGAATTATAAGCTCATAATAAGAAAAAAAATCAGAAATGAGGTTATCGGAAAGGCTTCAATAAGGAATATTTTAAAATACTGTAGTCATAACTACATTCCATTCTGAGTCTCATTTCTGAACTTCCCCCTAAAATAAACATCATTTGTTATATGCAATACAACATTGATTAATTAGAATGCATAAAAAGTATTCTTACTTTACTCAGAAGTATAGTTGAATTCTGAGTTTTCTCAGTGAAAGAGCTGAGTTTAAACTAGGACGACAGTTTATTTTGGGCTGGGGGAAAATCCATTGCTAATGTCCAAAAGCAGTATTACAGTAAATCACAAATTCGAATGTCTCAGAATTGTCAGGTAAGATATATTAGAGGAACTTTATCAAAAAATTCTATAAGGAATAGTATTCTTAATTACTTATTTTTTCTTCAAGGAGTTAACCGTACTTTTATTAGAATTAGTCCAGAACCTTCCAATTCCAAGTAGTTACTGGTATCTTGCCACCCCAAGGAAGTGGTCTGCTGTCCTCTTTTTATGGCTTGTTTTCAAGAGTCTTTTACTTTGATCAACTCTTACTGATTTCATGCCCCTCCCCCATTTCCTTTGTAGTTCTCTAATTTCCTGGTGAGTCTTTCCCATCTGAATATTAACCAGATCTGACCTCAGTTTGCTTTTTTGAGATCACTTACCAAGATTCATAAGAACTAGTACTATACTGTATATTTTTAATCTTTCAAGTTATGTTTTATCCTATTCAGCTTTTAGATAGAACTATTATATTCCACTTTTGATAGTAACATTTTCTAATGTATCCAATACACTGCAAGCTTTCATTTGTATTATTACATTCATTTTTATCATTCTCTTTCTATGTAATTTGATTCCTCCCAGGGTATTTTACAGATGATGCATCATTTCTCCAGATATCTCGTCCTTGCTTTTTAGCAGAGCTTTCATTACTGCTTCATCCATCCCTTTTGACTCACATTCATCAGAGGCTCACAAAGATTGCTGGCATTGGGAAACCTTTATCTCTATTGGAGCATCGCAGTGTTTGTCAAAAGCTAATGACTGATATTAATAGCCTTAAGTGGAACCAGTTTCCTAAATGCCATTCCTTAATACGGCCCAAATGGCACAACATAAGAGGTACATAAGAGGAAGTGTCATATTTTTTCAGAGGATTCTTAGAAACAGACTAGTAGACCTAGACTGTAAAAATTTGGAATGTTATATTACATCATATTATGTTACATTATATTCATGAACATATTTTCATGGAAAAAATAAAACGTGGAAAGGGGCAAATCTGAAGCTCTCGTAAGGATAATTTAACTGTTTATGACTTTCCTCTAGAAAAGAAAAGTAAACCAAGCAAACCAAGAAAAACTTTACAAAAAGCATATTCTAATAAAAATATTTAAGATCAAATTGTACACAAGTAGTCCATAGATTATGAAAGCAATTTTTAACCTACCCTGTTAGCTTCTCCACTGACTACTTTTGGGAAGCTGGCCGGAAGGTCACAAATAGTGATCCCATGACTGCATCCATGTGAGCCAGTTGCCAAGCACCCAAATTGGGATCATATGACAATGGGGGAACCACAACAGTCAGACTAGTCACATCACTCCTTGAGCACCACTGTGACTTTGAACAATCAATGAAGAGATGAGGAATACCTGTACATATAACCTCACTTAATGACAGTAGCTGTAAAGCACAGCAGTGACTATATCACTTACCATCAGAAATCCAAGCCTTCCCCATTGCTGCTGTTAAGTGAGACAGGGGTTGTTAAGTGAGGAGCTCCTTGCAACTTCCTGTATTCTTGCAACAAACGAAAGGGGAAGTTGTCAGGAATTCCCAAGACCTAAAACAGCTTGCAAGCAAGCTTACTGATAGATAAGCAGTTGCTGCTGGATGGGGGAGTGGGGTAAGAGGGTGGCCAGTGAGCTTGAAGGGGCCAGGGTGGCTACTGCCAGGCACAGGACTCTGAGCGACTTCCTGGATCAACTTCAACTTTCCCTGCCAACAGGAAAGGTTGCCAAATTGGCAATCGTGAGATTGAGAGACAGCACAACCAGGACAAATGTGAAGTGGTAGACAAATTGCAATCACATGACTGCAGGAGTGCTGGGCCAGCCAGAACTTCGGGGCTGGTCGTTAAGTCCCCTTTATTCAGAACCATCATAATTTTGAACCGTTGACGAACACATGGTCATTAACGGAGAACTGCATGCAAATTTACTTTAAAAAAATCAATGTTCATACTTGTCCCATGAAAGACTGCCTTAATTACGGTAATACCATTTGTCCATACAAGGTAAATAGCTAAAGAACACAATATTTAAAAAAAAATAATCTAAAGGACATCTTTCTGAAATAAAGGCCGTATGGCATTCCAATCATATTACATCATATTTTATCTTTAATATTTCTTTGCAGCAAACCTGTACTCGCGCATTGCTTAAGACACATTAGTCAGAAGCAGGAATCTAAAGCATTCTGAAGAAAACTACGCCATGCTTCGTAAGAGAGACACTCCTGATTGTAAACAGAACGGGCATTAACTGGTTTTGAAGAACTCTATGGTTCTGGAAACCGGCTCTAGGCACTTTTAATCAACTGCGCATGTGCAACAGCTACTTTCGCAACTCCTTTCGGAAATCCGGTTTGACGTCACTGTTTAAGGAGACAAGCGAGTCTGTTCGGTGTCAGGTGGTAGCGTTCTGGGGCGGAGACTTTGTTGTTGTAAAGAGCGAGAGAAAAAGGTAATCGCTGATACACTTCTGGTTCCCCAGTACAGAACTTTGGGAAAAGAATATTTTGCCGAATTTAAAATGTGATTGTTTTTCAGTAAAGTAGTAAAACAGAAATAAAGCGGATCGATTTAAATAACATTGGACATTTATTAGATGAATTCGATTTCTTTGATTTATAGTAAGAGATATGCTACTAAAGTTTAATAACTTGACGCTCCTTATTGTTAGTAGCTTTACAGCGTGCGAAGCAAAGTTTTTAATCCAATGACAACGCTCTCCTCGGGATTCCAACATTTCCTCAAAGAACGGAGGAAAGAAATTAGTCACAAGTTTGAATCTGTTCATTAAACTGTTAGCCACATTTCCTGGATGACCTTGACAACAATAATATGTTAAACCTACACGCCGCCGGACTCTCAACGACTTTTCCTCGCAGATTTCACTGCTTATTAGTTTGAGAGTGTCTAGATGCTTCTGTTAGTTGAAACAAAATGTCCAGTTTTGTAACAACTGGACAATAATGAAGGAATTGAGTAGTCAGTTGTTGTTAGTTTTGCAACTGCAGCATTTCTAGATTTGTCTGCAGCATTAAACTTCCAGATTTGGAGGCAACTTGTTGGAGCTGGTTAAGACTGTGGTGCAAGTCATCGGATTTCTTTGACATAAATGATGAATACATCGGCTGCGAAATTTGATCAGCGAACCTTTGGATGACTTGATGTAATCCGAGTTTTCTGCAATTCCTTTTTTTTGGGGGGGGGTCATCTAGCGGTCGTCCGATTTTTTTTATTTTTATTTTTGCATTCCAGACAGAGACCCTAAATAGATTCTACGGGGGAGCCTTTTCCTTCGAGCAAAGCATGCTTAGCTTTCTTCCTTTTCTAACGCACTTTCTCCTTGACATAAAAGCAAAAGTGCCCTAACAGGGACGAGGCAAACTTGTTCTTTAAGAGCAGCGGTCTCCAACCTTGGCCATTTTAAGACTTGTGGACTTCAACTCCCAGAGTTCCTCAGCCAGCTTTGCTGGGAGTTGAAGTCCACAAGTCTTAAAGTGGGCAAGGTTGGAGACCCCTGTTTTAGGGAACTGCAACAATCACTCGTCTCCCAATGTGCGAGAGGGGCAGAACTTGTAAAAGATCTGCGGCCTTTAAAACACGCCGGTCTCCTTCCCCTCACCCTCACCCCCGTATATGGCGGACCTTGAAACCTGCATCAGACAACCGGAAATCCATCTTGGAAGCGACTTCAGGCCCGACCCTTCCCCCCCCCGCGCCTCTTCAATCCGGATGCGAGAGGCGTTGTGGTCGCCTCGGCTCGCTCCTTGTTCTTTCGTGCCGGCCGGGTGACATGGGGAGTTGGCGGCGCTGACGCGGAAGCCGAGACGATACCGGTAGTTTCCCGAGCACTTTGTTCCTTTGCGGCTCTTCCGACTCCTTTGTGGGTCCGTCGTTGGGCAGGTAAGGCCTGCCGGGGGTAAAAAGTGGGGTCGCTCGGCTCCCTTATTCTAGGTGACGAGAAGGGGCGCAGGGGGGAAAAAGGGGGGGGGGAAACAGGGGAGGCCTTGCTGCGCCCGGCTCAGTTAATCCTTCTGGCCCGTCCAGGGCCGCTGGAACAAGACTAATATAGACCCATAAATCAATGTCGTAATTGTACATTTATTAATCACATTCAAACGTACTTGGAAATATATTAAATATATAGAGATGAATATATATTTAAATATGTCCTCCTGTTTTTTCCTTGTCCTAAACATCAACAGCACCTTTCTTTTTCCTCCATTTTTTTGACGTCCTTCCTAAAGATCTACCTATTATTCCACACTGCCTTTGACTTTTAACTCTTCCTTCAAACCTTAATTACACTCAACTAATACGCTGAATTTTCCTCCCCTCTTTTTTTTTGTTCTTCCTTGTTTACTGTCTATTGGGGTGGTAAAATCCAGATTCCATCCCTGCTGCCTGTGAAGTTTTAACATATGCTTTAAATGATCCAATATTGTTTTTCTTTTTAAAAATTTGGTTTTGTAATTTTTTTTTTTAAAAAACCCTCTTCAAGGGCCCCAGAACAGTATACTGGCTGCACCCCTTTCTCCTCAGGCCTGGGCCCATCCGTAATGCCTGGTAAGAAGCCAGGCTAATGATCAAAGGACCTTGGCGGTGAGGAAACCCGCCTTTGGAGGGTTCCTGGTGCTCTGTAAGCTTGGTGGTTTTCTCTCAGACATTTCATTACCAAACTAGGTAACTTCATCGGAGGCACCTGCGAGAAAAAACACCAACCTCAGAGGGCACCAAGGACCCCACAGTCCCAAATGTTTTCTTCTGTGGAGGAGGAGCCACCTGGTGGCTCTGCCTACCTTTGGCTTTCCCTTTCCTGTAGCCCAGTATTAGATTTAACAGATTAACAGAGTTGGAAGGGACTTTGCAGGTCATCTAGTCCAACCCCCTGCCCAAGCAGGAGACCTATATCTGCCTCTACCCAGGATTGAACTCACAACCTCCTGATTATGAGGCAAGAGCTCCACATTCTGAGGAAAGTCTGGAAAGGATTCCCTTTGGGGCCGCAGAGGGATTCTTTCAGTGTGAAGTTTTTGAGGCATGTGCTGCGTTACTCGGTTTGCTTTTCTTACAGGATTGCAGTATGGTTAATCTGTGGTCCTTGTTTTACTCATAGTTTGTTCCACTAATAATCTGCTTCACAGGCTAGGTTGAGTCATAAACCATGGCTGCAGCCAGAGGGGTTGCTGTGCACATTCTGCTAAGTCAAACCCCAAATGGCTTCACTTGACACTAGCATTAGAAATTCATGCTTCCTGAATCTTCTCCTGTCCCCTGGAAGCCGTTCAAATGTTATTCTATCCTGTGGTTTGTGGAGGTGCGCTAGCTGGCCTTTTTTTTTTAAAGCAACCATGTATTTTGATGGTTAAGGCAGACATTAAGCAGGCTTTTGAAGCTAATTTCTACTGTGGATTGTTGATCTCAAACTGTTTTTGCTTACCTTGATCTAAACAATGTGATTTTTCTCTGCCCTGGGATTGCGCTTTGTTTTCTCTGTATTATGCACTGTTCTGCTTTAATAATAAGATTGAACCTTACATACATTCCGAAATTGTATTACTGGTTCTCCATGATAAATGCGCAAGTTAATGTATTCTGTAACCCTGGCTAAATGTTCTTGATATTTACATAGTGTAAAATATGTGGAACCTGTGTATAGTTTGAGAAAGTGGCAGTGTAAAATGTAGGTAGCCTTTTACATAACCCTAGATTGTTATCCCACATATACAGAATCGGGGTGTAGTCAGTTCTACTACACATGTTGCATCAGTTATTCCCAGATTCTTCTTACTTCTCTTAATAAATAGTTTACTATAGTAGTTTTACTATAATATAGTAGTTTTATTTGCTTCAAAGTCTTAATTTTTCCTCCATTCCTTGAATCCTATATTCATATGCCTCACGATTAATTGAAAACAAAATGGGTGAAAGAATACTGCCTTTCAGTTTTTCCTTCTTAGGAAAAAGAATAAGTTGAGAAATATGTGTGTTATATGTATAATGTCTGTGTGATGTACTTAATCATGAAAAGACTTTTCATAGATGCAACTGTCTGATATTAGTTGATTTAGGATCCAAGTCAACTTCTGTCACAACCAAGCAAAGAAGTTTAGAATAAGCTTAAACTGAAAATATGTTACGAAGGCTTAAAATGGAAGACAGTAGATCATTAGAAGCTCTTCTCCTCACCATGATTGGGATACCTCTGACGTTTTTTTTGGGGGGGGGGTTATGAAATGCACATAGATCTTCGTTTCTTGGCATTGAAAGTTTCCAAGTTACAGTAGAAATTTACAGAACATTCAGGGGATGTACATATTTCTTCAATGCATTTGGGACAAATATATTACATCTCTATTTGTTACTGTTTAATGAGTAAGAAAAGTTGTTTATTTCCCCCCAAAACTTATATAATGGCAAAGTTACAGGAATTTTAAAATAATTTCTGGGCCCATAAGTCTTCTTAGAGAATGATGTAAAGCAAAAAACCGTACACTTATGGCCCTGATAATGTTAGATATACAGTAAACCATAACTGTTAGTATGTTAGTTTTTCATGATATGTGTAATTTAATCTTCACTGACATTAGAATATTGTAGGAAAAGCATGATAAAGAATAATATGAACATCAAAGGATGAAATGAGACATATAATCCAGATGTTTTCCAAATATATGTTGCATATCCTAAAATTGCAATGAAACTATTTTTTAATTAGACATCTGTGCTCAAAAGTAGTGGCACTACCACTAATATTTTATTGTTCCTGTGTTTATAGGATATATATAATGCTCTCTTTGGATGTAAATTCATAAGGAATGCATTTTTCACAGATCACTACACTTCTACTGAAGCAGAATTTGCTTACAAAACAATACTTGTGAGTAAACCAAGTCAACATGTTAAGCTTCTAATTTAAAATGTATTTTTCAAGAGTATAGTTATAAACGAATATCCTTTTCTTTCAGAAATGGCAGCACAGAAAAGGAAATCTGTGCTGGTAGAATCCTCTGCTAAGCGGCGGAAATTGAATAAAAGTAATAAATCAGTTTCTACTAGCAAAGAAAGAAAAGTACAGGATGCTAAATGCATATCAAATAAGAAAGCAGTGCCGAAGAAAGAAGTGCCCCAAGTCTCTACCACTACTAACAGGTCAGCTGTCAATAAGTTTATAAATAGAGCTGCTCTGCCATATTCCCAAAATAAGCAAGCACAAAGGAACTCCAAACAGACTTTAAATGAGTTAAAGAAGAAAGCATGTAAAATGGTGTGCATGAAAAGGACATCCTTAACATCTTTAGGTAAATTACGTCCTGCACAAACATCTCTGAAATCTTCCAAACTAAAGCATGCTAATTCTCTGAATCTTTCAAAATCTTCTTCCAAAATCTGTTCTAGGGGGAAGAGAAAATGCAACATTGTCAAAAATAAAACTTCCTATGAAAACAAGAAACCAAATAAATCACCTGTAGATTCTAAAACACGTTCTACTGAAGCTCAGTGTAAAAGACATGCAGCCCGGTGTGGTAAAACAAGTCATAAGAACCTGCATTCGAAATCACGACCAATCAAAGAAAATACCAGAAGAATTACAAAATCTGGAAAATATATTAGTAGTAGTAACTTAGAGGTTCAGAATTCTAAAACCCCTTCTCTTAAAAAAACAGCTTCTCAAAACAGTGAAGCAAGATGGACTAAAACTTCAAGTGAAAAGCCTTGTGATATTGACCACAGAAACATAGGGAAAAAATCAGTGGGCAATGATTCTATTAAAGCTGTCAGAATTAGGCAAGAACAATTACCTGTTAAACAAACTAAAAAAGTACCTGAGAAGGACACAGTGCAGGACCTTTCAAAGTCACAACATGCTGTTTCACATGGACATCAAACTAGAAGATCGCCAAGATTTCAGCAGTCGTCTGATGTTTCTTCAATATCTTTGAGAAGCAGAAAAGTCAAAGAAACACGTGCTTCTGTTACAAAGCAATGTAACCAGATGAAAAAGCTAATGCCGCAACTTAAACCTGAAAAATTGAAACATGTCCACCAGAAACCAGGAAAGTCTGCAGAAGACAATGATCATCAAATTGAAAGAAGAAAAATATCAGATAATAAAAAAAGGGGTTGCTTCTCCCCAAAAAAACATGAAGCGGATTCTGAAATCAGTGATTCAATTATATCTCAAGATAAGCCAAGAGAACTGAGAAATAATTTGGAAAGTAATAAAGAATCAGAAAAGGTTGCCAACACAATTTCCTGTCCTATAAATTCAGCTTGCAGTATAATAAGCAAAGCAAAGTCAAAGCACAAAAATGGAAAAATCGTTGTAAAAGCAGATAGAGTTTTACCAGTACAACCTGTTTGCCAACGAGAGGATGTGGTAAAATCTAAAAAGATTAGCATTCTTGAACTGTGTGAAGAAATTGCAGGTGAGATTGAATCAGACACAGTAGAGGTAAAAAGAATTTCTCCTAATCCTGACTATAGAAAAGAGGAGGAAAAAAATCCAGTGCTTGAATTGCCACAGGACATAGTATTAAATGATGGGAAAACTAACCAGAACTCTCAATGTAAGAGGTTTTTTCCCAGCAAAAAAGGGATGTCTGTCAAATGTACTGTAAATGGCAGACATAGCACAGTGAACAAGAATTCTAAGTGGACCAAAATAAAATTAACTAGGGTCAATCATGTGAGCCATAGTATCTCAAGTACTCCAAAGCTTGATGTTTTAAAATGTAATGATCCTGAAGAACAACAAGCCAGAACTGTAGAAATACACCTTCCAGAAGTTCAAAGGAAATTGTCTCAACACAATGATAGCACAATATGTGAACAGAAGTTAAATAAACCTGATTTTGAAGGAATCCAGATTAAAGATAGAATACTACATGCCAAACAGTCCACTGTACAGAAAATAGAGAATGGTTTGTCTGAGGCAAAACATTGTCCTGGGCCAACAGCAGATAAGGTAATTATTTTGTAATTTTGTGATATAATAGTATGACTTTGTATTTTATTGCGGAATTAGTTTGTTTCATGGGGCAATATGATGTACTTTGAGGATGAGTATAATGCAGTACATTCTGTTTAAAATAACCCATTATCTCTATCATGCATGTATCATTTATAATTTATTACATCATTTATCACACATGCCGTAATAACTTTGCAGCTTGACTATTGCAACATGCCTACAGTGGGGCAAAAAAGTATTTAGTCAGCCACCAATTGTGCAAGTTCTCCCACTTAAAAAGATGAGAGAGGCCTGTAATTGACATCCTAGGTAGACCTCAACTATGAGAGACAAAATGAGAAAACAAATCCAGACAATCACATTGTCTGATTTGGAAAGAATTTTTTTGCAAATTATGGTGGAAAATAAGTATTTGGTCACCTACAAACAAGCAAGATTTCTGGCTCTCATAGACCTGCAACTTCTTCTTTAAAAGGCTCCTTTGTCCTCCACTCATTACCTGTATTAATGGCACCTACTTGAACTTGTTAGCACTATAAAAGACACCTGTCCACAACCTCAAACAGTCACACTCGAAACTCCACTATGGTGAAGACCAAAGAGCTGTCGAAGGACACCAGAAACAAAATTGTAGACCTGCACCAGGCTGGGAAGACTGAATCTGCAATAGGCAAGCAGCTTGGTGTGAAAAAATCAACTGTGGGAGCAATAATTAGAAAATGGAAAACATACAAGACCACTGATAATCTCCCTCGATCTGGGACTCCACACAAGATCTCACCCCGTGGGGTGAAAATGATCACAAGAAGGGTGAGCAAAAATTCCAGAACCACACAAGAGGACCTAGTGAATGACCTGCAGAGAGCTGGGACCAACGTAACAAAGGCTACCATTAGTAACACACTACACCGCCAGGGACTCAGATCCTGCAGTGAAGGTTGAAGGTTTATTGTATTTATATGCTGTCCTATTCCCGAAGGGACTCAGGGCAGCTAACAAACCCAAGGGGGGGGGGTAAAACAAGAAGGGAATACAACAAACAAAGTACAAGAGAATTTAAAAAGATAGTCAACAGTCACACAATTCGAGGGGGGAAGGGAACTTGTCAACCCCAGGCCTGCCGGCACAGCCAGGTTTTAACGGCTTTGCGGAAAGCCTGGAGGGAGGTGAGGGTCCGAATCTCCATGGGGAGTTCGTTCCAAAGGGCCGGAGCAGCCACAGAGAAGACCCTCCTCTGGGTAGTAGCCAGATGACATTGGCCAGTAGATGGAACCCAGAGGAGGCCTAATCTGGGGGATCTAATGGGCCTTTGGGAGGTAATTGGCAGCAGGCGGTCTCAAGTACCCAGGTCCAATACCATGAAGGGCTTTATAAGTGACGACTAGCACCTTGAAGCGTATCCGGAGACCAATAGGTAGCCAGTGCAGCTCGCAGAGGATAGGTGTAACGTGGGTGTACCGAGGTGCACCCACAATCGCTCGCGCGGCTGCATTCTGGACGAGCTGAAGTCTCCAAATGCTCTTCAAGGGCTGCCCCATGTAGAGCGCATTGCAGTAGTCCAGTCTTGAGGTCTAGACATGCCAGATGTGTCCCCCTGCTTAAGCCAGTACATGTCCGGGCCCACCTGAAGTTTGCTAGAGAGCATTTGGATGATCCAGAAGAGGATTGGGAGAATGTCATATGGTCAGATGAAACCAAAGTAGAACTGTTTGGTAGAAACACAACACGTCGTGTTTGGAGGAGAGAGAATTCTGAGTTGCATCCAAAGAATACCATACCTACTGTGAAGCACGGGGGTGGCAACATCATGCTTTGGGGCTGTCTCTCTGCAAAGGGACCAGGACGACTGATCTGTGTACAGGAAAGAATGAATGGGGCCATGTATCGTGAGATTTTGAGTGCAAACCTTCCATCAGCAAGAGCATTGAAGATGTAACGTGGCTGGGTCTTTCAGCAGGACAATGATCCCAAACACACCGCCCGGGCAACAATGGAGTGGCTTCGTAAGAAGCATTTCAAGGTCCTGGAGGGGCCTAGCCAGTCTCCAGATCTCAACCCCATAGAAAACCTTTGGAGGGAGTTGAAAGTCTGTGTTGCCCAGCGACAGCCCCAAAACATCACTGTTCTAGAGGAGATCTGCATGGAGGAATGGGCCAACATATCAGCAACAGTGTGTGCCAACCTTGTGAAGACCTAAAGACAACGCTTGACCTCTGTCATTGCCAACAAAGGATATATAACACAGTATTGAGATGAACTTTTGATATTGACCAAATACTTATTTTCCACCATAATTTGCAAAAAAAATATTTCCAAATCAGACAATGTGATTGTTTGGATTTGTCTTCTTATTTTGTCTCTCATAGTTGAGGTCTACCTATGATGTCAATTACAGGCCTCTCTCATCTTTTTAAGTGGGAAAACTTGCACAATTTGTGGCTGACTAAATACTTTTTTGCCCCACTGTATATGGGGCTGAACTTGGAGACCACCCGGAAGTTTCAAATGATCCAGAATAAAGTGGCATAAGCAATGATGGGCATTCTTGGTATGCCCATGTAACACCTCTGCTTCGTGAACTATACTGGTTGCATCCAGTGCAATTGGCTGGCTTCTGGGTGTGATTCAAGGTGCCGGCTGCTATCTATAAAACCTTACATGGCATCAGGACTCATTATTTGAGGGACTGCCTGTCTCTCATTGTATCTGTTTGACCACTTTCATCTTACAGGGTTGGCATACTTTGGGTTCCTTCAGTTAATTTGTATCATTGAGTGGGACCCTGGAAGAGTGCCTTTTCTGTGACAGTGCTTGGCTGTGGAAGATCCAGATCCCCCCCCCCAAATTCTACTGATGTTCAGAAAAGCGGTGAAGACTTGGCTCTTCACCCAAGCTTTTGGCAAGGGAGAGTGAGACCTCTCACCTGACTCCATCTGATCTGTCACGAACAGGGTAGCACTAAGAGGCAATACATTACTAAAAACTAACTGTAAAAAGATGGTTTGAAATATTTTGTCCACATTTTTTCATATAGGTAACTGAGCATCATGGGAAAGACAGTTAAGTTCAACACAATATAAGTTGACTTATCTTTTAGATTTGAGAGATTTTCTTTGCTAGTTCATTGGGAACTAGAGGTATCTCTGAAATAGAGTTTGTGCATGTACTACACAGTTATTTACTATACCTCTTGAAGCCATAGATAGGTGGTATATGCAAACATAGCTATATCTCAGTATGATTTGCTAAGTTTATAGGGTACTTTAAAGGATGGAAAGTTTCTAATGTTAACATGTTTTCTGCAACTTCTTAAAGCAGCTGCATTTTTTTCAGAGCCTGTTTAGATGCCCATTGCAGTGCTGTGCCATTTTAGGGAAAGGGACATTTAGTTTACATTCAAATATATGTTCCTGAATGCTTCAAAGCACCTTTTTGCTTTGAATCAGAGCTCTGCACAACCCTAAGATTCCTTGAAGATTGAAAGTATTGTTTAGAATTTCTAAATTCTTTATACATTTGCACAAAGAAAACTGGTTAATATTCTCATGAGATAAATTACCTCTAGCCCAGCTATTGCAGAAGTCCTTATAATTTATTGCATCTCAATAATTTAATTATGCAAACATGGTAGAAGTTTCTTAAAGTGAGCAGGAAGAAAAATTTAAATTTTTGAATTGGTAAGATCTGTTGTATGTTTGAATAAATGACTCTTGTATATCTATATCTATATCTTTAGAGTTTCAATTTAGTGTTCGCTACACATCCAGAAAATACTTCAGTGAAAATAATTTCAGAACAAGAATCAGTAGTGAAGCAAATGAAAAGAGAGACAACAGAAATCAAACCTCAAGGTAAACGTCAAATTATATCTCATATTAAAGCATATTTAATTATAGATAAAATAATTTATAGTTTAAATTCAAATTTATGTGTTATGATATATTTAAAAAACTATCTGATCAAATAATCATGGAACTTGGAAGGAAGCAAGGGTAATCAGATGCAACTTTATTTCCATTAATAGGCTAACCTGTGCTTAGAGGATTGCTAATAGTATACCATAGATGTTAGCCTCTGTTTTGCTGCTTGCTTTTCGGCTGCCATTGAAACGGGGAGGGGGGGCATGGTATTTGGGTGTGGGAATTATTCTTTGCAGGAGGGCTGTTAATTGGGGGTTGTTCTCATCATCTACTGCGCATGTGGCAAGGAGAGGAGTTTTCTGCCAAGGCCAACTGTCTGGCATACCAACCTGATGATGATTTTTGAACATGTCAGCTGTGGAGATATTGGATTGGACTATGGGCTGGGGTTACCAAGGGGAGGGGAATGGGTCATGTATTGATATCTATGCTTGTGCGCGCTTTTGCTCAGATCCAGCTTTGCTTAGCTTCTATTTAATTATAACCAGTAAAAGTACTCTTAATTCTGCAAAATGAAGTTGAGTGGTTTCTTTCTTGGTTATTAAGTGAAGCAGCCCTGGCAATAAGGCTTATCATAAAAATGGCAAAATGAGGCTACTTATAGCTTTTTTTGAACTGATCTTACCATTGGCAAATTAAATTTAACTGATTTGCTAATATATTGACCAATGTATGCATAACTGTAAGCCAAAATTTGTTTTTTCATGATATTTTCAATATTTTGTAATATGTCATAATGAATTAGATTCATAACAACACAAAGGGCAAAATGTAACAAACTATATCATTGATCAACTTGATGTATGAACTCAACATTACTGCAGACAGGCAAAGTAATCACTACTTGTTGAATCAATTCTTGGGGTTTTTTTTTCTTATAGCATCAAGAACAAAACAGATCAGAAAAACTAAATAGGAATAAGATGGCATTCTAGATTTAGACCCAGTGACTCTAATATAATACAGGCATTAAATTGCTGCTGGAAGTAATGCATAGTTACATGATTTATAAACTAGTAAAAACATGGTGCTGCTTCACTCTCCCCAGTCAAAACTGAAATACTGAGGGTTTTTTTTTTTCTTAAATGAAACCATCTTATTGGTTTGGCTTTCACAACTGCTATCAGTTGGGCTTTGTTGAGCTATGGGGTTTAGTGCCATGGTCTAGACAACAGCCTAGTCAGTCCCTGCACAGTTGCTGTGGTCTACGTAGCAGTCCATCTTGCTCCTAAAAATGCCAGCTTCTAGTTGTCAATGAAACTAAGGAAATCTGTTGCCTAGATCACATTCATTAAACCCTGAAGCCCAATATTGCCCTTTTTTATACACTTTGTGTATACAATATAAGACAAATATAATCTGTTATATTAAAGATACTTCATAATTCATAATCTATTCAACCTTTGTAGGTCTAAATTACATGAAGTGTGTGTCTTTCATTATATGTGTGTATGAGTTCATAGTATGCATTCTTAGCTAATATAAAACTGAAGGAGAACTTGCTTAAAGATAATTATCCCCCCAAGTAGTCTTTATTATATATTCATTGATAAATATGAAGTAATATGGAGTACTTGGTTGTCTTTGAGTTTGGTTGTTTGATTACAGATGTTTCAAACAAACATCCAAGTTCAGGAACATCAAGGACTCCAAGTTTAACCCTGAGCTACATATATTCTCCTCTAATGCAGTAACATATTGATTTATCGATAGATCCAGTTGGTAAACAGTTGGTTCAGACTCCTGCTAATAAAACCTCTGAGATAAATGAGAGCAGGTACAGTATTTTTAAAAATTATTTTATATTTTCTTATATTTTATGCTGCAATCTTTTACAAGTTTGTTTTAAATTTGCCAGTCAGTTGTTAAGAAATATCTAAGTATTATCAACTCAGACTTAACATTCTTTCTTTAATATTCCCTTTCCTAAGGATATAACCTGAGCTCAACTGGCCAAATAATCAGACACCTTGATCTTAGGCTGGTCTTGATAAAGGCAGATTTCTGTGAAATGAGATGTGTGGGTGAAGAAGCACACAGACCTGGCACCTCTGGTTGGGTAGAATTAGGGATATGGCCCTGAATGAGCTCTGGGTTGCATATCCTACAGCTGCCAAGATTCAGAAGAAAGGCTAACTGCAATTTTAGAGAGAGTCTAATGGGCCCAGTAGCACTGCACTGTAGATAATGGTTGCAAAGGATGATAAATGTGACTGTGGGTCTCTTCCCAGTTGCTGATCCTGAGCACTCCCCTGTTTGTTAGAGGAGTCAAGAGAGATGAAACGGGGGGGGGGGGGAGGGACCTAGTATAACAGTGCTACAATACCAAAACATAGTACAGCCCTGTAATGGTTCTCAACATGGGCATAAACCCATGTTGAGAATCAGACACTGACTGGCAAAATGTGAATACTTCTGTATTTAATGGCATCTGGACTGTCTGCAGATGTTTTGAGTGCTGCTATGCAGAAGCTCTGTTTGTACTAAAAGGAGTTGTTTCAGTAAGTTCTGGGAGGAAAATCATCAAATCACAGGGTCACCTGTCACAGTGAAGTGTCACTATACTATTGCTACTTAGTTGTATAACCATCAAGGCCAAGATAGGGATACTATTAAAATCTTGAACACAAGCAGATACAAGATTAAGTCTGGTAAGAAAAGATGTTGCTTGTTAGTTAGTAAGTTCTAGGAACTTAAGTTCCAGTGATTGTGCTTTCCCTGCAGGAGCAGATCTATGGTTAGGGGATCCTCTTGGATTTGCAGATCCTGCTGGAGAAGCAGGCAGAAGCCCTGGTAGGAAGACAGTGTACCAGTTACAGCCCTAACTGAGCTGGAAAAACTTAGATATTGTAACTTCTACTCTAGTTGTTGTGAGATTTACACTATTACAATGCATCATATACTTGTTGTCTTTCAAGATAATCTCCAAGATGCATCAGATTGTGGCAGCCAGGATATTAGAAAGAGATACCTATGTTGTAGCCACACCAATGTTGGCTGCCCATAGCTTCCAAGCTCGGTTCAGACAGTTAATTATTACCGAAAAGCCCTACACAGTACAACTCCAATCATATCAGAAGTCACTTTAACCAGTATGAGTCTTCCTGTCTTGTATAGTTGTACAGGAGGGGATCCATCCCACTGAACATAAAGACGGGTTGACTAGGATGCAGGACTGTTCCACAGTAGCTCTTGCCCTTGAAAGTACTTTGCCCCCAGATAACTGTCTGTCTGTAAAACTTCAGACTCTTCAGAAGACATCGAAATCATTACTTTTTAAACAGAAATTTAATAGCTAGCCATTTTCTTTGTGTAACTGTCAGTAATATGAGTTAATGGATTTATGCTGTTTTTATTGTTAGGGGCTCAACATTTGTACATTGCCTGACTCTTTTGAGAAGGCAGTATTAAAATGAAATAAGCAAACATTCAATAGAGACTTTTAAAAGGCTGTGACTTTTGCACCTAATAGATAAGGAGAGTTTCTGCATGTTTTTGTTTTGTTGCTGTGATTATCACTTTGAAAGCATTTGCTCTATATATCCTACTTTTTGATACTAAAATGAAGCAGGAACAGAATTGTTGTTCAAATAGGAAGTCTTCCCTTTATCCTGAAGAAAAAAGAAGGCATAGTTCCAACTTCCATCTTAAAGATATCTAAGTAAAATACAGGTAGTCTTTGACTTAGAACCATAACTGAGCCTGAAATTTCTGTTGTTAAGTGAGACATTTGTTAAATGAGTTTTGCCCTATTTTATGACCTTTCTTGCCACAGTTGCTAAGTGAATCACTACAGTCGATAAATTAGTAACCCGGATGTTAAATGAATCTGGCTTCCGCTCTGACTTCACTTGTCAGAAGATCACAAAATGTGATCCGTTGACCTGGGGACACAGCAACGGTCATAAATATGAACCAGTTGCCAAGCAGCTGAATTTTGATTACATGGTCATGGGGATGCTGCAAAGGTCGTAACTGAAAAATGGTCAGAAATCACTTTTTTCAGTGCCATTTTAACTTTGAACGGGCACTAAACGAATTGTTGTAAGTCAAGGACTAGCTGTAATTGCTTCCATTTATGAAATAAGGATTGAGGATGGAGTATGTGGAGGTAGTCTGTTTTTCCTTTTGCTAGGAAATACCATCATGCAAACACCACATCTCAACAGATTAGGTTCACTTTAAAAAAAAAATTAAAACCCAGCATGATAAGACATGAAGATCTTAAATAAAATCTTATTCTTTGTGGACAATCAAGCTGATATGTGCAGCCTTTGTTTTTCAGATCAGAAAGGGATTGGCCTATTCCTTTACAAACTTTGCTTGCTTTAAAATGTGAGAAACATTTTTTTGACAGAAGCGTAGCTAAATTATTTGATTGCCATTCTTCCAGGAGTTTAAGGTGTCTTGTATTGCACTCTGTTCTACTTAGATTTAATATTAATTCAGTTCAATTGTATGGAAGAGAGATACATTTTTATTATAATACATACATAAACAGTAACTTTTGTGAATTATTTTTATGCATAAAGGGCATCTGTGCCAAAGATTCCATTAACAACAAAATGTGATGGCTTTCTTACATCTGAAGAACATATTCAAAAATTAAAAGAAGCTGCAAAAGATGGCGATAAGCAGCTAATCATAGTAAGTATTTGTGGATAGCAAGTTACTGGTTGTTACTTTAAAACAATTATTCAATGTCTGTCAGGCTTTTATAAGTTAATAAAGTATAATATGTTAATGAAGTAGAAAAATATTCTTTCTCTTATTGTGTAAGTAGAAAAATGGGTTAAATCTAATTTAAAGGTTTCTTGTAATAGTATACGGTAATTTTCCATTCATTGTAGTGAAGAAATGTATTATATGTATTTGATGTACAGCAGATATGGCCATCCAGTATCTTGGACTGAAGGCTAAACCATAAAATATGGTTGCTGAAATTGGGTATGTTTAGTTTAATGAAAAGAAGGACTAGGGGTGACATGATAGCTTTGTTCCGATATCTACAATTGAGCCCAAAAATTATGTTGCTAGGTGAGAAGTTTGTTAAGCGAGTTTTGCCCTATTTTATGACCTTTCTTGCCATATTTGTTGTGAATCACTGCAGTTGTTAAATTAATAATACCATTGGTAAGTGAATATAGCTTTTCAATTGATTTGGCTTGTCAGAAAGTCACAAAAGGTGATCACGTGACCCTGAGATCAACTATCATAAATATGAACCAGTTGTCAAACATCCAAATGTAAATCACATGACCTTGGGGATAGTGCAGTGGTCATAACTGTGAAAAATGGTCTTATGTCACTTTTTTTAGTGCTGTTGTAAATTTGAACGGTCACTAAACAAAGTGTTGTAAGTCAAGGACTACCTGTATTGATTTCCTAGTTCTCGGTTCCCCAGTTCTTGATTTCCCTGGACTAACAAAAAATAATAGGAAAATGTGCTATTTTACCATACACATTTTAATTAACAGGAAAGATCATGTATAACCCTAAAAATATTGCCATGACCCAAGTTTGCTTCAAATCCCAACAAATGTATTTTGAATGCTCTTCATAGTTGCTATCCTTGATATTGAAAGTACTTTGTATATTTTAATGACATGGGTTTGCAGCTATTTATGTTCCATAAATTGTATTATTTGGTTAGGAAAGTTTCACAAGCTATATTTTAACTTTTAATATATAGGATGCAGGACAAAAACGGTTTGGAGCTATTTCCTGTAATATTTGTGGAATGCTCTATACAGCTTCAAATCCTGAGGATGAAACCCAGCATCTGTTCTTTCATAACCAGTTTATAAGTGCAGTAAAATATGTGGTAAGAATATTTTTTCTTTGCTCCGCTCCAAAGCATAAAATATTTTATATAGCATCTCCAAAATTATACTTAAAACAGCAGCAAATCCACTTAGAAATATTTTATTTGTTAGTTTAAATAAAATAATGAAACATGCTTGTTCACATTTCTCCTAACTAATTCTTCCGTGAGTAAATATTATATCACCTCTAAGTTACTTAATACTGTCTGTACTGTATAGTGCTTTGGATTCAATTCAAATCCAAAAAGGTATCCAGAGCACTTAGAAATCTGCCTGTCACCCTTTCCAGGAATCACATGTCAGATGCAGAAGGCATCCTTTGAAGCATTTTTGGAATCAAATCAAAAGCAATCTACAGCCCTATTGCACATGCATTATTTTATGCTTTCACATAGGCAGTGGAAATAATATTGCCCATAGTGGTATTTTAGTATAAAATTTTGTTTGGCTAGTAGAAAATAATTAGCATTTAATTGCGCAATTTATTTTTAAAAACCATATTTCATATAAGATTGTTGAACTGACCTTTTTCCCCCCCCAGCAATTTATGTTAGCAATAGCAATAGCAGTTAGACTTATATACCGCTTCATAGGGCTTTCAGCCCTCTCTAAGCAGTTTACAGAGTCAGCATATCACCCCCACAGTCTGGGTCCTCATTTCACCCACCTTGGAAGGATGGAAGGCTGAGTCAACCTTGAGCTGGTGAGATTAGAACTGCTGAACTGCAGATAACAGTCAGCTGAAGTGGCCTGCAGTACTGCACCCTAACCACTGCGCCACCTCGGCTCTTAATATTCAGAGTACTAGAACTCTATTTTCTTTATCATATGTGTTACCTTCCATAACTTGTATTTATATTGATAAGACCTCCAGGATAATTGAACTGAACTCCCCCAACTGCTTCCAAAGTCTACCACACAAATACAAACTTGTTCAAATCTAGCTGCTGATTTAATGATTTACAAAAGCTTTTACTAGTTTCATGACCTTATTGACCTTCCTATAAACTATTGCCTACCTATGGAAGAAATACATTACTAAAGCTCTGGAGAGCAGGACTTTTAAAGCATCTGGAAAAGCAGTGGTGGTGGGATAGTAAAAAAATGAATAATTGAATGATCAGAGCTTAAGGTAAAATTTGAACATCAGTTTTTTAACCTCTTACTTATTTTTGTTAGGCTGGAATTCAAAATAGAAAACCCAGAAGCTAGAATACAAGTTGCTTCTTCTATATTAGCCTATATTAATGTTTCATTACAGTCCAAATATATGCATTTTTTTATTGGTATTTGTTTCCAGCTAAAACTGGATTTTTTGAAACATCATAACCAAACTGGGTGGATTTATGGAAAATAAGTTAAATCTTTTATGTGATATAATTTTTTGTCCTTGTATATCACAAATAATAATTTAAACTAAGAGTAAAATTATGTTTCAAAAAACGTCAATTCTCAAATAATTATTGTTGCAGCCATTTATTTATTTTAGTTTAATTAATGTTTATGTCTTAAAATTATTCTCAACAAATACAATATTTTAAACACCATAAAAAATCAATTCAAGGTGCTCATATAATTTTTCCTTATTAAAACATCTGTGAATTAAATTTCTGTAGCTGCCATTGCAGATGTATTTGACATGAACAGTTCTTTCTTTTCTTTTTTAAAGTTTTTTTAATTAATTGAATAAAACAAAAGAAAAAGAATACATAAAATTATAGATCAATTATGGAGGGATGATGTGGCCATTGCTTTGGAATAAATTACCACTGGAACTAAATTAAATCCTTCTATATTACCCTCTAAGTCTAAGAGAAGGCTATAATCATATTTGACTTCTATTGTCTGAGTTTTTAATGTATAATATTTGTTTTTAATGATAGCTTTATTATTATAATATTTTTGTAAATTAGCTAAAGCCATTAAATGAGTGGATAGCGTAGATGTGGATATATATTTTCTAAATAAATAAAATAAATGCTAGAAAAGTATCATCCAACTAACCTTTTTCAGGTGTTAAAATAATATTTTGGGACTCTAAAATTAAGATGACTTGCTTTATGAATAGGTGGCTTAGAAATCTGATGAAATGAAATGATCAAATGTAATTGTTATCACAAGTGATACCAGAAAGATCTTTATTTGAATTATTGTGTTAGCCTCAAAAGATCAGGAAGTGAAGTTCCAATTAAACTGATTTATTACTAATCATGCCTATGCACAAGAATCTATACATCTAGTTAACACTATCTTGGCATTAAATAAGGGTCAACAGAATTCAAAAGGAGTTGCACTTAATCTGTTTGTGACCACATAAAGAAACTCTAAGCTAATTCCCCTTTTGGCCCCGTCCCCAGGTTCTGCCTCTTCTCCTACAAATTGATAGTATCATTTCGGCCTCTTTTCTTGGGTGAATGTTATAACAGTATGTAACAGTATGTAGTTATATACATATAAACAGTGTGTATATAAGTGTCAGTGGAATATAGTTAATTGTTTAATTTTTAGTGAGCTTTCTTTTTCTCTCCCCCCTTTTTAAAATGAACATAGGTTAGACTTTTGAATTTATTAGCCTACTTATGGTACTTTTCTTTAAACTTCCTATAAATACTGCTTTAGGCAGCCATTGCAAACAACATAAACTATAATTTATGGATAAAATTAAGTCTTAATAGACTTAAGTGGCTTTTTGTTTTGTTTTTTCATGCAGGTACTGATCATTTATCACCATCAGTGTGGATCTGAAGAAGAGTTAATTACCTCATTTTTGAGTATGTTTAACTTCAGATACACACAGCATAGCAACTGTCCCTTTTAGGGTATTAGAAGGTAGCTATTTGTTTATAGTCTCATTTTTGTGACTATTAGTTCTAATTAGTGACACAAATGATTTCATCTTTTGAACCACTGAACCACTGCATGCCATTCAGTTCACTGAAAACCTCCTGGAGGTCTGTTGCATGCCACTTATCAAAATGTACACATATTTGTGGAGGTAACTGTGTTAAAGAAATGCTATAATTGTACATATATATAAATATATAAAACATACATAAATGTACATATATACATATTCCTACTTGCACATACAAGCTCTGGACTGATTTTGGGGAAATTTGCTGAATGAACAAAATATTATTTTAGTGGAAAAGACTAGGGCTGCCCAATGCTTCATGTTTGAATCCAACAAAGTGCTGTATCGGCATCTCTCTACAACTCTTGAAAGCAGCGGCCTTTTCCTAGGATTATGTAACAGATATGGAGGGCATGTATTATGTTTGAACTCCTACGTATCTAGAACCAACTTTTGTCCAAAGTGTCACTCAGCCCTAAAAGAGTTGTAAAGTGCAAAATATTTTCATAGTTTTCTGTGGAAGCTTTTGAATTACACAAGCTATATTTATGGACAAGTATAACTCCATCAAGTCAGGAGTTTTGTTTGCTAAGCAAGGGTGAATTATTTAACACAAGCTAAAAGTATAATTGTAAACAATGTATTAAAGTTTTGTGTTTAGCTGAGCACTGTCTTTTCCTTTTTAGGGGTGGAAAAAAGAGAGAATTTTGTCTGAGTATCCTGATGGTAAGATTATAATGGTCCTTCCTGATGATCCCAAATATGCACTGAGAAAGGTAAGTGAAATGTCTTGAATTGTATTTTGTTTAATGGACAGGAAAAGGCTTTGCTACACTTTTTACAGTGGTTTGTTATTGTTAAGAATGTGCTAATAAACACCTGCAAATAAATTTTTTGATCACTGACGTTGCCAAATATATACAGGACTTTCCACGTTTTGATTATTTTAGCTATATTAACAAGAGACTGGCATGACAAGATGTTGGTAGAATATATGAATTTAATTTTCAGTTAAAAGATCATAGGGAGAAATAAACCATCTTCCCTAGAATATTTAAATAGAATTGTTTGCATGACATGACAAGTTTAGTAGCAGAAACAAACCAATGTGTCTTAAACTGCAATGTGGGAGAGATTGACAGCTTACTTGTGTACTATATCACTGCAATGCAAAATATCAGAAAATTTTGGCTAGAACAAACTTAGTGTCTCTATGATTATATTAAGCTTGTTTATACAACTTTACTATAATTTGAATTCTAGTTCTATTACATTCAAGTATACATTATACATTTTAAAGTTTTGTTTCACTATTGCAGTTTTGTTTTTCTATTATGCATATTTTCTGTGTGTGGGTAGATGTGTTAAATATATTTTCCTTCCCCAAATAGGTAAAATTTGATATAAATTACATACCCAAACACTAAATCTGTACCTATATATATTGAGTTTTGAACAATTATGAAAAAATACTTTTGTTTTTTAAATGTTTTCTGTTAGAGTGCATATTTTGTTCTTTTTAAAAAATATATGATTTTGAATATATTGGTTCTAAGACTTTTTATGTTGTTTATTTGGCAGGTTGATGAGATCAGAGAGATGGTTGATAATGATCTGGGATTCCAACAAGCTCCTCTAACATGTTCCAGAACTAAGACACTATTATTTATTTCTAATGATAAAAAAGTAATTGGCTGCTTAATTGCAGAATATATTCAATGGGTGAGTAAACTGTGGATAACTATTGTCCTGTTTGTTACATTTTTCTTAGAAAGTTTGTATATTTTTATTTAAAATGTGGAACCTCTGAGAATATTTCCGGTGAAAAATTAATAATTAAAATAAGGACATTTCTGTTTATAACTTAAAATGGGAAAAATGGATGGAGATAGAATGTAAAAATAAATACCAATTCTTAAGGTAGCAGTTATTGTAGTGACCACCTGAAATACATATAAGAGACGTCTTCTCATCTGTTAGGCTTCAATTTGAAAATTGCAGTGCAGCACTTGGTTGCAGAAAATACAGCAATCCAAGTTCTATACTAGTCAGTTGTGTTTTAATTCTTAGTGCTACTTCTAAATCTCTCAAATACTGGTGCAAAATTCATTATGATTTGAAGATGGCTGCAAAGAGAATCAAGTTTTTTCTGCCTTGTAATCCTTGTGCTGATTTTTCCTGCCATACTTTTTCATCCATTGGAGGAAGGACTCTCAGCAGGTCTGCATTTTGAGCTATTTGCTTGTGTGATGACTGTAAAAAGCTATTTCTTATATGGGAGAGGGGATGTGTAAAGTTCCTCAACCATCTGTTGGATAAGGAAGTGGCATGTGGATTTTCCCATAATTCTAGCCATCTTTTTTGTTTCAAATAGCAAGGCTACTGAAGATTTTAAAAAATTGTAGAACTATAGAACTATTCCAAGAAGTGTAGTCATCTTCACTAGGTGAAGTGTGAGGTGTGACACAATGAACTGTAGCTGCACTAGCTGGTCAGTTGGTATTTCCTTCTTGGGCAGCTGACATAAATCATGTGTATAAAATTCATTTTATATTGTAATGACCACTTTGTGTGGGGCTATTTAGCAAATATGACTGGATGTAAATACCATATTTGGAAAAGAGATAGTTAAAATAGGAATTAGTTATTACAAATACATTAATATTAAGATCAATCATAAATAATGCTAACTACTGTTGTTATTGTTTCCCAAGGGGTATAGAGTTATTGAAGAAAAGATTCCAGATATTAGTTCAGAAAATGATAAGCTCACTTTTGAAAGGCAAAAGGCCTGGTGCTGCTCAACAACTCCTGAGCCAGCCATCTGTGGTATTAGTCGCATTTGGGTGTTCAGCATGATGCGACGGAAAAAAATTGCTTCTCGGATGTTAGAATGTTTGAGGTAAGGACCTTTTGTATTAACGATTTACAGAGGCACCTACGTTACATTGAAAAAGGACAGGATTGCTCACATGGCATTTTAAATTTTCTGACACCCTCCCTGCTGTTGCCCCTGACTGTTATAACTCTAAATAAGATACAGTCTGTATTCAACTTTTACTTTTATCTTAGAGTAGTAAAATACCTCATATACTGTTTAATCAATTGGCAGTAAACCAATCCAAGTAAGAATTGTTAAATTGTTCATAACTTGTTCTTTGGAAACTTTTAATTATGAGAGCAGATGTGACTATTTCAGAGGTGTGATCATTTTAAGAGGAAGACAAGATTAGTTAGCATTTGAATACTGGCTTTTGAGAAGTATTAAAAGACATTGTATTTGGGGCAGTATTTTTATGTTTGTTAACTCCTTGATTCATCAGTATTATTTGCTCAGTAGGAAAGTATATGTTTTTAAAAAGTTTCTTTGCCAGTTTTATTTTGTCACAGTGATTTTTTTTTATCTTGTCTTTAATCAGAAACAATTTTATATATGGCTCATATTTAAGTAAAGAAGAAATTGCTTTTTCTGACCCTACCCCGGATGGAAAATTGTTTGCAACACGGTATTTTGGTACTAGTCAATTTTTGGTATATAATTTTCTCAGTGGACAACAGCCTCAAAGTGGTAACCTTTATTAAAAAAAGTAATGAGAAATCATTAACTCTGTTGCTTAATGTTGACCAACAGATTTGGACTTTTATTAGCAGTGAACTCAGGTGTAGTAACAACCAAAAAGATGATGGTTGTATTTTATTAAAACTGTAAATAGCACAGAAGTAGAATAATTTTAATATTTTTATAAAAAAATATTATCTCTAGTACACTAGCCATGTTTACATGCAGCAAATAATTTGTTCATAGTGGACTGTCAATTAGTGCAAGAACTATGGTCGCCATTTAAGTATATTTTGAAGTTCACAATGTAATGGTATACCTAAGGCAAGGAGAAAGTCAGTCTGTATTTGGTAAAGGTGTGAATCTGAGAATCCCCGTAGAAATTTAGACTGATAATTTCCATAGCTGTTTAGAGGTGTGAAAGTATTCTGTATTCAAGATCAGTAAAAAGTAGGGTCTAATCAGTGTATATAATTGGCTCACTATATTATGTTGAATGGAAATAATTTTAAAAAAAGATACTAGCTTCTTTTGAAAAGTATGCCTCCAACTATACTTTAGCAATAGCAAATTGGGTATATACTTTAATTTGTGGACTTCACGATACTTTAGCCTAAACCCCTCTTTATTTCAGAGGGTGTATATAATGAAAAACTACTGTGGCCTTCTTGACATGTATATAATGTAGATTTTAAAAATAAAACATTTGATAACTTTTAAATAATCTACTAATGATAAATGTATTTAAGCAATGTCTTTGATATTATTGACTATTAAAAGTTGATTGAAACACTGGTCTGGTGTAATAATGATTTTGGGTTGTTAACAGTTGCAGCATTTACATTTTGGTGATCACAAGCAGGTACCATATTTTTCAGACTATAAGACGCACCAAGGTTTTGAAGAGACAAATTAAAAAAAAGTAGGTAGGTAGAGGGATAGAGAGGGAGAGAAAGAGAGAAATACAGTAGGTATACAATACAATGCAGTAGCAGAGTTGGAAGAGACCTTGGAGGTCTTCTAATCCAACCCCCTGCCTAAGCAGGAAACCTTATACCGTTTCAGACAAATGGCTATCCAGCATCTTCTTAAAGACTTCTGTTGTCGGGGCATTCACAACTTCTGGAGGCAAGCTGTTCCACTGATTAATTGTTCTATCAGGAAATTTCTCCTCAGTTCTAAGTTGCTTTTCTCCTTGATTAGTTTCCACCCATTGCTTCTTGTTCTACCCTCAGGTTCCTTGGAGAATAGTTTGACTCCCTCTTCTTTGTGGCAACCCCTGAGATATTGGAACACTATCATGTCTCCCCTAGTCCTTCTTTCTATTAAACTAGACATATCCAGTTCTTGAAACCGTTCATATGTTTTAGACTCCAGTCCCCTAATCATTTTGTTGCTCTTCTCTGCACTCTTTCTAGAGTCTCCACATCTTTTCTACATCGTGGCGACCAGAACTGAATGCAGTATTCCAAGTATGGCCTTAATAAGCCATTATAACATCGTATTAACACTTCACGTCATCTTGATTCTATCCCTCTGTTTATATAACCTAGAACTGTGTTGGCTTTTTTGGCAGCTGCTGCGCACTGCTGGCTCATATTTAAATGGTTGTCCACTAGGACTCCAAGATCCCTTTCAGAGTTATTACTGTTGAGCAAGGTACCACCTATACTGTACCTGTGCATTTCATTTTTGTTGCCTAAATGTAGAACCTTACTCGTTTCACCATTGAATTTCATTTTATTAGATAGTGCCCAATGTTCAAGTTTGTCAAGATCCTTCTGTATCTTGAGCCTATCTTCTGGAGTGTTGGCTATTCCTGCCAGCTTGGTGTCATCTGCAAATTTGATGAGTTCCCTATTTATTCCCTCATCCAAATAATTGATGAAGATGTTGAAGAGTACTGGGCCCAAAACAGAGCTGTGGGGTACTCCACTGCATACTTCCTTGCATGAAGATGCAGTTCCATTGAGGAAACATGTTAAGTGCGGTTGGTCAGCCAGTTACAAATCCATCTGGTGGTGAACCCACATTCTTCTATTTTATCTAGTAGTAGGTTATGGTCTACCTTATCAAATGCCTTACTGAAGTCCAAGTAAACTATATCGACGGCATTCCTCTGGTCCACTAATTTTGTCACATTATCAAAGAATGCAATAAGATTAGTCTGGCATGATCTGTTTATGACAAACCTATGTTGGCTTTTGGCTATTACTTTGTTTGCTTCAAGGTGTTCGCTAATTCGTTGCTTGATTATCTTTTCCAGAATCTTTCCTGGTATTGAGGTCAGGCTGATAGGTCTGTAGTTTCCTGGATCTTTTTTTCCCTTTTTTTGAAGATGGGAACCACATCAGCTCTTTTCCAGTCCTCTGGCAGTTCCCCAGTGCTCCAGGATCTCTGAAAGATATAGTTCAGTGGTTCTGAGATCTCGTCTGCCAGTTCCTTCAGAACCCTGGGGGATGTAATCCATCCAGTCCTGGTGATTTGAACTCGTCTAGGGTAGACAGGTGCTCACTTACCATTTTCTTCCCTATTTCAATTTGTGTTCCTAATCTGATTTTTGTGGTGCTGTTTTTGATAGGTTGGACTGTTTTATCCCTTTGTGTAAAGACAGATGCAAAAAATGAGTTGAATAGTTCTGCTTTCTCCCTGTTGCTTGTCACCTTCTTGCCACTTTCTCCCAGCAATGAACCAATTGTTTCATTAACTTTTTTCTTGTTTTTAACATCTTGGAAGAAGCTTTTTTTGTTATTTTTTACTTTTGTGGCAAGCCTGTCTTCATTGTGAGCCTTAGCTTTCCTCACTTCATCTTTACATGCTTGGGCTGTTTGCTGATATTCTGTCTTAGTTATGTCCCCCCCTTTCCACTTTTTATACTTATCTTTTTTGTCTTTCAATTTGTCAGAGAGTTCTTTATGCAGCCATGCTGGTTTCTTTTGGGAGCTATTACTTTTCTTCTTCATTGGTATTGTGCTAGACTGGGCTTTTGCAATCTTATTTTTCAAAATTTCCCAAGCTTCTTGAGTTGTTTTCCCCTTAACGATTCTCATCTATGGAATTTTTCCCAAGCTCTAAGTTTATTGAAATTAGCTCTCTTAAAGTCCAAGCCTCTCGTTTCACTTTGTTCTATTATTTGTGTTTGTATAATGTTGAATTCCAATATTGCATGATCACTTACACCCAGGGTTCCTGTGGCTTCAACACCTTGTATCATTTCCTCTCTGTTAGTGAGAATTAAGTCCAATATGGCTGATCCCTTGTTCCCTTCTCTACTTTTTGGGAAACAAAGTTGTCTGCTAGGTTTGTTAGGAACCTGTTGGATCTTCCACTTGGTGCAGAGTTTGTTTTCCAGTTGATGTCAGGGTTGTTAAAATCTCCCATTACTATTGTGGTGTGCTTCCTATATACCTCAGTTATCTGACTAGCAAAAAGTTCATCTACTTCCTCTGCTTGGTTGGGTGGCCTGCAGTATAGACCTATGGCAATGTCATTTCCCCCTCAACCTTGCATTCAAGATAGTTCTCATCATTATTGTGCTCTATTACTGTAGAGAGGTAATTATTTATTATATATAGTGCAACTCCACCTCCTCTTTTAGGGAGCTAGGGAGAGAGTGAGGGTAGGGAGGGAGGGAGAGAGTGAGAGTAGTTAGGTAGTTAGGTAGATAAAGGGGGGGAGAGAGAGAGGGTAGGTAGGGGGGAGAGAGAGTGTGTGTAGGTAGGTAGAGGGCTAGAGAAATGATAGAGAAATACAGTAGATAGGTAGGGAGAGAGCGAGAGTAGGAAGATTAGTAGGTAGAGGAATAGAGAGAGAGAGAAATACAGTAGATAGGGAGAGAGAGAGTGGGTAGGTAGGGAGAGATATGTATATACAGTAGGTAGGTAGGTAGAGAGAGTAGGTAGGTAGGTAGATGTTTCTAGGTGTATTTATCCATGTGCTGAAGAAGGAAGTCGCTGACAATCTGCAGCACCTAAGACTTTGTTTCTGCTGGCACAGCACTTGATCAATGTAATTCTCATGAATCAGTTAAAGAGCTTTCCGAAAAGAAAAGAAAAAGTTTTCGCACTCTGCAAACCTCCCCAAAATGGTCCGTTTTTCACGAAAAAGGCCCCTTTCCCCCCCAAAAAGGTATGAATAGCCTTGGGGGGCCTTGCAGAGTGCTCCGGGGGGGACAAAAACGAGGAAAAAACGGCCCATTTTTTGTCAAAAAAAATTGCATGCATAGCCTGATGGAGGCTTATAGACGGCTAGTTTTTTGCTCATTTTTGCACTCCCCAGCCCCCAGGAGCTCTCTGAAAGCCTCCATAAGGCTATACACGGCCATTTTGGTGAAGGGGCAGGGCTTCGGGAGGCAAAAAATGCTGTATTCAGTGTATAAGACACACTCAAATTTTCAGCCTTTTTTTTTTTTTTTGAGGAAAAAAGGTGATTCTTATACTCCGAAAAATACAGTAACTTAATATTTCAAAGGCAATTTTCAATCTACATGTAGCTTGATTAGTTCAAAACAGTGCCTTATACAGTTTAATAGTCTAGTTCCAATGTTTTCTAGAAATGTCTCCAAATGGTCTGTTCTTCAGGAATGCAATGGATTTTGATGCTAGTACATTTTCAGGTTCATTATGTACAAAATAGGCTTGTGGCCCCATTCCTGGATAATTGTGTGTGAGAAAAAGATTTAGTACTGGGTAGGTAGTATGCAAGCCGTTTCCTACCCTGAATATGTCACAAACAGAATGGCTACCTTCATGTTTAGTCAGTGCTAATACAAGCACCTTTTCATGAGAAGATATTGTCGAATAATGTAGATTGATTAATTATTAACTTGTTAATTTAAGGTTATACTATACACAAAATATAAGCTTACCTCCTAAAACTTAAAATCTGGAAACATTCATAGAGCCTGCAAAAGAAATGCTGTAACCATGAATTACATAACATTTTTCCTTCTATTGAACTTTTTTTAATGTATGTCTGTCATCATTTTACAGAAGTGCAATTAAAATGGAGGGATAGAACTCCCATTGGCTATTCTTAAGGTTGGTTCTAGGCCATAAATCTCGGTGGCGCTTATAATTCATATTTCCTAAGGTGGGATAAAACAAATCTCTCTTTATTGAGGCAAGCCTATTGATCTTAACTAAGGTTTGGACCATGTGAGTCATCAGTTCATGAATTCTTCTCGACCACTTTCTGAATCTTAAGGTAATTTTTGTATCTTCTGTAACAGCAGCCATATATTTTTGAAAGCTTGTATGTATGATTTAGAAGCTGCTATGGCTGTCTTTGTAATTATTAAGCATTATATGAGCCTTGAAAAAGGCAATAGCTTTTTAACAAAGAGCTTCTTTTTCTGTGCATAATAAAACTCCTTGCGAATATTGTAGTATTGCTTCCTGACACGCTAAACATCTACAGTCACCTTGGATTAATGATTAGCTAGTACAAGTTTAAATGTTAGCTTATGTATTGGCTGTTCAAATTGTTACTAAGTTGTTCTATTAGTAATTGGTCAAAATAAAAATTCTGAGAAATCATAGTGTGAACCTGATATAGAAAGCATTAATTGATTAATCACTGGCATGGTGCAGAATCTGACAATAAAACAGAAGTACATCTAGCTGGTTCAACAATAAAGAAAAAATATTGTCTCTGCCCTGGTCTATGTTTAGACTAATGAGCATGTTATATGGATTGAACCAAGTGCCAGATAAAAGTGCCATTACATTGGTCTACACATATATATCATTAATAATGAGAATATTAAATATTTGCTTTCCAGTAGCAGTAGATAAGGGATGAACTACAGTAAAGGCTCTTACCTCCTTTAACTGGTTAGTATTAAATTACAATCAGGATTAGAGATTAGTTCCCCCATGCACAGACAACAATCACACTACTCTTTCTGAGGCTTAATAAGGCTTGATGTCACCAATATGTACTCTACAGGACCATTTAGTCCTATCTAATCCCAAGTAATACCTTTCTTTCCATCAGCAAAGGGGCATCTTGTGAACATACTAAAATTGCAATTTTTAACATTGGACATGTGCCAGTGTAAAGGAAAATTGAAATATTCATACACTGGTCTCTGTTTATTTGTATCTTCACAATATGGCTAAGCTTCTGAAATGGACAACAATGTAACCTAGCATACTTTTATCGGAAGTGATACAACAATATATGCCAAATGTTTTTCAACTATGGCAACCGTAAGATGTGTGGACTTTGATTCCCAGAATTCCCCAGCTCACATGCTAGGACAGTTGAAATCCACAGATCTTAAAAATGCCAAGCTATAAAACCACTGATTTTAGATGCTATTGTTTCTGAAAGTATAATTACTCAAAATAATTGTGAAACATTATTTCTAATTTTTCAAATACTAATTCTAAACTAAAAAATGTACATCACTTACCTTTTAAAAAAATAGAAGAACAAGCAAATCAAAACCAAATTAAAAGATTGATTGTATAGTTGAAAAAAGAGCCTTAAAAGTATTGTATTCGTGTGGACCAACAGAAAGTTTGCACTATATTAAGACCAATACTTCAAAGGTAATAACATTACTGAATTTAATGAAAGAACATTATAAACATACTATATAGACACAATTGCAGACAGCTTCAGTTAAAATAAATGTGAGGTAGACTGACTAGTGAATCTAAATTCACCATGTTTTGGTTAAAAGAATTTTACACCAAGGACTGCTTCAAATCTGAGAAATTTCCTACAGAGTGAGTAGCTCTATGTAGGAAACAAGATAAACAAGGAATTGTTGACAAACAAGCTGAATATGTGTTTTATATATACATATATGCATATACTGTATGTATGTATGTACACATGTTCTGTATGTTCTCCATAACAAATGTGGCATCTACATCATCACACTGTTGATTTACAGATCACGTACTTTATTTCTTAAAAGTTTATCTCAGTAGGAAACTGGTCAAGTGTGAAGCAGTCCTAAGAGAGCAACATTTACTCTCTTTTTAGAGATCACATAAAGCAACTGTATAAATTACAGAAATAGAATCTGAGTCATTTTTTAAAAAAAAATTACAGATTTTCAGTATAACCTGAGACTTGTCAATTATTTATATTTAACAAGCTCACAGGTAAAATAATGCTGGCCTTTTAATACATTCATATCATCACCTTGCTACAAGGCTTGTAAATGAAATAATATCATTACATTTGGTATCTTGCTCTGATCACCTGTCCCACTTATCATATTCAGTATTTATTTCACTATTACAGAAAACTTAACATTTAGATTGTAAAGATACTTACTGAAGAGGTTTCAAAGAATATTTAACCAAAACTCTTTTGTCTTTGCTTTTGTGAAACTACCGTATTTTTCGGAGTATAAGACACACCAGAGTATAAGGCGCACCAAGGTTTTGAAGAGGCAAATTTAATAAAAGTAGATAGTTAGATAGAGTGATAGAGAGGGAGAGAAAGAGAGAGAATACAATAGGTAGGTAGAGACAGAGTAAGGTAGGTAGGTAAATACAGGGATAGAGAGAGAGAGAGAGAGAGAGAAATAGAGACAGATAGAGAAATACAGTAGGTAGGTAGGTAGAGGGATAGAGAGAGAAATAGAAAGATAGAGAGAAATAAAGTAGATAGGTAGGGAGAGAGAGAGTAGGTAGGTTGGTATGTAGAGGGATAGAGAGAGAGAAATATGTGTGTGTGTGTGTGTGTGTGTATACACACACACACATATATATATGAGAGAGAGATACAGTAGGGAGGGAGGGTAGGTAGGTAGAGGGATAGAGAGAGAAATAGAAAGATAGAAATACAGTAGATAGATAGGGAGAGAGAGTGGGTAGGTAGGTAGGTAGAGGGATAGAGAGAAAGAGAGAAATACAGTAGGTAGGTGTATCTGCTAGCATAGCACTTGATCAATGTAATTCTCATCAATCAGTTAAAGAGCTTTCCAAAAGAGAAAAAAAAGTTTTTGCACTCTGCAAACCTCCCAAAAACGTCCCGTTTTTTGCAAAAACGGCCCCATTTTTTTAAAGGCATGAATAGCCTTGGGGGGCTTGCAGAGTGCTCTTGGGGAGATGGGGGGGGCAAAAACGAGCAAAAAAACCCGGCCCATTTTTGTCAAAAAATTGCATGCATAGCCTTATGGAGGTTTATAGAGTGCTCCTGGGGGCTGGGGGGGGGCAAAAATGGCTAGTTTTTTGCTCATTTCTGCCCTCCTCAGCCCCCAGGAGCTCCATAAGGGCATGCATGGCCATTTTGGTAATGGGTGGGGTTTCGGGAAGTAAAAAATGCTGTATTCGGTATATAAGATGCACCCAGGTTTTCAGCCTCTTTTGACGAAAAAAGGTGCGCCTTATATTTTGAAAAATACGGTATTTTGAACTATCAGTTGTTCTTGTCCAATTTAGAAAATATCTTTTAAGATTTTTCCACATAATCACACAAAGCATTGCTTAGAAAAGAGAATAGAGTTTTTATACATCAATGATAAACAAACAAAATATATTCCCGCACAATTTGTTCAACAGGGAGTGCACTAGTAAATTCTAAACAAAAACTGCACAATTTGGATAGCATGTGAGTTAAACACTTGCTCTGATTACACTCAACAGTAGTAAAAACCATATGGTGCATCAAATACAATAAGAACCTGCTACTCAGGAAATACATTTTCTTAGGTATAAAACATAGTGTTTGCTAACCACTTTTATTCTCCTTCAAAAATGGCCCTAAACCTCGATTGTGTGAAAAGACCCTTTATTCGTCAAATGCTCAGCTTCTATTTTTATACCTCTTATCAAGGGTCAAAGCACCTGGAATTTTAAGAACATAGTGCAAACTTCAAATATATAAAGAAGATTTCAAAAGCTTTCAATTTGCAAAATTTGCAATAAAATGGCAACTCTTTGGAAACATTTACAAATTATGTTCAGCCTCATAAAACTACAATGAAACCTAGATTATCTGACACCCCCTACTTGTAATTTTTATGTAAATTTTTATTCCCAAAATGTAAAGGTACTTATTAAAGTATAAGGCAAATGTTATAAGGGTTCCAAAAAAAGAATATACTAAAGTAAACAATTGTTCATTTGAAATATGCTACATTTATGTAAAAGTACAATAAAAACAATAGATTTGAAAACCATTACTTCCCTTTCAACTTCAATATATTATGCTTTTCATCATTTGTAAACAGCTCTTTCACAAGGTAAAAAAAGTTGCATGATTAACACTTTGTTCTAAATGCAGCTTGGGCAGGTGCTTCATTGAGAGTTGCAGGTATCATCCTTTGTATTTAAACAGCCCCAAACAAATTACTATTTGTTTTCATCATCTTATGAAATAGGCTGCACAACTTTAAATATCTGTGTAAGAAATGTAAGATTTGTGTCCAAAGGAAGAACTACAGTAAAGGATAACATAAAAGAAATTGAAAATTGACTAACAAGCAGGAAATAAGGGGAATTCTGTCTATAGGTAGTCTTCGACTTACAACAGTTCATTTAGTGACTGCTCAGTTAAAACGGCACTGAAAAAGTGACTTATGACCGTTTTTCACAATTACAGCCTCCCCCACAATCATTTGCAGCCTCCCCACAATCATGTGATCAAAATTCAGATATTGGGCAACTGGTTCATATATTTATGACCGTTGCTGTGTCCCGGGGTCATGTGATCACCTTTTGCAATCTTCTGACAAGCAAAGTCAATGGAAAGGCAGATTCACTTAATGGAATCAAGAAAGGTCATAAAATGAGGCAAAACTCATTTAACAACAGAAATGTTGGGCTCAATTGTGGTCGTAAGTCAAGGACTACCTGTTTTGTTAACTGCAGTGTGAAGACCTGATTGTACTAGACTCATTTAAACACTCAGCATATTTCACAGCACAAAGTGCTGGTGCAAAGAACCTCACTTTTACACAACTTAATGCCTATTTAAAATTTAATACATCTCTTTCTCCCTAATTCAAACAAATAAAAAGTCCAGGGCTTGATCCAGTCAAGCATATGCATGATATTTGCATATGAAGGACTTGTGCTAAGCTCAGGAAAGCTCCAGTTCTCCCATTCCCCACCAAAGTACAGACATGTGCAAGCAGTGCAAGAGGCATTGCAGCAAGAGATGCTCCGGACCTACCACCCATTTCCCTAATTCTGTGCCATCTAAAATCTCTTGAGCTTTGGAGCAGAAGCATGGTGCCAAGATGCCAGATCGAGACAGGACTACTGCCCTGTTATGGTGCCTCCATTTGGCCATTTGCTCACACTGGCAAATAGGGGGAACAGAGCTGTATGAGCCCCATGGAGCCAGTATTCAACTGCTTCAAACCATATAGACTGGCCCACTTTTCCAGGTGTGTTTTAGATTGTTGGAAAGCATGCTGTTGTTGGTCCCAATTCAGTGGAAAGTGATTCCTAAAGGACGTCTATAATTTAATTACATAATAAAGTACTAAGCCCTGTTTTTTCCTATTCTATGCTGAGTATCTTCATCACAGAATAGTAAAATGCTCTTCATAAAGCACAAAACATTTTCTAACCCCATCACTCGAAAAAGCCAAAGCATGTGAGGCATCCACTGCAGAAACAATTCCTGGAATTTCAGCTATGCAAGAAACAAGAAGGTTATTTAGCCATTTCAAAACAACATACCATAACACTGAGGACAGAAATCATTGGTGGAGCTTAAATACACTGAGGAAACAATATGCAAAAGCTATCTATTTAGGCTGGCTGAACAGATACTTTCCAAACCATGGTCAGTGATGATCTGAATGCAAAAGCAGGTTTGTACGCAGCCTCTCCTTTGGGATCCAGTTTCATATATATTGTTGAAGGGAAAAGAAAAATCATGTCACCTACACAGATTCTCTCTTCACAAAGGATCTCTGGATTTAAATCAATAACGATACCCCCAAGCTGCATCTTTATATAAATGCCTGCCATACATTCACTGATTTGTTCAGGCTTTTGAAGTAAACGTTTTAACTTGTGGAAACTTTGCCAAAACAGTTTTAATACATTAAAAAAAATTACAAACCGTCACCTAACACTGCACAGAAAGTGAATAAAGTTTATTCTTTCAAACACAAATATCTGTGTTTTGTAGTTTTAAACCCCTGAGTTTAGACCGTACAAAAAGTACAGATATGAAGAGAAATGGACAGCATTCCTCAGTACATCATCTTCAGACAAGCCCACTTGCCTTGTATGTGTCTCCTGTAATTCCAGCTGGCAGAGGCCAAAAGTAATTTCATCCCCCCTCCCCTTTAAAAGATTTCTCCATATCTTAGTCACAGTGGATATATCGTCTGCAAAATCAGTGGCCCAGGAGGAATCAACTTGAGATCAATGCTCTTTCAATCATAAAATAAGAGAGAAAACTTCTAAAACTGGGCCTCAATTCGGGGAAATCCTTAAAATAGTGACTGGACACAAGTCTTGGGTTGCACTTTGCTCCACAATGATTGTACATTAACCGAAAGAAGGAAAAAGAGATAATTCAGCTCATCGGGTTGTCTTGCATCCTGTGCCTTTGACTCAAGCTTTTACACATGGCGCCCAGTCAGAAAATAGAGCGGCTTGTCATCAGAGCTGTTAGCCGTTTGGAATTCATCTCTCAGACGGAACTGCCACTCATCTTCCAGCTCTAATCGCACAATGGTTTGACGCAAGGAGCTCCTGTCTTGGCATATCACACACAGTGTTGCACCTACAGTTAAAAGATGAAATTAATCAGCAGACAGTTTATACCACAGTTTAATTTCTACAACATTTATCTTCTGCGATAGCTCTCAATTGCTTGGAAACATTATTGCACGTTTTAAAAAAGTAACAGTAAAGAATAATAGTAAAGGAGCCCCAGTGGTCCAATGGTCAGAATGCAGTATTGCAGGCTAACTGCTCACAACCAGAAGTTTGATTCTGACCAGCTCATGGTTGACTCATCCTTCCATCCTTCCAAGATGAGTAAAATGAGAACTCAAATTGTTGGGGGCAATATGCCGACATAAATTGTCCGGAGAGTGCTGTAAAGTACTATAGGGTGGTACAAATGTCTTCAAATTAAGACAGAGATCATCGCATAAATCTCAAATCAAAGTATACAAAATACTTCCCTGATTTTCCTACCTAAGAAAACATAGAAATACAGAGATATTAATATGTTACAGATTTTATTACATCTATAGTGTTAGTTTTGGATTATTTCGGCTTTTTTGTGGAATCTGGATAAAAACAATGTATAATATGTTAAAAATATACTAAAATAATAAAAAATGCAAGGAAGAATCTGCACAGTGTCTCCTTTGGGTCATGGAACAAGGATGAAACTGTTAGTGACATTCCAGGGAACTGCCCAACTGCCTCTCTTATACAGAAGCATACCACATGTAGCCTTTCAGAAAAATATATTGTTGATGGACAGAGCCCCTGGGCTCTTTACAGTACTCAATACTGGAACTGGTTGTTCCAGTATTTCAGGAATAAAAAATAAACAATTTATAGGATATTAAGGAGCAGCTAATTCAAAATTATTTAATATGTTCCCAAATAATAGAGAGCAGACTGTGTTTAAATGAGTATGCATTTAAGAACCAAGAATGAGACTATTTTGCTTCTGGCTTTTTCATATTTTAGGGGTAAAGGTATTGGAGGATTAGAAAGTATAACTGGAACTAGAAGATAATGCTGTTTTTCATTACACTTCCACAACTTTGTCAAATAAGGGTTGTTACATTGCACAGCATATAATGGCAATGTCTGTTCAGTCTATCCTTGTTAGGAACGAGTTAGCAAATTCTATATAGAAATCACATTACCTTTCAGGAATTTGAACCTTTTAAGAAAGTCTGGTCCAACAAAGGAGTCACAAAGATAGAGAAGAAGACCACTGAAAAACACCCCTTCACAGTTGACATTAACCGAATGTGGACGTGAACTTACATAGCAAAGAGCTACCTATACCAGAAATGGGAACAGACACACATACATTTAAGTTTTCTTTCCTTAAAATGTTCTTATCTCAACATGAACATAAATATCTTATCAAATTAGCTTTAACAATCAATGGCAAATTCAAAACACATTCATATTTAGAATGTAGATTAACCTTTTAATAAATCACAACTGTTTCCAAAACACACAAAGAGAGTTTAAGAAAATTACGGCAAAAGTTGTTTAAACAGTAAAAAAGAAATGGGAAGAATCGACAATATGCTGAAGAGCATTATATTTGTCAATATCTTGGCAAACGGTTCTCAACATCCAAAATATTGATAAAGCAATTAAAAAGAATAATATCAGTCCTTTAGCTTGACCAAAAAAAAGATAAAAGTCTCAAGATTGGAATTGCCTTGCCACATTCATTACTTTCAAAGTAATGACTTTATTTCTACTGTGTTATAAAATACAAGGTTTCTGGATACGTACCTGCGGCCCAATATTCAAATAGCAATCAACAGCTAAGACTGGGTTTTTAAAATTGTAGATGGCCTTTGGGAAAAGCTTGTAAGTGGCATATTGAAGGAACTTCTCTAAAAGGAATTGAGCTGGAGCTGCCAAGAGGGTATGCTCGCTGTCTGGAGCACAAACATACTGAAGAGGTATTAGTGGAGTCAAACTTTCTGAGACCTAGACAGGAAAACAATACATCCATGTGAAATATACTGAGAATATTTAGGCAGTTCAGAGTACAACTAGTATTCAATTATCAGTTTAAAATGTTGGACAGAGTGGGGAAAAAATGGAGCTAAACCTGAACAGGTCTTGGGCACACTATCCCTCTCTGGACCTTCTCTTATTGTAGTGGTTGTGAAGTGGTACTTCAACAATAACAGCACACATCAGTGATGCTGGACAGCCAGTACTTCCTATACAGGAAGACAGCCAGTTTGGTCTAATGGTGAAGGCACCAGGCTACAAACTGGAAGGCTGTGAGTTCTAATTCCACCTTTAGGCATGAAAGCCGGCTGGGTGGCTTCGAACCAATCATTCTCTCTCAGTCCCAATCTGCCTCACAAGTTGTTGTTATGAGGAATATAAGAGGAGGAAGGAGTATTAGGTAGGTTTGCCATGTTAAGTTATTTGTAAAAATAATAAAGTTGGGAAACAAACAAACAAACAAGCAAACAAGAAGGGGGGAACCATTAAGAAAGAATTAAAATATTCCTATAACAAGCGTTCATATTTATACAGGGACTGTGTAATGATGGCATGTCTAAACTTATTTATAAACAATCCCCTTTTAGTTTTAGTAGAGTTTTAGTAGGAGTGTCCAAATCATTTCATCTGAAAAACATTTCAACATTTCACATTTACAGTAAATTGTTCCTAACATACTGATCCATTTGTGTCAAAAACATTTGTGTCAAAATCAAAGGCCTTGTTAAGCATGAAACACTTCTGAAATAATCAGAGCTATAGATTACAGCAACCTCTTTTGAACTCAAACTATTTCAAATTCAAAGTAGTTTACAACCTCAAAAGCTTTTTGTGATTTTTTTTCATTATTATTTCTAAAAGCAGCCTTTATTCTAGGCCTGATTCCTGCACTGCACTACAGCTTGTTAGAAGCATTCATTGAAATCAGTCAGGAAGCAAGCAGACATCTGGCAGCTGCAGAAGTAAAAGTGTCTATCAAATATGTTTATATTTGATTTCTTCTTTATGGACCCAATGATTAACCAATTCGAATAGTTGAATGATTATCAAGAAAGAAATTGAAGGCCTCTTGAAAAAGACAAGAGCACAGAGCCACAGTTGCCAAACAGGGTTCCTGCACAAAGCTGAAATATTTCATGATATACGTAAAGCATATGGATGGAAAGAGACTAATAAAATTGTATCACATGGAGAAATCAGCAAGTACAGAAATATAACCAATGAATAAGTAAAGCAATGGCTTGAAATGGAAGGAGACCAGAGACTATAAGTCATAAAACCCATTCAAACAGAACAAGAAATTCTTTTCCTCCTTTTCATCTAATAATCAACTAAGAGATTGTAAATCTACAGAAGAGCCCATTAAGGGTGGTAGGGGTGGAATCTAGTGCCAATTGCATTCTTCTAGATAATCCAGTGAGCAAGTTTGTCCGATAGTGAGAGGATCAGGACATGAACCAGCTGCTTTGTCATTTGAACACCTATAAAAAGTCAAGTGGGACTGAAACCAAAGGACACTTGAGACAAATCTATGTTGATGGTGAACAGGAAGATTACATCTTGCTGATCTCAGGGATATCGCAAAATCTCCGAGAAAAGCAAGGCAAAATCTTCTGCTGGCAATAAAAATTCCAGTCTATCAAGGCTGACAAAGTCAGGGCAATATGGAGAAGTGTTAAGCTGGTGAGAAACTTTTATTGTTTTAGAAAAAATGGACTGCCTATAAAATTTAAAAACTAACTTAAATCAAAGAATAGAAGAACTTAGCGGCAAATTTGATTTTTGTAATGGTTCTGGACAGTGGTTATCTTACTTTCTAAATGTTATTTACATAGATTGATTCTAAGTAAACCTTTTCAAATGGATGGATTACCCTAACATTACTTCTGACTCTCTGTAAGCTACAAATTGGCTGTTTACATCTTGACACTTTTATTGCTTGGCTGTTCTGGTTTAAGATCTGATAAGATTGTACAACTGTTCCTCTGTAGTTTGTTTTTGCTTGCGAGTGTGTTTCAATCTTGCTGAGCTTCTAAGAAAAAATACAACTGCGTATAAACATGGCGTCTCTTCAAGCGATACTTTTAGCTTTGAAGAGGGTGTTTGATACAGAGGAAAGAATTGAGAGAAAATTGGACTATTTGGTGCATTTGGCAACAAAATGTGATGAAAAAACTGAGGATGTTCATCAAATACAAAATAAGAAGATGGAAATTCAAAAAATTGAAATGGAAGAGTTTGAGCCTGTTGATATTCGTGGCAATTGGTTTATTTCTGAAGGAGGAAAGAATGGAATATTCGAAGAGGAATTAAATGGAGAGAAAACTTATTTCAAAGGACAGGACATAGAAGGAGAAGAAAGCATTAAAGAACTTATGGACTATGAAATACTATTTGCAAAATATTTGATAACACTGCTGAGAATTAAAGATAAGCTGGCAAAGGAAACAGAAGGAGGGCATCAACATTATATGAGAGATACTACAAACAAGAAGGTGCAAAGAGGACTCCGTACAGACTTATTTAAAAAGAAGTTTGGAGAATAGGATCCACAAATGGCAGTAGATATAAGATTGTTTTGCTATTGGAGAGATGCAGGTTGATAGATGGAAGAGTATAATTCAAAATTAGCTAAACTTAATTAAATCCAGTGATAATAGGTATAGTTAAATAAAAATTGATAATGATAGTAATGTATACAATGTTGAGCTGTTATGATAAGTAATAATTGGATATGAGAAGGGAAGGTTAGAAATATTTTTGGACTATATATAAAGATTATTAATAACAATAATAAAAAAACAAAATTAGACACAGTTAAGTTTTAACTAATAGGGGGAAAATGTTATGATATAGGATATAATTAAATAAAGAAAGGATAATGATAATAAATTATATACATGGAGGATTAGAAAATTTTGGTATTAAATATTATGGATGTTTAGCTAAAACAGGATATGAGGATTTAATGTTAATGGAGGATTTTATAAATAAGTAAATGAAATGCCAGCATGTGGTTATGTATTAAATCTTGGTATATTTTAGGATGAAGGACGTTTAAATAACTATAGTCAAATAAAAGTGGAGTCATGATGATAGTAATATAATAAATATTTGAGTTGATATTTGAATTAATATGAATTATATTTGATGATGGTGGAAGAGATGCACAAAAGCCTTTTGTAACCAGCTGATACACTTTCTACAGTATGTAAAGAAGGAGGATTTGTATGTTTGTTTTGAAAATAAAAAAAATTACAAAAAAAACCCAAAAACAAATGTTTGTGAATTGAATCAAGACCATTAAGGATATCCCCCAATGGATTCTCAAGGGTTAGGGTTAGGCATGATTTGTATGATTCCTTATTAGTACTGTCTCTTAATGACTGGGAAAGGAAAGTTAGTTACTGCTTCTGTTAAAGAAGCCTTAAATAATGATAATAATTACATTCCGTTCACCGACAAATGCGCACACGACAAAAGCACACCGACAAAACCGCGGCGAGAAAACTGTGATGTCGAAATCGCGCCCACATAGGAGCGCTGACAAAAGAGCGCCGACAGAAGCACGCCATCAACAAACAACGCGAAAACAACGTAAGAACCCTAAACCTAAACCTAACCCTTACCTTAAACCTAATCACGCTTCTGTCGGTGCTCTTTTGTCGGGTCATGATTACATTCATTACATTTGAATGTCACCTGACTCCTGTTGACTCGCCAATCAATTGCAAATCAGTCAGATCAACCAGATCATACCATGACACAATGCCAAGCACTGAATGTATCACTTGGATCTGCTGTGGCCTGTCGACCACCAGCCCCTCTAGCAGCCAAATCAGAGGAGGAGGAGGAGGGGTGGGAGTCAGGGTCAGAATCAAGGCAACCTGAGAGCTCCGAGGGGAAAGAAGGAATGGAGCTGGCAGAGAGAGAGCCTGAGCTGTCCGTCAGCCCTCAGATGGAGAGTCAACCGTCCCCAGGTCGAGGTGGCTGACGAGGAAGAGGCAGAACAGCTGGGTCCAGTGCCTGATGCACGGATCGCGCAGAAGGCAGAGAAGAGGAGAGCAGTGGAAATCTATGAGCCAATCCTTGGGAAGGAAGAGCCACTGCTGCTAGTGAAGCCCCACCCTAGCTCTGGGGATAAAAGGCAGGTGGCAGAGATAAATAGATGTGGCGGACGGATTTGTTAGTCTGTGATAAGAGATAAACTTTTTGCCGGGGCTGCCGGCAAAGGAATCTTTTGAGTTCACTTTAGAAGGTTTGTCATATTTGGGGAGCTGGGTCAGAACTGGACTACTACTCCTGGCCTAGACAGATCAATGATTTGTTCCTTGGAAATGTTCCCCCATACCTATGACTTCATAAGGAAATGGAAGTGGGGAGAAGAGAGGGGAATACAAAAAGCATCTTTTTCTACTCACCATGATTTTCGGTTTAATATCAAAATCCTTTTGACCGCCAACCTGGATATATTTTTTCATAAGGCTGAAGTTGTTAAAACAACAGATAAGCAGGCCACTGCTGTTTGTTCTCAGATTAAAATCTACATCTTCACAGAAATACCTATGCAAATGGACATAGATTTACATACAGTTATATAATCTGATGCTCTCCAAATAAGTTGATACTACAGTCCCTAGAATTTCTCTTTGGTATTAGATACCCTCATTGAGATTTCATAGAGCTGAAATCTTAGCTGAAAATCATAGGCTTAGGAAGCTAATTAAGACTTCTAGCTTAGAATTGTACAATACAAAATCACAGCAAAAGGCTCTATATGTACAAATATTTTACAGTTAACACTCCATATAATTTACACATTAAGATACAGTCACTTGCTTAGAGGTTTCACCTACATCACCTCCCAAATAAAACACCTAAAATAATGTTAATCCAAAGTTACTTCTTCCTGCCAGATAGCCCCTGGGAGGACAAATAAATTTCCTTGGTCCCAATTCTGAACCTTAGATAGTAAATGAGTTTCAAATTAGAAAATGATTGAAAATATTCATGGAGAAAGTGTTTGGTTACAAGACAATTTTCTTCCATGCTTGATTTCTGTTCCATACAATGTCCCAAGCTGCCAAAGAAGGAAGGTAAAATTAGCACCAGGCAGAAAAAATATTTTTCCTCCTCCTCCTTTCCCCATCCCTTATTAGTATTGATTTAACCTGATGAAATAAAATTCTGATCAAAATCTCATGGATGAAATAAGATGTTCTTGCATCTGAGTTTTCTACAAAGTGCTCAAGAGGAACGAAGGCAAACCTTTTGCCCTTCACTGTCCATTCCTCTTTCCAGCAGACATTAACCTCCTACTTTACCATGCTCCAAATAACTATTGAAGAAAAATGTCATGTATGAACTTGTCTCATTGACCTTTTTCTGGAGAGTAAATGTAGGCAGGCAAGGACAAGGAGAGAAAACATATGAAGACATCCAATCTAGCACCATATTTGACATGCATACTTTTACCCACCTGTTCAGATCATATTGCACATTTTGGGTCAGGTCTATGTTGAGCAGTATAAAATCATGTATGTGGCATCTGGAAAAGGGGACTTTGAGTGCTCTAGAATTCAATTTGCTGTTCCATTTCTGGATTCCCAATATTGCATAATGGACAATTTTGGGTGTGGCTTCAATATGCTGTAGAACACTCTTTAGAGATACATTTTTACTGGTTGATCCTTGATCTATACACTGACTACTGAAAGGCAAAAAGCCAAAAAAACTGGGTAGATTAAAACACAGTGATAACTACAACACATACATGAAGATAATATGCTTAGGAAATGAACATAGAAAATGGTACAACAAATGCTATTGGATCACTGTGAATCAGACTTAAGCTGCTATTCTACAGTCTTTCAGTCTTTTAAGCTAATCAAGAAGTGGCTATTTTTATGAAGATTCTTGTACTGGACGCCTTAGGAGGCTTCCACATAGCACCATTTTCACTCCCCAATATCTCTCAATTGTTTTCAAGCAACTGTGCGATTGTCTTGACTCCTCCAGATTTCAGCATGTAGAAAATGGACAAGGAATGCCATAAGCTAAACAATGTTTTATATCTGAACAACAAAAGAATGCAAAAAACATATCATGTCCTCAATGCATCATTCCAACCATTTCCATTTTGGAAGAACAAAATTATCTTACACACTCTATGTCCGGGAAAAGGGAAACAAAATAAATTATTTGCAACCATCTCCAATTCATATTTTCAATTCTATTAAATCAAATTCATTAATGGACACATACAACTGCATTATGATATTGAATAATGGCTTTAAAATTAGAAAGATAAACCACTGAATACACTTGAGATTATCCTTAGCATATTGCCCTTTATTTTTTTTAAAAAGCTGTCAAACAGTAGATATAGCACTGAACAGTGTTTCAAGTATTTTAGCTACTTTGGTGCAATATTTATATGATGAAGGTTTCCTAATAAAGCAAAGGTGCCATCTTACTAATCCTATCCTGTGTCATAAAATATCCCATTTTAGATGCCTAAAGGAATATCTATTTCATGTTATCAAATATCATCATCAGAGCAAACTGGCCCTTTCTTGCCTTGAACCAGTGGATATGACATTAGGACTGATCCAAGATTCGTTTCCTAGTTATTAGTGCCACATCAGCTTTGAGAAACTTACCTAGATTGTTCTTGGACAACATGACTGTTCCATAAGACACAAGAATCATCCATTACAACAATAAATGGCCAAACACACTGACGTTTAACTCCCAGTTCCTCCAAACGATTTCTTTCCAGTTCCAGGTTATGATAAGAAAGCTCTTTAATTAGGAATCTCGCAGCACCTGAAAATAGGTAACAGGGAGACTGGTATTTCTAATTTTTTGAGTGGCAAAAATGGGGTTGCATGAAAAATCCAAAGAGGAACAGATTCTAAATTAAAGCTAGATCAGTGTTTTTCAACCTCAGCAACTTTAAGATACAAAGTAGGATTTTTCTTAGTTTGTATTTTCAGTTTGCTTCTCTATTTTTTCAACTTTTTTAAAAATTTAAACAACACAGCCAAAAGATGAACAGAGGTAGATGCAAGCATTTTGTATTGACTCATCAGTACCTGCATTACAATAACACAGTTAAAATTATCCTCAAATATAAGATCTAGCAAGAGTATTAATTAAGCCTATAACATATCCAGGAAAGCAACCAATGGCCAGCCACCTTGCATGCGTAGAAACGGCTTTATGTCAATCTACGCCCCATGTGGGGCTGATTTTAATTGTGTTATTCTAATGTAGGTACTGATGAGTCAATACAGAATGCTTGCATCTACCTCTGTTCGTCTTTTGGCTGTATTGTTTAAATTATTAAAAGGACTGTTTTAAGTTTTTTCAAGTTTAAAGATTATTTTGTTAATTGTGCATCTATAATTATTTTTAGAAAAATAAATTCTTTTAAAAAGTAATAAAATGTACATGAATTTAACAATAGAAATAAGCAAGCTTACTTTTAAAGATGCTACAAAGAAGGGAAATTACTACTATTTAAAAGTTTACTGATAACTAGACTGAAATATTTTTATACATGTCCTTAATTGTGGATTTTTATCTTCTTTCTGTCTTGCAAACAAAAGGAAAATGCCATCTTCTAGACTTTTATCTTGTCTTACTCACCAACTCCTGCATTGTTGAACATGCCAGGTAGAACCAGCATGATATGGTTGGGCCAATATTTGCGGTAAAGTGGCATTTCATATTCCTTGACCACAAGAAGATGGAGGTGGCTGATGCCTTCCATGGCATGATAAAGATTCAAGAGACCATGTTCATGACGTCCACTTGAAGGTGTAAAAATAGGACTCTTTACTGCATTCAAATTCTGCAGGATGACAAGCCAAAGGAAATATAATGTGTCTCATATATGTGCGCATTGTCCATGATTTTAAGGTTACTTTTATTGTACCAGTCTACCAGAGCCTTCACCTCTCCACTATAAGCATCTTTACTGTTGTCCCAGATAAGACCCACCACTGACGTGTCATCCGCATACTTCACAATATGATTCGTAGAAGATTTGGCACAGCAGTCGTGGGTCATCAAGGTGAACAGTAGCGGACTCAAGACACAGCCCTGTAGTGGACCTGTACCAGTGGTGGGATTCAAAAATTTTTACTACCGGTTCTGGGGGCGTGGCTTGGTGGGCGTGGCAAGGAAAGGATACTTAAAATTGCCATTCCCATCTCACTCCAGGTGATGGATACTGTAAAATCTCTATTCCCTCCGACTCCAGGGGAAGGTTACTGCAAAATCCCCATTCCCTCCCAATCAGCTGGGAATCGGGAGGCAGAAAATAGATGGGGGTGGGGTCAGTCAGAAGTAGTATTTACCGGTTCTCCAACTACTCAAAATTTCTGCTACTGGTTCTCCAGAACTGATCAGAACCTGCTGAATACCACCTATGACCTGTACTCAAGGAGATGGCGTTGGAAACTTTTCTTCCAACTTGCACAAACTGAGGCCTATCAATAAGGAAATCAATCCTTACTTAAATCAATACTTGTATGTATCTATATAATTCACCACGTCAGTCAAAACACATTTCACTAACCTTATCAGACACAAGAGGAAGACGCATGCTTTCCAAATGTCTGCCCTGTTTACTGAAGACAAAATAGTTTTCTTTGGATTTAGGAATGATAAAATGTAGCTGAATCTCTTCTCCTAACATTGAGGATGAGAATGTAAAGGCATGTAGGGTAGAATCAGACATCTGCACACAAGGGAGAAAAAGATATTGTAACACACTAAAGAGACCAACTTGTAATATTAACCAGCTTTAGTTTATGAGGCTATATTATCAAATGTTATATTGTATATGTGGGCAGCGTATTTGGATTACTCTTATGAAAATCTTATCAGCAAAATAGGGTCTATTTTCAATAAATGAGATTTTGCATGCTGTTTGATTCATCTTCATTTTGCATCACAATTTAGGATAAGAATGTTTTCATATTGCTGGTAAAACGTTTCCCGTAGTCCAATACCAAGGAATATTGGCTAGAGCTATGTAATGCTTTCAGAAAAGATGTTTCACAACACACAGAAATATGAATATAGCATTTATCTACAATATAGATAAATGTTTCTGGCATCACATGAATACAGCAGATACCTGTACAATCCCATAAAATGACACAACTGAGTTAATAAGTAATCAGTAGTGCTGTGTTCATATTCCTATGTTTTTTCAAGAACCTTTTCCAACAAAAGCTAAAGCATCTGTAGTCATGTATTTAACATACAATAGCTTTTTCCAAAAGAGGAGACAAACACCTTATAAATTGCAAAATGCTTTCAATATTTTAATCACTATTCCATTCTGTTCTCATAAAAGCATCACTCTTAGTAACCATTTGTTTCCATCAATGGGACCCTGATGGAAAAAAATAATGCCTGCTAGATGGAAGCATTGCATACCGAAGGTGAAGGATTTGTGTCCATATATTGATGGCACTGTTCACAGTGGTGGAAAGTATTGTAAGCTGCGTACTTCGTCAGCATCATAGAAACAGTATTACGCTTTCTGAATTCTTCAACTTTGACTTCTCTGTTGGGTTCTGTGAAGAAAGGCAATGAAAGGGAAACAGCCAAATTAACAAATCCTAAAAATTATTTGCTAAAATACTCCAATAAAATTTCTGAAAATCTAGGTAGGAAGAAGAAACTAGTGTTCCCTCACCCTGCTTTATTTTTTGCAGTTGCTCTGTGTAGACTGGACTCATAAGAACATATTTGGGATCATGCACACTGAGATCAAAATTCATTTTACTGACAATTTCAACGTCAGGCCACTGATCACTGCCAGCCTGGGCAATTTCATTTTCTTCCACGTGATCTAAAACAAAATATGAATAACTAGTTAATACTCAAATCATAGTTTTGTGTTATCTAATTTCCTCATACAGATTACAATATTTTCAGTAAATATTACAATAACAATGTTAAGTATATAAAAACTATGAAGTGTTTTAGAGAAATTAGATAAATGTTTCTAAAAATAATATTTTATCATCAGGGAAAATGTTGGTCAAGAATAATTTGATATTCCTACTTCTGATTTGTCATTACTTCCTCCACTTTTTTGTGTTAATACAAGGTCAAATTTGTATTACTAGAGTTGGTTTTCTCTTTTCAGAGTACTCTGTAAGCTTCACACATATTAAAGAGAACTGTCTTGAGAAATTAGAACAGAGGTCCTTAGTACTCACTGATATTAATATCTTCCTCATCATATACGTCTACCTCCAGCAATCTGATCAGCATTCGAAAGAGAATTCGTAGGAATTGCAGATAAGAGCCAGTTTTCCCAACCTAAATAATAATAAAAAACAGCTTCTAAAAATATATTATCAGAAAGGTATATTCATTTTGTTCTGGGATCTGCTGCTTCAATCATTTCAAAAAATAATCACTGTTCGTTCAAGCTGTGACAAACAAAATATATGCATGGCAATACACTTTAGAGCACCAAGTTTCTATTAAGTGGGGTTTCAGAATATTAATTTTTTAAAATAAAAATTGACCTATCTTGTTGCACAATTAATTTTTCAAAATTAATAGTTATGCCTCAAAGTTATTTTAGATAAAGTTCTGGGATGTTAATAATTCATGAGCAGCTTATAAAATCAAATCATCTTCACAGAAATCTTGTTTAATTAATGTTTGGTTGCTCAAAATTTCATTGCTGTAATTTACTGAAGATTCAGTGATTTCTTGCAGGTAAGAAAATTACATGCTTACATTTGGACTTATTCAACAAAACAAAGATTCAGATTATAACACCTTCAAATGAATTATTTGATTCAAATGTTGTTATCTAATATTATTTAAATCAACTTCATACATAATCAATCAGCTCTTCTTCTCTTAGTGGAAATAAAATGCTCAATAACATTATTTCATTTATCCATTCTATTTTTCCTCACTATCCAATATCAAATATTGGATTTAACCAATTCAGGACTCATTCATTCATACAACTATACTACCAGTTGCTGGAAATTATTTTTATTTAAATCAGGTTTTTATCCATTTTTAAAAGAACAGAGAGCTTTTCAAGTCATACGCTTCATGTAAAGTTCATCACTTATTTTTAAAAAACTCTCTTTTCACTAAAACTTGTGGGAGGAACATGACAATTGTACAAGTCTAACATGAACTAAATTGTTACAGTAATTGTGAATTACTACACATTGTAATTTTTCCTATAAATCTATGAACTCCAAGCTTTCACATAAAGCACCAAAAATGTTAGAACTTGCAAATGTTGTCCGTGTACTGAGGTGAGTAGAATTTATTATCATTTGTTTAATAGCCTTCATCACTGTGAAAAGAAAATCACTGAATGATCAGGGACCTTAACAAAACGATCCATTCATTTTGAATTGCTGGAAAGGTATTACTAATCATCTCAGAGGTCTCATCAACCTTGGAAATTAATATTCTCTGATACTGTCTTTATAGGGGGTGGCCTGATGGCTCAGTGGTTAAGACATTGGGCTTCTCAACTGAAAAGCTGACAGCCCAGATACGAGACATGAGTGCTGCACAATGTGGTGAGCTCTCATTACATGCCCCAGCTTCTGTCAACCAAGTTGAGTAGATAATTAAGTACTGCTTCAGTGGGAAGGTTACTGCATTCTGTATTTTTACGCTGCCCACATGATGATGGAAGCATCTCTCAGGCTTCCTTGGCTAAGAATCAGAGATGATTACTGGCCCCTTCAGTCAGTCATGACTGGATGGGGGATACCTTTAAATCTTGATTTATAAAATGAAAGTGGCTTCCTCAAAAAACTGTTGCCCTAAAACTAAGATGAAGTCTTAGGTTAGGGCTGAAATTATTTCAGTGGATAAAGTTTGGATGATCAACTGTTTCCTGCTTTATATATTATTTTCAAGAAGCTTCAGTTATATTTTTGTGGACAAAATTTATTACAAATATTAAATAGACCCCAATCTCCACCATGTTCTGATATAAAGAAAATAATATTTTGTATCCCTGACTACAGATTTCCCCTTGCCTGCAGGAAATAGATGTATGTCATCAACAAGCATAAATATGCAAGGACCAAAAAGTTCTTTTAAAAATTATTACTCAGCTGTAAAATCTAAAAATATGTCCTATAGCATTTGACTGAAGACTTTGTGGGATTTGGGGCATATGATATGAGCAGATGATAAATCAGGAAAAAAAAACCCTCAATTATGAAGTTAAGACTGAGGCAGTAGAAGAAAGGGAAAACAATAGCTAAGGTGGAAACATGGAATCAAAAGGATCCCTGGAATTCCTTGCAAAAGCTGCAAGCCAAAGATTTATCAAGAAGGTCAACATCTTTCCTTGTAATGACCAACAGTCCAGTCCAACTCAATGGCACCCAACTATATGATAATAATTACTACTGTTTCTACTTATGCTAAGTATCAGAAATCTATTTGAAGCTGAGCTTCTGCAGTAGCTCATACTCAATAGGAAGAAATACTGTGAAATTCATTGACTATATTTGCACATATTGATAAATTGAGATTTGCTGTTTACTCTATTAGTGACTCTTTCCACAAGTAACTCAAACTAACAGGTAGGATATATAATATCTATAACCAGGCTCCAGAATATTTGTTTCCTGTATATTACCCCAATTAATTTGGAATTGCCCTAATTTATAAATGTAATTCTAGATTTTTCAGGAACAATTAACTAGAACTCTGGTTTAGATAGCATTAAACTTTAGCCCTTCCTAGTTATTTTTTATTAATGTCCATAAAGGAAGGACACAGTCATAGAAACAAGCGGGCATGCACTAATTTGTTGCTCATTCTTACAAACATGCAGAAGCATGCAAAATTCTGTTAAGAAACACAGAGAGTTAAGTAACCTGACACCAGCTCTGCTCTGAATCCAGTGAAGATGCCACCACATCTGCTCTGAAGCATAGATTTCATGGCTTGATTATACATAGGTTGAAAGAGAGAAAAAACCCAGTATAGTGTGCAAATGTCTCTGGAAGGTCATTGGTTTGGGGCCCAACTGACATCAAAAGAATTATATTTTCACTGCAAGGATGTAATGATTCACATTATAATTGAAGCATTTAATATTACAACCTGGAATAAAAGTTTCCAGGGAATTTACATGCTCCAAATACCACAGTGGCTTATAAATTATATTTCCCAAGGTGTATTTTATTATTAATAAATGTGAAGTACTAAATATTTTATTCCTTCTTATTTTGTAACAGCACCTTCCTTAACCTGCTTAGATGTTTTAGGAATTTGTACTTCCAGAATTCCTAGCCAACATAACTTAAAAGTGGGAAATAATAGCAATAACAGTAGACTTATATACCGCTTCATAGGGCTTTCAGCCCTCTCTAAGCGGTTTACAGAGTCAGCATATTGCCCCCAACAACAATCCGGGTCCTCATTTTACCCACCTCGGAAGGATGGAAGGCTGAGTCAACCCTGAGCCGGTGAGATTTGAACCGCTGAACTGCTGATCTAGCAGTCAGCCTGCAGTGCTGCATTTAACCACTGCGCCACCTTGGCTCATCAAGCACATCTTTCCAACTCATCTGGAAGAAGCCAGCCTAGAGAAGTCTGTTCTGCTCCATAATGTCTATTTACCTGAGGTGGCCCTGTAAGAAGTAGCCGTCGTGGATGAAAACTCCTGCTGCTAGTAGTTTCACCATGGTTGCTGTAGTCTGCATGGTGTTGCCGTGCAGCAGTCCACTGTCGATAGTAAAGAGACTGCTCTTCACTGGTCATATCCTTGTGAAGCAAAGGCCTCAGCGAGCTCACCCAAGACATGTCAGCATGAGGTAACAAAGCAGAAGAGAAAGGTGTCTGGCCACTTTTCTGTGAGCCAAGGAAACAATAGGCAGCTTTTGACAAAATCACAATTCGGGGTAAGCATATGTGCATTGTCTTGCAATTTTTCACTGGCTGGTTAGGCCATCGGAAGGTCTGGCTGACCGAAGGGGAAGCTGATGACAATTTAGTCGTGGTGCTGCTGGCTATCTGGTTGGCTAGAGAGTCACATTCTTGTTTCAAAGACTCCCCAGCCGCACAGCCTTCATCAACAGAGCTAGTGGCAACATTCTGGAAGTTCATAGACTGTGACAGTTTTTGAGACTTGTCTGTTGCACTGGAGGAGCTCACTCCATTTTCTGCTATAGATCCTGGAAGGTAGATTGAAAGGAAGGAAAAGGAAGGCCTGAAGGATATTCAGTAACATATAATGCATAATACATTTTTCTGCAACTTCTATACCAAAAATATCCTGCTTACATCTGGAGCTTTGAACAAAAGTTCAGGAGAGGATAGGTAAATAGATGTGAACAGAGAATGAATTCTATAGTACACATTTAAGGACATGCAGAAATGTAAACAGTCCATATCATCACATTCCTACAATTTGTAAAAGGTATAGGAATCTGTCATCAGCAAAAATGCATCAGGAATCAGCAAATGTTTAATGTGTAACCATCATTCCACAAAATATCTTCACAAATAAGATAATATTTTGAATAATTTTCTAAAAGATACATTACAAATGGCCAGAAACTGTGAAATATCATAACGTAAGATTCATGCAAGATTTATGTATCACAAAATTTCAGCCATGTAATCGAGAAATGTGTCATTGTAGTGCCATGCTGTAAAACTAGTGTACAATGTTTAGATGGCAAGGATTCATGTACAAAAAAATACTATCAATTTTTTTCTTCACCAGCCCTATGATATTAATAGCAACTAGAAAGCCAACAATTAAATATAATTTGCACTATGAAGGCAGCAATGATAAAAACATATTGTCTTTTGTCAACCAATTCCAACAAGTCTAATTTCTCCAAATTTCAAATACAATGATCTAAAAAGGAACATCTAATGAGAGTATAATTTCCACAGATTTAGGGCTACCAGTCTGGGTTGCAAAAATCCAGATGATCTTTATATGGCAGTAAAGATAGCAATTTGTTTGCATCTCTTTGGTGCCCTCTAATGGGTATCTGGATTTTTGTAGTCAAATACCCAGCACAAATCTTATACAGTAGAATAAGAACAAGAATCCTGTCCAGGAAGGAAAGAACAGATCTGAGTCAGGGTTTGATAAACATTTTGGGGTCATGGTCACATCAATATTTATTATTTTGTTAATGAGATTATAATTCTTGGAACAAAGTTTTTTTCCTCTTTTCACAAGTATTTTATTCTAACTACAGCATGTCTGAAAGAGACTTTCACTGTCTTCAGAGCTCAACAAATATTTGAATAAAAACAACTTTAGTATTAGTTCTACATACCCTGGCTACTATGTTCACTTTCTAGACAAGAAAAAAAGCACAATAGACCAAGATTCTCTCTGCTATTCAGCTGGCAGCAATGATTGTGCCATCCCTGCTCACTGAGCTATAGTCAATAAAGGTCAAAATTAGTCCACATCAGGAAAAATATATCTAATATTGGCTTAGAAAATAAATATCATTTTTTTTCATAATGCTAATTGGAAGAATGTTTCAGCCTTCCACTTATATTCAAGGCTATTTGAAATCCTGCATAAAGAAAAAGATATCCACTACTAATACTATGCAGTTACCTTCAAAGTATCTCAGACAAGAGGGATGCTATATTTAGATTCCATTATAGCAACTTACCAATTTCCTGGAAGTCAACTGAATGCTAACTATGGTCCTATGTCTAGACAAGATAAAGTGGCCATTCTAGGGGTGGACTGGAACAGGCAGGAGCCACTCTAGCCCAACAACTTTGTTGTAAGAAAGATAGAAAACTTAAGGTTTGAGATCTATAAGCAGTTCCTGAGCCCTTTTCTGAGGCAGAGACACCATCAACCTACATGATCATTAATTGGCAAGGGTTTCCTACTATTTTAAGGGAAAAATAAAAAAAAAATAATATTCTGGAAGCCTTAAAGCAGAGCTTTTTTAAATACCATTTTTAAAAGACTAAAAACCAAAGGAATAAAATGAAACTTACAAAATTTATGCTTCAAACCTAGGAAATTAGCCCCTGTGGGGCTACCCTTATGTGTGATGCAGTCCTTGCCAGTTGTGGCCTTCGTTTGCCTAAACATATTAAAGGCCACCTCTGACCATTCAATGCAGCCTTAGAATCAGGCATTTGAGCTAACTAGCCACTCCAGAGAACGTCACAATTTCAGTTCTCACCTGAGGAGTATCCAAGGTCCTAATAGCAATGAATAAAGGGACTACAGTGGCTGCCTCTCGCATGTTGACATGGGCGACTCTCATAGCCACCTTACAAGGCTTCATTCTGCTAAGGGCAGACTATATTGATTGGATGAATGTCTCATTAATAAGTGAGGGAGGAAACTGTGATAACTCTGAGGATGGCTATAACACTTCTACTTTAAATAATGGCTCCTCTTGAACTGCCTTTGCATTCCCATTTCACCTCTTTCATCTCCATCCCCTCCATTCTGAAATAATAAATCTGGATTGTATTAAAACTTCACCGATATCCATTCTGTTTTCCACTTGTCCTAGACTCTCCTAAAAATTACTGTGTTTTTTCTATTTTATTATAACCACTTGTTCTGCTATATCCTGGATTAGCAGTGCCTCCTGGACAAAAGGCATTCACTACAAGCTACAGCACTGTGAATGATAAAATTAAGAACCAACCTGAAGTTCCAGTCACAGCACTGCTGTTACTTTGTGGCCTCTCCAAGTCAATCAACAGCTCATCAGTATCATTCTCACCAATGCTGGTCTTCTCTTGCTCCTTTTCACTAAGGTCAAGAGCTACAATAGGTCCTCGAACTGCCTCCTTGGAAACATAGCAGCATGCTAGGCCTACTTCTTGTTCTAAGGCTGTGCGAGTTAAATAGCTTGAATCAATCAGTCGAAGATCACAGTATTTCAAAGACCTGGGGGGAAAGCAATATAGAAAGACTCGCTGAATGATGGGGTTGTTGTTTAAAGTGATAAGTGAACCATATGCACAAGGCAGGAAGAGTTTGTTTGGTTTTTTTGAGTTTTTATTTTAACTTTGCTAATAAAATTAAAAAACATTGAAAAAAAGGACAGAGTTTTTACCCAAATAAAATAAACTGCAAATGAACTGTAGTGCTTTATAAAATATGAACTTGTCAGAGTTGTTTGGTTGTGATATTTAGGATATACAGGCAGTCACCATGATTTTTCAACATTCTGTCAAACCACATTTTGTCTAATTACTAATCCGTGTTTTTGTTTGTTTGTTTGTTTGTTTAAATTAGGGTTTTAAATTATAAGACTAGATGGATCATTTCCTCAAATCAATGGAGAAATCTAATGCTTTTTATTAATATGTTTAATTAGATTCTCTTCATCTAGTTTTAGGATTTGTGTGGAGATCAGATTGTAGGTCATATTTATGCAAAAATATTGAAAGTTCAAAGATATTCACAAACTTTTATGATACTTTGTGCATCTATGGATATCTCTCCTCAGAATCTTCCAGGCATCAGGATCATTACTAAAAATTCTGGGACTTGAATCCCATACAACTAGGCAGCAACCAGATTGATAAAAACTAACTTCTAGCAGTTTATAGCCAGCAATGTGCAACAATTGCCAAAAAAGCCAACACAGTTCTAGGCTGTATAAACAGAGGGATGGAATCAAGATGACGGGAAGTGTTAATACCACTTTATAATGCCTTGGTAAGGCCACACTTGGAATACTGCATTCAGTTTTGGTCGCCACGATGTAAAAAAGATGTGGAGACTCTAGAAAGAGCGCAGAGAAGAGCAACAAAGATGATTAGGGAACTGGAGGCTAAAACATATGAAGAACGATTGCAGGAACTGAGTATGTCTAGTTTAATGAAAAGAAGGACTAGGGGAGACATGATAGCAGTGTTCCAATATCTCAGGGGTTGCCACAAAGAAGAGAGAGTCAAACTATTCTCCAAGGCACCTGAGGGTAGAACAAGAAGCAATCGGTAGAAACTAATCAAGGAGAGAAGCAACTTAGAACTGAGGAGAAATTTCCTGACAGTTAGAACAATTAATCAGTGGAACAACTTGCCTCCAGAAGTTGTGAATGCTTCAACACTGGAAGTTTTTAATAAGATGTTGGATAACCATTTGTCTGAAGTGGTGTAGGATTTTCTGCCTAGGCGGGGGGTTGGACTAGAAGACCTCCAAGGTCCCTTCCAACTCTGTTATTCTATTCTATTCTATTCTATTCTAGGCCTTATTTTTGGGGAGGCCTTATTATTTTTGATGTGCAGGAAGCGACGAGTGTGGTCACCTCATGGCTGTTGCTGTGTTGCAATATTATCGGGGAGGGATTATTTTCGGGGGAGGGATTATTTTAGTGCATGCACTCTAAAGTCTGATGGGGCTTATTATCCAGGAGGTCTTATTTTGGGGGAAACAGGTATGAAAATTCTATCTGTATTACTGAAGACATATGCTGGCTTCTTCTATATGTTATACTTAGGTTTGATAACAAACTGTGATCTTTGGGATTTGAAACTCAATCAAATATTTTTTTTCAATCAATACTGTCTATTTTCACAACTGCCTGTAGTTGCATATGATTTTTCACTTCAATTATAAGACAGAAAAATTACAAATGTGATGTTGAAGATTACCAGATTGTCACCTAAAGAAAGAATTGGAAATATTTAGATATTTTAGGAAGCTTTTATATTTGCACTATAGAGTAACTCAACATACCTGGGAAATGTTTCTCCTAATGGATCCTTGCCAGTTAAAACAACAATGCAAGGTAGACCTTCTAAATCTTGGTACGTATGAGGAAGCCAATCATCTTCTTCATTTCCTCTCCATGCCTATGAGAAAGAATAACAAAAAAGCTTTCAATCTCATTAAGGTTGTTTTTATATGAAAAAAAAATCCTAGTAGAGGATAGCCATCAAAAAGTAGAAAAAGTCTGTAAGCAGCAGGAAATGAGTTTCAATTTGTATACATTTCCTGTATACAAATTGAAACTCTTGCATTAGAAATCTTCTACAACTCAACTCCCAGAGCCAAAACAATGAAAAGTAAACTATGGCAGTTTCAAATAGTTGTTCCTTTCTTCCTTATACAAATGAAGTTACGGCATTTTTCAAATCTCATGTTCTTTTTTTAAAAAATTGCATTTCCCAGGTCTTTGTCTCCTTTACTAGGATCCAGCCATACTGGCTGTTTTGAAGGTCAGAAGACATGACTGAGAACCTTCAGAAACTCCATGGCGGAGAAAATTATTTTTGACAGAGAATCTATGTGCTTTCTTCTTCGCGCTCTGTGGTAGCTCTGAAGTTGGCAGGTAAAAATGGCTACATTCACACTAGGCAAGCTTATGAATTAGCATTATGTGTGATCTGTCTTTAAATCTTGCCATGTTTGGTACAAATTTCATCTGTTGTACAAACAAACCTACAAAAAAGTAGTGTATGTGGCGGGGTACATAACTAAACCCTACACAAAAAATATTCAATGTCTGATGATCTATTATCAGAGTCTGCCAATAGCACTTGAACAAGTACAAGCGGATCAGAATACTTTCATGTCTCTCAGTTAATATTCATAATTTGTGGCCATAATTCTGCAACATAGTTTTCTTTGTTTTATAAAATATATACAGTTTCATTAAAGAAGAGAGAATGCCAGTATTATATCCCCCTACTATATCCTGCTTCTATCCAATAGAACATCTCTGTGGCTTTGCCATAAGAAGTTTAACAGAGAAATCAAACAATGGATTGCTCTATGCTTCCATGCAAGCTTAGCAAACATAAACAAGCCTTTGAAGCTAACCTTTAATCTTTTCACAAAGTGCTTGGCAACCATAAGCTCTGAAGCTGGGTTCCCCAAAATGATCTCAAAACGATACTGTAGACCTAGTTTATCTCGTGCTTCTTGCAGCCTCTCTTTTGCCAGCATTGCCAGTTGCACGGAAGGAATTCGGATCACTAACATGTGGCCGCAGCCATTCTTATCCTTGCCAGGAGCAGTGATGATATCATCCATTATGCTGAGCGTTTCTGGTGTGCTGTGGTCTCTTAGTGAGGACATGGTAGTGAGAGCCATCAAGGCTTCCAAATACTGCTGAATGAGGAGGTAGCAACGAATCACCATACTGTGCAGCCTGGGATACCTTGAAAGGATGGAGTTTTTTTTTTAGTAATTTTGATATAAACATATCTGGCATGAAAGATGATACTTCTATTCTGGATAGTTGGAGTCCCCTGTGCTGTGTTGTGGGCATATAAGCAATGTGTTTAAATATATATTTTAATTTGAAGATAGAGATGACACAGATGATCTCTAGTAGAAACAATCTAAGCAAATACAAGAATTTCCCACGGAAGTAATATTACTATTTATAAATATTTATTTATTATTATAACCTCCAACCAACATGGTCCTACAGGCTGAAAATTCTGGTGTTTGTATCCCAACACAGCCAGTACTATAGGGTTGGAAAAGGTGCCTTAGTATTTTTATAACTGAACTTATTCCTGACTTATACAAAGAGTACTGGAAGAACCCAAAGACTCGGTGGTTTATGAACAGCAATCCCCTTAATGAATGGATGCTTGAAAGCAAACCAATAGTGCAATCTAAGCGAACGCTTTGATTTATCATAATTTTCAAGCTTACCACAAATTATTAGATGTCCTTTTGGCACCTTAGAGACAAATAAATGTATTATTACAAAAACCTATGGCCCCTTTAATCAAATGTGTGTGTGTGTGTGTGTGTGTGTGTGTATGTATGTATGTATATGTATGTATGTATGTATGTATGTATGTATGTATATGTAGTGATCCCAAAAACATAGACCAATAATAAATTTGGCAATGTGATGCAGTGAGTTTGACACCCATGGTCTAAAGTGTTACGAGACACATTGTTTTGATTCAACAATGTTCTCTCAAAACTGTCTCAATAATTAACTAAGTTTAAATCATTGAAAGATTATGTCAGGGGAGCAATTTTCAAGCCTATTAATTATTTCTTACATTTATTACATTACCACAATTTGGTGCATTTTTATTATTAGCCATTTTAAAAATCTTTTTAAAGTTAAATATATAAGAAATGAATTTATGTAAATACAATAATGATAGATTAGGTACATACTAGTCATTTTAAAATCATACTACTGAACTTAGAAAACTAAAAAGGATTAGATCTGATTAATATTTGGCTGAAATACAACCCCCCACCCCAAGTAAATACTAGGGCTGTGAGTTAGACTGGGAAGTTTTTAAAAAGTCATATCTTATTCTTTTTGGAATATATGACAAAAGCATTATTCTTTTAAGGCGGATCATGTTTTAAAAGATAGGATCACTCACAATGTAATTTAAAGACAACTGCTAACAGCCATCCTCAGATTTATACCAGAAAGATTTCAATATGAACAATATTAGTATTAGCATTCTTACTGTTTCCCTATTTACATGTAGAATTTATTAAATAAAAGAGACTTTCTGAGTTCCGAAACATACAGCTCCAACTTAGTACTATAACCAAAGCATTTACCTCTCTAAGAGTGTATTCACCATTTTTTCAAAAATGTCATCACATCTCAGAAGAGGGCTTGTGATTCCCCATTGCAGAGACTTGCTGTATTCATTCAAGCCAAAGTACAATTTCTCATCTTGGGTTATTTCCTCCTGTTTGATACATTTCAAACAAAGCTCAGATCAGATTATACTTACCCTGCATTTTATTGGCTTACAAGTCCAATTTAAGTACTATGGTTTTACAAGTCTTCATTTCTTAGAATTTAGATACAATAAATTGTCGATTATCTTCCTCTATATTAGGGGTGTCAAACTGGCGGCCCACAAACCGGATGTGTCATGTGCAGGCCACACCCACCCCAGCTCCACAAAGGGGAAAAAGTTGTGATACGACATATGACAGCAACTTGATGCCATGAGTTTGACATCATTTTTCTCATATGATGTAATTTATGCCTGTCATTTCCCCCCCACCCCAGGTATCCCCTAGCTTCAAAATTAAGGCAAATGGTAAAAAGGGATTTTGAAGTGAGGATCCCTCTGTGGCCAAAGCCTTAAAAATATTCCTAGCTTTTTCTACATTGCTACATTTTGAAGTGAGTTATTCTTTTAAAATACTATTAGTTGAAAATTTTAATCAGTATTTTATTTCTTTTCTTGTGTAATTCAATCCAGAAATCAAATTCATCACTGAAAGGCAAAATTTAAATTCCTGAAAATAAAGGTGGGATTAAATAATTTCTAGGACATCAAAGGTAAATAAAGGCATTGATAATCTGGCTGGTTAGTAAACAGAGTACTATAGAAGATGACTACCTTATGAAACCACTCCCTCCTTCAATAGAACCAGATTTTGATAATAAACAATCAAAATTAACTAACAAAGCAATCCCCCTCTTTATTATCAGTGCACATGCTATTAAGAAAACTTTAACATTACCTAAGTATTTTATTTGTAACCTTTAGACTCTTACCATATTGCCAAACTGTACCCAGTGCACCTCGTTCGCTGAGTTGATTCGGGATTGGAGAGTCTGAAGAGCATATGGGAAAGAACTCACTTGGAGGACAAGGAGATTGAAAGCTTCAAGGACTTCTCTGCAGTTTATCACTCTATCAGCAAGTCCTTGACAAGGCTCTCCATGAGACAGAGAGCTTGAGATAGCACTGGGAAGAGAGTCAAAACATAAAATGTCTAGTATACAAAAATAAAAAGATTAAAACAGAAACGACAAGATCCACTCAGTTCAAAAAGAAGCATGATCCATAGTTTTACCCACCCCTGTCGTATAAAACCAAAAGGTCACTTCTGTGAAACCTGTAGCACTGTTCCTGCTTAAATATTGGTACCAATGAAAGTTACCCTTATTTCATATAAAATATTTCCACACATTTAGAACAACAGAGAACCAATTTACACATAACTCCTCATTCTGGTAACAAAACCAAATCAATAATTACAGTTGTAACTGCCTCCTTCTGAATAAATTTAAAAAAAAACACCCCAAGACATCTTTAAAACAGGTTTGATATAGTTCAATGACCTAAGGCATTTAGTGTGACATAACTGATCACCGTATATACTCGAGTATAGGCCGACCCGAATATAAGCCGAGGCACCTAATTTTACCACAAAAAACTGGAAATTATTGACTCGAGTATAAGCCTAGGGTGGGAAATGCAGCAGCTACCGGTAAATTTCAAAAATAAAAATAGATACCAATAATGCCATTGCCCATTGAATAACATATACAGCCTGCCTGTGCCCATTAAATATACAGTAGCCATTGTAAAAATTTGCTCTGGATAACAAATTATTATCACACAATACCGGTGTATTCAATGAAATACTTCACTCACCTCATGATGATGATGTCCCACTGTGATGATGATGTCCCGTGCAGCCACGGGAGCGATGTCCCGCCTCCTATGACACACGGCACAGTGATTCCTATCATTGGATCACTGTACCAGAGGAGGTGGGACATTGCTATGTGGCTGCTTGCCATAACAAGGAGGAGGTGGGACATCGTTGCAGAGCGGCAGGAGGGGGAGGAAGGGGAATCGTAAGACAGCCCTGCATTACATTAGAACGTGAGGAGGGGGGATGGTGCGGTGCGCGCTGCGTGGCAAACTGACACAGAGGGAGGGGAAACTCACAGGGGCGCCGGGCCATTCACGAGCGTCACCCAGCGGCATGGCCCCGCCCATTTTTCTCCTCAATTTCGGGCAAATTTTTCACTGACTCGAGTATAAGCCGAGGTGGCTTTTTTCAGCCCAAAAAGTGGGCTGAAAAACTCGGCTTATACTTGAGTATATACGGTATAAGCAATCTGAGAAACACGCCCTCACTATTGGTTTATAATCTGAAGTCTATGGTTTCATTTTCAAACTTATCTGGCTTTACTTCAATGCCTTACCTTGTTAGATCCACATGAGCATTGTCATGCACAAGCACAAAAAGAGTATATGGATTCTGTTTCACTCGTCTCATGAAGCTATCAAACTTGGTTTGGACCTCATTGTCAAGCTGCACAACATATTTTTCTGCTCTTTGGTAAGCTGCTCCACTTTCTTCAAGCCCTAAATCTACAAGAACACCTAGAAGAAGAAACAAGAGTTTAGGTATTTAGGTAAAAGGTATTTAAATTATCAATCTGTATATGCCTATAAAATCCATGCTATATCTGTATGGATAGTATCATATACAAATGTGTCATGGCCCACCAGCTGCCAGTGAAGCTGGTGGCAGACTCTGACGATGAGGAGGTTGGGAGGAACTTGGGCCAGTTCTGGAATCTGGAGAAGGCTCTGATGAATTATCTGCATTGGGTGCATTGATAGAACCAGGCCATTCAATATTTTCCAGCTACCGGAGAGCCAGCTGCCTTTGGAGGCTGATATGAGTGAGGAGAAGGAACAGCTGGGGCCTGTTCCAGATGCAGATATACACAGAGCAATTAGGAGAGATGAGCAACAAAGGACAAGGAGTTGACTCAGGAAGTAAAGCACACATGAATGCTCCCTGGGAAATAAATAGAAGGAAAGGGGAGTGGTTGTCATAGGAGACAGTTCGTATTTCTGAAGATTTTGCTCATTGTGTTTTGTGCCAGAAAGACTGCTTGCCAGAACTTAATTTGCAACCTTTCTGCTGGGAGCTCACGGCCTTGCAATTATCAAAAGGAACTGATAAGGTCTGTTACTGCAGTTAACTACTTGAAGGACTATTGCCTGGTCTTTTTGGTGGCTGAATGCAATTAATCTACAAGAGTAAATAAAGAGGGGTTTTTTGTGTGACAAGGAGTCTGTTTCTTGCTTCTGCTAAGGCTGGGTCAGAACAAAATGTGCAACCATTGTTACAAGACCAAAATATTGTAATTGTGGCATATTGTGGCATATTTACTCAGTCTAATCACCTAGAAAAGAATAAGAAAAATCTTTGTGAACAAATGAGAACTAAGTTTTACTTTTCTTACAGCCTCTTATCCCAAAGAGGCCATTCAACAGCTTCAGAGACTATTTTTTCATCTATGAAATCTTCTGTGTTAAAAAGCCGTGTAGCTATTTGCACTAACACTTTGTGCTACCACTTTGTAAAGCTTTAGAAAATTGCTTCACAGTGCAATGTAAGCAAAGCATCTCTTTCTAAACAATAAGAACAGCTGTGCTTTTTGCAATGCTCATCCAACTGCTTCAGAAGGTGCTCAGTTTTCTTCATATGATTCAGAAAGAGATGTTTTATTCAAGCTTTACTGAAATTGCTTCAGATGAGAGGCCTATGAAATTATAAATCATAATAAAAAGTTCTAATAGGACTTTCAATGAACAGTCTCCTATATAGCTCTTCTATCTCCCCTTCGCCGGAAAATAAGTTTCTGCTGGATTTAATAAGCTTTTTGGTTATTTACCTGATTGTCGAATCCGCTGGATGGTTTGTTGAACAAGGACCTCTGAATGAGGAATGACAACAATAAAATCTACTTTGTTGAAGTGGCCCAGATCCAGACTTTGGTTGCCACTATCTGCTATGGCACACACTTGTGACAAGAGCTTTCTGGCAACTGTGAGTTGTGGTTGATAAATCTGGAAAGTTTCAGAATCAAAGTCTAGGATAAAGTAGAATCGTCATTTATTTTCTGGTCCAGAAGTTGGCACTGAAATCCACTGCTATATGTGGCCCCAAAATCCAATGTCTCTTGTATTTTATAAGTTATTATTTTAAAACAAAAAATATATAATATTATAATCTACATCCTAAAATAAGCCTCTTAGAATTAGCCCCTAATTCTACCCATATGCATTCATGTTGTATCATCATTCTGCTTAACTTTCTCCAGATGAAGCTTGTGATGGAGCTTTCTCCATCACAAACAATCTTAGTTGTAGCTCCTGGACACCAAACCATGTTAGTCTCTCTTGTGACTTAGAGCAGCCTTACCTAATTTGGCACCTTCCTGATGTGAGCTTATTGTAGCTCCCAGAATTCTAAAATTTCTGGAAAGACTTTTAGAAGTCATATTCCACACACATCTAAAAAATGAGAATTAGAGAACGCTGATCTGTAGAAGTCTGACCATTGGTTTTATCTCTGAAGTGAACTATGCCTAGCCTTGCTTTAAGAATATACTGTAAGAACTGGACTAGAATTCCACTCTTCCCTTAAAAGGTTTATGGTTTGGAGAAATACATACTAAAAGTAAATAATGTGTCAATAATATTTTGAATAAATATTATAATAATATAATATGACATACTGTAAAATTCATTAAATACATAGCATAAATAAATAATTTCAATTTTAAAACAATAGTCTAAATCTGTGCAGCTACAGTACACACACACACACAAACACAAAACATGTATGCTACTGATATACTGTTACTGATCATACATAATAATATTACTGACACATTATTTATTTTTAGTATGCTTTTTTATTTAAATGACTGCCAACAGAATAGTCTAATCCCTAGACCATTTTTTTAGAAATAAATTCAGTAAAATCAAAATAATTATTTAATGTAAATTTAAAGCTGTCATCTTTTGCCAATAGGATAAATATCATACTATTATTTTAGGGGAAAAATTCATTCTACCTGGAGAAAAACATAGCAATACTGATGTCCAAAATGCATGCAAACAGATATTCCTTTTAACTTTTACATTCATTAGAATATGAACTCCTTCCAAACTTGAGGAAACCCCCACCAGTAGTTTCATGATCTGATTTCAAGTTTTCTGTGGTTTCACTGTTTAAGCAGGTGATACAAAATTATCCAGTACCTATGAGGACCCTGACTGTTGGGGGCAATATGCTGATTCTGTAAACCACAGTGAGTGCTGTAAAGCGGTATTTATTTATTTATTTATTTATTTATTTATTTATTTATTTATTTATTAGACTTATATACCGCTTCATAGGGCTTTCAGCCCTCTCTAAGCGGTTTACAGATTTTTTAGCAAATTGAGTCAGCAAATTGCCCCCACAGTCTGGGTCCTCATTTCACCCACCTCGGAAGGATGGAAGGCTGAGTCAACCTTGAGTCGGTGAGATTTGAACCGCTGAACTGCAGATAACAGTCAGCTGAAGTGGCCTGCAGTACTGCATCCTAACCACTGCGCCACCTCGGTATGTATGTGCTATAGCTATTGCTATGTACAGACTAATGTTTGACATAAATTATTTCTTATGAGATACTCCTTACCCAGTACTTGAGTGGAAACCATGGCAGCTGCTTCTTGAGATGATACACATTCATTAACATCTCCACTGAACGGAATAACGACGTTATCTCCCCGTCTCTGTTGCATCATCTCTAATAACTTGTCCAACTCGTCACCTGGTAGAGAAGTCACTCATAGTATAAATATTTGTCTCATTAAATATTTTGTAAGAAATGGGGGAAAGTCATGTTATTACTTTAAACATGAGTACCCAGAGCCTCATTTATTCTCGGCTGTTTCATTACTTCAAGGTATGAATTTGTGGATGTGTATCAGAGTGGATTTGCTCAGGAGGGTCGTGCCAACACTTTAAAGCCAGGTGCTTCAGTTAAAAGGCCTGCAACTTTAAGGCAAGAACACCATTTGTGATGTAAAGTTTCACTCAATCAATGTTGAAGCGATGTTTTGTTTTTATAACTGATTGGGTGATTTTAGGAACCTCCTGCCAAAGTTAATTTCAAAGAGGAAACTGTAGACTGAGTGTGTTAGATTTTAGAATCAAAAGATTGAAAATAATAGTTGATTACCAGCATTGTTTGAAAAGAAAACTTATTCTATTGCCCTCAAATTTCTCTCCTGCCTGGGCAAAACACACAAGCTTGATAGAAGAGATAATTAAATTAATAAAGTTTGCACCAAATGATTCATTTGTATTAAACAGGAGGGGGAGCTCTTACAGCATAAGGTAATATTAAGAGGAAATAAATTGATGCTTTTAAGAACTGAGGAAAATAAAATTATTTTCTTCCTATTATCTCTTTTTCTTTACTTTTACACATGCACTCCTTCATAAAATTTCTGAACCAGTTTTATGGATCAAGATTACCTTAATCTTTTAAAATGATAGCCTGCAATAATCGGCATTAAATTTGTTAATTTCTGAGTTGATTATTTTTGTAAATGGACACATCAAAGTAATGGCAGACTGGAAGAAGGCGGGGCTTAGCAGTGAGAAGATGGAGTTTCAGGCTACTCCTGAAATTCCTCTATACCGAAGGATTTTTGGACGGGTTCTTTGAACTCTAGCTGTCCCGGAGACGACAGTGAAGGTGAGGAGAGACCCAGGACCTCAGAGACACCCGCAAGTCTCTGGGGGGGGGTATTAACTCCTCGTGCCAATTCCTTTCTGGATTAGCTGCGTGCTAACTGAAACTGCAGGTTGCCCCTAAGAATGGTAGAAGTGATGTCATCTGGTAAGCTGATTTTATTATCCAAGAGAGACTGTTCGCATTAAAAACTTAAGCTAACCTAAACCAAAGAATAGGAAAATTTAGCGGCGAATTGGCTTTTTTTAATTGATTTATGGCTGGTGGTTACTTTACTTCTTAAATGCTTCAAGAAACTCCTCGACATCCTCCCCCCTCTGACTCTCCCTAAGTGGATCGTAAAATTTATTTTCTACTAATTAGCCCGTCACGATTCGACATTTTTATTACTTTATTACTTGGCTCTGTTTACGATCAGATAAGATTGCACAGCCTGCAAGAGAATAAGAAAAGTGCTTCGAAGTCTGTGGGGAAAAAAAAAAAAGAGCTTGCAATTTTTAACTGCGACACATCATGGCGTCTCAAAATACCTCTAAGATTTCATTTCAGATTCTTTTTTCCACATGTAGAGGGCTTTTTGACTCTTATCAAAGGCTGGAAAGAAAATTGGATCATCTGATTTTAAAATATGAAGTAAAAACTGAGATCGTTGAATGTTTAAATGTTCCTGAAATACAAATGGAAAATGTGAGAAATGGTGTCTGGTCTATCTCAGAGGAAGAAAGGAGGGGGGGAGCTATAAAGAAGACTCATTTAAAGAGACAGAGTGCAGGAGGAATGGAAAATCCACCCTTGAGAATCAAAGTTAATTTGGAAAATTTTACAAGCCCAGGACAACATTATTATTTCATCACTGACATTCAGAGTCCAAAGATGCGAAATTATCTTTGTCTGGATTTGCTTATGAAAACATTTGGTAAATTTATCCAACGCGTGGCAATTGGTTTGAGAAGATTTTGCTATTGGAGAGACACTGGCTGACAGATGGACACTGGAGAGATGGACACTGGAGAGATGGACACAGATGGACACTGGAGAGACACTGGCTGACAGATGGAAGAACGTAATTTAAAATTAGCTAAATCTGATTACCTTAATGTGTAATAGATATAGCTGAATAATGACTGATATGGATAGTAATATATATAATTTGGAACTGGCTGATAGATTGAAGAATACAATTGAAAACTAGCTAAACCTAATTGCTTTTTTTTGTAACAGATATAGTTGAATAATAATTGATATTGATAGTAATGTATATAATGTGGAGTTGATATGATAACTAACAATTGGATATGAGAAAACATCTTTAGATTATACATAAAGAGTATTAACTACAATAATTATCACTATTAAAAAAACTAAATAAAATACATACAATCAAATGTTAATCAATACTGGGAAAATGTTATGATATATGATATAATTAAATATTATGGATGTCCAGCTAAAATAGGACATGAGGATTTGATGATAATAGAGGATTCTACAAATAAGTAAATGAATTGTCAGCATGTGTTATGGATTAATTCTTTAGCATAGCTAAGGATGAAGGACGTTTAAATAACCATAGGTAATTAAAACTGGAGGTATAATGATGTTGATATGGTAAATATTCGAGTTAAGATATTTGAATTAATATGAGCTAATGGAAGAGAAGCACCAAAGCATGTTGTAACCAGTTGATATACTTTTTTTTTTTTTTCATAATAGATACCTGTGTTTTGTTTTGTTTTCCTGCCTGGTCTCTTGTCGTTTTTGTCTTTTTTTGTATTATTTTTATTTTTTATTTTTTATTTTAATTTTTATTTTTTATTTGCCCTTTTTTTTTCCTTTTCCCACCGGTGTGGGCAGGTATTGTTCAAGATTATTACTTTTATTAATATTTCTAAATAATAATTACAGTTAAATGAAAATGGATATATAATAATGCTTGAGTTAATATGAGTTATGTTGGTTGACTGTGGAGGAGATGTACCAAAACTTATCTGTAATTGATTGATACATTTTCTACAGATGTAAAGAAAGAAGCTGTACCTGTTTTAAATTAAAATTAAAAAACATTTATTAAAAAAAAAAAGTAATGGCAGACTGTAAGATTCACTTACCTAAAGATGTGTTTTTGAAATGTGATGCCAGAAAACTAACTTTTCCTGTAATGAGCTCGTAACTTATCTCCTTTAAAAACTCACTGGTGGTAAGCATGCTCTCTGCCAGAGCTCTAGACTGGTATTGACCTATGGAAATATGAGAGGGTGAGGTGCGACAAGATAAAAAAAGATCAAGACTTTGCTTATGTGAATTTTACCTTTCTGTTTTTCTTTTAATACTTGCCAGAAAAGCTAAGTAGCCTTATGTAATGAAGACTCCAGTATATCTTTTATTTACTCAATCATCTTGACAATCTAAAACTTCTGGATATATAAACTTGTAATCTCTCATTATATAGTAAAGATTTTTTTAAACTACTCTTCCAGAAACCTATTAGTAGCTCACCTTCTAAAAGAGAAAGCATAACATTAACAAAAAGGATTTATTAATGGAAACTCTGCCTTCAGTCCCAACTACGTCAGATCTCACTGTACCAGCAAATGCATTTTGCATTCTAATCTATCATTAAAATACAAATTTGTTTTGTAGATTATTAATTTCCCACATCTGGGGACATATAGCTGATTGAATTAAATTACAACTCCTATATGTATTCATGTGTGGTGCTAATGTTTAAAATCTTACATACATTCACATAGAAACAAGTTTTATTTAACTATTACATTATCCAAGATTTCAAGGAGGCATAAATTAGAAGTCTGTCCCTAATTTTATCCTCCCCAAAATACATCTTGAGGTAGGATGACATAGTATTACTGGTCCAAGGTCATCCAGTTGACTCAGGGGTTGAGCAGGACTTGACTCTCCCTGGTCTAAATCCAACAAATGAACCACACACTGATATCTTTGAGTAAACATAGGTAAGATTGTTAAACCATTTAGCACTCTAAATCTGCAAAACAGTGATTGAAACATACAAATCTGTCTCTTTCTGTCACCATATTTGGTTTCTAACCTATATTAATAATAGCCAGTTTAAGCCACCAGACTAGAAATCAGGAGACTGAACTTTAGTCCTATCTTAGGTATGAAAGCCACTGGAGACTTTGGATCCAGTCATTCTTTCTCAGCCCAATTTACCTCACAACTTTGTTGTTATGGGAAAATAAGGGGAGGGAGGGGCATTAGGTATTTCCACCTTGAATTATTTTGGGTTACTTTTTAAAAATAATAAAGGTGGAATAATAATGTCTAAATAAAAAAATCAAACACAGAAATGGTACAAAACCTCCCATAGCTCTTTAGCTTCATTTAATGCCATTTGAGAAAGTCTGAATGTTTTTAAACCAAGAACCAAAAATAGCAACAGGTAAAAGTAGAAAATTTTAACAGACTATTTTGCAAGCTAGTTCTTTCCCATCCAGTAGATTAGTTCATTGTGCAAGTCAGAGTTAAATCTACTTTCCTCCATATCAGACATCGGATTATTTGCCTGAAGGGTTAATATCTAGTATATTGTTTTAAAATTAAAATGAAATGTTGCTCACTTGGGTGTGTATGTGTTGTGTTGTTTTGTTCTATTTCTTATCATAGAAATCGATCACATATTATTGCAGGAGGGAGGACAGTTCAACCACAACAAAGACTATGATTCTGGATATGAAATCAGTTGGGGCTAGAAAAGTACAAGAATTGAAGGGCTGAATGGGCTGGAGAAATCATTTACTCCCTCCATTTTCAAAAGGCACCAATGTTCTTGCTATCACCAATGAAGTGGGGGAGAAACATCTTTCTGGAACGTTTCTGAAAATCTGAATGTATCCATTTTACATTTCTAAGATAGTCAAGACTAACTTCTATGGAAAGTTTTTGATGGTTAAAGTTGATGGTATAACCCACATGCCAGGATACAGAATATTGTATATTGTCTTGTGAGTATTCATGTTGTCTATTTATGATTTTTGTTTGGAGTTGGTCGTATAAGCAGGTTATTTAAAAGTAGATTTCAGTCAGCCTTCTGTCTGTTTATCTCTCTGACTGGGATCCAACAATAACACAAAAACTATATGTTTGAAGCATGCTGATACACCAAATATTTGTATTACATTTCAGTAAAAATGTAGTTGATACTACACAAAAAATATACCTACCTAAAACTATCACACAGAACTCACTTCCTCTGATCTTCGAGGTGCAGATAGCAACCACATAATCGGGCACCTTCTGTTGGTGCTTCATTTCAGTCAGTGACCGCAGTGTTTCAGAAATGCCTTCTGCCAAGGAATTCTGAGTAACCACCACATGTACCATGTCTTGGGAAACGCTAGCAATTAACTTAGCAAGCCATGGAAGTTGAGCTGGCGACAAGGAGGTGCTCGGCGCATTCATTTGTAAGGATTGTTCCCTTGAAGTAAATTCCTGCATAGCTTTCAGCATGATCTGTTCAAATTCTTCCCTGAGAGGTATCTTATCAGGACCTGCAATGTCATTAAATATGGAATCAAAACATATCATAAACACCTCCTTCATCAACCTAACTTGTTTTGTTACTAGGTCAGAATCCTACCAAAATAATCCAATCAAAATAGAAAGTTTCCCCACTTAAAAACACCAGCATCTCACTGTGAATAGATTTAACTATTATCATAATATTCACAAAATAAGAACTATTTGGCAGAAATTAAGATGCTAAGTACAGAATAAGATATCAACAGGTTACTTGGTTTGTTTCTTACAATCGTTCCCTCACTCTCTTCTTGGCAGCCATCCTTTTGGTGGTGGGCTACTGTTCGCACCTCAGTGGCATTCTAGAACCTGCACTATATTGGATTGATAATGACTATCCGCATAAATTAGGAAACAATTGAAACAAAAGATTCTTCTATTTTTACCATTCCTGTAATTTTATTACAGTGTGTTTTTAGGGGGATAGCCAATGACAGAAGACTCCAGCAGTTGTTCCTTTGCCTTAATGCACAATCCACTATGCGGTCTCCAAGTACACTAACAGAGATAGAGATGGCAGCAATTTTATCATCATATACAAAAGTGTAAGAAGAATGTGTATAAATCTGCATGCCTGTGGAAGCTTTACTTATATAATGTGAAATTCCCTATTTTTACAGCTTTCTAAAGCACAGATACATTGGATTACAATTCCCATTATTATGAGATATTTTACTATGCCTACAATATCTGAACGTTCCTGTAGTATAGTCTCCAAAGGGAAGCTTTCAGAAGGACAAATGTAACAAATATAAATGTGTTATGTGAAGGCTGTTGTATGTCTAAGCATGCTATAATATACCTAAACCAGAACATTCAAACAGCCTGATTGATCAGGATATATAATTTTTCTCATAATAAATTTGAAATGACTGTTCAACAGTTTATTATTTATTAACAGACAATAGGTCTATTAAAAATGATGTAAGTCTAATAGGTCTATTAAAAAAAGACCTCTAATGGATTTCATCTGATTTAGGAATTATTTAGAATTGTAAGAGAACAGAAAATTTCCCTGATGCTTCAGTTTGCTCAATGTCAAGAAAAACTCAAATTACTTATAAAATTCACCTTTTAACCCTTCAGGACCAGAAAGTTTCCTTTTTTAATATGTTCAATTGCTTATATAGATTAATTGATCCTGCTCTATTATATTTAAGCCATAAATTCTTAAATCCTAAATATCCTAGACTTAAATATCCTAAACTTGCTCCATTTCCCCAGGTGTGCCTACACCAATATTTGGCCCCTAAAATAAATTCTTCAAATAAGTATATTCATGACAATACTTTTCGTAGAAACCCAATTTGATTCTGACTAAGTACATATACAGAAATCAATGTTATGGCTTTATTATCAAACTTCATTTTAATTAAAATATCTCTTTTTAAATCTTTTCTACTGTGAAATCAACATTAGCTTTAAGTAAAATGCAATCATTTTGGCTTATTACATTATAATTTTTATTCCAAAATATTTGTCTTTTCCCCCCAATATATATGTTAGTTATAAGAAAAGTTCAGATAGACAAATTTAAATATTTACCAATTCTAATTCTTTTCATTTGATCTCCTAACTTTCTAGCATTTAGAAAAACTATCCTATGCTATTCACTGCTGACCATTTACACTTCTGTCCTATCATTTTTACCCAGTAAACTCATTAACAATGAAACTTTATTCCAAGTCAATTCATTTGCATTAAGTCTAAGAAATCTTGAAAAAACATTTTTTTTGCCTTTCCCCACTTTCTCATTTTTTCTCTCCATTCCCCTCCCCAACTACTTCCCAACCCATTTAGACCACATATAAAAGCAGTTCACAGAGGACTAATTAAACCCTTGAATTTAAAAACCTGACTTTCCCCCCAGGCCTTCCTTTAAAATAGTTGGGTGGACCCCTTTAAACTGTAGAGAATGTGGAAGAATTGTTTATTGTTCCCTCAGACACCCCTTCTTTTATATTCTATTGTTGTTTACTAACACTGTAAAGCAATCAGAGTTGTTTTGGAGTTAAATGACAGAGAAATTAAATTAATTAAATACTGTAGACAATTCTCTTGAAACATAGGAATCTTCTTTATGGATAAGATGACATTAACTAGAAACAAAACTCCCATTTTATGTTATTTGTATCCTGCTATTATTATTTTTTACAAATAACTGAAGGCAGTGAACATATCCAACACACCTTCCTCTTCCAATTTTCCTGACAACAGCAATTCTGTGAGTTGGGCTGAGAGAAAATGACAAGCCCAAGGTTTCCCAGTTGGCTTTCAAGGCTAATACCATATTTTGTGTTTTGGTCATTCTTCCACAAAGGCTGAAGACTTTTCTTTGCAACATGATTGAACTAATATCTTGAAAACATAATATTTTATCTCTGTCCCAATTTATGTCTTCCAGCTCACAAATGTTTTGCTGTCTCTCACCAGAGCATTTAGAAATCTTAGTATTAATTGTCCTTCTACATGTTTATCAGAAAATTTTATGTCTTATAGCTTTCCATTAAGCTTGCAATGAAATATACAGTTTTTCTACATTTCTACATTTTCTCTAAGACCCACATGATTTAGTCTATTCTGATCCTGAATAACATAAAATCCAAATAATGTCTGTAATGTTTCCAATATCAATATTTATTTTTGGTAACAACTTCATATACTTTGCCAGCATTTTGCCACAATATGAGAAGACAATTCTTTAAGCTGTTCATTAACTTGTTCAAACGTAACTGCCAATTTTTGTCAAATTGAATGAGCTAACCTAACCCCTTATATCTTTAGATTTTAGCTGAGTTTATTTTAAGAATTTCCAATGGACCATTTGAAAGCTTCATCCTGAATGGTGATCAATTTTCCTTATATTTGTAAAAGCATCCTCTCCCACCATTACTTTTTAGTTACTATAGTGGAGTGCCACTTCAGGATCAAACATGTACGCCTTAATTCCTCTTTTTTGGAATGACCTTTCTTTGACATTTTTTATTACTAGTAATGCCAGTTAGCCAGATATTTATAAAAAAATGAATAGCAAAAGTTATTAGAAAAGATGGTTGAGAAGAGACCAATGCATCATCTTTTCTGGTAGCTAGCAACATCCTCCTCCATTTTCTCACCCTTGGTTCGAATATTTAAAGAAACCTGAATACACACTTAGATTTATCCTGGCAATGTTAGCAGATACTAAGCACTGCCCTACTGTATGGATGTGTTCCATTATTACAGAAACTTGTTTTTTGTAAGGGCATTAAGATGAGTATAGTTCTTGTTTTGATCAGAAGTGTTCAGAAGTTAGCTTTTCCTCACTTTGTCTCACCTAGCCAGTTGCATCAGGACATAATAGGTTCATGAAAGAAATAGCTAACAGGTTGCCAAGGAAATGTTTCCATTATCAAATCAGCATATAAAATAGTCACTGAATATTGATTGGCACATAGGAATTAAAGGAGTAAAGAGAACTTTTACTCTCAGATTTTGATCTATGCTCAATCAGATCAATACGATGGATATTGGAATTAAAATACATTCCTCAGAAAAGGAATGATATATATGAGCGGTGCTCATCTCTGTTTCTTGGCCAAGGAAACGAGCATTGCCTAAAGATAGTTTCCATGGTCATATGGCCAAAGGTAAAGCTTTTCACTGAAGTGGGACCTATTAATAACATTTGCTTTCAAACTGCTAGGTGAGCAGAAGCTGGGGCAGGAACGGGAGCTTACCCCATTGGGCAGCACTTGGGTCTTGAACACAGGCTGTTAGCTTTCCAGCTGACCAGCTCAGCATCTTTAACTGCTGAGTCACTGTGCCCCAGCTCAAAAAGAGAAAGTACATATTACGAAATTTTGTTTTTGTTTTTGTTTTCCTGTGAAATTTGGATTGCACATTTACAAGTACAGTAATTACAGTAAAAGTATGAACACTGAAATTTGCTACACATCTGATTTTGTAATATGTACCATTTAATATGAAAGAGAAAGTTCATATTACAAAATCAGATGTGTAGCAAAATTCAGTGTTTGTGGTTTTGAGCAGGACTGTACTTTTAAATATGCAATCTGAGTTTCACAGGAAACAAACTCGTTAGTGTGCATTTGGTAAAAAATGAAGCAACATGCAATGTATGTAAACACATGGAGACATGTATATACTTTTTACATTGCTTTTACTAAAAAAAAATACCTAAAAAACACTTAATCCAACTCTTTAATCTTCATTTTCCACTTGTTACATGACACTGAAACATTTCCTGAGATGTTTCCTGTGACGTTTAGCCTAAATTTGAGAAAACATTCAGTTATTTTGGAATAGAAGGGGAGAGAGGGAGTGACCTTTGTCAGTTACCAGGAATATAAAGTCCTGTTACAGGAACTTTCCATATTTTTCCCTAGAAAAGCAGCCATAATATTCGATCAAATGTTTACAAATATTTTTGATTTGTGGGTATTTATTCTTTTAAAAATAACATAAACATAGATAAATGCAGATGATACAGTAATATATAAAACTCAAGGGAAAATTTGTCTTCCCATCAGTGTGGTTAACATACGGTTAGATTTCAATAATTTTTATATCAACTGAGGTTTCAGTTAGGGTTAGAACCAAGTCTTATATATAGCCATATATTTTCAAATCCATACCAATTTTCAAAACTGCTTCTTTGATTTTACACCTTTTCCCAAATACAGGATTCCTGAAGCAAAACTCCTGGAATACCCAGTAAAATACTGAGAAAAGAGATAAAGAATACTTGAATCTGCTGAATGATGGTTGCCTTGTGCAATTTTACAACAAAGGTAGATACACAAAGCATAAAAATATTGTATTTGCTGTAAATAATAACGGTTGTGAAGAAGTGTGTGTTTTTTAAATTTTCTATTATACACTTTAACCATTTAGATCAAAGTTATTTGAAGCACTGTATTTCTCTTCAAAACAAGAACTTCATAAATTATTATTATTTCCCAAGAGAGGAACTCTTATAAAATATTTGTGAAAACTCTTGGCTAAAAAAGCACCCACGTATGTTACTGCGTAAAATGTGCTTAAAAGGAAGATAATTTGTGTGCATGCAGTCATGTGCATTGCTGTCTGCTGCAGATTTCACAATACAGTTCAAGGGCATTTCAAGTATCCAACATCAACCATTAATGCTTTTACAAATACAGATTAGCCATATTGGGGAGGGAAACTACTCATCAAGGAACACTGGTGCTATTCCAACGATGAGTCAGAATGATTTGCAACTAGTAAGCAATCCATATTGGGTTCTTACTCTAATGAAGTTGCAAAATTTGAAAAAGGTAAAAAATTATCCTGAAACATATTTATTTTAAGTCCTTTCTATTTTCTTAATAGGAATTGTATGCAAATATACCTTGTGTAGAAGCTGCCCTACTTGCTTACATTTACAGAGTAGAATTTATCCATTCATGCAGTGAAGCCTTTCTCAATGAAAGCAGATAGTTATAATTTAAAATTGCCCCAAATTGAAAAAAAAATGAAAAAGATGTTAATATTCCTAGAATGAGGGCAGAATAACGCCTGTCCTTATTTTTGTGAGACTTAGTCTCACAAAAATTGACCACAGAAGATTAATCTCTTATTATAAAAAATAAAGTTTATTATCTGCTGATTTGTAGGAGATAGTATCTATGTACACCTCCCCCCTCAAAGCAATATACTTTTTAATGTCTTACCTAGCCAGACAAGATACTGTATTGTTAAAATAATCATGTTCTCCACACTTAGTAACTGATTCCCAGTTAAACCAAAAAGATCCAAATCTTTATTTTCCAGCTGAGGAATCTTGTAGGAATTCACTAGCAATGGACTTACTACAATGTCTCCAACATTCCCATAGAAATAAGGTAAAGTGCCATAACCTTTAAAAAACAAAAAGAAAAGTTCAAATTACTGCAGAATTGTTTTTCAATTTTTTAACATTATGAAATAAAAATTATTGTTAAGCAAGGAATAAAGATACACTTTCACACAAAAATATGGAAAATTCTTTTTTTAGGTGGGATGTAAAGACCATTACAGACCATTACTTAACAATGATAATTTAGACCAAGAGCTGGTTACCAAGTATTCAAATTGTAATCAGATGATTGCAATGATTCTGTGACAGACGCAACTATGAGGATTGGTAGTAAATCTCCTTGTTCAATGCCACCGTAACTTCAAACTTTTGAACAAATTTATTCAGTGAGGACTACTTGTATAAACCTAGATGACAAAGACATCTATGCATTTTAAGATCTAACAAAAATGAAGAATAGTGTAGCAATGGTTGTAACATTAGTAGAGAAATAGATATCTTTCTCTACTATCAGTAGTACTAACATCCCTCCTAAATCTCAATTTTAGTTCATTACCATAAATCCAAATGTAAAAGTCATAGGGGGAATTGTTTATATGCTCTTTTTACCTGTATCTTCATGCAATATGCAGTTTTTTAAAGTAGTAATCAATAAAATATTTTCATACTGTCTGTAGATTTTTTCTGACATAATTGCAGATTTTATATATATACTTTTTTTCTAGGTATACTGACCCTTTCTGTCTCAGTAACGTGACAATGTCTCAAGTTCAGAAACTGAAATAGCATTCTGTTATTTTATTGTTTTATATACAAATGTTAAAATCTAGCACTAAAATATATACTCTTCTTCAATAGGTATGAATGAGATTACTATTTCTTGGAAGGAATGAATGAAAGCAGAACACAAATGACAAGCCACACTGTAGCATGGAATATATGTAATATAAGTACAGGTACATTACACATTACATTTTCATCCCTTTGGGACCATAAAGATTTTTTTTTCCTCCAAGGAAAAGTAGTTCTACCAAGATCATTTTTGGATACAATATTAGGTTTCAGAATTTTAATCCAAAAATAAACAGTAACAAAACCAAAAAAAAATCTCCAAGAGAGTAACAACTGTAGATTATTGTACTACATTATCTGAGATCTTACCTATTAGAATCACTGGTCTGATTCCAGAGTTAATCAGCAGATTTTCAGGAACTATTACAGTCTCCCCTGCAGGGATGGGTTGAGGCTGTAAAATTCCAGTTAACATTGATTGCGGAACTGGGACAGATAAAAGAGGCTCTATAAAAATACAGAAAGGGGACAGATCTATTATAAAAAGACTCATGCTGTGATTTGGCCTTATGAACAATTTAAGTTAAAAAAAACCCATTCTTGTTCTAGAAATCATTAAACACAATAAAATTCAAACTACACTTCATTTCTTTTTGAAAGTATAGTTAATTCTTTCAAACCATGAAGGCTCTGTCCTTAGCTCACCCTTCCAAAAGAAGTTATATATTTTTAAAAATCTAAGTTTGTAGTTGTTGGAGGTGAATTAGAGAGGAAATGATGCCTATACAATTTCCTCAAAGTCAGGTATTATAACAGAGCTGCTTACAAAGACTCCATTGAAATGTTACCTATACAAAGAATCAATACTAACTTATCACATCACATGCAAATAGTGAAACATTCTCACAGACTTTTTCAATTTTAATTTATCATATCCTAATCACAATCTCCATAAAATCAAAACTTTAGACACAAAGGAGCTATAGAGAGTTTTAAAGATAAAGATGTTACTTCAAGCATATAAAGTATAAACCCTGTTATTGCAAAGCTGAATTAAAGATTTGCAATAATTAAGCACAGTAAGAGAAAAAACACATCTTTTTAAAAGCCACATACATATTTTTTTGCTTTAATACACAGTTTGTAATTATCCAGGAGAAATATATGCATTTTTAAAAATATCTAGTATGGAATACTGTTATCCATTAACATTTTATTTCAAAGTAATCCCATTTCAGCTAGCAAACACTTTTATGGATGATCTAGGTCAAAGCAAGGTGGGGGAAATACAACCCAGCTTACCATCCCTGGGGTTTCCTCTTAAGTTTTTATACTACTGCCTACAATGTCCTTCTGGGCCATCTGGCAAAATCAGGCTTTGTTAGCAGTGCTCATTCCTCCTGTCAGAATGCTTCCATAAGATGGTGTTGGGGAAGTCTGTTTAATAACTAGGTCAATGATCTATGCTGTCCCACCCCATGTGATTTAACATCAACATCAGATCTCTTGAGAAGCTCATTTTGACCTTTTGCATGGGGTATCATCAGTTTGCAGATGATACCCAGCCCTATAATTGTTGCCTTGGTAACAGCTCTTCTTTCTATCCTTCAAGGCCATTTCCTATGACCTCTACATATCTCTCCTCCAGATGTGTGTGCTGGACTGTAACTCACTATACTGAGAATGAAGGCAAATGACATCCAACCCATTTGGAATGCACAAGATTAGATAAAGTTGTTGTATAGGGAAAAGGGCATGTGGAAGAAAGACTGCTGATGTACTTACCTATAGTAGAGACAGCATTAAATAGCATTTATCAGTTTAATTTATGACCCGTAAGAATAAAGGTTTCTGTCATGATATATAGATCCATGTCGGAATGATATTTTATGTAAAATGCATGTATTGATAATCTACTGAGATGAAATTAAATACAATCTGTACAGACATCAATTGGGAGACTTGGATTTATATCCACCATTTGGTCATGAAATTATTGGGAGATTCTAGTAGAGCCTAATTTGGAGATAGATGTTGTTGTACACCTGAGCTGCTATAGCAAAGGCTACTTATCAATTCCAGAAGTTAATTAATTGGTTAAGGTGGATATATATCTCAAGGTCACTGGCTGAACACACACACATATCAGAATCTTGCCTGCTCTTGGAAGAGGCCGGATAGCAGGAACAGGCACAATTACACCAGGAGGAAGGGCTGGGGATCCAGGAGACCATCCTCGGTGTCGTTTCTTGGGTGGGCCAGAACTTGTCAGGGTAGCTAAGCAGAATTAATACACACAAAGAAAACATAAATAACAAAAGGTATATTTACCTTCTATATGCTTTAATGTCCACCCCATATAATAAAGCATTTTTATTGACAACTCTGACTTTCAGAAACTTTATAACTGCTGAAGTCATGCTAATAAAGTAGGTAATAACAAGGTCAAGAAGTTATTTTTACTTTTCTCTGCAGCTATATTAGAGGCAGATGGTAACATCAGTGGTTTGGAGAGAAAGGGGAACTGAATGCAAAAAAACTACAAATATTTTTAGACAATTGTAAAACAAGCAATTGCACTTTGGATCAGAAGAACACTGTAAGAAGATAACAAAGCAGGGGGTTTAACAGGATGGGTAAAATAACACAATATGGCAGCTATGCCACAGCTCCCAACTTTTTTGGACTTTCCTACAACAAAGAGTATGTACAATATCTCTGAATATTATGCAAAGCAAAAGATCAGTATTTGATATTTGGATAGCACGCTAAAGTTTTCTGTTCCACAGTTGACAATTATTATAATTATCCCCAAGGAATTCATTTTCATCTTTTGTCTTATTAAAAATAACAGTTGGGACAGGGTTGTTGTTTTTTTAGCTATTTGGAAGGCTAAAATCTACACAATTTTTCAAAAAAAAAAAAAAGAATACTTTTATATGTCCAGAATCGCTTGTCTTCTTTGTTTAAAAAAATGGAAGATGATCCTTTTATTTAGCTATAATTTATGAAAAATAAAATGAAGAATGTTGGTTTTAATCCTAGTCACATGGAAGCTAACTGAAATTAAAGGAAATGCATTTTAAATTGTGGAATAGTAAATTTACTTACATGTCGTATTTTGGAAGACTATTTTGGTTCTTTACTCTTTCATAATAAAAGTTAAGGTTTTTTTCCAATATGGGCATTCTTTTTTACAATGTGTTACTGAGTAGTCTTGACAAACCTCAGTTTCTGGCATATTTTTCTATTTCTAAAAAAAACTATTAAATCTATATTATTCTAATTAATCAGTTAGTAACTTTGAAAGATAGGGCATACTAAAATTAAATTACTGACAGCACAAATAAAAAGATATTTAATCATCTTAGTTCCCCTAACTGGCTTCAGGTAGACCCTTGGGAATTAATATTATTTCAAAATGTTTCAAGCTCGAATAGATCAAATATCCTGAGTTAGAACTTAATGTATAATATTGTGATATTGTAACTAGAAAAACTAATAAATAATAACATGGTGCAAAATAAAGTGATCCAGAGAAAGGAATGGCAATAAGTCTAAAAAGTTAAAAATAACCAGTAGAATATACATTTTATGGGTATAATCTTTATAAAATGAATGGCTTACTTTACAGAAAAGTATTAAATAATGAGATGCTGGGGGACTGTTCTGGCAACTTTAACTGCCAATTGGAGTTCTAATACAGAAAACTTGCATTTTACAGATGACATAGTGTTTCAACCTTTTATTTTAGTGGGTTTATTATTTAATAAATAATATGATTTAGTGTACAATATTAAGGATAAGGATAAGAGTAAAATGATGAGGCTAGTGATTAAGAACGAATTCAAGTTCTGCAATGAAGCTCACAGGTTGATTTTGACTAATTACAACCTCTTAAACCTACCAGCTTAGCTGTGGAGCAAAAATAAAATGGGGAAGGAGGAGGAATAACAGAGGTAGGGAAAAATCTATTTAAATCGGTTACATTGTTTAAATGAAATGCAAATTATATATGCAACAAGTACATGAATGTAGTAAAAAAATAACATTCCAATAGGACAGCGTATTGTTTGGAGCTACCAAATTTGAAGAACAAAAAAATGGCAATCACTAGGTGGCAGCAAAGAAAATACAGAAAAAATTAATTCTTTGCTGTCATCTAATGGTTAACTAGATTGCTGCAACCTAAATCTGGTAATCCTAGTGTTGGTAATAAGTATCACAGAAACCTGATTTGAGTGCAATATTATTTTAAAGTTGTCTTCACTAATTTGAAGCCTTTCTGATATACTTTGTGCCTTTATATTGATTGATCTAGGTGAGAATGGTAAGAATTAAACATATTTGAAGGATACCAACAGGAAGACATGTGAAGTATGAGGTATTTATCATCTGTTTTGTTCCACGAAGATAATTCTATAGCAAATTATTTATGTTTTGTGATACTTTACACATAACTTTTACATACTAGAGTCTAAGTAGTCCTAGATTGCAATGAGTTTGAGTGAAAATGTATTACCTGTTGCAAATGTGTTTCCTACAAGTTGTCCAGGCAAAGCAAGTGGTCTCACTATGTTCTTATTCCGAGTCAAATCTTGAATTCCACTTAAATTAACAGCAGAGGAAGACTGTGCTTCACTGAATACCGAGATCTCTGTCAAAGAGATAATTGTAACTATTTTTTTAAAATCTACAATAATTTTTGAAAATGTGTCTAAGATACAGTATCATCACAAGAGGGTTTTTTCAGATGCTATTATGAATTTTGAATGTGTTAAATCATATTTATCATATGTACATATAATGTACTTTTTCCATTATGGATATCACCTTGCTGTTTGTATGTATACTGAGAGCTTATGCACTGAAGACAAATTCCTTGTGTGTCCAATCACACTTGGACAATACGAATTCTATTCTATTCATCAAAGGAATAGGCTAAATCTTTGAATAATTGACCTGTGATTATTACCATTATTTTTAAAAGAGGTTCCTGCATGTTTTTTCACATAATTCCACAATTTAGGAGATAAATGGCTTAATCCTATATTGATACACTAAAAAAAATAAATCCATTTTTTTCAGTGAGACTTGCTACTCAATAACTGAGTTCAGAACTGCAACCTGAACTCCTAGATTCATCCAGTAGATGCAATATCCTATTGATACATATATAAAGATGAAATAAATTGATATTCCAAAGAATATGTGGATGCGTTTTATTCTTCACTATTCATATTCCAATCATCTAACACAGGGTTGTCAAACTCCTAGCCCACAGATCAGATGTGTCACACGCTGGCCATGCCCACACCCAGTTTAGTGAAGGGAGGGGAAAGTCCCAATACGTCATGTGATGATGTGAGTTTGATATTTGGTTCAAACAGAACCAAATATGAGTATGTATTAAATTGAAGCCAAATGTATTTTTTTTCACTGTGCTAAACAAGGTCACACTATGTTTGTATGTATAAGGTTATAAAGTACATTTATCTTAAACTCTCTTTCCTTTTAAATAATTTGGTTTATGTAGAATTCCAAAGTCTGCTTAACTAGAGACAAAACACTAGAGAGAAGGACAAATAAAATGATTAGAGTTATCTCTAATTGTATTGTGCAGCACAGTGCTAGCAAGTGAGAAAGGAAAATAGTAGATAAAGAGAATTTGTATGATAATGCCAAGACATAATTGGTGTTAACAGGATCAGCAGCTTAGTTCAAGCCTTCATTTCATCAGCAAAACTACTGAGTCCCTAATGCCTCTAAAATAATAGGGCAGATTTCTTCCTCTTAAGTTCATCCAAGAAAGAAAGATGTTCTGTTTCTGTCTACCATACTAATCACTGTAAAATGACTATAATGTATAAGTTTAATCATTTCTGCTACTCCTTTCAACTCTCTTAATATAATCAAGCTAGGGATTTTTGAACTGCACTTGTGAGCTGGAAAACTCTAACCCTCTGCTTCCCACGGAAAATATGGCAAACTAGGCCTTCCTTCCAGAGTTGAAACTGGAGGTAGGAAAAACATCAAAACTGTACAGAACTTTGGAAGCAATTGGGACACTTTAGAAATACAGCACAGTTGTAGGCCTGTTAAATGGTGCCTCTCTTATTTTTTTTTCTTATGTTTTGAACCTACTTGCTCCGAGGGAAGCCTGCGATAATGGCTTGCAATGCTCTGCAGATCAAATCCCTCATTCAACTTCAAACAGATATGCAATTAAAAAAATCAAAAAAGGTTTCATTGTTTACTGAGGCAAGACTAAACGGGTGGATCTCTGTTCTAAATATTTTCATATTGCCCAATATATATTTCAAAACCTGAGCAATGGACTTTCTTTATGCTCTTTATGCATATGTGTGTGTGTGTGTGTGTGTGTGTGTGTGTGTGTGTGTGTGTTGCATTTGTGCTGATAAATAAATAAAGGGAGACTAGTATAGATCTATTTCAAGCTATTTAGCTCTCATCAGCTAGCCATACCCTTACTGGGAATCGAACCTGGGCTGTATTACATATCAGGCAGCTATATTAGCCACTGAGCCACAGGATCTCTTCCTTTATTAGCTGGGCCAGGGAAATAGGTATGTATTGTATGTATGTATTGTGTATGCAACACAAATGTAACAAAGGCAACAGTAAAAATAATGGCTTTCTGTCGTGATGGTCTCTTGTGATGAGTCGATAGACAGAGAAAGGAAGCAGTAAGCTTCCTCCCATATTTGGGCATACCAGGGGTTGTGACACAATACATACACACACACACACACACACACACACACACACACACAAAATATGCTGTCTCCTTTGTTCTTCCAGGTCTTTCTTCTTGTTTTCCTGAAACAAGCATTTCTGCCATTATCAATAATGCTTAATGAATGACTCTTAAAATTAAGGTGCTGTAAATTCCCCCCTCGTTATTCCTGCCTAGAATTCTCTATTACTTAAAGTATGAGTAAAATAAAATGTACTGTTTCCCAATTAGAGGAAGTCAAATTGTTATGCATAATTCCTAGTCAGCATGGGTTCTAGCCTTGCTGGTTCATGATAATGAAAGCTGTAGTTCAATATATCTTGAGGGTACAAGATAGTCCTGACAAAAGCAGAATCAATTACATGTGATAATTTAATCTATACATTATGCAAAGTGAGCAGATTCTTCTAAATTGCAGAATTTAGCTTTACACTGCAAAGGATGTTGTTGACATTTTATGACAGATTAACCAATTTTAGAAATAAACAGCTCCAATATACTTGAACTGTATGTAGTTCCTGCTCAGAAAAATGTACACAAATGATTTCTTTTGTCCCCAAGTTACATTTTAACATGGGCTCAATCTTCTTCTCAGTGCTATTGATATCCCAACTTGTCTGAAATTGTTGTGACCTAACTGTGAACTTTTCCTTGGAAACAATGTAAACTGGTTTTCACCAGATAAATTAATCTGAGCAAAGCAAACAGGCTATTCTGAAGGTATACCAATCCCATTGAAAGTAGTCAGGGGAGGAGGCAACAGAAAGAAGATAGAAGGGACATGTCCTAAGAATTGTGCCAAGATCACAGACCCTGGAAACAATACACAGCTTTCAGGAATGAGGGGAGGCCAAGAAAGGTAGAAAGGGGGACACTGAGCAATTCGAGACTGGACATGAAAACTCTCATTTGCAAAAGGATCAACAACTGCAACATGGTGAAGTTTTAGCAGTACGTTGACATATAACCAAGGAATCTGGAGAAGATTCTTCTCCCATTACTATTTTCCAAAATGATTTACCTTTTTCTATCGGTCCACCATAGAAAGTGTACTCACATATTGCATTACAGTATGGTATGCTGGTTTAACAGCTGCAAACAGGAAGGCACTACAGAGAGTGATCAATTTGGCACAAGAAACCATTGGTTGCTGTCTGATACCACTGGATGACATTGCCAGATCTCACTGCTTTAGCAGAGTAAGGAAGATACTCAGAGATGATTCACACCTGGTCAGTGTCTCTTTTTACTTCTACCATTGGGCAGAAGACATCAAAGTATAGCCAGACGAACAAATAGGTTTAAAGATAATTTCTATCCTTGGGCAGGCTTTTAAATACAACCACAATCACTCCATGCACACACTAGTTTTTTTTCTTTCTTTTTTCGTTTCTGCTATAGTTTTGCACTAGTGAGGTTAAAACCAATTTCGTTGTATTTAAGTACAATGACAATAAAGATTATACTTATACTTGGGTGCCTGTCAGCATTTAATGGCAGGTTAGCTGACTATGTTTAACCAGCAAAGTTACAGAACAGATTTTAGTATTACAAAGATTTACACCACCTTACTCAATCTTCCACATTTATGGGAGTTTTTTTGGTTGGAGAGCAGTGACCATGGAGATCTTAGTTCAACTTCACACATGATTAGAGAGCTCCCTAGCGGATCTGTATCAGTCATAACCAGCCCCATGCTTGTTTTCTGAGCATAAAATGAGGAATAACCCCGATCTCTCTCTCTCCACATTGAAGAAGTTTATTAGAAAATAGTTTAAAAACAAGGAAGAGAATATATATAATTCTATCTTTTGAAGATTGGTGGCAAATATAGCTTACAAGGAAACCTCCCTTGAGGTGAGAGTCTTATTCTGCTTTTAAAGATGCATAACAGTAATTCTATACTAATCTATAATATTTGCAAACTCAGGTGAAACAGGACTCTAGTAGCTTCAACAATTGTGTAGTAACAGGTATCTACAACAACTGCAATTTTCTTTTCCTTGCAGGCCAAGGTATATATTCCATTTTCTCTTCAAATGTGAATGGGAAAGGAGGGGATCTATACTAACATCCATTCTTACATTTTCTAAGGATATGATTAAAATTAAATTGCTGAAATAGATTGCCATTCAACTTTTTAGCAGCACCTAATTAATCAATATTGTTTAATTATTGAATTGGAAGCTACTAGAAAAATACTGGATTGGGAAGTAAAAATCAAAATACTGAAATGAAAAAATAGGAACTTGTTGTTGCTAAGAAAACTACATGGGAGTTACTAGCAGTTGAGCTTGACTCAAAGAAAAAAAAAATTTACCTTTAGCCAGTCTTCTCCAATTCTTTTCTCTTCCCAACAAATTCAGTTCTGAGTTTCATAATTATATTAAACAAGTTATATTTAAACAATTGAATGCATCTAAATAAGATATTTAATGGTTGTATATTAAAAATAATGCCCACATAAATAGTTATTATTAGATAGGGACTCAAGGAAATCAAATTAACTGTATACAGAAATGAAAGACTCAGATACAGAAGCAAAGATATGGCCAGGGATTTTCTGTGGAACAGAGCACAGTTCGCTCATGCACAAATTCCAAGTCAAGCTAAAATAGAAGAATAAATCAACCAGTTTCTATATGAACTCAAACATATACCCACCATATTCAGGCAGGAATCTCTTTGAAGTCCTGGATTTACTGAGAAGGAACCTCTGTAATTATGAAATGAAATCAAATAGATTTTAAGGAAGAATGTGAATACTGACAAAAACTAAGAAACGAAAGAAAGCAGACTGGATTCAGAACAATAATAGAAATTACTAAGAGGAAAAGAGAATCCAAAGCCAACAAGGGAAAAGGTCCCAAAGAGAAACTTAACAACTTCAGAAAGCTGCTAGAAGACATTAAAATATGTGTATTTTAATCTGTATGTAATATCTATAGATATATCAACAAGGTCAGCTTTTCAAAACATCTCTAAAATCAAGAGTCTCCAGTCTCAAATTGATATCCTAAAGGAAACCAATGGACAAATAATAACTGTCAAAGAAAAATGGAAAAGTACATTAGAATGATATATTGTTTGAAGTTATCTAAGATAGCTAAAAAAAAGAGGTTAGATCAGCACTCTAGACATTGTCAAGTCAGCTACTCTGATAGAAACTTTACATAGGGAGAAGGAGGAGAATTCTAACCAAACCATGGCAGTAAATCTGGAAAATGACCCAGTGGCCAACAAATTAGAAGAGGTGAATCGACATATCAATCAATACCAAAGAAAGGAAAATGAACAGACCATGAAAATTATCACATAATATATTAATTCCACACACTAGCAAAATAATATTAGAAACATCCAATGCAAATCAGAGCCCAACCTGAAATGGGATACACCAGATGTTCAAACTGGCTTTAAAACAAGATACATTATTATTTATTTATTCAATACAATACAATACAATAGCAGAGTTGGAAGGGACCTTGGAGGTCTTCTAGTCCAACCCCCTGCCTAGGCAGGAAACCCTACACCATTTCAAACAGATGGTTATCCAACATCTTCCTAAAGACTTGCAGTGTTGGGGCATTCACAACTTCTGGAGGCAAACTGTTCCACTGATTAATTGTTCTAACTGTCAGGAAATTTCTCCTCAGTTCTAAATTGCTTCTCTCCTTGATTAGTTTCCACCCATTGCTTCTTGTTCTACCCTCAGGTGACTTAGAGAATAGTTTGACTCCCTCTTCTTTGTGGCAACCCCTGAGATATTGGAACACTGCTATCATTTCTCCCCTAGTCCTTCTTTCTCTTAAACTAAACGTCCTGCAACCGTTCTTCATATGTTTTAGTCTCCAGTCCCCGAATCATCTTTGTTGCTCTTCTATGCACTCTTTCCAGAGTCTCCACATCTTTTCTACATGGTGTGACCAGAACTGAATGCAGTATTCCAAGTGTGGCCTTACCACACTTAGCTGCTGCACACTCCTGGCTCATATTTAAATGGCTGTCCACTAGGACTCCAAGATCCCTTTCACAGTTACTACTACTGAGCAAGGTACCTATACTGTACCTGTGCATTTCATTTTCGTTGCCTAAATGTAGAACCTTACTCTTTTCACCATTGAATTTCATTTTATTAGATAGTTCTCAATGTTCAAGTTTGTCAAGATCCTTCTGTATCTTAAGGCTGTCTTCTGGAGTGTTTGCTATTCCCTGAGATATTGGAACACTGCTATCATGTCTCCCCTAGTCCTTCTTTTCATTAAACTAGACATACTCAGCTCCTGCAATCGTTCTTCATATGTTTTAGTCTCCAATCCCCTAATCATCTTTGTTGCTCTTCTCTGCACTCTTTCCAGAGTCTCCACATCTTTTCTACATCGTGGCGACCAGAACTGAATGCAGTATTCCAAGTGTGGCCTTACCAAGGCATTATAAAGTGGTATTAACACTTCACGTGATCTTGATTCTATCCCTCTATTTATGCAGCCTAGAACTGTGTTGGCTTTTTTGGCAGCTGCTGCATTCTGCTGGCTCATATTTAAATGGCTGTCCACTAGAACTCCAAGATACCTTTCACAGTTACTACTACTGAGCAAGATACCACCTATATTGTACCTGTGCATTTCATTTCCCTTGCCTAAATGTAGAACCTTACTCTTTTCACCATTGAATTTCATTTTATTAGATAGTGCCCAATGTTCAAGTTTGTCAAGATCCTTCTGTATCTTAAGGCTGTCTTCTGGAGTGTTTGCTATTCCTACCATCTTGGTTTCATCTGCAAATTTGATGAGTTCCCCATTTATTCCCTCATCCAAATCATTGATGAAGATGTTGAAGAGTACTGGGCCTAAACAGAGCCTTGGGGTACTCTACTGCAGTGTTTTTCAACCACTGTGCCGCGGCACACTAGTGTGCTGTGACATTGTGTAAGGTGTGCCGTGGGAAAATTACTTTATATATAGTCACTATAGGCACAGAGTTAAATTTTTTTAACATTTTCTAATGGTGGTGTGCCTCGTGATTTTTTTCATGAAAAAAAGTGTGCCTTTGCACAAAAAAGGTTGAAAAACACTGCTCTACTGCATACTTCCCTCCATGTAGATGCAGTTCCATTGAGGACTACACATTGAGTGCGGTTGGTCAGCCAGTTACGAATCCATCTGGTGGTGATGCTGTCTAACCCACATTCTTCTACTTTATCTAGTAGTAGGTTATGGTCTACCTTATCAAGTGCCTTACTGAAGTCCAAGTAAACTATATCGACGGCATTCCTCTGGTCCACTAATTTTGTCACATTATCAAAGAATGCAATAAGATTAGTCTGGCATGATCTGTTTTTGATAAACCCATGTTGGCTTTTGGCTATTACTTTGTTTGCTTCTAGGTGTTTGCTAATTCGTTGCTTGATTATTTTTTCCAGAATCTTTCCTGGTATTGAGGTCAGGCTGATAGGTCTGTAGTTTCCCGATTTATTTTTTCCCTTTTTTGAAGATGGGAACCACATCAACTCTTTTCCAGTCCTCTGGTAGTTCCCCAGTGTTCCAGGATCTCTGAAAGATATAATTCAGTGGTTCTGAGATCTCATTTGCCAGTTCCTTCAGAACCCTGGGGTGTAATCCATCTGGTCCTGGTGATTTGAACTCGTCTAGGGTAGACAGGTGCTCACTTACTATTTTCTTCCCTATTTCAACTTGTGTTCCTAATCTGTCTGTTTTTGATAGGTCGGACTGTTTTATCCCTTTGTGTAAAGACAGATGCAAAACATGAGTTAAATAGTTCTGCTTTCTCCCTGTTCTTTGTAACCTTCTTGCCACTTTCTCCTAGCAATGGACCAATTGTTTCCTTAACTTTTTTCTTGTTTTTAACATGTTGGAAGAAGCTTTTTTTGTTGTTGTTAATTTTTACTTTTGTGGCAAACCTTAGCTTTCCTCACTTCATCTTTACAGGCTTGGGCTATTTGCTGATATTCTGCCTCTTTCCACTTTTTAAACTTATCTTTTTTGTCTTTCTGTTTGTCAGAGTTCTTTATGCAGCCATGCTGGTTTCTTTTGGGAGCTGTTATTTTTCTTCTTCATTGGTATTGTGCTAGACTGGGCTTTTGTAATCTCCTTTGTTTAATAATCAAGAAAGAAACCACTCAACTCCATGCTTAGAATTAAGTGTACTTTTACTAATTACAAACGATGAGTAGCAAAGCAAAGCTGAGTCTGAGTAAATTGGCGTGAAAGCAATAGATATCATGTATAATTCAATCCCCTCCCCTTGGCACCCCATTTCATTGTCCAATAATAATTCACCCAACCGTCAGGTGGGAGATGTCTTCAAAAAGCATCATCAGGGTGGAATGCTGGACAGTTGGCCTTGGCGGGAAACTCCCTTCTTCCACATGCGCAGATAGATAGTCAGGACAGCTCCTAATAACAATCCTCCAGTACATAATGATTCCCCTCCCAAATACCATGCCCCCCTCCCCGTTTCAATGGCAGCCGAAAAGCAGCAGCGAAGCAGAGACTGACATCATTTTTCAAAATTTCCCAAGTTTCTTGAGTTGTTTTCCCCTTGAGGATTCTCATCCATGGATTTTTTCCCAAGCTCTCTCTAAGTTTATTGAAATTAGCTCTCTTAAAGTCCAAGACTCTAGTTTCACTTTGTTCTACTACTTGTGTTTGCATAATGTTGAATTCCAATATTGCATGGTCACTTGCCCCCAGGGTTCCAGGGGCTTCAACACCTTCTATCATTTCCTCTCTGTTAGTGAGAATTAAGTCCATTAAGGCTGATCCCCTTGTTCCCTTCTCTACTTTTTGGGAAACAAAGTTGTCTGCTAGGTTTGTTAGGAACCTGTTGGATCTTCCACTTGGTGCAGAGTTTGTTTTCCAGTTGATGTCAGGGTTGTTAAAATCTCCCATTACTATTGTGGTGTGCTTCCTATATACCTTAGTTAGCTGACTAGCAAAAAGTTCATCTACTTCTTCTGCTTGGTTGGGTGGCCTGTACTATAGACCTATGGCAATGTCATTTCCCCCCAACCTTTAATATTGACCCAAATGATTCAAGATAGTTCTCACCATTGTTGTGCTCTATTTCTGTAGAGATGTAGTTATTTCTTATATATAGTGCAACTCCACCTCCTCTTTTATTTTGTTCTATTTCTTTTAAATAATTTAAATCCTTCTAGCTGTATTTTCCATTTGTTGGTTTCATCCCACCAAGTTTCTGTAATTCACAATGGGCAATTGAGAATGCAAAACAACACCAAGGTCAATATATGCTTTCTTGATAGAAATGTCTTTAAATTGTATCAACCATGTCAAGTTGTGGAATGTCCTTAAGAAAATTGGAATTCTAGAGCACCTTATTGTTCATGTGTTATCTCTTCAAAGCAGGCCAGGTTAGGAAATATACTTCACAAGTTTGATAGTAATTATTCTTTATTGGTGTAGGCTATAGTAAAAGAATCTTGAAAGCCATCCTATGTTTTCTTTTCTTCCCTCTTTTATACCACTTGATTAGGGTATCACCAGTGCGAGTTTCTTTCAAATGTTTTCCCTATTTCTCATGCTTAACAAATGTTTCTTTTTGTAACTTTCTGCATCACTCCTTCAAAGTCACCTTTATAGCTCTCTACATCTGATGCAAACGTATACACAGAACAGAAAGTCACAGTCAAGAAATGAGATTACAGTTACATGTAAAAATACAACCAAACCATTCTGGGAACTGACAAAGAAGATTAGTGGGTAGCTTCTTCTTAGAACTGACAATTAATCAGCAGTCAAGAAATACACAACAACACTTGGCAGGTTAGCAATGAAAGGCTTGGCAAAAATATTCAGATGTTGTGACATCTCTATACCTACAAAGTTCAGAATGGTTTTTTCTGTAAACTGCATGAAAACAAAAGTTGGACTCTGAAGAAACAAAATAGAAACAGCTTTTGAACTGCAAATATCATGGACAGTCAAGAAACAAAAACATGCATCATATAAAATAAATCAGTCCCAAGCCCTCACTTGAGGTACAAATAACCTGGCTCAAATTAACATATTTTGGATACGTCATGCAAAGACTTGGCTCCCTTAAAAAGTCCATAATGCTGGGAAATCTGGAAAGAACAAGTAAAAGAGGAAAACCAGTAGCAAGGTAGAAGACATGACTACAGTGACAATGGGTTCACTGTTGGGAGTCCTGAACGGCCAGGTTGGGAACAAATCATCTTGGGAAGGTCTATCTATGTTGATTGAATGGCACGTAATCAAATCAATCAATAGTTAAATGATTCACTTGTCAGTTCAGGAAAACTTTCACAAAGAGGTTGGTTGCACTATGATTAATTTCATCTGCATGTCCACCTCAAAAGGGAATCACAGGGATGTCTTATCCTTGAGAGAAAACCAACAAGGAAAACAGCTAACTGGATCTCATTAAAGAAGGACACACTATGGATTTTCCAGTTCTGCCATACTACTGAGCTTTTCCTAATTAATTAAATCAGTTCCTGGATGGGCCTTTGTGCTGCAGAACTTTTCAGCAGAAACAGCATTACCATGCTAAACCAACCGTTCCCATTTCAACCCCAACCATATTCCTAATCATATCACCAGGTAGCGGGGCATATCTTCATGTCCCTTCACCCATTATTATTATTATTATTATTATTATTATTATTGTTGTTGTTGTTGTTAATTGTATCACAGCGTCTAGTTGTTTCACCGGATTTGGCATTGATTACTAGTCGGGCCCCACCCATGGGCCTAGGACGTCGTAATGTATTTTCGTAATATGCGTGCAGATCCAAGGAGTGCGGCTTTTTGCATTTGACTGATGGTGATTTTGTCAATTTTTAACTGTTTTAAATGTAATTCCAGTGCTTTTGGAATAGCACCCAGTGTGCCGATTACCACTGGAATTACCACTGCTGGTTTGTGCCATAATCATTGAATTTCGATTTTTAAGTCCTGGTATTTCGCGATTTTTTCATATTCCTTCTCGTCGACCCTGCTATCACCTGTTATTGCGATGTCTATGATTGTAACCTTATTTTTCTCAACCAGTGTGATGTCTGGTGTATTATGCGCCAGTATTTTGTCCATTTGTATGCAAAAATCCCACAAGATCTTGACCATCAGATTTTCAGGCTGATGTTCCCACCAGTTTGTTGCTGTTTTAATATTATAATTTTTGCACAAATTCCAATGGATCATTTGTGCTACTGAATTGTGCCGCAATTTATAATCAGTCTGCACGATTTTTTTACAGCAGCTGAGTCTGTGATCAACAGTTTCATCAGCTTCTTTGCAAAGTCTGCATTTGGCATCATCAGAGGATTTTTCGATTTTGGCCTTAATGGCATTTGTGCGGATAGCTTGTTCTTGTGCAGCCAGGATTAGTGACTCTGTTTCTTTCTTTAATGTACCTGCTGTTAACCATAACCAAGTTTGTTCACTGTCCACTTTATCTTTTATTTTTTCCAGAAATTGGCCATGCAATGCTTTGTTCTGCCAACTCTCCATTCTTGATTTTATCACATCTTTTCTGTATTCTTGTTTCGTCTTTTGGACATTCAATAGATTTCTGTTCTTTACTTCGATTAATAGATTTTCTTGACTTTCTTTTAAATAATCAGCCAGTGCATGTTTTTCTTCTTCAACTGTTTGCTTCACTTGTAATAATTCTCTGCCACCTGATTTTCGGGGCAGATATATTCTATCAGTATCACCACGTGGATGTAAACTGTAGTGCATTGTCATTAGTTTCCTGGTTTTTCGGTCCAAAATGTCCAAATCAGTTGTGTCCAGTTAATTAAAATAATAATAATAATAATAATAATAATAATAATAATAATAATAACAACCTTCAAATTACTCACAGGCATTATTGCAGATAACATGATGGATTATTTGGAAACAAACAACATCTTGCCAGTAGAGCAAAAAGGCAACAAAAGAAGGAGCAGGGGCACAAAAGATCAGCTTCTAATTGATAAAATGATATTAGAAAATTGTAAGAACAGAAACACGAACTTGAATATGGTCTGGATTAATTACAAAAAGGCATTTGACTCACTGCCACATAGTTGGATCATAAAATGCTTAGAAACAACTGGCATTAGCAAAAATATTACATCCTTTACTGAAAAGGTGATGAAACAATGGAGAACTGAGTTGGCAGTAGGGAATGAGATCTACGGAATGGTTAATATCAAGCGAGGAATTTTCCAGGGTGATTCACTTTCACCTCTTCTCTTCATCATCGCACTATCAGTAATCTTTAAAAAAATGAAATTAGGCTACCAAACAGCCAAAGAAGCTGAAAACATTTCGCATTTACTATATATGGATGATTTGAAACTCTATGGAAAGTCAGAAATAGAAATCCAATCATTGACAAACACAGTCCGAGTATTCAGCACTGATATTTCAATGCAGTTTGGCATGGAAAAATGTGCCATTGTATCCATAAAAAGGGGCAAAATCACTGCATGTGAGGGAATTGAAATGCCCAATGGCCAATTAATTAAATGCAAAGAAAATGAAGCCTACAAATACTTAGGCATTCTGCAGTTGGATAACATCAAGCATGGAGAAGTAAAAACTATTATCAGGCGAGAGTACACCAACAGAGTTAGGAAAATTTTGAAATCTAAATTGAATGGTGGAAATAGAATCAAGGCCATAAATACCTGGGCAATACCAGTTATCAGATACACAGCTGGTATAGTTAACTGGACACAAGCTGATTTGGACCTTTTGAACCAAAAAACCAGGAAACTAATGACAATGCACTACAGTTTACATCCACGTGGTGATACTGATAGACTACATCTGCCCCGAAAATGAGGTGGCAGAGGATTATTACAAGTGAAGCAAACAGTTGAAGAAGAAAAACATGCACTGGCTGATTATTTAAAAGAAAGTCAAGAACATCTATTAATCGAAGTAAAGAACAAAAATCTACTGAAGGCCCAACAGACGAAACAAGAATACAGAAAAGATGTGATAAAATCAAGAATGGAGAGTTGGCAGAACAAAGCACTGCATGGCCAATTTCTGGAAAAAATAAAAGATAAAGTGGACAGTGAACAAACTTGGTTATGGTTAACAACAGGTACATTAAAGAAAGAAACAGAGTCACTAATCCTGGCTGCGCAAGAACAAGCTATCCGCACAAATGCCATTAAGGCCAAAATTGAAAAATCCTCTGATGATGCCAAATGCAGACTTTGCAAAGAAGCTGAGGAAACTGTTGATCACATACTCAGCTGCTGTAAAAAAAATTGTGCAGACTGATTATAAATTGTGGCACAATTCAGTAGCACAAATGATCCATTGGAATTTGTGCAAAAATTATAATATCAAAACAGCAACAAACATCAGCCTGAAAAAGTCACCAAAAATCAGATGGTCAAGATCTTGTGGGATTTCCGTATACAAACGGACAAAATACTGGCGCATAATACACCAGACATCACAATGGTTGAGAAAAATAAGGTCACAATCATAGACATCGCAATACCAGGTGATAGCAGGGTCGCCGAGAAGGAACATGAAAAAATCGCAAGATGCCAGGACTTAAAAATCGAAATTCAATGACTATGGCACAAACCAGCAGTGATAATTCCAGTGGTAATTGGCACACTGGGTGCTATACCAAAAGCACTGGAATTACATTTAAAACAGTTAAAAATTGACAAAATCACCATCAGTCAAATGCAAAAAGCCGCACTCTTGGATCTGCACGCATATTACGAAAATACGTTACGACGTCCTAGGCCCCTGGGTGGGGCCCGACTAGTAACCAATGCCAAATCCGGCGAAACAACTGGCCGCTGTGATACAATTGTATAATAATAATAATAATAATAATAATAATAATAATAATAATAATAATAATAATTATTATTATTATTATTATTATTATTATTTTGGACCGAAAAACCAGGAAACTAATGACAATGCACTACAGTTTACATCCACGTGGTGATACTGATAGACTATATCTGCCCCGAAAATCAGGTGGCAGAGGATTATTACAAGTGAAGCAAACAGTTGAAGAAGAAAAACGTGCACTGGCTGATTATTTAAAAGAAAGTCAAGAACATCTATTAATCGAAGTAAAGAACAAAAATCTACTGAAGGCCCAACAGACAAAACAAGAATACAGAAAAGATGTGATAAAATCAAGAATGGAGAGTTGGCAGAACAAAGCACTGCATGGTCAATTTCTGGAAAAAATAAAAGATAAAGTGGACAGGGTACAAACTTGGTTATGGTTAAAAACAGGTACATTAAAGAAAGAAACAGAGTCACTAATCCTGGCTGCGCAAGAACAAGCTATCCGCACAAATGCCATTAAGGCCAAAATCGAAAAATCCTCTGATGATGCCAAATGCAGACTTTGCAAAGAAGCTGACGAAACTGTTGATCACATACTCAGCTGCTGTAAAAAAATCGCGCAGACTGATTATAAATTGCGGCACAATTCAGTAGCACAAATGATCCATTGGAATTTGTGCAAAAATTATAATATTAAAACAGCAACAAACTGGTGGGAACATCAGCCTGAAAAAGTCACAGAAAATCAGATGGTCAAGATCTTGTGGGATTTCCGTATACAAACCGACAAAATACTGGCGCATAATACACCAGACATCACACTGGTTGAGCAAAATCAGGTCACAATCATAGACATCGCAATACCAGGTGATAGCAGGGTCGCCGAGAAGGAACATGAAAAAATCGCAAAATACCAGGACTTAAAAATCGAAATTCAACGACTATGGCACAAACCAGCAGTGGTAATTCCAGTGGTAATTGGCACACTGGGTGCTATTCCAAAAGCACTGGAATTACATTTAAAACAGTTAAAAATTGACAAAATCACCATCAGTCAAATGCAAAAAGCCGCACTGCTTGGATCTGCACGCATATTACGAAAATACGTTACGACGTCCTAGGCCCCTGGGTGGGGCCCGACTAGTAACCAATGCCAAATCCGGCGAAACAACTGGCCGCTGTGATACAATTGTACAACAACAACAACAACAACAATAATAATAATAATAATAATAATAATAATAATAATAATAATAATAATTATTATTATTATTATTATTATTATTATTATTATTATTATTATTTGGTGATACCAAAAGTGAAAAACCAGAAAAGCAGGCCACAGTTGAATTCTGGAAAGAATTGTGGGAAAATGCAAAGGACTACAATAAGGAAGCAAAGTGGATACATGACTTTGAGAAAAGCATTGGCAACAAACAAATGCAAGCATTAGAAATAACAACTGAGATGGTCAAGAATCGAGTAAAAAGGTAAAGAATTGGACATCACCTGGAAAGGACCAATTACATGGTTTCTGGCTCAAATATCTGACCAGTTTACATGCAATATTGGCCAGGCAACTGAATGAAATTTTACAAAAGCGCCAAATTGATGAATGGTTGACAACTGGAAAAACATACTTGATTCAGAAAGATGCAACTAAAGGAACAACACCTGAAAACTACAGACCAATAACATGCTTGCCAACAACCTTCAAATTACTCACAGGCATTATTGCAGATAACATGATGGATTATTTGGAAACAAACAACATCTTGCCAGTAGAGCAAAAAGGCAACAAAAGAAGGAGCAGGGGCACAAAAGATCAGCTCCTAATTGATAAAATGATATTAGAAAATTGTAAGAACAGAAAAACGAACTTGAATATGGTCTGGATTGATTACAAAAAGGCATTTGACTCACTGCCACATAGTTGGATCATAAAATGCTTAGAAACAACTGGCATTAGCAAAAATATTACATCTTTTACTGAAAAGGCGATGAAACAATGGAGAACTGAGTTGGCAGTAGGGAATGAGATCTACGGAATGGTTAATATCAAGCGAGGAATTTTCCAGGGTGATTCACTTTCACCTCTTCTGTTCATCATCGCAATGATCCCACTATCAGTAATCTTAAAAAAAATGAAATTAGGCTACCAAACAGCTAAAGAAGCTGAAAAAATTTCGCATTTACTATATGGAAAGTCAGAAACAGAAATCCAATCATTGACAAACACAGTCCGAGTATTCAGCACCGATATTTCAATGCAGTTTGGCATGGAAAAATGTGCCACTGTATCCATAAAAAGGGGCAAAATCACTGCATGTGAGGGAATTGAAATGCCCAATGGCCAACTAATTAAATGCAACAAGAATGAAGCCTACAAATACTTAGGCATTCTGCAGTTGGATAACATCAAGCATGGAGAAGTAAAAACTATTATCAGGCGAGAGTACACCAACAGAGTTAGGAAAATTTTGAAATCTAAATTGAATGGTGGAAATACAATCAAGGCCATAAATACCTGGGCAATACCAGTTATCAGATACACAGCTGGTATAGTTAACTGGACACAAGCTGATTTGGACATTTTGGACCGAAAAACCAGGAAACTAATGACAATGCACTACAGTTTACATACACGTGGTGATACTGATAGACTATACCTGCCCCAGAGTCACTAATCCTGGCTGCGCAAGAACAAGCTATCCGCACAAATGCCATTAAGGCCAAAATCGAAAAATCCTCTGATGATGCCAAATGCAGACTTTGCAAAGAAGCTGATGAAACTGTTGATCACATACTCAGCTGCTGTAAGAAAATCGTGCAGACTGATGATAAGTTGCGGCACAATTCAGTAGCACAAATGATCCATTGGCATTTGTGCAAAAATTTGTGCAAAAGTTTGTGCAAAAAAACAATTGTAGTATAATAATAATAATACAATTGTATCACAGCGGCCAGTTGCCCACCCAGGGGCCTAGGACGTCGTAACGTATTTTCGTAATATGCGTGCAGATCCAAGCAGTGCGGCTTTTTGCATTTGACTGATGGTGATTTTGTCAATTTTTAACTGTTTTAAATGTAATTTCAGTGATTTTGGAATAGCACCCAGTGTGCCAATTACCACCACTGTTCCCTCTAAGGTGCGCGCCTGCGCGGCCGCGCACGTTGCAAAAAAACCCCGCGCAGAAGTTTTTATCTGCCGCGCAGAGATTTCTTAAGGAAACGTGTGGAAGTCCTTTGCAGGCGGCTACAACTGAATCCGGCAGTGCTGTTGCCTGTTGGAGAAGGAGGAGGCGAACTAGCCTGCCACCACCGCCCACCGCCAGCCCCGCTGCTCTTCCCGCCCCCTTCTCAGCCCCACAGTCCAGCGGTCGCAGCAAAAGCAGCCCCGGGTCTCCGCTGCCGCTCCCCGCATTTTCTGGACGGGGTCTCGCAGGAAGGAATCCCCTCTCCAAGGGATCCCCATCCAGAAAATGCGGGGAGCGGCAGCGGAGCCCCGGGGCTGCTTCTGCTGCGACCGCTGGACTGTGGGGCTGGGAAGGGGGCGGGAAGAACGGCGGGGCTGGCGGTGGCAGGCTGGTTCACCTCCTCCTCCTCCAACAGAACTGCCGGATTTCCGCCTAACGCTGTGGGGGCGCCAGCGGGAGCTTTGGCGGCTTCACCTCAGCCACAGCGCTGGGCAGCAAATGTGTTGGTGCTGTTTGAGGAGGAGGAGGCAGCAATAGCACCTGAGGACAGGACAAGAACCAATGGAAACTTGTCAGGAGACTCAAGCTGGAAATAAGGAGAAATCTGACAGTAAGAACAATTAAAATCAATGGAATCTTAATTCATTTGCTACAGGTTTTCAAAAGACTGGAGGGCCATTTGTCTCAGATGATATAAAGACTCCTGCCTTGGACAAGGGGCTGGACTAGAAGACCTCCAGTATCCCTTCTGATTCTATGATTTTAAAAACCACAAGCTTTTTACAGCTCGCTTGCAACTTTACCAAATTTAATTCAGCCATTTCCTTTTGTTATTAAATGGGTATTGCTAGTTCAATGCACATGCACTCCACTTTTAAGATGCTGAAAAAATCCCCATGACCTGCAACAAAATTCATTCTTCTACTCTTATCTTGCCCTAACTTCTGATAGGTTCCTGAAATATAGATCTATAAAATTTAGTGAAAATATCTATTTTAATACAGACTCGTAAAACAGATTGGGACAAATGACATTAGTGCTCTGGGATAATAGCAGGTTTACTCTATTTGGATTTTCAGATAAAAGGTATCTTTTGTGCTAAGTTCTAACAATGTAGTTCTCTAATGTAACTATGAAACAGTCCAAATATATAATTCCCCTCAGGGAGGAATTCTGGGAATTGAAGTCCACAAGTCTTAAAGCTGTCATGTTTGAAGACCCCTGGGGGGTTTTTTCCCCTAAAGGGTTAGGGGTGCAAGGGTCTTGTAACAACAGCTTTAAGACTTGCGTGCTTCAAATGCCAGACTTTCTGAGCCAACATTTTGGTTGCTAAGCAGGAGCGTTGTTAAGTGATACTGATATTACATAACACTTTTAATTAAGCGGCTACCTTGAATAAACATAACTTTGAGTTTCAAATAATACTGATTTTGTTGTTGTCTTAGGTGACATATGTGAAAAAAATTCAGGTGCTCAGGCATGAAAATATGCCGCTCAAACACTATACTTTTCCGCTCACACTGAAAAAAAATTAGAGGGAACATTGATTACCACTGGAGTTACCACTGCTGGTCTGTACCATAGTCGTTGAATTTCGATTTTTGCGATTTTTTCATGTTCCTTTTCTGCGACCCTGCTATCACCTGGTATTGCGATGTCTATGATTATGACCTTATTTTTCTCAACCAGTGTGATGTCTGGTGTATTATGCGCCAGTATTTTGTTCGTTTGTATACCGAAATCCCACAAGATCTTGACCATCTGATTTTCGGTGACTTTTTCAGGCTGATGTTCCCACCAGTTTATTGCTGTTTTGATATTATAATTTTTGCACAAATTCCAATGGGTCATTTGTGCTACTGAATTGTGCCGCAATTTATAATCAGTCTGTGCAATTTTTTTACAGCAGCTGAGTAGGTGACCAACAGTTTCATCAGCTTCTTTGCAAAGTCTGCATTTGGCATCATCAGAAGTCTGCATTTGGCATCATCAGAATTATTATTATTATTGTACAATTGTATCACAGCAGCCAGTTGTTTCGCCGGATTTGGCATTGGTTACTAGTCGGGCCCCACCCAGGGGCCTAGGACGTCGTAACGTATTTTCGTAATATGCGTGCAGATCCAAGCAGTGCGGCTTTTTGCATTTGACTGATGGTGATTTTGTCAATTTTTAACTGTTTTAAATGTAATTCCAGTGCTTTTGGAATAGCACCCAGTGTGCCAATTACCACTGGAATTACCACTGCTGGTTTGTGCCATAGTCGTTGAATTTCGATTTTTAAGTCCTGGTATCTTGCGATTTTTTCATGTTCCTTCTCGGCGACCCTGCTATCACCTGGTATTGCGATGTCTATGATTGTGACCTTATTTTTCTCAACCAGTGTGATGTCTGGTGTATTATGCACCAGTATTTTGTCAGTTTGTATACGGAAATCCCACAAGATCTTGACCATCTGATTTTCGGTGACTTTTTCAGGCTGATGTTCCCACCAGTTTGTTGCTGTTTTAATATTATAATTTTTGCACAAATTCCAATGGATCATTTGTGCTACTGAATTGTGCCGCAATTTATAATCAGTCTGCGCGATTTTTTTACAGCAGCTGATTATTATTATTATTATTATTATTATTATTATTCATTAAACATGAAACTCAGTCAGCTGAATATTCAAAAATGCATCACAAATACCATTGATTTGTACCAATGGTTGATACGCGTTGCTGCCAGGGTCCTAGGTATCAACCAAGTATCTACTTAAGATATATAATGTTCCTAATAGTGCAGTTTTTTGCAGTTCCACTGGTGTTATTGCAGGAAGCTGCAATTTGTTGATGTATTTTATAAAATTCTTGGATTATTATTATTGTTATTGTTGTTATTGTTGTTGTTTTTATATACTTTATTCATTAAACATGAAATTATCATTATCATTATCATCATCATCATTATTGTTGTTGTTGTTGTTATTGTTATTTTATCACCATCTTCATTACTGCTACTATATCACCACTCCATCATTTAAGAAGATCAGGTGCAATATTAATTTGTAGAGATAATATAGTACTAATCTACTTCTAAAGGGAAATTATATCTGCTCATCCATGTTGCTTATTGATGACTTTGAACAAGTCACTTTTTCTCACTTTACATACTGCACAGATACAATTAGGCACATCTGAGGTAAACTATGTGCTTTCCTTAGATGATTTATTATTAATGTAGGAGCTTTATGAGTTTTATAAATAGATACAAATTCAGAAAAATGTAAAGGCAGACTCCAATATATTATTAAATCTGAAAGCAATTAGCAGAAAATGCCACTTATGTTTACCTGTTCATTTTTCGACAATTATATAATAACATGACTCCTCTTCACCAGCTACCTAAAATTATATTTGTGAAATAGAAAAGCTTGTGTGGGAGTAGATGGCTGGGAATTAATTTCTGTACAAAACAACAGCAGCTTATATTTGGTACTGGTACCCAAAATAAATTTCTTAAATTGAAATGTCATGTTATGCCAAATTCCAGTTGGCAAATTTCGCTGCTCTAGTAAATAAAATCTGAAATATTTTCCTCTGCTCTAATCCATGGAAGATTATGCCATAATAAACCAGTTCATTTAAAAATATTGTTCCCGTGGTCAGTGAACTTAAGCAACCAGAGTTTGAGAAGGCGACCTAACTACCTAGTACTATCTTTGTCAGCTAGCCTTCTTTAACCTGTTGATTTCCTGGTATGTTTGGATGATATATCCCATCATCACCTGGGGGACAATAGGGGTTATAGGCTAATATGCTTCCTGGGCACCACACTGAGAAAGGCTATTCCAAACACTACTCTATTATTTATTTATGGTTCTTATAATGCTATTCAGAATCTTCAGTGCTACTTACTCAACGTGTAGCTTCCTCATCAATTTGTGTCTATGAGTATGTGGATCAATAATCAATGACATATTTCAAAAAAATCTCTGTCCTGAGTTACTCCCGTAACACTTTTTTAACCAAAAAGCACCTCTTTTCATCCACACAACCTTGCTGGTGAAACTTCAAGGATAATGTGACTGTTTTTTCAATGAAAGATTACAATTCTGGCAGGAGGTGAAAAGGATTTAGCAGTTCTGTCCTGACCAAAAAACACACATACAGAAGGTAGATACCAAGTAAATAAAACCATGATCAGCTGATAAGGAAAAGGGGAGTATGGAAGATATGATTTACCAACTTGGCAGAAATAGCCAAACTACTTAGTTTACATATTATTACACATTATTCATTTCCTTATTATGGAAGTCAAAGTTTTCACAAAATAGCATTCTAAATATTCTTTCCATTTATGCTGAAATATTCTAAACCTGTTAAGAAGTTCAATCACACACAGTATATATGATTCCTATACTTTCAAAATACAATTAACCTCAGATAACCTAGTAGGCAGTGCTAAGGACTTGTGGTATGGTATTTTCTATCTCTTACCCTTACTAAAGAGTAGATAAAGTATTAGTAATTATTATCAATCTACTTTAATAATGATGATATAGTTCTACTGCAAAAATCTGTCAGTAAGTATGGATATTTTGTCTTAAAGAACAAAGACTTAAAATTTAAAATTCAATGTGGCAACTTTATATTGGTATACAAACACAGTAGTGTTAAAATGATAACTACTCCTTTATACATTTGCACATGTTGTGTTTAAATGTAGTTATTTCATTAAATTTATAATTGTGATCCAGGAAAAATCTATTTTAAATCTTTATTGACACTAATACCAACTAAACACTTAAGATTAATTAAGATGGCCAGAAATTATCTCTTCACTGAAAATTCTGTGAATAAGACTGGAAGACAACAATTTAAAATCTCCCCTGGAAATACTTTCATTCTCTAAATCACAGTTAAAGAGTAATTTAATTGGCTGTAAGGTAAAGGTAAAGGTTCCCCTCGCACATATGTGCTAGTCATTCCCAACTCTAGGGGGCGGTACTCATCTCCGTTATAAAGCCAAAGAGCCAGTGCTGTCAGAAGACATCTCCGTGGTCATGTGGCCAGCATGGCTAAATCCCCAAGGCACATGGAACACTGTTACCATTCCACCAAAGTGGTCCCTATTTTTCTCTTGCATTTTTACATGCTTTCAAACTGCTAGGTTGGCAGAAGCTGGGACAAGTAATGGGAGCTCACTCTGTTATGCAGTACTAGGGATTCGAACTGCCGACCTTTCTGATCAACAAGCTAAGCGTCTTAGCCACTGAGCCACCCCGTCCTTTTGGCTGTAACGTCCCTTCAAATTTTAATTCCAATTCAAATTAACATATATATTTATTAAGCAACAACAGATCAAAAGTAGCTGTGTATTCAAATTCTACTCTTCATTTTATGAAAATAGTGGAGTATGTAACTGGGGGGGGGGATCTTCCCAATGGTCTGAGGACAAATCACACTAAATACAGAATTATCCTCCATCTAAAGTTGCTGTTCTGCAGTATTAGTACTTGAGGAATTCTACCCTTACAAATTTTACTTCCTACATCCACGCTGTAGGGCAAAGGCCCGAAGTGAGACATCTGCTCTTTATATTTAAAGTCCCCACATAAGACTCCAAAATATGCAAGAAGCCAGTATTAATGAATCATGAACCTCCACTCAAATCTCCCACTAACCTATAAACAATAGGAAGAGAGAACTTGTCATAAAATCCTGGAGATACAGAGGCCCCAAAGAGTTTTTACTGTACTTCAGTAGGAAGTCTTTGCAAGCCTTACTGAACCAAATATATAGAACGAAGCTTCATCGTAATAAGTATATCTTTTGATGGTTGGCAACTATTATGTTCTTTTTTGATACAGACTCCAGAATAAGTTATAACTTAACATCTTTTATTATATAATAAGTTTAAACATTGCATTCCACCTAGGATATCGCAACCAGAAATTTTATGATTGGGGGCTTCACAGCTACAGAGGAGCTGTAATGGCATCATAACCATTACTCCACAAGTGTCACCTTTAGGATGCAATGGACTGTCAGCTCCTACCTGTCTGGGTGAACCCTGGCTTGTATCCATTGGTTGTTCCACTCTCAGGAGTCACAGATGGAGATGCTGAAGAACTAGGTTTAGCAGAATGACTAGCAACAGAAGAGTGCCTGCTTCTACATTCTGCAAGTAAAGCAGCTATAGTACATATTTAAGCAGCCAGGTTGACAGTGAGACAATGTAGCAGAACAGATATATGCAAAAAAACAAAACAAAACATGTTACTGGGCAATCAAGAGTTAATTAAAAAGCAAAGTTCTTGGAATTTGTTAAAGATTATTTTCAGTTTAGAAATCTTTAGAAAATTCATGCAGCAGCCATGATCCTAACTTTGTTATGGGAAATACAAGAATAATTTCAAAGAAAGCATACCTTCCATACAGAGAGATCTTAAAATCAGATATGTCTAATATTATAATTCTCCGCATTTCTTGTGCATGGGAGCAAAGATAACATTAGAACAAAGGGTTCTTATAGAACTGCAACATCAGTATATTCCTTATACTAACTACAGAAACACTTCTAGGAAATTGCGGAAGACAAGCCTTAGTTATCATTCTAATATATAAGGCCTTGCACAAGACAAGGGGGGGGGTGTTATCAAGCACAACCACACCTACAGCCATGTTGTATTAATTAGACGATGACAATGAGAAGCTGCTTGCATAGAAAACAGTTTAAATAGCCATAGGATTGGATTATAGGGTTATTTTTAAGACGATGTCCTTTCTCCAGGAAAAATGTGTGGCAAGACTATCATGTTAAACACAATTTTGGCAACTTCTGGAATAAATATCCACATATGCTGATCATCAACTGTTACATAGAATTCTTGGAATTCTGTGTTTTGCCCTATGTTGTGTCTTATGAACATGATATTTTGATTAGTTTAGGCTAACTTCTTTATCTCCACTATCTTCACACATTTCTTATGCTGTATTTTTACAATCACCTATTTAGAAGAGAATTTCACTAAGGCAATTTATTTCCAAGTAAACATGCATATAGTTGTTATATTAGTGTTTATTTTTCCTTGAACTGATCTGTTACACTAGACTAGAGGTAGGCAGTCTGTTCCACAACATTTTTTTATTGTGTAGAGGCTAACTTCCAAAATTAAGCCACTGTATATTTTTGGAGTTAGCCTCTACACAATAGAAATAGCTAGATTTGTGTGGAGAGAATTGCGGGGGAACAATTATGCAATCTTCTACCAATTAGAAAAAGATCATCCTAGTATACATGATTCTCGTAGGCTTATCAATCAGAAGCATTCGAATATATTTTGTTTTTCACTGACATAAGCATAACTTTTACCTTTCAACTTCATTACTTTATGGGCTGCTTTGAGACAAAAATTGTCCTGTGTTCCTTATTAGAAGGATAAGATTAAGAGGAAATGAAGTAAACTACTTTGCAAGAAAATATTATTATGCTTTAAAGATGAATTTGATGTCCTTTAAAAATAGTTGGATAACCCTAGATTGAAGAAGGCTCTCCTTTAATATGGAAAAAGGTCCTTCAGTGGCTGATGAGAAACACTTAAAACCATATATAACATCTTACAAACTAAAAAGCTAGGTTTACTATATAATATCATCTGGAAATTCCCTCTTTTAAGAAAAAGCATTACAAAACAATGTACTATTTAGCCATTCTAAAATTCAATTTTCTTAATGTTCCCCACACACACTCAAGAACATCCAAGATGATATTTCTTACCTTTCCAACATATAAGAGGTCCCTTTGACAGCACACCTTGAGCATTTCTTATTAGGTGGTACTTTAAGTGCTTCTGCTTCTTTGGCTGAGTGGTGAGTTTCAAATTAATGTGGTTTGAAAATTCAGTGAAATACCGAAATCCTCTTTCTCCACAGCCTATACAATTTCCAGAAAAACCTGCAAGGTTGGAGAAAAGTATGATGGTTTTACAATTTTTCTTAGATATTTGATAATTTTGCTTCTATTCAAGTTCTCTTCTTTGAATCCACTTGGCTTAGTAATGTATTTCCCCCTGCACACTGATAGTTTAAAGAACAAAGAAGAATAATGAAATCTACATTTTACACGTATTATCATCAAACTTCCCTTGGTGTACCCATAGGCATCTGTTCTGCAAAATGTGTAGCATGCTATCATGACAGAAGTCAACTATTCAGTGCTGAATGGAAGCTCCAATAGATTTTATCAGAGATAAATAGGACATCTAAATAGGGGGGGGGGGGGAAACATTCCCATTCCTGTTCCAAAATACCAAAGAAGACCAGTTGAGAACACTGTCATGGAAGGATAGTTGTTAGGAAAAGCAATTAAAGATCTTTTTACAAAGACATGTTTATCTACTGTGAATTAATTCCAAAGCTGTATTTTTCCATATTTTTCCTTAATTTCCTTAATTTTTTAAATAATACTATGGTATTTTGAATTTTCAAAGGTTTTTTTCTTTTGATATGGATAAATGATTTAGGGCTACAGGAGAGGAGAATGGAAAATACATATACTTTGAATTCTATGGAAATTCCTGATGTAAGAAATAATCTATGTTGTCACTGCAGAGATTTTTTGCAACATAGTAAGGCAGAATTTCAACAAAAATTGAAAGCTCATATATTCTGAACAATAATGTAATTTCTTCAAAATACAAAAGAAAGGTTAGCAGATCAAACCAGTTTGGCAAGGTGGCCTAATTACATCTTATATCTTGAATTCTCCTAGATAGTTAGGGATATAAATATTGTGTTTGATCTACTGTAGACTGTCCACTGATTTCAGAAAGGACTTTGCATAGCCGTCAATATATTTTCTTAATTATTATAATCTAAGGTTAGGCGATTTGTTCAGCCTTTGTTAGTTGGTTGCTTTAGCTGTCACAGTGGCAAAGGAAAAAAAATGCTACTGTCCGCTTTTTTAAAAATTATGGGTTGCATCCAATAGCAACAAAAAATGGAACACCTGTCAATGCACATACTTTTATCTACCAGTAGCTTCTCCCTTTCCAGAATCAGAAATCTCTTCCAAATTGGAAATGGAAGAGGAGAGAATCAGCAGAAGCCTAACAATATAATAATGATTATAGCCTCATACTGTCATACCACTAGATTTTAAAACTTGATTTGGAACTTAAAAGATGAATAAAATACAGTCCATAAATTTAGAAACAGAATCTTTTGAACAAAAAAGAATACACGTTTATATTTTGAAAATTTCTCTCACATTTTCAGTTAATTCTGCTTGAAGACTATTTTTCTTGTTTAAATGAAATCTGAGTTAATCTGCTTCTAAAACTCCACAAATGTTGCCAAGAAAATCTGAGGAATGCATCCAGGCAGTTACCAAAAGTCAAGGCTGACTCAAAGACACAAAGTGTATTAATTTAACTTCCTCAATAGTTCAGTCTTCTGAGAGAAATACCATCTGCCAAAAACTAAAAATTACTAAAAATGGGTCCATTACTAAAGAGGCAAAGGAAGAAGACTCCTTCCTTTACACATATTTGAATTTTTTTTCCATTGCACAAATTAAAAAGGTTTTTAAAAGTCACATATTTTCACATTAATACCAGAAACAAAGAGATTGGAACATTGGATTACAAAGCAATTAGATGAGAGTTGAACAGAACATTTATGAAAAGTTTATGTGCAACACAGAATAGAAATTTGGATATTCCACAGAAAGTATTTGCAAAACCTACGTTTTTACAGGTTCTCAGACTGCCTGCTTATTCATGGTTGAACTGGGAATTATAATACAATTTATTTAGAACAGAGGGCTGATTTAGAGGATTAGAAACTGATTGTTCCAAATGAGAGGAATTCACTCTTCCCTGAATCATTAATTTCCATGTGAACATGAGCAAACTTGAACACTATAATCCAGTTGGCCCTTGTCTCAGTTGAATTGTTTATGCCAATCTCCAAAATCCTTGCTTTGTTCAATTATCTGCCTTTGATCTTGGACTAACCTATATACTTGCATTCCTGCCACATAAAGACTTTTACAAAGTAATCTTTAACCTACTGCTATAATTCTGATCTGATCCTGTAGAAATACCATCATTTCCAGGATGCTGAAAAAGAATGTAGTGAAAAAAGTTGTAGCTATACCTTCCAATTTCTAAAGGCTTCCAAAACCTAATACTTTCCAACTATCTATTAGAGTTCCATCTCTCATAAGCTCTAACCAGCACAGGCCAATTTTGGAACACTATGAGAGCTGAAATCTAATACAGCTGGAAAAAATAATCAAAGCTATATAAATTTGTACAAGCTAATATGCATCTCATATTATGGCTCTCATATGTGGTTTACTAGAAAAAGCCATAGCACTTTATTCATATTCCAAATGGGTAAAATTATAGTCAGGCCCTGTCAGACAATGTTCAGCCAGGCCATCTAAACCAATCACATTAAATTATGATCCAGTTCATTGAATATATTACAACAACACTTCCGCCATGAAAATCAAAAGAAGCTATTTTATATAAGCTACAAATGAATATAGGTAGTCCTTGATTTTTGAGCCCAAAATTTCCATTGCTAAGCAAGACAATAATTTATTTATCCCATTTTACGACCTTCTTTGCCACAATTGTTAAGTTAAACACTGCAGTTGCACAATAATATTTATTGTGTATTTGCTGTCTCTGGCTAAAACAAATCCCTGCATGCAATGGATCTGACATTGACATTGCTTGACAGAAGTTCTCAAAAGGTGGGTTACATGACCCCGGGACACTGAAACTGTCATAAAAACATGCCAGTTGTTAAGCGTCCAAATTTTAATCAGATTATCACGGGGTTGCTGCAATACTCATAAGTGGAGGTGGAAGATACCACTAATGTAATTTATTGGATCCCCTGCATGGATTGCTTGTGAGTATGTAGGACAAATGGGGAGGAAGCTAACCATCAGATTGCAAGAACATAAGTGAGTGGTCAGACAAGGAGATTCAAACCTACATTGTAACGAACTGCTAATAAGATTGTTGGCCGAGCATATACAAAGATAGCCAGGGAAATGATTGAAGTCTGAGAAATGAGCTCCTTCTCAGTCAACAGGAGTACTGGTTTACTTAGGGAGTAAGATGGCGCAGTGGTTAGGGTGCAGTACTGCAGGCCACTTCAGCTGACTGTTATCTGCAGTTCAGCAGTTCTAATCTCACCGGCTCAAGGTTGACTCAGCCTTCCATCCTTCCGAGGTGGGTGAAATGAGGACCCAGACTGTGGGGGCGATATGCTGACTCAGTAAACCGCTTAGAGAGGGCTGAAAGCCCTATGAAGCGGTATATAAGTCTAACTCCTATTGCTATAAGGGAGAACTTGACAGCACAAGGAAACAACAGCCAATGACTTAGTAGCTGGCAATCAACATCCCAATCAACCAATAAGAAGCCACATCCACTCAAGTACCATATAAATATTATGCATAGAATAGCCAAAGTACACATTCTGGTAGTGAGAAATTCCCTGAGGATGGGCTCCAGCACAAAACCAAAAATCTTTGGTTCTGGTTGGATTGGATCCACTCATAAGTGTGAAAAACAGTCATGTCACTTTTTTCAGTGTCATTGTAACTTCAAATTGTCACTAAATGAATGCTTGTAAATTGAGGACCTCCAAGAGAATTGACAAAAAGGAAAGGTCAAAGGCAGTCATTTGAGTAAAGTATGTAACTTCCTTAATAAACTTTCCCACTGAAGGAAAAAAATCCTTTGGATCTCAATCTTGTGTCTATAATTATGCTCTTAATAGGTTTGCTAATACTGACAGATATATAGACTGCACTTAATAAAGTGGAAGATTCCAAATATTTTTTCTCTAATGAAAAAGCTTTCAAAAACTCTCCTAGGATAGCACAGGGAGAAAGCTTTGACGTGAATTAATCCAATATAACATAAATTCAGTCCACTGTAAATCTGTCATATTATGAGGAATAATGAATGAATTCTCATTTACCTAAAAGTGCATTTTTCCCATGGTCATCTGGCAGAAATCTTTTATCAACAGCACAGACTAGAATATGCTCAGGAAGATTTGGAGACTTAGCTCCAACCAACAGGAAGCCTGGTGGAATATCAATCTGTTCCATACGCAGCGATACTAATCGCAAATCTTTGCCGGCTTGACAAAAACCTGAAAAGAAATCATACATCATGAAACAGCCATTTAGAAAAACTTCCAAGTACACTGGTCACTCTGGGCATCATATGTCTAACCCCTTCCCCTTTCACAAAACAGTTACCTGGTTCATTAGTTTATCATGAGCAAAGGACACTAGATGAATTAGATATATAAAACAAATGTAGATTCATGAAACAAAATTAGGAGTTTACGCACTGTGTTGTGCTCCTCAGAGAGAGAGAGAACTTAGCAGTAGTGTATTGTGCTAGTAATTTTCACATAATACATTTGACAGAGTTTATTTCTCATACATAAAAATGTCATAGCAAATAGAAAAATAATATTTTGCCTACCCCTTCTTCCAGCTCCTGTAGAACAATTGAATACAAAAGATGCCCTCCTTTTCTCTTTGTGAATCAAATGTGCAACTGTGTACTATCAACCTAAACAACATTACCTGCAACAGGATGCATTTCTGGATGCAATACAGGAAAACTGCCTTAACAACTGGAAGATGCCTCTAAATCCCCAAATCCAAACAGGCTTTCCCAGATGCTCCAGATTATTTGGATTAAACTAGCAGTAGTCTATAGCATCTCATGGGAAGTCTCTTTTAATAGAGAACATTAGGTTGATGAAATATGAATGTCAGTCACAGGCTCATAGATGTCTACAACCATGCACAACATTTTTGTCTACAAAGAAAGATACATGGCAGTGTTTTCTGCTGCAGATGGAAAACAGTGTGCTTGTTACAACTACGATATTTTGGTGAAGAGGAATTATTCAGAGGACATATTATTTCCAAAACCACTTCTTGCTCATTCCTTCAATGTTCAAACTGCAAGGGCCATTTGCTTCTCAATTTAAAGCTGGGACAAGCACTTTTCCTCCACTGTGAAACACACATACAAAAGAGGAGGGGGGAAACCCTAGGACTGTAGGAAATATGATTGTTAATGTAGTGACATCACCAAAGGAGGATCAGCCAAATGTTCAGTCTGAGTTCATTTGGGAGGGTTTGGAAGTTCTAGTGCAAAGCAGCTGTATGAATTCCTCCAGTCAGGATGTGGCAACCTGTTTCACTGTCTGATAGTTCATACAATAGAGTTTACAAGTTCCTCACAATGTCTATCTTGAACTTGCTTCTTTGTAGCTTTAACTATGTAGCATTTGTTTTTGCTATATTTGGTTGAATAACATTTTGAGGAGTCTATTGTATTTATATAAAATATAATTAAAAAGTCATATACCCTTACACTCATACAGTATAAGCCTTACTGTTTGTTTGCCGAAATGTACTCATCCAACATTATTTGTAGCATACTGTTTACCAGTGACCAAATGATCTAAATATTCTTATGCATGTAATCATCTTTTTAGATCAAACACTCAGCAGTAACAATTACCATGAACAATGAACAGTAGCAATTACTGCTAGGTATATAAGAGAGAAAGCCTATGCCAGAGGCACATAGGGATGAAGATAAGGAAAGCAAATACCACAAGCGATAAGGAAGAGCAGGGTGGTCTTAATTACAACTAACAGTATTCCACAACTTTAGCTGAAAAAGTGCTAGAAGGGGTATTAGCTGACAAAATGGTGTTACAAAGAGCAAAATAGATTTAATTAATCATAGAAATAGACTATAAGAGAAAGAACTATAGCCATTTTTGGAATTCTCTGAGAGAAATTCAAACATCTTAATGTTTTCATTTTAAGAACACTTTACTTTGCCAAAATCTATTGTTTACTGAAAGTAAAACAAAAAAATCCATCCATTCCAGAGGCGGTATCCAGCAGTTTTTGACCTGTTCTGGATCTTTTGAAACTTAGTGAATATCGAAGATGCAGCATTCTAGAAATTAAAGATTGAACAGTTCTATAAAAATGCAGACTGTTCATTTTAGCCAACATTAGCCGATAGCTATTGTCTTAAGGCAAGAGTACAATATTATTTTCCAGAACCCAATGAGTGTCTTTGCAATTCTGTTGTTTTGAACAAAAGAGACATTAGCATTTTGAAATAAGGACTGCAGCATGAGCTCAAAACAGCAGATAATTAAGGGATGCAAATTTACTTCTCTAAAGTAAAAACAAACAAAAAACCCCTTACATTCTTATTCCACAGAAATGCAAAATACCAATCCCTGGAGCAATTCATTAGGCTCTATTTTCAATGGTGTCCATTCAATCAATCATTATTTGGAGTTTAAGAGCTTGCTGCCTGTCAGAATTGAATCAACATATCCATATCCTCTAATAAATTGCCATAAGATATTTCTGTTTTCCAGAAATACAAATCTTTGCATTCCACACTCATCTTTTAAGCAACTAAGGAGAAAAGAGTTTGGCTAACCCAGTTGTGAAAATACAAACAAAAGGTCTGAAATTGTGTAAAGCAAAAATTGTCTCTGTCCCCTACTATCCCCCCTTTCTTTAACAGTAACAATTACCATCTCTTTTGTGAGGTACAGACCTGTTTTTGTGCTACTTTAAGGTAAGGATTTTGCATAAGAATTACATACTAGAATTTATATTAAAAATGCAGTTCACAGTCACTTCCATTTGGTATTTTCACAGTTGCTGAGTAACACAGACCTCAGTTTGACTCTTTCTCATATTGCACTTAATAACCAAATCACATCATCAGTAATAAATAATACCCTTGTTAAAAAATAATAAAAACAGAATACACATCTTATAAATGAAGCAATATGTAAACTAAAATAAATATTTTTATTTTACACATACTCTGGAGGCTCTATTAAAGTCATTAAAAATAAAAAGGTGAGTAAAAAGACCATGAGGATTGAATAAATGCTTACTGACACTAAATTAAGAAAAATACACCAAATTGCAAAATTAATTTGCACTATAGGTCCCTGAAAGCTATTGAAACAGCAAAAGATGCTAATACCAACTGTTATCATATTGTTATTGCCCACCCATCCCGCAATCCATTAGGGAGAACCATGTGCCAGAGAGAAATTTAAAGAATTGTTTCTCTCTAAATCTAACCAATCATGTAGAAATTACAAGAGCAAAAAAGAAAGAGATGTTTTTCCATCCCATCATCATCAGAATACAAATGTCCCACAGTTGATATTCCTTCAATACATAGGAAACAGGTCGGTACTGACAGCAACAACATATTAATTCAAAGATTGCAAGCTTGCTTCTCTAATGGAGGGGAAAGATCAGAAGACTGGTGCTGTTGCTGAGCATTTGTTGTCCAAGATGACATTCTGTCCAGTGGTAGGGCCATAGCTATTACCTAATTGATCAGTTTATAGAGACATTACATGCTATTCAGTTATGGTCTCTACATGAAGTTCAGATTTTAAAGTAAAAATCATTTGACCCATAACTGCAGTCTTTATTGGAAAATCAATTGTATATTTTGGACTTGCCATATTGGTTTTTTATGCCTACAGGCTACAATGGAACAAAATATCACCAAACAAAACACAGGATGTTTAAGGGAGACTAGATGAACTGGTGGATTGAAACACAAGAAATGTTCTGATCCAAGGGAGGATTAATATTAATCTTATCAAACAGTTTTCTGCTGAGAATATTCAGTACATCATTTGTTTAAACATGGCTTTCACAATTCCCATAGCAATAACTTAATTTTTTCATATAGCCTTGAGCCCAACAATGTAATTGCTATGATTTTTATGTATGACTCACTATATGACTATTTTGGTCTCAGTAAATTCAGTGAAATCTGTTTCCAGGTAAGCATGTTTTATACTGCAATCTTAATCTAGTGCAAATAATTTGTCAATCTTTTGGCAAGAGAAATAAGGGCAGGAAAGTCCAAAGGTCAAAGAAGTGAATGAAGTTTAAAATGAAACTAGTCTGAAGAGAAGCATATATTTGTTGGCTAAAAAAACCTGGATTGTCATTCTCAAGAATCTCACTTCTGTAAATAAAATTCTCTTCTGGTGTATTTTTACCTTAGACTCTCTGCAACCTGAACTGCACTTTATGTGGAAATTTTCAGATTTGGAAGTGGGAAAGGGACTGCTTTCTTTAATGAACAAAACATTTTCTTCATATAAGTTGTTAAAATATATTTTTGCCTGGTGCCATCAGAAAGACAAGCCAAATTCTATCTAAAAATACAATCTAAAATTCTTATTTTAATTGTAAAGTTAACCAGAATAATACTATTCCAGAAATACACAGGCCATGTTTCATTTTTGGATTAAGAAAAATACTGCATGACTTATTCTGTATTTTATAAGATAATTAGAAGATATTTATAACATAGTTTAGAGGAAAAAAGAATTTTCATAAGGACAATGATTGAAAAATATGGTGGATCTTAAACATGTTAACTAAAATTATTATTAATATTTATGATATAGGATTTAAATAAACTATTCCTCCTTGACCACTTCTTACTATGCCCTTTAAAAATACAACAATTTGAGCTATTTCCACTATTTATGCTCAAGTAACATAAACATAATCAGACTTCAATCTTGCATTTAGTTTGCATGCAAATAAGTCCAATTTTAACTGAATAAAAATATTTCACAAAGGAGCCTTAGATACTATAACATTTCAAAGTACTATAAAACCCTAAATTTTGGAGAAATTCTATTGAACCAAATAGGATTAGCTTAAATCAGAAGCAGACATTATATTTTTATGATTTTTTAAAGATTTTGTTACAAAAAAAGTTATACGTTCATATCACAAATGTATCCATAGCATAATTTATTTATTTCTAACTTTGAACAAAGTAGTATTCTGCAAGGTCTGACCCTTCTGCAGTAGTGGGTTCTGGATCCCGTTGCAACCAGTACGGTACGGTTGCAACGGGGGCCGACGATCTCCACATGAACGCGCACAATGCACACATACGTCTTACCATCCAGCAACGTTTCCACAAGCCTCCACAATGCTCCAACTTCTCAGTGGAGCATTGCACAGGCACTGTACGCATCATGTGCAGAAGCACCACAGAGTTTAAAGACAGGTAAGGAGCACGGGCGGGCCCTCCGGAGCACTGTACTGGAACGGTACCCAGAGCTCCAGGTAGGCTCCGGTGCGCCTGTAACGGGGTGTACCGCCTGCAACCCACTACTGCCCTTCTGTGAAAGTAACACAACCATCATAAAGCAACTGCTGCCCTTTTCCTGTATACCTGCGACATCACAATCTACAATTTATATAGAGGCAAACTGTTTTCATCATTTGATAACTGCTCTGCCACAGACACCTCTGATTCTGCATGAAATGTTAGATAGAGAAGATTTAAACCAACCATCAGTAGTGCAAGATCCTTCTGGGGCAGGTTTCTGTGCATATGGGATTGGTGGACTACTGGAATCAGACATGTCTTCATCCTCCTCATCTTCTTCTGTTTCATTAATAGTCTGGCTGGTGGAAAAATCCAAACTTCCATTCTGAGTGTAACGATGCATCAATTCTTTGTCTAGCTCTTCCACTTTTGGTTTCACATCTGGAATGCATGATTTTAAAAAAAGTCAACCAATATACCTTTAAAAAACATACTTCTGAAAAACATCTTTCAAAAGTAATAATAAACATTTTACATAGCATAAGAACAATTAGAATATGCCATACTTGCTTGGTTACCTTCCGGCAAAATAGGAGGTTGCTCAGGATCAAGATAGAGCTGGGAGAAGATGGGCCGAGGAACCACACTATTACATCTGAGGGAGGCCTCTATGGAGTTATGAAGAGCTTCTTCAAAACGGGCAGATTTTAATTGCCCTGCATAAGAATTCCCCATGATCTGTTAATAAATAAAATGAAAATAAATAAAAATTAAATTGAATTAAAAATAAAATAAAATAAAATAATTAGGGTTTCATTCTTTTATTATGGAAAGCAGAAGTGATGTTTGAACCAGGGGTGAAATGCTCTGAAGTCTGCTACTGGTTTGTTTCGTGCGCATATGCACCAAATGAGCACTTCTTGATTTTGCCAATCTGCTTTCAAAATAGAGTTCTTTTCAGTCATCTTTTCTTTTGCCTTTTACCTCTATTGAGCATCAGTGTAAATTAAAATGTACCACGACAGATCTCAGGAAATGTAGAACAGGAGATGTTCAATAAAAGTCAGTATGTAGAGATCTTCAAGGATAAATAGTTAAAAACAATATCTGTTTGGGTAGTACTTGCTTTCTACTCTATTTCATAGAAATGTGATAGCAATTTTGTTTTGGCTGGATTGGCTACTTCCCACAACTGAACCAACATCAAAATGTCAATGAAATAGAGGTCATACAGAGATCCACCTGGGAAAGCGTAATTAATTTTTTCAACTTTAATTTCCTAGCCATCATAAATTCCCAGTTGTCATGAATTCAGACGATTGTTAGTTAACATGTATATTGTAGTATTGTGGGGTGAGGTGTGGAAATAAATCAAAGAAATTGACCATAATTGACATAACTAAGGCAGAATATTAGCAAATAGCCCAAGCCTGTAAAGATGAAGTAAGGAAAGCTGAGGCTCACAATGAAGAAAGGCTTGGCACAAAAGTAAAAAATAACAAAAATGCTTCTTCCAAAATGTTAAAAACAAGAAAAAAGTTAATGAAACAATTGGTCCATTGCTGGGAGAAAGTGGCAAGAAGGTGACAAGCAACAGGGAGAAAGCAGAACTATTCAACTCATTTTTTGCATCTGTCTTTACACAAAGGGATAAAACAGTCCAACCTATCAAAAACAGCACCCCAAAAATCAGATTAGGAACACAAGTTGAAATAGGGAAGAAAATGGTGAGCACCTGCCTACCCTAGACGAGTTCAAATCACCAGGACCGGATGGATTAAACCCCAGGGTTCTGAAGGAACTGGCAGATGACACCTCAGAACCACTGAACTATATGTTTCAGAGATCCTGGAGCACTGGGGAACTGCCAGAGGACTGGAAAAGATGGTTCCCATCTTCAAAAAAGGAAAAAATAAATGCAGGAAACTAGAGACCTATCAGCTTGATCTCAATACCAGGAAAGATTCTGGAAAAGATAATCAAGCAACAAATTAGCAAACACCTAAAAGTAAACAAAGTAATAGCCAAAAGCCAACATGAGTTTGTCAAAAACAGATCATGCCAGACTAATCTTATTGCATTCTTTGACAAAGTGACAAAATTAGTGGACCAGAGGAATGCCGTCAATATAGTTTACTTGGACTTCAGTAAGGCATTTGATAAGCTAGACCATAACCTACTACTAGATAAAGTAGAAGAATGTGGGTTAGACAGTATCACCACCAGATGATAACCGCACTGGCTGACCAACCACACTCAACGTGTAGTCCTCAATGGAACTGCATCTACATGGAGGGAAGTATGCAGTAGAGTACCCCAAGGATCTGTTTTGGGCCCAGTACTCTTCAACATATTCATTAATGATTTGGATGAGGGAATAAATGGGGAACTCATCAAATTTGCAGATGACATCAAGCTGGCAGGAATAGCCAACACTCCAGAAGACAGACTAAAAATACAGAAAGATCTTGACAAACTTGAACATTGGGCACTATCTAATAAAATGAAATTCAATGGTGAAGAGAGTAAGGTTCTACATTTAGGCAAGAAAAACAAAATGCACAGGTATAGTATAGGTGGTACCTTGCTCAATAAGAGTAACTGTGAGAGGGATCTTGGAGTCCTAGTGGACAACCATTTAAATATGAGCCAGCAGTGTGCAGCAGCTGTCAAAAAAGCCAACACAGTTCTAGGCTGCATAAACAGAGGGATAGAATCAAGATCACGTGAAGTGTTAATACCACTTTATAATGCCTTGGTAAGGCCACACTTGGAATACTGCATTCAATTTTGGTCGCCACAATGTAGAAAAGATGTGGAGACTCTAGAAAGAGTGCAAAGAGCAACAAAGATGATTAGGAGACTGGAAACTAAAACATATGAAGAAGGGTTGCAGGAACTTTAATGAAAAGAAGGACTAGGGGAGACATGATAGCAGTGTTCCAATATCTCAGGGATTGCCACAAAGAAGTGGGAGTCAAACTATTCTCTAAGTCACCTGAGGGTAGAACAAGAAGCAATGGGTGGAAACTAATCAAGGAGAGAAGCAACTTAGAATTGAGGAGAAATTTCCTGACAGTTAGAACAATTAATCAGTGGAACAGCTTGCCTCCAGAAGTTGTGAATGCCCCAACACTGGAAATCTTTAAGAAGATGCTGGATAGCCATTTGTCTGAAACGGTATAGGGTTTCCTGCCTAGGCAGAGGGTTGGACTAGAAGACCTCCAAGGTCCCTTCCAACTCTGGTATTGTATTGTATTGAATTGTATAATTCTCAAACAAACCAGTTAAATACATGTGAATTAATACTGAAATACACTGATTTTAAGATACAGAGAACTTGTTTAAATCATTGGTTTTAAAAATACTTGGAGTATTTCCTGCTCTAAAATTGCTATTAAATTGCTTTTCAATAGGAAGTCTTTTTGTTGTTGTAGAGTTCTAACTGTAATACATTAATACATTATTACTGAGGTAAGTAAATATTAAAACCAATGATAGATTTTAGCATCAAGTAAATTTTCATGCAATCCAAAAACAAACAAAACCCAAATAAACTAAAACCTTTAAAATGTTCAGATTTCTGCTTTCTAGAATAAGAGAAAATGAATATTGTTTCTTAAAATGTCCCTGTCCTGAGCTTGAGAACCCTTTAGAACAGAGATGAAGTTACAGTAGCTTGCCCAGCATACATACACTCCAGGCTACAATTTTGTTTTATTTACTTAATTATATTTCACACTTCTTAGCTGCCCATCTCTTCAGTTTGCCATGGACTTCCATTGGACAATTTTCCCTGTTGTTCTGAAAATCTCTTTACTTACACACACACACACACACACGGAGGGAGGGAGGGAGGAAGGGGGGGAGAGAGAAACATATATATACAAAACACATAGAGCTCAATTAAATTTATGCACATGGAATTAGAACATTAAAATGCACATATATGCAAGCACAAAAACAGCCTTAAAACAAACATGTCTTTCCTAGATTTTTACATCATTTCTCCAAAGTCTGTTGCGGAACTTTCACAGTGACATATCCAATATATTAAGATTAGCAATGTATTAAGACAATGGCTATTTGGGAGTTGAAAATTAAATCATTCGGATGACTGGAAAAATGATGAAAAATGCAATAGTGGTCTAAAAAAGGAAACCTGTACCAATGAAGAAAAAGTTATAACCAACATGTCATGAAAAAGACCATCTTGAAGAAAAGCTCAGAAAATGCTCTGGATTCAAGTTAAAGTAACTTCAACAGGTGCTTACCTATTTAATGGAATGTTCATGAACACTTTCCATTAAAGTGTGTTAAGTTCAGTTAAGGACAGACTGTGGTATGCATTTCTAAATAATTGCATTGAAAATACAATCTACCACAAACCTCTTCTCATAATTAATGTGGCTTTTAGAAAGAAAACTAAGCCCAGATAAGTCTTTGGAACTTCAATAAGCATAGCTTTAACTATAATTCATTGCATTTGACATTGCAATTGAATGGCATGTGAAGCAAATTGTCCTAGCATTCTTCTAGTTTACTACCATAGCAACCCCTTAATTCAGTTAATAAGATGCAAAGTATTAAATTACAATATTGGCATACTTGTAATGTTAACCCATGTCTTCATTAACACAGTAGTTATATAATCTCATTATATAATTCAGTGTTTTTGAATTTGCAGTAGCTTTATAAAATGATTAGCCTTTCTTAAAATTACCAAGATTGTAAGCCCTTTGAAAAATCAACAAATTTCTTATATATCTGCTTTATATCTTCTTTTCCATTTCTTCCCATTTATTATATAAATCCCATCAAATTATTTAAACCCCCTATCTATGATTAACTGATATCATCCATCTTCTAAAAAATCACAATTTTATAGTAACTCTACCTTCTGCAACAAATCATTATTTGTGTAAATACAATCTATATGCAGTACTGCTAAAACTCTTGTTATCATAACAATTACCTAGACATCATAAGGCAGGGATGTCAAACATCGCCCCATCATCACATGACATACAGTGACTTTTCTCTCCATCGCTAAATGAGGGGGGGCTTGGCAACACATGACACATCTGGCCCGGGGGCCACTAGTTTGACACTCCTGACATAGGGCAACAATTTTTGAATGAAGGTACCTTAAATAGACTAATTTACAAAATGTTTTCAAAATCTAGGACACATGACCACCAAGGGAAATTTGAGAAAGTTGTAGCTGCTATAGTGCTATTTGGCTGCTGCTGTTGTCCAACAATTTGCATTTTTAATGATCTGTGGCAGTTTCCCTGTCTCTCACAATCCCTTTCTCTCTTCACAAAGAGCAGCAGCCACTTGGGTTGCTGGGAAGGAAAGGAAGGGATGGAAGGAGGACCCCTCAAGTACCCTTCCCAGACAACCCATTGGAATTCTCAGTTACATTTCACAGCTCTTTTTAATTTAGCAAATATTGATCATTCAAATATTGTCCATTTAAAACACTTTTCTACTGTGTATCAACTTCTGCAGTCAACTTCCAATATTTATGGGCTGCACTTTCCAAGGATTCCCTGCAGGTGTCTCTGTAAAATCTGAGGCCCTGGAAAAGTTCCATGGTCATTACCAATGAACTAACACTGCCTTCATGGTTCTAACAAAGAACAGTTTTTCTCACATAAAAACAAGTGCTCAAGAAGGGAACAGGTGATATTTCAGTGCCATGGCAACACAGTTGCTATATTTCACTGTCCAATTGCAGTATATTTCACAGCAACAGAAAGGAAATAATGCCTTTCTCATGCTTGAATAATGTCTTTAATTTTTTTCCAACAAACTAATTTCAATAATGGAAAAAATATAGAAGGGGGGGGGAAAGGGCAGAAATGCACAACTAACTCTCCCCTATATTTGAGACCAAAGATAGAACAAAACATTAAAAATATATTATCCCAAAGGTACTTTTTGAAGAGGCAACTGGAGTTTCTTGTTTTTCTTTGAAGATATTTTTCTTCTCATCCAGCTTCTTGGATGAGAAGCAAAACCTTTGGGACAACCATGATCTGGGTGACTGAGAATCTCCATAGACATTAAAATGTCAGCAACTTTTGACATACATGGTTCACAAAGAGATCTTAACAATCCAACAAAAAGAAAGGTTCCTTAATACTCAATAGAGTATTTTAAAATTTTACAATTGTCTTCTTTCCTGAGTGCTACTGTTTTTAATTCAGTTTCCAGTGGAAATTAGGATCATATTTATTAACTACAATAAAATGCATTATACTTATGCATATGTGCCTCTTCCATGTCCTTTGTCACACATAAAAAAGAATGCCTTTTCTCACTCCTCTCACTGTCTGACTAATACGCCAATGTTATATTTGCAATTTGTAGCTACAACAAGAAACTCACGGATTATTTGGAACCTTATTATTTAAAGAAAATAAAGGAAAAGTTGGTACCTAATAATATATGCATTCTTCATGAATTTGAATGTTGAAGACAGGCAGACAACATTAAAAAATAATGAATAATTTGCCTCAGACAAAAATAACCATTCCTATATTGGTTTGCACATTTCAAAATATTTTGGACAAGTGCCTAAGGTTTGTTTTTCCTTGTATTTTTAATCTGAAAACATGTCCCCTTTATATTTGTTTCAGCGTTCCATCTTAAATAAAACAACTGGGGACTGAAGACTTGGGGGCTCAAGACTTGTTTTCTAAATTTAATAAACTTAGGTCCTTCCTTCAGCATCTCCTTAAAAACAGCTCACTTAAAATGTTTTCGATTATTCACTCTCATTAAATCTAAGACCAAAAAAAGCAAGAAAGTTCTGCTCAGTTTTTTTCCCTAGTAACAAATGATTTTAAAATGCTTAATCTGAAGTCAAGAGAGCTCAAATCTTATGAGAGTGAGTGAAATACTATTTAAAAGCCTAAGTCTGGAAAGCGACTTACAGAATGGCTTCCATTATGTAATTTGGTCTCCTTGTCTTTCTCTGAATATACTACCAAAGCTGCAAACATTTGGCAAGGGTTGTCCTTTCACTTAGACAAAAGCAGCCTTCCTTACCTAAATCACTTTTTTGCATCAGACTCATAAAAACCTTCCCACAACAGAGATTTCAAGAAAACCCTTTAAAGGTTTAGGATATACCTTCTTTGCTAAGTAACAAAATACACCCCATGGTGTCTGACCCCCCACTCAGCTGTCTTATGACCTCTGCAATTGTTGCAACTTCACTTCGGGGGCCACAGAACTTAACTCCTATATCAAAAAAGAGGACAGCCGCTTCCTCTGAGCACCTGGTGAAACAAATGCCAGCAGCATCCTCCCCCACTCCTAGGTCCCAGATGTTCCCACAGCTGCCTTGGTGTCTATGTGGCAATCAGAAAGCAACAATTAGGACCTAGATGATGGCAATGACCCTCTTATTTTACTGGGTCTGAACGCTCTATGGGGCCTCCTGGCCTTAAGGATACAGCAGGTCATAAAACAGAAACAGATCTTCAGCCTCTGGGAAATACGAGAGGATTTTTTTTAAAGAACAACAAGGAACAATAGAAGTCCAAGTTACAAATAAAGTAAGTCAAGCCAGTTGAACTCATCAGCAGCAAGAACATATAAGTTATTTGACCTCTCTTGTTGAAATAATACATATTCTACATTTCCCCCTTTGATTTCTATAGATTGTGTTTTACAAAAAAATTCAAAAATCTCTCATGTACATCAAGTGTTTGATTTAAATAAAACCTGTTTCAATTTACAAAATTAGTTTAGTTGGAAACCTCAAAGGACATCACTTCTGGCCTCATTTCTTTATTATGGTTTCTCTGTTTCATTTCAAAACCATACCATAAAAGGTGTCTAAAGACTCAAAAGTCATGGAGATTTCTCTCTCCAAAGATCAGTATTGTATCCTTTATTATTGAAAATACACTTCAAGAGACTAAAACATTATTCACTCAGATTCACTGTTAAATTGATTTTGATTCTTAATTTCTAAATGCATGGCTATTGCTGTAATGTAGGCTAAATATGGGTAAATAAGATGAAGTTTAAGGTACATAAGACTGATGAAGTGCTTCTGACTGAAAAACTCAGACCTACCACTGATGCTTGCCTTCCCTTTGAAGGAGCACATTTGTGGATTTGGGAATGCTCATTAATCCAATTCAAGTATTGGGTTTTAGTTGGGGATAGGAACTCAGAACGCTTTGTATATTTGGGTAGTGTACTAATCATGCAATCTCTCATTGTGGAACTTCTTACTTGTGTACATGTGTAGGACCCCTAACCTTTTATTAATGGTGTAAAGCCATTACATTAAAACATTTTAAGTACGTAGATTAAAATTTTAGGTATTCCTCAACTTACAACAGATCATTTAGTGTCCATTCAAAGTTACAACATTCAAAGTTACAACAGCACCAAAAGAATATATGTGACAATTTTTTACACTTAACAACCATCTCCATGGTCACATGATCAAAATTCAGGCACCTGATTTATGACATTTGCAATGTCCCAGGGTCATGTGACCACCTTTTAGGACCTTCTGAAAAGCAAAGTCAATGAGGAATCCAGATTCACTTAATAAACTGAATTACTAATTTAACAACTGCAGTGATTCACTTAACAGCTGTGTCAAGAAAGGTCGTAAAATAGGCAAAACACACTTAACAAATGCTTCACTTAGCAACAGAACCCTTGGTTTCAATTGTGGTCATAAGTCGTAAATAAGTCATAAATTTCAGTATTGCAATATAATCTTAATGTTACATGATTTCATAGAAACACACATTAACACAATTTTCAAGATTTGTGTATTTTATGACAATATATTCTAGCAACACAGGCAATCAGTAAGGGTATTACAAGTGTTTTCTCTGTGAACACAGATCTTTCCATTTTTTTCATTGGCAAAAATGTCATGATATTCTCAATATGCTTTGCCAACATCTTGCAAGATTTGATGATTTCATATTTTAGTCACTGAAAATACTTTAAAATGGAAATTTATTAATTTTGGAACCCTATAGATGTCCTTGCATTCTGTGGTGAAAACAGACCAAACCTTAAGTGGGTGATCCTCAAAGATTTTGATGCTAATGTAGTAGAGCACGTAAAATAAAGCTTGTGGGGCAGCACACTCAGTTAAAAGATTGAAATTAACCATTTAATTATAATAGCTTTATACAAACAGCATAATTATATCAAATTGACCCAAACTATTTTGTACTCTTGCTGACATTGAAAATGTTACCGATGATAAATGCATTACAAATATGGAAACAATACTACCTTCTTTTATGTTTTTCAACCTTCGTTAAATACATTCATGATGGATGATTGTTCAAAGTTTTTCTGCTGCTACTTGATTCAGGCTGTTGAAAATGTTAGATACCTGTGAAATAATAAAATAGTTTAAAATGTAAATGACGGATTTAAATCTTGATATAGCAGCAAAGACAGAGCTTCTTAACAATACTTATTTCTTTATTTGGTTTTTATCTTGCCTTCATTATTCAAGATGTAAAACATGCATAATATTCTTTTCCTCCTCCTATTTTCCCAACAACAATAAACCCGAGAGATATATTGGCAGAAAAAGATAGGACCCAAAGGGCTTTCATGCCCAAGATGGGATTAGAACTTATAGCACTCTAACCACTACACTGAAGTAGCTGTACTATTTTGTTCTTGACTATTTATTATTGCTTTGAGCTTTGAAATAATACCCATTGAACTAATAGGACTGCTAAATACATCTAAGACTAATACACACACACACACACCATATATGTCTTAGATGTATTTAGCATGTGTGTGTGTGTGTGTGTGTGTATGGCAATAGCAATAGCAGTTAGACTTATATACCGCTTCATAGGATTTCAGTCCTCTCTAAGCAGTTTACAGAGTCAGCATATTGCCCCCAACAACAATCTGGGTCCTCATTTACCCACCTGGCAGGATAGAAGGCTGAGTCAACCCTGCGCGGTGAGATTTGAACCGCCAAACTGCAACTAGCAGTCAGCTGAAGTGGCCTGCAGTACGCCACTCTACCCACTGCACCACCTATGTCTTATGTATGTATGTATGTATGAGAGTGTGTGTATACATACATACATACATACATACATACATACATATATATTACACACACACATACTACATACACATATATTATACATATACATATATACATATATAATATCTACATATATACATATATACATATATACATATATACATACTATAAATATACATATATACATATATACATAGTATACATCTATACATATATACATATATACATATATACATATATACATATATACATATCTTACATATATAATATATACCCTATATACATAATACATCATATACTATCATATATGTTTTATTGTTCTGATAAATAAATAAGGGAGGCTAGTATAGATCTATTTCAAGCTATTTAGCTCTCATCAGCTAGCCATACCCTTACTGGGATTCGAACCTGTGCTGTATTGCATCTTAGGCAAACATCTTAGCCATTAAGCCACAGGTCTCCTCCTTATCAGCTGAAGCCAGAAAAGACACTATATTTAGTGTCACAACCCCTGGTAAGCCCCAATTATGGGAGGAAGCTAACTGCCTTCCATCATCTGTCAATCGGCTCGTCACAAGAGTCCATCACAACAGAAACCCAATATTTTTACTTTTGCCTTTGTTATATTTGTGTTTTATTTGTGCTGATAAATAAATAAAGGGAGACTAGTATAGATCTATTTCAAGCTATTTAGCTCTCATCAGCTAGCCATTACCCTTACTGGGATTCGAACCTGTGCTGTATGGCATCTTAGGCAAACATCTTAGCCATTAAGCCATATGGGTTCTGTCGTGATGGACTCTTGTGACGAGCCGATTGACAGATGATGGAAGCAGTTAGCTTCCTCTCATAATTGGGGCTTACCAGGGGTTGTGACACTAAATATATATATATATATATACATGGTTCCACCACAAAACCGCGGTCAACTAAAGCGCGCTCGACGAAACCGCGTACCTGACGTCATCACAGCGCGATGAAAAAAGCACGCTGTGAGCGGTTTAAAGCTAAAATTAACGCGTAAACCTAAACCTAACCCGCCCAACCTAACCCTAAACCTAACCCTAAACCTAACCCTAAACCTAACCCTAAACCTAACGCTAACCCTTAGCCTAACCCTAAATCTAAGCCTAACGCTTAACGTACCCTAAACCTAACCCTAACCCTTAACCTAACCTAAACCTAAACCTAACCCTTACCTTTACGTGAATCGGCTTGCTTTAAAAGCGCTTTTTAAAGCGCCCTTCTTTCTCTGCGGTCGTTGTTGTCGCGCTGCTGATGACGTCAGCGACGCGCTTTAATCGGGCGTGCTTTAGTGGACCGCGGTTTTGTAGTGCCACGTATATACATATATATATACAATATTATATATACATATATATATACATATACATATACATATACATATACATATACATATACATATATATATATATACACACACACACATACATACATACACACACACACACACACACACACAGACATACATACATACTGTCAAATACCTGATCATAAAACCTGATCAAACTGTACTGGCCAGCATTTTACTTCCTCCAACAACTATAGTAGTACAACAGAGAAAAATCTGCAATTTTTCTCTCACCATATTGAAAACAGTGAGGATGTTTTACTTACACACACACACACACACACACACACACACACCGTTTTGTATACCATTTGTTTCTTATTTTAATATTTTTAATAGTTGTGTTTTTATCAGCTGTGGTTTTTATAAGTACCACTCAAAGTCACTTTGTGAGATGGCCACAAAATTGATGGTAGGTAGGTAGGTAGGTAGGTAGGTAGGTAGGTAGGTAGGTAGGTAGGTAGGTAGGTAGGTAGAAAGGCAGGCAGACAAATTTCCTCTTAATTTAGGGAAATGTACCAACACCAACTTGTTCGCCAAAGCCATAGTCTCTAGCCAGTTTGTGATAATCAGGGAAATACCATTTGATACTTCTTTTTTTAATGTGTCCTAAAATCTCCTTTCAAATAAAAATCTAGAAACAAATCATGTTATATGTTTAAAAACTTAAAAACATCCCTTACATAGGCTAGTCATATATTCAGGGAAGTATTAAACATAATTGGCTCTAATGAAGATGATGGTAATACGTAGACTGCAAATTAAGTATATCTTCTCTATAATATTTTCAAAACATGCTATTAATATAATAAGATATTCAATTCTAAATAAAAGTACTGATAATTCTAAAATTATACGGTACCAACTTTATTAATATGTGGAAGAAAAAAGCTGAAATGTATGAATATTTTAAGTTTGCAATATTAAAGGGATTAATTAAGCAACATTATCCCTCAACATACACTGGGCAATATAAAATAAAAGGACAGTATTTGAGATATATATATATATATATATATATTATATATATATATATATATACCACACACACACACACACACATACATACATACATACATACATACATACATATACACAACACACATATAATATACATATATATACATATACATACATATAGATATATACATATACATACATATAGATATATACATATATACATACATACATACATACATACATACATACCTACATACATACATATAGTGTCACAACCCCTGCTATGCTCCAATGGGAGGAAGCTAACTGCTTCCATTATCTGTCTATCAGCTCGTCACAAGAGACCATCACGACAGAAACCCAATATTTTTACTGTTGCCCTTTTGCCACATTTGTGTTGTATTTGTGCTGATAATAAATAAAGGGAGACTAGTATTAGATCTATTTCAAGCTATTTAGCTCTCATCAGCTCGAATCCCAGTAAGGGTATGGCTAGCTGATGAGAGCTAAATAGCTTGAAATAGATCTATACTAGTCTCCCTTTATTTATTTATCAGCACAAATACAACACACACACACACACATATACACATACACATATACATATGTAATGCTGCAATTCTAAAACAGCTGAATTAAAAAAGAATGGGAAAATAAATTACATTGTAATCTGAGGTTACTTAAAAAAAATGTCTATAAGTGGTCTAACCACAGGAGGAAACCATTTTCTGTCAGTCTCAGCAATAGAGAAGTTTATCGAAGACAACAGTGGTTGCAGGAGTGGAGGAGAGCCAAGTTTTAATAAGGCTACATATAATTTCATTGTCATATAGTTCACTAAATACCACTGTTTTATCGCAAATGTTAAAAGATCATATAATTCTACCCTTCTTTCACATAATCTATTCTGATTTAGGAACTGAAAGTCAAGGTGTCCATAATATTTCCTTCTATAGGAAGCTTTTGTTTTTGGAAGGAGCTGCTGGCACTGAAACATGACCTTGAATGGCAGTTCGCTAATCCAAATTTTTCTGGGGTGTGTGGTAGTGGCGATGCCCTAAACAAGCAGCACAACTTAGATGAAAGCAATACATTTTTAATGGTGCAATATTATACTGAACGAAGTCTCTGATTGCTTTCCACAACATCCAAGAATTTAACACAAATTAATTAGCCTCCGAAGTGAACAGAAGACATGTCTATATTGCAGATGATCCATAGGAAATCAACACTTTCTGATTTGCAGGTTTCTTCAACCTCTAATCCTCACCATTGTATTAAATTTTACGAGAATCAACAGTGATGATGATCAAAGTCAAGCTATATTGTTTCAGAACAAACTGTGGGGAGACATTGCAAAGACTTTTAAAAATAATTAAAGTCCATAATCCAATTTCAACAGTCATGAAGGCTAAATCTGCTATTTTTGAGGCCACGTGCTGAACATTTCACCTGCTAGTAATGACATCTTTGTATTGTCTTCTAATACACTCAAAGCTAAGACCTTTGGCCCTGAGCCACAGACCTCTATTCAGGCTGCACACATTCTCTTAAGCACCCTGAGCCTTGTTGTCATTCTCATTCTTTCATCTATTATTTACATTCATTGAGGAGGGTTGAGCTACTCTACCATTCACAAAGCTTTAAAGCTTCCAATCCTCTGAATTTCTTTGCCTTTCCACTCCTGATTCCTGCCTCATGAACGCAGCAAGCAAGCAAACTGATGAATCATTTTCAAGCCATTGGTTCTAATGGCTAGGCACAATCAGAGAAGCCTCTTCCAAGTAAAAGACACATTCTGCCAGTTTGTCCTTAACAGCAAAGGTCAATCTTTTTAAAATTAAGGTTTTGTGTCTCCATTCAGATACACGCGTTAAAAGCAATCAAATGAACTGGAAAACCACAATATAGAGTAATGCTACAATTTAAATCCTTTGATTTCTTAATGAAGAAATGAGATCTAATAGAATAATCTGGCAAAATTTCAAACGAATAAAGCAGCATGCAACAAAACAATATTTTTCAGAAGAAATATAACCATACAAATTTGCATTTTTTGAACCACAAAATGAAAGATTTGTAAATATAATTTACTCACATCAATAAACATCCTTGAAAAACATGGTTTATCTACATTATTTTTACATGATTTACTACATTATTTTTCTCTCCACTATCAGAAAACTTCATATAATTCTTTTTCCTCGTATACTGTTCAAAGGATAACAATATGCAACTTTTAAAAATGGAGGAGATTGCCATGATTTTAAAAGTCAGCTCTGATCATGACTGTTAGGGTTCAACTATAACAATCTGTGTCCCATCTTGGTGTTTTTTTTCTAACAATGTTGTTACTCTCTTGTGAAAGCCTCCAGCCCCCTTGAATTTCTTATTTTCACCATTTGGTTCAACCAGCAGTTCACTTGAGATTCATCCATCTTAGGATGCTTCAAGTGACATATGCTCTTAGAAATAACCATACCGTTCAGTGAACAAAAGATAACATCACTTCTAGGAAGCCAAGGGGAGAAATACAACAGCAGCCTTGATAGCATGTCCCTACATCAGTCAATAAATATATTGCAAACCCTTACAAATTGAAGAAATGAAGTAAATGCTTGAAAGAAAACAACACGGATAACAATTACAAGCAAAATGATGGTTAAACCCAGATCATTTTATTTAAAAATTGTGCTTAAAAGTGAATTCTAAACTAATGAATCAGTGAATCAACTAAATGAATAAAAGTGAATCAATTAAAAGTGAGTTGATTCTAGATCTAAACAGCAATTCCTAAAACAGAAGCAAAATGATTTACTCCTTTCTACAAGGAAAATCTCTACAGATATTTCAACTGAGAAAGTGGACATTCCAACAGGATAATTCAGCTGATTTGGAAAAACTTTAAAGCATAAAATTTATATATCTTAAAAGGAATCACAAAGGTGCCTTTTTCCAAAAGGCAATGGGCTTTCTTAGGTTCCCCCCCCCCTTTTTGAAAATCTTTCACTTCTCATCCAAAAAGCTTCTTCAGTTCTTGAATGAAAAATCAAATGTTTTCAAAGGAACACCCCCCTCCCAAAAAAAAACCAGTTGCTTTTTGGAAAAAAAGCACCTTTGGGACAACCATGACCTGGATGATTGAGAATCTCCATAGACATTAAAAGGAACCATTCCACATCCAATGAGAGAATTCACAACTTCTCTGGTCTAACATTTACTTGTTAAAGTAAGCAGCAACAGTTATTACACACAATGTATTATTTCAATAGAAAAAGTAAAGACAAGAGTAAGAAAAGGATGCTGTGTTGAGCTATAGATCACTTTGTAACAACAGGTTTTATTAATATCTTCCAACAACAAACTAAAGCAGTGGTTCTCAACCTTCCTAATGCCACGACCCTTTAATACAGTTCATCATGCTGTGGTGACCCCCCAACCATAAAATTATTTTATGTTTTCCATTTTTTTTGAAAATATGTGTTTTCCGATGGTCTTAGGCGACCCCTGTGAAAGGGTCGTTCGACCCTCAAAGGGGTCCCAACCCACAGGTTGAAACCACTGAACTAAAGAGATGCTATATATGAAAAATAGCCCATCCACTGAATCTGAATGTCTACCTCTTCTTCTATACAAAGAACTTAAATGTTTCCCACATTATTTTTATCCAGAAGTTAGAATAATGTTTTCCATTAACAATGATCATTTATTTCTGTTCCAACAGAAGAAGGTAGAAAGTGAGTACAGAATCCCAAATCACTGTAGCTCATGCTTATAAAAATAAACTAACTTTCACTTTAATATCTCAATTCAATAACTACATTTAAAGAAACTTCCTTCATATCAAACTGCATATGAAACAAGAAAGACTGAAACATCATGGAATATTTCTTTGTTGATGATTTGAGAGATTCAAGTCCAGGTAATAATTTGGAATCATTAGTTTAAAAACACATAAACTGAAATATAGAAGGCAAGGATTATTTTTTTACAAAGCTTTTCAATTGAAGTACAGTATCACATTATTGTCAACAACAGGAGAGCTATATAGAAAATGTCAAGAAAAGGCTGCACCATTAATTTTAGTATCAAGTAATATCCTGCCAAGACTGAATAAATGCACATATGGTCTGAGTCAACTTGACTCCTGGGGATTCATGGACACAATCATTCAGTTTTTTGGTAGGACTAAGAACGTGGTTTTCCACTAATTCTTCTGAGATGTTTTTAGACTTTCTAATATAGTCCAGACTCCTGGATTTTCTGGTGGTCTAGAAGTACATTATTCTTCAATGCAGAATGAAGGCCAAATCCTGCTTGCACAAATTAGTATGAGATAAACATTTGGCTTCTGAGTTTTAAGAACATCTTAAGTTTTCAGAACTTTTTCACAATATATGGAAGGGTTTCTTAAGAGGCTACCATTTTTTAAAATACAAATTTGCAGATAGCACAATATTTCATTTTGGTATTTAGCATATAACTCTGCTAAACTTATTTTGTTATCCATTTCTGATACAATATTACATTTTATAAACATCCAGATAGCAAGCATGTTGTGTGATTCATAACATCTGGAAAATACAACAACCGGTTGCTCAAACACATTTCCTCCTGTTACCGGAATATATTAGCTAAGAAGCTGCCAGGGAAAGAACATGACCTTGAAATGACAACTCTACTAACCCATGTCTTAATTGGTAGATTTTTTCCTCAAAGATCCTACAAAATTAGCTACTTTTAAACACAATAAGATCAATATGAATGCAAGGAAAAAAGTACATTCCCCTACGGCCAGTTGTTAATGCATGATTGATCAAAAACAAAACAAAAAATCCCTGTAGCTTTCCAAATCACAGCTAGTCCAAAATATCTCCTCTCTCTTGACAAAAATCCATCAAGTGAAACTCTGAAAGGGTTCACCCTTCACCAGCCTATTTGCACTTCAAAAACTCTTTTAATTCCCTTCAGCTAAACCCCAGGATTTAAAACACTGCAAAATAAAGACTGTTTGGGTGTCATTTATCTTCCTTTTGGCCTCTAGTCATAGCAGTAAAGTCTGCCAGTTTTGAAAGAAAAAACATTTTATTTTAAAGAAAACTTCCCAGACTCAATCCTTACACAATTCATGCCTTTACATGTACTAATCTACAATTAAGAGATACAGTGTTCCTAAACTGGCTATTGAAATCCACTGATCTATGATCAGGCAGGTTGGATGAGGAGGACAAAAAGTTACTTTTTTACTCCCATCACATCACCCAGCAGCAAGTTTTAATTCATATAATTTTAATTAACAACATACTAGCCAATATACAAAATATATTTTATGATTTCTGCAGTATAACATGAATGGAGATTTCATTGGGCAAAGAACTTTCTTAAATCAGGGCATTCTAACTTCACTTATGAGTTGTACCCTTAATATTGGACACATTCTGCAATATATGTTTGAGACTTTTAAGTATAGCACATACATAACTTCTGTTATTACGTCAAAATCTAGGTCCAGTGATAAATTACGATTGTCATCAAATACAGTTATCATCTATTCTCACTCTGCTACTGATTTCAATGAATTTATTTTAAAATAAAACCTGTTAGCTATTAATGATATTTGACTGAGATGATATGTCCTCAAATATACAATTGATGGTGAAAAATAAATGCTAAACCTTTCACACATTTCTTAACTCCCTTATGTTTTCAAATTAAAAAAATGCAATGAGATAAAACCAAATTTGGAGCTGCCCTATTCAAATATTGCCTGCACAAACTAGAAGCAAACATTTATTTCTAGTTTTCCCTTCATGACTAAATTGCATAGCTCATCTATAAACAGAATTTGAGAAAGTCAGGTTCCTCTCTATTCAAATCTCTTCTTTCTACCAGAGTTGCTTTACAATTCACACAACTGGATGGGGAAACTACTGAGGGGTGTAGGTTATTAACTATTTCCTGCTTAGGACTTCCCCCTCAATGAATTTTTATCTAGTACTTCCAACTCCTAAATCAGGACCAGATTAAGACCCAAGGATGTGATAAGCCGAGCCGAACAATGGTGCCCTTTGGCCCTTCTATTGCTTAACTGACAAAACATTTAGACTCAATAAGTAATGAAGGTGAAATAAAAATTCAGCCTTCTTCAATACCATTCTCCAGCTACATCAAATAAGACGTTTTAAAAAATATTTAACACTAAATAGCAGTAAACAATATAAGCAAATAATTCACTCATAACTTAGGGCAAACTATCACTAATATTTTAATTCATTTTTAATCAATGTTATAAGAGAAAACTGCAAATACAAACATTTAGTGAAACTACTATCAAGTGTGAGAGTGAAAGAGTTAAAGGCATAATAATATGTAACAACAACAACAACAACAACAACAACTGGGGGGGGAGCCTTTGTGCTATCCCCTTCCCTTTGTGACCTAAGTATGGCTTATGTTGCTTAATGGTGAATAGGTTGCTTCCCTAAGTATTTAGTTTGTCAATCAATATGTGCTAAAGGAAGTTTTGCTCCATTTTATGACTTTTATTTCCACAGTTGTTAAGTGAATCATTGCAATTGTTGGCAACATGGAATTTGGCTTCCCCTTTGACTTTGCTTGTCAGCAGGTCACAAAAGCTGATCACATGACCAAGGACACAGCAATTGTCATAAACACATACTAGTGCCAGGCTGTAAATCTATATGACTGAATCATACTGAACATATGATTTTTTGATGATTTGCTTTGAGTTAATTATGCTTTGTTGATACTCTTTCTTCATGTATATCAAACACATTCTTAGTTTTAATTGTTTTATCTATATAGATAGAAATTATCAAATGAAACCATGTGTACAATATGTTCAGTTTATATTACCATAAATTACAGGTAGTCCTTGATTTTCAACAGTTCTTTTAGTGACAAAGTTCAAAAGTTACAACGGCACTGAAAAAAGTAACCTATGACCATTTTTCACACTTATGACCGTTGCAGCATCCTTTGGTCACTGATCAAAATTCGGATGCTTGGCAACTGGTACCCTGTTTCCCCAAAAAAATAACTCCCTGGATATAAGCCCTAGCGGCTTTTGAGCGCATGCGCTAAAATAAGCCCACCCTGAAAATATGCAGCAGAACTGTGGTGACCGCACTCACCGCTTCCTGTACCTCAAGATAAAGACCTCCCCCAAAATAAGGCCAAATTATTTCGGGGGTCAAAAGAAATAAGACCCTGGCTTATTTCGGAAAAAATGTGTGTTGTGTTATGAGGTATAGTTCATAGGGTCATGTGATCAGCTTTTGTGACCTGCTGACAAGCAAAATCATTGGGGAAGCCATATTCACTTAACAACCATACTAACATAACAATGCAATGATTCACTTAACAACTGTGGAATAAAAGTCATAAAATGGAATAAAACTCACGTAACAAAAGTCTTGTTTAGCAACATAAATTTTTAACTTCTTGACCTGCGACCAATTTTGTGGTTGTAGGTCAAGAACTATATGTATTATGATTTCAATGTTGAAAAATTGAAGTAAAATTGTATGTCTAAAGAAACCCAAATGTTGGATATGGTACCAATGCAGATATTAGACTACACAGTAGTCTAGGAATGGTTTCCAGTGTGAGGTAAAATATATAATTTTCATTAGCCTAATGAAAGTTTCTTTGCAGCAAAAAGCTATACTTGGATAGGATCTGAGGCATGAAACTGAATGATCGCCTTATTGCAGTGTATTGCAGGGAATCATTTCTTTACTGCATCTTACTTCCAGGAAACTAATTGTTTTTTCTTTGAAATTGAAATTTCAGAGGCTGTAATTTGGTGTCCAATTCACTGCAACACATTAATTTTAGCTTCGCAAGTTAATAAAGAGATGATTCACAGAATGCAAAAGGAAATCATCCCTATTTACAAGGAACTAATCACAGTACTGTATTATATTGGTTATGGTTATGAAAATAAGTTAACCATTGACAAAAGGTTTGCATGATCTCCTTTAACATTAAGAATATAATCATGACTCAAGTTCTTTTTATAACACAATCCTAAACATATTTAACTAGGAGAATGTTCTATTGCACGGAACTTACTTGGTGCATAATGAAAATATTCACTAGATAGTACAATATCATCAGAAAGTACTTAACCCCATGTATCTTTTGGGATTTGGTAAAAACAGTGTCAGAGAACTTGCATTCTATATTATCCATGATTATGCTGATTTATTTGCTGGAGACCATTTGTCTAATGGATAAGCATGTTAAAGTACTTGCAAATGTTATAGGGTTTGCGTTTTGCTTTTGCAATTTTCATTAAAAATGATGTACTAGTACTTAATTTTCATTATTTCAAGGAGGGACGACAGTAACTGTATATATTATAATATCGACAAGGAGCATTTGATAGTTTTCCAATAATTGCTGTTTCAATCTTACCATTAGTTATGTGAATAATGAAAATATAGAAACGAGATATCTTTTCCACCTTTTTTGTTATTACTAGGAATATAAATCCCAGAATTTACAGTCAACATGTTATAAAATTGAAAACAAGCACCATAAGCTACTTGGACATCAGTTTGGTTCAATATAAATCTTCTCGTAAGTGAATAGTCTCTAACTTCCTAAGCCAACAATCCATGATTAAGCCTCAAATAATGAATTTTAGAACATGACAAAGAATACTAAATGCAGCACATCTCCTGTAGTCAAGTACATTAGAAATAGGCAACCTGTGTGTACTTCTCCAGAAGGACAAAACTACAAACTTTAAAAGCCATAGCCAAATTAGCTAATCTGTAAGAGATGCTGAAAGCCAAAAGCCTATAGCATTAAGAGTTTTCTTTAATTAATTTAATTAATTTTTTCATTAATAGTTTTCTCACAATTGATAAACATAAAGGATACCCATAAATCAATTGTCTTCTGCGCTATTATCCCTATGGTACAGAAGTTCATTCCAATTTATATCTTTTAAGAATTCTAACAGAAATGCTTGTTTGAAGCTACCAATGGACGATAAAATTATGAAAAAAGTTGCAAAATTAAGGTCCTATTAAAATATTATGCAAAACAGCCGGGGGCGGGCAACTCTCTTAAGCTAATTATCTCTAGAACATGCAACTCAAAATACCTTTATGAATTCTAAGTGGTAAAATTAAGAGTGGACGAACAAACAAGGGCAGGTACAGTTATGACCAATAACTGTTCCAGAGGAAGCATGCATCTATTCAACATCCCTACAGAACAGCCTTTCCATATTATAATGCCCTTGTCAGTTCCTGGAAGAAAGAAGTCAAAAGCTGCAGATCAGCTCCTTTACTAATTCCAGACTGCTTTTGTTCTTGCCCTTTTTGTTTGACTCTACAACTGGTTGTTTTATTTTCTATATTCAGCCATTATTTACTGTTTCTCTTGACTTGGACAGCAAGCCCTGACCCTACTTGCTGACCAGTAAAACAGTCAGTACTCAGGAGGGAGATAGCACTCAAGAATTGCAAGAAGGCCTTTCCCTGAAACAAAGAATGAGCAAATGGATGCACTCAAGTGCTATTCCAGATGCCTGGAGTTTGATTTATGAAAGATCACTACCTTTAGAAACAATTATTGCAGACACTTTTTTGCGCCTCACCCTGCCATCAATTCCTAAACATGCCATCAAATGTCCACTTTTTGTTTTCATTTTTTTACCTTTGCAAGAGAAACCATTCTAAGCAGACCTTAGGCATCTCCTTTAAAAAGTGTTAGCCACAAAAGTTAAACTAGGTTAGGGAGTTTTCTTCAGTAACAAACTACTTAAACATATTGAGAATCCTAACAGCTGGTTTATATAATCTAAAACCTGAAGGCTATATAACCAGTTAAAAACAGAATATGTACTTTTTAAAACAAGGTATAAAATGCTTCTATATGAATAATGTTATATATCTTGTAACTGCAACATCATTTTTAAAAACATTAAACATACATATTCATCACCCAGTTATCCTTTGGAGTAACTTACCGTATATACTCGAGTATAGGCCGACCCGAATATAAGCCGAGGCACCTAATTTTACCACAAAAAACTGGAAAAGTTATTGACTCGAGTATAAGCCTAGGGTGGGAAATGCAGCAGCTACCGGTAAATTTCAAAAATAAAAATAGATACCAATAATGTTTTTGATATTTATTTCAAAGAAAAACAGTAAACTAGCGGTGTATTCAATGAAATACTTCACTCACCTCATGATGCTGATGTCCCGCTGTGATGATGATGTCCCGTGCAGCCGCGGGAGCGATGTCCCGCCTCCTATGACACACGGCACAGTGATTCCTATCATTGGATCACTGTACCAGAGGAGGTGGGACATCGCTATGTGGCTGCTTGCCATAACAAGGAGGAGGTGGGACATCGTTGCAGAGCGGCAGGAGGGGGAGGAAGGGGAATCGTAAGACAGCCCTGCATTACATTAGAATGTGAGGAGGGGGGATGGTGCGGTGCGCGCTGCGCGGCAAACTGACACAGAGGGAGGGGAAACTCACAGGGCCACTGGGCCATTCACGAGTGTCACCCAGCGGCATGGCCCCGCCCCTTTTTCTCCTCCATTTCGGGCAAATTTTTCACTGACTCGAGTATAAGCCGAGGCGGCTTTTTTCAGCCCAAAAAGTGGGCTGAAAAACTAGGCTTATACTCGAGTATATACAGTATATGCAGATCACAGAAATCACCAAAAAGTAACATGCAAAGATTTTTTAAAAGGAAAGGCAAACCTATGTTACTTAAAACACCATTACTCCTCTCTTTCCCTCGGTTCTTGCAAACCAATCTTGCTTCTACCATGAGCTGTGTTTTACAAAACTAATATAATAATCCAGCTGAAACTGCTTGAGAATATCATTAACTTTTCCCATGGGATTTCACCTAAGAAATGCAAAAATGCTTTACAGTTACATACCCCACATTGAAACGACACATTTCTGTGGAATTTAATGTGTTTACAGTTTTCACTACTTCCATTTTTCCTTTAAATTTAAACTTCCAGAAGGACTTTATGTATGAGATTGTTGTATGCTTATAGGGCAGTGTTTCTCAAACTTGGCGACTTTAAGTCCTGTGGACTTCAACTCCCAGAATTCCCCAGCCAGCTGGCTGGGGAATTCTGGGAGTTGAAGTCCACAGGACTTAAAGTCTCCAAGGTTGAGTAACACTGTTATAGGGTAATTCCATGTCAAGTGGTCTGACTTCAGAAAGTACCCTGCTCGATCATCACGGATTTTGATGAAATTTGATATGAACATGCACACACGCCCCAATGAATATTGGGAATGATTAGGGAGCCACACACCACTTGACATGGAATGATCCTATAACTATTTCAGTGGGAATGGTTTCTAAGGTTTCTTTCAAGTACAGAGGTCACATGAATCTAAAAGCAGAGCACCTAACTGTAGCTGAGATCTGGCAGCTGATTAACTTTTGGCTTGCATGCTGTGAAGAGAGTTTTGTAAAATCTTCTCTGAAGCTGAGGGAGCAAAAATGGCAGCTCCCACCTTATTCCACCCTCTTACACCTTCTGGAACTTTCCCCCTCCACCTTAGGTTAAGGTACTGTGATATGTGTTTCCTTCTCCTGCTTTTCTTCTTCAGGAATGGATGGAGGGGGTTTTGTTACCCTGCATAATTATTCTTTTTGCTTTTGTTGTAAAAGAAAATAGCGGAGAACACAGAGGACAGTGGTAGGTGCTCAGTGGAGTTCCACATTTCCATTTCTCAATTGTCCAGCTGGAAGGCCCCCCTTTCCTCTTCTTTTTCATCCATCAAAGTCCCACTGAACTACCACAGCTATGCAAAAGAACCGTATATAAGGCTGGAAGCCAGTAACTGCATGGAAGTGGCCTAACTAAAAATTTGAACTTGTCTGTCTGTAACAATAACTTAAGCTTGCTATATTTCAGTTCGATTTTTATTAGGAAAAATGAGATACAATCTGAAAAATGAAATAGATTTTAAATTAATTTGAAACTTTGTTTAGTGAGCATTAATCGAATAAACTTGTAAAGCTCCCCAATCTCTTTTTTTGGGGGGGGGGGTGAAATGCCAATTCAACATATTCGAGAAAATCTGCAGCAACACTTACAATTGTTCTGTTTAACAATTGCTCTGCTTCACCCAACATTAATTATTCTCTCCTATCTTGAGATGCCTGAAACAAAACAATGCTCTATGTAGGAAAGTAGGAAGGATTTATATCTTAAACCAATATTTCTCAATCTCAGCAACTTTAAGATATGTGGACTTCAGCTCCCAGATTTTGATAGCCCAACTGTCCCAGCTGATAAATCCATCTTAACATTGCTGAAGCTGAGAAACATTGCTCTAGGTCAGGGCTGTCAAACTCGCAGCCTGTGGGCCAGATGCATCACGCACTGGCCACGCCCACACCAGGTTTAGTGAAGGAGAAAAAAGTCCTGATATGTCATGTGACGCCATGAAGACACGAGTTTGACACCCCTGCTCCAGAGATGGTATTCAGCATGTTCTGACAAACTCTGGAGAACCAGTAGCAGAATTTTTGAGTAGTTCAGAGAACCAATAAATACCACCTCTGACTATCCTTGCCCCCATCTATTCTCTGCCTCACAAGTCCCAGATAATCGGGAGGAAATGGGGATTTTGCAGTAACCTTCCCCCCGGGGGGGGGGGGAAATGGACATTGTTAGATACCAGAAACAATGGTAATGGTTTACACCAAGGTCCTCTCTTCCGGCGGGAACAGAGATTCACTCTGATTGGCCGAAGGGTCTGACAGCTCCATATAAAAGAGCTGCTCTCAGACTAAACCTTCGCTGGATTGTACATAGTTGACTTGTGGTAATTATAAGAAGCCTTGAAAGCCAGAGTGGCAGTATCTACCAGCTTGCCAAAATGACACAATATTCAAAAGAAACAATAACTTCACAAAACATCTTGACTGGAATTCAAAACTTATTGGAAATAACAGAGAATTGAGAAGACGATGGAAAAAATAGAGTTTATAACAGCAAAAAATGATGGGGTCAGTGTCCCAAAAATTGAAGGGGAAAATGATTATAAAGATAAAACAACTGATTACTTTACAAGTGGAGTGAACATGGTTGAAAGTGTGAAAAGGGGAGTATGGAAAAGGGAATTAGATTGACAGGAACTACACCTCGGATTTCAAGGCATAGAAGAAGAAAAAAGAGGAAAATGATGGGTTTAAGGAGAGAGAACTTCTCAGAAGCAAGATTAACAACGAAAGATAAGGTGATTAAAATAGCAGATGGAGGGCATCGAGATTACTTAAGTGATGCTACAAGCAACAAGCTGCGGAGAGAAGTCCACAAAAATTTTATCACAGAAATAAATAGATCAATTCCACAAATGACAAAAGAAATAAGACTGTATTATTACTGGAAGGATACAGGCTGATATATGAAAGTTGATAATAAAAAAATAGTTAATTTTAGTAATTAGTGATTAGTAATTTAGTAATTTCTAGAGTGCTATGTTAATAAATAATTGATAAGGATTATAAGGTACATACATGTGTTGGTTTGATGAGAGGAAATTTGATATAATTAGTGAATGGATTTTTATGTACTGGTTTAATAAAAGGAATTGGGATATAAATTGTAAACAGCAATTTGGAAAGGAGGATTAGAAACTTTGTTATCAAACATAATTAACTTTTACTTAGAACATGCTATAAAGGGGTAATGTTATTAGATGATATTAGAAATAATTAATGAAATGCTACGATGTGCTTGTGTTTTTTTAATTTTGGACTACTTCATGCAAAAGGATGTTAAAACAACCACAGTCAAATAAGAAATGTGGTATGTTGATAGCAACAACCACATGTTGATATATAAAGATTTTTTATTTAAAATACATAATGTGATTTGAATTATAAGTAATGGCTGTGGAAGAGATGCATGAAAGTTATTTGTAACCAATCGACACACTTTATAATATGATTAATGATTAGTAATTTAGTAATCTTTAGAGTGATATGTTAAATAAATGATAACAAGGTACACACGTGTTGGTTTGAAGAGAGGAAATCTGATATAATTAGTGAATGAATTTTTATTACTAAATAACAATTATAATAATAACAATGAAATGACAAGGGCATACTTAATAATATATATATGTACTTGCTTGATAAAATGTATTTGGATACAAATAGTAAACAGCGACTTGGAAAAGAGGATTAGAAATTTTGTTATCAATCATAATTAATTCTCACTTAGAACATGTTATAAAGGTGTAATGTTACTGGATGATGTTAGAAATAATTAATGAAATGTCATTATGTAGTTGTGTTTTCAATTTTGGATTATTTTATGCAAAAGGACGTTAAACAATTATAGTAAATGAGACTGGGAGGTTGATAGTAAGATATAAAGACTTTTGATTTAAAATATACAATGTGATATGAATTATATGTAATGATTGTGGAAGAGATGCACGAAAGTTATTTGTAACCAATCAACACACTTCTACAATATGTAATGAAAGATTATTTTATTTTATTTTTTGTATTGTATTTCTCTGTTTAATCAAAAATAAAAAAATCTTTTTTAAAAAAAGAGCTGTTTGTTACTCTGAAGCCGGAGTGTGCCTTCATTCACCCGATCTAACACTGGCGATGAAGGTGGGATCGGAAGGCAACTAGGCAGACAAAAAGAGCACGACAATCCAGCAAGTCAATCCAGCCCGGAGCATGGCGCAGCATCGAGCAGCCATCTTTGAGCAGCAAATTCAAATGCACCCAGGAACACAAGATGACAACGCACGCCCCACTGACTCCGTTCAACTCAGCCACCGAACACTGGGAATCCTACATGATGAGGTTCAATTGCTTCCTCGAAGCCAACAACCTCATGAGCCTTTCTGAAGGCCGGAAAAAGAATATGTTCCTGAGTTACTACGGACCAGAGGTGTTCAAGACGGCGAAGGATTTGTCCGAGCCAACGCCACTCCAATTGGTCGTTTGGTCGGTCTACAGCAGACACTGAGAACACACTACGCTCACAGACCATCTAAATACGTCCGGAGGCATGAATTCAACATCCATAACCAAAAAGAAGTGGAATCCATCAATGAATATGTTGCAGCACTCAGAAAGGCCGCAGTGTACTGCGAGTTTAGAGATCTGATGAACTATTACTTGACCGCTGTGTTAGGGACATTGGCCTGCAGAGGAGGTTATTAGCAAAAACTAATCTTATTCTCCAAATTGCCCTAGACGAAGCCAGGGCTACTGAGTCTTCAATTAAATCAACGGTAACCTTGCAGTGCCAAAATAGTCCAAAGAGCACGCGGAAGAGCACAGGCATGCATCGCGAGGCCATAGAGCCTGAAGGCTCGGAGAGTGAAGATGACAGCTACTGCATGCGCAGTGATCGCACCAAGCCAGCACGAAAAGTTGAACCGCATTTCCCGCCTTGCACTGGCTATGGAGACCACCTCAGAACACATTGCCATTTCCGCGATGCCATCTATCAATGTTGCGAATGCAAGGGGCACATCGCCAAGGTCTGCAGAAGCGATCGCCCCACTACAACCTGGAAGCCCAGAAGGATACCTAACTGCCAGCAGAGGCCCAACCAAGGGGCATGGTAGCCGCCACCATGGTGAACAAAAGGAGACACCAGAGTCACCTACCACACCTCCATAGGCCAAGTCCGCACGAAGCGGCCAAAAAAGCTGAAAGTCACAGTCCTCATTGAGGACTCTCCATGCAATAGGGAAATTGACATGGGATCATCCTTGACCATAATGTCTTGGGCAGCGCTCAAACAGGCTATCCCTAGCCTTAAAAAGCATCAGCTGGGGGTTCCAGACATCCGCCTTCACGACTACCAGGGGAACCGAGTGGGCCAGGGGACCTTCCGAGTGACGTTCAAGACCTTCTGTGGCTAGCTACCAAGGATGGTAGTCAATGGAGACCTACAGAGCCTCCTGGGGCTTGACTTGTTCGAAGCCCTGGGCCTAAAAGTGACCGGAATCAATGCCATACAAGACAAAAGCACTGAGGAATTCCTTAAGGAGTTTGAGGATGTCTTCGGCACTGGTCTAGGTAAGTATGAGGGGACTCCAATATCTTTTAACTTGGACCCCAATGTAGCCCCCATCAGGCTAAAACCCAGGAGAGTACCTTTCCCTCTCCATCCTAAAATTGATTTGGAACTAGACAAATTAATTGGCCAGGGTATCCTAGAGCCGGTAGATCATGCACGCTGGGAGACCCCTATAGTGACACCTGTCAAGCCTGATGGGTCTGTCCGGATCTGCGCGGATTATAAGTGCAAGATAAATAAAGCTTTGCAGCAAAGCACTTATCCTGTATCCATTGTACAGCATTTACTGCACTCATTAGGCCCCGGAAAAGTTTTTGCAAAATTAGATATGGTGCAGGCATACCAGCAGTTGCCTGTAGATGGCACCACGGCGGAGGCCCAAACCATCGTGATGCACAGGGGTGCATTCAAATGCACCCGCCTTCAATTCAGAGTTAGTATCGCTCCTGGACTGTTCTAAAGCATCATAGAACGGCTTTTGCAGGGGATTCCAGGAGTTGTCCCCTATTTTGACGACATATTGGTATCGGCTGCAAATAAGGTGCAATTATTTAAAAGATTGGGAACTGTTCTGGCCAGAATCAGAGACAAAGGCCTCCACCTCAAAAATGAAAATGCTAAATTATTGTGCCAAGGGTTGGATTCCTAGGGTGCCTCATCAACGGCTCTGGGATTCACCCAACCAACAAAAAAAGTAAGGCAATCCAGGACGCCCCTATACCTTGCAATCAGACCGAACTGCAGGCATTCCTCGGGCTCCTTAACTTCTACAGTGTTTTTCTCAAGCAGAAAGCCATGGTTGCTGAGCCTTTGCATCGGCTTCTCAGCAAACACGCCAAGTGGTCCTGGGCAGAACTGAAGCAGCCGCATTTGCCGCAGTGAAGAAACTGCTGTCAGCGGACACATTTTTGGTCCAATATAGCCAGACCCTGCCACTTGTGCTAACGTGCGATGCTTCCCCATTTGGCTCACTCACAAACATTGTCTGCTGCCAAGTGGAACTACAGCCAACTGGACTGTGAGGCTCTGGCTGCAGTTGCCGGCATGTCCACAAGTACATCTACGGCCGTGACTTTGAACTTATCACGCACCACAAACTATTGCTTGGATTGCTGGCTGGGAACCGGCCTACCCCTGCTTCTTTGTCACCACGAATGACCAGATGGACAATTTTCCTTGTGGCCTACAATTATCGCCTCATCCATTGACCTGGCTGTACCTTGGGGCATGTCAAGGCCTTGAGTCGATGCCCACTGCCTGAACTACTTGCAGACCCTACCCCCGAGACGCCAGTCCTCCTCACTGACTGTCTTGAGGCTGTCTCGTATTGTGATGTCGCCCACCACTCAGCAAAAGACTCTACATTCCGACATGTTTTGAACTGGGTGTGGAGGGGGGGCCAAGGGTCCTGTGGGGTCTGAATTTAAAATGTTTTACTGCAAATGTGATGACCTGTCAGTAATAAATGGTTGTTTACTGGGGGGACTGGGTCGTTGTTCCACCCAAACTGTGCATTGCAGTATTAATAGGCCTTGCATGTACGGCATCCTGGGATTGTCAGGATGAAATCTTTGGCCAGGAGTTACATGTGGTGACTTAACATGGACAAGGAGATAAAAGAATGGGTGGCTACCTGCACACCGTGCCAAGAGTCCAGACCAGCTTCTCCAGAGGCACCCGCTAAGGGGTGGGAACGACCTCAAGCACCATGGTCTAGAGTGCACATAAATTTTGCTGGCCCTGTTCATGGCCAGACCTTTATGGTAGTTGTGGACGCCTACTCAAAATGGCTAGAATTAGTCCTCATGATCTCTACCATGGCAGAAGCGGTCATCAAGGCACTACCGAGACTTTTCTCCACTCATGGCCTGCCCAATGTTTCGGTCTCTGACAATGGGCACCAATTTACGTCCATGCAATTCGAGACCTATTTAGCAGCACAGGGAATCAGACATGTCCTGGTCGCGCCATTCCATCCGGCTTCCAATAGTCAGGCAGAGAGAATCGTGAGATCTGCAAAAAAAGCCCTATCCAGGATGGGCCCGGGAGATTGGCAAACACAGGTTGATCAATTCCTCCTCATACAACACATCACGCCAAGTGCTACCACTGATAGAAGCCCTTCCGAGATTCTAATGGGTCGCCGGCTAAGGTCCCACTTAGACCGGCTACACCAAACTACTCTGCTGTATCGCCCCCAGATTCGACCGGCACAATAAGAAACTTTAGTGTAGGGGATCAAGTTTATGCCCACAACTATGCTAGGGGAACTCTTTGGATTCCTGCCACAGTAATAGGCATCACAGGGCCTCGCTCTGACCTATTAGAGCTCGAGGACAGTCAAAATTGGAGACGGCACATTGACTAATTCCATGGCCGCATCTCCAACTCCAGTCTTAGGCAACCAGAGGTAACACCTGCACGAGTTAGCCAAAGCCCTACACAAAAGGAGCACGAATTCACTCCTTCCACGACAACTCAATCCCAAAGGTACTGGGGCACTTATCTGTAAGTGTTGTATGCCCGCAGCAAGTTCCGAGCGAACTGCTCCAGAAACTCCAGCTGCGGCCTATGAGAAGTTCCAGGAGCTTCCACCAGGCGAAGCCGTAGAGACAACAGGTCCATCTGACCTGACTGAAGAACACCCACCAACTGAACTGCGCAGGTCTGGGCGAGCCACCAGAAAGCCCACCTACCTGCGTGACTATGTCACAAGTCGGTTGAGCCCATCTAAGAGGGGAGGGGTGTTAGATACCAGAAACACTGCTAATGGTTTACACCAAGGTTCTCTGTTCTGGCGAGAACAGAGATTCAGTCTGATTGGTCAAAGGGTCTGACAGCTCCCTATAAAAGGGCTGTTGTTAGACTGTATGTATGTTGTATGTATGTTTATTATACTTGTATGCCGCCCTATTCCCGAGGGACTCAGGGAGGCTAACAAACAAGTGGGGAAGGGGAAGATACAAAAAACAAACAAGACAAAAACAAGATACAAAAACAGCTTAAAAGCTACATAACAATCACAGCAATTCAAGTGGGGCTGGGAACTCATCAGCCCCAGGCCTGCCGGAACAGCCAGGTCTTGACGCCTGAAGTGTGGTGAGGGTCCGAATCTCCACGGAGAGATCATTCCAGAGGGCCGGAGCAGCCACAGAGAGGGCCCCCCCCGGGGTCGACAGTCGACATTGGCTAGCTGATGGTATTCGGAGGAGGCCTAATCTGTGGGATCTAATTGGTCGTAGGGAGGTAATTGGGAGGAGGTGGTCTCTCAAGTACCCAGGTCCGATACCATGTAGGGCTGAACCTTCGCATAGTTGACTTGTGCTAATAAAGAGCTGTTTGTTACTCTGAAGCCGGACTGCGCCTTCATTCACCCGATCTAACAGAGATGTTACAGTATCCTTCCCCTGCCAAGCCCACAAAGGCATGCCACGCCCACAGCACCAGTAGTAAAAAAATTTGAATCCCACCACTGCCCTACTCTAGGTAATATGGCTGTGCAAAGCATTGAAGGACAGCCCTTTATGTATCAGTGCAAATCAGTGGTGAAATTAATTTTTTTTCCTACCGGTTCTGTGAGTATGGTTTGGAGGGGGTCATGTGACTGGGTGGGCATGGTTATGTAGTCATGTGACTGGGGTCAAAAGACAGAAACTCACTTTAACAATGTCCTGCTAGAGAGGGGGTTGGACCAGATGACATCCAGGTCCCTTCCAGCCCTGGATTGCTATGCTCTTTCAAGGTATCCTCTGAAGCTGCATCTAGTGCCAGGTTTGTAGTCCTTCCTCCTTCTCCTTTTCCCTCTCTCTCTCTCTCTTCTTTCTTTTTTTTCTTTCTTAGTACCCCCACTCCCCGTTTTTGGCCTAGCAAAAGGGAAGCCTCCTGGGAGCAAAAAATGACACCTCCCCATTTTTGGAAGCCTCTTGGGAGCAAAAACAGACCCCCCCCTTAGCACCCCCCCATTTTTGGCCTAGCTTTTTTTCACTTTTTAAAGCATTATTAATGCTTTAAAAAGTGGAAAAAAGGCTTCCGATGATCACGCAGCTCACAGCTGAGCCGCATGATCCTCGGAAGCCTTTTTTTTTACTACCAGTTCGCAGAACCAAGGACAATTGTCCCTACCGGTTCAATTGGAGCAGGAGGATTTCACCCCTGGTACAAATTCTCAAATCAACTACATGCTGTGGAAAACTGGCAGACAACTGCAGGAAAGAGGGGGTTGCTTGCACCAATATGCTTTGCACAATTCAACGTTTACCTTCTTTTCCCTATCTCAATATTGAAAAGACTGATTCTATTGCATCTTATTGCAGCTTAATCCTCAGACTAAGCTATTCATTACAGGCAGCCCTCAGTTAACAATAGTAATTACAGTTATAAAGAGAAAAGTCATGTGACTACGTCACTTAGACATCTGGTTCCATACAGATGGCAAGTTTTGGCACTTTTGGTTGCTATTATTAAGTGAAGTTATTAAGTGCAATGTCACATGGTTGTCATTTGCAATCTCATTTGTAACAGCTTCCCATTGACTTTGCTCATTGGAAGCAAGCAGCAAAGGTTGCAAATGGAGAGCATATGAATATGTCTGTATGTATGTATGTATGTATGCATGTATGTATCAGTGGTGGGTTTCAAACATTTTTAGAACCTCTTTTGTAGGTGTGGCCTGCTTTGTGGGAGTGGCTTGCCAGCGATGTGACCAGGTGAGCGTGGCCAATTTGAAAAATGTGGTGAAACTCACTTAACAACACTCTTGCTTAGCAACCAAAATGCTGGCTCAGAAACTCTGGCATTTGAAGCACAAATCTTAAAGCTGTCACGTTACAAGACCCTTGCACTCCTAACCCTTTAGAGAAAAAACCCAGGGGTGTTCAAACTTGACAGCTTTAAGACTTGTGAACTTCAACTCCCAGAATTCCTCCCCTCGCTCTTCATCTTGATGATGTGTGGATGGGCGGGGGAGGGAGCTGGAACTGGTTCTAAACGGCACTGTAGTATTGTGGAACCTCTTCTATAGAAGAGGTTAGAACTGGCAGGAACCCACCCCTGGCATGTATGTATGTATGTATGTATGCATGCATGCATGCATGCATGTCAAATAACAATTCCCATTGTGAAGCAGAGTATGGGGAAAATAGAGAGAAAGTTAGGCAGATCTAGATATTGAATTTCATGTATACACCTCCTTCTTCATCCCCACATCAAAAGCCATCATTGTTGGCTTCTGCATTCGTCAGGGTGGTTTGGAAACTGGCCAGCATGCTACCGATTACATTTCCACCCAGTTAGTTTAACCTTTGAAACATGTCAGTCAGTGGATAGACCACTAGGCAAGGTCAGCACAACCCTGTCCATGCCAGCATTCTCTTTCTATTTGCTCAGAAAACAACAGTGCATTCCACAAATCCTTTCCTATGAATGCAACTTGTAGCTGATCTTCTTTCTTGGTATAGGATACTGCAATAAATTATCCTTTGAGGTAAATACATATTCATTTAAACTTTTTGCCCTTTAAAAAAGACCTTTGTCTATAATATTATGAGATTTTATTAGAATTGTATTAGATGCTATTTTAATGATGGTTCTCAAAATAAATCCACAGCATGCAAACAATAAATTGTGGGTAGATTGAATACAATTAAAATAACACAATGTTCATATGAATTTTTAAATTTCTTTTTAGGTTTTTTTTCATACTAAACAAAGGGGATTTGTTTACAAACATACACTACACAAAACAAGCCTTGTCTATTTTTCTGCCTAAATATTTTTGTGGATGGAAACACAGAGCTGACAAAGGAGATATCAATTATTTATTTTATGTTTATTTATTCCACCCTTTATTATTTTTACAAATAACTCAAAGCAGCAAACATATCCAGTCCCTTCCTTCTTCTATTTTTCCCACAACAGCAACTCTGTAGAGAGTGACTGGCTCCAAGTCACCTAGCCCACTTTCATGGCTAAAGCAAGAGCTGAATTTAGGGTTTTCTGTTTTCCAGCCTGGTGCCCTAACCATTAGACCAAACTTGCTTTCATTATGCTTCTCATTTATGCCTCATTCAGAGACTGACAAACCTAGAATAAACATACAGAATAACAGAATTGGAAGACTAATACAAATGCAATAGCAGAGTTGGAAGGGACCTTACAGGTCTTCTAGTCCAACCCCCTGTCTAGGCAGGAACCCCAATACTGTTTCAGACAAATGGCAACATCTTCTTAAAGTAAAGGGACCAGATTTTAACATTGGTAAAGCGGGACAACATTGATGGGGGGGGGGGGTTTCTTGATTAAAAATTTGGTCCAAAAGCCTCTTTCTTTTTTTATTGAAAATTTTAGAAAAAAAACTTTTACAAATGTTCAAGTTAGTCTCTATAACTGTACAATCAGTAATTATACCTAACAAGAATAACTGAGGGGTAAACTTTATCCTTTTTTTAAGAACGTTTTGCATAATCCCATATTTTTATCCAAAATGCTTTTACCTTTTTACAAGTCCACTATATATGATAATATGTAGCATCGAGACAATCACATCTCCAGCATTTAGGTTGTAAATTCGGATACATACAGGCCAGTTTTTTAGGATCTAAATGCCATATATAAAACATCTTGTAAAAGTTTTCTCTCAAATTCTGGGCTTGTGTAAATTTAACATTTCTTATCCAAATCTTTTCCCATGTATCCCATGTATTATTGGTTTTTCAAAATTGTGTGCCCACTTTACCATACAGTCTTTAACTAATTCTGTTTCCAAATCCATTTCTATTAATACATTATATAGTCTCTTTATATGCATTTGACTTTGATCCCTAATTTGTTTTAGTAAATTATCCTCATTTTGCATAAAACCAATTTTTTGATTTTTTTTTTCCATCTGGCCTGTAATTGCCCATACTGAACCCATGTTTGAATTACCTTTTCTCTTTTAGTACATTCAAGGGTTTTAATTGTAATACACCTCTTTCTAAGGTGAGAAGCTGTCTGTATGTAGTTACATCCTGTTTTTGTACTATATTTATGTTTTCTATTGCATGTCTAGGAATTGCCCACATAGGTATTGATATTTTGTATTGATATTTTTTCCAGACCGCAATAGAGCATTCCTTAAAATGACTTTTAAAAATTCTTATCCCCTTTTGTCATATAGCAAGTAAGGCATGCCAACCATATACCCAAATCATGCCCTTCAATATTAAGTATTCTATCATCTGTTAAGTTAATCCCAATCACTGATTACTGATGAAAACTACTGCTTCATAATATAGTTTTAAATTTGGCAATTTCAAACCTCCTCTCTCATGTACATCTTGCATTATTTTTAGTTTTATTCTCGGCTTCTTCCCTGCCCAAACAAATTTGTTAATGCCCTTCTGCCATTCTAGCAAATTGGCATCTTTTAAAGTATTGGTATCATTTGAAAAAGAAATAAAAAATTTAGGCAAATGCACGTAATCTATATTCTTGATGCCTAATCTTGATTCCCTGTAAATCATTGATCCCCGTATTTTATTCAACAATAATTCCAGGGTTATAATAAACAATAACGGGGATAGGGGGCAACCCTGGCTTGTACCTTTCTCGATTTAAATGGGTCTGTTAAACTATAATTTCTGCTGTCTGTTCCTGATATATTGCTTTAATTGATTGTAAAAAATATTCTCCTATTTGCATCTTTTGCATTGTTTTCATTAAAATTGCCAGTTCACTCGATCAAAGGCTTTCTCGGCATCCAAAATATAAGCGCTGCAGGGATTTGATTATTCTTTCCCAAGTATTCCAGTATATAACAATTTGTCTTACATTACTTCTCATTTGTCTCCCTTGGAAAAAAATGGTTTGATCATTATTAATCAATTGCTGAATAACCAACATTAACTTATTCGCTAGTATTTTGGTAAAGATTTTATAATCTACATTAAGTAATGATATAGAGTTCTATAATTTTTTTGGTTGAGTAAAATCTTGATCTTCTTTAGGTATCAGGGATATGAAAGCTGTCTTTCCAAGATGGGGGTGCCTTCCCTTCCATTTGGATCTTATTAAATAATTCCTTAAGGGGTTCTACCATTTCTAATTGTAATTTTTTTGTAATAAGCCGCTGTCAAACCATCTGTACCCAGTGCGTTCCCTGCCTTTAGCTGTTTAATTACCTGGAGAATTTCCCCCGAAGTTATTGGTTGATTCAATCTTTCCCTCTGCTCATCTTTAACTATGGGTATTTTTATTTGTCCAGGTATCTATCTGTATCTAAACCTTGTATTTTATCATTCGTATAAAATCCTGTAAAAAATTCATGAAGGCCTTTGAATCTCATCCTGTTGATGCACTTCCTTCCCCTTATAATGTATTTTCAATATATTGCGAGATTTCTGTTTCTTCCTAATCAAATATGCTAACCATTTAACAGATTTGTTTTGCGTTACAAAAAGTATTATGTTTTGCATATAACAAATTAGTAGCCACCTGGTCTGACATCAGCATATTAAGTTGCGCTCTTAATAAAGTAATTGCTTCTTTAATCTTATCTCCTGGGTTTAATATAACCTCCTGTTCTATCTTCCTGATCTCTTCCTCTAATTCAGTTCTTTTTTCCCAGTTTACGTCTATGTAACCTATTTAAATTTATTAGGACTCCTCGCATGTACGACTTTACTTGCGTCCCAGACCATTTCCATAGATGTGCCCTTATTCATATTAAAAACAAAATATTCTCTTAACAATTTTTTACATTCATTAATATTTTCTCATATCTAAATACATTTTCATTAATCTCCAAGTCCTTCTAGCTTCCTTCCCAAATTCCAGCTCCATCCAAACCGGTTATGATCTGATAAAGCTCTGGACATACCTTCGTCTTCTTTACCCTAGAAAGCAAATCATTTGTTGTTAGTATAAAGTCAATCCTAGAAAAAGGATTGATATCGATCAGAGAAAAATGTAAAGTCATGTTCTTTTGCATTCCTTTCTCGCCAGGATGTCTCTCAGTTCGAAATCATCCATCATATCGAAAAAGACTTGAGTAGTTTCGCTCGCATTTGGGTATTTTGCAGGAGACCCTTCTTGTCTTTCTTGGTATCCAAAACCACTGTTCCAATCACCCATTAATATGCAAGATCTATAGTCCCAGTGTATTACTTAGTATGGAGCGTTTTGTAAAATTTGTCTTGTTGTTGATTGGGAGCATATATTCCCATTAGAAGCATCTTTTTCCTTTCTAATACCAGTTCTATTGCAATATATCTTCCTTTAGAGTCTGCTTCAATTAATTCGGCTTTCATGTCCTTTCTTAAGTAAATAACTATACCATTTTTCTTCTCTGGGGCAGAAGCTACAAGTGTTGTCCAAGTCTTGTATTGATCAGATATTTCTGGTCAGTTGATATAATATGTGTCTCTTGCAGGCAAATTATATCATTCTTAAATTTTTTCAAATAATGATTATTTTCTTCTTTTTCTGTGGGGAGTTTAAGCCATTAACGTTCCAGGTTAAGAACTTAGTTATTATCCTTAGCTCCCTGAAGCTTTTAAGAGCCATCTGAAAATCCTGTAGTTTGGCTTTCAGCCTGGCTCCTCTCACTGCTTCTGAGCTAAAACCTGTGAGTTCTTGGACGGTAGCGTGTGTTTGTTGCAAAGCTTGTTGCTTTTTAACTCTTGTTCCATTCCGTCTAGTGATCATGCGGTTTGTCTTTGCTCCTTCGCTCCTTCTAGTTCTGAGAAAGGAAGTTGATCCAGCCTTGATAATCCTTGGGTATCTTGCTGTCTGTCCTGTCCTTCTTGTTCTCTTTCTCTGGGTCCTGGAGGGGGGATGTCCAGCCTTCAGTATATTATTATAAAAATCTGAGCCTATCTTTGCCCCTGGTAAATAACTGCTAACCCAGCTGGGACCTCCCATCTGAACTGTAGCTGATGATTTTGAGCTCATCGACTAAAGAGGCATAGTCTTTCCTTGATCTCAACATTTTGGGTGGTATTTCCTTCAAACAGTCACCTCCTGACCCCCAATTTGCAGCTTGGTTTTGTAAGACTCTTGCAATATCGAATTCCTCATATCTCTCGTGGCAAAATACACCACAATGTCTCTTGGGAGTTGTTTTTGTCTGGCGAGCCAGGAATTAACACAGTATATCAAGAAAGCCTCTTTCTTGACAGCGCTTAACAGCGTTGTTGGGGCCCAGGGATCAATTATCCTAGAAAATGGCCAATTAATTAACCCTTCTCTCCCCGCCTCCTCTCCGGCTTCCCACCGGCAGACAAAGCTCGTGGCCCTCTCCCCATCCCCAGGCCCACCTTTCCCCTGGAAATCTCGGCAGAGGGCTCTCCAGACGGACCCAGAGACAGCCTGATCCGCACCAGCCCCATGGCCAAGCCTTGGACGACGACAACAATCTCAAACGCCGGATGCGCATCTGTCCACGGCACCACCTTGGGTAAGGAAGGAAACTACTGTTCCCGACATGCAGCGGGAGCAAGGAGCCGCCCCAGGTTCCCAGCATCCTTTGCGGAAGGAGAAGAACTACGTCTTCCAGCAGCCCCTTGGAGCCCCTCCCCTCCCATGCCTGAAAAGACTTTGGGAAGCGGGAGCTTGCTTTGCCCAGGGCTTGATTCGGGAGTAGTGCGCAGGCCCAGGCAATGCCTGTGTCTTCAATAACCATTGCTGCTGCTTCTGGGCTGATGGGGCGGTTCCCACCAGATGCCCCACCCACCCACCCCAAAGGGGGATGAGGAGCTGCCCAAAATGAGATTTCTCCCCCCCCCCCCACCAATGCAATAGGCAATCAGACAGAGGGCCGGAAATGCTCTGCCCAAAATACAATACAGTAGTCCCTGATTTACAACTAAAAATCGGGACTTTTTAAAATGCCGCAGGACGTGGAACAAATTATTAAAAATTGGGACTGTCCCGCCAAAAGCGGGACGTCTGGTCACCTTATCTTAAAGATTTCCAGTGTGGGCATTCACAACTTCTGGAGGCAAGTTGTTCCACTGATTAATTGTTCTATCAGGAAATTTCTCCTCAGTTCTAAGTTGCTTCTCTCCTTGATTAGTTTTCCACCCATTGCTTCTTCTTCTACCCTCAGGTGACTTAGAGAATAGTTTGACTCCCACTTCTTTGTGCCAATCCCTGAGATATTGGAACACTGCTATCATGTCTCCCCTAGTCCTTCTTTTCATTAAACTAGACATACCCAGTTCCTGCAACCGTTCTTCATATGTTTTAGTCTCCAGTCCCCTAATCTTCTTTGTTGCTCTTCTCTGCATTCTTTCTAGAGTCTCCACATCTTTTCTACATTGTGGCGACCAAAACTGAATGCAGTATTCCAAGTGTGGCCTTACCTAGGCATTATAAAGTGGTATTAACATTTCACGTGTTAATACATGGACTAGAAACCTTGAAGGTCTTCCAGTCCAACACCCTGCCCAGACAGGAAACCCTACACCACTTCAGACAAATGGTTGTCTCTTCTTAAAAACTTCCAGTGTTGGAACATTCACAATTTATGGAGACAAGTTGTTCCACTGATTAATAGTTCTAATTGTCAGGAAATTTCTCCTTAATTCTAGGTTGCTTCTCTCCTTGATTAGTTTCCATCGACTGCTTTTTGTCCTGCCTTCTGGAGGACAGGTTGCCTTTGGAGAATCGGATGACTCCCTCTTCTTTGTGGCAACCCCTTAGATATTGGAACACTGCTATCATGTCACCCCTAGTCATTCTTTTCATACAATTTATTTGGTTTGCATACAAATATGATAAAGGGCAGTTTACATAAACCAAGTTAGAGAAATACAAGAACATTATAAAACAGCAAATGGAGTATAGTGCATAGAAGCATAGTTCAATTTACTGCACTAATAAATTGATAGTCCTCTTCCCATACCAACCACATCCTCAATCTCACTAGCCCTCATTCTACATATCTTCATTATCATTCCACAGGTTGGGGACTCACATTTCGAAGCAGGGAGCCATTGAAATCAATCTTGTCCACAGTTGGAATCCTGGAACTCACTGCTCCTAGTCTATAAGAGACTTCAATGATGAAGACATTTGGTAGAGAGCAGAACCAATTGGCTCACTCCCCAGTCACGTCATGTGAAACGTTGAATACAAAAGTAGGAAAAGAAGATTGAATTGGTTGTTTCTCTAAAGGTTGTAGCATCTGAGGAACCTTTGTTAGGCCTAGTTAGCATGTGGATGGGGGATTCCTAGAGAAATCTAAGATTTAAATTACCGTAGTTTGGGAAGTTAAAAACCCATCTCAGGAGGAAGTTTGTATTTTCACTTTATATTTATCCTGCTCGCTAAAGCATAATTTAATTAACTCCATTTTATGGATTCACATAACCAATTACATCTTATTAGCTGTTTTGTGTAAATATTATGTAAAATATAGTTTTATATTATTTTACATTTTTACAATGAATTTTATTTTTTATAAGTAGAAATGTTATCTGCCAGAAAAAAAATAAAGAAGTGGTGTTTTAAGAACTGTTTCAAGTAACTCACAACAGTATTCCAATAACAGAGGTTATTAATATTCTTTATGCTTTTGAAGAGTGTACACCTAACACATGCAGTAGACTTCTCATTATACTGGAAATTGTACATTTGAAAACAGACACAATATTGTCCCTTGGACAGAGCAAAGAGTACTCAAAGCTGGCTAAAAGCAAACAATTCAATAATTAGCAAGTTCTTGTTTTCTGACAGAAATCTGCATTTTATTCAAACTCTAATTTTGATTTTCTTTTTTAAAAAAAGTTGCATTCTAAATGTGCAAAATCTGGCATAGCATTTCTGATTTTTAAAAAGTTACTTTGAAATAGTGCATCTATTTTCTTTACAGTTAGATAATTACATCCCACTTAATCTTTTACAACCTGTTAAGATACTTGCTTAATGTGAATTCTTGCCTGTTTACTTTATTGTAAACCCATATTTATCTGCGTTGTTATTTAATGGCATTATTTAATTTCACATTTCAAAATAGTAAGAATAGTATTGAAAAGGACAAGCAAAGTTTTTCCCCTTCTCAAAGATTAAAGGATTTAGTTCCTTTAAAGATGCTTGGAATGGAAATTGTCCTTAGAATCAATCCACAGCCTTTTTAAAACAATCTTGGGTTGAGCCAAATAATGTGATGAATGTTTTCTAAACACCTTCAAAGATACTTAGAAAACTGCAAGGTAAGGACAATTAAGTCTTTTTCTTTGGAGTTCCTGTCCTGTCACAGATCAGAAGGATGACATGCTAGTCTTCCCAAGTAGGGGAAATGTTGTGTGTGCATGACCACAATTAATCTCTGGCAGCCTTGACAAAGAAGTGCCTTGACAAAACAGTTTTCTGATTTCCTCACAGAACAGAGTCTGTTTTGATCCATCTTTCCTGCTTCCTGATCTCTTCTTACCAACTAAAAACATCAGCAGATCTGCCTATCAGCTGAGACAGCGGGAGGGAGAAGCCTAAGTGATGGATGATTCAACACTCTTCTGTCATTGCCATTTAATGGTAAGAAGCTATTGGTAGAAACTTAGTTACAGCAGTTAAACAAATATAACAATCAACCATTGTATTGTTTGAGCTAATCTAAAAGAACCAAGTGGAGGTTAGCTAAACCAGATTCTAAATCTAGTCATATTTCACTGAAAGGACAGTCCAAACATATGCAGATTGGAGGAGAGTTACTGTTGCTATTCTTGTCTTTCATAAACACATATTTCTCACACAATTTTCATTTAATCAGTACTCTGCATCAAATCATACCACAAACTTTTTCGAACATTTAACTAATTGATTGAAAATGAAGAAAAACGCAAATCCTGGAACATACAGATGTATGCATTGGCAAATGGGTAGCAACCTGAGAGAGATTAAGAAACGAAGAGAAGAAAATATGCCGTACATATATGTCACCATTTCTTCTACATTATTAGTATCTACACTACTTCTCATAATTGTTTTCCTTTTTTTTGGAACATGTTGGGGGCTAGTACTGGTAAATCCATTTCAAGGAAATGCACTTCCAGGAAATTGCATTGCCTCTTATTGTAAGTGATTTTATTTTTGGTAATAGCATTTATCTGCTCAATGTGATTTTTTTACATAATCTAAAATCAGATTTGGATAATCTGAGATCCATTGGGCCCTTTTCGGTGTCCCATTATGACCATCCAATCACAACACAGTAATAAGGACGTTAATATGCTTAATGGGATTATTTTATTACAACAAAAAGTCTTCAATCAAAAACATTAAAAATAAAACACTGATAAGGGCCTTAAAAATCCAGTCCTTTTAAAAATGTCATAGCCATCGCACTGTTTTGTCTTTTATGCTCATCAGTGGCAAAAAAAGAAAAATGTATAACAAAAATTAAAGAGTGGCCCAGAAGTAATATTGCTTTCCCCTGTTATAAACTACCATACACACACAGAGACACACAGAGTAGTAAATAGATCAATAAAAATTGTTTTGTATTCTATATAACAAACTCTCCAAACTACTACATAATCATCTGGCACCCTTTGTAATATGTTTATTTAGAAAAAAACTATGTGAAATATTTGAGTTCATTCAAAATATTGATTTTATGAAATTGATCTGTATAAAGAATTCTGCTAAAAAGTGGCAGGCAGCATGATCTAAATATGACAAAGAAAAAGGGGGTATATATGTATGGTGTTTATTTCCAACATTGGTCAAATTCATACTGAGGAAATATTATGATATTTACTAGCAATGTATTTTACTATTGCTTTAATAGTAAGACCCCTGGGGTTTCAGCAATTGCTCTCATCTTGGCAACTACAGCTGTTGAATTTAGTTCTGTTTATCAGCAGCCTATAGCTCTCACCAGCAGCTTCTCTGTCATTGTTTGAAAAGAATATGGGTTCCAACTGATGAAGGAACCATACAAACACAGTTCTTGATTGCAGGCATTCAGACTCAAACAATGGGAAATCCTAGAGTAGCTAAACAGGCTTCATCTTGCAAGTCACTCAGCAAAACTAAAATCAGACAAGTTCAAGCACTTCCAGGAATAGCAAGGCAGAAAAATACATTTCATTAATTACCAAAAAGAATTATCTTTACACAAAGGAATAGGTTTTCAATATTAATGCTCACATGTTATTTAATTTTGAGTAGGAAGTCTCAAAGGCAACTGGACTTTGTTTTTTATTTTATTTTTTTAATATTTCGCTTCTCATCCAATAATCTTCTTCAGAATCAATTGATTGATTAGGAGGGAGAGGTCCATTCTCCACTCCTATACTGTGGAGTACTTTTTCTCTTCCTGTTTAATATGTACTTGAAGGCATTAGGTGAGGTCATCGGTAGCCATGGGATGAAATATATGCATGCTGATGATACCCAGCTGAATCTCTTTGCTCCTGGTGAAGTCAGTGATGTTTCTTATATCCTGTCTCATTGCCTGTACATATTTGATGGGCAATAACAAGGTTTGACTCTACTGTGGCATGACTGAGTGAATTTGATTTTGGAGGACATGTGGATCTCGGAATTTACTATGTACACTTTATGGGGATCATTCAGAACGTAAAACTCAGGTGACTGTCATGGCAAAGAAGGCCTTTACATAATTGTGGGTTGTGCACCAGTTGCACCCACTCCTGGACTGAGAGACCCTACATTCAGTTGTTCCCACCCTGGTCACATGAATTACTTAATGCACTCAACAGGGGGCTTTCCTTGAAGAAAATCTGGAAGCTTCAGCTGGTGTAAAAGGCAGTGGCAAGGGCAGCTATATCCAAAACTAGATCAGTGCCATATTACATCTTTGCTTGGCAAGCTGCCCTGGCTACCAGTTTGCTTTCTGGATTCCATTCAAAGTGATGGTAATAACCTGTAAAGACCTGCATGGCGTGGGGCTGTGTTTTTGGCAGTGGTTTGCTCTCCAAGCTTGTTTCAATTTAGTTTCAGGACATTTTGTTACTGGACTAGGTAACATTAGCAGGATTTTCTTGCCCTATTCCTCTTTAGTTCATATATGTCTTGTGTGCCGGTGTGGTCAGTTGGTCATGACTATGTTATTTATTATGCTGGGGCTGGCTATGTTATTTGAGGGAATTCCTCTGATCACATCTACCTATCCCCCATCAGGTCGGGCAGAAACAGCATGCTACAGTTCCCATCCATTAAAAAATGTCTTCTGAGATAGAATCCAGACGGAGGAGTTTTTCTGCTGTGATACTCACTCTTGGAAATAAATATTGGTAATTAGTATAGACAAAGCAGTGTTCTTCTAACATGCACTAATCCCAATTGCAGTCAGTAAATGAGAACAACCTGTAACCGCTCTCTATGCTTCACACCACCATTACTAGATCCCCAAGCCAGATGGCAAAGCTGTGTCTTAAGGCCTTTCAGAAGGAGAAGAAAATTGGAGCCTGTCTGATCTTGGCACAAGGATGTTTCCAAGATGCATTATTCAAAGCAAGAATTGGCAAGAGGTCAGGATCTTGCTCCAAAGCAAATGTGGCAGGTGGAAAAACCGTCTTCTATATTAATCTTCTTTAAAAATTAATATAGATGCAGAATTCTTCTTTTATAAAAAAAATATTGTTTTTTTCTTTAAGAGAATTTCAGAATAACTAGCACAACAAACACGTGTTTTTGTTTTTATATTTTATATTAGTTTTTACATCTTTTTCATTATTGTATTCTGTTTGTGGTTGCAGTAGCTTTATTTTTAAAAAACTGTCAACCTATTATGTTGTCTAATGGAAAGTTTATGAATAAACACTTTAATCATAAAAATACAAAACATGATTACATTTTAGACATAACAACTGATGAAACAGAAAACTCTGCACATTTAATCAAGAAATGCCTTGTGAGGAATTTATCACAAAAGTATCCACAACAACTTAAATGTGAATAGGAATATATGTTTTGCATGTATACAAATATAAAAAAATCAAAAAAATGTTGCAATGTCTTTTTTATTCATTTTTCTTGAATGAAAAATTACCTTCCTAATGGACTCACATACCTAATCTTTGTAGTTAACATTTTACTTCTCAGTGATCTGTTTCCAGAGAAGGCTAGTTAGATCAGAATCTTTAGAAAGCTATATTAGCAAGCCAAGAACAACAGCAAAAGTTTATGGTAGTCTTTATAACCTTACAGATACAGACTGCCAAGAAAAGCAGCCTGAAGCAAGATATGAGGACTGCGTAAACTTTTCAAGTTTATCTGTACCATTATAACCTTGACTATTTAGATTTGGCACTTTCAACATAAAAAATATTTGTTTTCCCTGCTTTCTGTTGAATGTTCTGCTTGATAGCTTTCTCCTAGAACTGCAAAAAGGAGGCCAAGCAATTTCATGGGAATGAAATTTTCACTTATCTGACAAATTTTTGCTCCTCTCTCGAAAGTTATGTTTAGAATCTAATGTTTTAATTTCCTATGGAAGATTATATTCATATATAAATCAAGAATAGATCTCAATGAAACACTTCACCAAGAATAATTCCCAATCCTTGCCCATGAGGGAGATTGAAATAGTTCACCAAGAATAATGACTTTAACAATGTGAATAAATTATTTTCTTTCATTTTACTGCAATAAATTTAAAGAGGAAAATACCTTCAAACTGTAATTTAAAATAATCAAAATGATTATTATTACCTCTTCAGCACTGTATTGGTAGCAAGGGATCTTTTTTCGCTTTCATTTGAATTTCAATTCTCAAGAGGTTTAGCATTTAACCCAGTAAGGTTAACAGCAAGGAACCAGGCAAGTTGTTCATACTTGTTGAATCATATACTTGTTGAATAGTCTTTTTCTGATAACTGGAGCAAAGCTGGCCCAACAAGAAGTCATGCTGTAGATGCACTTATATTACCAGACATTGGAGGAGAACTATGTTAATCTATGGTGACAAAAAATCAGGAATCTGGTAAAATCTAAATCCTATATCAGTTTTACTATTTTGTGCATCTGATTAAGTAATCTGCACTCATGAAACTTTATGCCTTTTAAATGTGGCATCAGCACATTAGCAGAATTCAAATATCACAAATTCCAGGCAATAAAAACTTATTTTAGTAAAAACAAATGCAAGCAGAAAAAACAAAAAGTGCAAAGATTTTTTTCCCAGCACCCCAGTAACCCAACTTTTTTCTTGGACACCATGAAAAAAGTATTTACTTTCAAAACTAGACTCCAGGGAACTTGCATCCATGAACCATGCCAACTCTCTAGTATTTCCCGCTTCAATGTAGTCATACAGAATTCCTGTCTGATAAGAAAACAGAAGGAAGAAACAACTACTAATTGTTTTACTCTGATGTCAATGCCTTAGTTAAGAAATCAACCAAGTCAAACAATTCATTGAGCCCAAGTCTCTTCATCCAAGAAAGAAAGTAAAAGGCATGAAGGAGTTAAATAGCCTCCTCCCCGAAACAATGCCAGTCCCACACCCACACTCATCACTCCAAGTTGGCTGGGCTTTGAAGAACAGTGCATGCACATGCAGCTCTGCCCTTACTTGAAGAAATAAAAAAACCACTGTGAAACCTTGTCAGATCAACAGTTTGCAAAAAGGACTACTAGAAGTTCACAGTTACTCTTCACTGCTGGTTTACACCAAACATGTGATTGTCCAAATTAAACAAAAAAAAAACCCCACCCAATTAATTTTTTAACCTACAGCAGGTATAAAAGCCAGTTAACATTTTCAGCACACATAAATATTGTCCAATTTAAAAGCAATTTCATCTTCAAATGTCTTAGAATGATGTGGACTTAAGGAATTTCAGGCAAACTTCCTACACAAAAGGGTTTTAATAGAAGCAACATCAAATTCAGTAACTTTTCATATAAAAATAATGGCAACCAAGTGTTTTGATCGATTGAGTCTATTGATTGAGGCAAACTATCCTCTGAAGAAGATGCATGTATGTATATCTGGTAATACAAGAGAGATAAATTGGATTCACACATTACACTAACTTCAGTTTAATAAAATACAGTTAATAAAATAGAGTATAATTTGTTCTCCCAACATGCTAAATTATAAATCATAAACTATAAACTACTGTAGTTTATAAAGTACAGTAGTTGAATATACACAAGAAGCTATGTAAGTCAAAGCAAAACAAGCAGCAAAAAAAATCACTGTAGTATCTGTGTGTACTTACACAGAAAGAGAAATAATTATTCTGAGAAATTTAGAATTTCAATGACTTCTATTAATGTGGAGAAGTGATAATACCATTCACTAGACACTGTGTATTCCATATTGCATGATGTAAATATCATTGTTTCTCTTAGCAATTTCTAAATGCATAATTAATAGGCAGAGATACAGCAACAGATTGTGAAAAAAACAGTATCCTATTAATCTAAATTGGCCGATTTTATTCTTGCACTAGGATTCTTTAAATCCATTGGGAAAACAGTGGAAACATATTACATTATCTCAATTTTATTAAGGCACTCTTCCTCAAGCTAACATTCCTTGGATGCGTAGCCCTATAGTTCTCATCATCTTGTAAAGGTAACAAGACCTACTGTATACCTGTGTTGACTGATGAACAAGGAAGCTGAAGTCTAACATAAATGGAGAGCACAATGTTGGAGCAGAGCATTGTAGAAGTAAACTGAGTAATTCTTATTTTTACTTTAAAAAAAAAACCAAAATATTTTGACCATAAGATGGCAATTGAAGATGCTGGCTATGCTAACATTCAAGTAGCAAAAAATACTATGTCTCAGATGTCAGCCTTTTTAGAAGCAGATATTTTTTATTACCGTATATCAAAGTCCTTTGGTGTAAAAAGCAAGGAAGATTCAGAAAACAGTGTAAGCATAGGAGATAAAGGTAACCACAAAAACATTGATAAACATTTTTAACGGATTAAGATCTTCTTTTCCACCACCATCCCTATTTCTTTGCCCCCATTAGTTCACCTTCCTTTAACTAAGATTTGTTTCTATACCAAGGATCCACAGTCCCCGGGCCATGGCCCAGTACTCGGCCATGCAAGCAGCATCCCACAAGCACATGCAGCTCCCTTTGTGCAAGGAACAATCCACCCCTGCTGGTCCACAAAGTTGGAAAGGTTGGAAACTCCTGTTCTACACTGTAAATTGGCTCTCGTTAAAGACTTTAAGAGTGCTGCCAATCCTGATGTAAAATTTGAATTTGCCTCTTAATATGCTAGCTATAGTAAAATGTGTGCATAACTATTTAAAAAGATTAGCCTTAGGGTAATATAAGCCCCATGAAATTTAATGAGTTTAATACAGACTAGATGGATTTGCACGACTGTACTAGGGAATGATCTGGCTCTCTTCTTGAAGCAATTTGCTGAAGAACAGCTTTTCAAACAGGTTCACAGATTAACAATCTGGTCTGCTTTCTCAGGGAGTAATGTGATTGAACTGTACAAATCAATACAAGCAGCACTACCAATTGAAGTATTTAAGGTACCTAAATACTGTAAAGGAGATTGGATTCTGAGATCAATCAATCTGAGTTCAGGATATCAGTTAAGGCATGCTGGGTTGCTGTAAAAATAGAAAAAGAGGATGTAAATTGCTTGTGATCCGCTTTCTCTCTCCAGCCCTTTGTATTTCTGTTCCAAAGGTTTAGAGCCCTCCAGAACAATATGGGAAGTGATATGTAGAATTGTTACAGAGGGTTCAACTAAAATTGCCTCTATTCTTCAATTCTTAGAGACCCAAAATGGAGGAAGACCCTTCTGGAAAACAAAAAAGGCCTTTTAAAATAAAAGGACTCTGATAGTTAATAGCCAGTAACCTCTCACTAGGAACATTTGTAAATAAATAACCTTTAAGTGTTTAAAGGTTTTGCATTATAAAATACAGAGCATATATTATATTTAATATGACAGAAATCAATCTGGTGAAGATTAAAGTGCCTGACTTCTTCATTCTTTAGGGCTTGTATTCTCACCACTGCAGTCAGTATTTTCAAGGGATAATGTTTTATTCAGTGCTGCTCAATCAATATATTAGAAATGAATGAACACTGAATGAGTGACAGGTGTTTGTGTGCATTTTCACCTCTATGGTGGTTGCCAACTCAACTATTTCTATGTTTGGTCTCTTTTTCATAAAGCAACCTAATCATTTTTAAGAATTTCAAATACATCAGTCCCCTTAATAGTAACTTACAGTACAGTGGCTAATAAACTTCATAATTCAAAAAGTCAAATACACAACAGAGGAGGAAGCCATCATTTTTGCAAAAGGCATTTTGATGAGTGAATATTTGATTCTGTTCCAGAAAATCACAAGGTCCATAACCTTGTGGAATGAATGGGCAATCTAATCTTGATCAGCTAGAATGAGTTCAGAAACACTACAAGCTGCTTTCAAAGCAACCACCTAAATTTTGAAAAAGACACAGCTGTTCAATTATTCAAAGAGAGGGTTTTGTTTGCATTCCTTTGCATAACAAAACACTTGTTTTGAATGCCTTTCAATCCTAATGGAATTGTTTAGACCTTAGATCACAGCTACTGAGGATGCCATTCTCTCAAGGATAACATCAAGAGAAGCCACATTCCAAGGAGCTGAAGCAAGTGGTTGGACAACCAAAAGCCCAAGTGGAGGATTATCCATTCTATTCTCTGTTCTTTGCCACTATAGAAACAGAAGTCTAGGATGGAGGAAATGCCTGTTTGCTGGCTGTTGAAATTAGCTCACTCCTATTTTAAAATAAACTTTTCAGGTCAGGACATCACCACTTATCTTGCACAACAACTTGCCTGTTGCTATCCATGTAGACAACATCAAATTATGAAGGAAGATGCTAAGGGTAGACCAACAATAACAATTGCCATAAAGCATGGAGATGCACTAATTCCTGCCCAGTATTAAAGGATGCCGTTTTCTTGGGGCAACTGGAAAAGTAATTTTTTAAATCTATTTAAATAATAATTTAAAATAAGAGTTTTTCATTGTGTTAAAAATAAAATCAATTAGCACTGATATATGCTAATTACCAAAAAAGTACCTTTAAGTAGAATTGTATATTACCTTCTAAATCTTTACATTTTCATGATATGAAATATTCAGCAACATTATAGTCTGTTTGGTAAGTACACATTTCCACCTATTTCATTAAAAGAGAATTTCATCTCCATATGTATTGTATTTCTCAGAGGTTATTCCGAAAGAAAATCTCACACATAATGTCACTTTTCTAAAGAAGTACAAGGCCTTGTGTATTATACCACACAGGATTACTTAGTAGGAGGTCTTATTTGCTGTTTTAGAGTTTGTTAGATGACTTTTGCCCCATTTTATGACTTTTCTTGTCACCGTTATTAAATGAATCATTGCAGTTGATAAGTTAGCAACCTGGTTGTGAAGTGAATCTGGCTTCTCCATTGATTTTGCTTGTCAAAAGGTTTCAAAATATGATCACATGATCCTGGGGCACAGCAGTGGTCATAAATATGAACCAGTTTCCAAGCATCTGAATTTTGATCACATCATCATGGGGATGCTGCAAAGGTAATAACTATGACAAATGGTCATAAGCAGGGGTGGGTTCCTGCCAGTTCTAACCTCTTCTATAGAAGAGGTTCCACAAATCTACAGTGCCGTTTAGAACCGGTTCCAGCTCCCTTCCCCCGCCCATTGTCACATCATCAACATGAAGAGCGAGAGGAGTAATTCTGGGAGTTGAAGTCCACAAGTCTTAAAGCTGTGAAGTTTGAACAACCCTGGGATTTTTTTCTAAAGGGTTAGGGGTGCAAGGGTCTTATAACTTGACAGCTTTAAGACTTGCGTGCTTCAATGCCAGAGTTCCTGAGCCAACATGACAGGAGGAGGAATTCTGGGAGTTGAAGTCCACAAGTCTTAAAGCTGTCAAGTTTGAATACTCCTGGGTTTTTTTCTAAAGGGTTAGGGGTGCAAGGGTCTTATAACTTGGCAGCTTTAAGACTTGCGTGCTTCAAATGCCAGAGTTTCTGAGCCAACATTTTGATTGCTAAGCAAGAGCATTGTTAAGTGAGTTTCACCACAGTTTGCAAGTTGGCCATGCCCACCCAGTCACATGGCTGGCAAGCCACTCCCACCCAGTCACATGACCAGCAAGCCACTCCCACCTACTCACATAGCCAGCAAGCCACAAAGCAGGCTACACCTACAGAAGAAGTTCTAAAAAAATTGGAAACCCACCACTGGTCATAAGTTACATTTTCCAGTGCTGTTGCAACTTTGAACGGTCACTAAACAACCTGTTTTAAGTCAAGGACTAACTATATTCTGTACAATGTACCGCTTTAAGTGAACTTATGTAAATATGTTTTTATACATTGGACATGCTGTCCTAGATATTATTATTACATTTATATGCTGCCGACTCTTTAACTCCAGGTCTTAGGTTATGGTTGCTCGGAATAACCACATTAATGTTTAAAGAACAATGGTTTCCCTTATGCCAACAAAAATGAATTATTAAAGAAATGATTCTTGTGGTGAATAGCAGTATCATAATAAAATTTGTGTGGGATTTTGTTTTGTTTTGCATTTTGGCGCATGTCATCAATAAACTTAAGCACAAGCCACCAACTTCCTGCTGTAGAAATTATTCTGATTTTGGACTATTCCTCTTCTGCATTTCCTCTGAAGAAGGAAAAAGGACAACTGCATGGGATCATCTCTTTGGCATGGAGACTTTTCTTCCTGTGCATGTAGAAGAAAGTGATGACTTAGCACTCCATGTGAATGCTGCCTCTCCGTAGGGATACTTTCATGGAGTTAACAATGCCTGTCATTATATAAATCTTTAAAAGAAGACAATGGAAAAAGATATTGCAACTTTACATACCTACAAGTCTGCAAGGATTTATATTTGTGTTCTTTACCATGTGTTTTAAACTTGAAGTCCTTTTAAGTATATAACAATTAAACAGGAAATAGCAAAGTCATAATCAGTAACCTTAGATCTTTTTGAAGTGCCAAGAAGCCAAATGACATCCTACTGAGTAAAACAACATCACACCTTTACAGAAGTGTCTGATGAGGGAGAAAGCATGAAATGGCTATCCTATTGTACAGTGAGTATTTAGAAACCACGTAGCTTAATAAATAGATTAAAAAAGATTTATCCTATATTTCTTATTTGCATTTCACTTTAGATTCATCCTTTTAATAAATCCTAACTGAACTGATTTTACAAATAGCTTTAAGTGTGAACTTCACCTTTAAGTGTGAAAACAATGTGAAAAATATTCAATTGTCTGTCTCAAAGGGAAAAGCCAAATGTAAAAAAGAAGAAGCGGAAAACCAATTCTAACGTCTATATTAGATCACTATATGGACTATGTACAGTTTACTTAATATCAGAGTCTAATATTATATAGACATGATTCACCATCCAGCTTTACGAATACAATTATTTCAAGATAAAACAAATAAGGCTATTTGCCACATTGTACTGCAGATAGAACTGTGTTACTAATTGAAGCAATAATTGATTTCCCCCCCCCAAATATTAAGCATGTTTTCCCCAATATTAAGCATATCATCCACAATATTAGTGAAGAGAACTGACTAAAGTTTAAAATTATGCAAAAGAATTCAAACTTTTTACTATATTTGTACATAGTCAGAAATTATAGTTCAGTAAACTCCAGAATTTTAAAAATAAAATTGTAAATTAATATAAGAAATTAAATAGAACATGTACATCTTCAATAGGGTCAATATAGGTTATGCAGATATATAATTAAGAGCTCCCTGTGAAACAAAAAAAAATTTAGGATGGTATCAGATGATGCCAGAAACAATTAAACAAATGTAGACTCAGTAATGTTGTCTTTCCCCTCCTTGATGCCCTCCAGTTCAGTTCAACTATATATACACATCAACTTTTGAATTACTGATCTTGCAGTTCAATTTCTCTGGAGGGAACAAAGCAGAAGCGTGAAATGTAAAGGGGTAAAGAAAACATCATTTCATAATGGTTGCTCTACTTCCCCATACATGTAAATCCACTGCCTCACACATATTATGTCAACTTCAACATCAATTCCATGTTTATCTTTAGTTCTCCTCAGTTCTTTTGGTGCAGAAGAGGTCAGGAAATCAATGAGGTAGCATCATTCAAAGCAGGCCATTCACTGGGCACTGAAAGGGGTAACTGCCCCATAACTGCAGCGATCCATTTCCAATTAGCATCACACACAGAAAGTGACATACATCATTTGCATTAACAATTTTTACAGCCACCTTAGGTAAAAAGGGCAAGGGTAGGAAATTTATTTTTACTTCTCTAAAATGTTTTTGAATAAGATTTGGCAAAATGTTTTATTCTTATGGGAAGAAAGAAATATCTTTTCCCCTTTCCATTTTTAAGCTCTTTACATATGAAATCTAAAACATTTTTAAAATGAGAACCACCCATTAAAAAAAAGATCTGGATATATAAACTTATTTCATATATTTTACAAATATAGGAAAAAAACAGTCCAAGAAATTAAAATAAATGCATTAAATGCATTAAATGCATTAAATGCATTAAATGCATTAAATGCATTAAATGCATTAAATGCATTAAATGCAATAAATAAATAAATAAATAAAATGATTTAAAAGAAAAAAATGTCAGACTCATAAAATTATAATAATGTGAAGGACGAAAACCTAGGTTTTGTCCCTTGTGATTTTTTAAAGTGTAACTTTTTTTCTGAAGGTTTATTGCCAGGAAAGGAACAGGAGAACATCTGCAAACTAAATTTTAATTGCTCGCAGCAGCCATAAGCTATTTCAAAGCAACAAAGGATTTGTGACAGTGATGGGATTCAAATTTTTTACTACTGGTTCTGAGGGCATGGCTTTGTGGGAGTGGCTTGGTGGGCATGGCAGGGAAGAATACTGTAAAATCTTCATTCCCTCCCCACTCCAGGGGATAATTACTGTATCAATGTTTCAAAATCTATCAAAGAAAAAAATGCATGAAAAAGCAGCCCATAACCATCGCTATCCAGAGCCAAAGGAGACCAGGTTCCTATAGCATTAGCAGATGTTAATAGAGTAACAGATAAGCTGCAGCAAATTATCTTCTAAGACTGTGTTTCTCAACCTCTACAAAGGCATGCTGGTTGGGGAATTCTGGGAGTTGAAATCCATATATCTTAAAAGTTGAAAGGTTGAGACAGACTGTTTCTGAAATAGAACTTCCCAAGTTACGTTGTACAGTATATTTTTTAATTTTCTGACGCTGGTGTGCTCTATTCATTGCTCTTCTCTCTCTACACCATTAACTGCATCTCTAAAGTTTTCCTTTGTTAAAGCACTGAAGTTTGCATGTGATACAAAAGTCATTGGTCTCATTCGAGACGTAATGATTCTGCATATAGGCAGGGGGTTGAACAACTGGCCCTGTGGCGCAGCCAGAACAATCTGGAACTTAAAACTGTAGAGATGAGTGTGGATTTTAGGACGAGCCTCCTATGCTATCACCTCTTACTATATTCAAGCATGGTATCAGCAAAAGAGTCCTTTAAGTTTAGGTTCTAGATTTGCCAGGATTTGAATGGATACCTAAACATTAGCACATACTTACAAAAAGCACAACAAGAATTTCTTCCTGCATCAAAACTTAGGAAGTTAAACTGCCCAAGAGCTGTGATACAGTTCTACAGAGGAATTATTGCGTCTGTCATATGTACTTCTATAACTTTGATACAGTAACTAAACAGAACAGGTACAGACCTCAAATGCAGGGGGGGGGGAGACAATTGCAACTAGCCTGCCTTCCATAGAAGACGTGTATATTGTGCGGGTCAGAAGGAGGGTGAGGAAATATAAGGTGACCAGATTTTCAGATTGTAAAGAGGGACACCTTTGACCGGGAGGGGGGGGGAGGCCTTGATTAAAAATTTATACGGAGCAACAAACATTTTCATATAACGCAAAAAATAATTATGTAATATTTTTTAATTTCAACATAACTAAAATTTACAAATATAAATTGTAACTGTTGCCAACATCAAAATTTTGATCACGTGACCATGAGGATGCCTGCAACAGTCGCTAAGTGTGAAAATGGTCGCTAAGTGTGAAAAAATGATCATCAGTCACTTTTTTCAATGCCATTGGTAACTTTGGTCACTATATCACCTTTCTTGCCACAGTTCTTAAGTGAATAAACTGCAGCTGATAAGTTAGTAACATAAGTGAATCTGGTTTCCCCATTTGTCTTTGTCAAAAGGTCACAAAAAGCAATTACATGACCCCGGGGACAATGAAACCATCATAAATACGAATCTGTTGCCAAACATCAAATTTTGATCGTGTGACCATGAGGATGCTTGCAACGGGCGCTAAGTGTGAAAATGGTCGCTAAGTGTGAAAAATGGTCATCAGTCACTTTTTTCAATGCCATGTAACGTTGGTCACTATACCATCTTTCTGCCACAGTTCTTAAGTGAATAACTGCAGCTGGTATTTTTGTATTTTGGATAGAATCTTTTTTAAATAGGTCTAAGGACAATTTTAAAAAAGAATCCACACAGAATAAATTGAAGTAAAACATTTCAAAAACTATTCCACACAGAATAAATTTAAGTAAAAACTATTTTTAAAAAATTTCTATGCACATATATTTCAAAGTATTGTGCAAAGAATTTTAAAAATGGTTTCACTTCAATTTATTTTGATATAATCTTTTTAAATAGTCTAAGACAATTTAAAAAAGAATACACACAGAATAAAACTATTTTAAAAATCCTAGCACAATAAATAAAATATTATTTTAAAATACCTTATAAAAGGAAAAAACTCGCTCCCTTACCAGCAGGAAGCCTCAAGTCAATCCAGAAGGATGTAGATGTTAATACAAAGAACTGAGTAAATTAAAATGGTGAAATTAGTCAGGGGAAATATTTTTCAAAGAAACTTTGCCACCATTTTGCAACACGAGCTGACCTCCAATCTCGTGCCCCTCCCTTCCGGAAAATCCAGGAAGGAACACTCGCAACTTCTCTAGCCAATTATTTCCTGGAGCTCTATGGTACTGGGTCATTTTTTCTTATAAAATGAGGTAAAAGGGGCGCGGGGGGGGTCCGTTTTGTTGCTTTAACATTTTAATATCTTCAATGAAAGAACTGAGACAGAGAGGGATTAGATGGGGTATCTTTTGTCTTGCCCCGGTTAGGATTTCTTAAGCAAATCCACTGGGCTTTCAACATGAAGCCAGAAAATCGGGACTTTTTAAAACGCCTGGGACACGGGACAAATTGTTAGAAATCGTGACTGTCCCACCGAAATTGGGACGTTCTGGTATCTTAGGAAAATATCTACAGACCCTTCACAAACTGTTACAACATAAACTGTTACAACTCATCCCCTCAAGATGCCACTATAGGGCATTGCATGCCAAAATACTAGACACAGGGACAGTTTTTTGCCTCGGGCCATCACTCTGCTGACCACCTAATCTTCACAGTATTGTCTTATGTCTAGGTATATTTACCCATGTTGCATGGCTGTACTATTATTATTGTTGTTGTTATTCTTCTTCTTCTCAATTTCTCTACTATCCCCTCGTATTGGTATCATTATTATGATAATTATTACTCGGTTGCTTTGCATGTACACTGAGAGCTTCTGCACAGAGATAAATTCCTTGTGTGTCTAATCACACTTTGCCAAATCAAGTATTCCATAATTCTGTAAGATTCTTTATGACCCCATACCACACCTAAGTACTGCAGCAAACTACTCCTCCTTTCTAATTATCAAAAGAGAATAACAGCAGACTTCTTAGGGGATTCGTGGAGCTCTCCATTTTCTTTTCCATGAGGAATATTATCCTGCTCATGACAAAAACCCAGTTCATTGCCAATATAACGCTTTTCTGAACATTTCAACAAAGCTTGCTGAGGAGAAGGACAGAGGACTTCAGGATCACGACTTCATAAGACAAAGAAAATTCATGCTGTTGTTAGTCCCAAGGCAACACAGAATAGCAAGAGAAGAATTGAGCTGCGGAAAAAGAGCAGCTTATTTTCACACTTACAAGGAGAGGTAGCAGAAGTAGAGCTGTCTAAAAGTAACAGCAGTGTGCAAGAAAATAATTGCAAAACAAGGAGTTCAGCAAGGAGTTGACATTGAATCACAGGCAAAAAAACATCCCATAGTTCTATATCTTCAAAACAAAGTAGCCAGAATCAGTAACATCACTAACTACTGATTTAGTGAAAAAAAGATACATAATATACGTAACAGAATCTATCACTTACCACAGAAGGTGTTAACAAAGCAGGCTTTCTATAACATAACTCATCTTTTAGATGTGCAACCATTTATTTCTACAGCATACCGTAGGCCTTTATCATAAATAAAACTCTGCCCTCACAATTCACATGTGCTTAGTAATCACCAAGAACACAGCATGTTGTGGCAGTAATCTCTGTAATAGGAGGGAAAACTCATGCATTTCAAGCTACATAGAGGAAAAGAGACTCTTAAAGCTACATTCAATTTGTATGAAAACACATTTCTCTATATACCAGTCAAGAAGAATACTGTTAAACTTCACACATTAGATTAACAGAAATTAGACCTGTCAATGACACATAAGAGTTTCCCCCTTATGACAAAAACTTTATTTTCTTGATTTGTTCCACCCAGTTGTCTCTTACCTCCCACAGTGTTCTTCCACACAAGAGGTATATTATGGCTTCATAAATCACAGGCACTCCTGCAAAGAACCTTGTCAAGAACATTAAATGCTAGATGGTTTCCCCACCCCCCCTTCCTTCCTTTCTTTCATTATTCTTTGGGAAAATACAAGCCTTAGTATAAAGACCAATTCAAAACACGAAACTATCAAAATACACTAGTACAGCTTTTTGGAATTGTAATTCCTCTGAGCCCATTTCATTACTTCTCAACTTCAGAATCATTATATAGTTTTTGTTTTATTTACTTATAGATATCATATACCCTGCCAGAATTTATTGTAAATATCTATTCAAAAATGTTATCAACGTGATTGGAATTGTCCTTTTGTTATGATAATTCTTGATTTAATTATGTTAGTGATTTAGTTGAATTCTGGCAGCATACATGATGGCCACATTTGTCTGAGTTCACTCAAAATGGTAAGCATAATCACATTAGAGCTTAGCATAATCTATAAAGTCCATCATTGTTTTCCAGAGGAAACATAGAAGCTGGTAAGGGCTAAATTCTTAAAACTGTTGTTCATCAGGACCACACAGATCCTTCAGATTCATGAAGTGCCTAAGCAGCAGGTTACCTAAAAAATTATCTTAATCTTCAGTATACAGCGGAATGTCTACTGTTCTTTTGCAGCTATTGAGTGAAATTTAGGGGGGGGGGACACAAAGCAAGCATAAGAACAAAGATTCATTCACTGTATCCAATATATCAATATGTAGGCAGAAGAGGGTTACCAGATGAAATTTGACTAAGGTTTTAAGGAAAAAGTTATACAACAAACTTTAGGTCTTTATTCTAAATCCTTGCCAAGAGTTAGGTTTAACATAAGTGCTGTGTGCTTGGACCAGATGATCATGGATATAGCTTGCATGTTTGGGGAGGGGGATCCCACAGAGAGCATGTTACAAACATATGGAAAAAAATTTAAATAAAGGGGAAGAAAACTGTAACCCTAAGCCTAGGGTGACCTTGATTTTTTTAAAATATAATTCTCAAGTGATAGCTGTAACTTGAAAGCCCTGTTCCCCTTTGTTGAAGCAAGAAACAAATATAAGCCTGAATGCAGGGATCTCATGTAAAAAAACAAAGAACCTTTTCAAATTTTCAAAGCCCTACCCTATTAGTCAACCTAAAATGCTGTATGCAATTCTTGGAAAGGTTGTTCCCTCCTGCCACATGGCATAAACAGAGCCTACTGTTTTCTCACTGACACTAAACAGACAACACTAAGTTTGTATTCTGCCTGAGAGGATGAAGGGAATATGGGATTCATAAATCAACAAGAATGTGCAATGACACACTGAACCAAATGGGGCATATTTAATTCAACTGCATCTGTTCCAAAACAAATGCTACGAACAATATTGTAATAGATGTTATATAGCACTTTTTCTTTTACCCACACATTTCAAGATGGAGGAAATCTACCTTTCCTTAACAGTACTAGAATAAAGCAATTTCTTATTACTGATGTTATACAATTTCCTTAGGAAATCATATGAGTTGTGGTGTTCTTGGAATTGTGGGGATCAAAGTCAGCATGCTTATATTTTATTTTGTTGACTCTGAGTGAAAAGATGTTGAAAGCCCAGTGGATTTGCTTAAGAAATCCTAACTGGGCAAGACAAAAGACACCCTGTCTAATCCCTCTCTCTGTCTCAGTACTTTCATTGAAGATATTAAAATGTTAAAGCAACAAAACGGACCTCCCCCCGTGCCGCTTTTACTTCATTTTATAAGAAAAAAATGACCAAGCACCATAGAGCTCCAGGAAACACTGGCTAGAGAGGGAAGCGACTGTTACTTCCTGGATTTTCTGGAGGGGAGGGGCACGGAGGTTGAAGGACTGCTCCAAAATGGTGGCAAAGTTTCTTTGAAAAATATTTCCCTGACTAATTTCACCATTTCAATTTGCTCAGTTCTTTGTATTAACATCTATATCATTTTGGATTGACTTGGAGTTTCTGCCTGCTGGTAAGTGACCTGGGTTTTTTTTCTTTTATTTTTTTAATGCATTTTAAAATAGTGTAGGTTTTTAAAAATGTGCAGCTGCTGTTTTTTTTATTCAAAACAATATGTGTAACACTATGATGTGCCATGGAAAAATCATTAAAAAAACCCTGAAAGAACAAAAGGTTTTTTTAGGGTATTTTCCTGATCAAAACTATAATTGTTTCTGCATGACACCCTTAATCACAAATAGCCAACTACACTTCATTCTAATAGTTTATTTCCTTTATTGTATGTGATTACTCAAGTCCAAAAACTGATTGGATAAACTCAAGTTCCACAATTTACTAAATATACAGTTACAGGAATTTCATGTATAGTATGCTGTCTCTTAGGGTTTATTGAACATGGGAGAATAATATGAGAGGGATTTTATGCAACGCAGCAGACAAGACATGGAGTGAACATAATACACACTTTACAATATTTTTTTTCTTTTAGCCATCAAATACTGCAGCAAGTGTGTCAGTAATAATAGAAAGACAGGCATAGGATTTTCCAGCCAGGTTAATTTTACTTTTTATGGTTTTGATGTTGTATTTAATTTTATCTGAATTAGAAACCTATGAAGGCTGTGCAACATTTTAAGGTGATATAGAATATGTAAGGCATGAATACAGTAGAACCTCTGGTCACAACCATAATTCGTTCCATAACTTTGGTCGCAAGCTGATTTGGTCATGAATCAAACTTAATTTTGGAAATTTGGCGCTTACCCCCAAAAAAATGGTGCAGAAGGGGAAATCAGCAGCACGGGGGGGGGAGGGGGAGAATGTGAATATTTTGGTCAGAAGCGTTCGTGACCAGAGGTTCTACTGTATAACATCTTCACTTAAGACTTAAGATTCACTTAAGATATAACATCTTCACTTAAGATTCACTTAAGAACTGTGGCAAGAAAGGTGGTATAGTGACCAAAGTTACAATGGCATTGAAAAAAGTGACTGATGACCTTTTTCACACTTAGCGACCATTTTCACACTTAGCGACCGTTGCAGCATCCTCATGGTCACGTGATCAAAATTTTGATGTTTGGCAACAGATTCGTATTTATGATGGTTTCAATGTCCTGGGATCATATAATCACCTTTTGACAAAGTCAAATGGGGAAACCAGATTCACTTATGCTACTAACTTATCAGCTGCAGTTATTCACTTAAGAACTGTGGCAAGAAAGGTGGTATAATGGGCTTAGTGACCAAAGTTACAATGGCATTGAAAAAAGTGACTGATGACCATTTTCACACTTAGCGACCATTTTCACACTTAGTGACTGTTGCAGCATCCTCATAGTCACGTGATCAAAATTTTGATGTTTGGCAACAGTTACAATTTATATTTGTAATTGTAGTTATGTTGAAATAAAAAAATTACAATACTATTTTTGCGTTGTATGAAAATTTTTGTTGCTCCGTATAAAATCAAGCACACCCCCCCCCCCCCCCGGTCAAAGGTGTCCCTCTTTACCAATCTGAAAATCTGTTCACCTTATACATGTTATGTCAATTTCTTAAAGCCCTAGAAGTACTTGTTTTCATATTGAAATATATGTTTTATTTTTTTAAAAACCTATGTAAGCACGAAGATCTTCTCAAGCATGTTTTAAATTCAAAATGATATTCCTTTACAGGACTAATATGTCCCAATGGAACAGAACTAAACAAAGAAATATTGTAAGCATTCACATTTAAAATGTGCATTTTTATCATGTAAAATATGATATAGCAGAACTGGAAGCTTTTAATACTGATACCCTACATTTCATCTATGAGATTGAGAAAGTATCTGTGGGGTTCTCCTCTCATTTATCCTCTGCTAGATAAGCTGGGCTGACAATCACTAAGGTCCAAAGTCACCATAATCAGTTGAAATTTGAACTAGAAAATCCTCTGTCCAAGTTCATGAGTTGATTACAGTACTCTGTCTGTCTCTATACATCAAATATAATGGTTATATGATTGTATTTGTTTTTGCACCCTTTTACACATTTTTTTAGTTAAATGGTGCAGATTTTGCAGACTTTCAGAATCTTAGGAAAATTCCAGATATTCAGTGGTGGGATTCAAATAATTTAGCAACCAGTTTTCTGTCCTAATGATTCTTCCAACAATCAGTTCACCAAACTGCTCAGAAGTTAACAAGTGTGACTGAATCCCACCACTGCAGATACTACAAATAAATAATAATTCCCAGTATGGTTGCAATGAATTTTAAGAACCATAAATGCATAATTCTTAAATTAGTAAATATATTAATGTATACTTTTCCTCTTTAATACAATATACAGGTAAAACTCGAAATATTAGAATATCGTGCAAAAGTTCATTTATTTCAGTAATGCAACTTCAAAGGTGAAACTAATATATGATAAGACTCATTACATGCAAAGCAAGATAGTTCAAGCTGTGATTTGTCATAATGGTGATGATTATGGCATATAGCTCATGAAAACCCCAAATCCACCATCTCAGAAAATTAGAATATTACATGTAATCAATAAAACAAGGATTGTACATAGAACAATATCGGACTTCTGAAAAGTATAAGCATGCATATGTACTCAGTACTTGGTTTGGGCCCCTTTTGCAGCAATTACTGCCTCAATGCAGCATGGCATGGAAGCTATCAGCCTGTGGCACTGCTGAGATGTTATGGAAGACCAGATGCTTCAATAGTCCTCTTTTCTGATGAGAGCAACTTTTGCATCTCTTTTGGAAACCAAGGACCCAGAAACCAAGGAGAAGAATGGAGAGGCCAATCAAGCACCGTAATCCCACGGTCATTGAACCAGTTTTTGGTGCTTTTGACAAAAGTTGCTCTCATCAGAAAAGAGGACTTTGGACCACTGAGCAACGGGACTTTGGACCATTGTGCTTCATTAAGACCAGGTTCAACGCAGCCGTCTACCAGAGATTTTGAAGCACTTGTGCTTCCTTCCGCAGACGAGCTTATGGGGATGCTGACTTCATTTCCAACTGCCCACACTGCCAAAAGTACCAAAACCTGGTTCAATGATTGTGGGATTACTGTGTTTGATTGGCCAGCAAACTCGTCTGACCTGAACCCCATAGAGAATTTATGGGGCATTGCCAAGGAGAAAGATGAGAGACATGAGACCGAACAATGCAGAAGAGCTGAAGGCTGCTATTGAAGCATCCTGTCTTCCATAGCATCTCAGCAGTGCCACAGGCTTCCATGCCATGCCACATTGAGGCAGTAATTGCTGCAAAAGGGGCCCAAACCAAGTACTGGGTACATATGCATGCTTATACTTTTCAAAGGTCTGATATTGTTCTATGTACAATCCTTGTTTTATTGAATGAGTCTTATCTCATATATTAGTTTCACCTTTTAAGTTGCATTACTGAAATAAATGAACTTTTGCACGATATTCTAATTTTCGGGTTTCACCTGTGTAGTATTCTAAAGTGATTGTGTTGATCTTACCAATGGATAAAAAAGCTACCGTATTAAATTGTATCCTGGAATAATCTCCATAAATTCTATATGCTTTTTTCATAAATTGACCATATAAGGAGGAAATTAAAACCAAAAGTGGTTTTAATCATGCTGAGCATAGTAATCTGTTTTTTACTTAGACTTTAGGCAAGCTCTTAGTTTCTATTCAAATTCATTCTACAGAATGGAACTCAAAAAGCCAAGCCAAAAAGAAAATGTATCTTTAAAAAAGAGAATTGCCTTTAAATTAGGCAACAAATGGCAGTGTGCCAGATGCTGTCTGCTCAAGCTTTATTGCCGCTCTAGGAAGCAATTTGTGTAATACTAATGTGTGCAAAACAGCATGTTGTTTCTATCCCACATATCTCTGCTCTCCTGGCTAGTTATGTCACAATGTCCCACAAATTGCCTTGAACCTAATTGCCAAAATGTTGAAAGTCAAGCTTTAGAAAATTGTTTCATGGATGTATGAAGACCTGGAAAATCACTGCTGCCAATTAACCAGCGATGAACCTGAATTTTAGAAAACATTATTTTGCTAATATAGATAAACTCCATGGATATGTCATATAATTTATATGGTTTAAGACCTAAGGCCAAATTGGCAATTTGTTTTTTTAAAAACAACAACAACATCCTCTATAAGTGATCAATTCACATTTCCAGAAATGGTATTTATTCCTAATCTGGTATTCAGAGTTAATACTTTCTGTAGACATTTCTGCTTCTGTTTAACAATTGAAGCAGATCATCAAATAAAATAAGCCCGATATTATACAAGATTTTTTTAAAAAAAAATGCTTCTCCTTTGTTTCTGAAGTAGCAAGTGAGAAAATAGTAGTTTCATTGTTTTATAAATTATGAAAGAACCATAAACTGTATCTCTATCCTGTTTGATCATTCTTTGCAGATAATAATCAACTCAATGATAACCTATTGGCCTTCCATAAGGCCTTGGAAACCTATCTCTTCCCCTAGGTCATAGCACTGGATAAATTTGTCTTTTAATAGCTGTGGAACAAGAAAATGATGTTGCTTGTTATGCTTTCTCTTTGTGTTTTTTGTTATTTTTGTTAATGTTTTATGGTATTTAGGAATCCAGCATCACTATTTATGAGCTGGGCAGCTCTATAAAGCATTTAAATGAAATAAAATAAATCCACCACTAATCAGAGATATAAAAGCTGCGAAGACAACTTGACTTTATTACGTATTATTTAGTCTGTAATATGTTTTTTATATACTGTAAAACAATGAGATTTTGGTGCAGTGATTAAGGTGCTGGCCTAGAAACCAGGAGAGGATAAATTCTGGTCTTTCCTTAGGCATGACAACCAGCCTTGGGGGCTAGCCACTCTCTCAGTCAAGCCAAGTCTAGCTCACAGGGTGTTGTTACCAGAAAAATGGGAGGCAAGAGTATTAGTTATGTTCACCACCTTGAGTTATATATACAAAGGTGGGCTAAAAATGTAAATTATTTCTGCTACTTTGCTCTGTCTTCTAAATATAACTGAATATTTAAAAATAAAAATAAATCCTCAAAGATAGACTAAAATAATTTAGCTTTGAGAAGAGAAGGCTAAGAGAGATATCATAGTGCAGCTGAAGTATCTACATGGTGGCAGACAAAAATGAAGGCCATTACATATTTTCTATAATTCCAGAAGGTAAGAACTTGAAATAACGGTCTTAAATTAGAGAAAAGCTAATTCCAGTTCAGGGGTCATTTACCTGTTTGAGAGTAGCTACCTGGGGAGATGACACACTTGCCTCCATTCACTCATGAGGCGATGAGTAAAAGGTTGACTAGATGACTTAAATGGCCCCATCCAATTCGATGATGGCATGAAATAGATAAAATAGTAATGTTGCTAATGTTCTGAAGCTATTTCAGAAACTGTCAAGCCATCTAAAAGAGTTCACATTAGCAATATTATATTGTGTGCAATGACTGGCAACAGCACTCCAATTTTTTGGCAAGAATCTTTTAATCCCCCTTTGAAGAATTTATGGATTGAAGCTGTGTTGTATGTTGGCAAATCAATAATTAAAGGGAACTCTTTTAATCCCTTTGGGGAAAATTATGGTCTGAGTATTTTGTGCATGAAAAGAGTACATTTCCCCTAAGGGAAATTTATGTTTATGTAAATGTTTATGTATTAAATTATCATCAGCAAGTTGTAACCCTCATAATAATTGCTTGAAACCCCACTTTTTATATAGGTCAAATCAGTATAAGACTTAAATATGATTTAGGATCATGATGCTTAGCTATGAAACAGTATGAAATTGTTTTACTGCTAAGTCTACTGCTATTTATCAATTTATAAATTATCTATAAATCAATTTATGTGAATTAGAGCATTTGTTTTATCAGATTTATTAAAATTCATTAATAACTATATTCTCTCACAGTAATCTGATTCTGGGTAGAGCACAAACTATGTTGCATTTAATATAACTCTTTATATTATTTAATCAGAAAGTCCCTGTACCTAAACTTCAGTTTCCAACACCCAGATTCACTGTTTCTTAATGTAACCTATTTTAAAAGATTACATTGGCAGGGTTGTTTTAAACAAGAGAAAAAGAAGAGCAAGAAAAAAAAGGAATGTGAAAAAAGTGTTTTTTAAGTCAGTTCTAAAAAATAACCAGCATGTCTGATATAAAGAGATCCAATTGATTCATTACATCAATTTCCATTTATTCCTTTTTTTTTTTCCAAAGGGCATTGTTCAAATTGCCCTAATTTGAAAGCAGCACAATAAGTGTAGGAAATACTTGACAATGAAGATGTAAAATCTCTGAAAACCAGTTACCTTAGTAACCCTGAGAATGTAGAAGAATAAGAATACACAGACAGTCAGAACCTCATTTCTAATTCTGCAGGTTTTAAAATGGAATACAGTCACGCTTTCATTAGGTTTTTGTTTTTCTCAGCAGGTCCTTGGCTTTTGAAAGGAAACCTGAATGACAACTAAAAGCAATTTCAATCTAATTCTTGATTACCCAGACTGATAAGGAGAGCTTTCTCCAGTGTAAACTTCTCAGGCGAACCATTGTCAGTGGGCTCTGAAAAGCATCATTAGCCACAATTCTAAATATCAAATTATAATCAATATAACGCCTTTCTCTAAACAGAAGGAATAAAATGGCAGCCTTTTGTAGATACATGCAGTTAATATTTAACCCACAAGTTCAGCAAAAAGCAAAGCAAACTGTGTTCCATTTGAAGGATCTTCTTATCATACAAAGTCCTACATTCATAAGAATCTTTGACATTTTAGAAGCTGAAAAGTAACTTAAGGAAATTTAAATGAACCTTGCAGGAATATATTCTGCAATAGAAAAAAAAGGTATCAAGTAGAAAAAAATCAACCATACCTTTTAAATATATTATTTAAGTCTTTTAAATATTTGCAAATAAGATATGACACTTATAGAAACAAATTGTTAATTTGCAAACTTTCTGTGAGTAAAGTCAAATTAAAAATTGTTCAGTAGTTAATAATGAAGATTACTTCAATGACACATTTAACACAAGATAATGAAATACTAGAAACTAGGGTAGGGGTTTATGGTTAGAAATCTTTTATAGAGGCTGGCAGAAATAAACGTGAGGAACTGATTTTAATATGTTTCAGCATCCTAAATGCTACAATCTAGTGTGTATGAGAACCATTTCACCAGACTAGACTGGAATTCTTATTCAGTAAAAGGTACTAAGAATAAAGTAATTAACAGTGTATAGAATTGAAAATACAATATTTAGGCTTCATGTAAGCAGAACAATATTGAAATCTCACTGAGATCAGCTAAATTTCTGCATTATTCACAATCAATTTAAAGATTCAAAATACTAAAAAATAGTGCCTAGAAATATTTGTAATTGCTTTGCAACACTTCACACTAAACAACTTGCAAATTCACTGAAATGTTTTCTCAAGGGATACTAATTTATTTTTGGAACAGAAATTAGATTCATGTGATTGCCCAACACATTTTTGAAATTACTAGAGGAAACCAGTAGCTAACTCTTATTTAATGACATTTGCCCCCCATTGCTTCGCAAACTGGGGCCTTTCAGATTGATTTTACATCTTTCAGAATTTTGAGTTAACACGATCCATATGAGTTCTGGAACCAATATGCATGGAAGGCACATAGACGTACATTCAAACTAGTCCCATTTTAAAATAATATAAAGGCCCTGTTTCTATAGTTATGTATCTACAGCTTGTAGATCTGGAATTTAAGCTTCAATTCTGTAAAAAGAGTATGCTGAAATTTATTATATGTGCTATTTAAATTTTTTTTACAAAGAAAATAATTCTAATATTGCTACAAATGATGTATTTTGCTATGTTAATATTTTTCCTTATTTCCCCTTAATAACATATTATGAGAAGATATTTTATAGGGAAATTACCTTGCTTCCCTCCTCTTTTCCTCCTGTATTGCAGAGTGTCTGTTATTATATCTGCATTAAAATACAGCTACCCATTGTTACAGAAGGAAGCATGGAGCTCACCAGTGGTACTTGGAATAGTATATTGTCATTAAAGAGGACCAATTGTTTGAGAGAAACAAAAGGGAATTCAATAGGAAGCCAATCAACTCAGGACAGATGGTGACTGATTCAGGTTTCACTCCCATCTCTACCCCACCTCTACAACAAAAATAAGCTTAGAAGGCATTTTCTGTTACTAAGCAACAAGATAAAGAAGGCATAAGTATTTTACTACATCTTATTTTCGCCGTTTCTCTCTGATTTAATGTAGGAAAACAATGCCATGCCTTAAGATAGTGATTGAGATGAGCTCAGCTGTGAATATAGCCAATCAAAGTTAGAATCTTAATTACTTAAAGCAGATGAGCAAAGATTAAAACCATGCAGTGATTTTGAAAACGTGTGTAGTAGTCTATGAATTTTTATCTATTTGTAAAGTTTCAACAACATGGACCGGACCCTTTTTTAAAAAAAAGCAACAAAAGTGAAAATCTAGACTGCTTTGTCACGTAAGTGATTCTATTCACCCATACCTAAGACATCCCAAAGTTCAAGTTTCTTTCCTTTCTTATCCTATGCTTTTTAGTTTCAATTCAAATCCAATGAACTCTGAAAAAAATGACAAAGACAACAATTTAATCCAACAGCCATTTTACTTCTTTAAAAAAATAGTAACCTGGTACCCAGCCAGGCTTACACTTTAGTACAGAAATATGGAAGACCATTAGAGGGAACTTATGACAGACAGACAGACAGACAGACAGACAGACACACACACACACACACACACACACACACAATTCTTTGTCATCATCTAATGATCATATAGCTCAGATTTAGTAGCTCCGGTATAATTTTTAAGGACAAATTAAAAAATATTTTATTAGCATCAAAAAGGAGTTTATAGAAATTGCAAGCATGGTAAATAGGTGTGTTTTACCCTGAGATAATTCACAAAATAGCAGAGTAGGCTGGAATGGAAAAAATAAATCATTATAAGGAATTTGCTAATCAAGGCAATATAATAAAGAATTTCTTTTGAGAGGAAGAGGAGAGAGCAATTCTCCCCAATCTTTACTAGAATTTTGCCAGCTGTTTTTTTGCATTTCAGCTGCAGAACAAGAAACAGGAGATTACATTTCTCAGCAGCCTTAACCTTTCTAATTTCTTGCAGGATAACCTAATGGCTCCAAAATGTCTGCAAAACTCAGAGCATGTGCACTGAATGCAGCAAGAGAGCAAAATGAGAAAACCTAGCAACACACAGTAGTTTAACAGTATAATTTTCTCAGAAGAAAATATGATGACCCCTTTACTTAGGCAGAAACATGAGGGTGAGGGAAGCCAAACAGTAAAAGCCCTTGGCTCAACTAGATTAGAATCACCTGACCTTGGTTTGCCTGACCTTGTTTTATACAAGTGGGTAACTACAAGATACACATTTAAATTAGACACATGAGTGACCTGCAATTAAAAAAAGATTTATAGTTATTATCTTTACCCCCAAAGTGTGATGGAAAGATCAATTTCTTAACAGTAGCCAAACCTCAGTTCCAAATGTGGGCCTCTTGCTATGCTACTGTCACATTCTTAACTTTTCAAAAGGAATGCCAAATAAATCTTTGCAAATCTTATTCTCCCTATCTAAATGTAATACCGACACATTGAGGCATTAATGCACATTCACACAGGCACTTTCTATCTATCTAGTGATACTCAGATATTCCAGACTAAAAGGCCCTCAGCATCTCTAGACGAAAGAAACTTCCACTGAGTACCAAACATATGGTCAAATAAAAAACCACAAGAAGATGGCCTTGACAACATGTGGTCCACAAAAATATTACTTTCCTAGGCACTTCTACTACATCTGCTGAATAGAATCAATTTTTTCCCTCAAGGTTAAGACTAGATATAATCACATTAGTATTTTGTTCATGTACAATCAAAGATTCTACTTAAATAATAAGCAGGATACTTGATCTGAAGCACACAAAATAAAGCCAACATTATATTTCACACAGCAAACAGCATGGTTTAAAAATCAATTTCTACATGTTCCAAACAAAACCAAGGAGAAACAGGCTATATCATCTTACTTTTCATTGCTATTGCCATTCTAAGAATTATATTAATGTCAAACTTTTAGCTGAACATAATATATTTAACAATATATTTTTTCTTCGGTTGAGCACACAGTGTGACAAAAATTGATACACTTAAATTTGAAAACTTGAGATGCAAAATTCATGACTTTTGCAGATTCAGTTCATAGAGTTTCAAATTGTAATTTCAGGGACGTTTCTGGTAAAATACAAATTGGCCCAGATTTCTCTTCCATCTAAATATCTTCAGCTGACACAGATACAATTGTATCTGTAATCATTCCTTGATTATGACCCTGTATCAGTTCTAAGAATTTTCGCTTATTCTTATTTACTCATTATACAGCTACAATAGCCGAGATGGTGCAGCACTGCAGGCTACTTCAGCTGACTGCAGTTCTGCAGTTTGGCTGTTCAAATCTTACCGGCTCAGGGTTGACTCAGCCTTCCATCCTTCCGAGGTGGGTAAAATGAGGACCCGGATTGTTGTTGGGGGCAATATGCTGACTCTGTAAACCGCTTAGAAAGGGCTGAAAGCCCTATGAAGAGGTATATAAGTCTAACTGCTATTGCTATTGCTGTAGAATTATGAGACAACTTTCAGCAGAAGATAATATGCTGTTTGTTCTTATCTTCTAACAGAAAAATATTTCCTACAGTATTTTCTACCAGATACTGAAAGGAATTTCATGGTGATTCTAACTTCCCTTACCCAATCTATTACAATCTTATCTTACATCTGTTAAATGATAATACTACTTTAAACACCAATTTGATTAGGTTTTCAAAGTTACCAAGAGAACTCACAGAGGGCCTTTAAGATTAAAGAAAAAAACGACGCTTTACATCTACAAGACCAGTGATGCTGATCGGAAAAGTCAGCACTAGCTTAAATACATACCTCTGAAACAATTAATCTATATAATACATTATATGAACTATTACAATAACAATTTGTAGTACAATTGTGATCTTGGTTTTTGCTACAGTAACTATAAAGATATAAACTGGAATCTTTTAGATTGGAGTGAGTATCATTCAAACAAATTATTAAATCATAATATATCAGAAAATTGCTTAGATATACTTTTGTGGAAAGATGATACTATTGTCTATATTATAATTTGGAAGCAATTTTTGGATGGGATTTGTGGGAAACATATTTCAGGGACAGTATATGAAGGCCTTGAATAGAGCACCTGTACTCTGGAGCAAAAAAGAAAAGAAATACAGAAATAGGCAATTAAATTGAAGAAGCAAAGACCTACGAGCAAAAGTAACAATACTTAATGCTTGTTAATATATCTTCAAAATAGCTTATTTTGCATTGCTCTGGAGGCAACACAAGACTTTCCTCTCAAACTGCCTTTGGTATGTTTGGAGAGCTTAGATTGTTCTTGTTTACATCCCACTTGTTTATTTAAATAAGAATAAAACTGAACTTTTAATTTTAAAAATTTGGGACACTGCTCTTACTTGTGGCTGGTCCATTTGTCTTTTGGCTCCTGACTCAAACTAGCTATCAGATTCTAAGGGCCAGGAAGTGGTTACTCAACATTTGCTACAACCTGACTATGGAGGGAAAAGAGAACAGATGGACACAAAAGGGAAAATGGAACAAAAGACTGGCTAAGGGGCTAGATAACTGAAGAAGAAGAGTGTCCTGTAGCAGCACCAAGCAAATGCATCCTCATCCTGCTACATGTTGGGTTAATGTGGTTTTTTTCCTGTTCTCTTTCATATTACAACAGAGTAGTGCCGCCACATCCTTCTTCTGTGCTTTTCAGGAACACATTTCCATGGGTGGCTGATCAGTGATGGTGTCGCTATACCTATTTTTTTTTTCATGGTGCTGAAATCTCCTGCTAAACTCCTGGCTGCAATACTCAATATTCCATCCCAATGGGACTTTAAACTTAAAAGTGACAGCATAACAACAATGAACAACTATATGCATATACAGAGAATATGGAGGGTGCCATGGCAAATTTTTATCTCATAGTGTAGTTGTCTGGTGGAACTTTGGCCAATTAGGTTTTACCTCTCCTATTTGTCAGCTAGAAAAAATGTTAATTGGTTCATGGTGTTGGTAGAAGGTTGGCTTCATCCCGTGACAAGAAAATGCAACCTTCAATTTTCATACAGTTTGGAGTGACTCGAGAGAGGAAAAAGGGTATAATTGTGTTATGTAGAAAACCTTTCAGAAACACTGGCAAAATAGGCAAGAAAGAAATATTGAGTTATGTTATATACCATGTACAAACTTAAATAATAGCCAAAATTAATGATGCTAAAGAGTGAGAGATTCAAGGCCGATAAAAAGAAGCTATTCCATAGTGCTGGTCAGCAACTTACATGGCTTAAGAAGTGTAGAGATTCACAGAGAACAATGGCTGCTAGTGATGATGACTATTATCAAACCACTAACTTTAGCAGTAACAATATGCCTGTAACAATATGCCAGTTTAGCAATAGGACAAGCTAGACATTTGATCTGATCCTATGTGCTTTCTTCATTTCTCAAGGTATCTGAATACTATATAAGATCCTTATAGAAATCCTCAGGGACACTAATTCATATGTTCTTCATTGTATGACATTCCATGCAATTTGATATATTTTTCATCTTTTTCAACAACTGATAAAAACCTGGCTTTTGAGGTAGATTCTTGAATTTAAAATCTACTCCCTTGATCTTCTTGCATATTCATAATTTAAAATAATTAGTGAATTTTTAAAGTTGCAAGTTTTACAGATTATTGAAACTGATCTTTTAATTATGATGATCTTTTCATGATTTTTAAAACTATTTTAAGATCCCTTTATAGCACCCAATCCCAGACATATAAAATTATTAACTGAAACATTCTTGTGGAAATATTCAGATATCAGGAAAGTTTCCTTCATTGTATTATCAAAGCCAGATATTAACTGATAACGGATATAAAAAGTTATTTCTTTGGGGCAGAGTAGTTAATATATTTAAATCACATTAAAATACTTTTTTCTCCTCCACATGTTCTTTTCTTATGCCATTAACAACTGGAAAGAGTTTACCACCCACCTATTTCAATGTTCCACACGTGTAATCTAATTCTCCTGATAAGCAGCTGTTCCCTTTCTTAATGTTATAAGAGTTAGTCAACACTCACCCTTTGCACTCGGAAACAATGAAGACCAGTCTCAAAACTGAGGAAAGGAACCCACACAATTGTAACTAGAGCTGCAATCTTGCAGACTTGCTGGATTAAGTACCACTGAAAATAAAACAGTTGCAGGAGATTTCATTATTGTTTTTCATAAACTGAGATGCTACAGGTATTTTTAATATGGTAAACAAATGCTAACTAGACAAAAACCAAGAACTGTGGGCAAAGCTTAGCAATTTAGGAGAAACTTAATTTAAAAAAAACCTTGCTGTTCATTCATTAAGCAAAGCTGTAATATTTTGTTTTGATGTTAGAATTTATTTTATTTAAACACATTATTTATTTATCAAATCAAGATTTTAAAAATCCTAACATTTGGATGAAGTGCAAAAGCAGCCAAAGTACAATTGAGATTCATCAGGAAAAAAACATTCTAAATTTATTTATTCACTGTAGTGACAAGTAATTCAACTCTAATGACTCTGGGCAACCAATAAGTTAAAAAGAACATTTCATACTGTAAATAGCCAAAAGAAAGCAAAAACCTGAGCCTAAAACATTAAAGTGTTAATAAAAGTCTCTACTTTCCCCCAGGCACATATTCCCTATCCCAACACCTGGGGAAAGAGCCAGGTGTTCAAGCCCATTCAAAGGACAAAAGAGTTGGAACAACTTGAAGCTCTGGGGGAATGGTGTTCCAAAAGGCAAATGCTATGACAGAGAAGGCATGCCACCTGGGTGTCATCAGAGGAGACATTTATAAACTGGGACTTGGCACATGCCCACTTTGTCAAATTTTACTAGCTGGACAGAGAGGCCGTGAAAGATTTTATAGATCACAATTAGCTTTTTCCGTAGGTTTCACGGTACTGAAATTCAACATGCATAACAAAGTTATTACATAGATGTATATAAAGTGTATCCTTGATCATCCATGTTTTTACACTCCAAACAAGTTGCACTTTCCAGGGGTTCTTCAAAGGCAGCTCATGTAAAGTACATTATAATAATTTACGTGCTGAGGTGACTATGGCAGGAATCTGTGAGAAAGATTTCCTGTCCAGAAAAAAGCACAATCGGCACACCAGATAAATCTGGGCAAAGTCCCCCCCCATGCAATAACGTCACATGCTATTTCAAAAGAAATTGCAATTCCAGAAAGTTCTCCTAATTGTACACCAGCTCTGCCTGAGAGAATGCTACCTTTTTACAACTAAAGGTAGCAAAACCTTGGAAGCAGAAGAACCAGAAACACATAGCTACTCAGTGCTCTCTGGGTCTTAAAGAGTGATCCTTCCCATCCAGACTTTGTCAGCTTTTTAGGACAGGTACTGCCTTAGACAGCCTTCTACTGTCTAAGACAATACCTTAGACTTCTCACTTGGCTTCTTTATATCCAGACATAAAGCTGAATATTATCAGCATATTGTTGATGCTTAATTCATTAATGAATGATCTCACTTGTTGGCTTTATGTAGATGTTACACAGAAGAGGTGTGAAGTTCTCCAGTACCTCACAATTCAATGGTCATCAGTTTGACCTCTCCTACTGGAATTGACTGTGGAGAAAGGAGAGCTATTACAATACCTTCCATTCTCAATCTATAATAATACGGGAACAATCTTGGGACACAGACGGAAGAGCAAAAACCTAGGCAACAGTCGGATAAATTAAATTTAAGTCCAAACAAGGAGGATGGTGAAAATGTCTCAGAAGGATCCTCCCTAGTTTTCAGGGGAATAAAAATGAAAGAATGAAGAGATACTTTGAGGCTTGCAAGGTTCTATTAACATAAGCTTACAAAAAAGATATAACAATCTTACAAGGCTAACATTAATCCAAGTGACTTTATTTGTTTACATGTTGAATATTCTTCACAGTGGCCTTGAAGATGTCCCCATGACTTCTTTCTCCAGCAAAAAGCATGTCACCTTGAACAAGGGCATTTATTACAACAGTGAAAAAATGCATTTGGTCTATCTTATTGTAGTCATTAATAGATAAGTCTACACAATTTTCTAGCAATCTAATTGGCTACTCGGGGGCTCAACATATTCTAAATCATAATTGTATGCATACAATAAAAACGACTTGTTAAGGACTAACTTGACCACTATTTGATTTCAAATCTTTTCTCAGTACATTTTTATAGCTCAGTCTCTGAGTATGAGAAACCCAAGAACTGAGGACTTCTGAAATGTACAGGTTGTAACCGTTTCAAAAGCTTCAGAGGAAGAACTGTGTGTACATGCAAATCTGGGTGCAACTTGTCATTATGAATTATGAGTAACAACAAATAATTGTCTAATAAAAACTGTATTTCATTCAGAACTGACAAATTGGTCTCCCTGTGATCTTTTGCATAATCTTCAAATCTGAAGCAAATGGCTGGGAAAGCAACTGTCCTTTTTCCTGAAGAATAATGCTTCATGGGCTTTATTTCACTTTGTCTTCAACTGAAAATTTTAAATTCTTGATTTTATGTTTTCATTGTATTAAGCAGCACTCTGACAAAGTAAGTCTGGATTCTGATGCCACAGATACATTAGTAAACGTATTTCCCAATTTGTAAATTAACAATGTAGAAAACACCATTCCTAATGTAACTTTTTTCAAAAAGAACAAAGCACAAACATATTGTAGACAAAATAATCTAGAAACTTTTCACCAAAGCACATATCGGCAAAGAAGCATGGATATATTCTCCCAACTCAATGCATGAGGTTTCTATAATTTCATATAGTTTGACAATGCAGAGGACTATACAGCATTATTTGACAGCAATTGTTTTAAGGCCACTATGACAATTTATGCATTTTCTATTTCCTGTATATTTGAAATTAGACACAATAATTTCTATTTACTAATGTGTGACTTATGGAAAGTGCTTTGGGAACTTCCAGATGGAAAAACTATGAAGAGAAAGAAGGGTAAAGGACATTGTTCATTCTCCTAAGATCATCAGATAACCCCCAGAGCGGGGGCAGGGGTAGCTATGCAATAAGGAACCATGTTGTCTGTTGTCCACCAACATATATTTTAAAATAATAAAGCATACAAAAACATCTACATCACAAAAAATGTGACATATGATTATACTGGGAGGAAAATAAACTTACACATGTTATGATGATTAAAATAAATTAAATGTAAAAAATCTCTAACAGCAAAAGATCAATCTAATAACTGTAGTAAATGTAACCTATATAATATTAATTCAATAATTAAGTTTATCATTAAATCTGTGCCATACATACAGCAACATATTATACAGCAAGATATTACATAATCTTCTCATGTTTAGCATACAGAGACTTTTCAAAAATAGTTACTGTAACTCAAATCCTGGATCCATTCCTTAAAACCAGGAGTGTAACTTTATTTCTAATTATATAAATTGGCTTTGTTATACACCCAGGCCTGATACAACCAAAACCCTTTCTGAGATGAAAATTTCTGCTTTTAAAGAATAAATTCAATTCAAGATCACATCACATTGGATCATTTGCAGCTTGGATCCTTAGGCAGTCAAAAGGGCAAGAACTCTCCAGGTAGGGAATTTTCCTCTATCAGTTTTCAAGGACTGCTGAGGGATGGACATGACATCATTGCAGAGCACAGGCCCTCGGGTGACTTTTTATCCTACCATACTTTTTTTTTCTTTTTAACTTGCTCATTTGCTAAATATCTAATAATAATTAATTTCGGGATGCCCCTAAAATACACATCTATCAATCACAATGTAATATTTCAATATCACTGATTCTCCCTCAGAGGCTTAATGCAAGTTTGAATGATTGAGATGTATCTACTGAAACATTTATCCATTGTGCCAGCAATCTTCTCCACAGAAGATTGCTAAAACATGGAAGAATTGTACCAAAGGGAAGCAACGCAGCATTGTGGTGACAAATTAACTAGGTTCATGATAGATTCTTAGCTATCATCAAGAAACAAAAACAAACACCTACACCATTTTGTGATTTAACAGAAACCAAGGAAGTACACAGCAGGGAGTGCTTAGAAATATGCCCGTATTATTAGATTATAACACTTAGCTTGAAAATAAAATTGCCCACATCAATCAAACATTTAGAGAACATGTTCACAAGAACCAAGTTAAAAAAGAGCTTTCATATTTTTGTGATATTTTGGGCTCCGGTTGCTTTGTGTTTTGCTTGAGCAAGGTATTACAAGGAAATACAATAAGCACAATCAAATGTCATAATAACTCACTTTTTAGGCATTAATGTTTATTTAAAAAGAAGTCTTAGCTCTGAATAGCAGCAAAACTGCTTATGTACTTCAGAATTGCAATTTACTTCCTGCCAGCCAATTGGTGATTTTAATAGATGCGAAGTGGGCACATACTAAGAAACTGGTGGAAACTCGTGCAGCCTATATCTGTTCTAGTTTCAGACCCAGTTTGAACTAACAAACATCTAGTTTAAGTCTCAAACCACTTAATCATATTTACTCTGAACTATTTGTACACATGGAAGAATTAGCTGGATTTCTTTCACGGAGCTGACTACAGTAGACATACACAATATTGCCAAAAGTATTCGCTCACAACTGAGTCTGATTATGTGGATGGGTGAGTGAATACTTTTGGCAATATAGTGTAGCTGGTTAGGAAAAAAGACCATCTACTTCTGTACAATAGAAGTCCCTGTTGTACAGGTGCTCCTCAATTTATGACCAAATTGAGTCCAAAGTTTCTGTTGCTAAGCAAGACAGTTAAGTGAGTTTTGCCCCATTTTATATTTCTTGCCACAGTTGTTAAGTGAACCACTGCATTTGTTAAGTTAGTAACATGATTATTAAGTGAATCTTGGCTTCCCTAATGACTTTGCTTGTCAGAAGGTTGCAAAAGATGATCCCATGATGCAACTGTCATAAATATGAGTCAAGTATCTAAATCATAAGTCACTTTTTTCAGTGCCATTGTAACTTTGGTCACTAAACAAACTGTTTATAAGTTGAGTACTACCTATATAAGCATTCAAGTGTCAGCAGGCAAAGCTGGGCTATAGGAAATTACATGAAATAGTGGAATACAGCAAAGTAAAGGAGTTAACCAAACAATTAAGTTCAAACAGCACACTATGATAACTTTTGCTTCACCACTGTGTGTTGAATCTAGCAGTCAATGCTTACAAGCCATAATGTCAGGCATTGCACAACACCCTAAACCCAAACCAATATTATCATTGTGTAACAATGTAAATCTAGCTTAACTGTCTTATCTCTTGGTGTTCTAAATGCATTTTTATCTAGAGTGTGTTGGTTTAATTTCTATCTTGTTTCAATATTGATTACGTTCAGTTATATTGCATTTGTTCTATACTGAAAACAGTTAAGCTATTCTATGGATAAAGAGCAGAGTAAAAATAATTTAAAATGTAATAGCAAAACGAAGAGCAACATCATCTTTCTCTCACACCAACTCTTCTGCACAGCAACAAGGCCATCTGAAAATCAACTCAATTTTCTAGCTGATGATTAAAGTTCCCAAAAATAGGAGACCCTGCTAAGCATGACAAATCTCCCAAGATGTCTTTCAAAAACCTCTTATCACATAACTTGACTACCTAGGCTTTTAATTAATAAAGCATTTATTATGAAAAAGTGTCAATAGGGCTGCATTCTGCAACACAACCAGATACAATTTCCATCATCCTCAAGTAAATGATATGATTTATACTCAGATACAGCTAGAATACTGGTTGAGGCTGTTCTGTAGCAAACAGCAACTAGAAAGTATTCAAAGAGAATAGCCAATGGGAACTAATAGGGAGGTTGGGTTGAATATGGAGCTACAATCTGCTTTATTGCACTAAGGTAATGAAAGCAATACTTTTACTAACACTTAGCATTTATATCAAATAGAAACCACTGATATCAAACAGACCATTTATATCAAACAGAAGACCACTGAAGAAATACCATTAGAAAAAAATGAAAGGATCACATATCTCGGTTTTAATTTACATGAAAGCTGGGACATGATCAGTGAAGTAAAGACAAGGATAGAGAAAGCTCAAACAGCATTCTTCAAAATGAAAAAGGTCTTCTGCAGTCAGGACATAAGCTTAAGACTGAAAATCGGAGGAGAGAGTTGGTCTCTGACAGAAAACCACTTGAAGAAACTAGAATCATTTGAAAAGTGGATTTACAAATGGCCATTACGTATAAGTTGGGTTGACAAAAGCACAAATGAGGAGGTGATAAGTCACCTGGGAAAACAAAGGGAAATCATCAAAGCCATTAAAAAGCGAAAGTTAGAAAACTGGATGCGACATCCAGAAAAATATGGCTACTTCACTTAATCCTGCAGGGAAAAATTGAAGGCAAACAAGGTCCAGGCAGGAGAAGAACATCATGGCTTCCAAACCTAAGGGACTGGTTTGGACAAAGCTCGGCAGAACTTTTTTGTGCGGCTGTTGACAAAAATAGGATAGTTGACATGATCACCAACATTCGATGATGGATATGACACAAGAAGAAGATCAAAGAGAAGGCAGAATTTGATTCCAGTTACGATCATCATTCAGGAAAGGAACAAGAAGAACAAAAAAATTAGTCTAAGTTTATAAAGGAAAAATCCAGATGTTGATCCAAGTTATCATAACTCTGGATACAACTAGATAATGTGATTTTAGAATAGAATATAATTCTTTATTGGCCAAATGTGATTGAATACACAAGGAATTTGTCTTTGGTGTGTATGCTCTCAGTGTACATAAAGAAAAATAAAATACATTCATCAAGAATCATAAGATACAACATTTGGTGATAGTCGTAGGTTACTAATAAGCAATCAAATCATACTAGGAAACATATAAAACAATATAAATTGTAAAGATACAGCAACATGGTTGTAATCTTAAGTGGGAAGAGATACAGTAGGTACTAAGAAGGATGACAAGAATAACAGTAAAACAGTCAGTAAATAATTTGACAGTTATGGGATTAATTATGGGAAATAGTTGTTTAGCAGAGTGATTGCATTTGGGGAAAAAACTGTCCTTGTGTCTATTTGTACTCAGACATAGCTAGAACTGCATATAGGAAAGATTTTGGAAAAAATCCGAATTTGGCCAAGTAGAAGAATTACATTTCTGAACAGAGAAACAGGAAAAATGTAGTCATTTTTTTTAAAGGTAAGTGCCTCCTCATCCAAATATTAGCAATATTTCATCAAAGAGAATCCAAATTTAAAAATACACTGAAATATAAAATAAAATATGTAAACCTCAATACAGTATATGGCCTTTGAATAAAGAATAAAAATAGGCCCACCTCTTTAAAAAAAGTTCCGGTATATATGCAAGGTAAGACCTACATATGTTTTCTATTTTTTATCTGAATGAAACAAATCAACAACTACCAAGAAAGTGAAATCCACCTCCAAAACCTAAACCTACTCACCATCAGTGATGTCATCTGATTCTCAGGAAGGTGCTATTTCAAAGTACCAGGAGCACTTTGAAGTAGCTCTTTCCTTGGAGACAATACCAGAATATATTCTCAGCAGGGAGTGCTTTTGCCAACTTGTTGCTGGGAATCAGCTTCAACTGTAGCTGTTGAAAAGGAACATACAGGGTGGCAAAAGCAGCTTCCTATTAACTTAAAAAGCTTAGGGTACCTTATAGACAGCTGGAAAGTCTGATGGTTTCATATAAACTAGCAAAAATCAATTTCCATGTATTACATCTTCCTAACTAGCAGATATACAGACCTTATGTATAGCTACATTCCATAGTTCTTAAGTCCAAGTTGCTCCATGCAAACGTACAGTGAGGTTGGAAACAAATTTTAGATAAACCAGCTTTGTTTTGTCATATCACAGATTAAATAGATTCTGGACTTAAATGCAACAACAAAATTAAACAAGCCAAGAAGATTCAGTCAATCAATTCTATAAGCAGCAGAAGCTAATGAGGCTTCAGATGTCCTCAATGCACATGTGGTGAAGGGAAATCAAAGGACTCACAATCAGAAATATTTTTGGGGGAGGGAGCGTGAAGAGGAAACTAAATTCCTATATAAGCAGTCAATGTTCTATGTAACTTCAAAGAACTGGTAGAATGTGTTCTTGGTCACAAGCTGTGCCAAAAAGATAGACAGCTAGAGTTTGCTCCAAAATACAAAATGTTCTCTTCCAAAGTATACAGCTAGATTAACTGGTGATCCAAATGGTTTTTGCAACATCTTTCTTACTGTCAATAATGGGAGGGGGTAGAGAAATATTTTCTAATATTTTTTTATTTAAGAGAGGATTATTTTTTTTGAAAACTGAAAATGTAAATTTATCATAAGAAAAAGCACTGACACATACTCCAAGCAAACATTTAGATCTGCAATAAACTGGAGTCAGTGGTAGAAATATGATCTCAGTCACTTCTGGATCTTTAAATCATATGTATATAATTATTGCCACCCCTTCCTACACACACACAAACACAGGATTCCAATTTGCCTGCCAACTCTAATGTCCATCTCCACTACCGTTTCTATTTTCTTCTTTCTTTTCAAACTGCAATATAATAATTCTGTGCTTGGTGAGAAAGAACGTTGGTCTTACCTGAACGCGTCCTTTAAGAGGAAGAGAGGGAGTGGTCATGTGTGGGTATTCTCAAAGCCTGATTGGTCCAAAGGCAAAGAGCAAACTGTTAAATACTGGTGCCTTCCAATCCTAACCCAGTTTCCTCGAAGGCGAGCGGTAGAACTGAAACAACAACAACAACAACAACAACCCGCCCTGGGAATCTCTCGGGCCCTCTCCTTGGCCCCAAAGGAAAACACTCGGGGCGGGTCGTTACCACTCCCTCTCTTCCCCTTAAAAGACACATTCAGGTAAGACCAACGTTCTTTTTCCAGTGGAAGAGAGGGAGTCGTGATGTGTGGGACATAGCCAAGCTTTAGTCCCAGGGAGGGAGAACAAGTTAACCACTAAGGCCCAAGGGGAGCATTGGCCGCCACTCTCTGCAAGATCCTCCGACCAAAGGATGTGTCCGCTGAAGTGAAGGCATCTAGATGATAATGTCGGATGAAAGGCATTGGAGAAGCCCAAGTGGCTGCCCAACAAATATCTTCAAAGGGGGCCCTCCTGGGCCACGCCGGCGTAGTTGCGGCACTTCTAGTAGAATGGACCGTTATCCCAGATGGAGCCGGGCGACTAGCCCCCTCTTAGGCCTCCACAATGGCCTGAGGCAGCCAATGGCCAATGGTAGCCGAGGACACCCTGGATCCCAACGTTCCCGGCTGGAAGGAAACAAACAAGGCCTTCATCCTGCGGACCCTCGTGGTCCACCAGAGGTAAATGCGTAATGCTCGGCGCACATCCAAATGGTGCCAGAGCCTCTCCCTGTCATTGGACAGGCCCGGACAAAAATCAGGCAGGACGATCTCCTGCGCCCTATGGAAAGGGGTGTTCACCTTCGGGATGAAGGCAGGATCAAGGCGGAGCACCACCATATCCTGATGGAAGTGACAGAGATCATCCCTGGAAGAAAGGGAGTCCACTTCCGAAATCCGCCAGGCGGAAGTAACCGCCACCAGAAAGGCCACCTTCAGGGACAACAACCGTAGATGAACAGACCAGAGAGGTTCGAATGGAGGCCCCGTCAAGGCCCTGAGAACCAGGAGAAGATCCCACGAGGGAAACCTATGGACGGGGGGAGGCCTGAGATTAGCCGCCCCCTTCAGAAAATGCTTGATCAGGGGAACATGAGAGAGAGAAGAAGACCCCCCACCCCCAAGACAGAAGATAAAGCCTCCACCTGACGGCGCAAAGTATTCTGTGACAGCCCCCCATCTAGACCCTTCTGCAGGAAGTCCAAGACATTGGGGATAGTGGCCCTGTCGGGGGAAATGCCAAGAGGAGAATACCACCAGACGAAGGCCGCCCAGGTGGAATTGTAGATGCGGGTCATTGACAGACGCCTAGACGCCTCGATGGTATGAATGACCCCAGAGGACAGGTTAGCCCCCCTCAGGAGTTGCCGTTCAAGAGCCAGGCGGTCAAATGGAGCCACTGGGGCTCCGGGTGAAGCAGAACTCCCTGCCGCAAGACCACCTCCTCCTGTGGAATCCTCCACAGAGGGGCCACCGACAACTGGACAAGGTCTGTGAACCAGGGCCTCCTGGGCTAATAAAGAGCCATGACTATGACTAGCACCTTTTCTACTACCACCTTCCTGAGGGTCCCCGGAACAAGGGGAATGAGGGGAAAGGCATATAGAATGCCCGGGGGCCACCTGTTCCAGAGAGCATCCATACCCTCTGCAGACCGGGACTGAAAACGGGTGAAAAACCAGGGGAACTGTGAGTTCGTTGGTGAGGCGAAAAGATCCACCAGCAGAGTGCCGAACCTCCGACAGATCCTCCGAAACAACGAGGGTGGAGCTGCCACTCGCCATTGTCCAGAGTTGCCCGACTCAGCCAATCCACTTTGGTGGTTGGAAAGACCGGAGATGTGTTCCAACACCAAAGACAACAGGTGCCTCTCCACCCAGGCGCCCAGCCTCAAGCCTCCAGCCAGAGAGCTCAAGAGTGGGTCCACCCCTGATGATTTATGTGGGCCTTGGTGGCCACATTGTCTGTCAGGAGAAGCACCTCCACTGAGGTGTGAAAGTGCGACAGAGCCAGATGGGCCACCTTCAGCTCCAATCAATTTATGTTGTGTCAGAGATCTGAGTCCGTCCACCTGCCCTGAGCCAACCAGGAACCCACCAGGGCCCCCCAACCGAACAGATTCGCGTCCATGGTGATGGTCACCCTGTCCGGCTCCAGAAGCAGCAGTCCTGCTGAATGGACTGTGAGAGCCACCATCCCAGAGAGGACAGGACTCCCACCAGAAGGCGGAGAGTCTGAAGAGAATTGCTCAACCGTCCCCTCTGGAATGGGATGAGCTCCCACTGGAGGGGCCGGAGGTGGAGTCTGGCCCACAGGACTATCCCTATACAAGAGACCATCTTGCCTAACAATTGCAACAATGTGAGGACCGAAACTAACTGACTTTTGTGAACGTTGCTTGCCAGCTGGCACAGACTCCTCTGATGCTCTTGGGACAGACGGACCACCACTGACACAGAGTCTATGACCGTCCCCATGTGAAGAATGCATCTGGAGGGGGAGAGATGGCTCTTGGGGAAGTTTACTGAAAACCCCAGATTTTGAAGACTCCGGATGGTGAGCTGAAGGTCTAAGATGGCCTGAGGAAGAGACCCCGCCTGAACTAGGACGTCGTCTAAGTAACATTGGAGTCTCACTGGAATGGAATGCAGAGTGGCAACCAGAGCCGCCAGAACCTTCATGAACGCCCGAGGAGCTGAGGCCAGCCCGAAGGGAAAAGCTTGGTACTGGTAATGGCGGGTCCCGTGAAAGAATCTCAGAAACCTGCAGTGACTTGATAGAATAGGAATATGAAGGTAGGCCTCTGTAAAATCTACCGAAGCCAAGAAGTCCCCCTTCCGGATGCCCTGAAGGATAGACTTGAGGGAGGACATCTTGAAGTGCCTGTACCCCAGAAAGCAGTTCAGGCGCTTGAGGTCTAGAATTGCCCTCCCGCCCCCCTAACTCTTTGGAACCACAAACAGGTTGGAGTAGTGGCCCAGGCCCCATTCCTCCAAGGGAATTGCCTCCACCGCCTGAATGTCAAGAAGGTGGGAAATCGCCTGATCCATTAGGCGGTGGCGTTCCAGGCTCTGGGACGGATGGAACGACCTGAAGAGATTCAGAGGGGTGGAGAGAAATTCCAACCTGAGACCCTGACATATCGTGGACCGGACCCAAGTGCCTGACGTGATCTCGTCACATTGATCCACATAGAGGGACAGGCGGCCACGGATGGGACGACCTTGTTATCTATCTGCCAGTTACGCAGCCATAAAAGCCGGCGGGAGGTAACAGAAGTGGCCAAGGCCATAGCCATAGCCATAGCAGTTGGACTTATATACTGCTTCATATGGCTTTCAGCTCTCTCTAAGCGGTTTACAGAGTCGGCATATTGCCCCCACAATCTGGGTCCTCATTTTACCCACCTCGGAAGGATGGAAGGCTGAGTCAACCCTGAGCCGGTGAGATTTGAACCTCCGAGCTGCAGAACTAGCAGTCAGCTGAAGTGGCTGCAGTACTGCACCCTAACCACTGCGCCACCTCGGCTCTCCTCCCCCATGACCGAAGCCTCACTAACCATGGAAGGAGAGGAAGCCCGATACTGGGCACGGCTTAAACTCCCATGCCTAGAAGAGTGAGAACTCCTGTCTCACTGGGCGATGCCACGCAAAATGGCTGCAGAAATAAGTCTTTTAATGCTTCCGGAAGATGCTCCAAATCCTCCACATCTCCATAGGAAGAACTAGGCCTCTGGGGAGCAAACCTGCGCAAGGGGCAAGGACCTCTGGATGTACCCTCCAAGGAATCTGCAGGGTCTCTCCTAGGGAAACCTGGAGACACTGAAGAAGAGGGAGAGGGAGACCTCATCTGCTGGGAAACAAAGAGAACCCTATCAGGAGAGGCCGAGGGAGAAGAGGGGCTGAAACCCCTGGGAGAAGAATGCCCAGAAAAAGGCCTGATTGATGACCTGGACCTGTCTCTGGAAGTAGGCCTCGAAGCATTTGCCTGTCTTTCTGCCCTTGCAAAGGTCTTTTCAAAGGCCTTGTGCCTCCTGGCCTCCTCTCTAGTGGAGGCCCTGGATGGGCGCTAGGCCTCACAAGGTCCTGGAGGAGGAACCCCCTCAGACCCCACACCAGGTCCCCCATACCCACCTGACCCTGGGGAAGATCCTATCTCTCCTCCATGCCCCCACTCATGTATCTGTCGAGGAGGAAGGAACACAGGCCTCTGTAGGCCCTGCCGGGACCTGGGCCTGTTGATATCGTGGATGAACTAGGCCAAACGCCCCTGGCTAGGCCTCACGACCATCACAGAGTGGATCAAAGGCCCTGCGCACGTGGCGGCAGCCAAAATGGCCACCGGAGCTCCGTGCGTGGGCAAGGATCCGAAGGGAACCTGAGCAGCTCAGCCAGCCTTCCAGGATCCAGCGCCGCTCCAAACGATGTCGGGGGAGCCACGCAGCATCCAGGCATGCTTTCCTCACCCCCAAGAGGTCCCCCACAATAAAACAAGGCAAAGCCACCCAGATCAATCGCCGGCTCCGCAGGCAGCTCGTGCGCTCCATGTGGCGCCAAAGCCGCTTTCTCTGCTGTTCTTGGTAAAAGAAAGCAGCCGCTCCTGTAGCTGAGTCTGGAGCTGGCACCCCCGCAATCCCAGGGATAGGGCTGAGGCTCCGGGCCTGCAAGGGGGAGTCTGAATGCCCCAACCGCCCAAGGCAGATAACTGTCCCTTGGGACCGCAGCTGCTAATTTAGAATTTAGAATTTAACAAATTTAAAATGTCCAATTAAACCAAATAAAAGACCAGATTGAAACAAAATTAATCCTACCTACAACCAATTCTCAATAGTGCTTGGACCAAGGAGACTGAGAGTAAACTGGGCTAGGATTGGAAGGCACCAGTATTTAAGAGTTTGCTCTCAGTCTTTGGACCTATCAGGCTTTGAGAATACCCACACGTGACCACTCCCTCTCTTCCACTGGAAAAAGCCCAGCTCTCAAAGAGTTTTTACAGGTAGTCCAGTAACAGCCACCACTGGGACTAGCAATTCTGGCACTAAGCAACATGGCCATAAGCAAGATATCACAGGACCATGACAGACATGACATCCTCATTTCTGCTGTGATCATTTAGCAAGGGATCACATAACTGTGACACATGATTTTAATTCTGGTTTCTCCACTGAATCTGCTTATCAACAAATCACATGACCATAGGAGGCTGAAGTGGTTGTAAGTACCCATTGGTTGCAACGTACATGAATCTTGATCACATAACCAGTCATAAAGTTACGATTCAATGCCATTGTAACTTCCGATAATCACTAAATAGGGCAGTCATTAAACAGTCATATTATTTCAGATGTCCATGGAGGTTCTGACTTTTAAAATCTCTCTGTGGCTATCCCAGTTTTATTTATATTGTTTTCAGAACAATTTTAAATAGGATACCTTCTATTTCTATATCAGAATATAGATATCAGGGAAATTCTGGAAGATGGAAGTTCACACAGCTTAAAGTTGCTGAGACTGAGAAACACTCCTCTAGATGTTCACATCTTGAATACATCTTGAATAGCACACTTCTTGTTTCTTAGTAATCCCTGCATGGCTTTGTTAGTATTCATTATGGAATCACCAGCAGAATTAAAAGCAAACTGCAACAATGCCAAATGACCGTGGCACGACAAAACCGCGGTCCACTAAAGCGCGCCCGATTAAAGCGCGTACCTGACGTCATCAGCAGCGCGACAAATACGACCGCGGAGAAAAAAGGGTGTTTTAAAAAGCGCTTTTAAAGCAAGCCGATTCACGTTAAGGTAAGGGTTAGGTTTAGGGTTAGGTTAAGGGTTAGGGTTAGGTTTAGGGTTAGGTTAAGCGTTAGGGTTAGGTTTAGGGTTAGGTTAAGGGTTAGCGTTAGATTTAGGGTTAGGTTAAGGGTTAGGTTTAGGGTTAGGTTTAGGGTTAGGTTAAGGGTTAGGTTTAGGGTTAGGTTTAGGGTTAGGTTTCGGGGGGTTAGGTTTAGGTTTACGCGTTAATTTTAGCTTTACCGCTCACAGCGTGCTTTTTTCGTCGCGCTGTGATGACGTCAGGTACGCGGTTTCGTCGAGCGCGCTTTAGTCAAATGCGGTTTTGTGGTGGAACCCCAAATGACAAGGTACCTATGCTGATATGGTCAAGTAAATACTGCCCTTACATATTAGCAATAGCCCAGTGCTTTACAGTCCTCTCAAAGCATTTTACAGAGTAAGCATATTTCCCACAACAATCTGGGTCCTCATTTTACCAACCCCGGAAGGATGGAAGGTTGAGTCAAATTTGAACCAGTCAGGATCAAACTCCTGGCTGTGGGCAAAATCAGCCTGCAGTACTACATTCTAACCACTGGGTCACTATGGCTCTTTTTGTGTTCTAATGGCTCATGCAAATATGGAAGTCATGGTATTTTTGTGCTGCAAATTTGGAAGTCATGGTACTTTATTTTAAAGTCGGATATCAAAATATCCATTACAGAAGCAGAAATAAAATATCTGCTACAAAAAAACTAATTTAATAGGTCAATGATAAATGTATTCACAATAAAACATCTCTATAACTTACATCAAAACATCCATGGTAAGAACTAAAAAAAATACTAGAAAAATCTTAGTGTTAATGCAAGTTAAGAAAAAAAATCCAATGAAACCAATACATTGTGTCCATGGCTTTAATAAAATAGCAAAACTATAGTTTTTAGTTTTCAGAATTTCTTATTTAACAATCTCAAAAGCCTGCATTGCTGACTTGCAGTCCATAGCTAACTGATACACAGCAGGAAAGCAACAGTCAGAAACAGCTTAGCAACTTGCTAATCTTGACTAGGCACAAAAGATCAACCTTGCTTGGGAGAAAGGTTCTATTCCTGGGCAAGAAAGACCAGTCCCTGAGGATCTAAGTTAAGGGCTTCGACTGGTAATGAGATGGTGGAGTGGGAACAGAAGGGGCAAAACAGGCTCCTGACTTGCCCATTTCCCACTCTTTAACTTTCTTCCTGCTGGCTTCTCTCCAACTACCACAGCTGGAAGATCAAGGGACAATAGAGCAAGTAAGGCAAGACTGTCTTTTTTCAAAAAGTCTGCCTGGACTTGACACTTGTTAGCCAAGGTAGAAGAGAACACCATCTCCCTGCTTTGCAAACTAAGGGACAGAAATAGATACCAATTGCAGTGGCAATGTACGGCAATAATTCTTCAAAAACTTAACCAGGAAAGGAAAACACCTGGCACCCCTTGCTAGCTGCATCTTATGGCCTGTTCTCCCCATGCCAAGCACTTCAGAGCTTCTGGTGGGTGGGGGTGGGGGTAGCAATGTAGCACAGGCTGAACAACTCTCTTGCCAATCAAGAATCCCAACAAAGCAGCTTTGTCTCTCACCTTCCATTCACAGAAGCCTTGCCAGACAGGTGGGGCTTAAAAAGAACTACATGTACGTAGTTGTAATTCAACTTCTCATGTACTAATTAATGAAAATTGTAGCCACAGTGAAATGCCCCTCCCCCAGTCTTTAAAGCAATACAGCTCTTTTTATTTAATAAATGTATGTGTAACAGCATATACTGTGTGGCATTTTCTATTCCCCCCCCCGCCTATTTTTACTCACTAGAGACATACATCAGTGAATGAAAGAGCTTCAGACCCATAGCCCTTGAGCTAATGAATGAATTCTCATCAAGCCCTCCAACTCAATCTTAAGTTAGAAACCCATTGAATTATGGTCTAATAATGCTTTTTACAAAAAACAAAGATTTGTACAAATATTTACAATCTGTCAGTATCAGTAAAGATTAAAAAACAGAATTTGGGAGAGATAAGAGTTTTAAGCTTCAGCCTTGAATACATTTACTAAAGAATTTCTGAGTAATCACATTTTAGGAATCAGTTACTAAAGGCTTTCACACATCTCTGGTTCATGACTAACCCTAAACCAGGCATGTTTTAATTACAGTTTATTGACTTTTGGCATTATGAACCCAAAACAAACAAACACATTATGGCTCAGCATAATGTATGAATCCAGCCAATCCCCAATACACCAATTTTAATAATCATGGAACTACTGTGAAAGGAACTTGAAGATCTCTCCTGAAACAGCACATCAAATCTAAGTTAATTGTTTCTCACAGCTCTGCTCATTTAAAAATTTGCCAAGCTTTCTTTCCAAAAAGAGGAAATATAAAGGTTATATTCATATCCACACACTTAGGGACAGAGAGGGAATTATTAGATTTCACTGTAATGGGAATTATTCAATTCAAACTTCCCAAAATTGGTACAAAATAAAATATTAAGTTATTTCTTAATTTATAAAAGAATTTGTAACTTACAATGTACAGCATTACATATATTAGGGGAAGCCTATGAAATATTGTTTGACACTTTGTTTGAAAATAGATATATACTGTATATTTAGAAACAAAAGTTCAAAAATGCCCATACCACAAGAAAGGCACACAAAGAACAAATTCTGGAAATTTGCAACTATATTAAAACAATTTAGGCACAAAAATTTAGTAAAACTAACTTTGAATTTAGGTGAATTTAATTGTACCTTTCTCTGGAATAAAATCTATGTGGTCTTCTGTGGAACGTTCACTGAGGGCCATATTCAAATAAAGACTAAATTCATGCACTACCACTGACTGCATTAATTTACAGGAAAAATTTAGTTAAGAAAGTTGATGCTGTAATAACCTGGAGCAAATATGCTGGAGTTCTTGAATCCAAAACTGAGCATAGTCAAACATGTATCTTGGACTTTAAAATCAATTTGGAGCAATGAAAAGTAAGATATTGTGATAAGAGTAGCTAATAAGAAAAGGCAGTCCCAAAAGGGTTTAGATCAGAGTGGTATTCAGCCAGTTCTGACAGGTTCTGTAGAACCAGTAGCAGAAATTCAGAGTAGTTTGGAGAACTGGCAAATAGGCTGGCCCCGCCCCCACTGCCTCCCGGCTGATCTTCTTTTGTTGCCCTGAACAGGAGAACAGAGCTGGAAAGCAGGTTAGTGGGGTGGGGAAGGAATGGGGATTTTGTAGTAACCAACCTCCAGGAGTGGGGAGGGAATGGGGATTTTGCAGTATCCTTCCCCTGCCACACGCACAAAGCCATACCACGTCCACAAAGCCATGCCCACAGAACCAATAGTAAAAAAAAATTTGAATTCCCACCACTGGTCCAGATACTTAAAGAAGTGAGAGATAGCAAAATAATTGCAAACAAACCATGAGTATAAAATAAAGGTTTTAGTTCTTCCCTCAGCAAATCATTATTGCTAACTCTGTAAATCACTTAGAAAGAGCTGTAAAGCACTATAAAGTGGTATATAAGTTTAAGTGCTATTGTAATGTATTAGAAATTATCATAAGGCCTTAACTCAGGAATAGATAGATACCTCAGGAATAGAAGATACCTTTCAGCTGTACTTTAATTCCAACTTAATAGCATGTTATATAAATTCAAAAAGGTACTTGGTAAGATCACAACCCTTCATTCTAGCAAGCAGGAGAGCTCTAAAACAAACAGGTGCACTAGTAGAAAAAGGCTGCATCCAATAGCTTTAGGCTATGAAAGCGAAATTATCCAGCTTTACCAACCATTGCTATAAATCAATTCAGTGGCATTGTATTCCTCTTTAACAATATTTGATTTATTATTTAGCAGTATCTAGTACTAAGTGATTTCAAAAAATTAAATAGCAATTGATTTACTCTGATAAACATAATCAACTCAGGGCATACATTAATGTCCATTTTAATCTAGTTATTGAATTTACCTGAAAAAGAATACCAAGCACTTTTGATTCTGAATTGAACAACTGATTAATAATTGAAATATAAGCCGCCTAGCTCCCATCCAGAAGCATTTTGTTTCATGACTTCTATTATCACAAGTTTAACCTGAACTATGAAAAATTTCAAATGAAAAGGAAGAAAGGGGCCTAGCTTCTGTACAGTCCAACTGGTGGCATGAAGGTATCTAAACACAGAAACTATAATTGAATTTTCCTGGGGAACTAGGCAGGGATAAAATAAGAATGCAGGACTCAATAGACTGAGAGATCCATATAAAGTTACTGGAACCTTCAACTTCTGAAATCAGAAGCACTGCACAAAGCTCTAGAACCATGAGAGTGAGAGAACTTAAATTTGATTGTACAGGTAGTTCTTGACGTATAGCTGTTCATTTAGTGCTTGTTTGAAGTTACAGTGGCACTGAAAAAAGTGACATGACCATTTTTCATACTTACAACTGTCACAGCATCCCCACGGACATGCACTCAAAATTCAGACACTTGGCAAAACTGACTCATATATATGACGGTTGCAGTGTTCCATGGTCATGTGATCCCCTTCTGTGACCGTCTAACAAACAAAGTCTGGGAAGCCAGATTCACTTAACAACTATATCACTAATCACCAAGCGCAGTGATTCACTTAATAACTGGGGCAAGAAAGTTCGTAAAATGGAGCAAAACTCATTTAACAACTCTCACTTAGCAACAAAAATGTGGGGCTGAATTGTGTTCGTAAGTCAAGGACCATTTGTATTTTGTGCAGCCTGCAGTTCCTGAATTCACTTCATAACAGATTCACCAGAGAATCAGTTTCAATACAGAGACTACCAGGGGTGGGTTTCAACCGGTTCGCGGCGGTCCCTGTGAACCGGTTGGTCGGCGAACCCGGAAGTAAGTAACTTCCGGGAACGGCGAAGGGCCTGCCCGCCCCCCACGGTCCTTACCCGGTTTTGACGAGTTCTGCGCTTCCACGCATGCGCAGGATGCATACAGCGCCTGCGCGATCCTCCAGGAGCAGCTGGAGCATCGCGCAGATGCTAGTACACATGCGTGCACCGCACGCGTGCACGAGGACGCTGCCGGCCCCGTTCCAACCGAACCGGTTGGAACGGGCCGAGAAACCCACCCCTGGAGACTACCAAATGTGCACTGTCACTGCCCAGTCAACTGTTGAGAGAAAAAGGTATCTGTGATTAAACAGCCTTAGGTGACAGAAGCATTTCCAGACCACAATATACAAATGAGGTGTCATGGTAACAGAATAATCTGTTGTGATAACGAGCCTCTACAATGTTATGATGGATTTCCAAGAATGATATGCCACTGTATCAGTTCTCTTAGATGTTCCCCTCTGCTTAACACCCGTACTTCAGTTCTATCAGGATTAAGCTTCAAGAGACTCATAATCTTTCTGATAAAAATATCAGGACCACACTAGGAGACACACAGACCCATTCAAATCTGAACCCACAGAAACCGTGATCAGTATCACCACTGAACAAATGATGCTGCAACTCATGGAATTTAATCTGTTCTCCCAATGGTCCCAATGTAAATTCTGAGCACAAAGAGAGACAGGAAGTATCCCTGTGTAATATTCATGAAGGTGGAACCCAGGAGACAAGGAAAAGGTACCCAGTATTTCTAAGGTTCAATCTTCCAAACAGTAATGAAATAAGGCATCACCAAACATGTGAACTGTTTTCCTACTTTTCAAATCCAATATCGTGTTATTATCTATACATTTATATATTAGGTCAAGTATAAGATCTCTGATGGTCATTTACATTTTAGTCATCCCTACTGAAATGGTTGCTACATGTAGGCTGTCCTTGAAGATCATCCAGAAGCTACGCTTGGTCCAAAACATAGCATTGCAAGGAAATATGGCCACTCCTTAATATGCCTATGTGACAACAATACTTTGTGAGTTGTACTGTCTTCCTATTTGCTTCTAGGTGAATTAAATGTGCTGTAAAGCTTACATGGAACACAACCAGGTTGTTTGTGAGACCATCTTTTTCCAATGACATCTGCCCATCTCATATGTTCCAACTGAGAGGGCATGCTTGGTCTTTTCCATGAAACAATGTAATCTAATGGGAAGCTAAGAGATATGCTTTTTCCATGGTGGTATCTATTTTCTGAAAGATTTTCTATCTCACTCCTGCCCTGAGTATACAGTTAACTTTGACCTTGTAGCAGTAGACAGCAAAGGCTTTCCTTCCACATATCAGTCAGGATAAGTGTCTATCAGACATTTAATAAATCACCTATTAACAGTTAACATAAAAACAAAACCTGTTTTTTGCTACTATATGATTTTGGGGTTTTTTCTCTATTGCTTTTTTTAAATATCCAATCAGATTTGTACGACAATTGGGCAGCCATATAAATGGCACTTATACAGTATGTATGTATGTATGTATGTATGTATGTATGTATGTATGTATGTATGTATATATATATATATATATATATATATATATATATGCATGCAAATATATATGAAATAAATTGCATTTCAGTGACAGATGAATTCAATGGAATAAATTCTAAGTAACAACTAAGAATACCTTCACTTTCTGTTAAGCCCCAAATAAATTTTAAAAAAGCATGCACTAGTGAAATAAATTGGTGAATAAAAAGCAAAAGATAAAAATCCAGTGAGTTAAAAATACCCTGAAAATTACCCCATTAAAAAATATAGTCATAGCAGTAACCTCACAAGGAATTGAGACCTAAAAAATCAGCTCAAGATCTTAACGGTTCATGTTAACATCAGATTTAGGAGATGTTTCCTTCCTCAAGGCAGTTCCCTATCTTGAAAAGGAATTCCTTACTGTCAAGATCCAGCCAGTTATTTCCAACCAGCACATGTTCAGCTTCAGTTACTGAAATTCTTGCTCCAAACTATTGACCAACCAAACTCTAGCAGCATAATGCAAATATACAAGGGCAAACAAAGGTAATTTTATCTGCAACATGCCTTGCAAGGCTATTACAATTTGTTTCCAAGGATAACTGAATCTGCCTGAAGGTCAAAATAAAAAAGGATCCTTATATTTAGTACAAATTCCACTAAACGCAAACACACCCATTGCCAAGAACCACAACTTTACCATTCTGTCCATTGTCACGTAAGCTTCCCAATTGGTTCCAGCTAGAGTTTTTTAGAATTGTTAATTTTTTCTCTAACTGCATTCCAGTTATTTTCCTTATTCACTAATTGCCCCAAAGTCCCTGGAGCACTAGGAAAGTAATATAGCTCTTACCAGTAAGAAAAAAAAAAGTCTAACAATGATCATATTGATTGCCTGGCAGGGGTGGGTTGCTGCCGGCATTACTGCCGGTTCGGTGCGTGCAAAAATAGACTGTTCTTTGCTAATCCTTCTTGTTACTTGATAACCAAAGTGGTGGCCAAAAAGCCTGAGTCAGCCAGGTAGATCTTAAGGAGCTGGTGAAGAAATTCATTTTAAATCTATTACCATTACCACTTCTACTAGCTCTGATGGAGGGTTCCACCACAAATCCGCGAAGCCCTTATCCGTGGAGACATAAGCGTGAAGACTAATTCGCGCCGTTCGAAGCGCTAAGGAAAAACGCGACCCTACTGCGATGACATAATTGCGGAGGGCAAATCCGCGCATTCCCAGGCACTCAGTACCCTAAACCTAACCCTAACCCTAACCCTAAACCTAACGCTAAACCTAACGCTAAACCTAACGCTAAACCTAACCCTAAACCTAACCCTAAAACAAACCCTAAAACAAACCCCTAAACCTAATCCTAACCCTTACCTTAATTGAAATCGGCTTTCTGCCGCGGCACCGTTTTAAAGCGCCCTTCTGTTGCCGCGCTGTTGTCGTGGCGGTGATGACGCACGGTGATGACGTCGTGGCTTTAGCGACGCGATTTTATCACCGCTATTTTGACGAGCGCGGTTTTGTCGTGCCACGCTGATGGAGGTCCAGCCTTCTATAGGCACTGTGTATGAATCCTCAAAATAGCAATTTGGATAGCCAGAAATGAGAGATATGTGGACAGACTATAGGTAGTATTTGACTTACAACAATTCACTTAGTGACTATTCAAACTTACAACAGCACTGAAGAAAGTGACTTATGACCATTTTTCACGTTTATGACCATCGCAGTATCCCCATGGTCATGTGATTTACATTCAGACACTTGATAACTGACTCGTATTTATGACAGTTGCAATGTTCCGGAGTCACGTGATCCCCTTTTGTAACTTTCTGTCAGGCAAAGTCAAAGGGGAAACTAAATTCACTTAACCACCATGTTACTAATTTAACAACTGCAGTGATTCACTTAACAAATGTGGCAAGAAAGGTTGTAAAATGGGGAAAAACTCACTTAACAAATTTGTTACTTAATATAGATTTTGGGCTCAATTGTCGTCCTACGTTGAGGACTACCTGTACAAAGCCTAGTTATCTTTTCCAGATAATGAAGACTGAGATCCAATTTATTCAAAATGAAATGAGTTAGAGAGTTTACTGAAATTAATTTTGGTAAGATTAATGTTTAAGTCTTTGCTTGCATTTCATTGAGAACCCTGAGGGGATGGGGCTTAACATTATTTTTCACATGATCTGGTTTGTTTTTAATCCCTTGTTATTATTTTCATATATGACTCAAGGCAGCAAACAAGCCTAATGTTCCTTCTTTCTCTAAATTTCCCCACAACATCTCTGATGTGAGAGTGTGACTGGTCCAAAGTTACCCACCTGGTTTTTATCTAGGCTATTCATCATTCATAGAAATCAAGTGAGAACCTTAATATAGGCTCAGAACCTGGTGACCATGCATTGATCTGGCATTTCTTAGCACTGTTAACTTTCTTTCTTTTTTATCCCTAAATTCATTGTTAATATTTAGAATGAATAGTATGTTTCCTCCCCATCAAAGAGAAATATGAAAAAAGTGAAAAACAGAAATTGCCAGGTAGCAATATAAAAGAACAGCAAATAAGAAATCTTAAAAAGAATAGTGCATACAAACACTAATTAATGGCAATAAATATTCACCGGGTCTGTAATTTTCAGCCTATTTAACTGAAAGTAAACATCACTGAACTTCTTGTGCCTTCATTAGAGGCATTTACAACACAGCTGTGCCAGATTGAAAAAAAGTATCTTTGTGTTCCATAGGATTTACTGTCACATCATTTTGTGTTGTAAATTGGTTTCTCATGTGTGTAAATTGAACAGCTGTACCAACAACCAGTTATGTTATAAAATTTTTATTTTATATTTAAAAAAAAACAGCCACTGTCTGGTTTTTATCCTACACTGTAGGATTTTAAATGAAAGTGCTTCAGACTAAAGCTGAACTTGAACAAAATCGTTACTCAGAATTAATTTACCATGATTCAATTATTACTCAGAGTATCTATTTTTCTGCACATACATTTTAATGATATGCTTATCACATAGGCTGGATAAGAAACATCTACAAGATTGGAGGGTTTTGTCACAATTAAACAGCAGTGTTGCCCTTCATCCCTTCCGTATGTGTGGAATCACAATAGATGTACAAAAGGGGTAGAGCTTGTCTTACAACAGCATGATAATACCCTCATCATTTGCTCCCTTTCACAGGCCTGTGGATTCATTCAGTACACAAGGCTAAAATGTGATTTGCTTGACTATAGTATAATGCATTGTGTAACACCTGCTTTAGACTACTACATATTCTCAGAATCATGACTAAACACAGTGTACAAGTAAATATGTGTAGGACTGTGTTGTGATTCTCAAGCAACAATCACACTGCATTAAGCCATTGTTTCTTTATTATTTACTAAATAAATCAGAAATGGCTACATTCACATTTTGATTTACTATATTATCTGACTTACCCCTGCCCAGCCTTCCTCTAGGTGAGACTGAAGCAAGTCATACTCTCACTAAGCATAGGATTGTTTAAACAGATTCAGCTTTAAATGCCTTATTTGAAATGAATAAATGATCCTATCTGCTGTGTCACCAACTTTTGTAGGATTGCAGAAAATGGGGTATTAAAATATGGGTCAATATTTTAAAAAATATACCAGAATTATCTTCTTAAATTTCACTAAGGCATAACTCATTGAAACACAGTCATCTTGACCTAGTGTGTTTTGCTGTGCAATTAATTTAAGGTTCAAGTACCCCATGAAAACACAACAAACTGTAATCCAATTCAGGATGGGTAGAAGCATGGTACAAACATACACAATACTTTGTGGCAAGGAATCTGCAAGAATAGACTTGGATAATTAGGAAAATGCACTGCACCAGCCCCCCCCCCCCAATAAATTTGACTATCCATAATTTGGATTTTACAACTTCTACAAACCTCAGCAATTCACAGTGTTATTTTATTTTCTCACACAGTTTGAATAAATGATAAATAGGTGAAGAAACTAACAACTCCTAAGCACTTTTTCAGCAAAGGCTGCGAAGGGGAGGAATTCTACCGCCCGACTCCGCGCGATTTCACATTTTATTTCTCCTGCGGTCTATCCCGCTTGGGTGAGAAGAGGCTGTCAACTGTCACCACAGCAGCATCTCTGCAAAAGGAACCAAGGTGTCCAAGCAAAACAGACCCACGAAAAAGAGTCGACTTTGAAGGAAGACACCCATGAAAACCGTCCTTGGGCCACAGGTTTCCACTCGCTTCTTCCCCAAAGGTAGCCAGGGTTGAGGATCGATCGACTGCCCCCGCCTCCTCGGGCTGCACTGACAAGCTGAATGGCCAGGGGCAGCCCTCTCGGCCAAGCCTCATCTTGGCAGATGGCCGGCAAAGCCTTTTTTTAAAAATTATCATTATTCCCGGGGGGGGGGGGACGGGAGCGAAGGTTTCAGGCTAAAGAGCCGCCGTCTCGCAGCGAATCTGACACTCGACATGCAAGGGAAGGACCCAGCAGGCTAAAGCAGGCCAAGATCTTTGCTTGGGTGCCTCTCTAACCCTTCCAACCTCCGCAGCCTTCCTTCCCCCCCCCTTTTTTTTTTGTAACCTCCGTTCTTTCCAACTGGGTCAAAGACGACCCCGAGTCCCCAGAGGCGAAAGCAACACCCGCCAGAGAAAAGAAGGCTTTCGGACGGACCGGCAACTCGTTTGCTGGGAATGGGGAGAATCCTTGATTTCAGAGCCGTTCCAAGGACAGCACAAGCCCCGTTCCGCGACTACTCGGCCTGCGTCCCCGATAGGAGTGAGAGCCAGCCGCCGCCTCCCCCCACGCCCAAATCCCCCCAGCTCCTCTCCCTTCCCCGCTTCAGCTATTTTTATTAGCACTTGGAGGGGTATTTTTCAGCTCTCCCGCATCAGAGTCGAGCAAGAGGAAAGAAGGCCCCGCCACAGCTGAAGCTCCGGGCGCTGCTTCTTACCGTGCGAAGTAGGAAGGAGTTCGGGAAGGAAGGAGAACGCCGGATCCCACGTCGCCTCTTCCTGCAGCCAGCTCCCACCCGCAGCCTCCTCCGCCGCACGGCTGCTCCGCAAAAGTCTCCCGAAGGCGCTCGCTGCCCGCTTTCTCCCTCCCCCCTCTCTCTCGCAAGCGCTCTGGCTTGGCTGAGGACAGAGAGGAGGGGCAGCGGAGCTGAGGGGTGGGGACTCCCGGACGATGCCTCCCCCTTACTCTGAAAGGGGAGGGGGGAGCGAGCGCCGTCCGGGGTGCGCGGTTGTTTTGCGGATTAAGCTGCTGCTCCCTTCCCTGCTCCGAATTTCTCATTCGCGATGTTGGGGAGGTGGATGGGGCCCTCTTTCTAGCGGCCGTCCTTCCTCTTACCGGCAAGAAGTCAACATGTTTTTCTGTCAGGACACAGCCACATAGGCATGACATTACTGAGTTGAGGTTTATCATTAGATCACCAAATATTTTTTTAAACTATTTCAGATGCTTATATGGACAAAGCAGTATACGTAGATCAGGAAGGTATCGCCTAGCTTATTTGGACACTAAACCTTGGAAAAGCCCCCTGCACCGAATCTCATTTAAAAAAAAAAAAACTGTACATTTGAGGAAATCTTACCACTTTCCAAAGAGCTCAGAAGTAAGAATCCAATGGAATAGCTGGTCCTAAAAAAGCCTGAATAAGCAGGAACACATTAAACTGCTACATGTTGTTGCACTAGTAACCAAAGTATTAAGGTGCATAAGTGCTATTCAGCTGGCTGAATTATTTGGATATTTGAGGTATAAAGACTGGTAAAAAGCAATTCAAATCACTTGCCTGGCATGGCCACCATATTTTGTTAAAAATCAACCTTGTCTTGGCATGAATGGTGAGGCTTCTTCCTAGTGGATATGGTTAAGGTTGCAATCTATATTAAGCATACGTATTACAAAGGTAAGGATGTGGTGGCTCAGTGGCTAAGACACTGAGCTTGTCAATCAGAAAGGTCGGCAGTTTGGAGGTTTGAATCCCTAGCGCCACTTAACGGAGTGTGCTCCCATTTCTTGTCCCAGCTTCTGCCAACCTAGCAGTTCGAAAGCATGTAAAAGTGCAAGTAGAAAAATAGAGACCACATTTGGTGGGAAGGTAACAGCTTTTTGTTCCATGCACTTTTGGCCACATGACCACAGAGATGTCTTCAGACAGTGCTGGCTCTTTGGCTTTGTAATGGAGAGCACCGCCCCCTAGAGTCAGGAACAACTAGAACATATGTGTGAGGGGAACCTTTACCTTTATTATAAAGGTGGGACAGACATTTTGAATTTAAACAAAACATTGGCTTGACAGAAATGTTGCGAGAGAGTTTGACTTGGTGGGCTCCTAATTAGTTTTTTTACAGAAAAGCTTACAGGAGGGGGAAAAAACAAGTAGTGCATTTGGATCAATATTTGAGGAGCTGTCCATCTGAAAGCCCCCTGGTGATGGGAAACAAAGCTTTACCAGAGGAGAAAAACAAAACAAAACAATGGGAATCAGCCAAAGGGACCCAAAATATGGATGCTTCTTTAAAGTTGAAGAAAAGGAAGGGAAAGAAGGAAATCAGAGAGGATGGACATTTGGTTGGCTGGACCACCCATCTCAAACCCCCTCCCTTCCCCTTTCCAACTTGTTTTTCAGGAAGACCAGCTTCTAGCCTTGGGGACTGAGATATCAAAAGCTAAACCAGCAAGTGATTCCTTTGAACTGACAACCATACAAATAACTCTTGCTCATAACTGAGCAATATCTTTCCTGGCACTTGCCAGGACAAGGAAGATTCAAAGAGAAACAAATTAAACCATAAAGCAATCCAAAAACCTGTCCTTGAAAGTTCAGGTAACGATTTCTACAACTACCATTCAGAGCTGGCAAACTTCTGAAAAAGATTGATGCTTATGGTGTGTGTGTGTGTGTGTGTATGTGTGTGTGTGTGATGAAAACAAGAATCATATTGCCAATTGTATAATTATGTTTATTATTAATCTCAAAAGATGATCCAATTACTACAAAATTAGTAATATATGAAAAATTGTATTATAAACAAGTCCATTAGCTCCTGCAAATGTCTATGGCCCTTTAAATAAGATAATACTGTGGGTAAATACTGACATATAATAAATTCCCCTTCATCTCCAAATCTGCTGAGTTGATCTCACTTAGTCAGAAAACTACATTTTCTCCTTCACAGTCTGTTTGAGAAATTCAAGCTCAAATAGATTGTTTGATTTCTCACTATTTGATTATTGAGTGCTAAACGTATGGACTGTTTTAAAATATTTAATATTCTATGAAATTAAAATTAGAACTGCTATTTGGGGTAATTCTCTCTGGAATAGTTGGTATTTGAAACAGGAGAAATATTGTGTATTGGACTTTGGCTTTTTAAAGGAGAAATAGTCTGGGTTTGTCATGTTAAACTTTAGATTTTGTTTGTTTACACTAAGATATTGGCACCTTTTTATGCCTTTTAAATAGGGTTGTCAGGGTTCCAAGTAACACCCCTAACAAAACAAAACTCAGAGGCTTGAGTTTCCTCAAAGTTCCATTTTATTAGCGATGCCATATTGGTGCATCTGGGAAAACCCGAATCTGAAAGCTTCCAGGCTTTCCCCACCCAAATGAAAGTTCAAGTCCCTGTCCAGCACCCACATGTCCGTCACAGGGTCCAATCAGGCACCATCACAACTGGAGGTGCCTCCCAGTCACATCACTCCAGGTTCAGGGAGAAATGTCCTTAACTCTCTGAGATAGAAATGTTATTTTGACTATATATCTCCCATACTTCATATAATCCCCCCTCTCATTTTACCACAGCATTAAATGTGGCAGGCCTGAAGGCCCAATGCAAAAGATGGCTTCCAGGCCTGACAAGAGTTTTGCTTAGAGCTAAGAGTTGAGATGTATAAAATTGAATTTCATTGTATATTAATTAATGTTAATATTTTAGAGCTCTGCTTGGACCTTTTACTTGGATAAAGAGAAACTGCTGTTTCTCTTTAGGGATATGGGATGGATATTGCCATGTTTACATATGCAATACCATAACATATTTGAGACACCTGCTTGACTATTTCTTCCATCTTCAAAATTTGGTTTTCTTAAAATTTGTAAATGTTGGTCATTTGATTGGGATTGTGTTCAAACAACATTCCAAATTAGCCAACCAGTTTGAACTACAATATGAAAATCTAGAAATGAGGTTGTCATAATCTGGAGTAGTTATGTTTTAGATATAGCCAGTGGTTGGACTGAAGCCAAGAGGTTGTTAAAAAATTATATATTTCCCCTTAACAAACAGGATTTTATTCTACTTGTTATACTATTATCTTATATTAGTTTTGTGTATTGCTGTATGGCCAACATAAAGTGTTAATCAATAATAATATCTTCTTGGTCTTTTGGCTAAGATCAAGGGTAGTATCTGTTCTTGTCAGTTTAATATCTAATACGTTGCTGTACACCACCCAGAGTCACTTTCCATGAGATAGGTAGACATACATTTGATAAATAAATATAAACTGTACTCCAGTGATGGGTTGCAGATACCGTTCCGGTACGGTGCTCCAGAGGGCCCACCCGTCCTCCCTCCTTACCTGTGTTTAAAGGCATTTGCGCTTCAGCACACGCGCATGGCACATACAGGCACCTGTGCAATGCTCTGCGGAGCAGCTGGAGCGTCGCATATGCGCTAAGATGCATATGCTGCCAGGCCCGTTCCAACCGTACCGGTACCGGTACCCACCACTGCTGTACTCGTTACCTAAAGGTATTTTGTAAGATAGCCAAACCCTTCCTTCAAAGATATGAGTAAAAGGCTGCAATTCCCAGCCATGATCTAACTATGTTCTGAAGGAGATCCTAAACCAACAGCTTTCTACTCTAGTTATTCTGCTCTAATAATCTTTAAAAAACCTGGACATTTATTGAGTATACATTAACATACAATTAGAAGACACATATTTT